>NC_050070.1:136832230-138082230 GCF_009764565.3 Dermochelys coriacea
ATTATAGGTGGCTTTTTAAATAAATTCTATTGCCTTTTATTATTTATGTCATATATAGAAAAAAGTGCTCTCAAAATTTTTAGATATAGGTAGGAAGACAAAGGTCAATCTTTTGGTTTTGTGTTTGTACAGTGCCTAGCACAGTGGAGTTCTGGTCCTTGACTAGGGCTCATAGGCACTATCACAATGTAAATAATAATTATTAATAAGATTCCTGCCTCAATAAACCTACAGTCCTAACACTGATGGAGCTGTGTCTTGGTGCTGAGGGTTCAGGGGTAGTAATTTACAGGGAAGTATTTTGTTACTCTAGTAAATTTGTTTTCATTTGTATGAAGCTATATCACTATTTCTTCATTTATTCCTTTTTTAGCTAACTTGCTTGTTTGTTTCCCACTAGCTCACACTAACGCCAGCTACTTAACACTGTGCTTGCAGCTGTCTATTTTTCATTTGTTTAATCCCAGTTAAAATATTTCACATAAAGTGGGATTTTCAAAATCACACATTTTGGCTTAACTTTTACTCCCCTTGAAATCAATGGTAAAAATGGGTGCATGGCTGTTATTGACCCAGCTGTGCTGTACAATCCAGTTCGCCCACACAGATCAGAGTGAAGGATGGGTGCTCTTATGAATAACAGCTTCAAATGTTATGGAAAATTCAATGCTTACCTTTTATCTTAACAAAGCAAGAGTATGCTGTTGAGAATAGTATTTGCAATTCTAAATCAGGGTGGGTTGCCACTCAGGGAGGTATATTAAGCTGTCTTTTTAAAATGCTGAGGGCATACATTTTTGTCCTGATATGCCCCTGTAACTCCTATTTAATATTAATGGGAGTTATACATATGAATTGAGAGCAGACTTTAACTCCAAGTATGTAAACCTCTATTGAATAATTAGGTTCATCCTTATTATTTCAACCTTTAACATACATGGAATTTAAATACTTAATTTCATATAGTTAAACACTGCTTGTATTACAGTTGATTTCTGGGCCCCAGAGACATTGTTTATTTAAAGGAATATATGGATATGTATTAAATACTATGAGTTAAGATATTCAACATTAGCAAGTCAGGAGATCCAAAAGGTAATCCTACAGCCCAGTTTGCTGTAACCCTGCTTTTAAAATATGTGGTTGTAATTGTTTTACATTGGGAAAAGTTTCTTTTTCTTCCCCACATTCTCACTATAAAGACAATATGTCAGAAGGGATTTTGCTCAAACTTAAAAACAAATTATCTTTGACCAGAGACCAAGAATAGATAGCTTCTTCTCAAAGGATGAGCATTTTGGAAAAGTTATGAGAGTAGAAAAATGGAATGACCGTTATGGACACTGCTTTGGTCACACTGATGATCTTTCATATTGTGTATTAATAGGAAAAATGCTGGTCTTTTCTGCTTTTATTAACAGATATAAAGATGTATTTGGTTAAAACACCAAACCTGGCAGAAAGTATATATTGACTTCAGATACATTTAAGTAAGAAAACAGACTGTTTTATTGAATATTCTTATCCTGTGTTTACAGAATTATAATAGTTCATGGGGTAATAAGCTGTTATTGATACTTTGTATTAGAATTTTTATTATGTTAACCTGTTCAATGTGATATTAAAATACAATGAGTTACAACCGCAAGCCTGTTTTTACTGTATTTTCTGTGTCAAGGAGAACAGAATGCTGCATTCTAGAGACTATCTCAGAAGTGGGTGATAAGTGTGTGACTGTAGGGGGCTCGTATGCAGAGCCACCTTTACATTAGTGCCTCCTAGTGGGAGTGCAGGGCTGAGAGTGGATGTCTGTTTTGGAAGTGACAGATTAAAAAAGAAGACCTGAAATATAGGGAAGAGGGAGAAGTTGTGTGCTGGGAGCCCATCTAGAAATCTTTGTGCTCCTGATGTAGTGGCTATCTAGGTAGATAGATGCATGGAAGCTCATGATTCTTTTGAGTAGAAACATTGCCACCTTCTAAGTAAAGGACAGAAAGATTTATCTGATACCTAAGTTTTATTTTTAGACGGCTTTTGTCATATAATGATTTATTGCTATGGGTTTTTTTAAACCTTGACATAAAACATTCTTGTTTGTTATTAAAGGAAAACATAAGCCTTTGGGATAAAGAAAAGATCTGAAGGTTGTTGACAGGTGCAATTCACTCTTTAGGATATCTGTACTGCAAGGGAATATGCAGACTAGGGCAGTGTGTATGCCAGAATTCTTTATGTCTCATTCCATCCTTTGCAGTACTTCAGGCATGATTGTCTATCATTGTCCTATAAATTAATAGAAAGTGTACTGGAACAAGATTTCTGGCCTTAGTTATACTATTATAGACAAAGCCAGCACAAGAAGTCTTAATCTTATTACACTGGTGGTGTAAAGGGTTCTTTTAAGGTGGGTGTAAATTTAATTTCTGCTTAATTTAAGGCCTTTTTACACTGCTAGAGTAGCACCAAAGGGCCTTAATGTAAACTAGAATAAATCTCAAAGTATTTAGTTAGGCTAAATCCTGTACTCCTCTTGCATGCAAAACTCCTTTTGATTTCACTGGGAAGTATGCATGTGTGAAGACTGCCAGAACAGAACAGGCCCATCAGTAAAAAAGCCGCGTTGTTTTGTATCCTACTAAATATCCAATCTTTGGCATTATAGAAATTAATTTTTCCTTTGTGATGCATTAATTTGGCATGTAAATCCTGTAATTACAGCCTCCATCATACTAGAAAATAAGTAAAGTTTGCATAGAAGTATAGGCATAGAGACTCTCTTAGGAAAGACTAGTGACCATTATGGACCAAATTATCCATCTAGTTAAACGTGTGCGACTTAATTGAGTTCAATGGCATTGCACTGATGAACAGGAATTAAGAGAAATTGACTCTATAAATCTGTAGGCAACATCTGTAAATAGTTACAGTAAATTTCACTCCAGAGTCCATGCTGGCTTCCACCAGTGTAGCCTCAGTAGAAATACCCCTCCTTCTTGAAAAGTCTGACAGGGTGAGAAGTTTAAAGTGATGGAAGGCAGCAGCCCCGTTCCTCACCTCTGGGATAAAAGAGGTGATCAAGCCTGAGTTGCACACACTGTGGATAAAATGGGAAAAAGAAATTAAATGGGTGCCAGGACTGGTTGGAGATCACTAGGAAAATTAGGAAATGTAGAAATATTACTGTTATACTTAAGGGTGCCCCAGGACACCACTGTTGTTATTTGGAGTATAATAGTATCCACAGATTGGGATAGACACCTTCCAATTGCAGGTCGACCTTGCACTGGGAGCCGGGTAGGCAGATCTGTGCCTGTGCAGAGCCCCATTGAAATAAATGACTCTGTGTATCTGCAGAGGTCTGCTCATGAAGATTCACAGACATGTAGTATATGAAGACAATCTCTGCCCCGAAGAGTTTCCAGCAATGTGATACAGACAGCAGGGTCTCCTTATGCCCACATGGAATCCCATTGAATTTAATGGGGCTCTAAACAGGCACCTATAGGGCAGGGCCTAAGGAAACAAGTAGGGTTTGAAGGGTAAGGGAGAGGGATGAAAACATACAGTCTTTAAAAATAAATAAATATCAACATTCCTGCTACTTCACTACCTAGCCAATGTTAATTGGCAATTTTTTGTCGGCATTACAGTAGATGTGTGTCTCTAGATAAGTGGCTTTACAGACTAACTTAGGGAAGGGATTCCGTTTGTAAGGAGTGCCGTGGAGGGAAGTACAAAGACAGTTGTGGGAGATCATATCTCATGTGACCTGCAGAGTCCTAAAATGCAACTCCTAGCCATCCTCTCCCTGTATCCTCTGGGTGAGAACACAGTTGATAAACTGCCAAGTTTTTAATTGCTGGTGAATTAAAGCAGCAAAAAGCAAACAATTTATATGTATCAGGTTTATTTATCAACTGGTTCAAGAATATTATGGTTGTGTGCATTAAAAAAAGAATGATGTGCCTATAATATGAAAATTAGGTGCAGCCGCTGGGCTCTGGGCAAGCATCCAACATGGATCTTAGCATTGTAAACTTTCAGCACCCCGAGGCTAAGTGTTTTTCTCAAGTTGGTCAGGGTTTTCCTTTTTTAAACAGACATTGAAAGTTTTAACATTAAACAGTAGGTAACAAAAGTTCTGCCCTCTCCTTTTAAAATATTGTTTCCTATGCCGCACTTTGGATGGCAGATGGTTCCATATAGGGCCTGAATCAAAGCCCACTGAAATCAATGGAAAGTCTCCAGTTGACTTCAGCTGGGTTTGGATCAGGCACCTATAGAGTCTTCTCTTTGCTATCATATAATCATGTTGGTTGGTGAGAAGTTATTATATATTAACTATTTTCTAGTATTATGCCTTAAATTGTAGATTCTGATCCTACAAAGGGACTCACAAACAGAGAGCCCTACTCTTGTGCAGCATCCTGCGGAAAGTAGTAGGGCTCCATGGAGGAGTCAGGGCTGTGTACGTGGATTGTTTTGCAGGATTAGGCCCTTAGAGATTGGTTTTAAGTTAAAATAGTAAACATGCTGAATTCCTTTTGCTAATGTGACTTGTGTGGAATTGTGTCTGAGAGGAGGACACTGAAGCAGTTGCAGAATGACCATATTTTGTCAGCGTGTTTGATATTTTATCTAAATATTATCAATAAACTCTGCTCTGAGGGAGAAATAAATGAAAATTGTGGCCATATGTACCCAGAATATAAAAGAAAATTAAACAGAGCTTTTAAGAAACTATCTCAACCAGCAATATTTCATGGTGGCAGAATTTTATAGTTCTATTGGGAAATCCTTTTAAAAAACCCAAACAAAACACCATTTTATTTTAAGAAGTAAGTGCATCGGTGCAGTACCAATATTTATTCATTTATTTTATTCCTTTCAATTTATATTCATCCTCTAATCTGAATGTAGCACTTTTGCTTTCTAATGGGCAAATTCTGTATTACACTATGCAATTCTACTGAATTCATTACAATGGGACTGAACAACTGGATTTTAAAAATACTCAGTGTCCTTTATAACACAGCTGGCTACATTTAAGCATTCTAGAACTGAACTTGGTTACAGAGGAATATGTTATATTATTAATTTCTCTGGCATGTATATATGATACATTTCACAGATGCCTAAAATGGTTCCTGTGGACATCTCAGTCAAGTTAATATTGTTCAAAAATTAATTTTCTGTTTTTTTTAAGTTAATTTAAATGTATTGAAAAATGTGGGATGATCAGACAGATACCTTTTTCATCATGGTTGGTTTCTAGGAAATAAATGCACCTCAGACTGTTGTAATAAGACACTGGTAATATTTGCATTTGAAAACAGATTTGCATCTATAACAACTTGGGCCAACCAAGGTTGTTGTTAATGCACTGGAGCTCTCTAAAAGAAAAAGCATTGATGGATATTAGTATACATCGAACTGAGACCATTGGACAGAGCCATTCACAATGTCATCAGGCACTGTGCAATGGTCCCTTTTCAGTTTATATAATCAGGCATGAATTTAAGAAAATTACCTATTCCACTTTATGTAACAAGAAAATACAACTGAATGATCACCTTCTGTGATTGTGCTTCTGTTCCTATACAGTAACTTTTCCCTGTGGTACTGGAAGCAACTCTTTTTTAAACTAACTAGGGTGGCGTGATTCTAATAATTCTCACACTCCTGGTGGGAAAGAATTACTTTGTAGGACCAGAGGTTCAGTTGCTGTCAGTGGTGATTTTCCTCTGTTGCTGGGGATGTTGGAACAGGAGAGAGAGCCTGAATAATCAGGTGAAGGAGAGGGAAGGAGAGCAAAATGAAAAGAGAGAGAATTGAAACAAAAGAGCGGGTGAGAGGGAGGGAAATTGAAACTAAGGACAGATACCAAACAGCTGAAGGGAGATTAGAAACCAGAGACCAGCCATGCCTGCTTATGGGGCAGGGGGGCGGGAAGGAAAGCCGGCTTCAGCAGTAAGAAAAGCAGTACTTGTGGCACCTTAGAGACTAACAAATTTATTAGAGCATAAGCTTTCGTGAGCTACAGCTCACTTCATCGGATGCATTTGGTGGAAAAAACAGAGGAGAGATTTATATACACACACAGAGAACATGAAACAATGGGTTTATCATACTCACTGTAAGGAGAGTGATCTCTTAAGATAAGCCATCACCAGCAGCAGGGGCGGGAAAGGAGGAAAACCTTTCATGGTGACAAGCAAGGTAGGCTAATTCCAGCAGTTAACAAGAATATCAGAGGAACACTGGGGGGTGGGGTGGGGGGGAGAAATAACATGGGGAAATAGTTTTACTTTGTGTAATGACTCATCCATTCCCAGTCTCTATTCAAGCCTAAATTAATTGTTCTGTTGTGTGGTGTGTGGTTGCTGGTGAGTATTTGCTTCAGATTGGGGGTCTGTCTGTAAGCAAGGACTGGCCTGTCTCCCAAGATCTGTGAGAGTGATGGGTCGTCCTTCAGGATAGGTTGTAGATCCTTGATGATGCGTTGGAGAGGTTTTAGTTGGGGGCTGAAGGTGATGGCTAGTGGCGTTCTGTTATTTTCTTTGTTGGGCCTGTCCTGTAGTACTGCGATGGGTACCCGCATGGCCCCACAGTATGCCAACATTTTTATGGCTGACTTAGAACAACGCTTCCTCAGCTCTCGTCCCCTAATGCCCCTACTCTACTGCGCTACATTGATGACATCTTCATCATCTGGACCCATGGAAAAGAAGCCCTTGAGGAATTCCACCATGATTTCAACAATTTCCATCCCACCATCAACCTCAGCCTGGACCAGTCCACACAAGAGATCCACTTCCTGGACACTACGGTGCTAATAAGCGATGGTCACATAAACACCACTCTATATCGGAAACCTACTGACCGCTATTCCTACCTACATGCCTCTAGCTTTCATCCAGATCATACCACTCGATCCATTGTCTACAGCCAAGCTCTATGATATAACCGCATTTGCTCCAACCCCTCAGACAGAGACAAACATCTACAAGATCTCTATCATGCATTCGTACAACTACAATACCCACCTGCTGAAGTGAAGAAACAGATTGACAGAGCCAGAAGAGTACCCAGAAGTCACCTACTACAGGACAGACCCAACAAAGAAAATAACAGAACGCCACTAGCCATCACCTTCAGCCCCCAACTAAAACCTCTCCAACGCATCATCAAGGATCTACAACCTATCCTGAAGGACGACCCATCACTCTCACAGATCTTGGGAGACAGGCCAGTCCTTGCTTACAGACAGCCCCCCAATCTGAAGCAAATACTCACCAGCAACCACACACCACACAACAGAACCACTAACCCAGGAACCTATCCTTGCAACAAAGCCCGTTGCCAACTCTGTCCACATATCTATTCAGGGAACACCATCATAGGGCCTAATCACATCAGCCACACTATCAGAGGCTTGTTCACCTGCGCATCTACCAATGTGATATATGCCATCATGTGCCAGCAATGCCCCTCTGCCATGTACATTGGCCAAACTGGACAGTCTCTACGTAAAAGAATGAATAGACACAAATCAGACGTCAAGAATTATAACATTCAAAAACCAGTTGGAGAACACTTCAATCTCTCTGGTCACTCGATTACAGACCTAAGAGTGGCTATCCTTCAACAAAAAAGCTTCAAAAACAGACTCCAACGAGAGACTGCTGAATTGGAATTAATTTGCAAACTGGATACAATTAACTTAGGCTTGAATAGAGACTGGGAATGGATGAGTCATTACACAAAGTAAAACTATTTCCCCATGTTATTTCTCCCCCCACCCCACCCCCCACTGTTCCTCTGATATTCTTGTTAACTGCTGGAATTAGCCTACCTTGCTTGTCACCATGAAAGGTTTTCCTCCTCCCCCCCTCCCCCCCCGCTGCTGGTGATGGCTTATCTTAAGTGATCACTCTCCTTACAGTGTGTATGATAAACCCATTGTTTCATGTTCTCTGTGTGTGTATATAAATCTCTCCTCTGTTTTTTCCACCAAATGCATCCGATGAAGTGAGCTGTAGCTCACGAAAGCTTATGCTCTAATAAATGTTAGTCTCTAAGGTGCCACAAGTACTGCTTTTCTTCTTGTGAATACAGACTAACACGGCTGCTACTCTGAAACCTGGCTTCAGCAGTGTTACTGATCGTGCTCAGTCTGTATGACCATGTTCAATACAAGCCAAGCAGCAAATCTGGAGGGGCATGTGACCCTGCATGAGCCCCCTCCCCATGTGTCATCTCTGCTAGAAACACACACAACCTGAGAAGTGTAAGAAAGAAATGTAGGGATATAATAAGAGACATGGTGGATAGGGCAATATCTTTTATTGGACCAACTTCTCTGTTGGTGAAAGAGATAAGCTTTAGAGCTACACAGAGCTCTTCTGCAGGTCAGGGAAAGGTACTCAGTGTCGCTGCCAAATACAAGGTAAAACAGATAGTAGCTAACACATATTTTAAGACACCATTCAAGGTAAAGTGACCTGTTAACACCTCTCCAGTCATAGGACAAAAAAGTGGGGTTAGTGGATTACAAATTGCTGTAATAAAAGACATAAAGCCAGCGTCTTTATTAAGACCATGATTTTTACTGTCTAGCAAAGTTACGAATTTAAGCACGCGGGCTCGTCTTTTGAAGGCTTTGTGCAGGTTTCCTTTGAGGATGATGACTGATAGATCAGATACAAATTGATCATTTTGTGACATATTCACCCACAGGTGATATGATGTTTTTTGTCGTTTATCATTTTTCTGTTTGAAAAATACCTAGCACTTTCATACTTTTTGATCAAATATTTTGCATGCACATAACTGAAAAACAACTGACGCTAGAAAGACCAAACATTAAATCTAGGTCTTTAAAGATAAAAAACACTGTGCCAAGAACTCCATGGTATTGCCCTTGCCCTGTTATGCAAATTCATGCTTCCTTTTCCATCAGATTTTTCCTTCCAACCTTTTCAGCTACCATACCACATTACAGAAAAAGATCAAAGATGATAAAGCTTGAATTAGTGGTGAGAAACATTCTTCAGTGTTTATCATGAAAAGAGAAGGTGGAGTGTGAATAGTTCACCCTCCATTGGCTAACTCAAGCAGTTCTTCCAAAAACCCAAACTTTTTAATACTTCAAATTGCAAAGTTATGTAGTAGACAGAACACTGTCACGAAAATTTAACAACAAAATCTACTTGCTTGCCCCACTTTACCATAATAATTGATAATCATAAAAAGAATAATATTTTACTTTAAAAAAATTTTCTCAAAGGTGAGTGGGTAAGTAGAATTTTAGAAAATTACAATAGGAGTTAAATACTGGCAATATTTTTCATAGCTCTATGATAAATCCTTGCCATTGTTTTTGGAGTCACACTTACCAATACCTCTCATTTGGGGCTGTCTACATAGGCAATTTGACCTTGTTGTGGGATTATGTTGTTGTTTATTATTTGTATTACTGTAGCAACTAGAATCTCTAGGCATGGCCTAGGATCCCATTGTGCTCGGTGCTATATAAACACAGAACAAAAAGACAGTACCTGTCCCAAAGATTTTACCCGTTTTGGTTCTGTCTGTGTAGATGGAACCAAACCATATTTTAGCCACATTACTGAATCGTGTTACAGTCTTGTCACTAATGCATTCTAATACAACAGGGGCAACTGGATGAAATTTGATGGCTTGTGTTGAATAGGTCAGAAGGGATCTAATGGTCCCTTGGGCCTTAAAAATCTATAACTCTGACATGATTAGATGACAACTGTGTTTAAAATATGATACTTGACATAGTAAATGTCCCACAGTGGTGTGTGTTTTTGTTTGTTTTTTTAAAGAGTAGTACAATATGCTTAAGTCAATGTAAGCTGAGGGTACATTAGAGGACAAATGAACAGTTATCCAGAAACCCAGGACAAATTTCAACCCCATTTTCAGAAATAGCTGCCTAAAAATTAGGCTCTCAGTTCTTGTTTAGGGTCTTGGTTCAGGAAAAGACTTCCACATGTGCTTAAATCCGTCCCTACATCGGACAAGCTCATGCCTACAGTTAAGCATGTGTTTAAGTGCTGCCCTGGATGAGAATGCTTTCCTAAACTGGTACCTAAATAAGTGCCCTGATTTTTCAAAAGTACTGAACACCTAGGCTCGTCAGTTCCCACTGAATTGCAGGCTATGCAGCACTTCTGAAAATCAGGGCACTTATTTAGGAACCTAAATAAGGGTTTAGGAGCCTATCTTTGGGCAAACTTTTTTGAAAATCTTGGTCCCAGCATAGCTTTATGGTGCTGGAAAGGCTAATAATTTGCACATTTGTATGTGAGAGTACAAGGAACTTATTGTTTGTAGAAAACCAATAATCACCTTCATGGCGTGTGAGCAAAGAAAACATAAATGCTGGTGCAGCTTTGAGGGATTTTTTAAGCTATGGGTCTTTCTTCAGGCTGTGGAAAACCTGTAGGGTCAAATTTCAATCCCAGCTGTAGCTAGATTAACTTCAGTGGAGTTACGTCAGGAATCAGTTTGGCCCTATCTGTCTATTCTGTTTAATGTCTTTATCTACACATATAGTGTATTATGCATCTGTCACCAGGGTTTTGACGACCTACTAGAATTATTAAAAACAAACAAACAAAACACCATAAAAATAGTCTGAAGATTGTACTTTCTGCCTTTGCCTTGTGGCCTGTTTTTCCATGACAGAAAGCGGGCCCATAGTCAAAATGTTTTATGACCAGAAAACATGCACTTTAACAAAGAACTTCTATGTTTACTTGACAAAGGATTTGCTCATTACAAATTCAGCGTTCATTCTAAAAACAGATGTTCCTGCTCCCTGCATTTGAGCTGTCGCTGTTTATTATTTTTTTCTATTGATTCTGGTTAGGTTCTTAAGCAAAAACAAGTTAGTTAATACCATTTTGTGTGCATATATAATGATGATATCTATTTATAGTCTCTGAGTAAGATATTTAAAAGTCACCTTAGTGACTTTGGCACATAAGTCCAATTTCCAAAAATTACTTAGGCATTTTAGTCCTATTGAAAGTCAATGGGACTTAGTGGCCGAAATACATTGGTGCTTTTGAAAATTTTACCCTCTGTCTACTTTGTCACAGAGCAATTGTGTTACTGAGGTTAAAAAATAATCAAGCACAATACATTTTAAAAGCACCTCCTATATTTATGCAGTTGTGTTCTAATAATAATAAAAAAACCAAAAACTTTAAAGTATTAAATCTAAAATGAATATTTTTTTTTATTTCTCAGTCAGCAACTGTGACTTAGCAGAGAAATTAACTTTCAGTAGCTGAAGTATATGCTTTGTGTGCTGAGAAATACTGCATTTAATACACACAAGCGGGTTAGGTTACATAGTGAGCTAATGCACAAGGCTTTTACTTCTGAGAAAGGGACCTCAGTTGAAATCTTGATTTAGAAAAACTGAATTTGGTAGGCTTGAAATCTGTTATCTAACATAGTAATACGCATTCATTTACTGTTCAAAAACACTCTGATGTCTGACGATAAATATATCTTCTTATGATCACTTACTAGTAAAAGGATATTAAAACACCAAAAGGTCTTCAGACTGCATTGTCTCTTCTGAATCTTTTCTCACTTTCAGTATGGAAGACATGATCTTACACTCGTGAACATTTTAAAAGCATGTTGATAAACTAAATTATGAAAACTTTTCTATCTACCCTATAACTGGCTGAATCATACACTGGGGGACCAGGGGCGTGGCAATGTTGCATATAATTAACAGGAAAAGATAGCACAGTGAAGAAAAAGCCTCAGAGAAAGCAGGGGAGACAGTTGGAAATCCAGTCTACTAAATCTTGGATTAGCCTACTTCAATTAATCCTACTATCTGGAAGGTATACCCTCCGTTTCACCCACACTATCATTTGGATGTAATTGTTTCCATCACATAACCTTAAATAGTCAAGGATCATTTAAAAATATGTCTGTATGGCATCTTCCAACTTATCTGTATGTATATATATATCTTCTTACTATATGTTCCATTCTATGCATCCGATGAAGTGGGCTGTAGCCCACGAAAGCTTATGCTCTAATAAATTTGTTAGTCTCTAAGGTGCCACAAGTACTCCTGTCCTTTTTGTAGGAAGAAAGTCAACCAGCACCTACACTGATGGAGGTAGTGTAGCAGGAGGCAATGAGATGCCGGAAGGAGGGTATTGGGGATCAGATGCCGCTGTTGATGATGGAAGAGCAGTGAGTGGGCCCTGAGACTGGAAAAGGGAACCAGAAATAAAAATCAGTGATATGAATGTTCCTTGGCTGATGATGGGGCATTGGTCATGTTGATTCCCTTTTCTTAACTGACTTGGTGGAGAACTTTATCCAGTGCAGAGGGCATGTGCTCCACCTCAGAGTCCACGTGTGTAATACAGATGTAGAGGTGCCTCTGCCAAATTGCAAGAATAGCTAAGGAGAAGCTTCCTCTGGCACCTCCTCTTTCATCCTGACTCAGTTCTCCTTTTTCTCAATTCTAGAGGCAGAGACAAACATAGCAGAGCTTATGCAGTTTTTTCTACACGTGGTTTGCCATAGGAGACTGGCCATGCAGCTGGAATAGACCCTACAGTACACAGAAAACAGAATGACATCTCCTTTCAGTTAGATCTCTACGTTCACACCCTTCATCATCACTCTGCCAAGATACACGTCTTCAGTTGGCCCTAGCCCCTTTAATACTGTGTAGTTCCTTTTCTTGGAATAGCCTCCAGCTTGTTGATATCCTTCTGTTATGAAGGTGGCCAGACCTGAATGTAATATTCCAGACATGATTTCACTTGAACTGTATAGAAGACCAATTACTTCCCTCCTTTGTGACTTCATGCCTTTGCATAGCAACTCAAAATCTCTCCGGATTTGTTTGCTCTCATACTACATACTATTTTCTTGTCGACCTCGCTATTTCACAGTTTTGCAGGAGTTGAACCCCAAAGGCTTCCCCACATCCTGCTGTTTACTCCAGTGCAGCGTAAATCTGTTTGGGGGCATAGAGACACCTCAAACATCACCATGCTCTACGGTGATCCAAAAAGCACCAGTACACTGTGCATGTTAAAATATATCTGACACAAAGCTAGGTGACCCTGATAGAAGGAAATGTTTTCTTCAGCAGCACAAATGCCAGATTCTGTCCTCGAGGGCTTGATCCTGGTGCTGAGTATTGACTGAGAACTGCTGAGTACCATCAATCCTATTTATATCATTGGGAGTTAAGGGTACAACACCTTGCAGGTTTGGGCCCCCAGATGCATGCATGGTTTCCATTTACTTAAATGGGATTCACATATACAGGCAGAATTTGGCATTGTACTATATGTAAAACAAAGCACTGTAATGTCTTAATTGTTAAATTATTAAATGCTAGAACAATGTGGCTTACTGGAAGAGATCAGTGTATTAATGAACTTTTGCTCCAAGGGGAAATACAAAATTAACCTTTGCAAGAATAAAAGACATCAAAGGCCATAGTGTCAAAAAGACAGCATTCAAGCCTAGGTATTGTTCTGTTCCATCAGTCCTTTTTTCCTATCTCTCTCCTCCCTCACTACCCCCTTGCCCATGTACCCACCCCTGCCCAAAACTTTAACCTCTGATGTTAAAGTATATATTTAACCTAATTTAGCAACTTTAGGTCTGGATCTGCTCTTCTCACAAGTTATGTGTGCCAAGCGATCGTTTTTCACTCAGTAGTACTTTCAGTGTGAGAACACTTGTAAATTTAATAAATTATCCAGTTTCATTCACATTTTGTAATATATTTTATATTTACAGAACCAGCATTTTTGAGTGGCACAAAAGGGTCCTTAATTTACGTATTTTAGATAATTAAATGGCCTCTATCACCATGGTATCTGAGGATCTCACAATCTTTAATATATTTGTCCTCACAGCACTCCAGTGAGGTAAGGAAGTAGTCTATGGATGGGAACTGAGGTATAGAGAGACTAAGAGTATGTCTACATAGCAAAGAAAAATCCGCATCTGGCCCATGCCAGCTGACTCAGGCTGTGGGGCTGTTTCATTGCTATGTAGACTTCCAGGCTCAGGTTGGAGTCAGAGTTCTGGGACCCTTCCATCCAGGCTCTAACCTGACCCCAGAAGTCTACAAAGCAATGAAACAGGTCTGCAGCTTGAGCCCCATGAGCCCGCATCAGCTGGCACAGACCAGTTGTGGGTTTTTCTTTGCTGTGTAGATGTATCCTCGGGAACTTGCCTGGTCCTACAAGAAGTCTGTAGTGTAGTAGGGACTCGAAACCATGGCTCCCAAGTCTCAAGTTAGCACCTTAGCCACTGGATCATGCTTCCTTTCTGATCAGTATAGCAATTTAATTGAACTCCACTGGTTGTGGTGGGTTGCCGAGTTGCCTGCTGCAATCAAACTTGTCTTGTAACAAAGCTTGTGTCATCAGTGGTAATGAAACTTTCTGCATGAGAGAGGAATGGAATATTATACCTGCTGTTCATCTGAAGTTGTAGGTCCCTATGGTGTAATCAGAGAGTCAGATTAACTTGTGAAGGATGCAATGCCATAGATATGTGGGCAGCCAATGGACCATTTCTGAGCACCAGGTATGGTTGATGGAGCCAGGATTTCCAGATGACCATGTCTAAACTGCTGCTGTCCATCCTGAGGTGGCAAGCAGTCCTGCGCTCCTGCAGCTTTATTTACTAACTCTGAGACCATGTAAATCTATTATTTTTGTTTGCTAGAACAGGGCTTGTTGGTGTGAGAGAGCGAGAGCTAATGAACTATAATGGAGTTGGCACATTGCTTTGGCTCTCACAGCAAAAGCCCCTGTAGAAATTGATGAAAGGAATGAAATTCTGTACACTGGTAATCTTTTTCAAGTTAGATTGACAGTATGTTGAACTGTATTCTGTGGCCTTATGTGCAAATTCACACAGGTTTAGGCTGGTGATTTTTACAATAGTAGGACCTATGAAATGCAACTAAGCAGTTCCATCCAGTAGAGGGTAATACTGTATACAAACACGAGACTGCACATTACAGTAGGAATTTAGGCGGCTGTGTCATTTCTGGGTTTGTTCCTTTGTGTCTCTAGCTGCAGCATCCTTTGTCTGTGGCTGCAGCACCAATCGTCTTGTCTTGTTACAGGTAATCAGGCTGACCATATGGCTTCCTTGTATTTCATTATTTTATTTTTCAAGTTATAGTATCTATATTATTTAAAATGTTTAATAGTGCTCTAACTGGATGGTATTGCCCTTGTTATCGCCATGGAGTTTATATTAGGAGTTAATGCTGACAGTTGCAGTATTAACTCTCGCTCCATGCCTTCTTCCAAATCTGAGGCCTGATCCAAAGCCCAATTAAGTCAATGGAAAAACACCTATTGCTTTCAACTGGCTTTGGATCAGGGCTTGGAGTAGGGATAGTTTGGAGATTTAGGAGAGGAGCCAGTATCAGTGCAGCTTCCAGAGTTCAGAATGAATCATGCAGGCTCTTTGTGGGATGCTCCTAGTCTACTGGATTTCCCTGTGGATCTATTGGAATATCCATAATTTTACTGGTAGTCTTATCCCTTCTACAGTCTCATAGACTTTAAGGTCAGAAGAGACTATCATGATCATCTAGTCAGACCTCCTGCACATTGCACGTCACAGAACCTCACCCACCCACTCCTGTAATAGTCCTGAGAAACCCTTCCCTCACAAGAGGACAATGAGTTGGGAACAGTGTATGCAGTGATCCACATGCAATTTCCCCTGGAACTTCTCTGCCTGATGGGTTTTTACAATGCAGCCCTTTTTCTGTTGACTCCACTAAAAGAAATCACTAATGGAACTGTAACAAAATTCTTGATGATCTTCTTGACATTTGCCAGTGTCCAAGACATTTGTCTTGGTGGTGATCTCCTAAAGTTATTCTTAAAGTGATATTTAAATGCTTTAGAATCTTCAGCTTTTTTTGGCAATAATCAGGCCTGTGAAATGGACATGTAGTCACACAGTAATGGAGGTTGCGTATTTTCCAGGAAACCCTATCCTCATATAGGATTAGACCACCTGCTTTGTAAGGGCTAAAGTCTTCCCTGACTGTTCTGTGTGCATAGAATTCCCATTAATGCTAGTGGAGCTTACGTTTTGTCTACTGAGTAGGGAATGTGCCTCTTTAATTATACACCTCATGTATAATAGGGTTGTGGGAATCAGTGATGAAAAAGACCTTTCAGTTTATGGAGTCGATCTCCTAGTAGGGTGGACTGTTCGCAACTATGATCCAGTGTGGTGTCCGTTTAATCTCTGATATGATCACTATTACACTTTCAGACAGAAGAGCTTAGTAGGGCTTTTCCAACTCTGAATTCTGAGACCTTGTGATTCTTTATTTTCTAGTGCCTTTTTTAGTTTTTCTGGTTCTGCAGTTTAAATGACCTCACTGTCAGGAATTTTTCCATGATATTTAGCCTAGATTTTCCTTTTCTTGATTTCTTTGAATGACTCCTACGTATGGTACATAATCCCTTGAACCATCCTAGATAGTTCACCCACTTCAAATATTTACATCTTTTACATAATCAAATTCAGTTAGCAAGTTGCTGTGCTATACACTAACATTTCACTTCCAGAGGACTTCCTGTCACTCAGTGATTGAATAACGTTAAGTTCCTGTAAAAATGACACTTCCAGAAGAGGTAGGATTTAAGGCTCCAGAACTGTAGGTCACCCTAGTTATTTTATGAAATTGTACCAGAATTGCATTTTGGCTTTTGTTTTGGGGTGGAAAAAAAAGAAAAGGGGTAAAATACAAACTCGAGTTCAAACAACTGAAAAAAAATCTAATCCTTTATTTATTATTTCTAGTTCATACCAACTCAGTAATAGTGCAGCCATTTCTATACATTTGTAGAAAACCCCACACACATCAATTAATAGCCATACGGGTACATTTAAAACTGAAACTTAAATAAAATGGTGCCAGGCAGTTTCATTGCACTTGCTGCATATTACCACATGGCTGCAAAGGGTTGGTCTATTTTTTGTCATTTATTCCTGGCTCTGCCACTGACCTGCTGTGCGTCTTCGGGCAAATATCTTCACCTCTGTTCTCCCTTTTGACCTTCATGTGTCTTGTTCAGGTAACCTGCAAACTCTTTTTTGAGGCAAGGACTTTCTCTCACTATGTGTTTGTACTCTGCCAGGCACACTAGGGCCTCTAGGTGCTACTGTAGTACAAGCAGCAAACAGTAATAGCTGCTGTTGTTTTACCCAGCAGCAAACTACAGAGCAGCAGAAGCTAGATATTATGTACAGTGATGCTACAAGCTGTACTTCGTATTAAATGGTAAAAATAGTGTAGATAGGTCACTTCAGCAATTGCCAAGAGAAAAATGAGAAATCACAGTAAAGGAAGTTCCAATTTGAAAGGTTTCCTTCCCACAGTGGAGAAAATTGTGTAGATTTATGGCAATAAATCCATTCCTCAGTTATTGTAGCTTCCTCTGTGCAGGGCTTCCAGCTGGGTCTCTTGGCTGTTTGCGGCCTGTGCAGAAGGCAGTAGAGCGCCTATTCACAGGGAGGAGTAATATGATCGTATTACTCCAACTTAGCAATGACTGCCTATAAAGAGGCTGGTCTTTTTGGCTTTTTGGGCTCTTAATGGAGAGGAGCCTGGATATATTGAGACCTGCTCCTTAAGTCTTGTCCTGGTGGGTATTTGCATTCTGAGGGCCTGCAGTTCCCACTGGCTTCAGCTAGAAGTAGCGTAGGTATTCAGCACCTCAGGAAATCATTCCCCCTTTTACAGTTCCACTATCACACTTTAAGTCAGTGGGTGACAAAGCCTTTGTTCCAGTGGCCCCTACACTGTGGAACTCTCTTGCTAGTTTAAATATTGTCACTTTGGCTTTTCATCATTTTTCCTACTGTTTTACACTTGCACAGTTAAAATCAAAAAGGCAAAAAATGCAGACATCAGCGTTCCAATGATATCAACTTGTCTGTGTTTCATCTCCTATATGTTTGCATGGTATTCGTTTTACAACATAAATAGTAAGCTATTAAGTAATATTACTGCATACTTACCTGGGAAAACAAAATAGAAAATAGTAATATATGCGCCATGTGGCTGAGTTAATCTTGCTATACATAAGAGTAAGAATTGCGATAGCAGAGTATATCAATGATCATTCCAATCCAGTAAACTGTCTCTGACAAGGGTGAATACCAGATGCTTCAGAGCAAGATGGAAGAAACCCCAGGGTGGAAAATTATGGAATAACCTGATAAAAAACAGTGAAAACCTGACCTCATTAAACTCAATGGTAGTTTTGCCATTGACTTGAGTGGGAACAGGATTTCATCCACAGTGTGTTCCTTTTTAACCCATTTTTCCTTCCTCCTCACCCCACATATACACTTGGCCTGGGCTATTGTCTGGCTTGAGACAATTTTCTACAAGACAGTTTAACAGGGTAACTGCTCTATTACGAGGGATAAATCTTAGCAGTGAAAAACACTTACTTTGATTTTTTTTTAAAGACAGCTTAGAATTTGCAAAATATTATACAGTGCTGCAAAAATTGCTGAGAGTTGTTTCTGAGCTCTTAATGATCTCCTCACTCTAAATTTTTTTGCATTAGCCATAAGACCATTCTACCCCATTTGTGTTTTTTCCATCATCTTGTGCCCCTTGGTGGGGGTCAAGAGTTCATTTATAAATAAAATTATTATTACAAATTATTGTGGCAAGCAATCACCACTACATTAAAAAAAACAGACTCCACAGTATGGTATGTCTGACTGTAAACTGAAATGAATCAATGCTTTAATTTCTTACTCCATCCTAATTGATAAGAGTACTAGTAATTCCCATATACACTTGTTAAAGAAAGACCAGATCACGTAGTTTGCTGAGTGTATGTGTATGTTTTTTTAAATTTATACTTTAGTAATGAGGTTTTGTTTAGAGCCATATAAGAGGCTTATAACTAGGAGTAACAGGACCAGAGGGAGAAAATGAGAATTTAAGTTAAATATTAGGGGGGAAGGGGGAATTTCCTAAAAGTGAGATTTCTTAGACTGTTGAATTGTCCTCCAGGGAGAATAACAGGAACACCATCTTTTGTCACAGCTAGAAGAGATTGAGTAGATACTGTGTAGGGAGTCTTTCTGCACTGGCCGGTGGATGAATCAAGTGACCTAATTGTTTGTGCTTTCTATCTCTGATTTCTACATTTTTACTCAGATATGATAACAGCAATGGGCTAGATTCATCCCTGGGATAATAGTGCAGCTTCATTGACCTGCCTACAATACCTCTGAATTTGGCCCAATGTGTGTGTTGTATCACATCTATGCAACAAGTATAAGTTGTGCCAATGGGAAACTGTTCTCTCTCTCTCTCTTGCTCTGTCTCTCTCTCTCTCTTTTAAACTAAAAATAATGGTAAAGTTTCTTTGTTACATGCATACAGCTAGCATGCAGATTGTGTTCCAAGCGGAGAGAAAGGCCCTGATGCTGAAGTTCCATGGATACAGGAGTCCATGCTAGCAGGTCGCATTGAAGGATCAGGGCTTACATTTTGAAATATGAATAATAGGCAGAAGCTGGCTGTGCTTCAAAGAGAGACTTCAGTCTCCTCTAGTAGGAATGTTCTGGCTGGCTTTCTCTCTGCAGCACTCTTGCCATGTACTCAGAGCACAGTAAAATACCACATATAGCTACAGAGCGAGTCATTGCATCTCTTTTAGGCTTGAAGTAATTAACAATCCCAATTGCCACCATTTGAGAGAGCAGGGATATATCAGGATCAGTGCTGTGAAGCAAAATAATTGTCAGTTTTAAGCAATTGTCCCTTTTAAGTAAATAGCAGGAGTCACCCAAGTGTGTGTATTAACACATGAATGCACATCTTTTTAGGAAACCCTGCCAGCTTATATTTTCCACTTCTCTGAAGGCCTGAAGATCTAGTTGTAAAGATCACTTTATCTGAGCTTGTTCCCCGTCCCCTGTTCAGTAGACTGCAAGGTCCACAAGGCAGTTGTGCTGCTTCACAAAACAGAAATCTAAAGTATTAAGTTTTTTATTAGTGTTGCACTGTGTATATGTATGTGTATTTTGATCTATCATTGCTCGATTGAGCACTGTATATTTTTATCTTATGGAATAATCATGGGTAGGGTTAGAAACAAAAAGAAACGATTAGGAAGGCCAGTAGCTGTTTTGAGAGAGAAAACAAGAACTCTCTTAAAATCAGTTTGAATTTTAAATAGGTGGTGTAATTAGTATAGGAAACGTAAGAAAGTTATTGCGACCCATCTTTCTTTGGTTCCATTGAATCAGTCAAAGAGAGCATTAGCCTTTTTGTGAGATGTGAGTACATGCTAGTGGGAAACAACTGGCACTTTCTCAATGAAATATCTCAAATGTTACATCAGGACCAAAGGCTCATAATTACAGTAGTGTTCTCCTTTTATAATTCTGGGGCAGCATCAAAAGAAAGTTAAATTTTTATCAGTACTCTAACATACGCAACATATATGGGCTTTCCTATTACTGTAGGACCCTTTCTGCCTTCATACATGTTTATTCAATCAGAAATACTATGTCCTTCAATTTGCATCCTTACAAAAGTATACATAGTTTTTGGGAGTTACTTGCACTAGGACTGCAAGTTGGGGTTACCCCGATGACTGCAAATTCACATGTTCATGGCAGTTCAGTAGCTTACATGAAATCAATTTGGTCTTAGTCCAGTTTTCAGTGAACATATTTTTACATCACAAATGACACTGACAATCCTTTTGGTGGTCTTTGCAGAGAGGCCAAGCACTGCCTGCATAAAACCTGAATTACTCTGTCATCCCTCAACATAGGCTTTCCAAATCAGGATTGACACAATTGGTGGTATGTTTTGGGAAAGTTTCCTATAGGGGTCGGAGAGTAGTTCAAATTCCATGCCCTTTCGTTCACAGCTCTCTCTGCTTAGAGTGACAACACAGGTTTTCTTGTACTGGTGGCTTTTGTGATGGGCATTTAAAAAAAAAATTAGAGTCTGCTTTTTGCAAATAAATTCAAACCTGAAAAGGCCAATGTTCCAGGCATTTAATTGCACCTATTTTAGCATATACTATTGCTCTGTGATGTCAGTTCCACCCTGCTCATCATGGCAGTCTGCTACCTTGATATGCTCCCAACAGGTCAGCAGTGAAAATAATTTGCTTTTCCTAATTCATCCTCATTTCAGTCCCAGAGGATTTAAGATTTGCAGAATATAGTGTTATATGCTGGTTGTGTTTTGATCCCCAGGACCTGAGCTTGCTTTGAATTGCTGCTTACTGACTTTTTATATTTGTCAGAGCCGGAGTAATGCCAATTTATGCTCTCAACAAATGGGATCACAATGAGAGAGTGCAAGAATGAGGATTAAACAAGATGTGAACTGTGGAAGGTGTCGCAAGCTTAGGTGTGTAGTGAGTTTTGTTAGGCAACTTCTTATCTGTAGCATTACTGAAGTCAGTAATAGTCTCTCTTTTGACATTAAATGATGTCCATATAGCTGTGTTTAGTTCTAGGCAAACAAGACAGTATTTTGAGGCCACTGGATTATACAGTCACATGCAGATAGTCTGCTGGAAGGTACATGAGCTGTGCTTTCAAGGAGGCACAAGGCAACTGAAATACAGATAACAGTATTTCATGAACAAAGCACACGCACTGGAAAAAAACGTTGCGATGAGAAGCTGCAGTTGTCTCTTGCTGTACTTGACCAGTCAGAACAAACTGAGACCTGGTGTAAGCGGGTGTCATACCATAAAAAGGAATAGTGCTTCAACAGAACTTTATTTAGCCCACTGTGTAGGTTTTGTGGGTTGTAATCAGATCATTTTTTTAAGTTTACCATTTTTGAGAGACTACAGGTATGAGTCCATGTCTTATGTTGGTAATTTTCAGTTTGTTGATCAATTTTGATTTAATGTTCAGACACATAAAAATGTAATAAAAAGGAAAGCAAAAATTAGCACAGAAAAGGCTTTGTGGGACAATCTATAAAAGTGAAGATGAACTGATCCCTTGTCAGTCTGCTCATCTAAAACAGTTTGATTGGCCAAAGTAGCATCTTTGATTTCTTTATGGAGTAGCAACATCACCTGCTCAGTATCTTCAAAATCTTTATAAAATGAACAATAACATCAGAAAAAAGAGAAGGTAGGTAGAGCAGAAGAGATGAGAGGGAATAAAGAGGAAGTGTGATCTAGTGGTTAGGTCACAGGGCTGAGTGCTAGAACATCCAGCTTCTATGCCTAGCTTTGCCACCGAGTTAATATGAACAAGTCATATAACAGCTCTATGGCTCAGTTTATCCACCTGTAAACTTAGTATAATAAAAAGTACTTATCTCTAAGGGGTGTTTGAATTAGTTAATGTTTTCAAACCTCTTTGGGACCCGCCGATGAAACCATATTTTAGAATATTCTGCTTAGGTTCTTACATTGTGCTGATCGTTGTGGTATTTAAACACTATGTAAGTACAAAGTAGTGAGGCCAACAGAGAAATTAGAGGTGGGAAATATTTTAATTTGCTTGGATGATGAACCCAAGTATCAGATTAATCTTTGGTCAACAGCAAAAAAGAAATCAACATAACCCTCAATACAGTCCTGTGTTGAGATGGATGAGATCACAAACATAGCACTGTGACCTGTCTTTTCCCAGTTTTGATGGATCTATTTTTACCATCTGCTTGGCTGTTCAGACCTAGCCTAGTCCTGTGTCCCCAAAACAGTTCTGCAAAATACAATAGCATCTGAAAGTAAATGGATAGCCATTATTTTGGTGAGTGTGAAAGGCTCAGACATTTATTGGTTAGCTTTTCTAATGGGTGTGCCGGGTTTCCATGTAACAAGTTCCTGTCCATTTTATCTTTGGGTGCTTTACGCTGTGTCTTCTACATTACTCTAATATCTCTCTGTCATAGGAGGAGTACTATAATTTCTGGTATTTGCAAATGTGCTTTACTGACCCATGTCACTAATACTAATTACACATGCTCAGAGATGCTGGAGGCAGACAAAAGCTGTAACAAGCTAGATTCTGGTAGTATTTGATTATGCCAGGTACCACCATAGGGCTTCATTGTGCGCAACCCTGTGCAGGTTCACATGTGCAGAGAGGGTGCTTTTTATCCTGGGGTTGGGGCCTGGTACAATCTGGTCGTTGCACTCCTGTGGGCCCAAGGACTCAATGAGGCTAGTACCAAAAAGCAAAGCAAGCCACTCCAAAGTGAGAGGGCCCAGGTGGGTGTGGGACCGTGGCCCTGCTTCCTCAGAAGCAGCATATATGGCTTCTTCCATGTGTGGAGAGCACACAGCACTTTTGTGGAAGGTGAGGCAGTGGCGATCAAGGAGGGGGGGGGACTGTGTCTGAATCTGATAGGACAACCTTTGACAGCCCTCGTTTGTGTAGTGTAGTACACTGCTACCAGTGCAGAGCTCTGCCTGAAAGCCATAATATAGCTCTTAAGGCTTGTCAACACTAGCAGTCGGATGTTGCAGCACCCTACCAGGCCTGTAAAACACCTTGTGTCTGTTTCATATGCTGGGTAATAATACCCAAGATTCCATGCTTGTAAAATTCAACTGGCTCTTAAGAGAACTATGTACATAGATGCTACAGCTAACATTCTAGCCATATGCACATAGACTGACTTCCTGGTGCTTTCTCCAGACTCTTCTCCTCTGCAACCTGGGCTCCTTCCTCCAAGTCCATATAAGAAGCTACAATGTTCCCCCCCCCAACACATTTTTCCAACAATGCACAGGCATGCACACCACAGTCCTGTCTGCACTTGCTCAGTGCCAGTCTAGGCACAGTTGCATCCACAGTCATGTTTTTCTGCACTGCTGCAATGCCACTGTGTGTAGGAACTGCAAATGCTGCAGCTGCAATGGTAAAGTCAGTCCCTGCAGTGCAATTCATAGATAGATAGATTCATAGACTTTAAGGTCAGAAGGGACCATTATGATCATCTAGTCTGACCTCCTACACAACGCAGGTCATAGAATCTCACCCACCCACTCCTGTAACAAACCCCTAACCTATGTCTGACCTATTGAAGTCCTCAAATCATGGTTTAAAGACTACAAGGTGCAGAGAGTCTTCCAGCAAGTGACCCGTGCTCCATGCTGCAAAGGAAGGCGAACCCCCCCCAGGGCCTCTGCCAATCTGCCCTGGAGGAAAATTCCTTCCCAACCCCAAATACGGCGATCAGCTGAACCCTAAGCATGTGGGCAAGACTCACCAGCCAGACACCCAGGAAAGAATTCTCTGTAGTAACTCAGATCCCACTCCATCTAACATCCCATCACAGGCCATTGGGAATATTTACTGCTAATAGTCAAAGACCAATTAATTGCCAAAATTAGGCTATCCCATGATACCATCCCCTCCATAAACTTATCAAGCTTAGTCTTGAAGCCAGATATGTCTTTTGCCCCCACTGCTCCCCTTGGAAGGCTGTTCCAGAACTTCACTTCTCTGATGGTTAGAAACCTTTGTCTAATTTCAAGTCTAAACTTCCTGATGGCCAGTTTATATCCATTTGTTCTTGTGTCCACATTGGTACTGATCTTAAATAATTCCTCTCCCTCCCTGGTATTTAGCCCTCTGATATATTTCAGAGAGCAATGCTATCTCCCCTCAGCCTTCTTTTGGTTAGGCTAAACAAGTCAAGCTCCTTGAGTCTCCTTTCACAACACAGGTTTTCTATTCCTTGAATCATCCTAGTAGCCCTTCTCTGTACCTGTTCCAGTTTGAATTCATCCTCCTCAAACATGGGAGACCAGAACTGCACACAGCCCACAGCCCTGGTTTTGTCACCTCACAAGGCACTTACCTGTTGGCTGCATGAAGGGCTTAAAGCAGCAGAGGCAATTCTTGGCTGCTCTTGGCTCATCCCAGTCACTCCACTCATCCTGACACCCCAAGGGCCACAGTAGCATTTTAGGATGTAAAAACAGAACTGTAACTCAAATTTTATTAAACAATTTTAAACATTCAAATAGGCTTTTTTTTGGTCTCACAGAGAGTCCCCTGAAAATACAAGAACAAACATTAATGATGGTTCACTTCTGCGCCCACAGGCCCAAAAGGAAAAAGGCTAGATCTGCCTCCATGGGCTGAATGAAAAGTCTGAAGAGGTATTTTTGTGTGTGCATAATTTACATAAAATTTACATATTTCTAAAGAGGGCATTTCATTGCACAGATCCCCCAAATCCATTGCCTCTGCCCCATAGCCATCGCCAGTGATTTCAGTAGATGGACACAGAAGGGGAGCAGAGTGCTCATTTAATTAGCCATGGAGTAGGAGCTTCAGAGAATCACTGCTTCCTCAAGCCGGGGGAGGAGGAGCGATCTGGTCTGCTTTTACCACAGGAGGCAGAGAGCTGTGCTCCCACATGTTCTCCTCTCCCCCTTCCTTTAACTCCAGACACATCTGTTTCCATACACTCCCTCATTTCTAGGGCCCTACCAAATTCATGGCCGTGAAAATTGCGTCATGGACCATGAAATCTAGTCTTTTGTGTACTACCCTGTGCTATACAGATTTCACGGAGGAGACCAGTGGCTCTCAAACTGGAGATCCCAACCAAAAAGGGGGTCAGAAAGTAATTGTGGGGGGGTCTCAGTATTGCTATCCTTACTTCTGCACTGCTCCCTTCAGAGCTGGATGGCCAGAGAGTGGCAGCTGCTGACTAAGGGCCCAGCTCTGAAGGGAGCAGCACAGAAGTAAGGGTGGCAATACCATACCATGCCATCCTTACTTTTGTGCTGCTGCTGGTGGCGGTGCTGCCTTCAGAGCTGGGTGCCTGGCCAGAGGCCACCGCTCTCCGGCCACCCAGCTGTGAAGGAAGCACCGCCACCAGCAGCAGTGCAGAAGTAAGGGTGGCAGTACCGCAACCCCCCCACAATAACCTGGTGACCCCCCCACAACCTCCTTTTGGGTCAGGACCCCTATAGTTACAACACCATTCAAATTTAAATAGCTGAAATCATGAAATTTACAAAAAGAAAAGGAGTACTTGTGGCACCTTAGAGACTAACAAATTTATTAGAGCATAAGCTTTCGTGAGCTACAGCTCACTTCATCACGAAAGCTTATGCTCTAATAAATTTGTTCGTCTCTAAGGTGCCACAAGTACTCCTTTTCTTTTTGCGAATACAGACTAACAGGGCTGCTACTCTGAAACATGAAATTTACAATTTTTAAAATCCTATGACTGTGAAATTGACCAAAATGGACTGTGAATAAAGCAGGGCCCTACTTGTTTCCCCCAGGGAAGTCACCAGTTTGTCTCCACTTGCTCATCAGCTCTCCCCCGTCCTGCCATGCCACAAGTACCTCAAAGCCTTTTCTTTTCAGCAACTGCCATGGCTTCACCAGTGGCTGAGTCCCTGCCTCCTCCTTTCTCCCCCCTCCCCACCCCCAGCCAAGAGTGCTCCCTCCTCTCAGGTCCTCTCTGACTGGAGCAGGAGGGAGGAGCTGAGGGAAGGGAGGGTGCTTGCTGAAATATTGGAAAAGAAAGGAACATTGTTTCAGCCACTGGCCCAACCCACCCTGGTAGCTGTCAAAGGACTGAAACCCCTGCTGAGACCATGCTGAAGATAGGCTCAACAGCCTTTCCCAAAACTGGGGGTTAGTAAGGTCTGGTCTAGGTTGGCGTTGCCTTAGCAATGAGAACTGGACAAAATAATCAGGCTCAGTGGTTTTACAGAGAGAAAGAGAAAAAGAAACAATACTCTCGTTGTATGTTGTCTTTCATAATAAATTTAACTATGAAAACTTCTATCTCTGCACTTGGGTGTTTCACCAAGTTGTGGTCACAATCTGGAAGTTAAAACAAGGAGAAAACCAAATTAAAAAAAAAATTCATGAAGAATCAGGCCACACTGAAATACAGACATTGTGCAGATTCTGTAATGGCTGTGCATGGCTCATTGTAAAGCTTCCAACAGACTGGGCTGTATTTCTTTTTCAAAAAGTCTGTGTTTTAAAAAGCATTTTGTTTCTTATCAATATTACTAGTAAGCCCCAGGATTATCAATATTACTAGAAGTCCCAGGCAGCCTTGACAATCTTATCTGCATGGTTTGCTCACTCAGATGGTTCAGCAGTTGCTTTGAAAGATGCCATGATGACAAGTATTTTGTTTTCCTTCTGCTGTTACAGACCTTTACAGCTTGGTGCAATTCCCACCTCAGGAAAGCAGGCACACAGATTGAGAACATTGAAGATGACTTCAGGAATGGCCTTAAACTGATGCTCCTCTTGGAAGTCATTTCAGGTTTGTTGAAACAAAATGTCTAATGCATTTAGTAAACACCACCCCTGACTCTAGAACCTCCTAGAGATTTTGTAGTGGAAAACTATAACAGAAGTTAATCCTCGACCTTCAGGAGGGCTAGGAGCAATCTTGTTTTCCAGTTGCATGGGACAGCAAAACTCCAGTCCAACAAGTGATCTGTTCACTGTCCATTGGAGGAGCTGCTGACCTGTATTTAAGAATCCTGAGCAAATTGAGGGACCATTGCATCTGATCTGAGGTTGAAAATAAAAAGTGGTCTCACCTCAGTTTCTTTGTAAATATTCTTGAATAGTAAAGGAAATGGATGATTTGTCCACCAGCACTTACTGCTTTTCTGCCTCCATTCCTCCAGTTCTAAATCTCACTGCACACAATTGGGAATTGTGTGCACATTTTGTCCCCCTCCTGCATATTCCTACTGGAAATTGTGCACCTGCCTAATTCCTACAGAAAATTGTGCACCTGCCTAATTCCTACAGAAACAAAACCAGAAAATGAATAAATAAAAACCTTTGAAATAACCGCAGCTTCTTGTTGGACAACCAGATCTGAGATCCTGGTTATCCTTGGACTGGCCAATTAAAAAAAATTTTTTTTCTTAGCCTGCCTCAGGGTGAGGTGTCATCAGCGGGAAAAAAAATAAGTGAAATACCCTCTGAAAAGAATGAAAACTGTTAAAGATCCACAGTGCATGAGTGAGCTTAAAGAGTTACAGATGAATACATTTTAAAACAAAGGAGCTGAAAACTGGATCTGCTTTTCCTTACCTGCAAAGTCTGTGTTCAAGGTTCTGTGCTTCTGAGCTGATGATATCACAAAGCCATACTATGACTGTAGCTGTCTGAACCATTTGGCTTTGGGTGATATCACAAACTGCTGTTGGAGGGACATAAAACCTGAAGGACCAGTCATCAGGCCCTGAAACTAAGAGTTTACCTTTCCTCTCCATGTAGAGTTCACAAATTTATTTTTTAACCATTTTATTCAGTTTTTAACCCCTTAGTATGAGTACTCCAAACTTTTTCTTTTCTTTTTTTAATTATTGGGCAAGCTTTTCAAAAGTTGGTGCCTAAAATCAGGCTCAGAAATCCATATTTAGAGACCTTAAATCAGGGGTCGGCCACCTTTCAGAAGTGGTGTGCTGAGTCATCATTTATTCACTCTAATTTAATGTTTTGCATGCCAGTAATACATTTTAACGTTTTTAGAAGGTCTCTTTCTATAAGTCTATAATATATAACTAAACTATTGTTGTATGTAAAGTAAATAAGGTTTTTAAAATATTTAAGAAGCTTCATTTAAAATTAAATTAAAATGCAGAACCCTCTGGACTGGTGGCCAGGACCCAGGCAGTGTGAGTGCTACTGAAAATCAGCTCGCGTGCCACCTTTGGCACACATGCCATAGGTTGCCTACCCCTGCCTTATATAATTAGTGGCCTGATCTTCAAAACTTCTGAGCACTGAACAGCTCCTATTGACTTATTTATACAAACCAGCTAAATCAACCATTTCCTCTGCCATTCAAAGGTGGGGAGCAGTCACCAACAGACTGTGTGATTAGCTGAGGATGCCCCTGAGAAGAGGGGATGAGGGGCATATTGGATGATAAAGGGAAAGAATTAAGGAAAGGAGCATTTCTAAGTCATGTTTTTTTGTGGAAGGCTTTGAATTTGTGTAGGGGGGATTTATTCACATATAGTTACTCTCTTGACCGTTTGAGAAGACATAGTCATGCAGCCTTTGGTACCAGACAGTGGCAGCATGGCTCTGAACAGTCTGCCAGTGATGGATGAGGTTGGGATAAGTCCAGAGGTGGCAGGGATGCCCACAGGGCCCTGATGTCTGGAATTTGGCCCCATTTAACCACACTGAGCCTCAGATTCTGCGTTTTTCCCAGGATACTCCTCTTCTCTCTTGTGCGTCCCTGCCGATCCTGCTGTCCGACAGCAGCTCTTCAATTGCCATGGGTTTGGGGAGATTTTACACAGAAAGGGATGACATGGCTGTCTGATTTATATGATTTTCTTCCCTTGTAATCAGGAAGGAAAGGATGATGAGCTATGAGGAAGGGCCTGTTCACTTCCTTTTTACTTTCTTTCAATTATAAAGCAGACACTAACAGCACAATAAAATATGAAAAGTGTATCCATTTATATACCTCTTATGTTTGGGCAAACATAAAGTTTTATTCAGGTTTCACTGCTGTAGCGGAAGATCAGGGTAAGTCACTTCTTTGCTTTTTTGTGGGTTTGTTCAAAGGCACTTGACATTCTTTCAGAAAAATACCTCCAGAATAACTGTTAGGTTTTAGAAAATGTACTGCATACAATCTATCTGAGTTTTCTAGTCACTTGTGTGTCTGTTGCCAGTTGCCTGTAAGAATAATTGTATTCAATTTGTTGTACTACAGGGGAAAGACTACCAAAACCAGACAGAGGAAAAATGCGCTTCCATAAAATTGCTAATGTCAACAAAGCCCTGGATTATATTGCCAGCAAAGGAGTGAAACTTGTGTCAATTGGTGCAGAAGGTATGTGGAAACACTTGACAATAGGCCTTGGTATCTAGGCATACATATCCCAAAGAAGCTAGACAGCAGAGATCAGGAGCCAAATTTATCCCTGGTACCTCCTTGGCCATGGAAGGCCAAGGCCCCCGATGAATCTTGATGGCTTCTCTGCAGAGGTGGGAAGATAAGAACTGGAAAGCTTTTGGGTGTGGGGAGATGTGGGTTGAGGAAGGGCTTGATGATTCTAGAATTTGCTTCTCTCCATGGTTAGGTTAAATGTCTATAATTTCTTGGTGTCTGCCCATTCATTTTCCTAAAGATTAGGACAACATTTGGTTCTTTCAGTGCCGCCTTTTATTCCAACATGCTATTAAAAACCACTAACTCTAGAAATCAGATAGGAGTCTAGAATGTACCTCATACAGCCCTGGATCTTTGTTTATCTCTTTAGTGAGCATAATGTATAGCGGACTTCTTTTGATGTAATTGCTTGGGAGTTGAGACCTATTCCCAATTGTTACTAGGGTGACTGTACATGGTTACTACATTTTTAAGACCAAGGTTCAACATACTAGATGCAGTTAAAAGAGTGGACAATGGAAAAAGTGGTGGCTGGAGCTGGTTGGATAGTGAACCCAAAATGAAGTGGAACTAGCTGTGGCATGATTATTTTGTTGTTCTGCTCCAAATAGTCACTGTAGTTGCATTAAAATACATGATTGGCTGGTTGGATTTTGAGAAACGTAATCTGATGGCTGAAATAAGCAGGATCTCACAGCAGGTGGGATTTGCCAAATGCAGTTTCCCATTGAGCTTCCCATTCAGCATCTAGACATTACAAAGATTCGTGCTATCTAAATTAGATAGTTTCATGGTTCCCACTCTTGATCTAATTGCCCCATCCCCATGTTTTTATCCTTACTCCAGCCTCCAACCCTTCACCTAAAGGGGCTTAGTGGGAGGGGGGAGGGTAACTGAATTAGAGGGAGGAAGGATATTTAGGTAGGAGTGGGGGAACAACCTTCATGGCTTCAGAGGCAATAGTGCCAATTAGATGAGGTTCGTGGGGGGCAAATATTTCCCCTAAGGTTTTTTGCACTTGCTCAAAGTTCCAGAGGGCCATGTAGCTGGTGGGAGGTGAGCTATGGCCTGACCACTTTTAAGCCATGGTCCTATACTAAATCAGTATGGCTGCTGCTGGAGCATTATTCAGATTTGGCCCAGCCGCCCCTCCATTTATATGGAGGAGCGGCTGGGCCAAATGGTGTTGCAACTGGGCATATAAGGAAACTATTCCTGTACAACAGAGCCCAGGAGAATCCATCAAGAACTTGACTCATGGTGGCACTGGCTCATACACTATGTGGGTCAGAGACAAGACCACCTGGGGTCCCTGTGAGGGAGGAAGGGAGATAAGCAGGGACTGGAAAGGGGTCCCTGCCAGTATGTGTGTGTATGTATGTGTGGAACACTGGAATTCCTCCCCCACTAAAGAAATATCTGAATTGGTGCCACTGTTCACAGGTATAGTTAAGGTTTGGATTGGTGTTTCAGAGCTGCGGGTGTTCATTTAGTTCGTATAAATAGGTGTCATTTGCCAAATTCAGATCCATATCTAGGTTCAGATTTCCAGCATCACCAGAGAACGGATGTGTCAAAGCTGAGTTTTTGGTGGACTCTACTCTGACTTAGATTAGACTGAACTGCCTGGGAGCTTACGTGTGTGTGTGTGTAGCTGTCTTTAAAATATTGATTTTAATTGTTCGTCTTTGGGTATTTGTGGTTTGCATAGTCTCTCCCAAAATCAAAGCTAATATCAAAGTGCTGCTTTAATTAATGTTTTGCTGTTCTTCAGCTACTGAATAGAACAAGGAGAGCCAGGCGGACAAACTATGTAGCAGAAATAGGAAAAAAAAAAAAAAGTGACCCCCCCGGTATACTTTATACTTGTGCTATTCTGAGAGCAATATTGTAGTCTATGGACAGCAGAGGGCATTGAAGAGCCAATTTACACGTGGAAATAGAAATCAGGCGTAAGGCAGACTGTTTGCAGAGCTGGTATAGAAATACTGAACCAACTGGCCAAAGTTAGAATTAAAATGGATTAAACAAATGGTCTGGTGAGTAGTGCTTTTCACTGTCAATGGGAATCTTAAATTCACTGGCTGAGGTGAAGAGCTCTGCTGACGGTTGCTTACTCTACCTGATAATATTTTATACATACTGACCAAGATTTTCTAGGTGCTTAATGTTAGGCTCCTAAATCCATAATTAGGCACTTAAAGAAGCCCCCAGGGATCTCTCATTGATTTGTGGGAGCTGCTGGGTGCACAACACTTCCGAAAATCAGGTCACTTATTTAGGTTTCTAAGTATGGACTTTAAGCTAAGCTCCCAAGTACCCATTTTTAAAGATATTGGCCCCTGTATATACTGTTTTCCACATGAAGATCTCAAACATACATGAATGAATTTATCCTTACAATACCCCGGTGAGGTAAAGTATCAGCCCTGTTTTAGAGATGGGAAAACTGAAGCACAGAAAGGTTAATTGGGCCTTAATGTAAATGAGAAGCAGGTCCGGGCTGAGGAGTCAGGAGTTCTAGGTTATGTTCCCAGCTTTGTCGCAGACTTCTTGTGTAATATTGGGCAAGTTGCTTAACTTTTGTGTTTCAGATTCCTCATCTGTAAAATGGGAGATAATAGTTGCAAAGCTTGATTCATTAATGTTTAGAAAGCTTTTTAGATTCTTGGGTGGAAGGTACAAAAGAAAAGCCAAGTATTATCATTATTATTATTATAATAATATAATAATATTTATTTTGACACAAAGAGGAACATATACATTAAAACAGGCCAAATGGTGTTTCAGCTATGGCTACTGATGGCTGTAAATCACCTAATCTTTCATAAACATTTTTGGGATGTGTTTTAATTTCCAAACTGTGAAGTCACTGTCTCTGCATCTGTTGAGGATCATGTTTAATTTTCTGACACTCTGAGCAATGAAGAGTCTGTAGTGAACCTAGTGCCACCAACTGTGATTTAAACCAGAGGCCCAAAATAAAGATTAAACCACTAGTCCTGTGGAGCTGTATTGCAAAATTCTATTTAATGTGTTTATGAGTTGTCTCTATTCAGTAAATGTGTGGTGTTCGTAGCCCAGGAAATGCCAATCACTGTTTTTTGTTAGTTTTTTTGTTTGTTTTGTTTTTGAGTGGGTGTGATCAGGGTCCTTGTGGGGAGCCAGCTATGGTCACTCAATTAGGGTGACCTGAAAAGAACGGGGCAGTGAAACCCCAAAAAGCTGGTGAATATTCCAATACTTAGATTTACCAAGCCAGCATAAAACAACTTCTTTATTACCTGACTGGTTACTCGGAAGTCCAAACAATACAGTTCCCTTAAAGTGATCTAGCCTCAGGCCTCCATCCAGGTACCCATGGCAAATATGATGAAAATTTCTGTAAATCTTATTTCATCATATAAAAGAAAAGATTCTACCAATCCCAAAGGATTGGACACATTACCTCCCAGGTTAATGAAAGTTTCAGACCTTACCCAAATACACGCTACAGCCAATTCTTATTAACTAAACTGAACTTTGTTAAAAAACAAAAGAGAAGGAGTATGTTTAAAAGATCAATATACATACAGACATGAGTTCAATTCATTGAGGTGCAGATTCATAGCATAGATGATGAGCTTTGTAGTTGCACAGAGTTCTTTCAGAAATAGTTCATAGGTTATAGTCCAATGTCCAAATGTCATATTCAGGGCATACCAGCATAACTGGGACCTCAGTCTTGCAACTCAAACGTCCCCTGATGAAGCCTAAGCAGATCTGAGATGACAGAATCAGGACCCAAGAATCTTTTATACATTTTCATGTCTTTTGACAAGTTGGGAGTTCAAAAGGTAATTAGCATGACTTTGAAAGAGGTCCATCACTGGTACTTCGCTATACGAATTAACATAAGGCCATTTGCTTGTTCCTCCACCATCACAGTACGTTTCAAAGTGAGATGAATACTGAGATATCCTGTGTTTACAAATCATTTAAATGATAGGATGTTCTTTTCACCTCTGAATTATCAGAATACAGTATAGACAGGGACTGCATGATCCACCCTACTCATACATATGTAAATACACAAAAACACAAACATTTTCTCCCCACATGTTTTATGAGGGTTATTTATTTTGCGGGATGTTTTAACCCTTTCTAGCTATGCGTCACATGCGCATGCGGTTTAAAGAAAAAAAATCAAATAAATTGAGGGTGCTTTGTGTTGTATCCTGGGCTGAATAAACTGAGAAATTGAGGAGACTGGTAGTACAGAAGATCATTAATAGGAAGGACCTCCAAGAAGTTTTGTTAGATGAGAAGAAAAAAATTACAAAAAACAAAGTGGGCTGCTGAATCTGCTGAAAGACAAACAACTAAGTAAAATAAGAAAACAACAACAAAACATTTTGGGCCTTCAGTCAACCTCCCGCCGCCCCCCAAATTTTTAGCACTTCTCCATCTTCTTCTCCCCAGAATAATTGTGGATGTCGTTTAGCTTATGTTGGGTTTTGAGCTGAATTGAAAGGTAGGGGCTGCAGTTCTCCCAAAGCAAACAGGCAATGAAAACACAGATATGCATCTGAAGAAGTGAGGTTTTTATCCACAAAAGCTTATGCGCAAATAAATCTGTTAGTCTTTAAGGTGCCATCAGACTCCTTGTTACAGATATGAGAGTTATTCTGGGGATAATACCCCCGATGGCCTGTAGAGGAGGGAGAAAGGAATGAATCAAAGTATGCTTTAATCACCTTCAGCAGTTTAGCAGCTTTGTTCTCCTTGCTTTTTGGTATTTTTTCTATTTATGTCGGATATGTTTTGACTCTTCCATACAATGTTTTAACTAAGGAGACAGAGGAACTGACACATCTACTTTATTGCTGACAAATAATTTGAAAGTTCTGTCTGGAGCCCTTGGAACAGCAGATTGTAGAAGCCAGTCAGAATAGAAAGATTTGTATGTTTGCAGTACTTGTGGCACCTTAGAGACTAACAAATTTGTTAGTCTCTAAGGTGCCACAAGTACTCCTTTTGTTTTTGTGAATACAGACTAACACGGCAGCTACTCTGAAACCTATATTTGCAGTGTAGCTGTTATGAAATAATCACACAGGCCCAGATCCACAAAATTGTTTATAGACTCCTGACTTCTATTGGTTTCAATGGAAGTTAGGAGCCTAAATACTTTTGCAGATCTGGGATGCAGTGATTATGCAGGTTTCAGAGTAGCAGCCGTGTTAGTCTGTATTCGCAAAAAGAAAAGGAGTACTTGTGGCACCTTAGAGACTAACAAATTTATTAGAGCATAAGCTTTCGTGAGCTACAGCTCACTTCATCGGATTTCCAAATGCATCCGATGAAGTGAGCTGTAGCTCACGAAAGCTTATGCTCTAATAAATTTGTTAGTCTCTAAGGTGCCACAAGTACTCCTTTTCTTTCAGTGATTATGCAAATACACTAATTGGCTGACAATCAGCATGCCCCATGAGTATTGCAATCCAGATATTGTACAGTTTGAGAAATGACTGTATAGTGATTAATACATCAACATCCACAACCAATCAAAGTGCAAGGAAATGCGTATGTGAGGAAAAAACAACTGAGAAATGCATCAGTTACGATTCAATCGCCTCTGATTGATAAAGAAAGTTCAGTTTTGGTATAATTCATGGTAAACTTCAGGAGGGCCGTGATCCTCCAGGGCCTATACAACGGTGGTAGCAGTGGCACATTGAGTCCTGAGAAGAGGGATGTAAATCTTGGAAAAATTAGTTGGAACCCCCTAAGAGTGAAGAGGAAAAATAAAAAAACAGTTATCTTTTTAACTCTGATTATTGAACTATAAAAATAAATGTTACAGTGCAGGGGCACCAGAACAGGGGAATCTAGGGGCCCAGGGCCTCCCCACTTTTAAAAGTGGGAGGGCTGTGCTCTTTCACTTTTTACTGGCCGTAAGGGCGAGGGATGCGGGGGAGGGGTCGGAGAGGAGTGAGCAGAGGGCGGGGCCTCCAGGAGAAGGGATGGCACAAGACTGGGGCCTTGGTTTGGGTGCTGGTGATCCCCCCACTATTAAGGACCTTCTGCTGCTCCTGTTACAATGTCACTGTGCTGGGGTTTACCTTGGGAGTTACTTCCACAAACCACATGGAAAGAGGGAGAAAATCCTGATTGGGTTGCAAATTTTGTTGTGGGTCAGCTCAAATAGTATTGGTGTCTTGAATCACTTTCAAACCACAGGGATAAAAAACATCATTCAAATTACTTATGTGCATGCGGGCATTGCCAGTATATATTTTGAAGAATATGACTTAAAAGATAGCTGAACGTTTATCATCAGTAACACATCAGTGTACATATACAAAGTACTTTTAAAAAAATTCCTTATAACTTGGCCAAATCAAATTCAATTTTCATCAGACAACCAAAAAGTGCACATGTAACCTATGGCCAAGTTTTCAAGCTTTCATTGTTCTCAATGGGCGCTGCTGGCTGTTGACCAGTTTTGAAAATCTGACCCTACCTAAGGACAGTGGGTAAAATTTTCAAACCTGTCTAAAGCTTAGGAGTTGAAGTCCCATTTTTGGAAGGGACTTAGGCACTAGGGCGCCTAAGTCTTTTTGAAAAATCAGTGGAACTTAGGCTCCAAAATGCCAAAGTCATGTTTGAAAATGGAACTTCGGCTCCTAAGTCATTTAGGCACTTAAAAAAATTTACCCCCCTCTCTAAGTCAGATTTTAAGTTTGTACACCACTAATGCATGAGAGCTGTTAAAAAATTGCAAAAAATTGTTTGTTCACTTGCTTTGTATTTGAAAACAGCAAGACTGATTTTGCTCAAACTTTAGTACTTATCTACCTCGATAGCTATTCTGGAATAGCTATTCCTGATTAACTCCATGTGTGGATGCTCTTATTCTGGAGTAAGAGTGCAGAATAAGGCCTTGTCTACACTACTGCGGTAAGTTGACCCAAGTTATGCTACTCCAGTTACGTGAATAATGTAGAATGCAGTGTAGCTTAGGTCAATTATGTCTACACCATTCTGCGTCAATGGAAGACACTATCCCGTCAACTTACCTTACTCTTTTCTTTCCGGTGGAGTACTGGAGTCGACTGGAGAGCGCTCTGCTATCAATTTAGCGGGTCTTCACTAGACTCGCTAAATCGACACCTTTGCAGCAGCGTCGATCTATGGATAGGTGTAGACACATGGCCTAAGAGTGTGAACACATGGAGTTAATCGGGAACAGTTAATCCTCTTTAAATTCACACACTAATTTATTCCAGATTAATTTTTAAGTGTAGACAAGCCTTTAGAGAAATATTTTTTTCTTAGGTAGAGACTAAACAGAGAAAAGTCAGTCTGAATGGCGAAAGTTTGAGAAAATCAGAATCAATTGAACAAAGCACTTTAGTATGGAAATGGTGACCTTAGCTGTAAATAATTTTCAAGCCTAATTAGCCTGAGCAGAACCATGAGCTTGTTGAAAAACCAACTAGAAGAAATTCTTTGTAGGTTAAGAATTACGAAACTTGAAGTATAACAGATGTGCAGGATGAAAGTAAGAAGACACATTGCAAACTGTACTTTGTGAATTCTGGTTTCCTTTTTTTACCCTAGAAATTGTTGATGGCAATGTGAAAATGACCCTGGGTATGATATGGACCATCATCCTTCGCTTTGCTATTCAGGACATTTCAGTAGAAGGTAAGAATATACCCCTGGCTATCTTAAAATAGTTAGGGCAAAGCATGTCAACTTGAGTTGACGTTAAAATTAAGTAAAAAATCTGTTTTTGTCAGATCGCTGGATCACTGTGTAGTGGTGCAACATCTGATTTACAAGATTGTTTGTCTGCCTGAGTTTGCTGATCTGCTAGCTTCCATATGCAACCCAGGCCTGGTCTACACTACAGTGTTAGGTTGAATTCTGCTGTTTCCACACATCAAGCCATAGCTTAATCTTTGCCTCTTCACTGTACACTTTTGCCAACTCTCTGAATTTCCTGCTTTCTGGAGCAAGCATCCTGTATCTGTCCACTTCTCCACCTCTTTGCAAATCTGATCTGAGTACATATGTTTTTTTCCTTCTCTGTACCTCTTAATTTCTTCTACTGCTTTAGTGTTTTTTTGTTTTGTTTTACTGTCCCTTGGTAATTGTATTCTACTCTGGAAGGTGTCTTGCAGTTTGTATGAAGGACATTTTCATGTGTTGGCTGTACTGTATTGTTGGTCAAATGCCTCTCTACTTAAGTCAGTTTTAAATTGTGAAAAATGTCACTGACAATTCTAGAAACTAATCTCTAGTTTCCACAGAAAGGATGTAATGTATAAGCAGTGGCAGTGCAGGCTTCCCACACTGCCCTGCCAGGAGTGTCATGATAGACCTGGAGGAACCACCTCTAGTGTTGAGATGAAGTTCAGTCTCCAGGGTCTATTTAGTCCTTGATTTATGTGTTGAGACTGCCAACAAGGGGGCCAGTTGTGGTGGTAGTGGTAATTTTGTGACATTGACAGCTGACCCCGGGGAAACGAACTGAGACCATCAACATCTATTGCACAGCCCCCTCTCCTCCCCCAAGCAGATGGTAACAAGTTCCAGCTTGTGAATGTTATTTAAAATAATAGGGAGTAGTCTACCTGAGCTCCTTTTCATTCTTTCTTTTTTTCTCTGATGTCCTTAACAGAGACATCAGCCAAAGAAGGTCTGCTGCTGTGGTGTCAAAGGAAAACTGCTCCTTATAGAAATGTGAACATTCAGAACTTCCATCTTAGGTAAGATCACATTATTTCAAGGGATAAAATACAAGTGTTTTGTATCAGATTCTGCTCCCAGTTATGTACATGTAACTAAGAGCATAATTTGGCCCTTAATGTTTAAACTGGTGTATACTGGCTCATTCAATGTATGGGGAAAAAAGTTTTTACTGGCAGAACCCTGGTGTAAGTTCAAGTTTATATTCAAAGTATAGATTATGCTATCTTCAATTCATGGTTTACAGAGTATGTTCCAGACTATTTTATTATTGCATGTATCTTCGGGTAGGGAAAATGTTTTCTTAAAATAACAGATGCTTATATTGATTGAATTTTACCTTTTGGATGACAGAAGTTTTGATGTGTAACACTTGTATTGAATTGGGAATTTATCTTTGTCTGGGAATTTGCTTGTACATTTTGAAGTCAGGTTAACAGAACCTCTAAAAGCTTTTAGTATTACAAACGTCTTGTATATTATCCAATCCTACAAATTGCTATACACAAGCTGATCCTTGTGCCCATGCAGAGTCCAATTGGTCCACCAGAATGGAGTATCTTGCAGGAGCAGGGCTTATGTGTGTAAATTAGTTTTGACATGATCCCTAAATGGATGTAAGTGATGGCTCCATTATTGTCTCCAGGATCATTGTTAAAAGGTCTGATCCTGAGAAGTACTGAGCATCTGAAACTTCCACTGAAGACAGGGGGAAGTGCAGGTGCTCAGCAACATTCAGAATGAGACCCATAATACATAGAAAGTGTTTAAATAAATTAAGCTTTTTATTCTGTTGCTACTGTATGTTCTGTTGAGAAAAGCCCAGTTGTGGTGTTATAATTGCATGATATAAGTGACATTGAAAAAGACTCTTGTACAAGCATGTTCTGTTAGCTGAATCTTCAGGGGTTCATTTGTCCCTTGATATGCATGTGACCATAAATATATTGGAGGATTATGCACATGCATTGAAAGTAGAACCTATATCCTTTTGTGTCCTAGAGCATCACAGAAGCTAACCAGTTTCTACTCAGGACACATTTTACATAACATACACTGTGTAAAGACCCCTGTAGGGCAATCAGGAATATATGGATTATAGAAGAGTGAATACACAGTCTACTAACAGAACCACACAGTGAGGGTGGACCCATGAGATTTAATTATCTGGATGCAACATGGGCCTTCATGCATATAGCAAAACATTAAGCGAGGGTCAAACTGTCCAATGTAATGATTGTATTAACTTATTTTTCCATTTTATTTTCTATTGTTTGTTGTAAAGCTGGAAAGATGGCCTTGCACTCTGTGCACTTATCCACAGACACCGACCCGATCTTATTGACTACTCCAAGCTAAATAAGGTCATCAGTCTGGGTGACACAGCATGTTGATCTGCAGTGATCTGGTTCACTTCCTATTTGCTTAGCATGTTTCCTTAAGGATGAGCTGAGAAGTGCTTACTAACTTTGACTGGTTTGCCAGGCTCCTGACAAAACTCATTCTGAGGAAGAAGGACACTCCCTCCTCTTCCTGCCCCCTTCCACCTCCCTCTGCCCCACTTCAGCAGCTAACATTACATACACTTGGCCTGATTCTCCACTGCTTTGCATCTTGGGAACTCATTTATACCCGTGCAAAGTGGGTGTAAAATTCTGATAAAACCGAATTCCCCACTCATGCTGGTGGTAGTGTTTACACCCACTTTGCATTGGTGTAAATGTAAGTGCAAAGCAGTAGAGAAGAGGTTCTCAGCCTTTTTTTTTTTCTGAGCCTCCTCCCAACATGCTAGAAAAACTCCATGGCCCACCTTTGCCACAACAACTGTTTTTCTGCATATAAAAGCCAGGGCCAGCATTAGGGGGTAGCAAGCAGGGCAATTGCCAGGGGCCCCATGCCACCCGGGGTCCTGCAAAGCTAATTTGCTCTGCCCCTGGGTATGGGTAATAAATTACCTATAGCAGGAAATAACAAGACTTACAAATTAAAGTTCACAAAGAAAATATTAAATTCTTGTTACTTTGTTTTTAACAAAATTCCACCAATGACCCCTACAAGCATAAACCCAATAGTGCCCTAACATCACTAGGTTACAGAACAAGAGGAGTATGTTATTCTCAAAATGGGTCTGATCATAGCAGAACAGAGGGAACAAATGGGGCCTGATTGTGTTACTGTTGAAATTGGTGGCTTTACTAGTTTAGAAAGTCTTCAAAAGAAAAAACATTAAAAATCTCATCTATCGGGGTCATGAATAACTATTTTAGGGGGTGTGAAGATGAGGGGCAAGCACATGCCTCAGATTTGCCAAATTGTAACAGATGAACAATGCTAGAAAAGAAAGAGGAATACAGTCGTTTCATCCCAGTTTGGGGGATTTACAATTAATTTCCTGTGCTCTAAAATGAGAATACAGCTAGAAGTCTCCTTCAGTGCCAGCCAGGGAGAAGACTTCATGGGCATATATGCAATGCTCCAAAAGATCCATGACATGTTTGCGGCTGGCCCGGATCAGCTGGTTTGGACTGCAGGGCTAAAAATTACAGTGTTAGCCCCGCAACCTGAGCCCTGAGAGCCCAAGTCAATTTACCCAGGCTCTGAGACTTGGTGTAGTGGATTCTTTACTGCAGTGTAAACATACCCCATCATTGTCTTAACTTGCTAGATGCTACCAAACATTTCTCATTTGTGAAAGAGACTGTTAAGTCATAGATTGGATTCTTCATTCCCTGCTCCCCATAGTAAATAGATTCTACAAAGGAATTGACTTCTTTGAAGAAAAAAAGAACTAAAATGAAATGATTTATAAAGCTGGTTCTGTTTTATAAATATTAAAAAGTTATGCGGGGGCCTGCAAGGCACATAATAATAAATAGTCAATTGATTTATAATGCTAACTGAAACTCAAAGTATTAATCTGAACACTAAGGCATTTGGAAAGTATTAATTTTGAGCTCAGTCCTACTCTTCTTACTTAGGTGAGTAAGAGGAGCAGGATTTGGCATTTCATCTTACTTGTGGTTAATGATTTTCAACAGCAGTTTGTCCCCCTAATTGTTCTTTACACTGCTCCTAAAACAATTCTATCCCAATTACAAATCTAAACCAAAATGTCAAAATTGCCAGCCAGCACCAGCATGGTCTCCAGTTTTATGCACACCCCTTTTTCTTTTTTTTACCTACTAGGTAAACAGACAACCTGTTTGTGCATTTAAAAGTACTTATGCATAACAGATGCTAACTTTCTGGAAGGCCTGCTGAAACCTTGACCACAGTGTACAAAACTTCCATAGTAAAACCATTTTATTTTTGTATGTGCGGTGGGAAGATAGAACAGAACTCAAACAAATGTGCCTTGATGAGACTGCCGTGTCAATCATGTGCAGAAAGATCCTAACATTGGGCTTGTTTCCTTTCCTGGCTGTGTTTGACTGGCTACTTGTTTTGAGTGTCTTAACAACTGTCTTGGTGTTTTTTCTTTTGGTATGATATTTGTTTCTCCTGCATGCCTTCTTTTCTTTTCTCATCTGTGCAACTTGTATGGACTTCTTGTAGCTGGAAGGATGGCCTTGCTCTCAGTGCCCTTATCCATAGACACAGGCCTGATCTTCTTGACTATGACAAGTTAGATGAGGTATTTCTGTAGCCGCAACAGAGATTTTTAACTACTGTGGCTTGTAGCTTTATTTTACGGTATGGGTGATGGATATCTCCCAGCATCTCAGGATTCACTATAATTTTAAACAAATCTTCTCCCAAATCTTCAGAGCTTTGATCAATCATTGATTTTACAATGAACATACCAATGGAGGGTGTCTATCACTCATCTATAAGAAAAGTATCTTAAATTAGTCAATAGGTTTCACTTAGATTTAGTCTAGTTTTTATATATATTTCATATCTGTAACATAGTTTTTGTACATGCCATTAACCCATGTTGTATATACATGGTGTTGCATGTACATAAATATATATATCCACAAATAAAGTTCCATAGATTTTAAATATTGGCCAAATTTTAAATGCCTTTTAATTGAAATGATGCAGCTGATATAACCTACTATATGAAATACATTTGATAGTAAAGGTAGAAAATGCAGCTATTGTATATAATATACAAATGAGCCAAAATCTTTAGGCCAGGCAAAAGCCTTCATAACATATAATTTTTCAAATTGAGTGATTAGTATAATATATATTTGCTCGAAAGAGGTACCACTGGGAACTCTACTTACGTTTTGGAAACACATGCATAATATGCAGAAAATTAAATACTTCATACTCGGAAGATGCGTCAAGTACAGACTTCTTCGAAACTTGGAATAATCACTGTGAGTTAAATCTCACTATTTTCACTGATGTAACCAAAAAAAAAAAAAAGCCCACTTGAGACATCAGGACCCCTCTCTTGGATAGCAGTTCTATCCCAGCGCAAGACCCAGATGCTGCCTGCAAGGAACAGAATCTATCTACTGGGAGAACCTGTGTCTCTTCTAAAGACAAGGTCTTCCACCAGTAATGGCATTTTCAGAAACCAAGACCTCTCACAAAGAGTGTTTTCACCCTAATATGAAATACCAAGGGTATGTCTACAAATAAAACCTGCAGCACTGAGTTACAGAGGCTGGGTCAATTGACTTGGTCTCACAGGGCTTAGGCAGCAGGGCTAAAATAGACATTCCTGCTTGGGCTGGAGCCAGGGCTCTGAAGGTGAGGGGGAGGGTCTCAGAGCCCATGCTCCAGCCCACGTGGGAACATCTAGACTTCTATTTTTAGCCCCGCAGTCAGAGCCCCATTAACCCGAGTCAATTGATCCAGGTTCTGAGACTTGGTGCCACCAGTTTTTCTTTGCAGTGTAGACATACCCTAAGACTCCAATATGAGATATCAAGGCAGCCTAAGGAGCATATTCCCCTGCCTAATTTGAGACACTAATCCCAACAGTAATCATACCCTATAATTTGAGACATTGAACGTATACTTCTGATTTGGGGTTCACTTATTGTTCCTCTTCCTTTTTCTTCAAAAAACAAAAAGGAAACCATTGGCTTGATCCATAGGAGCTGTAGGTTCTCAGCACCTCTGAAAGCCATGTTATATGTACATGCACAATAAAAACAAGTCACATCCAAACCAAGATCTAAAGGTGTTACTCATTCTGAACAGTAGTTTATATTTCAGTAGGTTCCTATGCTTGAAGCGGCTTCTCTGTGCATTTCTGAAACTAGTTGTTCTTGTTTTTCTGTGCTTGTTCATCATTATATGTGAGCTTGACCAGTAGTCAGCTTATGAGCTTGCTAGAATTCACGTCTCTGTGCTATTCTGCATATATATATGTTGGATTTTCATCATAGTATATGTGTACATTGAATACATAATGTTTGTGTCCCTGCAGAACAAATTAACAATGGATACCTAATCGTATCGCATAGCTTATTAATGTTTTCTCTTTAAAAGATATAGATTATATATATATGTATTATTTATATATATATATATATATATATATATATATATATATATACGTGCATGTGTACACACGCACAGACTCACTCACTCACTCTATATCAGGGGTTCTCAAACTTCATTGCATTGTGACCCCCTTCTGACAACAAAAATTACTACATGACCCCAGGAGGGGGGACCAAAGCCTGAATCTGCCTATACCCCACCACCACAGGTAGGTGTGGGCAAAGCCCAAGTCCCACTGCCCTGGGCAGGGGATGGGGGGTGGGAAAGCCATAGACCCAGGGCTTCAGCCAAGGCAGGGGGTCTGTAACCTGAGCCCTGACGCTTTGGCCCTGGGCAGTGGGATTCGGTCTTCAGCTTCAGCCCCAGGCCCCAGTAAGTCTAAGCCAGCCCTGGCATCCCCATTAAAATGGGGTCCTGACCCACTTTGGGGTCCCAACCCACAGTTTGAGAACTGCTGCTCTATATCTATGAGCTCAGCTTTTTGGAAAACACTAATTATGACTCATTTCCAGTGAGGAAAATCTATATCTTGGATCAGGCGGAATAACCTTCAATATACATACTGTGTATATTTCTTCTTGCTATGAGAAAAATGTCTGGTGTTTAACTGGTTCTCATTTTTGCTTTCATGCAGGATGATCCTCTAAGAAATATTAACCTTGCAATGGAAATTGCAGAAAAACATCTGGATATTCCTAAAATGCTGGATGCAGAAGGTGGGAGCTAAAATTTATTATGTAGCTTGAATAAGAAGTAGGCAGCAAAATCTGTCACCTTGTACATACATTTTTTTCAAGAATGCTTATACATGAATCATCACAATGATGCCTCTTTATTATGGTTCCTTTTCAAATTATTCCTCCTTTTTTATTTCTTGTGTGCTGGAGAATTTCATATTTTTTTGTTTAATTAAATATTATTTATTATTTGTATTGCAGTAGCACTGAGGGTCCCAATCATAGATCAGGACCCCATTGTGCTAGGAGCTATATAAACAGAACAAAAAGACAGTCTCTGCCCCAAAGAGCTTAAAATCTACCTGTAACACAAGATGGTGCACAGATGTTAACAGTATAAAAACACATGAACATTGTATACTGCTGAAATCAAGATTTTAAAAAGAGAACTACAGCTAATATAGTCCTTCCCAAATATACAGCTGGTAACATGTGCCACCTATTCTGGAAGCTGAAGTTGAGGAATTACTGTTTAAAAAAACAACCACAAAAAACCTGTATTTGTATTTTTTCCAAATGATCAGTTTTAATGATTAGTCCCATATTTGAGCCCTTTAAAAAGATTTCAGAGTCTTTCTATAAATAATATGTTAAAGTAACTCTTGGAGCTAACTAATGCTCTGTAGTTTGGGCATGCATGGAGCTAAAGTATGAAAATTTGCTACTTTAAATCTATTAATTCTGATCTGGTATCTTGTCTGTTGACTGGTCTCAAAGGGTAGAATGTTCCCAAGCACTCAGTCTTAACCTGCCTGGTCCAATTGAAATAAATGGCAATAGAGTTAGTACTGGGTGCTTTTGAAAACCCCACCCAAATAACTCAGTGGTTTCTAGCATTGATTTCATGCTTCAAAATTCATTCTCTCTTTGTTCCTGGAAATCTGAGTCCTGTTTTAAGCAACATCTTGTCCTTCTGACTGTAAACTAAGATGGAGGGTAATTGTTCAACACATCTACTATCTCCTTATTCATAGATATGAATGTCCATTACGATTTTCCTTTTTGTTCAGCTTCCTTAAATATTGTATTCCATATCCTGCCATTTTACACCTTAAAAGAAAAAAGACGCTTTAATAGAATCATCATTAATATGTGAAATCATCCAAATATGTGCTGTCAGCTTTTATTTCAATTTTCAGATTCTTTTAATATATCCTTTTCAAAAGTTCGTTCTTAACCCCTGTAAAATAAAAGAAACTGATGCTGAAGTATGAAATATATTGGTTATTATGATATAAAATCCACAGCTAACTTTAGAAATTTTATCTGCTTTCCCTGGTCATCTCCCCAATCCTACTCCAGCTGCATGTGAAATGGGCATTTTTGCATTGGTGCTAATGCCATTCAAAAAGCCTCTTCACTGATAATCAGTATGAAGTACTTGGTCACTTTCTATCTTCATCTGTTGCAGAGTGTTAAAGGGAGCATCATTGTCAATGTGCCCAAACTTCAGTCATATCCTGTCATTTTAGTTATTTCCTCCCATAATGATGAAAAACCCATCAGCCTTCCAAAATAAGGGACTGAACTCTGTTATGATTTATGTTGAGGTTAACTGAAAATAGAATCTGGCTCAAAGGCTTCAAAACTGTTAAAAATCAAAGCTTTTCTGAGTGCTAGCACGTGTATTCCTGTTTTGCAGGTTTCGGATACAGATCAATACTCTGATATGTGAGAACGTAGAGCAGGGCAGGCAGAATATAGGGACACTGTTTTAATGTGCTTCACATGCACTTCTTACTAGGCCAAACTCTACTTACATTCACACATGGTTAATTCTGGAGTAAGTATAGTGACTTAAATGAAGTTACTCTGGATTTATGTAAGTGTAAATGAAAGCAGAATTGATCCCAGGAGGTCTGCATCTGCCAGCCTTCCCCAATAGCTCTTGAAAATTGGGTCTTGTACAAAACAGTGCAATATGGCAATGCTATTTCTGTACATCCTTGATATTCAGATATTTTTAACATTTCAATTGAGAAATTTATAATTCCTTCATTTATTGATTCCTAAAGTCTGATCAGCATTGATATGAGTGAATGAAAGCAAGCGGAATGACCTTGTTTTTTTTTTTTTAAAAATCCTTGCAGCATGTGAGGTGGAATCATCATCAGATGGAAGTATATTGCCATTAAACTATCTGAGCAGTTAACCTTCTTCTTTCTACACAGATGTAGTAAACACTGCCAGCCCTGATGAAAGAGCCATTATGACTTATGTTTCCTGTTACTACCATGCATTTGCTGGTGCTCAGAAGGTGAGGTTGTAAAAGATGGATCAGATCTCACCCTTCACCTTCTGTGGGGTTTTTTTAGCGGTTTTTCTCTTCTGATCTTTCCCCCCGCTAGTTACTAGAGGAGCATCCTAGAGCTGGGCAAGACCTTGTTTCCTAATTTTCTCTCTGCACTCCTGTCTCTGTATAGTCAATAGAAGTTTAGCCATTTGTTTGTTCTCCAGAAATATATTTTTCTGTCTCACTATTCTGTATCTTTACTAGTAATATCAAGTAGGATCTCAACAGTTGGTTACTGAACTGGATAGCAGACATACTTCCCTCTTTTTGAAACCTCTGTGCATTGACTTGAATCAACATTTAAAGAGCAAGATGAAAATAACAAACTCACATGGAAAAAAGAGATCCCAACAGCAGTCATATTATCTCCGCCACCATGCCAGAGACCCTGGATATTATTCATGCTGTAAATGTAAAAAATATAGCAGAATCTCAGAAAATATACCCAAGTTTTGTTTCCAGGATTTTTTTTAAGTGTTAGCATTTTAATGTATGTACAAATGCACAGCAGCATAAGACATTTATTATATGTGATGCAGACACAAATATCATATACAGACATCTAGGTAGAAATCTGGAATTGTATCTCAGCAAATAGAAGCAAAAAATAAATACTGTAGAATCTCAGATTTCAGAGTAGCCGTGTTAGTCTTTATCAGCAAAAACAACAAGGAGGCCTTGTGGCACCTTAGAGACTAACAAATTTATTTGGGCATAAGCTTTTGTGGGCTAAAATTCACTTCATCAGATGCATGGAGTGGAACATACAGTAGGGAGGTATAAATACACAGCATATGAAAAGATGGGAGTTGCCTTACCAAGTGGGGAGTCAGTGCTAATGAGCCAATTCAATTCAAGTGGAAGTGGGCTATTCTCAACAATTGACAAGAGGGAGTGGAATCAGTTTTGTAGTGCAAATGAGGCCAAGTAAACAAGGTGGCCCATTTCAAACAGTTGAGTTACAAACACCAGAGTTACAAACTGACCAGTCAATCACACACCTCATTTGGAACTGGAAGTACGCAATCAGACAGCAGAAACAAAAAATCAAAAATCAAATACTGTACAGTACAGTACTGTGTTAAATGTAAACTACTAAAAAATAAAGGGAAATTTTTTAAAAAAATATTTGATGAGGTAAGGAAACTATTTCTGTGTTTGTTTCATTCCAATTAAGATGGTTAAAAGCAGTATTTTTCTTCTGCATAGTAAAGTTTCAAAGCTGTATTAAGTCAATGTTCAGTTGTAAACTTTTGAAAGAACCACCATAACGATTTTTTCAGTTATGACTATTTCAGAGTTACGAACATCCTCCATTCCCAAGGTGTTCGTAACCCTGAGGTTCTACTGTAAAGAGAAACTCAGAATTGGACACAGTTCAAGTGTCACTAATAGGAAAATGCTCACTCTAGGGATACTGATATATAGTATTTATTAAATAGCTAACAGATACTTTTGCAAACTTGAGTTACTCTTCTGTAGAGAGGTCCTTCCTACGTTAAAACAGCTAAAATTCCGTGAGTTATGTAGCCTGTCTTTTACATATCTAAGGGCTTGTCTACACTACTGCATGGGGTCGATTTAAGATACGCAACTTCAGCTACCTGAATAGCTTAGCTGAAGTCGACGTACTTAGATCTACTTACTGCAGTGTCTTCACTGTGGTAAGTTGACAGCTGACGAACTCCTGTCCACTCCACTTGCGCTTCTCGTTCTGGTGGAGTACCGGAGTCGACAGGAGAGCGCTCAGCGGTCGATTTATCGCATCTATACTAGATGCGATAAATTGACCCCCGCTGGATCGATCGCTGCCCGCCGATCTGGCGGGTAGTGTAGACAAGCCCTTAGTTGACAGGACAGATTTTAAATTGTTAAATTTGAGCCCAATCCTGCAGTCTTTACTGTTGTGAGTAATCCTTATGCATGCAGGTGGTCTCACTGAAGTTAATGGGCTTACTCCTGTGAGTTACAGTGCATGAATAAGGATGCAAGATGCAGCCTTCTGCAAAGAAAAATAATTTCACTTCATTGTCCTGCAAGACCTCAGTTTGAGTTTCAGCATATTGATTTTTTTTTTCTGTCAGCACCAATAAATCTCACACACAGTTTATTCCAGCTTTGTCTCCACAGTACAGAGCTGTGTGCCAGCACCAGTTTAGCATACAGAAATCAAGGCAGGGTAACAACCATTTTGTGCTTCTCTTTGTTTAGCCTGTTTTCTACTCCTCTATTTTTTTTTGTTCTTTCCTTTCCTCCCCCCGCTTCCTTCTGTAGATATTGTGAACACTCCCAAACCTGATGAAAGAGCTATCATGACTTATGTTTCCTGCTTCTACCATGCTTTTGCTGGAGCAGAGCAGGTATTAATCAATGGTCCCTTTGAGTTGCTGTGCTTTTTGGTTGGTTGTTTCACATTTCCATGAGATTTTTTTCACCTGAATATAGAACTTTGTGGTTTTAATCAACATTCCCAGGTATTATTTGAATGTGAATGCTTTCTTTAACTAACTTCTGATCCTGATTCAGTTAAAAGCCCGATAGCAAATTGGATTTTTTTTTTTTGGTTCCAAAAGGCATTACCATTGACATCTCTATTTTGAGGGTCCTGGGTGGTTATAAAAGGCTATTTTCAGGAAAAGTAAGTTTAAAGAGACCTTGTTTTGCATATGGACCTCAGGCTGAGTTGATGCACAACTTTCCTTGCAGGAGCAGCTCTCAGGTGCACAATCAGAAAAAATATGCAATATTCAATTGGCCCGATTAGAATTACTCCAGGTTTACACTTGCATAGAAGAGCAGACTTTGACCAGTTGTGTACATTCTGGCTGTTATAAATGCAAATGACTTGTAGAAACTGTGTGAACTGGGCTCTTAATTTGCTTGGGTCTTCTCTTGCATGTTCCTAACAAACCTAATAGATTTATAGTATGGTTTTTTTAACCTAATACCATAACCTGAACAATAGTCTAAATCACTTACAAAGTAAAGATTTATTAAATGACCCTAACATTAGTGTGAAACTACCTCCTATATAATAAGGCTTTAACATTTAACAGAATGAATTCTGTGTTGATTTATACTCTATGCAGCACACTGAAGTTAGTAGAGTTTTACAGGGAGACTCTCTGCAGAATTTGTCCAATGACTCGGAGAAGGGCGAACTTACATATGAGTCATGAGCACTAACCAACAGTGATAAGAGCAATTTTTATTTTCAGCAGTCACATTCAGCTTACTCAAAGTTTGTATTTGCTTGTGAACATGATGACAGCTATGTCCTGTTTGTTTTCTGTATTTTACAGGCTGAGACTGCAGCTAACAGGATATGTAAAGTGCTTGCTGTGAATCAAGAAAATGAAAAGTTGATGGAAGACTATGAAAGGCTAGCAAGTGAGGTAAAGGCTAGCAAGTGATGATGATAAATTCAGTGCATTATTTACAATGAAAACAGAGCAAAATTAAAGTCACATACAGCTGACAGTCATCTTTATCAGAGGGGAAGGATGATTCAGTGTTTGGAGCATTCGCTTAGAACTTGGAGGAGCCAGGCTTAATTCCCTGCTCCATTCCTGAGTGACATCGAACAAGTCACATAGACTCTCTCTGCCTCAGTTCCTCATCTGGAAATTGAGGATAATAGCACAGGGATGTTGTGAGGACAGACATAGTAGGAATTGTGAGGCATTCAGATATTGCAGTAATGGAGGCCATCTAAATACCGGAGAGAGAGATCTTTGAGGGTTTATATATTATAACCGCTTGCACAAATAAGGAATCTTAAATTCACTTACTGTTTTCCATAATTCTAGTTTAAAAAAAGTTTCTTTCCCCTCAGCCAAAAATAGCAACGTGATAGATAAATACAAACATATCTTTAAGTGATAAAAATAAGATGTTTAAGTATAAAGTGGTCCTCTAAGGATTTTATTTCAAACTGAAATATGAGGGTATAAAGTCTGAGGTATTTCACAGGTAGGCCAGAGAAAGATATTTTTCAAAGTGTATCATAATGCATCCCTGCATCTCTGGAAGGGCTGAGACTCAGGAGAACAGCGTTTTCAACTCTGCCACATGCTTTGTGTGGGATCTGAGGCAAGCCCCTCAGTTCCCCTTTTGGAAAAGGGGGATAATGATCCTTTGCTGGATAAATTCAATAATATTGTGAGGCTTTCAGAATCTGCAGTGAAATTACCTACCTAGAAAGAGAAACAGATTAAAACTGTGCCCTGAATTTGGAACATGAACTTTATCATATAAACCAGTGGTTCTCAAAGCTGGTCTGCCACTTGTTCAGGGAAAGCCCCTGGCACGCTGGACCGGTTTGTTTACCTGCCGCATCTGCAGGTTCGGCCGATCGCGGCTCCCACTGGCTTTGGTTCGCCACTCCAAGCCAATGGGGGCTGCAGGAAGGGCGGCCAGCGCATCCCTTGGCCTGCGCCGCTTCCCACAGCCCTCATTGGCCTGGATTTTAAAAGTAGCTTTGGGGTAACTCAGGTTTTGGGTACCCATCTTGAGATACCTTGAAGGGACCCAATTTTCAAAAAGCCAAGTGCTCAACACCTTCAGAAAATCAGGGCCCTTTAGGATGTCTCAAATTAGGCATAAATTGAGGTACCCAAAATTACTAGTCCTTTTTGAAAATCTTGTGCTTAGTTGTCACTAAGTCATTGACTTTGGCAATGACACTCTTGTTAAAGAAATGACACTGGAGTCTGTACATTCAGGATTATCGTTTCTTTTTTTTGGTTCCATTTTCCATTGCTTTGAGTTTTAATTGTTTGTGTGTGTATGTGATAGCTTTTAGAATGGATTCGTCGCACGATCCCTTGGCTGGAAGACAAAACGCCTGAAAAAACAATGCAGGCCATGCAGAAGAAGCTAGAGGACTTCCGAGACTACCGCCGCAAACACAAGCCTCCCAAAGTCCAGGAAAAATGTCAACTGGAGATCAATTTCAACACCTTGCAGACAAAACTGAGGATCAGCAATAGGCCAGCTTTCATGCCATCAGAGGGGAAAATGGTTTCAGTGAGTAAAATATGGGTCCAGTCTCTTTTCTCCTTTCACCTGAAATGCTCAGTAATATGTGAATAGATGGGATCCAATTACTATTCCAAAACATCTTCACTCATTTCAACTTGCAACATCTAGTTCTCGAATACCAGCAGTGCTAAATCAACAAGACTTATTTTATTCAGTACTTCATTCTAGGACCATTTCTCCCTACCCGGGGCCCTACCTCTTTTTAAGGCTGCCTCCAATTCAGTAATTCTTCTCCCGCCATGAGAGTGAGAGACAAATCCCCCTTTTGGAACATGATCAGTACTACTTTGTTGAAGGAGCTAAATTGTGTGATTCTGTTTGAAGCAAAGCTAGCATCGATTTCATTTGGAGTTTTCTTCAATGCAGGACTTCAGAATTTGGCCCAGGATTGGCTCTGGCACAGTTTCAGTACCCTTTTCAGCTTCAGTTTGCAGTAGATTGTTTTTAATCAAACAGAGCCTTATAATCTGTGAAGATAAACAATAGTTCCTCCAAATTAACTCTCAGCTCTTGATAAGAGTTTTGGAGTCATGAGCTTTGAGTGTTTTAGGTGTTGAATATAGCCAACAAATGTCTTTACTTGGCTGTAATCTTGTGTTTAAGCTGTTCAGGTTTTATAAACAGGCAGTACTGTTAGCTGAAAAATCTATCTGGCTCACAAAATATCATAGAGACTGGCAGTACTGGCTATAAATGGTGCATTTGCGCATCTGTAAAAGCTCAAAATATTCTGCAAAGACCACACAACAGGAATCAAGCTTTTTTTATTTGTCAGCCTTCTACATAGGCCAGAAAGCTTAGTGACTTTATATACCAGCGAAAGTGCACATTGGATTGCTTTTGCTATTAGTTGTTCCATCATTGTCAGCTTCTAAAGACCAAAACATTTTTATTTTGATAATGAATGCACAAAACAGTACACTTTAAGGATATTATAAATCACCATCATTGAAATTACAAGATATAAAATATGCATGGAGGCAGTGGATAGATAACTGCTTTGCATGGACAATAACATTTTGTACACATTGTTTCCATTTTGCACTCACCTACACACATTTTGTCTGGTGTAGTTTAGTGACTATTTCTGAAAAATTTGGACCTAAATTTCCATTTTTGGAGCAAGATTGTAAATTCTTGCAGAGTTCACAAATTTGGGCAAAGTCAGAGGAGATACAGAATAATGATTAAAATCTCATTCCCTTATTCATCCCCAAACTTCTCACAGGATATTGCTGGCGCTTGGCAGAGACTTGAACAAGCTGAGAAGGGCTATGAGGAATGGTTGCTGAATGAAATACGAAGACTGGAACGACTTGAACACCTGGCTGAGAAATTTAGACAGAAGGCTTCTACTCATGAAACCTGGGCATATGGTAAGCAGACCTTGCTTAAAGTATTTCAGGTAAATCTATCCAGCATTTTTGCGAAGATTGCATCATGGTTTTATTTGCATATCCAGGTCTTGTGACCAACCAGTCAGAGCTGCATTAAATCCAAGAAAGAATCTAGGTAAAAGGCAGATATCAGCAGAGTGTGATTTATTGAACAGCAGCAAAGACAAAAGCATGCTTCCACTTTAAGGATGACACATATAAATACAACCAGGATTTGTTCCAGCCAAGTCCCAAAACTAAAGTTATATTAAATTGTGGTTTCAGAGTAGCAGCCGTGTTAGTCTGTATTCGCAAAAAGAAAAGGAGTACTTGTGGCACCTTAGAGACTAACAAATTTATTAGAGCATAAGCTTTCGTGAGCTACAGCTCACTTCATCGGATGAGACTAACAAATTTATTAGAGCATAAGCTTTCGTGAGCTACAGCTCACTTCATCGGATGCATTTGCATCCGATGAAGTGAGCTGTAGCTCACGAAAGCTTATGCTCTAATAAATTTGTTAGTCTCTAAGGTGCCACAAGTACTCCATTAAATTGTGGCTTTCTTTAGCCAAGTTCAACAAGCAATGTCCTACAGTTTAGCTTACCTCCCCAGAATTTCAGGGAGAAGATGGGAATGAAAAACCTGGCTTTCTTTGATGTGGACACAGCAATGAAATGAGGACAGACACTTGCATGGAATTAAGTGGCAGGCCACAGCTTTTATTAAACTTTAGCATAGGGAACGGGTACTACTGCTAGTCCAACCACCGTAAGTTAGAACAGCTGAGGGGCTCCTCTTGCATACAGCACTGTGATAAGGTCTCTTTCAGGACCTTACCACAGTAGAGAATCTATGTAATGCAGCTCTACCGCACCATGCCCCTCACACTCCCACCACAGCCCCTGTGCTGGCCATTTCAAACCAGAGTCCAGCCCATAGTGAGCTTGTTAGAAGCACCCAAATCAGTAAATGGCTGCCAAATAAATGCCAAAAGTGAAGCTGTGATCATTCTGAAAGCCTCTTTACTGAGCATGTGCTACTCGGACCATGTGACATAGCTCTGACATGGGGAAATTACACATGACAGATACAGGAGAATATATAGCAAGAGAAATAATGGTCCCCTGTGGCCTTAAAATCTAGGAAATAGTATGTGGTGAACTGAAGCTAAAGTGGCTGTCTTCGAATTCAGTTGTCTCTCCTAATGGTAAGAGTTCCTGATGAGTGAGAGGTAATCTTTCAGTTTCTGATTTTATTTCATAGAATCATAGAATCATAGAATATCAGGGTTGGAAGGGACCCCAGAAGGTCATCTAGTCCAACCCCCTGCTCAAAGCAGGACCAAGTCCCAGTTAAATCATCCTAGCCAGGGCTTTGTCAAGCCTGACCTTAAAAACCTCTAAGGAAGGAGATTCTACCACCTCCCTAGGTAACGCATTCCAGTGTTTCACCACCCTCTTAGTGAAAAAGTTTTTCCTAATATCCAATCTAAACCTCCCCCATTGCAACTTGAATACTTGAATTTGCTTGCTTTTGTAATCTTTGGTAAATTTGGATAGGGTCATAAGGATTTGGCATTTTCTGTTTAAAAACCAAGAGTGTTTGAAAAGACTGCCACATATCTCAGCCTTTATGGAGGTTTTGGGCGGGAGGCCAAAGTGAATAATGGATTGAAGGCAGAATTTCAAAGAAGATAATGTATCGTTAACATAACTTACACTGAACATAGTGTTCTGATTGCTGACTACATAAACCAGGTCTTCACTAGAAAAGGTTTGCCAGTATAGCTATGCCAGCCACCCCGCCCAGTGCTGACATAAAATTGTTTTTGGCAATATAACGTATACCACTTCCCCGAGCAAAATAAGATATGCCAGCAAAAGGGTTTTTATGCTGGTATAACTGTATCTATAGTAGGGCCTCTTTTGATACAGAAATGTCTCAAAAAATTATACCCCTAGCCAACATTGCTATATTGGCAAAAGTTCTGAGTGTGGGTCAGAATTGTGTGAGGTTTGTGAGGGCATAATCATTGTTTTTCTTTCCACCCTTTTTTCCCTTGGTGGTTTTTAAAAAAGAAATTAAGCAAAATTATTGGCCTTTTTAGGGGAATGGTTGCGTTTGCCCCCATTCCTTTCTTCTTTGGTGTCCTTTCCTTACACTCTTTTTTTTCCCCTTCTATTCTCCTCCTCTTTCAACAGCAACAAGACCAAAAGTTTCAAAATCATACACGTCCACAGACAGTGAGAATAAATTGCAGTTCAGTGCTAGCTGTGAAAAAGGCCATTGAAGTGCTTGTCAGTACCTGAAAGAAACAGAACCAAAAAATAGAGTTTCCAGGCCTGCCTTAAACCATCACAAATAATGGTTCACTGAGCCAAGAATCCTACCAGCAACCTGGATGTTTCTGCTTTATTACATCTTTGTGTTTATAAATTACATGTTAACGAAGGGCCAGGTTTGAGAATCCCTTTACTCAGATTGGGAAGGAGTCACTCACCCAAGTAGTCCCACAGAAGTTAATAACTACTCGGTTAAGTAACTCTTCACCAGTGCAGGTGGGGAGTTGACAATCTGGTCGTATTCTGGAATGAGCCTGAATTACCTTGCTACTTATTCCATGTTATACAGCAATATGTCTGTGTGAAACAGGCTGATTCCCATGTGGAAAAATCCTTTAGAAATTAACAGAAAGTAATCTTTAGACAGGCTCATGAATGATTCCATAGAACATAATAGAGAATCACATCCCAGTTATAGAATTCTATAGGATTGTTTCAGCAACCTACAGAAAATATCTTAATATGTTCTACAGGTTTATAATATAAATGATTTATATATAATATTTATTATTTCACCCTATTAAATTTCATAGGACTTTTCCAGTGAGTTGTTAATAAAGGCTTTACATGAGGGGTGAAATCTTACCCCTATTGAAGTAAATCAATAGGAGTTTTGTCATTGATTTCAGTGGGGCCAGATTTCACACTGGGTATATGATACTGATCAAAGCACCACAAAGCTGGGCCCCAATTTAAATGATTGACTTGAGTGTAATTAATGAATTAGTAATGTATTACTGATATTTTTGTTTTTATTTTCAGGCAAAGAGCAGATCTTACTCCAGAAGGATTATGAATCTGCTTCTCTGACCGAAGTCCGTGCTATGTTGAGGAAACATGAAGCTTTTGAGAGTGACTTGGCTGCCCACCAGGACAGAGTAGAACAGATCGCAGCCATTGCCCAGGAGCTGAAGTATGTTCCATTTAGAGGCATGCAGCTGCTGACATTTAACTGATAAACTCTTTCCAATGAATTCAATAGTGTCATAGGTACAATGTAAGAATTCCACAGATAGCTTCGTAAGGATATTATCTGAGCTGGTCATTGACACCTTTCCTTTTTTTTTTTTTTTAGTTGAACTAAATATAGACGTGCAACTGAATACAGTTGTTTGAGGGCAAACATTTTGAAATTGACTTAACAGTAAGCTTTAGTTTCTGTAGATCTGCTGGTGGGTAAATTGTGTTTCTAGTGGGGGTGTATCTGGAATTAGTTTGCCAGTTCATGTGTTCTGCTACAAAAAGCTAGATGTGAAACCATTCTCATAAAAATTATTTATTTCATTTTACCCACGTGTGTATAATATAGATCAAATATTGCAAGCTGATATTAAAATAATGGCTTACATTTATATCGCTTCTCCACAGTACTTTATATACTTTAAAAACTAATTCCTATTCCTTCTCTGTATAGCGTGTGTGTCTCAGTCTGTCTAAGGTACTTGTCAAGCCCCCATTACTGTAGTGTGTGAGGACCTCACAATCTTTAATGTATTTATCCTCACAAGCTGCCCTGTGAGGTGAGGAAGTGTTGTTAGCCTCATTTTACGGAGTGGGAACTGAGGCACACAGAGACTTGCCCAAGGTCACACGGGAAATCTGTGGCAGGGTAGGGACTTGAAACCAAGTCAACCCAGACCAATGCCTTAACCACTGGACCAGCACACACACACAGACACACATGCATGTGTGCACACACTCACAGAGAGAATACAAATTAGTTTAAGGGTCCAGTTCAGCAATACGCATAAACACATGCTTAATTTTAAGAGTGTGGATAGTCCCATTGAATTTAATGTTGTTATACTGGAAATCAGTGGTACTACTCCCATGCTTAATAGCATGTGCATTGCTGAATTGCAGTATAAATTTATGAGGCTAACAGAAGATAGTGTGGACTAGTGGTTAAAACAGATGTCTGTCTGGGAGTCAGGGCATTAAAGCACGGTTCCCAACCCTGTCTCTGATTCTGTGTCACCTGTGGCAAATCTCTTTGTCTACACAGACTCCTACCACTGGCCCATGCCAGCCAACTCATGCTTGCCGGGCTGTTTCATTGCTATGTAGACTTCTGGGCTTGGGCGTCAGCCTAGGCTCTAGAACTCTCCCACCTCGCAGGGTCCTAGAGCCCGGGCTCTAGCCTGAGCCCCAAGAGCCTGATTCAGCTGGCACAGGCCAGCTCTGGCCGTCTAGTTGCTGTATAGACATACCCTTTATTACCTTTCCATGTTTTAGTTTCTTCATTTCTTCGATGGGTTAAATACCTACTGCAAAAGAATATTGTGCAAAATTTTTTGAAAAAGACAACAACTCAGAAACATCTGGGTCTTAATTCTCCACTAGCTCCAATTGTGTCTCTGTGATCCTGTACTGCCTGGCCTCAGTCTAGAGCATCTGGGAGTCTACCCTAACTTATGTTTCTGGAGGAGGGACCTTACAGCTTTGCTATGAGCCTTCCATTCTTGTGCGGGGGTAGCGTGTGGCTAGCACAGGCACCAGTTCTATCACCTCATCCAGTGGAAGTCTCCTCTGTTTAGAAACAAATCCAAACATCCATCATCAAGTTAGAAATTGCACCTTCTGAAAATGTTTTGCCTACTATTGTTAGCAGTGATGCCTAAGATTACTTTAACTTGGAGAGATTAGAGAAAAAGGTCTATTTTTTCCAGTTTATTTAAAAGAGAATGTATATATTTGGAGGAAAAAAAGGTGAAGTAATTAGTGCCAAAAAGCATGAAACTTAAAAGGATGCACATATCAGTGAATTGATCAGTTGATAAAATACTTGCCTTTCTTTTCATCCTGACCTGTATGGTAATAATGACTTTCTATTGTGTAATTGTTTGTAGAGAAGCTCTCAATGGCTCTCTCTAGAGACAATTTCTGAAAATGTCTAACGCTGGTTCAGCTCCACCAGTATTAGCAGCATTGAGAGCAGAATGCGGACAGCCTGGCAATTGCGCCATTGTCTTAGACCTGTCATTGATCTCTGCTCAGATCAGGCTAATGAACGCAATGCTTAAAAGGCTGGTTGGCCATCTACACTAGGGCTCCAAACACTGTTAACATCAATGAAGTTGGACTGGTGTTAGCAACAAAGTGAGATTTTTGAAATAACATTCTTAATGCAGGCAGGGTCGGTGCTACATCCTCTAAGTCTGTGTTTTGCCAACTTGAAGGGAACATAGCCAGGTGGTTAGAATGGGGCTCGATAGGAGAGAGAACTCTGCCCCGACTTGCTGTGTCATGTTGGACAAGCTACTTGTGGCTTGATTTTCAGAGGTAATGAATCATAGAACTGTAGGATTGGAAGGGACCTTGAGAGGCTAAGGAGAACAATTTTTATCCCTATGAACACTCTATTGACTTCAGAGGTGCTCTGCATTAACCTCCATGTGCTTACCTGTAAAATGGAGAAATCTCTGCCCGGTTGCTTAGGTGGGTTGTGAGGCTCAATTAGTCTTAAAACCCTTGGAGGACATTGAATGAAGGGTGGTATATATAAATGCCAAGTATTAGTAGCTGCAAGCTAATGGGCAGCTTCCTTTGTATATTGATTTCAATAATTTTACCAAGAGTTCCTCACAAAATTATAGAAATTAGAGGTGAAAAGTCCTAGTTCCTCCTGACAGTGATATTTTTTAGGATTGTGTAAAAATTTTCATGCTAAGAAAGGTGCAGTTGGAGCCTGATCTAAAGCTCATTGAAATAAATAAGGATCTTTCTCTTGACATCTTTGGCCATTGGATCAGGCCCTTAAAAAGACCAGCATTGACTGTGCTTCAGGTCAGCATGCCCTATATTTTTTAGTAGTCATCTCTTGACTGCCTGCAGTTGCTATTTTGAAGGAGAACAATTGCTGTGTGACCTTGAGCTGCACTGGTTACAGTTCAGTGTCAGCGCTGATATTTTCTGCTACAGCAGCTGAGCCCACTAAGAGCATAAAGGTTAAAGTGTTAAAAGCTTGTTGATTGATGGTGTCTGGATAAAGGATTTGTGTGTGTGTGAGCAGGATCATTCTAGTTTTGAAGCTGTTATGCTGTCGTTGTGTGCCAGATTGTGAGACATTGTAAATCTTGGATGGGGAACTATTTAAACCTGGGGGAAAAAATCAGGGATTTCCCATTTAAATGCTAAAAAGAATTAGACAAAATTGTGCTCTAAGGTGCTATACTCATTTATGGTCCTATGCACTAATTCCAAGATTTTCACTAATCAGGATCAAAATTTCTGAATGTATTTTTTTAAATATTTATTTTACCTTAACTTATTTTCAGCCAGGCAAACAGTTATATTAATCTCCAGCATAGATGGACTAGAAAGTCTTTTGCTTTTGCATACCTGGGTTCAAATTGTGTTTATGGGCACAGTTACAAAGAGGTCAGCCCTGATCCAGGTATTACTTAAGTACACACTTAACTTGGCTTCTGTGGAACTACTCGTGTGCTTAAAGTTAAGCACATGCTTAAGTGCTTTGCTGGATCAAAGCTACTGTCAGATCAAATTTGGCCCATCTGTGAGGCAAAATCGATGAAAGTAAGATTTCATGAAATCTAAAACCAGATTAGGATTAAGAGAAAAAGAAATACCTTTATGACTGTTTTAAATTCTAAAGATTATGGGATTTAAAAAAAAAACCAAAACCATTTCACTGGTGGAATTCTCAGCCATGTGCTGCAGCACTGTGTGTGCATGAAAAGCTAAAAGTTAAATTGACTAGAAACTCACTTTAAAAAAAAAAGAAAAGTGAAAGCTACTCTATTTTTACTTATAATGGTGAGAGAATCACAAAAAGTAAACAGCACAAGTAGTGCAAAATTAAACTAGGTATTTACATTTCTTTCCTTTTTAATAATGCCTGTAAAATGTGACTTTTTTTTAAAGGAAATTTGTTTCTTAGAAGTTTATGGTGCCAGCTCCTCATGTGAGGTAGATTGGCATAGCTCCACTGAAGTCATTGGAGTCACACTGAGTTATGCCAGCTGAGGATCCGGCCTATTATTTTTAAACTGTAGGTATCCTTTTAAAATTAGCATTGATAATCTCATTCTCTTCCCTATTTATCCACATCCAAACATGCAACACAAACTGTCTATGCTTAATAAAAGCCCAGGAATAGGATAGCAGGGATATTGCAGGTCATGACTGAGGTATGTTGGCAGAGCTGTTTGGCGAAGTTAGTACAGTATCTTCCAGCACTGACCGGTAGCCAGGACAATTAGTCCCTCACTTTCACAAAAGTGACATTTGCCTTTATCCTAAAACAATGAGAGAGACAACTGGAGATCAATGATCCATTGGGCTAAAAATAAAATTTGCAATAGTCTCAGAGGTGCCACTTGGAAAAACTTGAAAAACACTTTGTATTTAATTGGACTTATTGTGCAAAAAGATACTGATACAGAAGCTCTTGGTGCCCTGACAATTTACTAAACTCACAATCCATGTACGAACATCATCTATCAGTAAGAGTATATCATAAAAAAAAAATTAACTTGCAGCCAGTACATCAAAACAGCAAAATTATGTCCCATCTCACTCCTCCCACAGCCCCATACCCTCAGACCTCCCCAAAAGTCTTATTAATTAGATCGCTTTTACTGCATACTCTGAAGGTCAACAAATCTGGAATGGTCTAGAGCAAAGTGCGGAACAGTTCCAGAATCAAAGGGCCCTCATGGAGAATGCCTTGCTCCTTTTTATAAATAATGTGCTTAGATGTCATATGGTTTCTCTCTAACCTTTTGCTGATTAGGGCACTTCTATCAAAAAAGCTCTTAGTTTCCAACAGTTCATTGGTTCTTGCTGCATAGCCACTGCAGAGTCATTCTCTCACATACATATACTCTCTGTGTCTCAATGACTATAAGTATTTATCCACAGTGAAACAGTCATTGGGCCACAGAGAGAGTGAAAATGACCCAGTAGGGGCACCTGCCTGGTAGGTTGGAGACCCTGGATCCAATCCCCTTACACCAGTCACTCTTTCATTATTTATCCACAGTGCAACAGCTTCAACAGGAGAGACTGAGGATGCCCCACATCTGAATATCCCATAGCTCAGTGGTTAGAACACTCTCCTAAGACAGGGGAGGCTCCTGTTCAAATCCTTCCCCCCCCCACATTTTAGACGAGTGCTCTAACCATTGGGCTAAAAGTTACAAGGTGAGCACCACCACCTCAGGCTGGATTTTGAATGGGACCAAATCCAGTAGGCCGCCTCTGAGCATAGCTATCAATCAAGCCCCACATGTGGCTTAGGTAGCTGAACACGTCTTTCCTTGAGGTTCATGAATCACTCTGCGTCTTATTTAGGAGATAGCCATCCAGATGCATAGAGGGAGGCAGCAGCGCGCATGCCAAGAAGCAGAAACATAGGTGCTGAGGGAACCTTTACATTGGAAACTTACGTGCCAAGTGAATTTAGATGACTATGAAGTTCGGCGGGAGTTTTGTAGATCACAGTGGAACCAAAATGGGAACATAGACACCTAAATCTGGGGTTTAAGCACCTAGGTACCTCTGTGGATCCCGCCCTTAGTGCCTAGATCCCACACATTATACTACCACTACACTGCCTAACTGATTGCAAGCTGACTTTTTTAGCAAGAGGAGGAAAAAGAAGAGGAGGAATAGTTACTGAGGGCCAGTGCAACATGTACACAGGTGCAGAATGTACAGTGTTTTCCTGTCTATTTGTTTAGAAAGCTATAGCTCTTCCTCTTCACTCTTTCCTAGCGAACTGGATTTTTACGATGCTGCAAGTGTCAATGACCGATGCCAGAAGATATGTGACCAATGGGACAAACTGGGAACACTTACGCAGAAAAGGAGAGAGGCACTGGAGGTAAAATTGATATCAATAAGCAGCTCCATTTAAAAAAAATGAATGCTTTGGGATTTATAAAGACGTTGTTGGGTGTTAATTCCTGGAATCCAGACTGCAACAACCCTTTCCTCAGCTCTCCATTTCGGTTTGCTGTGAGTTCATTTGCAATAGATGTTGAATTGCTCAGTAATAGACTTGATGGTGCTTTGTTTCTTAGAAGTTTATGGTGCAGTTAGAAGTTATAAAGCAGCAGCAGAATGAATTGGATCACCAAGAGGTGACTTGTAATCCCACCCTTTGGGGATTTGATGCATATATCATAGCAGTGATATAATTAGGCAGCTGTCTTGTCATATTCACTACAGCAAAACTCAATTTGAGCAGTAGGCCAGTGCGCAGGCTCTCTGGTGATGGAGGTTCCAAAGCACTGAGATCCAATTTACTAAAAGCCCTAGGATGTGTCTTCATGGCTTCCCCTGAGATCAGTGGAAGCCACCTACATATATCTCAGGGTTCAAATGTGACATGTATGTGTTACTGCTCCATTTCAGACACAAAAGAAATGACTAAAGCAGGCCATTCATTTCCAATTGGTGCAATTTAATTTGTTCATTTTATAGATCAGATTATCAGAAAATATTTAAAATGCAATAAATGGCAATAAAATCATTTAGGCCCCAATCCTACAAAGTCTTATGCACATACTTAAGTTTACATAAATTTAACATGAAAATAATTTTAATGTCAATAGTCTCACTGACTTCAGTGGCATCTTTTAAGATATCTCAGGTTGGGCAGTCAGGAAATGAGGCATCCAAAATCATCAGTCACTTTTGAAAATGTATGCCCAAAGTAACTTGGACACTACCTGTATTGCATAGAATTAGCTTTCACCTTGGTAACAATGAATTTGTTTGTGTGCATTTACTGGACTTAACAGAGGACAGAGAAATTGCTGGAAACAATTGATCAGCTTCACCTGGAGTTTGCCAAGAGAGCTGCTCCATTCAACAACTGGATGGAAGGTGCCATGGAAGACCTACAGGACATGTTTATTGTTCATAGCATAGAGGAAATTCAGGTAAATTGGTACTATGTTTTTGGTTTGCAATTCTCAGGAAGTCAAGTAAGGGAAGCTTTCCCTCTCACTGAATGGACATTGTCAACATGTGTAGGTGAAAACATATCCTGCCTTTAAGCTATCTTTCTGACAGAGAATGTCCTTTCCCACTCATCTGTGAGCATAAAGTGATAACCTATAAGCAGACATGGCCTTTTAAGGCAGCTGGCTGCAGTACTTCTCCCCTTGGAAGGAGTCCTTAGCCAGAGATAAGAAGGCAGGCAAACCATGTGGAGAGCAGAACTTGGGAATACGGTGTCTCTTTGCATTTCTCATTATATGGCCCTTGGCAGTTGTTTGGGGCTCAAAGCACTACCTATGTGGGACTGGTGGCCTTGAGTAGTCACAGTATATGGGATTTGGCCCAGAACAGTCATATATGACTGCACTAATGTTAACCTAATAATAAAGGCAACGTTGTGGAACCTGATGCTTTACTTCTGTGTCTCATTAAAGGAAAGGCATAATTTACATTTCCACCCACTTTAAGACCACTTTATATTACCAGATAAGTGTATAAGAGTCTTAGTATAAATGAGAATTGGGCTGTTCATTGTGCATAGTTGGCTTGTTGTGAAAGTAATTAAAGGCATTAATTTTGTCATTTATTCAGTTGCACTCAACATTAGTGGTACATTTGTGCAGCTGTATTTAAAGGGATGCTCTCAAGTATTTAGGCCCAGATACTGCATCATGATTTGCTAGGGAAGACCGCTTTGCCTATGTGGAGTCACACTGACTTCATTGAGACTCCATATGGACACAGGGCTCCAAGTGAGAGCATTCCAAAGAAGTGTCAGGGCTCTAATTACTTTTTTATTTTAAACAGGGCAAAGTTAGGGTGAGTAGAAAACTTGTTATGTTTTTTTAAACTTGGTGGGGAAAAGGAAAGGGGATAATAGTCACTTGCAGTATTGGAAACCCAAATAGCACAGTATTGAAAAACATCAAAAGTAGCATGAAAAACGAAGTGAAACTTATCTGTCTGGCTTTACTATTCAGAGTGAGTGAAGTGCAACAAAGTATGGCAATTAAATTAGTTTTTTTCATTTGCATTCTTAATATCATATGTTGTTAGAAACACAGGTAAAGAAACATTTTTCAGAAATGTATCATTTTCATCTTCACAGTGTCTCTTGGTCTGCTACCCCAAAGACCAACTTTTTGCAAATTCTGTCTTTTTTGAGGTGATCCTATAGGTGAAATTTTGTCTCTACTGGAATTTTGCCATTGACTTCCATAGGGTCAGGGTTTCATCCCATGTGTACAATGTATTTGGGGAGGAAATACAATTATTTATATCAGGCCCTCAAGATCATAGAACTGACACTACAACAAAAATCCTCATACTTTCCCCCTTTGTTTCTGATTCCAGAGTTTAATCACTGCCCATGAACAGTTTAAAGCCACTCTGCCAGAGGCAGATGGTGAGAGACAGGCTATCCTGTCGATCCAGAATGAAGTTGAGAAGGTTATTCAGAGTTACAACATCAGAATAAGTGCAAGCAATCCTTACAGCACCGTCACTATGGATGAAATCCGTGCCAAGTGGGATAAGGTATTGTATGCTAAAGGTGAAAATGACATTGCAGGAATAATGTTTTGGTTGTAAGAATAATAAGAACAAAGACCCACACTAACTCTCAAGAAGTTGTCATGAATTACCAAAAAGAAAAAAAAAAGTCTAATATCTGGGCTGATCCAACAGCATTCACTCAGGCAAAACTCTCTCTGCAATTAATGGGTAAAAACAGGAACAGCCCCATAATGAAAGCTCTTCCTTAAAAATCTTGGCTAGTTTGGACAGCAGAAAGTATGTCGACATGAAATTAGGCTATTAGCTAGAAGAAGCTTTGTTGTCATTATGGCTACTGTAGAAAAGAAGCCTACCTATGTATTATGGAGAAACATAGTACGGACGGATGTTGAAAAAAATACAAAATACAAAAAATACATATTTAACATTTTAAACAGGTTTCAACTCAATATTTAGTAGGTCAGTGGGGTAACTGATGTAGAACTGCAAGGAAAATTTGGGCTCAGTTTTAGTTTTTATGATATAAAATATATTTAAAACATTTTAAATGTTTTTCATGGGATTATATTAATTTTAATTATACAATAGCATTACAGTTCCCTGAATTGCAACTGGGTTCCCCAGTCATGTGACTATATCATTAATGACTGAAGTACACAGGCCAGGGAACCAGTTCTGCTCCCATTGGAGTTAAGTAGGAGTTGGATCAGAATCCAGATCTGCATTGTGGAATTCTCTTTTTAAAAAAACACACATACATTCACACAGAGGACCAATGCACACCACCAAATACACAAACATATAGTGCAAACCACAAGAATGTGATCCCAACAGGTAACAAGAACCAAACTTACAGTTTCACCATAACAACCTTGTAGTGTAGGCAAAGTATCAAGTGCAATCCTATTACTGAGGCTTTTAGAACCACATTGTGGAGCTGGCCCAACACATCTCATTTGAGTCTACTTTCATGGCTTTGCTTGAATGTAATGTTGTGTGTCAATTACTGTTTAAAGCTAAGTGAGACTAATGGGGAAGTGAATATGCTTAAAATAGCCTGTTTTTTCCAACAGGAAAAACATTGTAGTAACTAGATCAGGATTAAAAAGTCTTAAACTTAAATCTAGCCAGAAATTAGATTTTCTTTTCCTTAAAAGTCAGTCTTTCTGGTCTCACTTCCAGCCTGACTGGTTTCAAAATGCTCAAGTGTATGCCCAGAAAGATATTGAAGCAAATAATTAAGCAATCAATTAGCAAGAACAATTCATGTCAAACCAACCTCATAGCTTGCTTTTAACAGGGCAAAAAGTCTTGTGGAAGAGAGGAAGCGGTAGATGTGGTATATCTTGACTTTACGCTTTTGATACTGTCTCGCATGACCATCTCATAAACAAACTAGGGAAATACAAACTAGATGGAGCTACTATAAGGTGGGTGCATACCTGGTTGGAAAACCATTCCCAGAGAGTAGTTATCAGTGGTTCACAGTCAAGCTGGAAGGGTATATCGAGTGGGGTCCCACAGGGATCAGTTTTGGGTCCAGTTCTGTTAAATATCTTTGTCAGTTATTTAGATAATGGCAGAAAGAGTAAACTTATCAAGTTTGTGGATGATGCCAAACTGGGAGGGGTTGCAAGTACTTTGGGGGATAGGATTAAAATTCAAAATGATCTGGACAAACCGGAGAAATAGTCTGAAGGAAATAGGATGAAATTCAATAGGACAAATGCAAAGTACTCCACTTAGGAAGGAACAATCAATTGCACACATACAAAATGGGAAATGACTGCCTAGGAAGGAGCACTGTGGAAAGGGATCTTGGGGTTATAGTGGATCACAAGCTAAATGTGAGTCAGCAGTGTAACACTTGCAAAAAAAAAAAAAAGCAAACATCATTCTGGGATGTATCAGCAGGAGTGTTGTAAGCAAAATACAAGAAGCAATTTTTCCTCTCTACTCTACACTAATAAGGCCTCAACTAGAGTATTGTGTCCAATTCTGGATGCCACATTTCAGGAAAGATGGGGATAAATTGGAAAATGTCCAGAGGAGAAAAACAAAAAAGATTAAAGGTCTAGAAAAGTGACCTGTGAGGAAAGATTGAAAAAATTGGGTTTAGTCTGGAGAAGAGCCGTGTGAGAGGGGACATGATAACAGTTTCCAAGTACATAAAAAGTTGTTACAAGGAGAGGGGGAAAAATTATTCTCCTTAATCTCTGAGGATAGGACAAGAAGCAATAGTCTTATCTTGAAGCAAGGGCGGTTTAGGTTGGACATTAGGAAAAACTTCCTAAATGTCAGAGTGGTTAAGCATTGGAATAAATTGCCCGGGGAGATTGTTTAAATTAATCACAAGAGCCAGGCAAATAATTAACTTGAAAAATCAATAATTATTTGATTAAATGTTTTAAATTCAGCATTATATTTAGTCATTTAATTAAAATATATAATAAACTGCCTTGAATTTTTTAAAAAATTACTGATAGCGGTACAAAGGTCCACTTGAAAGAATGAGTAATTTTTCTGTTTTATAAAAGTTTATCTGAAAAATAAGGTAATGTTTTGTCATTAAAACTTTAGAATAACTTGGGTCTATTTTTCTCATAAACTTAATAATAATTTAAAAAAAATATTCTCAAACTGAATGTTTTTGTTCTTTCTTGTTTTCCATCTTCCGCGAAGACCCCAATTAAATAGAGCATATTTGTTCAGGACAGCACTTACACATGAGCCTACGTGCTCTTGTAAACAGGGGTGCAACTTAGGCACATGTTTAAATGCTTTCCTGAATTAGGGCCAGAGTGCTCACTACCTTCAGTAGTTTCATTTCCATCTCGAGGGAGTAAACACTAGGCTCAGTAGTAAGTGGCTGCAGGACTGTGCTGTAATATTTTATAACTACAATGAATTCTTTCAGGGTGTTTGTTGTGGTCTAATGATATGCCTTGCCGGTTAACAGCTAACAACCACCAACACAGATCTTTATTAAACCATAATTGACAACTCCCTGTCATACTTTATTGATTCATCCTGTTCAGGGATGTTTCCGTCCAGAAATAAAATAAAAAATTATTTTCACTGCAGTGAATTTTCTGTTTCCTCACATGGGTGCACCTCAGTCAATATTTACTTCATTGGTCAATAATGCTTAATATTCACAGAAAAAGAGAAGTCAGTACCTGTTGTTTCATTGTACAGCACATCTCTTCATTTCAATGGTTCTAGTACCTAAAGAACCATACAAAAATTCAAGTAAGAAATACACAATAGGCCACATGTCAACATTAGTTAAAACAGTCGAAAACTTCACAAATTTTGCTCATGATTGAAAGCAAAAAAGCATTTCAGGTAATGAAATAAACCTGCTCACTAAATAGCTCTAGGGGGTGACAGATGAAGGGGGGAAACTGAGGTTAGGAAACCATCAATCTATGCTACATTGTTTTTACAAGTATGATCTAATCTTATCTATTCACATCAACCCTCATTTATTTTGTGCATGGGCAGGTGAAACAACTTGTGCCCATGAGGGATCAACATTTGCAGGAGGAGCTAGCCCATCAGCATGCTAATGAACGTCTGCGTCGCCAATTTGCTGCTCAGGCCAATGTCGTTGGGCCATGGATCCAGACCAAGATGGAGGCGAGTATCACTGAGGCATCAGCAGGACGCTGCTGAATAGAACACATATAATTTTTCTCAGAATACTCCTTGCTGTAAACACAGAACATCAGTGGCGTTCAGTGCCCTGCACCAACACTCAAACAATCATGTAATCAAGTCTTTTAAAGAAGAGTTCTAAAATAGTCAGAGCTTATAAAAGCAAATAAAAACCGGTCTAACAAGATGAAATCATTTTGGAATAGTTTTTTGAGAAGTGAATGGGGACATTAGAGAGATGATTTTCAAAGGCACACAGAACAGATAGGCATCCAACTCACATTAACAGTCCATGGGAACTGGACCTTTGAAATCCTCTCCTAGATTATGATTATTAGTTTGGCTGTGTTCTTTCTATATAAATACTATTGTCCCAATGTTGTCCTGAGATATGAGTGTGCAACAGACGACGTTCTCTAGTTTGGAGGGAGTTTTGATTGCCACTGATTCTTATGTAAAAAGGTTACGTTTTCCACGTAAATGTGTGGCAAACTAACAAACCTGGAGTTTAAATTTTTTGTTTCTTTTTGTGTGACAGGAAATTGCCCGCAGCTCTATTGAGTTGACAGGGACCTTGGAGGACCAGATGAATCAACTGAAGCAGCATGAACACAATATCATCAACTACAAAACCAATATTGACAAATTAGAAGGAGACCACCAGCTTATACAAGAAGCCCTGGTGTTTGATAACAAGCACACAAGTTATACTATGGAGGTAGTTATGAATTCAGTTCTGTGCTCTTGGGTTCATGTATCCACTTCCCCCAGTCTGAGGGAGTTCCTAGTTTATTTGCAGCAGAAGATGTACATTACTAAGGCTCCATTTGTCTCGGCCATAAATTCCTGTGACAAAACCATGACTTTTGGTCTTTTTTATGAAGCCTATGGTCTTTGTCACCTGGTCAGCTGCTCCTGAGAAAGACCCTGGTCCTGGATGGAGCTGATTGCAAGATCAGAGCATAAGACTCCTTTATACATTTTACATTGTGGACTTTCTATATGTTCATGGAGGGTGGAACATGGGTTGTTATATGGATATGAACTGTTAAATATTATTGTTTTAATTGGAACATAAAAGAGATTTGACTTTCCTCTTAATTTCCCATGACAAAAAACTGTATTCTTTAAAATATAGTTTGCCACTACTTTTCCTTTTTTTTTTATGACTGTTGTAGCATTTTTGTCATGATAAAGCCACGTCTTTTCCCACATGTTTGCCATGACAGATTACCAACCAAGACCCTGATCCTGTTGACACATATATATAAGTCACTTTACACACAGGAGTAGTCCCATTGAACTAAATGAGACTGCTCTATAAAGTAACTCATGATTTTAAGTGTTCAAAGAATTGGAGCCCAAGGTGGAAAAGTGACTATAACTGGAAAGCTTGGGAAATGTGTTGGGTCAGCCAAATACTGTCCAGAATTAAACTGATGCTCAAAAATACAACAGCTCTTGAATCCAAGCCAACATCAGACTTCATGGCTAACATGAACACTATGATCAAGAACCAATAGAGGGTATGAACAAGAATCAGTTTAGGAACTAATTTAATATTTTTTGCATGTCTGTTATACATGGGCAGCGGGTGAGCATGCCCTTGGGAGAGGCTAGCCCCCAGCCCCTCGTGCTCTGCCCGAGGCCCAGCCCCAGCCTGGAGCACATCAACCCCCATGGCCACTGGCCCCCCACCTGCCCCAAGCCCCAGTGCTGGGCAGGCGGCATGGCTATATCGAATTCTGCCCCAACACTGGGTGGGCGGCACAGCCATATTGCATCCAACCCCAGCGCTGGGTGGGCGGACAGGTGGCGTGGTTGGAGCACCCCCAGCTCCAGCACTATGCAGGCAGGCAGAGTGGTCAGAGTGCCCGTAGCCCCAGCACTGGGCATGCAGGTGGCGCGACCGGAGCACCCCCAGTCCCAGCGTTGTCCCAGTCTGGGAGTCTTGTGTACACCACGGCCCTCAGCCTGTCCCAGCCTCTTGGCCACAGAAGGGAACAGCAGGCAGAAGTGGGCCTGGAAGCATAGGGTGGGTGGGGCCACGCCAGGCTGTTTGGGGCAGCACAGCCTCCCCCTGCCTACAATACCCACTGCCCATGCTGTTATATTTCCAGTGTACCCAGAATCGTAGCATGCAGGAAGTGGCACCAAACAACAATCTATATAAATAATTTCAGATTGTGTTGTTGTTTCTCTCTTTCTGTCTTTTTTATCATGCTAGGTTTTCATTACCAGCCTAAAGAATCCATGTTTTCTCTCCTATAGCATGTCCGTGTTGGATGGGAACTCTTACTGACCACCATTGCCCGAACTATCAATGAGATTGAGACACAGATCCTTACAAGAGATGCCAAGGGTATCACCCAAGAACAAATGAATGAATTCAGAGCATCGTTCAATCACTTTGATAGGGTACAGTACTCCAACTTCTTTCTCATCTAACAGTTCTCCTAAAGCAAGTCAGTATAACATAGTTTCTTTGCATTCCAAATATCAGTCTCTCTTTAAAACAAAATAAGATGCACTAAAAAATGGATAATTTTTCTGAAATAAAAATGCTAAAATAAAAAGAAAAGAAGTACTTGTGGCACCTTAGAGACTAACCACAAGTACTCTTTTTCTTTTTGCGAATACAGACTAACACGGCTGCTACTCTGAAACCTGTCAAAATAAAAAGAGGAGACATATTCTCTTAAACTATAGCATTTATTATGCAGATGATTTAAAGATTAATTTCTGCTCTTCAATTTTGCTGTGGAATTAAAATTCAGAGAGAATGACAAATAATTGAGTGTTTGTAACAACCTGTTAAAATAATGCAGGGGACTGACTGGATATTTTTGTATATGCTACAAAGTGATGTGGTCCCTTACCTTAAAGCAGGGACCTATTACATGCTCTCACCAGTAGTTACTGTCACATATTAAGGCTTGATTTCGCCTGCATTATAACAAAAAGGAAAAAATAAATAACTTTTCCCCCTAGAAATATTCTGTTCAAGAAAGCAACTCAGCAGGGGCAGCAATCATTTTCAAAGAAAATCCTTTCTATGCACAGGGATTGTGTGTTTCAGTTCCTTGGTTAGAAATTAATAAAGTAGGAAAGAAAATACCCTTGTGGATGAATATAACACACTGTACTGGTGATTTGCAGTGCAATCAAAGAAATGAAAGAAGTAATCAAAATGCACATGTAAGAGGTAAATAAAGAGATAGGTATGGATGCAGTAACAAAGCAAAACTAATGCAAACAGAGTTATTTTCATACATAAGAATAGGGATGTGAGTGACATTCCCAGTTGGAAAACTATATTCACACACAATTTTGCTGCGTAGATGCTCATACAAATCTGTCTTCAAAATCCAATGCAAATCTCAAATACTGAAAATGGCTGCTGTAATATAGCACCAGCCTGCTCCCTTCCTCCTCCTCCTCTGGCTTCTTTCTGTCATGAGGCTGTACAAAATTCCTCCCCTTCTCCCTCTTACCACCTGGATTCCCTGAAAACTATCCTGGGTTCCAGAGAGCTTTACCCACTCGCAGCCTGACTCTGTCCACCCCATGGCCAATGCTAGCTCCTCCCTTTCATCTCCATCCTGATATTCCATTTCTTAGCTCCCCAACTCCAAAGTGGCTACATGTATCTAGATTTGTAGTTGGTGTATATTGGATCCTGATAGTCAACATTTGGTATCTGGCACTTCAGACAAAAAGAATTTTCAAATATCTACAATAGACGCAAGGAGAGGGTAGATCCACAGGAGTCAGTGACAGATGTACTTCATTTTATGGAGACCCTGAGTGTAATTGTAGTGTTGTATAATTCCTCTTTGTATTCACTAAGGATGGAGAAGACAATATCACAGAGACAGAGATGCATTTCCCAGGGTGAGAAAAAAGTAACATGCTGAAAGGCTTTCCCAATGCACTGGAGCAGATAATTGAGCAATTAGAGAGCTATTACAAGCAGAGGGAGCATCAGGTCCAGATAAATTACAACCTACAGTTTAGAAGAATCCATTATGGGGAAGCAGGAACTTTGTGTAAAGATTTGGCAGCTCCCTAAAGAGCATATGCTCCCCTCACACTGTGTGGAGAAGGTTTGGAAGAGGTATGGTACGTAAAGGATAAAAGTGGCTATGCCATAGTACAACTCACACTATGTAGCCATTTCCAGCACTTCTGTAACTTTTATTGAATCCTTCAGAGCAGGAATGTCCACTCTGTGGCTTTAACTTTCCATGGAGGGGGTATTGTTGCCAGGCAGTGGCAGCCCAGCAGAATGGACTGTCAAGCTTCTGGTGCTGCAAAAGACCTAGATATGCATAAGTTAAGATCTATGGCAACTGGCCATGTTCTGATGGACCTGCAGCCTTTCCATGAACTGTCAGAGACACCCCCAGGTCCCAGAGGAAACAACGCAGCAGAGCTGCAGCATAGAAAAGCCTATATAACAGAGGGTAGGAGAGAGGTGGTGCTTCCACACAATTTTAGGCAGGGTGGAGAGCATATGACCCTAAGAAAGAGGGTAAGGCCGAAGGCCTGGAGAGTAGTTAACATTCTGCAGTGTACAAATTTAAGAAAAGAAGGCAAAATTTGAAAACTCGGCTACTAAGCCAGGCTTCCCGTATGCAAAAAATAGTGCTAAAAGGGAAGCTGTTTCAAAGCACACTGAGGGCTTGGCTACACTTACATTTTCTAGCGCTCTAACTTGCTGGCTCAGGGGTGTGAAAAATCACCCCCCTGAGCGCAGCAAGTCAGAGCACTTTAAAGTGCTAGTGTAAGCTGACTCCAAGCGCTGGGAGTTAATCCCCTTGTGGAAGTGGATTACCAGGAGTGCTGGGAGAGCTCTCTCCCAGTGCTCACGCGCGACCACACTCGCACTTCAAAGCGCTGCCACGGGAGCACTCCCACAACAGTGCTTTGAAGTTTCCAGTGTAGCCATGCCCTAAATAATTGTTAATGCACAGTAGCAGGATCCACACAGATAGTTAGGGTGCAGTAGGCTAGTTCAGGCTAGATTCACACCTCAGCTTGGTGTGAATTAAATGTTAGTGTAGATCAGTCCTAATTAAGGTATAATATAGTGGGCAAATGTGACTCAATCTACACAGACTAGAAGAAGGGAAATCTTTTTCATTAAACAAAGACATTTGAGAGCCTGAAGCTTCTTTTTCAATTTTATACCTTCCCTTCATCCTCCCAAACTTACACATTCAATGTCAGAGGATAAAATGTATCAACTCTGTTTCTGCTTTTGGGTTTTTTCCACCAAATGCATCCGATGAAGTGAACTGTAGCTCACGAAAGCTTATGCTCTAATAAATTTGTTAGTCTCTAAGGTGCCACAAGTACTCCTTTTCTTTTTGCGAATACAGACTAACATGGCTGCTACTCTGAAACTCTGCTTCAGAGTTTCCTCAAGTACACACAATTATCAGTCCTCTAAACTGGCTGATAAACTTACAGAGATAAGGCAGATGTGGACTCTGCTATGAAATCTGGAAATGGGGTGAATAAAATTGGATCATCCAAATGTAGTTCTGTAACATGAAAGGCATCACATTTCCCCTATGAAGCAGAGAGCAGAAATGGGTGTAGAGATCTTCAATATAAACATTATGTTCTGAGGTTTGCTGACATTTTTTCTTTAGCTTCTGAATCTTTAAAACACATGAATATCTGAAACAGGCATTGCCAGTATTTTCCTTCCCGATAAGAAAGAGTTACAATATAGAATTGTTAGCTTTATAGCTAATCGACTATCGTTGCTCATCGTGGTACTGAATGGATGAGGTATTTAGAAAAATAAATGGAATTGAAGAGTGCAGTTCAGTGATGAACAATCAGCAAGAATCCAAAAACTGAAAACCATTCCTGACTTGGAAAAAAATGAGCAAATTTTATCTGACGTCACTGGGAGACAATAAATGTGGGATCTCATGGTTCTACTTTTATAATAAATTTTCAGAGCAGATCCTAATCTTAATGGTTCATAAGAAGACAAATGGTTAAAACAAGTTATGTCATTGATCGGGGTTTTCTTTCTGATCTAGGCCAGGAATTAATGAGTATATAATTATTTTCTCGTTTACCGAAGCTATTCTTACTCAAATTTTTAAAAATATTATCAGATAAAGGGAGAAGAAGCAACCCTAATCCAGTGGGAAAAATAGTTTTGTCCAGGTCAAGTTATCCATTCACTATCTCTCACAAATTGTATGGCGACAAAAAATGAAGGATGAAAATGGTAGAGTACAGAACAAAAAATCCCTCTTCAGAGAAAATGCAGAAAAAGGAAAAATAATGGTATTTGTATAAAAGCAACATTTCAACACTGTAGTTGGAGTAAAAAAAAAATTATCCCAAAACTCATGAAACCAATAATATACCAATAAACAAGCACACAGTGGATCTGATCCAAAGTTAAAGTCAAATGGGAGTCTTTCAATTGACTTCAATAAGCTATGGATCAAGCCATATAATATCAACAGCTAAGATCTCCTGAAAAAAGTAAACAATGAAAATGAATCCTCATTTATATTAGTCAGATTCCATCTTAATAACTCATTATTGATATGACTTTGCAGTGTTCTTTACTAACCAACTAACCCACTTTATGACTTTTCCCTCCTCTTTGCACATTCTGCATGTATGACCCATGATGTGCTACTAGGATGAATCTGGCGATCTGCAGCCTGATGCATTTAAAGCCTGCCTCATCAGTCTAGGACAGGTTGGAAATGACCAGCAGGTAGAGAAAACTGACGTATTATTATTTTCAAATAGACTTGTATAATACTAGCCTAAAGAGACATGGGTTTAAACTCAAATGTAGCTGATTTTAAAAATGTTTGCATTTTGCTGCTTTTGCGTAATCCAAGGTAGTCTACTTGGATTCTAATGAGCTACAGTGGGTCACTGCTGCCTTTCCCATCACACACTCATGTTGCCAATTGTCCCCTGCTCATACTTCCAAGCAGGAGCCCTCCCTCTCCCTCAAGGAGGACCCATGACACCAGGGTTCTGCACTGGCTATTTGGGTGTTCTTAGTACACAGAGACCTTTGCCGACCTCTTCTACTACCACCACCCCATTTTAATGTCCACCTTTGTGCAATTAGCATGAATGTCCCACTCACCCAGCTGCTGAAAAAACTGGCACCTTCCTTTAATAAGAGATCTGCCATTGATCAACTTCTGTTGGATACAAAACAATACACTTTTCCTCCATCAACCCCACTGGCTCATATCTCTATTGTACTCAGAGTCCCATTAGCTAGAGATCTGAGGAGAGAGAATTCTTGAATTCACTTCCCATGTGGCAGCACACAGCGCAGTGTGCCTTGGCTGTGGAGTACAGTATTTTCAAAATGCAAACATTTCTAGACTGCTAGTCACTAAAAAGTATTGCAATTTCTAATAAACCTTCCAACACTGAAACTGAAAAAGTATGGGGTCTCACAATGAACCAGTCTGCATTTCCTAACTTTGGCTAGTTCAGTGACAAACTTTTCTCCTCGCCTCTCTCCCCTTTCTGGTTGTGCTCTGTATGTTCATATGTTGAACTCAACCCACCCCTTTTCTGGTATCATTCTCTGTGGTGTGTCTGTTTCATGTGCGTTATGTGTTAGCTACTTCTTCCTCCTTTAAATTGATGGTGCTCCTCATGACTGCTTTGGCAATACCTCCAATGAACATCCTCTCGTTCCATGGATCCAATCTTCTGGTGATGCACATTTGTCATCTGTATGAAATGGTGATGATCTCCTGCCTGTCTTTGATATCTCAAACCTTCCCTCATATATTCCTTATGCTACTTGGATCAATAGAAGAAGAATGGGCTGATGGACCATGATGATTTCAGAGCTTGCTTAATTTCAATGGGTTATGATTTGGTATGAATTTTAAGATACAATGAAATTTATTTTGCATATCGGTAATCATGCTAACCACGTCAGTATTAAAGGTTACCATAGTCTGAACATATTACAAACAATAATATTTACACTTTGGCTATCAATTCCAATTTTTTTTCTATACTTTAAAAATTTTAAAAAAACATTAAAAGTAAAAATATGCCCCCTGAAGACACCTATTTTATGGTTTGTTGTATTTAGCTTTGATTTATGAAGTATATTCCATGAAATTTACATTGTATCAAATAAATATACAATTAAATTCTTTCAGTTTATAGATATATGAATTAGCTTTTTGTCTGCATGAAAAAAGAATTATTCTGAGGCTTTAATACTCCTAATTCTTGAAAGCAAACTGCAGGGTTGAGATTTATTTATTTAAAATCTCTGCATTTTTTATTCTCTTGTTACTGAAAAAAACATCTTAGGAATAAATGTAATTATTGCCATGTATTAGGGAGATTTTAATAATTGTTTCTGACAAATGTAGATATCATAATAACAAAGTGTATGTTAATTGCTAAGAAAAGCCTCAGTCCTGCAAGCTGCTCTGTGTGGGTCAACCCTCTTTAATGTCATTGTGGTACCACACTGATGCATGGGTCCATCTGTGCAGAGTTAATTTTTATTCATATACTTCAATGGGAATAAGATCACATTTAGAAGAGATGATGGTATCAAGTTATTCTTTGAACATGTGAATTTAACGTATCTTTGAATAGAATAGAGAAACCAGTACGACATTGAGCAGAACTGAACATGCATTGAACGCTTTGCATTAAAGTAACAGCTCAGTTTAGGCCCCAAATGTAGAGTCTGTTTGGAAGAAAATGTCTGAGGGGGGCACTTTCCAAGTTTAATAAGAATCAAAATGTTTTAATTACTTTTGAATATGTTTAACCAGTCCTCTTCAATGTTGTCCCAAATACAACATAACAGCTTTGTTGTGGTAGTGCAGAAAGTGATACTAATTATAAAGAGCAAGTGAAACCTCTGGAGACTAGTTATACTGTACAAAGGAAGAGAAATGGAAAAGATAAACAAACTTGTCACTCCATTTGTAACAAGGGAGACGCTGGTGTATGAATGTGTACCATATACCCATGCAGCTTCACTTACCCTGGTCAAGGCCAAAGACTCAGTGCATCTTAAGTTCAGCACATGCTGATTAAGTGCTTTGCTGGACTGAGGCGAGAGTGCTCAGCTCTTTTCAAGACTGAGCTGGTAGTGGCAGAGAAACTTGATAGAGTGCTAAAAACAGAGAGAAGATATTTTTTAATAAAGATTAAGTCAAAACTATATCATGCCACTATTTTAAAAAAAGATGGAAATTAATGATCCATTATAAATGATTTAGATTTAGTGTAGAAAATATTTCAGGAAGCAGAAAGTTAATTGAAGGGCACATACCATGCTTTTAGGACATTTTCAAAAGTGCTTAAATCCCATTTTCAAGAGTGATGTAGGCACTTTTGCTCCTAAGTCCTATTGACTTTCAGTCACATTTAGGCTCCTAAGTCGTTTTTGACAATGAGACTTAGGCTTCTGAGTCACTTAAGTATTTTTATAATTTTTACTCAGAGCCTCTAGTAGTATGTCATAGAGATACATTATATTGAAGTTTGGTTTTACAGTTACTATCTTTTTCTTTTTGAATTTTGTCAAAGGGTGAGGCAGAGTTTGCCCGAATTATGTCCCTGGTTGATCCCAATGGGCAGGGAACCGTCTCTTTCCAGTCCTTCATTGACTTCATGACCAGAGAGACTGCAGACACAGACACAGCTGAGCAAGTCATAGCTTCTTTCAGAATCCTAGCTTCAGATAAGGTCAGTCCTTTTGTTCCTAGCTGTAAGGAATTCCCTGTATTTCAATAGCAGTGTTGTTTAACCTTCCTTTGATGAAAGCCTTGAACAAATTGTCTAGTATATCTAGGGTCTGTTTTTCATTAAGAAGACTAAAGCGCTCACCGTTCATTCTTGTGGTACTGGTTTGTACTTCGACCCAAGCATCTAACAGGAATGCGAGTGGAATTCAAAGCTGGGTCCTTATTCCTTAACATCACAAAGAACTAACATAACATGTAGATAATGGCACAGAGAGTACACTTATAAAGTTTGTGGATGATACAAAGCTGGGAGAGGTTGCAAGTGCTTTGGAGAATAGGATTAACATTCAAAATGATCTGGACAAACTGGAGAAATGGTCTGAAGGAAACAGGATGAAATTCAATAAGGACAAATGCAAAGTACTCCACTTAGGAAGGTTTCAGAGTAGCAGCTGTGTTAGTGACTGGAGCACTGTGGAAAGAGATCTGGGGGTCATAGTAGATCACAAAGCTAAATATGACTCAACAGTGTAACACTATTGCAATAAAGTGAACATCATTCAGGGATGTATTAATTAGCAGGACTGTTGTAAGGAAGACACAAGAAGTAATTCTTTTGCTCCGCTTCACACTGATAAGGCCTCAGTTGGAGCATTGTGTCCAGTTCTGGGTGTCATATTTCAGGAAAGATGTGGACAAATTGGAGAAAGTCCAGAGAAGAGCAACAAAAATTATTAAAAGTCTAGAAAACATGACCTATGAGGAAAGATTGAAAAAAAAATGGGTTTGTTTAATCTGGAAAAGAGAAGACAGAGAGGGGACATGATAACAGTTTAAGTACATAAAAGGTTGTTACAAGGAGGAGAGATAAAAATTGTTTTCATTAACCTCTGAGAATAGAACAAGAAGCAATGGTCATAAATTGAAGTCAGGGAGATTTAGGTTGGATATTAGGAAAAACTTCCTAATTGTCAGGGTGGTTAAGCGCTGGAACAAATTGCCTGGGAAGGTTGTGGAATCTCCATCATTAGAGATTTTTAAGAACAAGTCAGACAAACACCTGTCAGGGATGGTCTAGTTATTATGTAGTCCTACCTTGTGTGCAGGGGACTGGACAAGATGACCTACTGAGGTCCCTTCTAGTCCTACACTTCTATGATTTTCTGATAAGATAAGATGCACTGAATAGTTTTTGCTCAGTGACACAGCTGCATATATAGTGGTCATGCTCTGCTTTCATGCATGTCCATGGAACAATATTGATTTAAGGAGGTAAAATCCTCTTCATAATCTCTTTTCTGACTTCCATGGCATTGCCTGGGTGTGGCTGAGATGAGAATTTTGGCTGAGCAAAATACCATGGGGTGGTATAGAGCTGTTTGTCCCAGGAGAGCTTTGGGAAGCATTATCCTTCCTCCAGCCACTGTGCACACACAGGGAATGAAACTGCTGCACATCTCCCAAGGAAAGCAAAGCATGTTCTCCTCTCCATAGCCAGCTCTGCTGGCCAGGGCAACGCAGGAGTAGGAGTTGAGGAACATGCAATAAGGAAGAACAGTGGTTTCATAACTCACTCCCTTTTGGAGTAGTCTGTGACTGTGTCCCAGAGAGTGCTGCCAGCAAGCCGTTCTGTGCTCAGACTAGAACAGGACTGCAATGCCACTAGGCAGACTCAGTCTGGCCCCTGATATTGGTTTTGTGATCTTGACTAATAAGGACTAGACTTTGAATTCCAAATACATTTCAAATAGGCGTTTGTGCTGAAGATCAAACCGAGTTCCCAATAAAGTGAGATATGAACGTTTTGCTGTTATTTTAAATTTTAAATAATGTCACAGGTGTCCAGAGTGGCAAATAGGTGCTTTTCTATGTCATTCTAATTTGAAAGCAGTAATTATTATAATAAAAATGTTTATCTAAAAACTTATTATAATATTGAAGTCAACGGTATATAACTAAGGCTAGACTTTGACTCTGTCTATTTGCTGAGAGGATTATTCCTACCAGGTCATGGTTGAAGTTACGACTCAGGAGGAGAAATATTCTTGATCTTGCAAAAACAGGCAGGAAGTCCTAGTTTATTAATATTAGTTCTATAAGATACACAAATAAAAATCCGTTAAATAATCTGTTCTCTATCTGGGTTTTTTAAAAATAACTTTTTTTTCAGCCTTACATTCTCGCAGACGAGCTGCGGCGAGAACTGCCTTCTGAACAAGCTCAGTATTGCATCAGAAGAATGCCTGCCTACTCTGGTCCAGGTGCCGTTCCTGGAGCTCTGGATTATACCTCATTTTCATCAGCATTGTATGGAGAAAGTGACCTGTAATTCAGTAATTATTGGTACTCATTGTATGTGCTGGAAAAAAACAACTACCCTGATTTCCCAGTTTGCTTCCTGAAAGCTTTGACAAAATTATTTAAAAATTATTTTTACAAATATAGTAAGTACATTCAGTGTTGAATATTAGAAATGCAAATAACTAGCATATATTTCAGTGTGCAGCACTAGTAGGTATCTGCATTGATGGTATTAGTTTATCTGGCTCATATATTATTAAAATGTATTTTAAAGAAAAAGTGAATCACTAATTTAAAAAAATATATTAAATTTGAGACTTATTCAGATAAAAGAAATTAAAGCTTGTGAAAATAAAAACTATTAAGACTAACAAAATATTTTGCCATTTTCAAAAATTCTTCATCCCATATCCTACTTTTACTACTTCATAGAGCTACATGTTAGAAGTCATACTTTTTTCTTTCATATCAAAATATTACTTTACAGATTTTATGGTTTTATATGCTTCCACTGATGAAGTTTAATAAAATAAAAAATGCAACTTTTCAGAGAAAAAAAATACCCATCAAGTAAAATACTTAACCACTAAAATAATCCAAAACTGTACTTTTATATCTTTTAAAGGTGGTTTTCTATTAACACAGAGCTGTAACATCAGAAGAATAATCCTGCAAACTCACAATAATTATAATCTTAGTATCTTGTAATAAATCAACAAGCAGTACTTTTCCTTTTAAGCCTTTTATTTTGCGGCTGAGATAGCACAACTTTCACAATCAGGAAATAGTAAGGAAGCTAATTCATGTAAATTGTATTATTTTGAAACCCTCAGTCATGTCTATTTTGAATATATTCTTTGTTTCCTACTGTGTGAAAGCCAGTTCTTTGTTTTTTTGGTGAACAACCTGCATCATCCCATGTGATGCAAAATCCTATCTGAACTAGCTTGAGTATGGTTGTGTTGCAGTTTTAACTGTATGTCACATACAGAATTCAGATTATAGTTTGTCTTCACTTCTGTTGAATGGCAGTTCTGCTACCATATGCTAGTTTGTTTTACCGGAGTCCTGCTTCTATCTTGACAACCTGTAGAGAAATAAAGCAATCACTTTTTTTACTTGAATCCTAACAGACACTGAAAAATGCAATGTAACCAAACAAAACATTCACAAATGGTGAAGTTATGAACTGTACAATCCAGTGCTACTAAAGCAATGATGTGCCTACTAAATAAACTCTGCTTTTCAAACTTTATGAAGATTGAGATTCATCTCGTGTTTTGTCTAAGGAACCAGAAATATTTCTACACGTAAAAGGAGGTTTAGATTTCTCCATTTGCTTAAAAGAATAAACATTCCATGCATTATCCCAGTTGGAACAATGCATACAACTTTGTTGGAGTCAGTGAATTGGCTGGCTAACAAATTAGTTGGTGAGGGGCAACTATGATCTAGTGGTCTAAGGTCAGGGCTGGGAGTGAATAGAACTGGGTTCTGTTCCCTACTCTCTGCCTTGGGTAAGTACCTTAACCTCTCTGTACCGTTATTTTTTTCTCACTTATAAAAGGTAGATGACACTTATCCACCTTGATGAATTGCTTTGAAACCTATAGATGAGCAGCACTACATAAGTGCTAAGAATGATCACATCTTTATTTGATTTTAATACTTGGATTAATATGGAATTTACCAGACTGCTAGCCAAATGAATGCTCAGGAGGCTGTACAGCTGAATCCTGTTGAAAAGATTTATTAGAGTATATCCCATGTTCACTGCTGTATGTGAATGAATGTGTGTCTGTAAACCAGTGAGCTTCCAAATTAGGCACAGGCATGGAAATAAAATCTCTGTTTTACAGAAACAAAGAGTTGTATTGAACATTTAATGCAGTGTGGTTATAACTGGCACTTCCACAAGCTACAAAATTCTTTACATGCAGCTGAGTGCTGCTCCAAAAAGCATGAAATTCTTCCCTATCTTTGAAAACACTGAAACATTCATTCTTTCATCTGAATGTTCTGCTGATCAGGATAAGCGAGGAACAAAGCCATCAGCACCAGTAGGAAATAGCATTTGTAAACTAATTTTTGATCCATGGAACAAGTCTGTGGTGTCCAAAAAAACCAGCAAGCAGAACTAGCCTTAAAGCATCCTGTAATCTACACAAGAAGAGATTTAATCCCCCATCCAAACCTACCTAAAGATTTTATACTGTACTTGTCACCTTGCTGTTCCTTACACTTAAAAAAAAATAATATAAAGTTTCTCTCCCTCTCCATATGTTTGTTTATTTATAGAAACCGAAGTTAAATAATTGAGTTCTGTATTTTGTTCTGAAGGGGGAGAAATTCATGGTCTTTTTGATATTTTCTGGGAGTGAGTTCCAGAGTTGTGAGACAGCCAGTGAGCAAGCACTGTCCATTGTGCTCACAAGCCTTCACCTTTGTGCCTGATAGTTGCATTATTCTACTGAACCACTTTGTTTACATTTGGGGCTGGTGGCTGAATTGGCATTTGCTGACTAGATGCTCTGATTAGATCCATCCCAGACTCCTAGGTGTAATGACCTGCAATAAGCAACCCTAGAGGTCATGGATCATTAGGCCAAAGTGGAGGCAAACATCCTAATGAGTTTTAAGATAGATCTTGTTAAATTTGTGAATGGGATTAGATGACAGGGTTGCCTGTGACAGCAGGGGACTGGAGTCAGTTGCCCAGGAGGTCCCTTCCAGTCCTATGTTCCTATATTAAAGTGGGATACGATAGAACAGAACCAGTCTTCCAGTCAGTAGTAGGTGCTAGAGGATGTTTTTAACACCCAGGGATATTGTGAGTTAGTGAGGAGTTGAGAAAGACTCCAAGGCTGTAGATTGTCTTAACGATTGTAGGGAGGTCATGTTACGGGCATCGTCAGTTATAAGCACATCCCTCTTCCAACAGCATTGCCTCCATTTGTCCTGGTTCATTTTCAGCCAACTATTCTTCAGCCAGGTGCTGACAGCACCCAGGCACTGAGGTATCTAGGAGACAATAATGTCAGCGTTTGATGTTAACAAAATACAGAGCTGATGTTGTCTGCCTATCGCCTTTAATAGGGATTCCAGAAGCTCTTGTTTTCTTATTCACTAGCCACAAAAGGGTTGGATCAGAGATGCCAGTAGTAGTTAGTGGCTTCTATTTCAGTTAGAATTTCCAGGACTTCATGTTGTTCCAAACCTTTGGCGTGATCATACTGTGTTATTGATTACATACTCAACTTGCTCCTGGTGTCTGCGCAGACCATCCCATGTACAGGTGATGTAATGAAGAAGGGAGAAAATTCCACAGAGCAGTTGATTTCGGATGCTAGGTGGAGGCATTCTGGATTATCACAAAGTTTGTGATTCAGAGTAATTCTATGGGGCATGACTTTGCTGCTGCTACTATGGAATCAACAGTATAAGCATATGCATTTATGAGCTCCCTTCCCACATTGGTGACAATGCTTCTCCATGTGCTTTTAAGATTAGCCCTGACAATAAGTGGACTTAATAGATAAGGGACACCCATAAAGGAAGAAGAGCTCTGTGTGTCTCGAAAACTTGTCTCTCTCACCAGCAGAAGTTGGTCCAATAAAATATATATTACCTTGCCCACCTTGTCACTCTACTGTCTTTTAAGAATGACCCACAGAAGTACAGATCCCTGTCCAGGCTGCTAGGGGTAATTCATTTTATTCTCCTCTAACCTGTAAGGTAGAGGATCTGTTTTTCTTTTCTTCTCAATCCCATTTTTCTCTCAGCTCAGCCTCCACTGTGCTGCCTCCTCACTGTCTTGGTTTACCCCTACCCCAATTGCCTGTTCTACCCAACTTCACACACATGAGGCAGCTTTTGCTTCAAAACATTTGGAAGTAACAGAGATAGTGACCATTACGGAGTGAAGAAAACCCTCCACACAATCACTACAGCTATTTCTCTGCTCATGAACAATTTTCAAGAAGAGTTTAAAATGAGGAGACCTGGCACATTAAGCCTTAGAACAAGCCAAACGAACTGTACTAGCTCAGTCTTCATAAAGGAAAGGAAGACTTCTATAAAACACTCTTTCCCAATATACTCTCTATAAGATATAGTTGGGGTGAAAGTAACTTAAAGGACTTGCTGGCATGCAGGGCAGCCAGGGTCCTGGGCAAGGTCAGCAGGGCCTTGGGTGGAAGGGGCTTGGCTGGGGCCAGACTCCCCCAGCCAGCCCTTCAGCGCTGTCCGGCTCATGCTGCCTGAGGCTCTGGCAGTGATTTAAAGGGCCCGGGGCTCCGACCCCTGCCAGGAGCCCCGGGCCCTTTTAAATTGCCAGGCCCCAAGGCATCTATCCCTTCTGCCTCGCCCCCCAACAGCAACCCTGCCGGTATGTCGGCCTTAATGTCGGCCTTAATGTCGGCCCATACCAGCTTACTTTCACCTCTGGATATAATTCAGGATTGCACATCTGTGGAACACAAGGACACAAAGGAAGAAACCAAAATAAGGCCCTGGTCTTGCAAGATGTTCCACACAAGCTGATGCCTTCTTCCCATGCGGTACAGGTTACAGGGTCTGGTCCAAAAACTGCTGGTCAGTCAAGGAAAATCATGTTAATTGAGAAGATAGTGTGATCTAATGTACAAGGCACTGGACTGAGAGTGAGGGGAAACTCTATTCTAAGCCCACAACTGCCACTAACATGCTGTGTGACCATGGGCAAGTCCCTTCACCTTTCTGTGCCTCTGTTTCCCTCTGCCTTGTCTAGTCATATTGTAAGCTGTTCAAGGCAGGTATTGTAAGTCTCTCACTTTGAGTTTGTTTAGTGCCTAGCCCAAAGGGGTTCCAATCTCAGTTGGCTTCTAAATGCTACTGTAGTACAAATGTATAAATAACAAACTGAAACCCAAACAGTGTCAGTGGTGACACTGGTATCAACTCTTGTGGTATTTGCTGTGTTCTTTAAAAATAATATGCAGCTTCTGGAATCATGGAATTATTAGAGAATTTCAGCTTTCATAAAACATAAAACACACACAAACAACAAACCCAGAATAAGTTTCTAGCCTTCATGGTTGCAGAGAAAAGCCTGAAAACATGAAGCCTAAATGCCCACAAAAAAACAATTAAAAAGACAAAAGTAAACAAAATACCCTCATAACTTTTAAGCCTGTATTTGTTTGATTTATTATTTTGGAATGCTTGGGCCTGACAAGTCAGAACACTTCAGTATTTAAACCAGTTCTTCATGTACTGTGTTAGAAGCTGCCTAGTAAAACGTATTCTAGTCAATAGAGGATATTAGTAGGTACACACTAGTCATCAGTACATGTTTGATGATTTATTTTATTTTCCTCAGAAATAATTACATTTGTGCTTTTTTTTAAACAAAATAGTCTCACCTCCACCTCTGTTGTTGTTCCTCTCAACAAGAATGTTTGTAAATTCAAAAGACAAATTCCAAGCAGAAAATAAAATGGAAATCTAGCTGGTTTTAAGAAACATCTGTCCTGACTTTCAGTGGTGCTGAGCATTTGTTGCTCCCATTAACTTCAGGGATGCTCAGCACTGCTGAAAATCAGGCAATTAGACCTCATTTTAAAAACTGGCAAGAAGAAAAGGAGTATTTGTCGCACCTTAGAGACTAACACATTTATTTGAGCATAAGCTTTTCGTGAGCTACAGCTCACTTCATCGGATGCATTCAGTGGAAAATACAGTGGGGAGATTTATATACACACACAGAGAACATGAAACAATGGGTTTTATCATACACACTGTAAGGAGAGTGATCACTTAAGATGAGCTATTACCAGCAGGAAAGGTGGGGAAGGAGGAAAACCTTTTGTGGTGATAATCAAGGTGGGCCATTTCCAGCAGTTAACAAGAACCTCTGAGGAACAGTGGGTGGTGGGATGGGGGTGAGAAATAACATGGGGAAATAGTTTTACTTTGTGTAATGACCCATCCACTCCCAGTCTCTATTCAAGCCTAAGTTAATTGTATCCAGTTTGCAAATTAATTCCAATTCAGCAGTCTCTCATTGGAGTCTGTTTTTGAAGTTTTTTTGTTGAAGGATAGCCACTCTCAGGTCTGTAATCGAGTGACCAGAGAGATTGAAGTGTTCTCCGACTGGTTTTTGAATGTTCTAATTCTTGACGTCTGATTTGTGTCCATTTATTCTTTTATGTAGAGATTGTCCAGTTTGACCAATGTACATGGCAGAGGGGCATTGCTGGCACATGATGGCATATATCACATTGGTAGATGTGTAGGTGAACGAGCCTCTGATAGCGTGGCTGATGTGATTAGGCCCTATGATGGTGTCCCCTGAATAGATATGTGGACAGAGTTGGCAACGGGCTTTGTTGCAAGGATAGGTTCCTGGGTTAGTGGTTCTATTGTGTGGTGTGTGGTTGCTGGTGAGTATTTGCTTCAGGTTGGGGGGCTGTCTGTAAGCAAGTACTGGCCTGTCTCCCAAGATCTGTGAGAGCGATGGGTTGTCCTTCAGGATAGGTTGTAGATCCTTGATGATGCGTTGGAGAGGTTTTAGTTGGGGGCTGAAGGTGATGGCTAGTGGCGTTCTCCTTTTCTTTTTGCGAATATAGACTAACACGGCTGCTACTCTAAAACCTTTAAAAACTGGGTGTGACAAAGTCAGGCCGGATGGCTGCAGGAAAACAGGTATGTTAGTCCTAGAATGCTAAAGGCCCTTTTTCCTACAAGCTGGGAAGGGGTTACTTCAGGTCAATTAGGGACATCTGAGTCCAATTAAGGGCTGCCTAAATGTGTTAAAATCTCTCTCCTACAAGGCTGGAGGTAGCAGAGAGACAGACTTCTAATGTGGGATGCTGTGCCCCTCCCCATAGGGGAGACACTCAAAGCCCAGTGCCTGTTTTGGGGAAGGACTGACACCCTGGGGCTAGTGAGAGGATCACACCTGCCCCAGAGAGGGGGCCAGGGAAAGGTATTCTCCTTTTGTTTTGGTGTGTTATAGACTTTTTCTCTCTGTTTGAAAGAGGAGCACTTCTCAGGCCTGCCCTGAGGCCAACCTGGAAAGCTCTGAGAAACAAACCCCAAAGAGGGAGTACAGACATGCTCCAGAGTAGGGAGGGTGTTGATTTACCCCAGGCCCAGTCCCTGCCAGAGGTGGGAGCACTAAGTCTGGTGAGGCAGAAGGGGTGCCTTGCCACACTGGGGTTCAGGCTTCTAAATTCCATTAATTTGAATAGGAGTTAAGTGCCTCAATAACTTTGTGGATCTGGGCTTACATGTCCAATTTTATACCCCATACATACAGATTTGGGCACCTAAATCAGCAGTCTGAATAGGAAGTATTTATCCTCTGTAGACCAGTCATTGGGCCAGAGAGTAAGTGTGAGAATAACTCTGTAGTCCAGTGGTTTGGACACACAACTGGAAAGTAGAAGACCCTGGGTCCAGGCCCCCTGCACCAATAATCCTTTCAGTATTTATCCACAGTGGACCAGCTTTACCAGGAGAGACTGAGACAGCCCTATGCCAGGATAGCTCAGTGGTTAGAGCAGGCTGGTGGGAGACTCTCTCTCTCTATTCTGATCCTTACTCCCCTTCTGAAAGAGAAGGGGGAATTGAAGCTGGGTCTCCCACATCCCAGGCAAGTGCTCTAAACTCTGGCATAAAAGTTATGAAGTGGATGCTGGCAATGGCACTTCCTCCTTTAGCTGTTTTGTGTGGAGTGAGGCAGGCACCTAACTCATTCCCTCACAAAGATGTTTAGGTGCTTAAGTTGCCTTACTCCAGGCAGCAGGTTCCTGTTCATGGTTCACTAAGCTGGGGGGGCACCTCCCTGCAGCTGGGACATAGGCTCCTATTTCAGAGAGAGGGGAGGGGCTTAGCACATTGACTAGTTTAGGTGGCTTCCCTCCTAGCATGTTGGCTTTTGTGGTTTCTGTTATTAGGTGCCTTAGTCTTTTCCCATTTATTGTATAGGGAGCCTAGGAGCCTAACTCAGGCTTTGTGGATTGCAGTGTTGTTCATGTGATTTTTGCAGGTGCCTAAAAGTTAGGCATTGTGACACTTGATGTTGCAATGCCTAAGTCCCTTTGTAGATCCTATGCAGTGTGTTTCTGCCAATGTCAGTCTCGGAATAGAAAATGTTAATGTCTTAGCCATCACAGTTCCATTCATGTCAATTTAATATTTGTTTCACGTAAAAATCACTTTCACAACTATGAAGACTAAAAATTTTAATTCTTAAATAAAACTGAAATTCTGCACACATGGCCTATGCTGTGTACAAAGGGCAAGCATAACAATCATTAACAGGGAAAGAATCCATACTCAATAAAACTGTACAAATCACTGCTAAGCCGTACAAAACAGTGTGCCAAGATCCAGGGTCAGAAATCAGATTAGTTTTTTGCTCTTCTCTTAAAATGCAAGCTGTATGTTTTTGAAAGCATTAAGAGGGGTGCAATCCTGCAACACTGATGAAATAAAGATTCCCATTGTTCTTGCTTGAATAAAGATTATTCATCTGAATAAAAGTAGTGGAAATTGAGCCCCATATGAATTAAGATGAAAGATTAGGCCCTAGTTTTGTAATGGATATAATAGAATTGGCTAATGCACAGGCTCAACTGCTAAAAGTTCACTTTCTAATATATTTGGCTCAATTCCCTACTCCCTTACATCAACATAACAGAATTAGGAGTATGTACTATGCCTTTAAGAGCAGAGGACACATTAGAGGGAGCTGGACTGGGGCTAAAGAGAACCAGCTGGAAGCAGTCCAGCATCAGCTTCACCAGATATACAGCGAAGAGCGCATGGCTCTCCCTGTCTTTTGTATGCACCCTCATAGGGCTCTCTCAATCTCCCCTGTTGAAGCTGTTCCACTGTGGATAAATAGTGAGAGAGTGATTGAGGACCCTGTCTCTCCCAACTATTTGGGGTGCCCTAATCATTGTAGTACAGAGTCATTCTCACTCACTCTGTCTTTTTGGCCTGATCAATACCCACCTGCTGAAGTGAAGAAACAGACTGACAGAGCCAGAAGAGTACCCAGAAGTCACCTACTACAGGACAGGCCCAACAAAGAAAATAACAGAACGCTACTAGCCATCACCTTCAGCGCCCAACTAAAACCTCTCCAACGCATCATCAAGGATCTACAACCTATCCTGAAGGACGAGCCATCACTCTCACAGGTCTTGGGAGACAGGCCAGTCCTTGCTTACAGACAGCCCCCCAATCTGAAGCAAATACTCACCAGCAACCACACAACAGAACCACTAACCCAGGAACCTATCCTTGCAACAAAGCCCGTTGCCAACTCTGTCCACATATCTATTCAGGGGATACCATCATAGGGCCTAATCACATCAGCCACACTATCAGAGGCTCGTTCACCTGCGCATCTACCAATGTGATATATGCCATCATGTGCCAGCAATGCCCCTCTGCCATGTACATTGGCCAAACTGGACAGTCTCTACGTAAAAGAATGAATGGACACAAATCAGACGTCAAGAATTATAACATTCAAAAACCAGTTGGAGAACACTTCAATCTCTCTGGTCACTCGATTACAGACCTAAGAGTGGCTATCCTTCAACAAAAAAGCTTCAAAAACAGACTCCAACGAGAGACTGCTGAATTGGAATTAATTTGCAAACTGGATACAATTAACTTAGGCTTGAATAGAGACTGGGAATGGATGAGTCATTACACAAAGTAACTATTTCCCCATGGTATTTCTCCCCCCCCACCCCACCCCCCACTGTTCCTCTGATATTCTTGTTAACTGCTGGAATTAGCCTACCTTGCTTGTCACCATGAAAGGTTTTCCTCCTTCCCCCCCCTGCTGCTGGTGATGGCTTATCTTAAGTGATCACTCTCCTTACAGTGTGTATGATAAACCCATTGTTTCATGTTCTCTGTGTGTGTATATAAATCTCTCCTCTGTTTTTTCCACCAAATGCATCCGATGAAGTGAGCTGTAGCTCACGAAAGCTTATGCTCTAATAAATTTGTTAGTCTCTAAGGTGCCACAAGTCCTCCTTTTCTTTTTGTTAAAAAGAAGTCTTACTTAATACCTTGCATTTCAAATGCTTAACTGTTTTTCCTTCCTTTCTGTATCTTTAATAAAAGGTTTAAAGGATTTTTAATGGTATGTTTGCCATGGCACTAAGCTGGCTGAGGTCACTTTATACTAAACCCTGAACCTTGTTTAAAACTGTTAATGTTGGACGATGATAGGGTTATGCTAACGCCTTTGGCTCATCTAAATCGCTACAACAGAATGCAGTGCACAAGCTCAGAGGCAGAAACGTAAGTGCTTACAGGGTTCAGTGAGAGTTTTGTGAATCACAGAGCCTAAATCTGAGGTTTAGGTGCCTAAGTATCTTTGTGGATTGGGGCCTGAACAACTTCCATGCAAAACTTGTAGCAATAGCAAAGTGGACTGTCCTCATGGAGTCTTTGGCACTTCTCCTTTATCTGGTTAAAATCTCTGCATAGGGTAGTGTGTATTGTTTTTAATTTTTGCTCTCTACTGTTATGGTTTTTACAGTTGATTTATTTCAGGGGTTTTATGTTGGTTGGCTTTTTGGGGGTAGATGGTGGTGTCAGTTATTGGATCATCTTACCAACGGTTGTGATAAATTCTCCAAAGTGACGAGGTCTTGCCTTTTAAAAAGACATCCCATCTTGAAGTAATGTTCTAGTTCAATCACCAGTTATAAAGCTTGCTGTAGGAATTACTGAGTAAAATGCTATGACCTTTGTTTATGCATGAGGTCTGACTATAGATGAATATAATGGTTCCTTCTAGCATTAATCTATTTATCTGATATAATGTATTTTGTGATATCTTCTGATTCTTCTTTGTGACATACTGTAGCTTCTTCCACCATAGCGGCTTTCGTCACATCAGGGCTCCTAGATTTAATTCACTGTGTAACTTTCCTCTGTCTGAAGCATATTTCATTTAGCTGCAAGTTCTAAGGATACACATTCAGGTTTACAATACACTATAGCTCTTGAAATCAGCTCCTTGACAATAGCTAAGGTATGTAAATAAACTGTAATTTTTTTGTCAACCATATCTTGCAATCTTTATTATTAGACCAGAATCTTTGAGTATGATACGTTAAAAAACCTGTAATAGATGCCATTCACAGAGAAAACTTTGACTTCTCATGTTTATTTTAAATGGGCTAATGCATGTAATATTCAACTTAAGTTACATAACAGAAATATTTGCAAATGTTTGTATTAATGAAATTTTTTTCCTTTCACATATGGAAAGAGTTCATTCTACCTGATGATACATCTTGTTCCTGCTCTCCTCCACTACATTTATAACGGGAAAACAGATTCTTCATCTGGTTTAATGTAAGCTTTATAAATACTAATATGAACTAATGACCACATTAGTTTCTCTGTTCTTTTTAACAAACATGCACATTTTATATTGCTATTTGTCTAGCTATATGTTTAAATTTCTTACTTGTATATACCAGCATAAATAATTTGTTGTCAAATTGTATTTCTTCACTGTGAATAATCCCTTTTCTTGAATCATGAAGTTGATTTTGTGATACTTATTAGCAGCACTAACGACTGAAATAATCATGAATTATCTGGGTTTCTAGGTCTTGTTTGTCCCACTGAGGGTTTGTAACCAGTGCTTAGAAATATTTAAGTACCTTAAACCAAAAGCTGGCAGTAAGCTTTTGGCATATTGTAAATGTCAGCATACTGGTATATTATAGAACCAGGGTTTGTGCTAGCTGCTTGGGTGCCACAGACCAGACGGACCTCTCCCAGGGACAGCAGTAACGCCAGAATAGCTCTATCTTGTCAAAGGTGGATCAGCCATTTCAACTGACTTTTTTTTTTTTTTTTCTTTCCGTCTACTGCAGCCTCTCCAGAAGGGTGGAAACAAGCAGTGCTGGGAGGGAGGCAGTGGGAAGAACACAAACACCCCTGGCTCTGGGCATCCCTAAGCCTGCGACTACCAGCCCTTGGGATGGATCATTAGTTAACTATCCCCTTCTGTTCACTCCCTCTGCAGCCTCTGGCACTGACCCCTCAGAAGACAGGCTCCGGGGCTAGGCGGGCCACTGGTCTGACCCAGCATGGCCATTCTTGTGTTCCTGTACTTGCCCCCAAGAGCCCAGGGTGCATGCAGGGCTATGGAGCTGGGCGTGTCGCAGGACAAAAGGGGAATGAGCTCACGGCCCAGTACGGCCTGGTTTTTAGAGGTGGGTCCCGGCCTAGGCCCAGGCCCTGGCCCTGCTGCTCTGAGATCCCGGAAGCTGCCGGCTCCTCCCCTCACTGAGGCGCTCCCGCTCCCGCAGAGCGGCAACCCCCGCCCAGAGCGGCCGGGCCCGGCTGCTGTGTCACGTGCTCGGGGATCCCCCAGGCGCGCTGCCCCCGCCCCGCCGCTGCCGGAGGAGGAAGAGCGGGCGGCCCTGCAGCTGCGGCATGTCGCCGGCCGGCTACAAGTTCCCCGAGCGGCCGGGTAACGACGGGGCCGAGCGTTGCGTGGCCCGGCGGCGGGGGCTGCAGCGGCGGGTTCCCTGGGCTTGGGGCGGCGCCGGCGCGTGGGACTTGGGGCTGCCTCGCCCTTGGCTCTGCGGGGAGCCGAGCGCAGGGGCCGCCCGGGCGGGGGGGGGGGGCTCTGAGTGTCGCCCTCTGCCAAGACCCCGGGGGAGCGGCTGCAATCCTCGTGCAACCGGAGAGCAGCGCCCCTGCTGTCCGCCCGGCGAGCGTGCCCGGGCCGCGTGTGCTCCAGGGCTCAGATGAGCCATTTGCTGCCCTGTGTTTCCCCGGGGGCGCGGGGGAGGCTCCTGCCCTCCTTCTCCGTTTCCTCGAAAACCGAGGCGCGCTGTCCCCTTTTACCGCTAAAAGTGTTTCTTCCACCCGCTGATGATCCTCGTGCGTAACTTTTTTTTTTTTTTTTTTTTTTTTTTAACGAGACCCTCAATTTTAGAAACCTGCCTCTGACCCATCGGCCTGCCTGTACCTGGCCGTGTCTCGTGCCCACGGGTTAAACAAACTTTTTAAATGGTGCAAGTCGCCCTGCTGGTTAACTAATATCCGATGAAGTGAGCTGTAGCTCACGAAAGCTTATGCTCCAATAAATTGCTTAGTCTCTAAGGAGCCTCCTTTTCTTTTTGCTAATAGGCTAGTGAGCGGAAACTGGAAATGCCCAGGATTTGGATGGTCTTGTAGTTGACCTCAAATGCCCATTATCTATTTAAACATAGTCTTTCGGTTATTAACAGTGTCGATTAGCGCGCCCTGTCTCCCTTTCACGGCCCCCTGGCTATAGATGACAAATGGCTTGGATCCCCAGGGGTTCGTTGTAACAAAGGTGTATTGTTTTTTTGTGTATGCATTTAGCAAGCAGGTAAAGTGGGATTTTCAGCCGGAAATGGTCATACAAAAATGCCAGGGCGCAGCAGATTACCACTAAAGTTTCAAAAACCATAAAGGTGACATCCGATGAAGTGAGCTGTAGCTCACGAAAGCTTATGCTCTAATAAATTTGTTAGTCTCTAAGGTGCCACAAGTACTCCTTTTCTTTTTGCGAATACAGACTAACACGGCTGCTACTCTGAAACCTGAAGAAACACCACTCTTAAGAAAATTTCATAAATTCTAAACCCATCGATTATTTGGGTGGTGTGGAGGATAGGAGTGATTAGTGGGATATTTGAACTTTTAGGGTTGGAAGTACTAAGCAGATTTTTTTCATCATGTTGGTGACTATGTGAATAGAGTATTGATTGAAATAAAAATAGTACTAGTGGTAGTCACATTACCCACTAACACAGTATTCCCATATAATTTGCTTGTTTTGATTTTCTCTCTCAACCTTCTTGCCCTTAGCAACTAAGCTATTTCCTGTTTGTTTGAAGAAGCTTTTTGCAGGTGTCTGTCACAGTGTATCTTGCCTTCTGCTCATTGACTGTACAAAAGCATGTGCTGTTACTTTTTTTTTTTTTTTTTTTAAATAAAGCAACAAATTATTTTATTTGACAGTCTTCAAGGCCTGGTACTGCAGCGAGATGCATGTATGTGGACATATACAAAGCTTTGTTGAAGTTGGAAGGACCCTTCCCATAGTCATTACAGGTTGAGGGTCCAAATAGACAGTTGCAGTTGATCGGATGGCTAGAGAGACTGTTAATATGGCAGGTTGTTTTTGTTTTTAACTTTTGTGATCCAAAGAACCATGTTTAGATGATTCAAATGGGAAGAATGTTTTAAAATGTACCCAATTCTTCGCTATTTACTGTTGGCTTATTTTTGCATTTTTTCTCAGTGTAAACATTGAAGTGGTTAGTTTCACTTACTGTTTATTAAGTATACCTCCGTGGAGAAAAGTAATTCAGTTTTGTAGAGGATTTCCATATTTCCAAAACTGGTTTAATTCCCATTTACAATAACCTCCACCCCCCCCCCCCAAATCAAAACTCTCTGCAAAAGGTTATGAAGCCTTGATTCTGAGGTGGGCGGCCTTGGAGACGCACATCATGGAGTCCCCAGCAGCTCACCAGGTGGGCAGGTTGGGAGGAAACTAATGGTCTCTCTGCTAAGTGATTTGATTTGGCAATCAGCAAATCCTGATAAAGTATTTCATCAGTTTTTTTTCTGACCAGCTCTATTAGTTTTTTTTCCCTCACACTAGCACAATGCTTGTGGTTTGCTTTCTAACACCACAAGGCAGTGTTTGTGGATCTCTAAAAAATATTATTGATATTCACTTAAAAGTCAGGACACGGTTCTATTCATTTTAAGTTCTGAATCCCCCCACTCCTTTTTTCTTTCTAAACAAACCCAAATTTTGGACCTAAGGTTCTTATCCAAAGTGCATTGAAGTAAATCTTTCTGTGGTCTTCAACAATGAGCTTCGGATCAAACCTTAAATTGTTTGTGTTTCTTTTTATGCATGAATGTCCTTTGTCCAAGCATCACTAACAACTGTTATATTTGTATTTGAGTAGTAGAGGAATTCTTCACTGCTAAAGCATGTTATGTTTACATAAGGCAACTTTAAAAGGTGTTCACTTATCCCTGAAGAGAATCAGGCAGCCTTTTTCACTGGAGCACGGTAATTGTCTGGTCAAATAAATCTATAACTGAAAATCAAGTTCAGATGAGATACTTGGGTTTGTCCCAGACCTTTATCAAGGAAGTAAAGTCTGTAAGGCTGGAGCTGATTCTGTTGTCTTTACTCAGGTGAAACACCAATTTAGTTCAGTAGGAGTCTTGCTTGTGTAAAGACTGCAGGAGTAGGGCCCTGAGAGACCATGTACAAAGAGATGCAAAATTTGCAGTGAAAAAGTGCTGATGTAGTGGAAGGAATAGGTCAACATCTATATGCCTAGTTGCTTACAGAAATGGTTACTTGGGAATATACTTAGGCCCCGCTTCTGCAGCTGACTCCATTCAGGTGAATCTGCATTTACTCAAGTGGGGCTCTTGCAGCAGGGTTCTGCTCATACAGATGCAGGGTCAGAGACCTATAACATATTATTTGCTCATGTTAAAATATCACAACTTCAGGTGCAGTACCATAACTGATCATTATTTTATAATAAAATAAATAACCCTTGTTTGAAATTAACTTTTAAAATTCAAGGTATTTATACTTAAAAATTATGTATTTTGTGGGGGGGGGAAGGGATAAAGGAATTTCAAAGTTTCTTTTGTTTTAATTGTAATTTTTTTATAGTGAATACCAAGAAGAGCTTGAAAGATGAAATTGACTCTGTTTTGCGGGAGCGGATTATGGTTTTGGATGGAGGCATGGGGACCATGATCCAACAGCATGCGCTATCAGAAGAGGACTTCCGAGGACAAGAATTTAAGGATCATCCAAAATATCTGAAAGGCAACAATGACCTTTTAAGTATAACTCAGCCTGATATAATCTACAAAATTCACAAGGTATTGTATCGCCTGACTTCTGAGTGTTCTGATTTAAAAAAAAACCCTGATTCTTCTGAATGATTTCTATGTGCAACCATAACTGTTAATCTTTTTATTTTTGAATTTCCCTCATCTTCTATTTAATCTTTTTAGGTATATACTATATTAGCTGAATCACCCTTGTTCACACGTTTGTTGACCCATCAAAGAGTTCTAGTAGATTGCCGAGGCATGATTTTTCCTCTACAAAAGCCGCTTTGACTCTTCCCCAACTAATCGTGTTGATCTGTGTATCGGATAATTCTGTTCTTTACTATAGTTTCAACCAGTTTGCCTGGTACTCAAATTAGGTTTACTGGCCCATAATTGCTATGTTTGCTTCTGGAGCCTTTTAAAAAAAAAAAATTGATGTCACATTAGCTATCCTCAGTTATCTGGTACAGAAAGTGATTTAAGTGATAGTTTACATACCATAGTTAGTAGTTCTGCAATTTCATATTTGAATTCCTTCAGAACTCTTGGGTGAGGACCATCTGGTCCTGGTTATTTATTACTGTTTAATTTATCAATTTGTTCTAAAAACCTCTGACCCTTCAATCTGGGATGGTTCCTCAGATTTGTCGTCTAAGAATGGTGGCTCAGGTTTGGAGATCTCTCGGATCCTCTACAGAGAAGACTGTTTGTTAGAAATAATTTGTTTAGCTTCTGAATGGGCTTGTCTTCCTTTAGTGCTCCGTTAGCACCTCTATCTTCCAGTGGCCCACTGATTGTTTGGCAGGCTTCCTGCTTCTGATGTTCTTATTTTTTTTTTTTTTTTTTTTTTTGCTGCTAGTTGTTCTTCAAATTCTTTTTTGGCCTGCCTAGTTACACTTGACTTGCTAGAATTTATGCTCCTTTCTATTTTCCTTAGTAGGATTTGACTTCCAGTTTTTAAAGGATGTCTTTTTGCATAGTAACTGCTTCTTTTGTTTAGCCATGGTGGCATTTGTTTGGTCCCCTTACTCCTTTTTTTTTTTTTTTTTTTTTTTTTTTTTAAATTTGAGCCTCTATTATGGTGTTTTGAAAAAGTTTCCACACAGCTTACAGGTATTTCACTCTTGTGACTGTTCCTTTTAATTTCTCTTTTAACTAGCTTCCTCTCTTCTGTGTGATTACCCTTCTTGAAGTTAAATGCTACAATTATGATCTTCTTTGGTATTCTCTCTCATCCCCACCCCCGGTTGTTAAATTTAATTACATTATGGCTGCTTTACCAAGCAGTTCAGCTATATTCACCCCTTGGTCCAGACCCTGTATTCCACTTACAACTAAATCAAGGTTTCAGAGTAGCAGCCGTGTTAGTCTGTATTCGCAAAAAGAAAAGGAGTACTTGTGGCACCTTAGAGACTAACAAATTTATTAGAGCATAAGCTTTCGTGAGCTACAGCTCACTTCATCGGATGTTTCCACCAAATGCATCCGATGAAGTGAGCTGTAGCTCACGAAAGCTTATGCTCTAATAAATTTGTTAGTCTCTAAGGTGCCACAAGTACTCCTTTTCTTTTAACTAAATCAAGAATTGCCTCATCTCTTGTGGGCTCCAGAACTAGCTGCTCCAAGAAGCAGTCATTAATGGTGTCTAAAAATTTTATCTCTGCATCCAAACTGGAGGTGACATGCACCTAGTCAGTATGGGAATAGATGAAATCCCTCATTATTACTGAGTTTTCTGTTTTTATAGCTCTCTTAATCTCCTTGAGCACTTCACAATCACCATTATTTTAATATTTTTACTGTGAAATATTAAAATTTAGTATAAAGAGAGTAATCTAGCATTTTACTTTAATCCTCATAATGTTTAAACAACAAAAATGAAAAAGAAGCTGTGACTTAAATGCTCTATAGAGATCTAAGGGGAAAAAGCTCTATAGCTGTGTCTGTTGTGTCAACCAAACTGGATTGACTCTGAACTTTGGAAATTCTGCAGGCTGGAGCTCCAGAGTTTGTCATCTCCTTCCTCCCAACTAATTCATCTGATGAAGTTTACAGGTGTGGAAAGACCTATGTTTGAGCTCTGCAGAATTCTTGGAGGTTCAAGTATTTATAGAAAATAACCCTAAAACTGCCCCTCCAACTTCCTTAAATATGGTGGACTGGGCATAGAAGCGCCCAGTGCCTTTTAAATAGCTTTTATGTGTCCTTCAACTGATAAGTAAGCTCCAATAGGAAGAGATGGTGGGTAATCTATTTTCAAAAGTCAAAGTGGATTTCCCAGTTAAAGTGCATTGTTACTTACCAATATATTGTGTTCAGTAATGTTCTGTGCCTGATAAAATGACAAGAGCTTGAAGGGTCAAAATTGTTGTAATTTAATTATTTCGAAGGAGGTGAAAGTGAAACTCAAGTGTGTAAAAGATATAAATGTCATTGTGCCCTTTGGATCTGCACAACTGTGTGTGTGCACGTGCGTGCCCAGAATAGGGAGGAGGAATATCAGTTTTCTGTTAGTTAATTTCAAAATTAACATGGTCTTTAACATTAGATATGTTCCTATTCCACCATCGGTTTGATTGAAATTTTATTTGCCTTAATTACCATTAAATTCATTTTTCTTCATTTAGAAAAATCCCAATGGTGTATACTCAATAGTATAATCACATCAGTACTTTTATGACCCAAATATAAAAATCATCATGTAATTTTCCTTTAGCATTTGAAGTGTGTTCATCTTCTCACGCACCGTTAAGAAAATCCACACAATAGTGAACCCTAATGATATTTATATTAGAGTAATTTTTTGTTTTATCTTGGAAACCTTTTTTTCATTTCCAAGCCTTTCTGATCAGACCTAATAGGTGAAAGCTTATTATGCTTCAGGAGTGTTGAAAAGGAATTACAGTGATTGCTCATTTGCAGTTTGCTAAAAGGCCTAACATACAGCTGATTTCCCCCCTCCCACCAACTGCTTTTTAGTGTGTGTCATTAAAGGGACACTATCCTATCAAATCACACTTCTGTCTATGTTTTTCCCTGCTACAGATTATACCTAAAATTACAGCAAATGAAAAAGGTTAGAGAAAACAAATTCATTTTATAGTTTTACATTGTGAACAGTTTTGGCAGTGTTTTGTAAAAAGTCAGGTTTTCTCTTTTCCCATTGACAGTCACTTTCCCCTGTTGATTGATTGATTTTTTTTTTAAGTCAGTCACAGAAAAATGGAAAGAAACATTTCAAAAATTGTTTGTGTAATGTGACGGGGCATGGCCAGATGGCTATAGAAAAGTAGTCCTTATTGGGATCCGGGAAGTGGGCGGGCAAAGCCCGTCCACTGCTAAAGGATCCCCCCAGCCTAAAAGGGGGATCCACAGGACCTAGATACCCAAAAAATTCCGGGGGACAACTAATAAAATAACAGGGACAGGAGTACGGTCAAAGGGTCAAACGAAGGGAACCGGACGGGGACACCGAGCAGAGAACCCCGGACAGCGCCCAGTGCTCCTCAAAGGCGTCAAGGGAGTCAGAGGACGCCGCCCAGAGGAACTCTGCCCGGATACGTGAACGGACCGAGGATCGGAAATAGGCCCCACAGTCACAGGAGACTCCATCGGCCAACCTCCTCACTCTGGTTTTGTAGATGGCCATTTTAGCTAGGGCCAGGAGGAGGTTGACCAGGAGATCCCGTGACTTTGTGGGGCCACGGATAGGGAGTGCATAAATAAGAAGGTGAGGGGAGAAGTGCAACCAAAAACGTAATAAAATATTGGTGAGGAGCCGGAATAGGGGCTGCAGCCTGGCACACTCCAGGTATACATGTGCCAGGGTATCCCTCATGCCGCAAAAGGGATGTCTGGGATTGAAGTGAACCGCGCCAAGTACACGCCCGTGCTCACGGCTCCGTGAAGGAGCCGCCAACTGACATCCCCGGCGGGCCTTGGGACTAAGGTGGAATATAGGCTGGCCCACCGGGGCTCCTCACCCTCCAAAGGTGGCAGGAGGTCCTGCCATTTTGTATCGGGGCGGGACACGAGGGTGCGGGCGTGAAGGGTGTGGAGCACGAGCGTGTAGAGATGTTTTCTTGGCGCGGTTTGAAAGCAGACCGGCTGCATCTCGTGCAGCCAGCTTCTAGTGAAGGGGTGAAGGGATCGGTTGGGTCCACGGGGCAGGGGTCCAATTAAAAGGTCTGGCGGGCCTGGGGTAGCGGGTGGGCGGGGTGTGCCCTCGTGCAGGACCCGGTCGAGATAAACCAGAGCAGCGGGCGGCAAAGCGGCCTTCACCTCCTGAAGTATGCACCGGGGAGTACAAGGTCTGGAAAGCCCCATGCGCTGAGCGAAGGTTACGGGATCCAGCCAGTCTCCCCGGTCATAGTCCAGGAGGTCTCTGACTCTTGTGACCTCTGCCAGGACCAAACGCTGGCGCACCGAGCGGGACTCCGCCACCTGCAGACGGAGCTGGGGGTTGTGTAGCAGGGACTCCGTGAGGAGATCTGCCCCCTCGGTGGCCGCCACGGACCTGGTCGTTGTAAAGAGTTTCCAGGTCCGGAGGAGGTCCTGGTAGAAGACGGGCAGCCCGGAGAGGTCTCGCGGAAGACCTCTCGGATGGAGATAAAGGAGCTGCCGGTCGTATTGGAGCTCTCGGAAGCGGCGCAGGAAGGCGTGCGCCAGTATGCTCCACGCCGGACTACCTGCACCATAAAGGAGCCTCTGCAGGGTCTGGAGGCGGAAGACATGGACCTGAATAAGCAGACATTTTAGGCCCTACCCTCCCTCCTCCAGAGGTAGATGGAGAACCCCTGCAGGGACCCAGTGCAGTCCTGACCAAAAGAACTCCAGAATTGATGTCCGGAGGTTGGTCAGGAAAGCTGGGGCCGGGACCAGGGTGTTGAGCCGGTACCAGAGCATGGACAGGACTAGTTGATTAAGCACTAGTGCTCTCCCTCGAAGGGAGAGGCACTGGAGTAGTCCTGTCCATTTCCGGAGCCGCTCTATCGCCCCGCCCTCTAAATTCCGCCAGTTCTCCGGCGGAGAGGGATGTGTGGCAGAAAGGTAAACGCCGAGATAGAGCAGCGGACCCGTGCTCCACCGGATGGCCTGAAGCGCGGGTGGGAGGGAGCTCGCCTGCCGCCAGTCCCCAACCACCAAGCCAGAGCTCTTGACCCAGTTGACCCGCGCAGAGGAGGCTGCTGAATAGATGGCCTGGCAAGCCTCCACCTGCACCAAGTTGCCCGGGTCCTGGACCACGAGGAGCATGTCATCAGCGTACGCCGACAGGACCAGATCATAAATGATCTGGAGGATGGTGTGGATTGCACTCTCAGCAAATTTGCGGATGATACTAAACTGGGAGGAGTGGTAGATACGCTGGAGGGGAGAGATAGGATACAGAAGGACCTAGACAAATTGGAAGATTGGGCCAAAAGAAATCTAATGAGGTTCAATAAGGATAAGTGCAGGGTCCTGCACTTAGGATGGAAGAATCCAATGCACCGCTACAGACTAGGGACCGAATGGCTCGGCAGCAGTTCTGCGGAAAAGGACCTAGGGGTGACAGTGGACGAGAAGCTGGATATGAGTCAGCAGTGTGCCCTTGTTGCCAAGAAGGCCAATGGCATTTTGGGATGTATAAGTAGGGGCATAGCGAGCAGATCGAGGGACGTGATCGTTCCCCTCTATTCGACACTGGTGAGGCCTCATCTGGAGTACTGTGTCCAGTTTTGGGCCCCACACTACAAGAAGGATGTGGATAAATTGGAAAGAGTACAGCGAAGGGCAACAAAAATGATTAGGGGTCTAGAGCACATGACTTACGAGGAGAGGCTGAGGGAGCTGGGATTGTTTAGTCTGCAGAAGAGAAGAATGAGGGGGGATTTGATAGCTGCTTTCAACTACCTGAAAGGGGGTTTCAAAGAGGATGGCTCTAGACTGTTCTCAATGGTAGCAGATGACAGAACGAGGAGTAATGGTCTCAAGTTGCAATGGGGGAGGTTTAGATTGGATATTAGGAAAAACTTTTTCACTAAGAGGGTGGTGAAACACTGGAATGCGTTACCTAGGGAGGTGGTAGAATCTCCTTCCTTAGAGGTTTTTAAGGTCAGGCTTGACAAAGCCCTGGCTAGGATGATTTAACTGGGACTTGGTCCTGCTTTGAGCAGGGGGTTGGACTAGATGACCTTCTGGGGTCCCTTCCAACCCTGATATTCTATGATTCTATGACCAGCCGCACCTCCGGCTCCCTCAGCACCAACCCTGTCAACCTCCTTCAGAGGAGACAGAGGAAGGGCTCGATCGCCAGAGCGTACAGCTGGCCTGAGAGGGGGCACCCCTGCCGTACTCCTCACCCGAAGCTGACCAGTTCGGTCAGGGTCCAGTGGAGCCTTATCAGACACTCTGCGGAAGCGTACAGCACCCGGAGAAAATTCACAAACCTGGGTCCGAATCCAAACGCCTGCAGAGTGCTCAGGAGATACCCGTGATCCACCCTGTCGAACGCCTTCTCCTGATCTAAGGACAGGAGGGCGAACGACAGACCATCCCTACACCCAAGTTCCAATAGGTCCCGGACCAGATATAGGTTGTCGAAGATGCTGCGGCCCGGGCGGTGTAGGTCTGGTCTGGGTGGACCACGTCCGCCAGCATGGACCCTAGCCGCAGGGAGATGGCTTTTGCCACGATTTTGTAGTCCGTGCTGAGGAGCGAGACGGGACGCCAATTTCGTAAATCACGGAGGTCCCCCTTCTTCGGCAATAAGGCGAGCACGGCTCGCCTGCACAAAAGAGGGAGGACCCCGCTCTGCAAAGACTCGGCCCAGACGGTGACTAGGTCTGGGCCCAGGACGTCCCAGAACACGCGGTAGAACTCCACGGTCAGGCCGTCCATGCCCGGAGATTTATTGGTGGGCATGCGACGGAGGGCTTCCGAGAACTCGGCCAGAGCGAGAGGCAGCTCTAGCCGGTCTCGGTCGCCCACGCTGATGGTCGGGAGCTCCTCCCAAAGCACTCTGCAAGCGTTAGGATCGGTCGGATCCGGGGAGAAAAGGCTTGCGTAGAAGGCTTTCGCCCTCTCGCACGTCTCCACCGGATCCGTGACGGGGGTGCCATCTTCTGCCAGTAGGCAGATGATATGTTTCTTAGCCCCCCTCTTTTTCTCCAAGGCGTAGAAGAAGCGGGAGCTGCAATCCATCTCCCGAAGGAGACGGATGCGGGATCGAACAAAGGCACCCCGGGCCCAATGGTCCTCGAGGGTCCGGAGCTCCTCCCGCTTTTCCCAGCACGCTCCGCAGAGGGGTGGATCCTCGGGGCTGGCGGCCAGACGCCTCTCCAGCTCTAAGACCTCCCATTCCAACTGCTCTATCGCCGCATCCGTCCGTTGGCTGGCGCCCCGGGTGTAATCACGGCAGAAGAGCCGGGCGCGCACCTTCCCTAAGTCCCACCACCGCCGCGCCGAGGGAAAGGCACGCCGCTGCCCTCGCCAGGCCAGCCAGAACTCCCGGAAGGACGCCACGAAGCCCGCATCCTCCAGCAAGCTGTTGTTAAAATGCCAATAGGCCGGCCCTGGCCTCTCCGCGCAGAGGGAGGCTGTCATGGTGGCTATATGATGGTCAGAAAATGGGGCCGGCCGGATGCTGGAGGAGTGGGCTCGTGAAAGATGAAAGCGTGATAAATAAATGCGGTCCAACCGGGAGTGGCGCGACCGATGGGCTTCCACCCGGACAAAGGTGAACGTGGAAGTGTCATCCGGGTGGTGGTCGCGCCAGACGTCCACCAGGGAGTGGTGTTCGACTATCTCCTGAAGGACGGCGACGGCGGCCGGGCTCTGCTCGGTCCCCGAGTAGTCCCGCTCCTCAAGGGTGATGTTAAAGTCCCCTCCCAGGACCAGGCACTCCTGAGGATCCAAGGTGCCGAGGAAGGCGGATGCCTTCTGATAGAATTGCAGCCACTCCGGGCTCGCTGCTGGGGCATAGATGTTGACGAGGTTGACTACGAGCCCCTCCATACGGACCCGGAGGTGCAGCAGGCGACCCGGCACAGCCTCGGTGACCCCCAGCACATCGGGCCGTAGGTCGGGGGAGAACAGGGTCGCCACTCCAGCCATACGAACTGTGAGGTGGCTAAAGTAGACCCTGTCCCCCCAGTCCAGCCGCCAGCTGTCTTCGGCGGTCGGATCCGTATGGGTCTCCTGCAGGAAAACCACAGAGTACCTCCCCTCCCAAAGGAAGGAGAGCACCTGGGACCTGCGGAGACCCATCCTACAGCCACGGGTGTTCAATGTTGCGATGGTAAAGGGTGCCATGAGGAGGGCTGGGGGGGATCCTCGCCAGTAGGGATGCTCGCGGCTCCCGACGGACCACGCAGCAGTCCGTGACCCACCCCGTAGGTGAGTAAGGAGTCACGGAAGTGGCGGACCCGCTGGTAGGCCGCGGCGCCCTGCCTCCCGGTCCTTTTCCCCTCCCCCATGAGGGCCCTTGCGGCCCGGAGGATTTGATTAAAGTCCCCCCATCGCTGGAGGGCAAGCTGGACTTTGTTGCGGGAGCCACGGACATCTTCCAGGAACTCCCGCAACTCCTCTCGCAGCGCATGGGGGGCTGGGGTTATGGTCTGGTTACTCCCTGACGGGGCCCTTGGTATAGCTTCGTGGCCCAGCGAGATGGGCAGACAGGGTGCGGACCCCCGACGGGGCTCCTGATGGATTGACCTGAATGCTGGGGCGATGGGGGCGGCGGAGGGAGGATAGCAGCCCCTGGTGGGTCGGGACGGGTAAACACATAGGCCACTCCCTGGGAGTCATCTGTTGGAAAGGGGAAGGAGACAGTCCCAGGGGTGGCAATAATATCTCGGGAGGTGGGCGGGATAAGGGCAGGGGCAGGGGTAGAGGTGAGAGTCTGGGTTGGAAGAGGGCTCTCGCTGATGCCGGGCGCAAGCTCTCTGGTGGATTTGGCAGCCACGGCATCAGGAGGTGGACTTTTTTCTGTAGCGTCCTCTCCCGGGAAGGAGGTCGAATGCTCCTCACCAGCGAGGGATGCCCCTGGTGGCTCAGGTTCCAGCCGCGTGGCACTGGCCGTCGCCTCAACTGGCTCAGCGGCTCTCAGCGGGGTGCCGAGTTGATGGAGGAGTCCAGGGGCTCCTCGGAGGTGGGAGCAGAAGCAACGGTTAGGGGGAGGGAACATGGGGAAAGGGGGGCTGGAGTGAAGTCGCCCAGATCGAGGCCCGCCGGCATAGGATCGTCCTCCCCCTGGGTGACCGGGGTCAGACCCAGGGCCTCGATTTCCTCATATATAGAGGGGAAATTGTTTTCCGCTATCCCGGGATTCTCCCCACCGGCACCTGACGCGACGGTTGCTTCAGGGCACACTGGGGTTTCAGATGGTGCCTCGGGGGTCTTGGAGGGGAGGGACTCCCGTGGAGGGGAGATACTGCCTTCCAGTGCTGCCACGTCTTCCCCAGCTGGCTCTGGTGGATGGAACACACCCGTGGGTAGAACGGAAGGCTCGGCATCGGTGCCCCCCTTCCTGGTTTTCTGGGGGGTCTCCGCGTCAGATGGGAGGAGCGGAGCTCGAGCTTTCCGCTTGCCCCGCTTCCCCTGGACTAGGGCCCAGCCCTCCATGGCATCATCCAGGGGCTGGCTAGCAGGGGTTGTCATGGGGCAGAGGCAATGGCTCAGGGACTCGAGGGGGTAACGGTGGGGCAGCACAAGGGAGGGAAGATTCCCCTTGGGGCGGGCCCTCTCCCATGCTTGGTGGTGTCCCTGCCGCACCCTCCTCCACAGGCCCCGCCAGATTGCAAACAGCGGGGGCGGGGTTCTCCTGCTCGTCTGGGCATAGTTGGGGAGGTGCCCCTTGGGCCTGAGCAGGAGCAATGGTGGACTGGGAAGGAGGAGGGGTGGTTTCGGGCGCCGGGCAGCCAGGGGTGTCGGCGATGACGGGGCCGGTGCCCTGCCGGGGCTCGGGGCTCCTGGATGCTCCTCCTTCCCGGGCCAGGGGGCAGTCCCTCCGGACGTGCCCCATCGCCCGCAGAGGTAGCACCGGGCCTCTCCTGTGGAGTAATGCACCTGGTAACGGGCCCCCTGGTAGGGGACTAGGAAGGATCCCTCCAGCGCCTCTCCGTCACGCGCCGCCGGCGGCAATTGAAGCTGCACTTGCCGCCGGAACGAGAGGACGTGACGGAGGGCGGGGTCTTTGCAGCCCAACGGGAGAGGGCTGATGACAGAGATGGGCTTCCCCAAGGTAGAAAGGGCGGGTAACAGGGCGGCATTAGGGAGAAAGGTAGGGACGGAGGTCAGGACCAGGCGCACGCCCAGGTCCTCTAGCGGCTCTAGGGGGACAAAGACGCCCCCTACTGCCAGGCCCTTCTCCACTGCCTCCTGGGCGGCGGCCTCCGATGTTAAGAAGAAGACAACCTTGCCATACATTTTGGAGGCCACCACAATGGCCGTGGGCCCCACCACCCTCGCCAACGCCCGCACATAGGTCTCCACGTGGGGTGAGGCGGGCACCAGGAGGCAACGGACGCCGTGCTTCCTGGTCATGGTGGAAAAGGGGCCCCGGCCGCTATAGATGGTAGTGGAGGTGGTGGGCTGGAGAAATGATGTAGCGGCAGGCGGGGGGGCTGCCGCCACCTGGGGGTATGCTCTGCGGGCCGGGGGAGGGACACCTGCAGAGCTGGTGGAGGGAACAGCGGGGAGGGGCGCCTCAGCTGGAGATGGGGCCGGGGCATTGGGGGCAGCCCCTGCCATGGAGGGCCTGGTCTTTTTAGCGGGGCCCTTCCCCTTCTTCTTCTCCTGGCCCTTCCCGCCGGCTGGGGGGACTCCCCCCGAATCTGAGGAGGTGATAGACGTGGCAGCAGTGGAGGTCACCCCGGTGCCCGTCGCTGCTGGTGCCCCAGCGGGGGCGATGGCAGATGGTTTGGCAGCAGAGGTAGAAGTTTGGGGGGGTGACGGAGGGGTAGGCGGGGGAGGGTGAGCTCGGGCTACTGGAGGGCTCTCACCCGTCTCATCCCCCGCCATCATGAGCAAGGAGGAAAGGGGAGACACCAAAAGGAGGAGGGGAGAGGGGAAGCAGGTCGACCACTCCTCCCCGCTAGGCTGCAGGCAGGGGAGGAGGGTGCCAAAAGGGGTGGGCTGGACGGGGGGCAATCAGGGGTTAGGGGTCAGTCACCACCACAAGGTGGAATTCCGGCTCCTCTTGGTGCACTACGGGAGGGGGGATACAACAACATTGAGGGTGCAGTGAAGAGGGTTGCAACTAAAATGGGGAATTGCACAAGCGCATGCGAGGGGGCATGGGCACACGGAGCGAGGGGCTAAGCGGTCTGGAGTTAGGGCAGGGAAACCAAGGGGCTAGCTTCAGAGGCTGGGGCGGGGCAAACAAACAAAGGCTGCAGAAGGAAATGGGCGGGGCAGGCAAACAAACTGAAGCTAGTAAGGGGGGCTGGAGCAAAAGAGGAGGCAAAGCAAGTGACAAATGGGGCAGGTAGTAAAGGGCAAAGCTGGGGGGTAGGCAGTCCGGGGGGGGGCCCATGTGCACTTGCACAAGTCTTTTTTAGCTGGCTGCTGCTTCTGGCCCAAAGGGTGGAAATAGGGCGTGGCAAGCCAAGCAAGCAGCTGAGTCCAGAGGCAGGAGCTGAGGCAGATGGTATACAGCCAGTGGGGGTGGTGGAGGGGGCAGCAGTGGTGGTAATAGTGGTGGGGGTTGGGGGGACACACAGATGGATCGGGGAGCAGCTCCACGCCACACCCCGTGTCCCTACAAACACAGTCAAAACCCCCACCACAAGAGCACAGTTTGAAAATTACTTAGTCTTAGGCCCCCTCCACGGTGGTCTGCAAAGTCTCTAGGTGCTCCCCCACTGGTAGATGGTCCTCTTCTCCTCCTCGGGGCTTCAGCAGCTCCAGCCAGCAGACTCCACAACAGAAGCAGCTCCAGGAACTCCAGGTAGTGGTCCAGGCAGGCAGAAAGGACCCCTCTCAGGTGGTGGTGGTGTCCACAACAGCAGTGGCTGGGGTCCCTCACTCCTCCTCTCTGGGGAGTGGGCTAGCAGCCCCCTCCCGTGGTTGCAGTTGGAGCAGTAGCAGCACCCGAGAGTGGGGGGTCCAGCAGCCAAGTAGCAGAGAATGCAGGGTGTCTGGCCCAGCCAGGGGAGCAGCTGGAGCAGCAGGGAGAGCTTAGGGCCTAGCAGCAGGAGTAGCAGCTTCCCACCTCCCTCCAAGCTAGAAGGCTATGGGAGAGTCCTGGGAGAGAGAGAGATTCGCTCCAGGTTAAACAAATCCCTGGTACCAGGTTAAGTGAAATGGAAGCTGCTCCAGGTCAATTAAGACACCTGGGGCCAATTAAGAACTTTCCAGAAGGCAGTGAGAAGGCTATGTTGATTGGGACACCTGAAGCCAATCAGGGGCTGGCTGAAACTAGTTAAAAGTCTCCCAGTCAGTCAGGTGGGTGTACCTGTCAGGAGCTGTGGGAAGAAGTTGCGTGGTTGGAGAGGCTGAGTAGTACACACCATATCAGGTACAAGGAAGGAGGCCCTGAGGTAAGGGTGAAGTGGAGCTTGAGGAAGTGAAGGCTGTTGTGGGGGAAGTAGCCCAGGGAATTGTACACGTCATGTTTCTAAAAAGGTCAGCTACCATAGCTGATACTATTGGGGTCCCTGGGCTGGAGCCTGGAGTAGAGGGTGGGCCCGGGCCTCCCCCCCCATCTTTTGCCCCCTGTTTAATCACTGAGACTGGGAGACAACAGAGACTGTGCAAGGAAGGATAACTTCTCCTCACCTCCCTCGCCGGCTTCTGATGAAAATGGCTCAGTAGACTGTGACCCTTGTCTCTAGAGAAAGAAGGGTTACGTGGAGGGTCACAGTGAGCCTCTGAGGCTAGCGAAATCTGCCAGGAAACACGGGACCTACAGAGGCAAGGACAGAGCTTTGTCACAACTGGTCTCAAGAGTGGGACTTAATTCACAGCATGGCAGAAGAAAGAGGTTTAAAAAAAAAGTGCGCTGGGGTTTTGGATTTTTTTGTGTGTTTGTTTGTTTTTGTTTTGCTTTATACCACAATGGAGGAGGTGGTAAGAGCTCTGGTACAAGTCACAGCAGCCCAGCAGGAGGCCACCTGACTTCAGGCAATGGCACAACGGGAGTCTATGCGGCTACAGCAGGAAACCAATCAATTATTGATGACCCAGGCGACCCAAGATCGTGCCCTCTTGAGAGAGGTGCTGGACCAGCTGAAGAACCTCACCACCCAGGCTCAGGGGTCCGACGGGACGCAAACCCTGAGGGCCACTGGTTGTCTGCCAAAGATGACATCAGGATATGACTCAGAGGCATATCTCCTCTCATTCAAAAGGACTGCTCAGCGTGGCCCCAGGAGCAGTGGGCCAGCATTCTCGCCCCTTTTTTGTGTGGAGGGGCCCAGAAGGCCTGCTTTGACTTGCCTGCCACGGATGCCACTGACTAGACCCGTCTGAAGACAGAGATACTAGCACGATCAGGGGTAACGGCAGCGGTAAGGGCCCAGAGGTTCTATGAGTGGAAATACCAGGAGAACAAACCCCCAAGGTCCCAGCTATTCGACCTCCATACACCTCGCACAGAAGTGGTTACGGCCTGAGGTGTGCAGGCCGGAGGAGATTTTGGAGACCCTGGTCATAGACCATTACGTGTGGGGATTGCCGCCAGGTCTCCGCAAATGGGTAGGCCAGAACGATCCGTCCACGAACGACGAGATGATCACACTAATAGAAAGACGGATGACAGCCAGGGAACTGACCCAACTACCCAAGGAAGGCCCCTTTCGAAGCAAGCACCCGGCCCCAACCCTGGAAGGTTAGGCAGCCAAACCCCCGGGGAGTTCTAGTTGGAAGGGCGGGGGGCTGAAAACCAGTGGGGACCCCAGAAGGAAGGAATTGGCCTGAGTGGGGGGAACCCCAGGACAAAACCCCCTAACTCCCAGGGTAGGGGAGTGATTAAAAGCAATTATAGATGTTATGCATGTGGGGAGTGGGGACACATAGCAGCACAGTGTCCCAGCACCGAGGAGCCTATGCAATGTAATTTGGGTGATTAGGGAGGTCCCATTCTCCACCTTATCCACCTCACGGGGGTCGTATTAGCATAATTACACCAGGTCAGTGAGGATAAATGGAGCAGGGACTACAGCGCTTGTGGACTCCGGGAGTGCTATCACTCTCATATCGGTAAAAAAAATGGTAAAAAAAAATAATCAGCTGCTACAAGCCAAACACGTAGCAGTGACATGCGTGCATGGGGCCATGAGCCATTACCCCACCATCCCAGTGGAGACAGAGGCTCAGGGAAACCCCATTGAGATGACCATGGGCGTAGTTCCTAAACTCCCATATTCTGTAGTCATTGGGAGGGACGATCCAGGGTTTGATAATTTACACCCCCCGGAGAGGCTGGAGGGAGGTAAGGACCCTGAGGACAGCGACTCGTCACCGGGGGAATGTCAACCCCCGATGTTCACTGAGATTTCTCAGGATCTGTTCTCAGCCCCCCAAAAGACCCGGAAGACAAAAAGAGAGGAAGGCCGCGAAGGTCTTGGGAACTTGGATCCTGACCCAGGGCCAGAAGACCTCCCTAGTAGGCAGATGGACGCGAGCAGCCAACAGAGAAACTTCCACCACAGAAGGTGAGCCAGAAGCTGCCCCCAGCCATGACGGCGGCGAGCCATTGGAAGAAGCAGAAGCCGGCCCTTGGGAGCTTGGGCAGGTTAGTCCCGGGAGAGACTTTTGGGCGGGACCAGGCGGAGGACCCCAGATATAACAACACCAGGAAAGAGGTGTCTGAGATCAATCGGATACCCGTGGATGGGAAGATCCGGGGTCCCGGACCTTACTTTATAGTGAAGAAAGATCTCCTGCACCATGTGGTGCAAATGCAGGAGCAAGAGATGCAACAACTTCTGGTGCCACGAAAACATCAAAAAGACACATTGAGTCTCGCCCACTCACCTGTTTGGAGGACACCTAGGGTTAGAGAAAACCCAGGCATGGATCCTGCGGAGGTTCTTCTGGCCAGGAGTACATGAAGATGTCCGGCGATACTGTACCTCTTGTCCGGAGCGTCAGTTACATAGCCCTCGCCCGCACTTGCGGGCTTCTTTGATACCTCTTCCAATAATAGAGGTTCCTTTCGAACGGATAGCCATGGATCTGCGAAGGCCTCTGGAGAAGACAGCTCGGGGCCACCAACCTGTGCAGCTTGTACTGGACTATGCAACCTGGAAGCTGTTCCCCTGCGCAACACAGCTTTCAAGACAATAGCTAAGGAGCTAGTACAGATCTTTGCCCAGGTTGGGCTACCCAAGGAGATATTGACTGATCAAGGGACACCTTTCATGTCCAAGTTGATGAAAGATCTCTGTTCATTGCTTCATGTACAAGCCCTACAGACCTCTCTGTATACCACCCTCAAACAGATGGCCTTGTGGAAAGGTTCAATAGGACCCTCAAGGCCATGATCAGGAAAGTGGTGAGCCGGGATGGGAAAGATTGGAATACCTTATTGCCTTACCTCATGTTCGCCATCCGGGAGGTTCCGCAAGCCTCCACAGGTTTCTCTCCATTCGAACTACTATACGGGGGCCACCCTTGGGGCATATTGGATATAGCCAGAGAAGCCTGGGAAGAGGAGCCAAATCCCGGAAGGAACAAAGTTGAGCATGTACTGCAGATGAGAGATCAGACAGCCTGAGTTACGCCCATTGTATAGGAACACTTGGAGAGAGCACAGGAGACCCAACGAACCCATTATAACCACCAAGCGAAGCTTCGACGGTTCCAACCAGGGGATCGGGTGATGGTACTGGTGCCCACAGCAGAAAGTAAACTGTTGGCCCAGTGGCAGGGACTCTACGAAATAATCGAAGCCGTGGGAGAGGTGAACTATAAGGTGTGGCAGCCAGGCCGCCGGAAATCGGAGCAAATTTACCACATCAATCTTCTAAAACCTTGGCACAATTGAGAGGCATGCTTAGTCATGCAGGAGACCCTTCCCCAGGAGGATAACTTGCATGAGCAAGTGAGTATATCATCCGACTTGATGCCGATTCAAAAGATCGAGGCAGCCGACATGATTAATCGCAACAGAGATGTGTTCTCTACAAAACCAGGGCAGACGACTGAGACCTATCACCATATCCGCATGATCCCTGGAGCCAAGATAGCATTGAGACCCTACCGAATCCCAGCAGCCAAAAGAGAGGAAATCAAGGCTGAAGTAAAGAAAATGTTAGAATTAGAGGTTATTGAAGGATCTTGCAGTCAGTGGTCCAGTCCAATTGTTGTAGTGCCTAAACTCGACAGTATTATGAGAATCTGTAATGACTTTCGCCGACTGAATGAAATATCCCAGTTTGATGCATACCCCATACCACGCATCGATGAACTGGTTGACCGACTGGGTAGTGCCAGATTCTTGACTACACTGGATCTGACAAAAGGGTACTGGCAGATTTCTCTGACCAAAGAAGCTAAAGAAAAGACAGCATTCTCCATCCTGGATGGGCTATTCCAGTACACTGTCCTCCCTTTTGGGCTACATGGGGCCCCAGCCACATTCCAGTGCCTCATGGATAAGCTGCTGCGCCCCCATACTGGTTATGCAGCTGCATACGTAGATGATGTCATCATCCATACGCCAGACTGGGGAACCCACTTGGAGAAAGTTGAGGCAGTACTGCACACCTTAAGGCTGCTGGCCTCACTGCTAATCCCGCTAAATGCGCCATAGGGCTAGCAGAGGCTATGTGCCTGGGATATATTGTGGGAAGGGGCATAGTGAAGCCCCAAACGAATAAGCTACAGGCAATTCAAAACTGGCCCTGGCCGACCTGAAAGAATCAGGTCTGTGCATTCCTAGGCGTGGTAGGCTACTACCGACGGTTTATTCCCCACTTCGCCTCTAGGGCAAGTCCCCTAACAGACCTGCTGAAGGCCCGAGTTCCAGACATGATAAAGTGGACCGACGCAGCAGAGGGGGCATTTACAGACCTTCCAATGGCCCTCTGTAATGACCCCGTACTCATAGCCCCAGACTTTAACAGGGAATTTATTTTACAAACAGATGCTTCCGAGGTGGGGTTGGGAGCAGTTCTGTTACAAATGGTGGGAGAAGAGGAACACCCAATCCTCTACCTAAGCAGAAAGCTTCTCCCAAGAGAACAGTAATCGAGAGAGAATGCCTTGCTGTCAAATGGGCTATGGAGACACTGCGTTATTACCTCTTAGGCCGGCGATTTACTCTTGTGACAGACCATGCACCCTTCCAGTGGATGCAGTGGAATATGGAAAAGAATGCAAGGGTCACCAGGTGGTTCTTATCCCTCCAACCATTCCCATTCCGCCTATGGCACAGGGCTGGATGCCACCATGGCAATGCTGATGGTCTGTCACGAACATACTGCCTGGCGTCCCAAGTTGCCCAACTCTATGGTGTTGAGCGGGGGGGAGGAATATGTGATGAGGCAAAGCCAGATGGCTATAGAAAAGTAGTGGGAGATAGATGATATTAGCTGCAGGCTAAACAAATCCCTGGTACCAGGTTAAGTGAAATGGAAGCTGCTCCAGGTCAATTAAGATACTTGGGGCCAATTAAGAACTTTCCAGAAGGCAGGGAGAAGGCTATGTTGATTGGGACACCTGAAGCCAATCAGGGGCTGGCTGAAACTAGTTAAAAGTCTCCCAGTCAGTCAGGTGGGTGTGCCTGTCAGGAGCTGTGGGAAGAAGTTGCGTGGTTGGAGAGGCTGAGTAGTACACACCATATCAGGTACAAGGAAGGAGGCCCTGAGGTAAGGGTGAAGTGGAGCTTGAGGAAGTGAAGGCTGCTGTGGGGGAAGTAGCTCAGGGAATTGTACATGTCATGTTTCTAAAAAGGTCAGCTACCATAGCTGATACTATTGGGGTCCCTGGGCTGGAGCCTGGAGTAGAGGGTGGGCCCGGGCCTCCCCTCCATCTTTTGCCGCCTGTTTAATCACTGAGACTGGGAGACAACAGAGACTGTGCAAGGAAGGATAACTTCTCCTCACCTCCCTCGCCGGCTTCTGATGAAAATGGCTCAGTAGACTGTGACCCTTGTCTCTAGAGAAAGAAGGGTTACGTGGAGGGTCACAGTGAGCCTCTGAAGGCTAGCAAAATCCACCAGGAAACGCGGGACCTACGGAGGCAAGGACAGAGCTTTTATCACAGTAAATACTTAAAATCATCGTAAGTGCCAAATGCGACTAACAGTAATGTAGTTTTTGTGTCTGCAGGTTTGAACACCTATATTTCTAACTGAACAGTTGTTTTTTGTTCATTTTTCAGTAGCACAAGATGCTTTCCAAACATAGGAAGACAAGGTTCCTGCCCCAAAGAGTTTTCTTTGTAACTGTATGCATGAGCTACAATATTAGGTGGGGAAGTAGGAAGACAAGCTTACCCAGTTACTTAGTAATTAAACACTATTCCCAATAAATACAATCCTCCAAACGTCAACTACTAATACATTCTAGTGCTCCTTATTTAGCCACTCTGTGCAGCTGCCTCTACACTATTCAGCTTTCCTTTTCCAGTCCTCCAGCTCACCACCTTCTTTTCTCATTCCACATGGCATCCCTCGGCAAGTCCTGCTAACTTTCTATACCTGCCTCGACAATGACCCCCTCACCATCACATCACTGTTTGAAAATCTTGGTTAAATCCTGGCCCTATTGAAGTCAATGGCCAAGTTCCCATTAACTTCAATGGTGCCAGAATTTCAACCCCAGCCTAAAAACATGATCATAATTTATTAAGGATACATTTATACATAGTTTATAAAGAGTTAATAACATCTGTTTAATTCCATTTTAATAAATGCTTCAGTAGGTTGATTGCAACAATCTATAACATACACTACTTGTGCCTGTTACGTGTTTATAACATCTTTTAGGCCTTGATTCTTGAAGGTTGTCTAACTTGAAGCATATCAGTGAGATTACTCGCATGCTTAAAGTTAAATTAATCCATCTTGAATTGGAACCTTGATAGTTTTTAACCCTTTATAAACTATTTATAAATATAACCTTAAACACTAAAACTCTGTGAGTAACCTCAAATGTGTTTAAACGCTAGTTCAAAGCAACAGGAGTAAGAACTGTAGGATTTTGTCTTCTGTGAATTGGGAGGCAATTATCCTTTATCTTCAGCTGAAAATCACAAAATGTTAGAATCTGCTGATGCCCTTCTTTTCCATCCCCTGATCTGAAATCATTAGTTCTCAATTGTTTTTTTTATTGTTGCAGGAATACTTGCTCTCTGGGGCTGATATCATTGAAACAAACACTTTCAGCAGCACCAGAGTTGCACAAGCTGACTATGACCTTGAGCATCTGGTAAGAATTTTAAGCCACTTGCATGTTAAGATTTTCAAGTTTTGTTGTTCCAGCAGCCAATGTTAACCTAGTCCCCAGAGACCACAAGACTCATGTTTGTTGCTAACTGCACACTGTTTCTGGGAACACAGGTGAGATTGGTTGAGTCTCTGGTGCTCAGCAGAGAAATATCCCATTTACTTGTAACACATTTCCATTATTACGGTAATATTAGCAGGAAAATTATACTTGTGATAGGACGGTTGTCAATGAAGGCATAGACAGTAATAATTTATATTGGGCTTCGTTTGAGTATTCGCAGAAGTGTCGCATTCTGTGAACAAGAATATTTTGCTTCAGTGATTCCAGTTTCACAAGATGGTGCCACAGTGGAAATGTGTTTTGTCCCTTAATGTTGTATGCATATTTTATTCTTTGGCACAGAGGCCTGTCTTGCTTGCAGTAGAGTTTTGCTGCAGTGCTTAGAACTCTCTTAAACTCAGGTTTGTGCTGCCTATCGGTCACATCATTTTAAAATTAATCTTGGCAGATGGCATGATAATACCTGGAAACATGCCATCTAAATCAGAGCTGATGGTCCCGATAAGCTACATTTACCTTCATAAGGCCCCTTCCTTCAAGGTGACAACTCCAACTAACTTCAGCTGGAATTGAGGGTGCTCAGTGTCTTACAGAACTGGTCGTTAGTCCCTTTGCTATCATTTAATTTTACAACAGCAGTTTTAGGCACAGATGTAGTAGAATGGTATCTGTCATATAATCACATCACTAGAGTTTGCTTTCTGAGATTCATGGAACAAAGCAATTCCCCATGCTGGGGGTATCCCAGAGGTGTGGGGTGTGTATGTGGGGGTTTTTTTTTTAATGTTTATTTTTAATTTTTTAAAAGTTTTGCTGTAATGCTTTCATGTGTTTATCTGGCCTATAGTATAGAGGACTTAGAATGCACTGCACACTGCCACAGAAGAGGTTGACTCTTGTAAGTTTCTTAGTTAGTTTTCTTCATAGAAGAGACATAATGTACAGAATTAGACTTTTTTGTTGGCATACAGTAATTCGGCTGTCATTGTTCCAGGTTTATCAGTTAAACAAAGTCTCAGCACAGGTGGCCAGAAAAGCAGCTGATGATGTGACTGCTCAGACAGGTGAATGGTAGCTTTTTGTTTTTTTCCTCTTTGTATTCAAACGTTCCCTTCTACATGTTCTATCGTCTCATTACAAGCTTTGAAATGTTGTGACTTGAGTTGGTGCAGTTGGTTGCATATGGGAGCAGTGATGCTGCAAATTGTCTTCCAAGAGGAGCCTAATGCATGAGTGACTCAAAAGCTATTTAGATATGCAAAATGTTACTCTGGTTCTTTCACAAGGTGCTGAGTGCTTCTTGGGAGTCCACAACTCCCACTGAAATCCACCTGGCATGATTTCACCCAGCATCTGCCAGGAGATACTCGATAGCTCACAGCATCAGCCCTAAATGGGCAGTCATTCCTAAAAAATGACTTCTTCATTTACATTTCTGTTAGTAGAGACCTACCTATCTAACAAGAACACTTGATAAAGTAATTTAGAAGTCTTTAAGTTTTCTCTCTCATTCTAACACCAAGCTGCATTCTCTGTTTATAAACCTGTTATTAGATTGTCCAGACAATACCTCCCTGATTTGGTTCTTAAATATAATAAAAATAAAAAATTAAGGCGCATCCTTTTTTTTTTAAAGTGGTTCACTGTTCTTTGTAACTAAATGTAGCGATTAGAATATCTGTTATATTGCACTGGAATATTTCTTTAGGGTGCTGTGCTGTGCATTTAAAAATGATCCGGCAACAAAGAGTACTTAAATGCACAGCACAGCTCCATAAAGCTTGGACTGAATTTATGGCTTGCAATGGCATTGTTTGTAAATACTGCTGACCCTTATTGGATAGAATCAGAACTACTCAACTATCCAAAGCTAATTTAGATTCTCCTCTACCCCAAGTGGTAGGGACTTGTGCTTTTGGAACAGGACACTCTGAGTTAAATCTACGTTGTTGCTGTGACGTCTTAAGTGATGGTTACAATATCATGACTGTAGGTGGCTAGAGTTGATGAGTGACATTTTTTCCCTTGTCTAGAGAGCAGACGATTTGTTGCTGGTGCTATGGGTCCTACAAACAAGACGCTCTCTGTGTCTCCCTCGGTGGAAAGATCAGACTATAGGAACATCAGTAAGTATTTGTACTTTAATTCTATTCTACCTTTTATGATACGCTACAAGAAGATGTCTTTAGCTAAAGATATGAGACAAACCACTTAAACTAATTTTTATTTACAGCTTTTGATGAGCTGGTTGAAGCATACCAAGAACAAGCCAGAGGACTCTTAGATGGAGGGGTTGATATCTTGTTAGTAGAAACCATATTTGATACAGCCAATGCCAAGGTGAGACTTTTGGGAAAACTTGGAAGTGGTTTGAACCTTTTATTAAATGCCTAAATAAAGAATTCTGGTGTGGGGGCTAAGGCAGGAATTTTCCCTATCTATTACTGACCCATCTTACGTTGAAATTCTGTGGAAACTATTGTGGATTAAATGGATTCATATGTAGGGGTTATGCATTGAGAATATATGCAACTGTATGAAACACATTAAATTCACACTCTGGATGTATATAGTAGATGTATGTAACAAACACACACAGGCTTTAAAAGATTGGTTATCCTACATGCTGTAAATGTGAGTGATGAATAACAGTGTACAAATCTTAGCAAGTGCATTGATGTGATTTTTGGGTCTAAAAGAGCCTCAGGCTGCCTAGCTGCTGTGATACCACCACAATATGTTTGAAAACCTAGAGGTTTCTGGGGGTGAAGGAATGCCCTTGAATGTAGTAAATTCTTCCAGAATCTCTAGCAATATTGTATGGTAAGTTTTTTGTGTAAAAGGCTATTCAAACTTCATTAACTTGTTGTAACCTTTATTATTAAATAGGCAGCTCTCTTTGCTCTCAAGAAACTGTTTGAGGAAGAGTATGAACCCAGACCAATATTTGTAAGCACAAAACATTTTACTAACTTTAACTAAAATGATCTAATGTTTGTATGTGTGGTTCCCTAACAAGACTGAGGTGGCAGCTCAGCTGGTGATGGCATGGGTGCATTTTTTAAAAACAAAACACACACGGTATAGCACGCAAAAAGTCAGTATGTTTTCTAGAATTGCTTTTTTTTGTCTTGAAATCCTTAGGACAGTGGGAAAACATTACTCTCCATATCTTGTAAGAGAATTTGTGGTCAAAGCATTATTATTTATAAAGCTTCATACTTTCTCATGGCCCTTCGCAGATGAGTTTTTTAAAAGAAAGCTTACAATCTAAGATGCCCAGTTCTTCTGTGTATTGTGACTTGAGGATGTGCTGTGCATTGCGCAGTGCAGGACTGGGCTTAAATATTAACAAATGTGGAAGATATGGATGGTGAGGGAAGGAGGAGGGCTCTGATTGCAGTTAGGATCCTTAGCTGTTAACATCAACTAACAAACTGTACATCCTAAGAGATTTTATTTATTGAAAATAAAGGTTAGCACAGTGACCCTCTGAAGCTCTTTGGTCAGAAGTTTTTCTACTTGCTAGAACGTTTGGGGAGGTTGCACAGAAAAAAATATTTATTTTGATTTCCTGCGTGGGTTGTCTGTCATCACTTTGAACCAAACACTCTTCATCTTGCTTTGGCTTTTGAGAGGGCTGTGTTAATAACATATGTTCTTCTCTCCCACCCTTCCCCCCCCCCGTCCCTTTTGTATTTTAGGTTTCTGGAACCATTGTAGATAAGAGTGGACGCACTCTCTCTGGCCAGACAGGAGAGGCATTTGTCATTAGTGTATCCCACAGTGACCCACTTTGGTAAGAGAATGTGCTTTCTTGAGTCCATTATTCTAAGACCAGACAGTAATGGTAAACTTTGTAAGGCCCCGTCAACAGGAGATTCTTAATCATGCTATCTGCAACCATATTTAACCGTGTATGTCGCTAGTGTAGTGTGGTTTCCCTGTCCATTGTAACCAGGAATTATTTTTCCTGAGAACCATGGTGTAGCATACCCCTCTTGTATGAGTCCTTATTACTGTTATGCAGCTTAATAAAGTTCCTGTCCATGGTGATAAGGGAAATGGTGCTAGAACCCTGCAATTAACAACTGACCATGAGCACAGTAATATTCAAATGCTAGTGGTGTGGTTCTGAACCCAATGTAGCCAGGACCTAAATGAGTCCCATGATATCAGTCTTTAAAAGCAGGCAGGAGGTGAAATAACTGCTCTGTCATGTAGAGAGATGAAGCTGCTTTTCCGTTGTCTCTCTGAAGAGAGTCATTTCTCTACCTTCCTTACCCCAAATGATGTGTGAACTGAGGTCTGATCCACATTGGACTGTGAAACGTATTGGAAAAAGGAGTTTGGCTGATGTAGACAAGACCAAACTGTTTTAAAACTAATGTCAGAAGCTGTGCTTGGATTTGAAGGCTAGACTTTCAAATTTACTTTGCAAACAGTTAATATCGGGGTAGACTGGGGCTAGATAGATTTGGTGAAGCAAACAATAGTTACAAAAAGGGGGGAAGCAAGAAAAGAAAAGATTCCAGTGTTAGATCATAGGGCTAGGTCATGAGATGTCATTGCAGCATCCTTTTCCCTGATTTTTTCCAAAATTCCAAATGTTCACTAATTTTTTTCTCACAAAGGTGTATTTGTTCTGAAAAATACTTGACACTTCTAGGTGATTATTTAATAAAAAATATATTCTTCTCCATGCAAACATAAATACTAAAATTTTTTTTAAATGAAAGCTTAGATTCTGTAAAATTTGGCTGCTGCATAAGACAGAGCCCTGCATGTAACCATGCTTTCCCCTCTTTTCCCTCCGTCCTGGTGCTTTTCTGTATTCTTTTCTCCCTGTTTCTCTAGTTACATAAAGATTTACAAAAAAAAGTATTTGCCTATAGTTAGCAAAATTTTCCTGCAATGTTAAATATTTTCATTTGCTATTAGACATGTACTCGGTGTACGTCATGACAAGCCATTCTTCGTTTTTTTTTGTTTTTTTGTTTTGTTCTGTTTTTGTTTTACAACAAAATCCCAGTTAAAAACAGTAGTCAGTCATCCCTGTGATGCAGAAGTGTGAGACTGCACTAACATACAATGAACCTAGCTTTTCTGACGTGTGCCATACAATGAACCTAGCTTTTCTGACGTGTGCCGCCTCCCCCCCCGAGGATCCACTTTCCCAGACCAGACTGTGCTGCAGAAGTAGCATATGGAGTCGCTTGGAACAGGGTGCTGCTTGATTCACTCACTATCACCGCATAGAGATCTATGCTTGGCACAAATCTCAGCCTCGGACAAGGTGCTCATGACTCTAATATCTCTAGAGAGGATAGAAGGAGCACTAGAGCAGAAACTAAGACTGTATTAAACAACATTTAATACAGTACTCTGGGCCTGATTCCGATTTATGCTAATGCCACTTTACACTGCCATGGCAGACAAAGCATTAAAATGAGTGAGTTACATTTAACCCCACTTTAAGGTCTCTTTACGCTACCAAAGTGGTGTAAATGAGTCTGGCTGTCTGTGTCTAGATGTGCTCCCTGTAGGGAGCACATTATACCTGTTCTTAGACATCTACATGTGCTTTCAGTTTGCTCCTGAATATGATGTGGAGTAATGAGTTTGATCTGTAAATCACTGTTTTTGATTTGGGTGCTGATTAAGGATCTTACACACTCTCACTCTGTGCACTATCAGCATAGCTGATGCTGGCTGAGGAACTGCTGGTTGCAGTTCTTACCATTGAGCATCTGAGGGCAGGTGGCAGGGCATTCTCTGTGAACAGCCCTCAGATGTGGGATTAGCTTCCTCCCTTGGTCTGACAGAGCCCTGTTGTTGTTTGTATGTATTGTGGTCACATCTAGAAGCCACATTCGGGAAACCACACTTTCATGAGCTAACTGCTTTACACACACAGTTCTTGCCCCAAAGAGCTTTCCAACCATTGCCCATGACAAGAGACAACAGGTGGCTACAACAAACAAACGGAGGAAGAGAAGAGATGGCCACAGTAATGGTGCGCTGTAACTGCTGCTTATTATACTAACCGCAGTAATTTCACCAACTTCTGGCCTAAGGTTGTTGGCCTTTGGGGCATGGTGAAAGGGTCATTTAATTTCTCAGACTTTTGCCTGGAATGGGGGAGAGGGCTGAGCTGGTTTGAGGGTGATATTGGTTAGGAAGTACAATGTTTTGCCTTTAAATTGGGTAAGCATGCTCCAGGTTTCCAATAGGCGTACTTTCAAAATCAAAACATTACATGGGTGCCAGTCTCATATCAGCTCCTGCTGTGAGAGTAAATCCTTCAGAAGGTCTGAAGAAATGGTTTTGGTCCCTGATATGTGGTAAATCCAGTGAGAGAGTCAAAATATTTTCAGGTTTTAGAGTAGCAGCCGTGTTAGTCTGTATTCGCAAAAAGAAAAGGAGTACTTGTGGCACCTTAGAGACTAACAAATTTATTAGAGCATAAGCTTTCGTGAGCTACAGCTCACTTCATCGGATGCAAAAGCTTATGCTCAAATAAATTTGTTAGTCTCTAAGGTGTCACAAGTACTCCTTTTCTTTTTGAAAATATTTTCATTCATCGATTACGCTAGTTGCCACTAAAATATCTTATCATTGAGGTGGGGCAAAGAGAGAAGGACAGATGAGCCTGTGTTGAGAGAATCATAGAATCATAGAATATCAGGGTTGGAAGGGACCCCAGAAGGTCATCTAGTCCAACCCCCTGCTCAAAGCAGGACCAAGTCCCAGTTAAATCATCCTAGCCAGGGCTTTGTCAAGCCTGACCTTAAAAACCTCTAAGGAAGGAGATTCTACCACCTCCCTAGGTAACGCATTCCAGTGTTTCACCACCCTCTTAGTGAAAAAGTTTTTCCTAATATCCAATCTAAACCTCCCCCATTGCAACTTGAGACCATTACTCCTCGTTCTGTCATCTGCTACCATTGAGAACAGTCTAGAGCCATCCTCTTTGAAACCCCCTTTCAGGTAGTTGAAAGCAGCTATCAAATCCCCCCTCATTCTTCTCTTCTGCAGACTAAACAATCCCAGCTCCCTCAGCCTCTCCTCGTAAGTCATGTGCTCTAGACCCCTAATCATTTTTGTTGCCCTTCGCTGTACTCTTTCCAATTTATCCACATCCTTCTTGTAGTGTGGGGCCCAAAACTGGACACAGTACTCCAGATGAGGCCTCACCAGTGTCGAATAGAGGGGAACGATCACGTCCCTCGATCTGCTCGCTATGCCCCTACTTATACATCCCAAAATGCCATTGGCCTTCTTGGCAACAAGGGCACACTGCTGACTCATATCCAGCTTCTCGTCCACTGTCACCCCTAGGTCCTTTTCCGCAGAACTGCTGCCGAGCCATTCGGTCCCTAGTCTGTAGCGGTGCATTGGATTCTTCCATCCTAAGTGCAGGACCCTGCACTTATCCTTATTGAACCTCATTAGATTTCTTTTGGCCCAATCTTCCAATTTGTCTAGGTCCTTCTGTATCCTATCCCTCCCCTCCAGCGTATCTACCACTCCTCCCAGTTTAGTATCATCCGCAAATTTGCTGAGAGTGCAATCCACACCATCCTCCAGATCATTTATGAAGATATTGAACAAAACGGGCCCCAGGACCGACCCCTGGGGCACTCCACTTGACACCGGCTGCCAACTAGACATGGAGCCATTGATCACTACCCGTTGAGCCCGACAATCTAGCCAGCTTTCTACCCACCTTATAGTGCATTCATCCAGCCCATACTTCCTTAACTTGCTGACAAGAATGCTGTGGGAGACCGTGTCAAAAGCTTTGCTAAAGTCAAGAAACAATACATCCACTGCTTTCCCTTCATCCACAGAACCAGTAATCTCATCATAAAAGGCGATTAGATTAGTCAGGCATGACCTTCCCTTGGTGAATCCATGCTGACTGTTCCTGATCACTTTCCTCTCCTCTAAGTGCTTCAGGATTGATTCTTTGAGGACCTGCTCCATGATTTTTCCAGGGACTGAGGTGAGGCTGACCGGCCTGTAGTTCCCAGGATCCTCCTTCTTCCCTTTTTTAAAGATGGGCACTACATTAGCCTTTTTCCAGTCATCCGGGACTTCCCCCGTTCGCCACGAGTTTTCAAAGATAATGGCCAAGGGCTCTGCAATCACAGCCGCCAATTCCCTCAGCACTCTCGGATGCAATTCGTCCGGCCCCATGGACTTGTGCACGTCCAGCTTTTCTAAATAGTCCCTAACCACCTCTATCTCTACAGAGGGCTGGCCATCTCTTCCCCATTTTGTGATGCCCAGCACAGCAGTCTGGGAGCTGACCTTGTTAGTGAAAACAGAGGCAAAAAAAGCATTGAGTACATTAGCTTTTTCCACATCCTCTGTCACTAGCTTGCCTCCCTCATTCAGTAAGGGGCCCACACTTTCCTTGGCTTTCTTCTTGTTGCCAACATACCTGAAGAAACCCTTCTTGTTACTCTTGACATCTCTTGCTAGCTGCAGCTCCAGGTGCGATTTGGCCCTCCTGATATCTTTCCTACATGCCCGAGCAATATTTTTATACTCTTCCCTGGTCATATGTCCAACCTTCCACTTCTTGTAAGCTTCTTTTTTATGTTTAAGATCCGCTAGGATTTCACCATTAAGCCAAGCTGGTCGCCTGCCATATTTACTATTCTTTCGACTCATCGGGATGGTTTGTCCCTGTAACCTCAACAGGGATTCCTTGAAATACAGCCAGCTCTCCTGGACTCCCTTCCCTTTCATGTTAGTCCCCCAGGGGATCCTGGCCATCTGTTCCCTGAGGGAGTCAAAGTCTGCTTTCCTGAAGTCCAGGGTCCGTATCCTGCTGCTTACCTTTCTTCCCTGCGTCAGGATCCTGAACTCAACCAACTCATGGTCACTGCCTCCCAGATTCCCATCCACTTTTGCTTCCCCCACTAATTCTACCCGGTTTGTGAGCAGCAGGTCAAGAAAAGCGCTCCCCCTAGTTGGCTCCCCTAGCACTTGCACCAGGAAATTGTCCCCTACGCTTTCCAAAAACTTCCTGGATTGTCTATGAGAGAGACAGATGGAGCTTGGATAAGGCAGAGGGAAATGCAGCTGGCTACTAAGAAGGAACAATCTGAAAAAAAAAAAAAAACCAACAAAAAACCTGAACTGCCAGTTTATAAATCGAACATAACATAACAGTGTAGGGTCAATTGCATTTATCTACATTTGGCATGGATGGCCTCATTAACTATCCTTATCTTTACTTCGTTTCAGCTATCCTGACTGAGCCCTTCCTTATATCATGAACATAAATGGTCTTCCCATCTTTGTAATGACACATTCCCTGCTCCATAGTGCATGATGTGTGTGTCTGGGGGTCCATATACGTGACTTATCTGTGTATAACCTGTACATGCTTAAACACAAAAATCAGAGGGGGGTGGCAAAATGATTCCCTTGAAATCTATGGTATATTTAAATAGAATGCTCCAAGCCAAACAGAGTTCGGAAAAGCTATAAAGTTACGCACTTAGCTCTTATGCCACAACCTGTTAGTGTAAGGGGAGTTGCATGTTCAATTATGGAAAAATAATTGGACAGTATGCAGATCCCCACTCTCTGGCTGTTAAAAGCCAACTGGAGCCCAGGGATTTGTATACTGCCTGTATAGTTACTTCTCAGTAAGCACACAGCATGCAAATTCTTTTGCTCTGATTCAGTCACCTGCATAATTCCCACCCAGATACATGTAAGAAACATACAGTAGTTGATTTGACTTCTTTCCTAACCACCCCAGTCCCGAGCTGAGCTGCCCCTGAACTGTGGGAAGTTCCATGGGAGTATGCACACTGTACCATCCCTACAGCCCTCTCTGTGGCAGGCTACTTCAGCTGGCTATTGGGGGTGCTGGGATAAGACCATGGCCCTGTCTCCTTCCCATCCCTTTGGGGTAGCTTTTGTCCCTCTTGAGGCACTAGGAATTGCTGCTGATATGCCTGGTTAGGGGAAGGCTCCTTTCACCTTTATTCCTCAGAAGCAGTGCAAGAGCCAGTCAGTTTAGCACTCTGACTTTTTCAGTGACAAGGGGTGACTTGGAGTCCATTAGAAGCATGGCTTGGTGTGAACGGGAGATCAGGGAACAAAATATGTTAAGGGTCTTATTCTGTATGCCCAGAGCATGCAAAATTCCCTTGGACATCAGTGTAGGAATGTTGGCTTTATTTGGATTCAGGAGAGAGCCCTAAGGGTGGCACTTGCCTATCTGATGTTGAAAGAAAATGTGTTTGTGCCTCATATGCTGGTGAAATTGTTCAAGAAGCTTATGCATGTGAAAGATCTCTGCTGTAATGTTGTCTAAAGGAGCACTCAAGGACGATAAGGCCATTGCGGAGAAACTAAATGACTTCTTTGCATCGGTCTTCATGGCTGAGGACATGAGGGAGATTTCCAAACTTGAGCCAGTCTTCTTAGGTGACAGATCTGAGGAACTGTCCCAGATTGAGGTGTCATTAGAGGAGGTTTTAGAACAAATAGATAAATTAAACAGTAATAAGTCACCGGGGCCAGATGGTATTCAAGAGTTCTGAAGGAACTCAAATGTGATATTGCAGAACTCCTAACTGTGGTTTGTAACCTATCATTTAAATCAGCTTCTGTACCAAATGATGGAGAATAGCTAATGTGATGCCAATTTTTTAAAAAGGCTCCAGAGGTGATCCCGGCAATTACAGGTGAGTAAGCCTCACTTCAGTACCAGGCAAACTGTTTGAAACTATAGTAAAGAACAGAATTGTCCAGCTCATAGATGAACGTAATTGGTTGGGGGAAGAGTCAATATGGTTTTTGTAAATGGAAATCATGCCTCACCAGTCTACTAGAATTCTTTGAGGGGGTCAACAAGCATATGGACAAGGGGTATCCAGTTGATATACTGTACTTAGATTTTCAGAAAGCCTTTGACAAGGACCCTCATCAAAGGCTCTTAGGCAAAGTAAGCTGTCATGGGATAAGAGGGAAGGTCCTCTCATGGATCGGTAACTGGTTAAAAGATAGGAAACAAAGGAGAGAAATAAATGGTCAGTTTTCAGAATGGAGAGAGTTAAATAGTGGTGTCCCCGGGGTCTGTACTGGGAACAATATTATTCAGCATATTCATAAATGATCTGGAAATGGCTTAAACAGTGAGGTGGCAAAATTTGCAGACAAATTAAATCCAAAGCAGACTGAAAAGAGCTATAAAGGGATCCCATAAAACTGGGTGACTGAACAACAAAATGGCAGATGAAATTCAATGTTGATAAATGCAAAGTGATGCACATTGGAAAACATCATCCCAACTAGACATATAAAAAAGATGGGATCTAAATTAGCTGTTACCACTCGAGAGAGATCTTGGAGTCATTGTGGATAGTTCTCTGAAAACACCCACTTGATGTGCAGCAGCAGTGAAGAAAAGCAAACAGAATGTTGGGAATCTTTAAGAAAGCTAAAGAGGATCTTAGGGATAATGGTAGCATGACAAATGGGAATGAGGATATGGAGGTAGATATTACCATATCTGAGGTAGAAGCAAAACTCAAACAGCTTAATGGGACTAAATCGAGGGGCCCAGATAATCTTCATCCAAGAATATTAAAGGAATTGGCACCTGAAATTGCAAGCCTATTAGCAAGAATTTTTAATGAATCTGTAAACTCAGGAGTTGTACCGAATGATTGGAGAATTGCTAATATAGTTCCTATTTTTAAGAAAGGGGAAAAAAAAGTGATCCGGGTAACTACAGGCCAGTTAGTTTGACATCTGTAATATGCAAGGTGCTAGAAAAAATTTTGAAGGAGAAATTAGTTAAGGACATTGAAGTCAATGGTAAATGGGACGAAATACAACATGGTTTTACAAAAGGTAGATCGTGCCAAACCAACCTGATCTCCTTTTTTGAAAAAGTAACAGATTTTTTAGATAAAGGAAATGCAGTGGACCTAATTTACCTAGATTTCAGTAAGGCGTTTGATACTGTGCCACGTGGGGAATTATTAGTTAAATTGGAGAAGAGGGGGATCGATATGAACATCAAAAGATGGATAAGGAATTGGTTAAAGGGGAGACTGCAGGGGGTCCTACTGAAAGGCGAACTGTCAGGCTGGAGGGAGGTTACCAGTGGAGTTCCTCAGGGATCGGTTTTGGGACCAATCTTATTTAATCTTTTTATTACTGACCTTGGCACAAAAAGTGGGAGTGTGCTAATAAAGTTTGCGGATGATACAAAACTGAGAGGTATTGCCAATTCGGAGAAGGATCGGGATATTGTACAGGAGGATCTGGATGACCTTGTAAACTGGAGTAATAGTAATAGGATGAAATTTAATAGTGAGAAGTGTAAGGTTATGCATTTAGGGATTAATAACAAGAATTTTATTCATAAGTTGGGGACACATCAATTAGAAGTAACGGAAGAGGAGAAGGACCTCGGAGTATTGGTTGATCATAGGATGACTATGAGCTGCCAATGTGATACGGCTGTGAAAAAAGCTAATGCGGTTTTGGGATGCATCAGGGGAAGCATTTCCAGTAGGGATAAGGAGATTTTAGTACAATTATACAAGGCACTGGTGAGACCTCATCTAGAATACTGTGTGCAGTTCTGGTCTCCCATGTTTAAAAAGGATGAATTCAAACTGGAGCAGGTACAGAGAAGGGCTACTAGGATGATCCGAGGAATGTAAAACTTCTCTTATGAAAGGAGACTTAAGGAGCTTGGCTTGTTTAGCCTAACTAAAAGAAGGTTGAGGGGAGATATGATTGCTCTCTATAAAAAAAAAAAAATCAGAGGGATAAATACAGGAGAGGGAGAGGAATTATTTAAGCTCAGCACCAATGTGGACACAAGAACAAATGGGTATAAACTGGCCACCAGGAAGTTTAGACTTGAAATTAGACGAAGGTTTCTAACCATCAGAGGAGGGAAGTTTTGGAATAGCCTTCCAAGGGAAGCAGTGGGGGCAAAAGATCTATCTGGCTTTAAGATTCTACTCGATAAGTTTATGGAGGAGATGGTATGATGGGATAATGGGATTTTGGTAAGTAATTGATCTTTAAATATTCAGGGTAAATAGGCCTAATCCCCTGAGATGGGATATTAGATGGATGGGATCTGAGTTACCTAGGAAAGAATTTTCTGTAGAATCTGGCTGGTGAATCTTGCCCATATACTCAGGGTTTAGCTGATCACCATATTTGGGGTCAGGAAGGAATTTTCCTCCAGGGCAGATTGGAGAGGCCCTGGAGGTTTTTCGCCTTCCTCTGTAGCATGGGGCACGGGTCACTTGAGGGAGGATTCTCTGCTCCTTGAAGTCTTTAAACCACGATTTGAGGACTTCAATAGCTCAGACATAGGTGAGGTTTTTCGTAGGAGCGGATGGGTGAGATTCTGAGGCCTGCGTTGTGCAGGAGGTCGGACTAGATGATCAGAATGGTCCCTTCTGACCTTAGTATCTATGAATAAGGGATAGATAAGACGGAAAATATAATGTTGCCTCTATATAAATCCATGGTACGCCAACATTTTGAGTACTGCGTGCAGATGTGGTCCCCCCCATCTCAAAAAAGATATATTGGAATTGGAAAAGGTTCAGTAAAGGGCAACAAAAATGATTAGGGGTATGGAATAGCTTCCGTGTAAGGAGAGATTAAGAAGTCTGGGACTTTTCAGCTTGGAAAAGAGACAATTAAGGGGGGATATGATAGAAGTCAATAAAATCATGACTGGTGTGGAGAAAGTGAATATGGAAGTGTTTTCTCCTTCTCATAACACAAGAAACTAGGGGTCACCAAATGAAATTAATAGGCAGCAGGCTTAAACCAAACAAAAGGAAGTATTTCTTCACACAGTGCACAGTCAACCTGTGGAACTCTTTGCCAGAGGATGTTGTGAAGGCCAAGACTCTAAAAGGGTTCAAAAAAGAACTAGATAAATTCATGGAGGATAGGTCCATCAACGGCTATTAGCCAGGATGGGCAGGGATGGTGTCCCTAGCTTCTGTTTGCCAGAAGCTGGGAATGGCGACAGAGGACGGATCACTTGATTACCTGTTCTGTTCATTCCCTCTGGGGCACCTAGCTTTGGCCACTGTTGGAAGACAGGATACTGGATTGGATGGATCTTTGGCCTGACCCAGTATGGCCATTCTTACGTTCTTGTGTCTAAATCAGTGAGACAGGATATATCTGGTGAGTAAATTCAGTTGTACACGCTTAATGCTGTCACTAGACATCTTAACTGATGCACTCAGTTTCTTCCAAATTTTAAAAATGTTTTAGCAAAGAAAAATGTTTCTAAACTGGATGGGTTGAGGCAGTTCTTTGATCTTTCTGTCATCTCCATTTTTTTTCTGTAGCAGAAGGCAGTGCCTCTTCCTCATTAAATCGTAGCATTTTGGATCTGCTTGTACTTTCAACCTACAGTGTAGAAAGCAGTAAGTACAAATGTTGCCAGGATATATGGTCACTTTCCAGTTGCACTTTCATTTCAAACCTTGCTTTACCATTCCCAGTGTTGCAGCAGGCTGGTGCCTCAGTACGCTAGTATTCTAGAAGAGCAAAATTAAGATGTTCCCATGGGATGTTGCAAGCATAATGAAACTTTTACATACTTCCCTGAGGAAAGTGGGCAGTACTTACCATATATACTCATTCATTAGCCTGTTCGTTTATAAGCTGACCCCCCAAGATGGATAGGTAAAAACTGTATGACTTTTATAAGCCAACCCTATATTTCAGGGGTTGGCAAACTTTGGCTCCCGGCCCATCAGGGTAAGCCACTGGCAGGTTGGGACGTTTTGCTTACCTGGAGCGTTCACAGGCACGGAGCCCCTCGGCTCCCTGTGGCCATGGTTTGCTGTTACCAGCCAGTGGGAACTTCCCGCAACTCCCATTGGCTGGGAACGGTGAACCACGGCCACAGGGAACTGAGGGGCTCCATGCCCGCAGACGCTCCAGTATTACAATGTATTAGATATTCAATTAAATGATTTCATAGAGTTTAAAATCATCAAATTTTGGTGTAGACCCGTTTATAAGCCGACCCCTGCTCTTTGATGCATCACCTTTTTACCAAAAATACTCAGCTTATGAACAAGTATATACAGTAATTGGAGCAGGTTGCTAGATAGCATGAGGAAAGTAATATATATTGCGAGTTCTGCAGGGATAGCTCCAGCCTCTTCCCAGTGGGAGAGCTGAGGTGGGCTAGACTGAGGTGGGGTAAGCTGCACTATGCATCTTGTGGGCACACTTTTTTTTTTTTTTAACAATATGCACTTAAACATGTATTTTATCTCTTATCCTCAAAAGAAGAACCAAAATGTATATGGATCGGTTTTAAACTTCATCTATGTCAGCTCACCGGTGCAACATTTATTCACAGCAAATCAACAGGAAAAAACTTAAGCCAATAAATAAATAAACTAATAATAATGAACAACTGCAAACTTCTGGGGAAAAATTACTATTTAAAGAATACGAATGGTTAATGACTTTAAATCTGAGTGTGTACTGTCTGAAGGAAATAGGATGAAATTCAGTCAGGACAAATGCAAAGTACTCCACTTAAGAAGGAACAATCAGTTGCACGCATGCAGAATGGGAAATGACTGCCTGGGAAGGAGTACGGCAGAAAGGGATCTGGGTTCATAGTGGGCCATAAGCTAAATAAGAGTCAACAGTGTGACACTGTTGCAAAAAAAGTGAACATCATTCTGGGATGTATTAGCAGGAGTGTTGTAAGAAAGACGTAAGAAGTAATTCTTCTGCTCTACTCTGTGCTATTTAGGCCTCAACTGGAGTACTGCGTCCAGTTCTGGGCATCATATTCAGGAAAGATGTGGACAAATTGGAGAAAGTCCAGAGAAGAGCAATAAAAATGATTAAAGGTCAAGAAAACATGACTTATGAGGGAAGATTGAAAAAATTGTTTGTTTAGTCTGGAAAAAAAGACTGAGAGGGGACATGATGATGATTTTCAAGTACATAAAAGGTTGTTACAAGGAGGAGGAAGAAAAACTGTTGTTCTTAACCTCTGAGGATAGGACAAGAAGCAATGGGCTTAAATTGCAGCAAGGGAGGTTTAGGTTGGACATTAGGGAAAAACTTCCTAATGGTCAGGGTAGTTAAGCACTGGAATAATTGCTGAGGGAGGTTGTGGAATCTCCATCATTGGAGATTTTTAAGAGCAGGTTAGACAGACACCTGTCAGGAATGGTCTAGATAATACTTGTCCTGCCAGGAGTGCAGGGGACTGGACTAGATGACTTCTCCAGGTTCCCTTCCAGTCCTAAGATTCTGTGATTGTATTTTAAATTTAGCCATTTGCACACTGCAAAGTCGGCTATTTGGAATTTTGGAGACTCAGAGCTATAATACAACAACTCTCACTGTGGGCAATCTGGAGCAGGGGACCTCAGTGCTAGAGAAGGTTAACTGAGCACAGGTACTGTAGGAGGTATCACCCAAAACCTTTGGGTTCTGTCCTTAGTAGCAGCTGGAGGAGGGAATGGGCAGGAATGGGGATGAATGTTGGTTCTCTGCAGCTCCTGAGCACCAACCAGTTTGCAAACCTTAGTGTGGTCAGCCTGGGCCAGAGTATGTGCAGCTGCAGTAGGCACGTGGCAGAGAGCCACACTCTGTAGATGTGAACCAGGCAGGGAGGAAGTAGGGGAGGACAAGTTTAACTGTGATTTCAGGGGCTGCTTGGGCACCTGAAAACTATTTTTTTTAGCAGATGATAACTAAGAAATTAGCTGTCAGCACTGTAATTCCTGTATAAAGAAATTTTTATATCATACATACATACAAAAACCAATCAAAGACACATTTGGTACTTTGTACACTGTCTTGCATAGAGAAAGATAAAATCTGCTTTCTTTCTTTAACAGACATACTGTTACTAGTGGGAGAGTAGTACCGTTGTTTCCAGTGTTTTTGTTTTTTGCTTTAACCCAGGAATAAATGAAATTTTTATTTTTTCAGTGTTGGCTTAAACTGTGCATTAGGGGCAGTGGAAATGAGGCCCTTCATTGAAACAATTGGGATATGTACGACTGCCTACATCATCTGTTATCCCAATGCAGGTGTGTGTTTTGTGTGTGTACACAAAGGGAATTAGTCCAGCCTTTCCATACAACTAGAGTTAATACACCAGGTAGATAATTTACAGGTCAGTCACAGTGTACATAATGTAGTAGCTCATCACTCCATTTTTTTTTGTTATATTTCAGCACCCCAAAAAAGCTGCTATTGGCCTAGAAGCTTGTATAGTATGAATTATTTCATCATTCTCATTAAAGGGTGTATCTAGAAGTTTAACTGAGCAGCTATACCTATCCACTTCAGTCGGAGCAGTTTCAGGTGCATGGTGGATAATTTAAATCTTTTTGGGGCTCAATCTTGCAACCTTTACTCTTCTGAGTAGTCCCAATGAAGTCATTCAAGCTACTTGTTTTAGTAGGGGCTACTTATGTGAATAAAGTTTGAAGAATCAGGCTCTTTTATTGCCCCAAGCAGCTTTAAGCAAGCATTTTCTGTGAAAGAGAGAGAAGTAGGGATGGATGGGGAAATAAACCTCCGTTACCCAAAACTCCTTTGGTAACACGTATGTAAACTGATTTTATTTTCTAGCAGCTCAAGTGTCTGATATTCTAGCAGTTTGCTTCAAAACTTTTCTTTCTTCTTTTACTATCCAAAATTTTATTTCCCCCGTAGAGACAGGATTTGATGCCTGGAAAAGAAAATAATTACTCTGAAAAGCAAGTAGTTTAAGGCCAGGTCAGACTACTACTTGCAACTCTGTAATTAAGAAAAGACCTAATCCATTTTTTATTTATTAGAAGTGTAGCAACTGCTCAGTTGAAAGGAAATGATGGCACTTTAACAGCACTCAGTAGCTATAGCAGCATAGCTGTTAGGTTAAAGGAAATAATTCCTTTAAAAACAACCCCCAAAACTTTCTTCCTACCTTACTGCATTCCACTTTCCAACTATTTAGGAAATAAATGTCATGACTACTGTGAGTTAGAAAAACATTTAGAATTTAACATTTAAAAAAAATTTTAGTTGTAATGAGGCATCATAAACACCTTCAGGAGCAACTAATAACTCACTGAATGATGATTACAAGTGCTATAAGGCATTTTAGTTCTACATGTGCAGCTGCTTTAAATGTCTCCTCTTTGTGGGGTTTAAGCACATTGTAATACTCTAAAAATATTTCTCAAGGTCTCCCCAATGCCTTTGGAGGTTACGACGAAACCCCTGAAGTGACTGCCAAGCATCTAAAGGTAGGGAATATTTCTCATGAATGGGTTTTACCTGTCACAGTAATAGTAACATGGTTGTCTCTGCATTTACTTTATACAGTCTTACTATAGCACTTTGTTAATTGGTTCTCAGGCAAGTATCACTGGGTATTTAGCTGGGGTCTCTTTTGTACGTTACAAACACCACTTTCCGCCAGCAGTTTATAACCAGTTTGTTGAATGGTGGCACTTGCTGACTCAGATCAGGAAAAACTTCTATTTAATGAATTTTGAAACCCTAAGTCATTCTGGCTTTTTTCCCCCACCCATTAAGTTGCAGGAAGGCTGCTTAGCTTGTGAGACCTGTTGATCTTTGAGAGATCTGCAAGCATTTGCACTCTTTTTCACTCTCTCACTCCCTCTCTCTTTTTAGAAATAATTCATCACAAAAGAGAGTAAGCTAACTGTGAACATAAATCTCAGTGGTTGGTTGGTTGTGGGGTGTGGTTTTTTTTTTTTTTTTTCTTTGAGTTTCTGTGCAGGAAACCTGCAGTGAGAAAGAAGTTCACTTAGGTAACGCTAGCCTATGTTAATGGTTTCCAGCCTTTTCCATCCTGGGACACCCCTCCCATCTAACAAAGATCCTCTTATAGAGCAATAAAGGAAGGGCAGGGTGGTTACAACCCCCCCGACAATTGATTATGACCCCCAGGTTGAGAAATCCTGGCCTGAGTTGGCAGACAACACGAATTACAACAGTTGGAAATTTGGTTTCCAAGAGGATTTTCCTACTGATGGAGGAGGAAGTTAGCTACTGACTGTTAACTGTCAAGTAATCAAAATAAAAGTGAATTGAGTTTTGTGTATTATCTTGTCATATACAAATGCTTCAAAACAATTTGTAAAATAGGGAGTTAAGTACTGTGCATGCAAACTGAGCAGCCTTTATGCACTTGGCACTATCTCACACAGTCATAGCCATTATAACCACTTTTGGGAGAGGAAGGGCTGTCCAAGACACTGGTTTTTCCATTGATTGCTCTGCAAAGTGCTATTTGACCTTTGCTGCCCATCTGAGATTAACAGGGGAGTGTGAGCTTTAAAGTGTCATCAGGAGGGCAGCATCTGAAGCAATGTGGAACATTTGGCCTTGTGTGTTGATTTACATTCACATTTGCAAATTTGGTCCACAGCTTTTAGACCAGAGACAAGAGGGTTGCCATACTAGCAACTGGGAGTGAATAAAGTGGAAGGAATAATAAATGTTATGGGGAAGTCATAGTACTGAAAACCAGAGAGGTAAAATTCAATGGACTTCTTTGAGTTGGGTTTAATTCAGTAACATTGCTTCATTTTGTTTTTCTTTAGGGAGCTTTAGCTTGCTTGATATTTGGAGAATATAGATTTTTTTTTTCTTACCTTCGTTTTTGTGAATTGCCTGTTTATTGGATGCAGTTATCAACTTGAAATTAAATAGTCTTTTCCCTGCACACAGAGTTTTGCTTTGGATGGTTTGGTCAACATAGTTGGAGGTTGCTGTGGTACTACTCCAGCACACATCAGGTAACTTCACAGGTCATGTTAGTCTATTCAAATGTACAGGAAAGGAAAATGTCCCTGTTCCTCCAAACTGGAGTTCCATGATTTGGGTTAAGACCTCTTCACAAAAAGAATAGACAACCTACTTGAGATCAGGCTGCTGCAGCCTGTGGGCCAGACAGCATTGTGCTCCTGCATTAGTGGCCTGTTTGTTGCAGGAGCTGGAGGGTGGTAAAAACAAGTGTAATACACCTGGTCCCCTGTCTTGACTAAAACTGTTCTAAAATAAAACCCTGTCTTCTCCTTTCCCCTCCTCTTCTGTGCTGCTCCTGTAGCTTTTGTGGGATAATGCTACAAAGCTGCTTTGAAGGAAAAGGAAGAAAGAGGCAAAGTGATGGCAAGGATCTGGGAGGGTTACAATGATAGTCCCATCTGGTCAGGAGAAATGTTTCAGTACAGCCTCACTAGAAATAGTAATTTGGAAGACATCCTTCCTGCCTTTATTCCTTCAGTGTTCACAAGAGGCAGACCCCCCCTCTCCCACAGGGATAGGGAAAAGCTAACCTTTCTGAGCCATCATTGCTCTGATGCCCTGTGTAAGTGTAGGAGGCATGGCATGTTGCCCTTAGTTGATTGTGAAGCCAAGAGAGGGAAGACGGCCATGCTGTCATAATAGTTGTGTTCATCCTGGGTTGCCTAAGGGCCATTAGGAGAAGCATCCCAGCTCAGAGAGTTAGTGATATTTGTCCCTTATTGCTGCTACACAACAGTCCATGTTCGAGAAGTCAGGATTTTGGATGGGAACCTCTGGGGCTGAGCAGTAGTGTGGAGAATCTCTCTGTCCACCCATAAATAAGGCCAAAATTTTTGTCCTGGTTATTTGTAGTAAAAGTCACTGACAAGTCGTGGGCAATAAATTAAAATTTCACAGAAGCCATGGCCTGTCTGTGACTTTTGTTGGTGCAGCTCCATGGTTTCTTCTGCCACCATGGTGGCTGGGAGCTGTGGGGTTCCCCCACTCCTCCTACGAGGCTGTTGCTGGAACCCTGAGGAGAGCCCCCGAGGAGTCTGTTGCCCGTTGGTGTAACCCTGCCAGGGCCCCGTTGGCTGCCAGCTCTAGTCCCTTGGCCCCAGGGGCTGAAGCAGAAAATGTCAAGGAGGTCTTTAGAAGTCACTGATTCGGTGACCTCCATGACATAAGTGTAGCCTTACCCATAAGTAAATGTGGGGGTGGTGATCTCCCATTTTGTATCTGATAGAAGTCTTTAGCGCCATACACTTAGTACAATTTGGATACAACATATTTCTGAAGAACATTTATTTTTGCTTTTGGCTGCACAAAATGAAATGTTATCCTTTGGCAGGGGTATTTGAATTACAGAGGAGAGGGGTGTCTCTTTCTAGTACATTTAATTTGAATATTACATAGAGGATTTTGATTTTAATTAAAAAATTATTTTAACTCCGGAGCTTTTTCTTGCCTCCTTCTGTTATTCAGGGAGATTGCTGAAGCAGTAAAAACATGTAAACCTCGTATTCCCCCCTCCTTCGTTGCAGAAGGGTATATGCTGCTGTCAGGTAAGAGAGAGCATAACAGCTTGAGACTTTCATCTTGTGACATGTACCAAGTTACTGCTCTCTAGAGACCAGAAAGGATGGGCGAGATCCCAACTCCATAGTCAAATACACCAGCTTCTGAAAGTTGTGTATGCAGACCCAAAGTTCACAGCTTGGGCCCATCTTGAGTTACAGCTAAATAATTAGTGAAACTATCAACTTCACAATCAGTAGAAATGTCTCTTAGACCCGACCTACACTGATCTCAGTCTTGTTTAATAATAGCTTATGTATTTTTCACCAATGGATCTCAAAGCACTTCGCACAAAAGGATAAGTATACTTATCCCCTTGTGCAAATGGAGAAATTTAGGCACAGAGAGGTGAGCTGATGTGCTGCAGGTCATGTGGGAGGTGAGTGGCAGAACCAGGAATAGAAGCCAGGTCTCCTGATCCTAGGGAAATGCCATGTTACTGCATCATGCTGCTGGTTTATAACACTGCTTGACTGGTGCATATGGAATTAACCCATGGTAAATCTGAATCTAGAATGTGGGTTTTGAACACAGTTTGGCTCTATACACACCGGCTAGCCAAAACCCTCTCTAAACCTGTGGGCCAGCTCTCTAGCCAGGGCACCATATAACATTTGCAACAGTAGCAAGATTTCAGTCCTGTCTCTTCAGGGTTGGGTTTGATTTCTCCAAACCAAAGCAATTCAGCATACATTAAACAAATTGGGTCTTGACCTAGGGTCTGCAGCAGGAGCCTATCTGCTCCCTGTAGATCTTACTCTCAACTGAGCTGCTGCTGCTTGTCCTTTTATCAAAGACTTGCAGGATACTGCCTGATCTCTGGGTTCAGACCCATTGCTGGGGATATAGCTAATTAGTCACAGAAGGAGAGCAGTGGTGTCAAGCCGGACTCTTAAAGGGCCATACCACCTTGTTTCCTGTGTAATGGGACCTTTGTTTGATATGTTTCTTAAAATCCAGCTGTAAGGCCAATATACAGTATTTGGGGACAAAAGCTTCTAAATATTTTTTTAATGAATTGAGAAATTTTTAATTAGACAAATTAGCCATTGCCCTTTGGGAGTCAGTAAGTAAGTTACTCATTGTCCTTGTTGGGCACATTTCCAAAGTGGTAGCAGAAGGATTTAATGTCACAGTATGAAGTCGCATGAAGGCATTTGCATGTTCGAAAATAAGCCCCATCTTCAAGATTATTAATTAATCTTATTGAGGAATTAATATTTTATGCCATTTATCATTATTTTAACTTGTGGTGCTCATAAATTGGGACAGTGTTTTCAAGCTTGGATACAGTTCAGTTGATTTTCAGAGGTGTCGAGTACCCTCTGGTTCCATTGACTTGCTTCCATGTAAGCTGCATTTGATTGCTGCCTCTGAAACTCAAGCCAGTTACTCAGGTGCCTAAAGTTAGGCACCTAAGTTTGAAAATTACAGCTAGGGCTGGTTTATTACATATGGTGTATAGTGCAACTACAGAGTTCTAAGGCCCAACCTTGCAGCCATCCCACATGCAAAACCCCCTTGGTGTTGATGGGGAGGGATGTGCCCAGAAGAACTAAAAGAGCAGGATGCTAGAGATACCTGAGGGAGTGGCTGTGTAGTGTTCCTTTCTTCCAGAGGTTGTCTCCCATCAGCATACTCGTGCGATGCCCTACCTACACCAGTATTTTCTGACCCTTTGCCTACGTTGTAAAGGAGATACAGCTGGTAGAGTCTGCAATTAAGAATTTTGCTATTGAAAGAGATTTTGTCCATTGCCACGACAATTTAGCGGACGAAATGATGTATTTCCAATTTCAGCTTGATAAATTGAGGGATCCACATTCCCACAGATAAACCTGGTCTTAGCTCTTGGACTGACAATAAGTTGCTTATTCTCTACAATGTTTCCATTTTTTCCGTGCATTTTTACAAATGTTTTCTAAAACGTCTCTTTAAGGTCTTGAGCCCTTCAGGATTGGCCCATACACCAACTTCGTTAACATTGGTGAACGTTGCAATGTGGCAGGATCAAAGAAGTTTGCTAAGCTCATCATGGCAGGCAACTATGAAGTGAGCATCCCATTTAAGTTAGGCTTCTAACACTACTTTTTCTAAGCAATTATATCGTTAGAGTATTTTTCTATTGCATTGTATTACTAGTTACTTATTAGGTCTACTTATAGCCCTCCTCCCACGCCAGCTATAGGAAGGTAAAATCTCCTCTTCAGTTTTCCTGTTTTTTCTCATTGCTCTTCCTTACTTAGGTTCCTGGCTGAGCATAATAGCTGTTGATGAATCCACAGTTAGGGTTTTGCCAAGTTCTCTGTTAGCTAGTGTTATTGAAAGATCTGTTTCTCCTTTAATACTAGCTATATAGCCAGGGAGAAAATAGATAGAATATAAATATTTATTGATTTGTGCTGTATTCTCGACAGTCTGGAGCTAGAGATTGAAAGGGGAGGGCAGAAGGGGAGGGATGGGGTGGTTTATAGGAAAGGTGCCCAAGAAAAGTTGGTAGCTACAACTTAGAACGGTGCCAGCTCAAAATGAAAAGACAGAGGGGCAGATTCTCAGCTGGTGTAAATGTCATAGCTCCATTGAGGCAAATGGCAGTATGGTACTTTATACCACCTGAAATTTGCCCGCAAAGTAGTTTGTTCTACTATTTCATACCATTGAAATAAGAGCTTTGGTTGGAGTGAGACCTCCTAAAATGTAGCAGCTGAGTCTGGTATGAGATGAGGAAAACTGAACCACAGTTTGTTGGGGCTGTGAGCAATAGAAAGGTGGTTTGGTTTGGTTTTCTGCCCCCCAGATCAATCAAGTGACAAAAACAAAGCAAACAGACATAAGCATTCAAATAACGGAAGAAGGACTCTAATATTCCCCTCCTAACACACACATTGTTTTGCAGCTTAATAAACAAGTGAACAGCCTCCAATAATGAAGTACATACAGTATGTCTACGCAGCGAAGAAAAACCTGCAGCTGGCTTGCTCAAGCTTGTGGGGCTCAGACTGTAGAGCTGTTTCATTGCTGTGTAGACTTCTGGGCTCTGGCTGGAGTCTTGGCTCTGGGACCCTCCCACCCTGCAGTGTTCTAGTGCCCAGGCTCCACCCAGCGCCCAGAAGTCTGCACAGCAACGAAACATCCTTGCAGCCTGAGCCCCGTGAGCCTGAGCCAGCTGGCACAAGCCAGCTGCGGGTTTTTCTTTGCTGTGTAGATCTACCCTTAGAGGCTAAGAAGATTTTAGTTTGTGACTTACAGGTCCTTACTGTAGTCCATCCCAGGAGGCTATTTTCCTGTAATCATTTGCAATCAAAATTGATTGTAACCATGTAAAGCTTTGATCTTTTCAGTAAAAACCCATTGCTAATTGTGTTTAAAATTGAAGGCACTAACAGACCATTGTGACTAAATCATCACTTTTTGCAGACCAAATGACAACAGCTTTGCAGTACTAATGATTTCTGGGTTGGTATATTCATAGATTCCCAGGCCAGAAGGGACCATTGTGATCATCTAGTCTAACCTCCTGTATAACACGCGTCATAGAACTTTCCCAAAATAATTCCTAGAGAATCTCTTTTAGAAAAATATCCAATCTTGGTTTAAAAATTGTCATTGATGGAGAGTCCATCATGACTCTAAATTGTTCTGATAGTTAAAATTTACACCTTATTTCCGGTCTGAATTTGTCTATCTCCAACTTCTAGCCATTGGATCGGTTAGACCTTCCTCTGCTAGATTGAAGAGGCCATTATTATGTATTTGTTCCCCATCTACATACTTACACTGTAATCAAGTCACCCCTTAATCTTCTCTTTTTGTTCAGATAAATAGATTGAGCTCTTTGAATCTGTCACGATAAAGCATGTTTTCTATTCCTTTAATTCTTGTAGCTCTCCTCTGAACATTCTCCAATTTATCAACATCCTTCTTGAACTGTGGACGCCAGAGCAGGACACAGTATTCTAACAGCATTCGCACTCATGCCAAGTATAGAGATAAAACAACCTCTCTACTCCTTGAGATTCTCCTGTTTTTTGCATCCCGGGATCACATTAGCTCTTTTGGCCACAGTATCACACTGACAGCTCATGCTCAGCTGATTATCTGCTCTCTCCAAAATCTTTTTCAGATTCCCTGCTTCTCAGGATAGTCTCCCATCCTGTAAGTATGACCTATGTTCTTTGTTCCCAGATGTATACATTTACATTTAGCTGTGTTGAAATGTATATTGTTTGCTTGCGCCCAGTTTACCAAGTGATCCAAATTGCACTGAATCAGGACCTGTATTTTTCATTATTTACCACTCCCCAAATTTTTGTTTGAATAGAATTGGAAGGGACCTTGAGAGATCATCTAGTCGAGTCCTCTGCACTCATGGCACGACTAAGTATTATGTAAACTTCTTGGCAGGTGTTTGTCTAACCTGCTCTTAAAAATCTCCAATGATGGAGATTGCACAACCTCCCTAGGTAATTGATTCCAGTGCTTAACCACCCTAGCAGTTAGGAAGTTTTTCCTAATGTCCAACCTAAACCCCTCTCGTTGCAATTTAAGCCCATTGCTTCTTGTCCTATCCTTAGAGGATAAGAACAGCAATTTTTCACCCTCCTCCTTACAATAACCTTTTACGTACTTGAAAACTGTTATGTCCCCTGTCAGTCTTCTCTTTTTCAGACTAAGCAAACCCAATTTTTTTCAATCTTCCCTTATAGGTCATGTTTTCTAGACCTTTAATCATTTTTGTTGCTCTTTGGACTCTCTCCAATTTGTCCCCATCTTTCCTGAAATGTGGCGCCCAGAACTGGACTCGAGTTTAGGCCTAAACAGCGCAGAGTAGAGCGAAAGAATTAACTTCTTGTGTCTTGCTTACAACACTCCTGCTAATACATCCCAGAATGATGTTCTCTTTTTTTGTGACAGTGTTACACTGTTGACTCATATTTAGCTTCTGGTCCACTATGACCCCCAGATCCCTTTCTGCCGTACTCCTACCTAGGCAGTCATTTCCCATTTTGTAGGTGTGCAACTGTTCCTTCCTAAACGGAGTACGCTTCCACTTGCTGGATCTTGAGAGGTATCTTCAGCAGTTTCCACATGGAGGACCTGGTATCCATATGAAACTTAAGCTTGTGTGGAATTTCTTCTGGTCTTCTTTTTTCTGGTGGCCACAGGCTGCCTATTCTCATTTATCTCCAGCAATGTGGAATGCCACTGAGCTCTTGCCTCTGGTGGTTATGAACTGCCAAGGCTCCTCACTGACTTTCTAATTCTTTGGTGGCCAGTTCTATTCTTCTTTGATCCATTCTTCTTTCCCAAACCTGGCTATCTAGGAACTGCTCACCTTCTCTGATTCCCAGGAGCATTTCAACTTGCCCCTCCAAACTGCAAATCTTTTCTTCCAGCACAGCCACCAACTTGCATTTAATGCACAGGGAATCTCTTTTGGCTTCAGGCAGAAAAGAGAATGTGGTCACATCTGTTGCAGGTCTCCACCACTCTTCCATCTCTGGCCACCTTAATATTGCATGTAGAGCTGGAAGGAAAGCCTTTCTCACTCCCACTCTTAACTCCCTCTGAAATGCCTCTGTTTGTGGCTCTCAGGTTTGCATAGCAAGTGACTTTTTATACTAAGTCTGCCTGTGTAGCTCAGCTCAGCTACATCCCTCACCACGTGAGAGCGATTAACCTCTGAGACTTCAAATAGCTGTGCTTCTCAAAGATCAAAGAGTTAGAGCCTCATGACCTTTTACAACACACTGATCAAAGCTCCAAGGATATGTAGGAGGACACCTACTTGTCTTGTATGTTGACAAAGGAACCTTTTATAAAACTAATCAGAAAAGGAGATGCTCTCATTTTGATAATCTACAACATAGGGTGAATTCAGAGAGCTTTGTTTGGGAAAGTGTAATAATGTCTCCTCCATGACTAACTCATTTGTTCCACTTATTCATTTTAAATCTCTCCATAGGAAGCTCTGAGTGTAGCCAAGGCCCAAGTTGAGATGGGAGCCCAGATTTTGGATATCAATATGGATGATGGAATGCTGGATGGGCCAAGTGCTATGGCCAGATTTTGTAACTTCATTGCTTCGGAACCTGACATTGCTAAGGTTGTACTTGATTCATCCTACAGCACATTCAGTCAGATTTCTGTTGATATGTGAATCATATTTTGGTAAAATGTTGATACGGATTGTCCTGTTTAGTAAACAGGAAGTGTGTGTATTCAGTTATCCTGCACTAGTTTTGTGATGGGAAAGCCACAGGCATCAGAATTTTGGGTTCTTTCCTTCCCTTTAGAATAGTGTCACATGTGCTAAGTGGCGTGCAGCAGAATAGCCTTCCACAGAAACACAGATTTTAAGCACACTCCTTCTGAGCTGCATTGTCTTTTATTGCCAACTCAAAGGCATGCTGCATTTTTCCTTTGGTTGGCAGAGCAGAGTATCAAGTCCTTTTTAAAACCACTATGCACAATATAAACTAACAGTAGAGTGCTGTGCTTAGCAGTGTTCTCGTACATAAATCTCATCTGTCTGCAGAACAAGGGGCCAGAGTTCACTATAGATATAGGAAGGTTCTCCCACATGATACTAAAACCTGCTGATGCCAAGGAATTTGGCTTTCTAAAAACCAATACTTTCATGCTGGAAGATGAGCTGGGGAGGAGAGCAGGGAAGAGAGAGATCTCTGTACAATGTGCATATTATGGAGGCACCATAGCAGCTCTGCATTTAGATTTGCACTGAAAACAGCTATTCTGGGTGCTATTTTGTTTGTTGATTGCTCCTGTTTTTTATTCCTATCCTTAAGCAGGCTTGAAAACCTGATGAATTTTGTGTTTGCTTTTCCAGCCTTTTGTTTAAGTTGGTGGATGGTGATCAGGGAAAATTTGCTGCTAATTTGCACGTCCCCTCTTTATCTTTCTGCTTGATACAGGTGCCGTTATGCATCGATTCTTCAAATTTCTCTGTGATTGAAGCTGGCTTGAAGTGTTGCCAAGGGAAATGCATCGTGAACAGCATCAGCCTGAAGGAAGGTGAAGATGATTTCCTGGAAAAAGCAAGAAGGATTAAGTTGTACGGAGCAGCTGTGGTGGTCATGGCTTTTGATGAAGTGGGTCAAGTGAGTGTCACTTTATTATGTGACAGATTTCACTTTTTGAGATGACCGCCCTATTCCCATAGGAGGAGGAGGTAAAGTGGCTGTGTAGTTAGAGTCAAATATGATTAGAGGCCTATACAATCTTAGTAACACTTTTTCTTCCCCCCCCCCCCCCGCCTTCCCAATCTAGAGACATTTTTGACCTGTTGATTGTGTTGAGATAGCACTATATTCATGTGCGTAGTCTATTTGAAACCACTGGATTGATTGAATTGAATATACCACTCCTATAAGAGTGACAGGAGCAGCCCCAGGCCCCATCATAAGAGGCCAAAGTCTGCCAGTAATAGCAGCAGTATTGGTGTGCCACAAGGCTATGCCATCTATACTAGATGATGATTGTGGCAGTGGAGAAGGCAGGAATTTTATTGCAGAGATATAAAAGATAGCAGAGATATAAAATTTCTGTTAAATTCTATAGTTCTTTTCCACTTCAGGTTTCTAGTTCAGAAACTGATTGCCATATGGATCAGAGAGAGAACTAGGCTCAGATCTATTTGTGAATTAGTTTCGTTCTTGCCAGAGCTGTCTTTAAGTTTTGCTGCAATGCTGGAAATGGGGCCCATATCAGAACTGTGGAGTGTCTCTCTCAATCTAACCTACTTCCTTTCTCTAATGGACTGAACCAAGACCCCTCAGCTCTGAACATGTCTAAACTTGGATTTATAAACTCAATCTCATTTTTCCCAAGTTCATGGTGTTCAAATTGGTAACTCTGATTCATGAGAGACCTGCCAACTTAGCTCTGGAGCTTTGGTTCCATCCTATCTTTGTGTTACATAGCAGAAATGCTTTCTTTTCATACCCCTTCTTTTATTTTTCCAGGCCACAGAAACGGAAACTAAAATTGCAGTGTGCACCAGAGCTTACCACCTCCTTGTGAAGAAAGTGGGCTTCAATCCAAACGATATAATTTTTGACCCCAATATTCTGACCATAGGGACTGGAATGGAAGAACATAACCTGTATGCAATTAACTTCATCAGTGCAGCGAAAACCATAAAAGTGAGGGTTTTTTTGGCTGTTGCTGTTTTTTTTGTTTTGTTTTTTATTATAACTTCATGCAGATCTAATTAAAAAATCCCCAGTGCTTCACAATAATTTACTTCTTAAACTAATAATAGTGGACTACTCCTGTGAACTGCAGTAGTTTCTCAACACTGCTATGCTTCCAATAGGAGACATTATACATTATGTAGTGCTTTAAATTTAGCTCAGTCCATAAACTGTACCATAAATATATTGATATTAATGAAATGAAGTAACGTTCATAAAATGTCAGCACTCTGGCCAAAAGGCCCCCCTCAAGACATGTGAAAGCTGATTTGTTTAATTAAGTTCAATTATTGTGGCTGGATTAGTTAAGGTTTTTGTGTGTGCTATAATGTAAGACTTTCTTCACTTTTTATTTAGTCACAGTATACCTGTTGGGACACCCAGAAATAAAGGGCATCACTTGTATAAAGCCATGTCACCCATTCTATCGTTACATTTGAGGGGGCAATGTGATGGGTTCTATTTGTTGCCAGTCCTCGCAAACAGATTCTATTTGAAATTTTCTGGGAGATGAGCAGGCAGCATCCTGTCCTATCTCTGTCCTGGATCAGTTGAACTCAGAAAGTCTTTCCAGTCGCCAGATGAGATTTTGGATTCCAAGCTAGCCCAGTGTATTCCTGTGGCATGACTCTAGCTTTGTGTGTTACTAAATTTACCATGGCTGCTCTGTGAGTTTTGACTAAAAAATGCAGTGACAGCCCTTCTTTAAAAAAAAACAAAAAAACAAACAAAAAAAACCCAACCCTAACAAATAGGATCTAGTTAATATTTGATGACAGATAATTAATTTACAATTTTTGTTGAGAAAGATAATCTGTGAGTTACTACTATGTTGGATCCCTTTTCTTCCTGGTGTCTTTGCTCAGTTTAAGGAAAAGTGAACATGTTAGTGTTGCAGAAAGCAGAAGTTGTCAGACTTTCATAGTGTGGAACACATATTGAGAGAGGAGAGCAGCTCCCCTCCTGTTTACTATTATGTGGAACACCCCTCCCAGTCACGACCCCATTCATAATAGCCCATCATCCCTTTGGGAACCACACAAGTTGCTTATGTATTGCTAGGTTGGTTCTTCCTTTTTTGTTTCCAGCTTCTTCTACAGACATTCAAGTTCTTCTCTGCACGGAAGAGCCTGGATAACTGTAGAAGCAGTTGGAACCAAGGAGAGGAAGTGAGGTGCTGTCATCATATGACTTGCCAGCACTGCACAGACCTGGAACAAGTTCTCTGTGGATCATTAGTGCCTCTCCAACACCTCTTCAGGAATCACTTCTGTAAAGTTTGACCATGCTGATATTTTGATCCTGTTGCTAGGAAACACTGCCAGGAGCTAAAATAAGTGGAGGCCTTTCCAATCTGTCCTTCTCCTTCCGGGGGATGGAAGCCATTCGAGAAGCAATGCACGGAGTTTTCCTGTATCATGCAATTAAGGTATGATGTGCTTTCCGACTACATTATTTGTGCTCCGCAGATATGTGGTGTGAGGTTTTATGGATATTGCTGCTGATCTTTTTTCTGTACTCTCAGTATGGCATGGACATGGGGATAGTGAATGCAGGGAATCTTCCAGTGTATGATGATATTCACAAGGAACTTCTACGGCTGTGTGAGAATCTGATCTGGAATAAAGACCCAGATGCTACAGAGAAGCTTTTACATTACGCCCAGGTAACTTTCAGTGTTATGTCATTAACCTTTTGTACAGAACCTAGGCTGTTGCATCTAAGTGCTGACACACCAGGTAAGATTAAAACACACACATTTATGTAGCCTCTGACAGGGAGTAGTAGAAGCTGCCCAGCTGGAGCAAGTAGCTCCGTTATTAAAAGCAAATGGAAAAAAACTGAACCAAATTGAATACGCTTACATCATTCCCTGAAGGTGGCTAACAAATCAGAGTCCTTCTGACTAAGGAGAGCCTGTGGCAAAGGTACCTTCTGTTGACTGTTTTGCCTCTGGAGCAGAATTTTATATTGCACTAGGGGCTGGGATCATCCCGGGAAGTGAAGAGGGCTCTTTCTTTTGCAATTCCAGCCCCTACATGTCTTTTTGGAGGACAGAGAGCATTTTGTGTGTGCCTGAAAGGTGATCCGGTGGTAAAGGCATTCTAGTGGGACACAGATTTGCATTCAGTTGCCAGCTGTGCCAGAGTTCTGTGTGGTGTTGGGCACGTCATTTAATCTCCCTCTCTTTCTCATCTCCCCATCTGATAAAAGGTGGCTAAAACTATCCAACCCCACAGGGGTGTTATGTTGTTCGATGCATTTGTGAGAGACTGTGGTGATAGGGACCATATAAGTACCTATCTAAAGGAATATGAAAGATGCCAGATTAACAACCCTATAGACTTAAAGTGAAATTCTGGTCCCATTGAAACCAGTGTCAACCCTTCTGTGGATTTCCAAGTAAGTTACTAGGGCACATTATAGAATAATCCTAAACCAGACTGAAGAGCTATTTCTAATGACTGCAGGCCACACCCCTTTATTAAAACTGAGCGGGACTATAGGATGTGTTACTGAAATGCATGGATTGTGTTTGGCCTGTAGGACACAACTATGTCCATGCCTGTATAAGAACAAGGGCAGTAAATTTAAAATAAATAACAGGAAAACTTTTCTATCCATGTCATTCCTCGTCCTCATAGCACACACTTTATGTAAGACTTAATATTATTACTAAGGTTGTTTTGTACAATGCTTTTTAATACCAGTTGATTTACAAGTTATCTTTCTTGGATGTGATGGTAAACTGTGGATATTTACGGTATCTGCAGTTGCAGGGAGGGCAAAAAAAGACAACTAGAGCCTTACAATGAAATAGAAGAGCCAAAGGGCATGAAAAATAAAATAGTTTAAGGGCCAGATTAACAAAGATATTCTGGAACCTAAAAATTTAAATAGATGCCTTGGAAAATCTCACTAAGCACCTATGTGAGTTAGGAATCTAAATACCTTTGTAAATTTGGCCCAAAGTGGTGGTGGTGGAAGAACCAAAGGGGATTATTTTAAACCAGAAATATGTCTGTCCAGTAGGCTAAATGTCTTAATTTATGGTGGTGTCCCTTAATGTTAAAGGGAATTAATAGCCCAATCAATACTATTCAACAGCCCTCAAGAGGGACCACGTAAGTGTTTCTGCAAGAGGCAGACTTTGAATGCAAATAGAGCGTGAAAAGCAGTAACATGGTTGGGTAAAACAGATGGGCTCTTTCTTCTGGTAAATCTTAAGAGCATGGAAAAATACAGTCTCGGTGTGTGAATTGTTACTGTTTCAGATATTGGACTCTCTGCCCAGTTCTCAGAGTAGATGTGTTTATTGCAGAAGTTGGAACAGTCCCATGCTCTTTACCAAAAAGAGAGAATCTATCTATTCAGCACATCCCTAAAACCTGAATGAAAACTTAACATAAAATTCCAGTAGAGGATCTGTAGAAAATCCACAACTGACAGCTTTGAAATGTGGCCTGCACTGGAGATAGAAACTTTGGCTTGGGGTTTTTGTATGGCACTTTCTTAGAGCCTTGTATTCTTCTTCTTTTGGGTGAGATCAATCTTAGTGGAGGGGAACCATGCAGGACTGTGTGTACTATACCACTAAAGCCTTTCCCTGATTCTTCAGTGGTATATAAGGCCTTGTGCAGGCCCTGTAAATTGGAATGAATTTCACCCTTCAAAAATGTATTTCATATGTGTGTTTCACTGATTTGGTGTGGCATGTGTAATTGCTTTGATTTCTGCTCTGCAGAGGGTAATTAACTGTTACTGGATGCTGCATTCTGTAAGCCTACGTATTTTCTTTATTCCTTCACGTCAACTGTAGAAATCCTTACAGTGCTAACATGCAGTGAGCATGAAAACTGCCGCACCAGATCTGGCCAAGTCCATCTTTGGTATCCTGCCTCCAACAGCACTTCAGAGTGAGGCAGCCTCCCTCCACCTCCCCTGCCTGTAGCAATGCACCTTGCCAGTCGTCCAGTGCTGCACATTGGGGGGTGGGGGGATGTGTGTGGGGGAGTGGAGATTTCCTCTTTGTCAGTCTCACCTCCCCGGCGGATCAGGTTTTACCTGAAACATGAGATTCATTCATCTCTTGCATAGCTGCAATATTCTTAGGGTAAAATCCCATCTTGAAGTCAATGGGAGTGTTTCCATCCTTAGTGAAGATGGCTTTCCATCCTTAGTGTCCAGAATTGTCCTACTGTAAAAATCCATTCATAGTGTGTACTCCCACCCCACCACAGCAGCAAATTCTATACATTAATTACGTGCTACGTAATTGTGGGTAAAATTGATCCCATTACTGAAATGCATGGCCATAGGCCCAGCACAAGGTTATTACTTTTTTGCTCCTTTTTCATCTATCCAACCCCATTTCTCCTTCTACTGTTTAAACTCTCTAATTTACCACTTCCCTTTCAAAAGTCTTATCCACCCTGCCTCCCTCTTTTATTTGACTTCTTGTTAATGTCTCTTCTGCCAAGTTTCTCTCTACTGGGGATTTCAGGATGAGTGCTGGCCTCCATGACATACTCATCGTCTCTGCTTGACTCCCATAGCCTTCACCAATCTATAATCATTGTTGCCTGTATCCTGGATCTCATCTACAGCAACATGTGAATTTTTTTTTTCCCCCTTTTCTAATCTCCTCTTACTCTGACCTACACTGGCCACTGGTTATTTAAACGTTCTCTTCTCTATTTCATCCCTCTGCAAATTGGAGTCTCACTTCCCTCAAGCACCTTTATATCCATATAAATGTGCCATCCTCATCTGGCCTCTTGGTTATCTCTGTTCTTGACCCAGCTACTGTACTATCTGCAGGGCAAGATGACACTGAGAGAACACCTGCTTGCTGTCTACATTACAGCTATCACTGAAGGTAACACTGGTGCAGAAAAATGCTTCCAAGTTTCTGGTGTAGACAAGGCATTAAGGAGAGCACTTTGACTCCAGCTGACTTTATTCTTTCTATAGAGGAGAGATCCAATCTTGTTTCCTCTGTGGATCATCCAAAAGGGTTGAGGGCCATTTCATGAAGAGGGTAGAACAAGATCAGAAGGTTTATGGGAGAAGAGAGTAAAGTAGCATAAGGCTTGGTAGCTCTGCAGAAACTTTAAAGTCAGTTGAGTTGAATACAAATACATGGTCCTACCTTTAAAAGGCTGCTAATAAACATTCAAAGCAATGGGATGAGACAATCAGAAGTCAATGAAATGTGGGAGTGTTTAGGGCAATTTTTCTCTTTCAAAATGCACCATGGGAATAGTTTGCACAAAGCAAACTGACTTGAACCTAATGCAGTGATGGATGTAATGGTCTTCTGTTTCCTCAGCCATGTACCTTTCTGGTGGATATTTGTGTATTTAAGAACAAATCCTGCTATGGGACTAAAGCCTGAAATGAGAGAAAGAAAGTGTATGTTGGCTATTTTGTGCTGATGAAACTTCCCAGCATGAAATAGTTCTGGATGCCTTTTAATTCAAAAGTAATCCGGAACGTGGTATAACATAAACTCTACTCCAGCAGAACTGAACTAATGCCAAATTAATTATTTAGGATTTTAAAGTGAATTGTGCACTGGGCTGGCCTGGGATCCATTTAAATTACTTTCCTAAGCAGAAACCTAAAGATGAGTACTTTCAGCATGCCTTATTAGTGGTAGTGTTGTTAAAGTTCTTTTTTCTTTTCTTTTCTTTTTCTTTTCTTTTCTTTTCTTTTCTTTTCTTTTCTACATCTTCATTACAACATGCTTTTCAGAGTGTCAGTTTTATTTGTCAGTAGAGCATCAGATGCATAGTGCTTTGTGTACTTGTATAAACAGTACTACTTTCAAAGGCCTAAAAACATTTAGTGTGGGATGTGTGTAAAGTTTTAAATTCTGATTCCTAGAAAAATAAAAGACCAGATTCTGAGGTTATGACTGTGTCCTGTACCCAGTCAAATTCCCACTGACTCCAATTCTCTCTCAATCCATTTTAGACTCATGCCCAAGGAGGAAAGAAAATGGTACAGACTGATGAATGGCGGAATAGCACCGTGGAGGAAAGGCTGGAATACTCACTTGTCAAGGTGAATTTATATAAAGTTACCTTACGTAGTCAAAGTATGCAGTATGCAGGGATCATACCTGTGGCCCACCTGCTGGTACCAAGATATAGTCCTTAAGAAGGCCACTGTTGGCTTAAAATTCATAATCTTTCTTGCCTACGTTACTAATAACACAAGTAATTTCAAACAAATAGTCATATTTAGTTTTCACTGCTTAGACTCTTTGACTTGCAATTTACTCAACTAGGTGAATGGGGATTGACTGGTCAGCTTCACTTCTAATGTTCTGTTTCTACTCCATTTCACTTTCCGTTAAAAGGGTGCTGGTATGTTTGGGTTGCAAATGCGATGAAGAGCAGAGTTCATGTAATCATAAACTGGTTTCCATTGAAAATCTTTAAAAAGATCTGTATATGTTGGGAGTTAGCACAAAATGGAATTTATGTAACTTCATGATTAGTCAGTGTTTGGATAGATGCTTGTTGTAGACAGTTTACTAATTGCATACTAAATAAAGAATAGTGAATTGCATAGAGAAAGTGAATAAGGAAGTGTCATTTACCCCTTCACACAACACAAAATCTAGGGGTAACCCAATAAATTTAAAAAGGCAGCAGATTTAAAACCGATACAAGGAAGTATTTGATTCAATGCACAGGTTTCAGAGTAGCAGCCGTGTTAGTCTGTATTCGCAAAAAAGAAAAGGAGTACTTGTGGCACCTTAGACTAACAAATTTATTTGAGCATAAACTTTCGTGAAAGCCTATGCTCAGATAAATTTGTTAGTCTCTAAGGTGCCACAAGTACTCCTTTTCTTTTTTATTCAATGCACAGTCAATCTGTGGAACTCATTGCTTGGATATGTTGCGATTGTCAAAAGTACAACTGGGTTAAAAAAAAATTAAATAAGTTCATGGAGAATAGGTCTATTAGTAGCTCTTAGCCAAGGAGGTTAGCGATGCCACCCCATGCTCTGGGTGTCCCTAAACTTTGGAGAGCCAGAAACTGGGACTGAATGACAGGGGATGGATCACTCTATAAATTGCTCTGTTCTGTTCATTCCCACTGAAGCATCTGGCACTGGCACTATCAGAAAACAGAATATTGGTCTAGATGGACCATTGATCTGACGCAGTATGGCCATTCTTATTACTTCTGGGGGGATTCTGTGTGACTGCACGCCCACAGAAAATGCATGCCCCCTACCCACCTCCCGCACAATTCCTGTGCTTCCCTGCAAAAAACTGTAGGGAATCTGGGGGTGAGTGGGTGGGGTGGGGAGGCGGGGGAATGACCCTGGGTGCAGGGTTTTTGGAGGGGGGATTGCCCCCCTCCAAACAGAGATGAGGCATGGGGGGGACACACGGGTTTACGTGCCACTGTCCCCCTCCCCCTCCTGGTAGAGTCCTATTGCCCCTGCATCCCAAACCCCCAACGAGCCCCTATATATCCAGATCTCCCACTGAGTCACTCTCCCACACATTGCCCCACACCTGGATTCCCACACACTAAGCCCCACCACACTTGGATTCTGTTGAACTGAGCCTACCTGCCCGTACCTGGTGCACCTGGCACAGAGGGGTAGGGCCAGCCCTTGCACTGAGTCAGGGTCAGGTGCAGCCTCACTGCCTTGTGTCTGTACTGGGGGAGGTGTAGGCTTCAGGGTGATCTCCCACCTCAATGCAGTCAGTGGCTTTTGCTCCCCACTGCCTACTGGAGCCACATTTATTTATTGACAAATAAAATTTGCAGAATTTTATAGAATTTTAAAATATTGTGTGCATAAATTTTAAGTTTTTTGGCACAGAATTCCCTCAGGAGTATCTTATGCATATTTTAATGAGATCAAGGCGGTCCAAGAAAAAGTAATTGAAAGATAGTTATGACACATTCTTGAAGATAAGCAGTCTAAAGTTGATCAATTTTTGCTTTTGTGATTTTTTTTTAAAAGGACTCTGAAAATTATGGGGAGAACACAGACACAAACACCCACACATATATATATATACACACACACACACACACACACACACACACACACACACACACACACACACTCTGTGTCTGTGTGTGTGTATATATAATGTATATAAAATAAAAATTTTGTAAATTTTTTTTCAGGGCATTGAAAAATTCGTCATTGAGGACACAGAAGAGGCACGATTAAACTATGAAAAATATCCCAGATCTCTGAACATAATTGAAGGGCCCCTAATGAATGGCATGAAAGTTGTTGGTGATCTTTTTGGTGCTGGAAAGATGTTTCTGCCTCAGGTAAAGACGGGAATAATCCCTGTCTCTTATATTTCCGCAAGTTTAGCCTAGTCTCTCTATTATCTATCCAGTTGTTGCTTATAATAAGTGTCCATAAATGGTTCTGTTCCAGCTTCCCTTTCCAAAGGAAGTGGACTGTTTCAATTCTAAAAAAGTAGATGTAGCTATTAAGATTTTTTTGTTCTTTCATTGCACGTGACCCTTCTTTGTAGGTGGAGTTTTGTTGGGTTTTCTGTTTTGTTTCCTTCCCTTTCTTTTCAATTCCCCATCGTTTTTCCATGGTGCTTGGTGGGCACCTCGTTGACCATTGCATTGTAATTTCATCTTTAGTGGATTTTACTTAAGGGCCTGATTCTGAAAAGAGGTGAGCTCCTTCAACTCACATTGTGCTATTTATGTTTGGTGGTTACTAAGCACTTGTCAGGATTGGGCCCCACAGCCCTGCTCCTTGAGTGAGCTCCAGGCACTCAGTGGGGATCTGCATGGAGCAGGGGTTGGACAGCATAGAGCTCACTGCAAGAGTGGGATCTGTGTTTGCAAATATGTATTTTGGTTTGCAGGTTTTCTGTGACTGGTTAGAAAAACAGGCTTTTGAAGGACTGTAGTTTCTCTGTGTCTTGCACTCCTTTCCTCCATTTGTCAATTCAGGTGATAAAGTCTGCTCGAGTTATGAAGAAGGCAGTTGGCCACCTCATTCCCTACATGGAAAAGGAAAGAGAGGAAGAGAGAGCTAAATCTGGCAGCATTGAAGAAAAGGTAAGTTGTGCTCTCTTGTGCTGTAACTCTGTAAAACTATCTTTCACTGAAGCTGGGCTATAGATCTGAACGACAGGGGATGGATCTGTATGAATTGTTTGATTTAAAAACCTGAAATCTAGGTCAGGCACACATCAGTGTGTGAACCTAGGCCTGGTTCCAAGTGGATCTTGTATGAATTAAGGCTAGGAGTCCAAATCATGTGGCACGCTCAGGCTCCACATGGCTGTGACCTGAAGCCAAACACCAGAACTTCTGTGGTTGGGTCTGAAATGTCGTATATGTTTTTAGTTTGAACTTCAAAATTTGTGGAATAACGCTGGTAAACTGAAAATGACAAATCCCATGTGGCTTTGGCAATTATCAGGGCCCTGGATGCGATGTCATATCTAAATTCTGCAGCAAGATCTGTTTTCTGCAGTTTGTCAGCAGCAGATGTTGTGGCAAATGGAAACTTCTGTAGCAGCATAATGTAAAAGAATTTTAAAAAATCAGGAGAAACCCAGAGAAATGGTAAATCTAAAATTTGTAAGTTTTCTTGGGCTTTTCCTTAGATGATATATCTTGATATAGAATTATCATTATCTATTATTATTATTATTATTATCAATATTATTATCTATTATGATGTAGAATTTTCCATTTGCGATCCATTTTTTACATGGTTATGCCTTTCATGAAATAATGGTTTAAATATTTAAAAAAAATGCTGGAAAGAAGGACTTTAATAGAAAAAAAATTCCGTATAATTTAACGGGAGAGAGAAAGCATGTCTTTTCTCTTTCTCCTCCCTTAGCCATCTCTCATGGATTTTTCTCTCTTCTGCCGGAGAATGATTTTGCAGACTTTTTTTTTCCTTCCCCTCCATTCGTAGCAGCAACATATTCTTTGCTTCTGCTGCTCTCTGTTCCGAACCAACTCCTGTCTATTTTAAGTTGTGTGCACCCTAGTATTCCTCTCTAGCGTGACTGCCTGTATCTGATCCAGTGCCAATAAGAATCTGGATTGGGCCCCTTGTGAGCTTTGTGGCCTCTGTCGCATTTGGTGAACTCTGTTGTGTCACCAAAGAGGGAGGCTAACAGAGTTTGAGGGATTTTAAAAAAGAGTCAGCTCCTGCTCAATGTAAGATTGCTGCTCTGTTGGGGAAGGTGGGAAAAGAATGAGCAAGACCAAGCAGTCCCTCCTGCAGTGTCTGCTCAGTGAGGGCTATAGAGTTTTCCCCTGGAAATACTGCTCCTGGAGATAGCTGTTGAGCAAGAGGAGAATGCCTTGTAGCTTCCATCTGAAAGCACGTTTGCACACTTGACAGACTTCACTTTTTCATGGTTACTTCCAGGACCATTTCAGTCACTGAGATGCAGGGATCAACACTTCATTAGTAGGCACGCTGAGATTTATGGAGATGCATAATGGAAAGTGTTCTAGGAAGCCCAGAAAAGGCACCGGAGGCGCCTGAGGAGATCTGGTGACTGTTCCTGGATCCGTATAGGAGAGAAGATACTTAAAATGTATATTTCTAGTTGTATTTTAATATGCTCCCCCCTTCTGCCTGGGCTTTGCTTGATGCAGGGAAGGGGGGAGCAATCATGAAGCCTATGACTGCTCCCTGTCCTGCACCAGTCCAGACATGGAATTATAGCAGCCTATGGACTGCTCTAAGGTATGCCACTGACATACGGTTCTTGAGGGAGAATCACTATAGGGGAGCTCTACTTTTGCCACACCACTGGCAGTGCCCTCTGTGCTAGCATTGGGGGTGCATCTGGTGCAGGAGCTCCCTTGGTAGGTTCTGATCTTTAAGGGGAATTCTCTGCTGGCCATTGATGTCCCGAATCTGGCCAATTCATGCAGCTTGAGTCATATAAAATAGCCAGGTTGTACTAGAGTCTGGCCCGTTATTACTGATTTGTAGAAGATTCTAACTCTTTTGGTGGGTGTGAAATTTTACTCCTCAATTCCTTTCCATCCATAATTCACTTTCCTTTCAATACAACATTCAAAATAGATCAAAATTATCCTCGAGGCACAAACATGCACTTGGTTCTGAGCAGTTGTTCTCCGTTCTCAATATTTTATCTAATTAAACTAGAATATTAGTGCAATTGTTATATTTTAGAGTAGCGGTACTACACAAGTTCAAGTCTGTGTAACCCTGAACGAAATAGGGTTCAGCTCTAAAACAGTTTTACCAGTTAAATCGGTCTCAGAAATCAGTTACTTTTCAGTTAATAATTGTCATTTAATATTGATTTGTGTTGCAGTAGCACTAGGAGCCCCACTTGTGGACTAGGACCCCGTTATACTGGGTGCTGTACAAACAAATGAGCCTTCCTCACAGTTATAAATACTGAGATGTTTGCTCATCTTGCAGGACCCTTACCATGGCACAATAGTGCTAGCTACTGTAAAAGGAGACGTACATGATATTGGCAAGAATATCGTGGGAGTGGTACTAGGCTGCAACAATTTCAGGTAATGAGCTTAGCTGTTTGTCCCTGTTTTCTTTACAGTACAACATTCTCTTCTAAATTATAATATTTGTTGTGTCAGAAGAAACTAGAATTGGGCAAAAAGCAAGGGGCAGGATTGCTAGCCCTATGAGTTTAAAAACAGCAACAAAAGAACCAGGAAACTGGTTTAAACCCACAAGGTTTTAGAATAAAAATAAACGGGTTACTTTTATATGCCATTTGCTTTTGAACCTTTAAGGTCTTTTTTTTTTTTTTTTTCAACTTTTTCTTCACAGCCACAAGCCCTTGAAACTTGAAGGTCTTTGTGAAGGTTTATAATTTCTTTTTTAATTTAAGCTGAGAGGCTCACCTAGCACTGAGGCCCCACCATCAAAATCCAGGGGAAGTACCCACATGAAAAACCTAGCTTCCTGCCATCAGTTGCTGGGAAGAGGGAAAAGCAAGGATTTCAGACAAGGTACTGTCCCAGGATACTGCTTGGGGCAGGGACCTATATTTCATCTCAACCTCTGGCTAATGGGCATCTTATAAATCTGAAGTTCTTCCCTTTTCTAGCTACTGGAAAGAAGATTAAACTTTTTTTTTTTTTTTTGGGTCCCTCATGCAGGACATCCCCTAGCTGTTGCAAGGGGTGTGGAGGTTAGCAGCAAGCAGAGTACTTGGATACTTGGCTCCTCCCTCACCCTTTGTTTGGCTTCTTTTCCCCATGAATAACTCCATTGTCTGCCAAAGCAGCATGGAACTGACATAATTCTTGTTGCTTTCCCTGCTGCCCACGTGGTTGTGAATAGCAGCTTGTGGAACTGACCAGAGGCTTATCAGCTTTGCTCCACGGCTGCTTTGCACAGTTATGAGCAGTAGCAGAGGCACTTGAGCTACCTGTGCAGATTCAGAAAGGTGACACTGTATTGGTTTACTGTAAGTGTGTTTGGAAAGTTATTTACACAGTCATAAGGAGTAGAAAGTTAATTTTCTTGTAAAGGAAAACATAAGTTCTACGTAAGTTTATGGTACAGGTTGCCTCAATAGCCCAAAGCAAGTGCATTTTTTGAGCCCTTAGTTTTCTGTATTTTTGTTCTGTTCCTCTCCCACTTAAAATTTACCACTGTAATGTTTTACCATCAGTAACTAATTGCTTACTACTTTTAAAAAGTCTTCACTACATTAGTGTTTGAACAAAAGTTCAACCAATTTAAACAAAAAAATGGAAGAATGAGTGAAGTTAAATACTATCAAAATCATAATTTAAAATACATTTGTTTGCCACCAAAATTGTTATATGAAAACAGCACTGCTTTCCATATTATTTGTGTTTTAGTTTATTTACATCTGTTCCCCCTCCATCCTGTTTATTACATAAATAAAAATAATGTGGAAATTTTAAAAACAAGTCGCACTGTGCAGTTTCTCAGTCCTCTCCTCTCCCCAATACTTTATCATCTGAAATCCCTTCAGGAGCTGAAAGTCGTCCAGGGTCACCAGTATTTCCAGAAGAATAAACCTGCAAAAAGGGACTACCTTCCCCCCCGCCTTTGCCTTCAGATTTCTGTGGTCTTCCTCTATAATACAATGCTGCAGTACTGGACCAGTGGTTTATAATGAAGTGTTTTGATCTTCATTCAAAAATGCTCTGTTTTGCTCTGGTTTTGTTAACATTAGGAAGTCTTATACCATTACATTTCTTTTCAGAGTTATCGATTTAGGAGTCATGACTCCGTGTGATAAGATATTGAGAGCTGCTATTGAAAACAAAGCAGGTACAGAGATTTCATTTGTACTTTTCGGCTGTTTGATTTTAAACACATTTGAATTATATTGCTGATGAGGCATACTTCTAAAGTTTGAGAAACTTATGAATAGCATGGTAATGTAAAGACTTTACCATAGATAAGTCAGAATTTAATACTTATTCTTTTTTTATTGTTGACACCTTTTATCCTGGAATTTCAAAACACTTGGCAAAATAATACCTATGTGAAATGGTAAATCCTATTATACGCATTGCACAGATGGATAAACTGAGGCTTGAAGAGGTTAAGTGATTTTGTCCAATGTGTCACAAGTCAGAAAAAGAGCTAGGAATAGAACTCTTGGCCTCTAGAACCATTCTGAACTTGTAAACCAGTGCATGTTAAAACCAGAATTCATCTTTCTAGGACAATAAAGAACTACTTGTCTGGACCAAGTCCCAGTTGCTCTCAAATTATGTGTTGTGGCTTGGAGGGCGTGAACTATGCAGGAATACAGATGGGATTTGAAAGCACCAGTATGGTAGATGAGGGTCCCCAAGGGTTTATGCCTTTGTGAAAGGCGCACTCACCACTTGTGTGTCCTCTCGTGGCTAGGCATGGTGTAGCAGGTTCTCTCACCTCTAAAGCTCCTGGCCTGTGATCACTTTGGCCTGGTGGTGCTCTCTTTTCCTGGAACTCGGCCCTCTGCCCAGGTCATGATTTAAGTCCACCCCTTCCATGGTAACAAGAAGTGCAGCAAACCAAAAAGAAAAGGAGTGCTTGTGGCACCTTCAAGTGAGCTGTAGCTCACGAAAGCTTATGATCAAATAAATGTGTTAGTCTCTAAGGTGCCACAAGTACTCCTTTTCTTTTTGTGAATACAGACTAACATGGCTGCTACTCTGAAACCTGCAGCAAACCAAAGTCCAAAACCTTGTATCAGGTCCTCAGTCCCAACTCTGGGCCCTCTGGTCCTCACGTCTTTCTCTCAGGGGCTTCACTCCACCTTCTCCAGTGGCTGGTAAGGGAACCTAGGCCCTCCCACTCCTCTGGGTTCCAGCCCAGGGTCCTGTAGTGAACAGGCAAGATCTGTCTATTCAAATCCAACCCTGCTCCCTCTCTGGGCTTCTTCCAACCATAGCCTTTTATGAGGCCTTATTCTCACACTCTTCTTTAAGGGCCAGGGATTTGCAGGACTCTCCCCTGGAATCCCCCAATCAAATTCCAAAGTAAAAGTACAAAAGAAAAGCCAACTTCTGCCTTCTTTGGGCTTTTTCGTTCATCCCTCTCTGGTGCTCTGTTTTGTTCCTCAGCTGAGCACTTTACAGGCTTTCTCCTTGGAAGTATAGGTTCTGCATTTTTTCAGATCTCACCACTGGAGCCTACTTCATCCTGGTGGCTGCTCCATGTGTCTCCTGGTCTCTTGACAGACTTCTCTACTTAATGGAGGATCCCAGGGCCAAATCTCCCCTCGGTCTCTCCTCTCACAACCGCTCTAGTCCCAGAAAGTGGCTGCAGAGTTCCTTCCTCTCCTCCCTGCAGTGCCTTTCTGCTCCAGATGTTCTGCCTTTAAACTATAACCTCTCAGCTGGGATTCATCTTTAACTGAGCCTGTTCCACACTCCAGGTACAGCCAGGTAGCATAACTGGCCTTTCAGGCCACAGTAACTCTTTCAGTGTGTGTGCGCGGTATATACCCAATCACAGCCTTATTTAAATTTTGAGACTGTGGTACCTTGACCAAAATTTGAAGAAGTGGTTTCTGCCATCTGGTTCTTCCATCTTGAATGCCTAACTTGAGATACCTTAGGCCTCAAGGTGGGTTGGGAGGTGCCACTGGTGGGCACCTCCCAATTCCAGCTGGAGTCAATGGGAGCTGCGTAAACTCAGTACTCTGAGAATGAGGCCCAATGTGTCTCAAGCTGGGCACTCAAAATCATTTGTCTCTTCTGAAAATTTTGTATCTTCCACTTAGGTCAAAACTACCATCCAGTGCTTCTGAAATACTATCTTTTATTAATAACTGCTGTGTTTTTACAGTACACTTTCTCTCTTTGGTGTGTGAAGCACAAAGCTGACTTTATAAAGTTTAGCTACAGATGAAAAATTGTATTGTGCAATACTTCTTTCCTAAGTAAATTTTTTAACCCATTTTTGTTTAATCTGTAATAGATATAATTGGCCTGTCTGGTCTTATCACACCTTCTTTGGATGAAATGATTTTTGTTGCCAAGGAAATGGAGAGATTAGAGATCAAGATTCCTTTGTTGATTGGAGGAGCAACTACATCTAAGTAAGAGATATTTTGAGGATATTTTTAAAATACCATCAAATATAAGAATTTTTTTTTAACAATACATAGAAGGGTAACTTCTCTCCGCCATGTACTGCTGCTGTTATAATTTTCATCTCGAGGAACCCAAAACACTTTTACCACCATGGACCAGATCCCCACCCTCACAACACCTTCATGCAAGGAGCTGAGCAACTTGGCTCTGATCCAGCAAAGCACTTCTGAGTGTACTTAACTTTAATTATACCATGATGATGCTGTCATCATCATCATGGCAATCCCCTTTGCAGATCTATCACCATGCAGATTCACCTTTAGCTAGACTTTAAGCAGATGATGGTTCCATTGACTTCAATGGGCTTGTTGACATGGTTAAAGTTTAAGCATGTTTTTAAGTGCTTTTGCTGGATCAGGATCTGTGTATGCAGCACCTTGAGGATTGAACTCAGGGTCCCCTTGAAGCAGGCTAAGGAAGACACAGTCTGGCCACTTGCACACATGCCACTAAATATTGAATTTGGTAGTCTGTTTTGGGACTGTGATCTCATTCTCTTGCATACATTAAAATGAAATAGTGTTACTGTTATGATTTTCTAAAAAACAAGGTTGGCACCTGACATCTAATATTAAGCAGGTGACAACTCTGGAGATTGCAGAGGTCAGTTCTTGACCCTGTCAAAGTGTTAGTATTGCTGCTTTCTTTACCAGCAGTTTGTGCATATTCTGATCAGTGGTTCCATTAATCCTGGACCAACTGGCCTTGGCAAAATGGTCCAGTAACATTACAGGAACTGACTAGATTAAGAAGACCATTGTGATGTAAACTTTAAAATACAGTAACCTTTAAACCTATGAAATAACCTTTTTACTTGCATGGGTCTCATTCATTCCTTATAATGTTGAGATTTCAAATATTGAGACTTTCAGCAAAGCAATTTTGTCCTAATTAGTGGAGGGCTACCTGCTTCCCACCCTAAATGTTAGTCATTTGTGGGTCCCAATGCACAGTCATTTTGAGAGTAATTTATATATGTACAGTTTATTATACAATGTAGTTCTGTGTATATGCAGGTGCGCAGACACAGACTACAATGCATGTAAAATGTATGTGGACTTTTAAATCAAAGGCACATGCTTCATCACAGATTTTGGAGAATGAAGCATTTTCTTTATTACTCTTCAAAGTAAGATAACACATTTACTTCAGACAAATACACTTCAAAGGCTGTTTATGAAGAGCCATCTGCACTCACCCTGTGTAGTCCAAGTTGCACCCATTCTAGTTCCTTTCCATAGATGAATGTCAATATTAAAACAGTCATTGCTTGGATATGGGGAAAATAAGTTTGGCTGAGGGAGAAGGAGATGCACAGATCCACAGACAGGATGTACATAGTTTATTTTGAGAAGCACATACTTCCATTATTACTAAAATGTTTCTTAGTAATTTCAGACATAGTTTCAATATATTACACTTGATGATTTTATGAAAGATAATTTTAAAAATATCAAAAAGATGCACTCACTGTATAACGGTGCCATGTATCTGTCCATTCAGGTTTTTTCCCACCTTTTGCACATTAAAATAAAGGTCGGAAGAGGTTTGGACCTTAAGCAAATATTATTCCTTGATGACTGAAACCCCAGACATGGTTATCAAAAGAAACTAAGATCTAAAACAGGTAGCTTTCACAATTTATACTGCAGAGTTATCAGTAATACATACATCACCCGCCTTGTGTCTCTCTTATCCTGGGACCAACACTGCTACAACATTAGTGCATATAAAGATTAATGTGACAACTCGTATTATGGGCTATATTTTTTACATTGCATTGTTAAATGCACAACTCAAGACTTCAGCGCAGAGAATTGAAGGTGCAAAAATGTGGAATTATTTTCACTTTATTTACACTTCTGAAATCTAAGGTCTTAGATTCTTAAATTTTAGAAATTAAACTTGCACTCAATGTTTAAAGTACATATAAGCATCTAGATAGTTGGCCATGCCTATCTAGTTAATCTTTATTCTTTCGTACAGTAATGGCCCCCATTACTGTAGTATCTGAGTGTCTCTCAGTCTTTATTCTCAAAACACCTCTGTGACCTAGGGAAGTGGTGTCATCCCCATTTTACAGATAGGGAGCTGAGGCACAGATTGAGAAGTGACTTGCCCAGGGTGACACAAGAAGTCAATGGCAGAGCAGGGGCTTGAACCCAGAACAAGGCTAGTGCCCAAATCACTGACCCATCCTTTTGCCCTTTGTTCTCCTGTTTTGGTATGCAATACATTTTGCACATCTACATGTTACAATTTGTGTGTGTAATTCATTTTTTAATTACTGCAATACTGGACACATCTGTCAAAACTAAGTAACACAGGTAGCCAAGTGTGCAATTTAGTGGTACTGGAAACAAGAGTTTAAGGGTGTTGGAAGCCCTAGAGCAGTTGCAAGCAAGATTGTGTGTGTGTGTGTGTGTGTGTGTGTGAGACCATTTCTCCCTCTAGTGACTGGTCCTAGCAAGGACCTTGGTCAGACATCTTGCGTAATGTATGCATTACAAAGTTCCTCCTTCAGTTCAGGTGAGTGGGTGCTTGTGCTTTTGGTTCTAAAGGCTGTGGTTTGTTACATGTACCTACAGTAAATGTCTTATGTACTGTCAATCTCAGTACATCAGTTGTCTGTGTTAGCAGAACTCTGTTAAAGGACAAGAGGCCTACTTAAACAGAAAAAAGAAAAGGAGTCCTGTGGCACCTTAGAGACTAACAAATTTATTTGAGCATAAGCTTTCAAAAGCTTATGCTCAAATAAGTTTGTTAGCCTCTAAGGTGCCACAAATACTTCTTTTCTTTTTGCGGATACAGACTAACACGGCTGCTACTCTGAAACCTACTTAAACAGAAGTACTTGTAAGATGTACTGAGGGAACTATAATTTTTTTCTGGTGGATTTAGCCTTAAACGTCAACCTCATGGGGTATTATGAGGCTCAATTAATTGATGAGCACAATTCTGTTCTGTGTTGCAACCTTTTGAAAGTCAATGAGGTTATGTGTAGGGCAAGCTGGCACAGAATTTGGTTCAATATTTGTAAAGAATTTTGATACCCTTGGAAGGTGCCATTATACATATAAATTATATCTGTTTTTATTGATCAATTTACAGCAGATGTATGGATTAATTTCATCTTCTGTTCTAGTTGTAAATTTAGGATTTCCTTGTCTGCCAAAAGCAATCTTGGCTTTTTAAAGTCTTTATAAAAAACACAAGCTTGAAAATGTCTCAGTACATCATGGTTTTGAAAAGACTTGTACCTTGGTTTGCAACACTTACTTTTGTTCTGTTTTCCCATTTCAGAACACATACAGCTGTGAAAATTGCCCCACGGTACAGCGCACCGGTCATTCATGTCCTTGATGCATCCAAGAGTGTGGTGGTTGTAAGTTTTGGATCATGGTTCTCCCGCTCATACAGATGCACCCCACCCCTTCCCATAGTGCTGTATATTTTATATGAAGTGGCCTGATCCTGCAAGTTCACTGTGAGTAAAAGTCACCCTGCGCATGGGGCCAGATCAAGGCCTGTGCACTAGTGAAATCCCACTGAAGCCTATTTTGAGAGCTTAAGTGGGAATGAAGAGGTGCGTAAGTCTTGAGCCATTCCTTAGCAAAGGGTGCATGTGCAGAACAACCATTCAGGTCCCTTTGGTTAGCTTTTAACTCTTAAGAATGTCACCAATAAGCCTCTTCCTGCTTTTTAAAAGCTAACTCCTGCAGACCAGGCCTGCCTGGTAGTACTCATCATGACACTACCTCCAAGAGGAGGGAAACTCATGGTCAGGGATACCCCCTGTCTTCTAGGCTGGGTTGAGTTCATTGCCAAGCAGGGGAGTGTTCAGAGTGTGTCAGCGAGTGAAGCACTACTTCCCGTTTTTGTCAGGCCAGTTCATGAGCTGGACATCAGGCAACTTTCCCTTGGAAGTAACATTCTGCATTATCAGGGTGTGGCCAATATATGGATGAAATAAAGGATTAAAAAATTATTCCATAGGAACTCACCGGTTTATCAGTTGGAATCATCTCTCACATTGAGAGCTGGCTCCATGGTGATATGAAGTAAGATTTGTTCCCTAGACCCAGCACTGCTGTACATTGTTGAAGCTGGTCATTGCCTTAAGGCATATTGTTTTAATCCATATCAAATGCCTACTGTATAAAATTTCCAGTATAATATCTACATAAATAAACACAATGCACACAAGGAAATCCAAATGTGATGAAAAATAAATATCTGTAACTCCCCCACACTGTCTCTATATCAGATTTGTATGGTTATGCTGCTTTTGAATGCTAAAAGCAGTCATGGACAAAATTTAAATAGTTTAAGAACAGAGAAATATCAATATGCCACTATATAAATCCATGGCATGTCCACTGGAATACCATGTGCTGTTTTGGTGACCCTGTCTCAAAGAAGATATATTAGAATTGGAAGAAGTACAGAGAAGGGCATCAAACATGGTTAGAGGTATGGAACAGCTTCTATATAAGGAGAGATTAAAAAGACTTGCACTGTTCAGCTTGGAGAAGAGATGGCTGGAGCATGGGGGATATGATAGAGGTCTATACAATTGTGAATTTGTGGAGAAAGTATATAGGGAATTATTATTTACCCCTTCACATGAACCAGGGGTCACCCAATGAAATTAATAGGCAGCAGGTTTAAAACTAACATAAGGAACTATTTCCTTGCACAATGCAATCAACTGGTGGAACTCATTGGTAGGGGATGCTGTGAAGGCCAAAAGTATAATGTAAATAAGTTCCTGGAGGATAGGTCCATCAGTGACTATTAGCCAGGGTGGTCAGGGTCACAACCCATGCTGGACACAGAAAAAGCCCTAGGAGTCTGTTTGTTTATGAAGGAAGGGGTTCACCCAGAGGAGTTGTGGAGAAGAAAACTGGTGGAAGACAGTGTAGGAAGAAACAGAGGGAAAGAGCAGCGAGTGGGTGTCTGTAAACTTCTGACTGCTAGAATCTGTGTCTGGACAACAGAGGATGGATCATTTGATAAATTGCTCTGTTCTGTTCATTCCCTCTGAACCATGTGGTACTGTCCACTGTTAGAAGACAGGATGCTGCGCTAGGTGGACCACTGGTCTGACCAAGTATGGCTGTTCTTATGTTCAAATGTAAATTGTGATATGAATCATAGAATTCTCAAATTACATGCTTTTGCTTGTAAATATATTATCCAGGGGTTGGTTTATGCTTTTTTCAAACTTTGATTCTTCACATTGAGTAATTTTCTTTTTGGGAAACACCTACAGTAGTGTATCTTATAGATCTGCCCCCTTGACTCCATAAAAATATCATTTTCGGACTCCATGATGGATGCGTAAAAGCAAAGTATATGTTAACTTTATGGACTCTGTTTTTTTTCAGTAAGCCAGAAGTTCCAAGATGCTTTGAGAATTTCAAATTTTAAGTCTTAGTTTTAAAACGATCTCGTCTTCTAGAGTTCATGTTAAGTGATGAGTTTTTTTCCTAACATGTTCTGTCATTAAAGACCGCATGCTTTAAATTTTAAAGGAAAGTAAAGACTTAAAGTACTGCCATCAATGGCAGTACTTTAAGGACCTAATAATCTCCTCCAGGGGTAAAGGAGATAGATAACCTTGAGGATGGGGGAGGGAAGGGAGAGTCACCTTCACTCCATCATCATTTCTCTTCCATATCCTCCAAACCTCAGGGAAACTTCTCTGTAGGCCTCAGGATCTACTTTTGGGAAGGGGATCTGCCAAGTGCTGGCAGAGACAGAGGACAGCTGCACTTCGTGGTGGTGTTTCTCCGGCCCCTTACCCACAGTCCCACAGAGATTTCCCCTCTGGAGTTAATGCTGATGGGGGTCTGCATTATCTTACTGGATTCCCTCTTCTGAAACACCCTCTGATGGGACATTCCCAGGGGAAGCAGCTCCTGGCATGAAAGATAAACCCTGTGCCTCTGCAGTGCCTTTATGTGTATGTCCCTGGACTAAAGCAGATCCATTGAGACATAAGGTTTCTGTGCATCAGCGTCCCTGCCTGTTCTGTGGGAAGAAAATGCTTGTTATGGACAAAATCCGAGCCGCATTGTGAAAAAAGTTTCTTTAGTATAATGTTGAATTGCCTGAGTTTGGGGTTGTAGCCGAGAACTGAAAAAAGATGCTAACACAGACCCCAACCTCCTAATCTGAGTTTGCTCACTTGAGATGTTCTTACGATTTCTTGATTGACTCTGGCTGACTTGCTTCTCAGTTACTATCATTGTCTAGCCCATTATATTTAACTGCCCATTTCCACAACTACAGTGACATAACAAATCATTTAAGAGACCTTGATTATAATTCAAGGCATTTTGCAGTGACAAGCTATTGAATTGGGTGAGGCTAGTTACTGATTCATTGTCTTCTGATCTGTAACTATTCTAGAAGATAGCAGTGTGGGGCTAAGATGGATGCTGGTGCATTCAAACTGCCTACCAAGGGAGTTATGGGGTATGTGTTGTTCCTCAGAACAGGAAAATAGCTCATAGAAAAGAATGTGGAATCCTCTGGATGAGCCTTGGCCTGGTTCCTGTGCTGTCTCAGAGCAATCTCCTCCTCTCAGCACTTTCCTCGGCCAGGCTGAACTCTCATACCATCGTACAGACATTGTGTCTTTTTGGTAACATGGACAAAAAAGAACATATCCTAATCATGTTAAGGACTCAAGGAGCCACATCCTAACTCCAGTAGATACAGTCAAAACATGCTTTAACACCTACTTCTTTCTGTCCTCCTTACCTCCAGCAAATTGACCCTGTATGAGGCCAGGTTCATTCACTTCTGGGGCATCCCCTTGTGGCTGGATCTGGGGATCAGCTCTCATCTGGTCCGGTGCCCATTTCTGTCAGTCACTCTGTCTCGGCAGTGGTCTCTCCTCCCGTACTTCACAGCACTCCCTCTTCATGACTCAGTCCTCTGGCAAGGTCACTGTATAGTCTTTCCCTTCTGTGGTATCGGAGTTCCTCCAGACCAACTGTCTGTGCACCATCCCAGGCAGTGCTTTGTGCCAATTCCCAGTCTGTGCCACTTCCCTAGAGGTTGGTAAGGGAAGCTGGTCCCACCTACTACTCCACGTTGACAGGGACCCTGTCAGCAGCCACCAAGGTCTACGCAGTCTCAACACTCGCTGCTCTTTCCCTCTGTTTCTTCCTACTCTGCCTTCCACAGGGTTTCTTCCCCACAACTCCTCTGGGTGAACCCCTTCTATCAGGGCTAGGCTCCCAGGGCTTTTCCTGTGTCCAGAGAGTGACTGCAGACCCTCTCCCTCAAGTCCCTGGCTTTATACAAGCCCGGCCTGCTCTTGCTTAGCTAGACCGCATCTTCAATTAATGCATGTCATTGAAGCCTGACTCTCCCCTTCCCCGCCAACCACCCCCTGGTGCGGCCTGTATGGTTAATGGGACCCTTCTGAGGCCCTTAACCGCTTCAGGGCTGGTGTGGGATGAACGTGCTATCACACAGTGCTTCTGCCCTCTCCCCAAATGCATACCTTGCCTTCTCTCCCTGTACCCTCCCCAGCAAATGTGTTTTGTGCATCCTCCAATTTCTTTGCAGGCATCTTTCCTCATTGGGGAGAGAAAGGATTGGGTCTCTTCTCTCCTCTGAGCCTCCCTGGGTGGCTGTCACTCTGTGCCAGATGCTGCCCTTCTTGTCTGGCGGTGAAGACAGAATGGGTGACAGCATCCCTTGCCCCCTCCCTATAGTGACAGGGTGGGTAGGCACGGTTTAACTCATTCTTTACTCTATGTATGAAGTATTGGCCATTTTCAGTTGGTTCCTTTCCCTTACACTAGCCATTAACTAATGACTAACATTTAGCTAATTCCTAGGATGATGCTATCTGGGCATCAACTAATGTCCTGGGCTTTATTTTGACTTTATAGTAGGGGGTGGCTGCTGGCAGATGGGGACATATCTGGAATCATGCCTGTAGGGAGTCCCCACCCCCTCCTTCCATCTGCAGGTGGTTTCCAACAGCTCTTTTGGGCCAGGAACAAAAGGGGTGCAGGTAGTGGGGAGCAAAGCACAAGTAGGGTTGGTCCCATCTGAGGGAGTCTTGACAGCAAGGGAGAGGGAGGCAGGGTGCATCAGACTCTGTACCTTTATGGGGATTGTTTGTTTTGGCACTCTCAGAAAGGCCAGAGAGCTGACAATGTAAGGCGGGGCTAGAGGTATAGCCTGGCTGCACCAGTCAGTGTTAGTTTGAAGTATTGTTTTAATATGTTTGACTTAGACTCTCATCTACAATATGATGATTTTACTAGCTCACTGGTAGTTTAGTGATGGGATTGGGCTTTTCATTATCACCATGAGCTAGATAAGAACTGTCACGGTTCAGGGCAGCCGCACCTATATTCCCCCTCTGAACTCCACCAAAGGCACCTGCTCTAGGCTCCTGGCTCCTTACCCATCACCTCTCTTGATCACACACCCGTGTCTCCCTTCCTTCCTGACTGTGACTGCCAGCAGTCACAAGTTATCACACAGCCCTTTCCCAAAAAACATTTATTCTTAAGGTGAAAGCATTACAGGGAAAACATTAAAACAACAAAAGACTCTACAGACATGCTAATAAGCTTACCCCAGAGATCACCCCAACTCCAACAAGGGCTCTGGCAGGGAGTCAGACCTTCAAACCCCATAAAGGGGGTTTTCTGTGGTTACAAGTTCATAATACCCATGAATAGGTCAGTATTTCCTTAATTCAGCTTGAGCCTTTGATGTTGAGACTCCAGGAACAGAAAGTAAGCAGACAGTGGTCCCCTCCTCAGGCTATAACTTCCCACAATCGAGGTTTTGCATAAATGGAGATGGGTAATTTTGTATTCACCTCTCCGTAGAGATTCCCCAGGCAAACCACTTGACACTGTCCCAAAAGTCCATTCTTGTCCGGCACATGGTTCAGTATAGTTCTTTGAAGTTCATAACACTTCCCAGGGTTCACATCCTGTCTCCTCCCAGAGAGAGGTTATGTACAACCCTGGTCCACAATAATACATAAACCATTAATTCAATATACTGGACCCCAAATTTACTAAAACTTAATTCAATAAGGCCTCCCAAAGATATTTTAGGAAATTGCTATGTAGGTCACAAGACGCACAGAAGCTACAGTATGAAAGGCTGATGACTCACTTTGAAGTTCAAACTTGTCCATGCTGCAGCAGCTTTCCTACTGCTAAAACTCCCTTTTACTTTCTCAGTGTTCTCAGCTGCTAGATGAAAACCTGAAAGATGATTTCTTTGAAGAAATAATAGAGGAGTATGAAGACATTAGACAGGACCACTATGAGTCTCTCAAGGTAAATAAAACTGCATTGTGCATTATATAAATTCTTTCCCTTCTAAAATGATTGGTCCTTACATCATTATTGCTTGTAAAACAGATTCCATATGTTAATGATCTTTGGGCATATGTACATCAATTTAAAACATACAGTACAAATTCATTAATTTACAAAAGGCAACATGAAATGGAATTGTTTAGCCCACAAAGGAAACCTTGCCCAACTTTCACCGCTCAAAAGGCCTGATTGTCATTGTTTAATATTTATACTGCAGTGGTGTCCAAGGTTAGGGACCTGCACGGTAATTGAGATAAAGGCCTGGACAAGAGTTTTAGCTCTCTGGACAGAAAGCCACTGTTGAGTTTTATAAATGTTGGGAGGGAGAAAATTGATTTGGAGACAGACTGATTATGAGGGATGAGAGTATGGAATGCATTAAAGAAAACTCCTAGGTCCTCTGTCTGAGAAGGCAGACAAAGAAGCATTCTCAAAGGTCAACCAGCTCTGACTTTGGCCTCTTTGCAAGTGAAGTTGATTTCAAAACTTATGGACCTCTGCTGGGAGCACCTTGCTTAAAGTTTCCCATAATTGCACTACCACTGGTGCAGCAACTCCGGGAACTATAGTGTAGACCGGGGTGAATTCCTGACCCCATTGAAGTCAATGGCAAAATTTGTATGGACTTCACTGGGCCAGGATTTCATCCTATGTACCGGGAACCAGTGGTGGTCTTTATGGCTGTCATCTAGACTTGCTCTGAGCAAGGTTGGACAACAGAGATAAAATGCAGCACCTTCCTATGCATCTGTACCTTTAAATTGATGAGCTCATTGTAAAGTATATTTTATTTTAGTATTACCAAGGTACTTGCTAGATGATGAAATTAAATCTGTCCTCAGATGTATCCTCAACAAAATCATTTCAGACTGTAACAAGGCCATTGAAGTTACTTTGCTCAAAGCTGAGAGGTTATATAAATGTATCTTTTATTTCCATACAGGAAAGAAGATATTTGTCATTAGAGCAAGCTAGGAGAAAAGGTTTTCATAATGACTGGCTGTCAGACTATAAACCTGGTCAGTTTGCTTTTTTTTTTTTTTTTTAATTGAACATTTAATACTTGATAACCTCACTGGATATAGCTGTGTGGTTCCTGTCAGAGGGAGAATCATGACTTGAAAATAAATTGGTATCTGTTGAATTTGAAGGGATTGTTTTTGCACAAATGGGAGATCAGTGGCCTAAAATGAAGTGTTTTCTTCCTCTTGCTTGCAGATGTTTGGTCCCATTACATTTATTTTTTTTCTTCTGATTTCCAACTTGTGAAAAACATGGCCATTTAAATTTTTTTTATACATTGCCAAAAAGTGCGTGTTGTACATCATTTTAAAACCAGAGATCCATTATAGTGCATATAATCAAATCATAATGTAGGACTGGAAGGTACCTCAGTATGTCATCTAGTCCAGTGCCCTACACTCAAGGCAGGACTAATAATAACTAGACCATTCTTGACAGGTGTTTGTCTAACCTGTTCTTAAAAACCTCCAATTATGGAGATTCCACAGCTTCTCTAGGTATGCATTCAATAGTGCCTACTTTCACAGGGCCAAAATGCAGCACTTAGTTTCTAGTAACTAATCTTTATAAAGGTCCCTACTAAGGTATCAGAGAAGGTGGGCAGGTGCAAATGCTGGACCAGTAGCTACACCATAACAAGGTCCCACCACTGCACATGCACCCTCACCATCTCCATCCTAGTAGATGTGTGGGAGTTGCAAAAGCTCCCGTAGCTTAGCTTTTATGTGGAACTCCATAGCGTACAATGCTGGTGAACTGGGCTCTGTCTGAGTAGAAGAGTTGTATATAAAGCATCAATATAGAAAGCATTTAGTGGAAGGTTGCTGATAAGGGTTCAAAAGCATTGGGAACGAGAAAACTAAGTTATAAATGGTAGTGATGGTTTGTGTTTCCTTGCTGTATTGTGTACAATAGGACCTCAGTTATGAACCCCTCAGGAATGGAGATTGTTCGTAACTCTGAAATGTTTGTAATTCTGAACAAAACATTACAGTTGTTCTTCCAAAAGATTACCAGCTGAACATTTGACTTAATACAGCTGTGAAACTTTACTATGCAGAAGAAAAATGCTATTTTACCTTTATTTTTTTAGTAGTTTGTTTAACACAGTACTGTATTTGCTTTTTATTTTTTCTCTCTGTTGCTGCCTAATTGTATATTTCCAGTTCCAAATGAGGTGTATGGTTGACTGGTCAGCTCCTAACTCTGAAGTTCTACTGTCTGTAAAAGATTCAGCAATATGTGGTATTTCCCTAATGACAAACTACTTTAAAATCCTACAGTTAAACCTAAATTCTTTGGCACTCAAGTCTTTGAAGATTATAACCTAGAGAGGCTGGTGGAATACATTGACTGGAAGCCTTTTTTTGATGTCTGGCAACTTCGGGGCAAATATCCCAACCGAGGATTTCCTAAAATTTTTAATGATAAAGCAGTGGGTGAGTATTGAAATAGCATTTCTTATATGAAGGCAATGCAGACAGATCAGTTATTTAAAATGTATACTGTATTCTGATTGTTCACAAATACACATGAGCAACTTCAATTGAATTAGAAAGTATTTTAATAAAATGTTGGTACAAAAGATTAATAATGGAAAAGTGAGCAGGAAATATTTAGGCCCCAACTGTAAAGAGTTCACTTGTATGTCAAAACAAAAGAAAATATTTTGATGATGAAAAAAATTAGAGGGCTTGATATGTCTATATTCATTGTTGGACAACATAACTAGAAGCCCTGGGTCCCATTATGTATAATCTGAAAAGTACTTTTAAGACCATTGGAACATATGTAATAAAGCTGCAAGTGTATCCAAACCTCTAAAAATTAGTGTTTCTACTCTATTATATTTAGAGCCCTGCAAATCTGTAGATATCTGCTTTACATCGGCGGATATCTGCATCCTCACATGCATGCATGTTTGCTGATCACAGATGGGATGCAGATACAAATTTTTCCACACAGGGCTCTGACTATATTGGGGAAGCCAGATAATTTGGTATGTAACATAGTACATGAAGTATGTAATATACAGTAGCAGAGTTTGTAAATGGTTCCAGTGAAATTGGGAGCTAAGGAATGGATACTATCGACGAGAGGATGGTTTATGTCCAGGGTTCTCAAACTGTGTCACGAGCTGTCCGCCTCCACCCCAAACACCGCTTTGCATCCAGCGTTTCTAATGGTGTTAAATATATTTTAAAAGGTGTTTTTAATTTATAAGGGGCTTGCACTCAGAGGCTTGCTATGTGAAAGGGGTCACCAGTGCAAAAGTTTGAGAACTGCTGGTTTATGTGGTCTTGTGTGTTTGGATAAGAAGACCCACTTGGGCTCACTCTTCTAAAGCAGTATGGCATGGTTACCAGTAATGGTTTACAGCACAGAGTCTGTGAGGTGTTTGGGTTTAAGGGGGTCCCAACCACAATCTAATGATTTCTGGAGTATTTTAGGTACTTTCATGTATAGTCTGTCCACATCACTTATTCTGCTCCATCTTTTTTACAGTACTAGAATTCTGCTGGCTGAAGTATTTGTGAAGGTGGTGTACTGTTACAACTACATAACCATGACAGCACTGACACCTTCTCTGTTAGCAACAACTAAAGTGCTACAGTAGTAACCAATAAGAAAGATGACTGAGGAAATAGAAGGATTATCCAGAAAGTGTATTTTTTTAAAAAGAGGGGAGGGGGAAGCTGGAAAGTTGGTTAAAGTTGTCTTTTTTTTTTCTTTTTTTAATAGGAGAAGAAGCTAAAAGAGTTTATAATGATGCTCAAACCCTACTAAAAACTTTGATTAGCCAAAAGAAATTGCAAGCCAGAGGCCTGGTTGGGTTCTGGCCAGCACAGAGTGTTCAAGATGATATTCATTTATATGCAACAGAAGAGGCATTGCAGTCTGCAGAACCAATAGCTAAATTTTACGGTTTAAGGCAACAGGTAGGAAGATGGAGTATTTGCTGACCTAATATAAAGTTCTTTGTGTTGGCTTGTGAATTTGGAATAAAGGGATTATGTTAAAGTTCATGCTGAAAATGAAGTAAGATATAATCTGTGAGAGCAATCTACAAAGGAAGAGTCATCTCCTGATCCCCTGTCTGCCTTTTTCAAAAATTATTATTAATTAGTAACATCTGTGAATGGTGAAACGGTGTATTACAGAATATTCCTTAGATTTCATCTTTTCAGATTCATTTTCTGTTTTTTCTTCTAATATTTTAGCAGCCATAAAGTACCATTGTGCATCTGTGGTCTGCATAACTTCATAATCAAGACTCTGTGTACCTGACCTAAATTTTGCACCAAGATCCTCCATCAGACTGGAAATTCTATGGGAGCTTAATTTATACTAAAAATGAGATTTTTTTTTTGAATGAATTAAGTGAACATTAATGATGTCTTTCCTGCAGTTATCTGCAGTCTTTATTTTTGTTTAATTCTCACCTGGGGAAACAGTTCAGAATAAACACATTTATTAGCCATTTCTGTTAACAGATTAGTAGCAAAATAGTTAATTATTGACATTTTAAATGGTCATCTTTTAGGTATGCATTAACACCCCATTCAGGTGAATGGAGAAGTTTGGATTTCTCAGAGCTGCTGTTTCAAGCTATCCCAGGAAAATAATGTTGGTTCAGTTTATGCTTGGTTCATATTTTCAGAGTTATCTTTATGATCTTTTATCATAAATCATAAATCATATTATCTTTATGATTCAGTATGTAAACTGAATTTTTGAAGCACAGTTTTGTGTACAGGTGTGGATTCTGTGACACATGCTGCGGGATTTTGTCCAAGGTAACAGCATTGTTAGATGGATATTGTCAGTTTACAAACCACATTTCCATCTGAATTTTTTTTTTTTTTTTACTGCTGTTGTTACAAGAAAACCTTAAGATTACTAGAACTGAGAGATTAGGGGGAAAATTTCTCTTCTCCCTCCCTTCCTCCCTCCCCCACGCTTTTTGTGTGTTTGACAGCACATTTTTTTTTTTTTTAATAGCCTGTTTTACTAATCCTCTTATTCGGTCTGACAGTTTCCTCTGTTCATGTAGGTCTTTCAAACAGCAACAGGGGAGAGAAAAATGTTCTTTAAAAATGTGAAAATATGGTTGCAAAATTAGTACTGTCAAAGGTCTCACTGGGTGTTATACACAGCTACTTTCATCTCTCTTTGTTTTATTGATTGGATTTCAATGAGTGTCTCTTTACAGGTTAATCCCATTGGTCTATCATCTAATATGCTGATCCGGGCCTTACTATAAACTTCACTTTGAAAAGTCTCATTGGCACCCTTTGCAATGAGCATGACTTCCTGTGTTCAGTTCTCTTCCTCCTATTCTGGTTTCTCTCTTGGCTTTTTGGGAATGGGACCCAAACAATGTTTGAGAAGCTGCTTCCTTTCCGCATAACACCTATGTTCATCTTTCATACTTTCAGTTGTGAGGGGTACATTTGTACGTGCAACTTTAACATGGTTTTCAATAACCCAGCTGGATTGATGTACAGAATGAATTGTTTGAAGTGACCAGGCTCAGTATCCTCTGAAGTGTTGAGCACCTGGAAGTCCCATTTAGAATGACAATAGGTCATAGCACTCTGCAACTTATAGCCTGAGGTCCCAAATCATCCGCTCTCGTGGTAACAAATGTGAAATCTCTTGTGTTAAAGATGGAAAAGGCCTCTCAATTTACTGGCTGCATCCCCCGTGGCCAATGTTATATTGGTCCTTATTTTCTAATGATTCATAATTTGCTAGTTGCAAAGTCAAGGTCAAAATTCTCTTCAGCTCTGCCTGACATCTCTTCCGTCCGATAGCCTGTCTTCCTTTAATGCGTGGACGATACCAGTATCTGATTTGTGGAACCACCGCATGGAACTGAAAGGAGAGTGTTGTCTCGGGTTCAGACAGATCGAAGGCATCATGCGTCTAGGCCTGGCATATAATACTTGCTTCCTGATATTGATAAGAATATATTGCATCTAGAAGTCCTTCTGGTTTAAAAACAACTTCCCTCCTGTTGAGGGAAAATAGATGGGCCCATTTCTAGGCCTGCCTGAGTAATGAGCTATTTTAAAAACAAAACACGAGTTCTCTTAGTTGAGGCAACTTTTTGTTGTTGTTTTTAATTCTAGGCAGAAAAAGACTCCTCCTGCGCAGACCCATATTACTGCCTCTCTGATTTTGTAGCCCCCGTGGATTCTGGTGTTTGTGACTATTTAGGCCTGTTTGCTGTGGCCTGCTTTGGGGTAGATGAGCTGTGCAAGGAATATGAGAAACAGTGTGATGACTACAGCAGCATAATGGTGAAAGCACTGGGAGATCGTATAGCAGAGGTAACAAATGTTGTTACAGATTGGATGGCCACTTATCCTTCCCTTGAACTCTCCATTGGGCTCATTTGACAGTCACCTCTTCACCTTCTTAGATAAAAGTGGGTGTTGTGTGACACGGTGTGTCCTGTTCATTAAATCTGAAATGAAATGACTTGCCACTGAATGTGTCTTGAGGAAAGAGAGGATAGTCAGCATGAGCAACAGGGGAATCTGAGACTCAGGGCAGCTTTCCAGACTTTTTTCCATCATGAGAGTGTTTCAGGGTCAAGTCTCAAAAAAGGAAGTAGCTTTAAACAGGTTATTAACTGGGCCTCTTTTTTTAAAAGTATCTCTAACTCCCTCAGATAATTTTTTGGATCCTAAAATGACCTAATAGTTCTACCCTTGGATACAAATGCAGGGATTCCATTGGCTTTAATGGTAACCACACAAGTATATCCAAAGGAAGAATTTGACCCACTATTGTCTAAGATCTTCTCTACAGTGGGTGTTTGTCCTGATTCCAGTCATGTGCCAGGTTCTGGTGCAAACTTCTAGTGTAAACAAGGAAAGCTGGAATTTACATCAGTCTAACTTCTCCAGTTTCAAACAGAGCTAAGCTCTTCTGACACAAGTAGCAGCTTTGTGTGTCTGTACTAGAAGTCTGTGATGGTGTAGCTACACCACTGGCTCGAACCAAAGCAAATGGTACAGTGTAGGCAAGGTCTAAACATCTTCTCTGCAGCTCGGCACTGTATTGTCATCCGGTTACCAGCCACCTCCTTCCCATCTCCAGTACTCAGGCTTGTCAAGCACCATGAAAAAAACCCAGAATTGGTGAAAGAAGTGCCTTGTGTGTGTTTCAGTAGAATCAGTTTGCTTGTATGATGCTTATTTACCCATGGTGAGAGTCCCGACAAAGAAGTAAATGAAATCTGACCATGTCATTTCTGGCCTGGACTTCTGCTGCTGTTGGCAATCTCTGCAAATTAAAAGAATACTTACTCTATACTCCCAGGCATTTGCAGAGGAGCTCCATGAAAGGGTCCGAAAAGAACTCTGGGCTTACTGCAACAGTGAACAGTTGGATATTTCAGACTTGCGCAGGATCAGATATGATGGAATCCGTCCAGCTCCTGGGTACCCGAGCCAGCCTGACCACACTGAAAAATTCACCATGTGGAGACTTGCAGACATTGAGGAGGCAACAGGTACCTGCAACCTTTATTTCCCCTTTGACCTGAATAAGGAGTTAAAACTCTGTGACAAAGTATCCAGTGCAGAGCTGCATCAAAACAATTAATTATAGTCGGAAAATCTCTCCCCTCCCCCATTCCTCCTGCCCCTGTTCCTTTGCTGCAGCCAGGAAGGTTTTTTTTTTTTAATGGAACAGTGTCATCTTAGTGTGTTCCTGTGTATTAGCGAATTTTGTAGGAGAATCTAGTTTTCATTTAAAAAAACATTTCTAATGTCCTTGTGGCCACAAGCAAACCTTCCAAAGGTGAACAGAGTGTAGATCAATGTAGTGATGTGTTCCTCAGTCTGCAGAGAGCCTCAAACAGGACCTCCTTAGAAAGTGTGAACTGCCCTGTTCCTCTCCTGTTGCTGTTTTAAAGGTCTGCTATCTCACTGCTAATCCCAAACTACTTTCCTAGGTGCCAAAAACCCCTAATGCTCCCTTCCCAGATGCCATAATGTCTAGTTTATCCCTAAGAACTTCTATATTGCAGACCTGCATTGCTGATCCAAAAATATGGAGCATATTGAAAACTGAAAATGTAGTGCCCAAGGAAAATTTTTTATTTAATAAAAATAAATAACGCAAGGAATACTGAACTACTATTTATCTGTTTAGTTCATTAAAAATCTGCATTTTTGAATTTGCCTAATGTTGTCACAGAGTTTTCAGTTTGCCAAACAAGACGTCTCCAGAACTTACGCCTGTTGCTATCAGTTACTAAACAAAATGTTGTTTTTTCTTTCAGGTATTCAGTTAACTGAGTCACTAGCAATGACACCTGCCTCTGCAGTTTCAGGTCTCTACTTCTCCAACCCCAAATCCAAATACTTTGCTGTTGGTAAAATATGTAAGGATCAGGTAATTTGGATTCCATGATCTAGTTGAGCTACAAATAAACTGATTCAATAGTTGAAATAAGCAGTTTTCTGAGTATTTTGGAAACACTGAATCATGGAGACTTACTAATCAATGTGTTAAAATCTTTCTCTGGTTTCTTTGCAGGTTGAAGATTATGCACTGAGGAAAAACTTGCCAGTGGTTGAGGTTGAGAAATGGCTGGGGCCCATCCTGGCATATGATTCGGAATAACTGTTTGTGGGATGGCAGAGGAAAGCCTCTGCCTTGCTCTTTCCCATTTCTTCTCCAGAAACAGAGCAGAGCTGGACTTAGAATCTTGTCATTTGCATCGATTGACAGAACCTCTCAGTGGGCTTTGGAGGCTGTTTACTTTGTAGTATCACCTGCTGACACACGCAAAAAAACCCCACCACATGTTTTTCTGATGCTTTGTTAATTTTTGGCAAAGTAGTTTGGCAAAGTAGTAGTTGAAACTGTGCATTTCTGTGCCCAAATACTATAATTGGGCTAGGTGTAGAGTGAGATGTAGAGATCACAGGGTTTTCTTTTCCATTGTGGAGGTTTTGAGAACTGGTTCGCACCTTAATAATCTTGGGACAAACATTTGCACTGAAGCAAATGACTGGGTAAAATAATGCAGAATTTTGTTTCTGGTCTTTAAATGGCGTGTGTATCAGCAAGTCAAAAGACACGGAAATTGAATAAAAGAATTCCTCATAAGTAATTGGGAGGTTATTTAGTGGGTAAGGAACAATTTGGGATCTATTCTCCCCCCTCATTATACCGATGCCTCTTCTGTATTCAGGAGAACACCAGACCCCATGCTCATATAGCAATCTTGCTATATCAGAAAGAAGGTTATATCACTAAGGCTATTTTGATTATTTTTGTTGTTGTAACTACCAAAGAAATGTGGTGGTCCGAAACAATCCCAGTAATGCTGTATTATCCTAAAGAATTAAATAGTGTGACTGAGCACAGAACTGAAAGCCTGGAATACTCCAAGCTCTGACAGGTCTTCTCTGGCTTTGGGCAAACCATGCTATCTCTCTGACTCTCACTGTCCGTAGTGGTAAAATGGGGATAATACTTCCTACCTCACTGTATGTATTGTGAAATTTACTTGTTGCTTATATACCACTTTGCAGATGAAAAGAGCTACTGACTTTCATATGTTACTTGCAGGTAAGTCTTTGGGTGCCTGAATATTCAAGCTGTGGTTGCAATACCTTTGCTTACTGATAATGGAGAAAAGGCCTTTGAAAATATCTGCTATGTTTTTTCACCCAATTACTACTTTTTAAGCAAAAACATCATGTTGTAAAAACTGTTACACGACAAAATTTTTGCATCAAATTACTGGGCTTAGTCATCTGATCTGAATGTAAGCAGTAGATAATCCTACAAGTTTAGTCTCTAAATAAATATTTAATTTTGAATAAATTCACTGTTTATAAATGTTTTTTTTAATAATCTCTGTGGTAGGGACTAGTCTAGCTCAGAGCTATGTATTTAATAACTTTTATAAAAAGAAAAGGAGTACTTGTGGCACCTTAGAGACTAACAAATTTATTAGAGCATAAGCTTTCGTGAGCTACAGCTCACTTCATCGGATGCATTTGAAGTGAGCTGTAGCTCACGAAAGCTTATGCTCTAATAAATTTGTTAGTCTCTAAGGTGCCACAAGTACTCCTTTTCTTTTTGCGAATACAGACTAACACGGCTGCTACTCTGAAACCAATAACTTTTATGAAGCACTGAGGAGAAAGTCCTGCTTTCTCAGTCTGGTATCTGTCAAAAACAATGACCTGTGTTGTAAAGAGACCCCCCCCCTTCTAAATATATTGTTAGTAATCAATTAGTATTTAAATATTGCCTTACAATATTAACCTTCATCTGACTTTTGAAATGTACTAAAAAAAATGCATATATGACTCCTTAAACGATAAATATTACTCTATGGGTAGTGCTATCCTTGTCAAACCTCAGTTTAAAGTACATCATTGACATAAAATATGCAATAAAATCTGATCTACTTTGTAGTTAATATACACTTTGCCCTATGATTCTGTGTTTGTCTTTGGATGGGATTTTCCCAAGCCCAAAGTGAGTTTGCTCTGAACTCACTTAAGTGCTTTGGAAAATTCCACACTTACTAGAGATTATTTTTTAAATAGAAACTACATAGAGCAAGAAACTGAAAGGCTTGATTCTCATTCACACTCGGATCCCTTTACAATGCAAGGCCCCTGTACACTACCACAGTGGCATCAGAGGGCTTTAGTACAAATGAAAATCCGGTTCTAAAATGTCTGTTTTTCCCTATGAAAGTTAATCTTTAATGGCTGTAATCTTTAATTTTCCCCACGCAGAATCTATAGTTGGGCCTTTTCTAGGTGCTAATGACTGGCGTATCTTTTTTCTCCCATTGCTGGTAGATGGAGGAAGAAGGCAGCCAGATTCTGATCTTGCTTGTATTGGCACATCTCCAAAGTAACTGCATTGAAGTCAGTAGGATTACTCTGGAGTTATGTTGGTGTAAATGAGATCAGAATCTGGCTCATACATCTTGATCTTGTTTCCACTGATAACAGTAACACAACTACCAGTAACTTCAGTGGAAGCAGGATCAGGCTGACTGCTCTGAGTGTTACAAGAAAATGAAAAGATGTAATGGGATATGACAATGTTGTGTTGGTACTTAGCACTAAGAAATCCCAAGAGCCCAACCTTCCAAGGCTCATGCAAGTGCTTTGTCCATAAAAATGTACACAAAGTCATCGCTTCCACAAAAAACTCCATTTCCACATGTAACACCTGTAATTTTGCATGTATAAAAGCCAGTTAGGCAGAGATTAATTTTTTCATGTGCAAATAGGGTTTAGAGGGGTAATGAGTGCTAATACATTTCTATGGGCTCACCAACTATGGCCTCGTTTAAAAGCTTAGTCCTAAATGTCAGTTGACTTAACTGATGAGACCCAAATTTGATCCCTTTTCTGACTCTAATTTGATCCCTTCAAAAGAATCACAGCAGGTTCTGAGAGAAAAGACCGTCTTTTGGATAGTTTTACTTGTGAGCAAATTGATGGGATTTTTTAGAAGAAAACTTTATTGGGATTCCTTTTATTAAAAAGACGTAAGTTCAAATATGAAAGGAATATACTGCTTTAAAATTTGAGACAGCAGTGGTTAAAGTTGTCTTCTAAGTCTTTCCTGAAAACATTGTCCTTTTTCAGACCTCTCAAGATGGGTCTTGACATCTGCTCTCCCTGGTGCTGTATTTTAACTTGAAGGCAGGGCTTTAATTTTTAATCATTTAGCCATTTCCTCTTCCCTGCTGCACACATAGTAGGGCCTGCCACAGAGGCCATTCCTCTACCAAATTTCAAGTCTCCGCTCTAAAGCATTTGGATGTTAGAACTTCTCAAAGAAAAGGTCACCAGAATTTTTTAAACATTTCAGAAGAATGTTTGGGTTTTTTTCCCTTAGCCATGTTATCAGAAAGAGTGGAACCATTTTTGCTGAAAATTTTCAAAGTAACTCAGTCTATTATAGTTTGGCAGAGTTATAAGCTATTGAAAACAGGATCTTATAATGGGAAGGAACAGGTAACCTTAATAATAGGCAGTACTACTAACTCTGCTTAGAATGGTGCTGTTCTCGGGTGCTTATCTGACCCTCAACATGATTTTTGTATTTGATTTCCTGAACTGTTTTGTATGGTTGGGTTGGATAAGAGGAGTTATGACTACTATTAATTAGAATTGCATTCAGTATAAAAGTTTATTACACAGTAGTAAGATGGAATACACATCTTAATAAAGAATGACCATAGTTAATGTACAATTTAGTAACACGGAGTTTAATCCACAATAATTTTAAATTATGTAGTTTAACAAAATACAGTAACAAGCCTTAAGGATGCTGAGCACCAGAGTAAAATCCACCATTTAACCTCTGCTGTTTGTACAAAGTAAGCAGTGTTACAAAACCACTCTCGGCCATTTCAGGATGATTGTTTTTAAAGTTAGCCATGAAGGCCTCAGTTCATGTTAGTGTCATTGTCAAGGCTGATGGACATAAAATCGAGCCTGCTCCCACACTTATCCATTTACTAAGTCAATGCAGCATCTTGTGAGTACTTTTGTAAACAAATGCCTCAGATCTTTATGCAGCAAAACACTTAAGTGTTTAAGTCAGTTGGATTTAAGCACATGCCTTAAGTTAATCATATATTTAAACGCTTTGTTGCATTGCAGCTTCAATCTGTTGGTCCTTTTAACAAAATGGGGGCACATATTAATGCTAATGCACATACTGGATCTAATGCTGCTCAGACGTATGCACTTTACAGCCATGAGTAGTCAGATTCAATTCTGATGACAGCATCTCTGTTCTGAATAAGTCATGGATTGTACCCTGATTGGTCGACCTCAGATTTCTGAAAGTGAAACTAGTCAATGGGCTGCCTAAATAATTAAATAAAATAAGCATCACAGCTTCAGCATATCAGTTTCCACAAGCTCAGACCCCTGGAACAGGAAGAGAGATCTAGAACTGTATCTTTGGCTGGCAGTTGAAGACCGCTCTTACTGGTTAGCACCAAGATTTATCACAAATACGTGCCTGCTGTCCCTTTCTTTGAGGCTCCCATTGGAAGTGCGTAGTGATTCCAGAAGTCTACAGCTGCAATACTACCTTGAGAGACCATCCATTGTGAACTCAAATTGAACTGGAGAATTTCTGTATACATTAGTTTGATAAGTAACACATGCTTTTAAACGTATCTCTTTACACAGATGATTGGATTATTCTAAGATGAAAATTTCTCAAGTTATAAAAAGATGGTGAAATCTGTTTTGAACTACATGTCATGTGTAAAGTATAAATGTTGGTTCATTCTAAAAAGGTGAATTTGTGGCTGATAGATTCCTTCTGCATTTCCGTACCCTGACCTTGTGAAAACAAATATGTACGTATGTTTCTGCAGATTAGCAAGGTGGTTTTTCAGAAAGCAGACAGATGAAAAGCTGCATTGGACAGGCAAAGGACTGATTTAACAAACTGCTCTTTAGAGATATGCTGGTAAAATTTGTACTTGATTTATTGCCATAAATCTTGCTGGTTTTTTAACATATGTCTCAATCTGGTCTGTACTCAGCTGGTTTGATTTCAGGAAATAAGTGCTCCTGAGATGCAGTGCTTCTCAAATAGAATACAAGAGCCTCTTCACCCAATCAGGAGTTTATAATTTACTGTTCTGCAGTGGCTTTCAATTAAGTTTTGGCTTTTATGATAGTCTCTCTAAACAGGCAGTTCCAGTTAGACAAATATGAAGAATAGACATTCTTTTTTGAGTGCTTGCTCATGTCCATTCCGTATTAGGGGTGTGTGCTTGCCACGTGCACCAGTGCTGGAAGTTTTTCCCTGGGCAGTATCCATAGGGGACTGGCTCTGGTGCCCTCTGGAGTGGCGCCTGCATGGCGCAGTATAAGGGTTGCTGCTGGCTCCCCCCACCCTCAGTTCCTTCTTGCTGCCAGTGATGATGCTGGAACGTCTGCTACTTCGGCTAGCGTTGATTCCTTCTCTTTTCTTGCGAACTTTGAAATCCTGTAAAATAATTATACATAGTTAGTAGTTTTCTTAGTACCCTTGGTAGTAGTTCTCAAACACTTCGTTAGTCCCAAATGGGACGCAGCAGAGGGTCGGGGCATGCCTCCATCCCCAGGCTTTAAGCCCTGTGATCGCTGCAAATGGCCTATGCCCGTCAGCGATCCACGTACCAGCTACCGAAGGTGCTTAGGCATCTGCTGAGGTATCTGCAAGTCCTTCAAATCTAGTACAAAGGAGGAGCGCGATATCCTTCAAGCAGCTCAGGAGATCCTGATGCTCCTGGCGCCATCCTCACCTGCGGGGAAAACGTGGGAAAATCTGCACTGGGACCTATGCATGTGTCCCTGCCTCAGCGGTACCATTCCCCATAGAGAGGGATGTCCTGCCAGCATTCGCCCGCCCACAGCCATCATGCCTCAGGACGGGAGAGGCAGGCTCAGCAGAGCCCTCTTTGGTCCCCACACTGGGGGCACTGATTGAGGGACTTAAGGTATAACTTGCTGATAGATTGGCACAGACCCTCTGAGGCATGTGCCACCCGTCAAGAACTCCAGGATCGGTCCTGACCATCTTCAAGGACCTGGTACCGATCGGGCCCCAGAGACTGCCGATCACCAGGCCGTCATTGCACATCTTCAAAAAGAAGATCGTCCTACTCAGGATGATCCTCCCAGCAACTGGCTCATAGTAACTCCTGGTCCCATTCAACATCTCAGTACTAGTTGAATAGCATGAGGCGTGGATTGCCAGGTATCCAACACAGATCCACCGAATGCTGTCGGTCCCCGAGAGCCTGATCAAGGCAGTCTCAGACAGGTTGGCTTCGGGACACAGTGACTGGCACTGGTTGGACAAGAGCCACCGCTCAGCCCGATCCTGGTCACCGCTCAGCCCGATCCTGGTCACTCTGCTGGTAACTCCAGCTCAGAGCGAGGTTCCCTGACTGAGGGACAAGCCCCAGTACTGATGTTGCTGACTACATTATCAGCACCAAAACATGTCCCATGGCTTCAAAAGCAGTGGTCTGTGCCATAGTACCCAACCTTCCCAGGCTGCCTGATCAGTGTCGGGAGCCTCAGAGAGTCCAACGGTCTCAGTATCCTGTCCCACTCCAGTGCTGGAGACTTTGGGGGTAAGATCCCACAGGTCCAGGAGGACCCAGGGGAGCAAGCTGCTGGACCACGAGTGGACGTGGAGGTTCCCACAGCACCGGCATTGTCGCCAGAGGAGGCTATTACAGGGCCCCCTCACCCAGTTCCTCAGGATGATGCCAAAGTACACCGGGAACTTTTGAAAAGGGTCGCTTCGAAACTGGGGTTTCAGGCAGAGGAATTGGAAGAGCCCTCAGAGACTCTGTTTGACGTCCTCTGCTCCTTGGCTCCTGCCAGGGTGTTCTACCCCTTCATGAAGGGGTTTCTAAGTTCACTAATGCCCTGTGGCATACCCAGTCTTCCCTGGCCCTTGTCTCTAAAAGAACTATGAAGGCAAGTACTTCTTGCCATCCAAAGGGCATGAGTACTTATACTCCCACCCAGCTCCCAATTCTCTTGTGGTCGAGGTAGTTAATCACAAGGAAAGCAGGGACAACCCAGGGCCACCCCCAAAAATAAAGAGGAGGCTGAATCTTTTGGGATGAAAGGTTTATTCATCTTCCAGCCTTCAGCCGAGAATGACCAACCACCAAGCCCTCCTTGGATTATATGACTTCAGTATGTAGCAAGCCATGGCCAAGTTTGAAGGGTCACTCCCCGAGGCTTCCAAGAAGGAGTTCCCAGCCATCTTTGATGAGGGCACGACTGTGGCCAGGGCGGCCCTCGAGGCAGTGGCGGACACTGCTGCAAACACACGTCTTCCGCTATCTCCATGAGGCGAGCCTCTTGGCTGCTCCTCTCTGGGTTAAATCTGAAATTTCATAGTGGCGTAATTGTAAGGGTCCTCTCCCAAAAAGAAGTTTGTGTGTGTGTGTGTGTGTGGGGTGGTTTGCAAGGTTATTGTAGGGGGTTGCGATACTGCTACGCTTATGTTTGCGCTGCTGATGGTGGTGGCGCTGCCTTCAGAGATGGGTGGCTGGAGAGCGACAGCTGCTACTGGCCAGGAGCCCAGCTCTGAAGGCAGAGCCACTGACAGCAGCACAGAAGTAAGGATGGCATAGTATGGTATTGCCACCCTTACTTCTGCGCTGCTGCATTCAGAACAGCTGTCACTCTCCAGCCACCCAGCTCTGAAGGCAGCACAGAAGTAAGGGTGGCAATACCACAACCCCCCTAAAATCTTGCGAACCCCCCTCCCCCACCTTTTGTGCCAGGACCCCATTTGGGAAACCCTGGGAAATCTGTATAGTATAGGATAAGAGCACACAAGACCAGATTTCACAGGGAGAGACCAGATTTCATGGTCCATGACGCATTTTTCATGACCATGAATTTGGTATGGTCCTATTTATGACCCAGTACAATTCTAAGTATTATGATTATCAGTTAGCTTTAATCCACCCTTCCCCGTATAAAACTCCTCCCAAAGAAAGACGACAACACGCTGGTGGTTGGCTTGCGGATTCACTATTGATTGTGTTCCTTTTACTCAGTTTATTTAATCTCTTTAGGTTCTGGCCAGAGGCATGCACAAGGGGTGGGGAGGCAAGCAGAGGCATACCCCGCCAATAATCAGTGGGGGCACAGAACTTCTCCAGCTCCGGGGCCATGGCAGAGAGAGCGAGCTCCTCCAGCCCCCCTGGGCCACGGCAAGATCACAGAACATGCCCCTTCCAAAGTGGTCAATTTTTTTTTATTCCTGCTCACGTCCCTGGTTCTGGCATATGCTAAATACACAACCAAGGTAACCAAATGCAACTACTTTCATAGAGGGCTTTTGTCCCTTTTGGAGTTCTTGGGGTCCCAGCAGATCTCTAGCTTGTAAAAGATGCTGCTCTAAAAAGCTTGGTAAAAGTATTCAGTTCTATGCTTTGTATTTTCCCAGTACTTCTAATCCCTTCTCATATGGTGGAGATAGAGGCTAGGCACAGGTTTCACACTTAAAAGAAGCAGTATGCTTTGGGTCTAGATAATTGAAGTCTGAGTCTTTAATTATAAACCTCCATTCCTTTGGCTGGCTGCAGTTTACTGTCTAACTGTTCTTTTAACATAGTCCTCACTGTGCTCTGAATGAGAGGATATCTGGTTTGCCTACAGGAGACCCTGAATCTTGAAAACTGCCAGCAGCTAGTGTCACAGCTGCCAAACATGCCTACAGGAGTAGAGACACAGATATAAGGGCAAAATCTAGAAAGAAAACGCTGATTATTTTGACCTCAAAGCAATATACATCCTATCAATTGTTTGTTTCTATGTCAGTTTCAAGATAAATTATTTAGTCCTCAGGTGTCAGACAAGAAGTTCCAAGAATCTTGCTTTGCAATTACTATGAGCTTCCCCATTCTACCAGCCATCAGTACTGACTATATCCCTCAGACAGCTATCAACCTGAATACATTAAAGGCTGAGTTGAGAGAGATAATAGTCTAAAGAACAAAGGCCCAGATTCACAAATCCATTTAGGCTCCTAACTTCAATTCATTTTAATAGAAGTTAGGAGCTTAAATAGCTTTATGGATCTGGGCCAAAGTGCATAATGAGTCCTAGAAATGACATCAGAAGGAGACTCACATTCTTGCTCACAGTGGATTTTATCACTAGTAATGAAAAGAGATCAATACAGTTCCTTTTCCCCGCTCTGTAAGTGATATTTTTCATTTCCTGTTCTAAACTATTGTGTAATATTGCTGTGTACTGTTAACAGATGCTCCGTTCTATCTCAAGGGTGTTTACATTTCAGTGGGAAAGTGATTCTTGTGTATGTAAGATTATGAGACCCAGCTGATGAAATAATTCACAATTATTTACTTTAATTTATTCGTTGGTGAAATATTGATATTTTTTAATTAACTCTATAGTGTGCAAAAATGCTCACCAAATTCAAATACAGAAAGGGGGCATGAAAATGACAAACACAAATTCACCTAAAAATCTGAGCAAATCTTTCAGAGTAGTCACCCAGTCCCATCATTCTGTTCTTTTTCAAAGAAAAAAGGAGTTAAGTGTACTGAAGTTACAGTGCCTTGGTTATCTAGAAATTATTCAATAAGTATTTGAATTATAATTTATGACCACACATATGAAACCTTTTACTTAAGATTGCAGATGGTAGGGTAATACTAAACAGCAGACACCTACAAATTTTTCTTGCCAGAGGAATGATTATTGACATGGCATAAAATTGCAGCGGTCCTTCATGTATGGTACATTTTTGTTGAATAATCCATTAACATTGGCTATTATACCTGTATGGCCTTGCTGGACACAAAACATAGCTTAACACCTCTAATTTCTTTAAAGGCATGATAATTGAATAATAACCCAGTAGTAGCAAAAACATGTCTAAGCATAAAATGTCTCCTACAGTTCAAAAGACTAAAGCTACCAGTCATCGTTCAGATAAGCAAACCAGATGTATGTCAAGATGCATGCAAACATTTACAGTGCTATGATAACTGGGCAGCATTAAAAAAGAAAACTTTAATTTTTATGTGTAGTTTGGGGTACAATGCGGTAGCTCTGAACATAACAGCACAGAAGGGGAATGGGTTGATGGAAGCTGTTGGTTAATCAGAAGGCAGCTGCTATTATAATAGCAGCTTAGAAAAAGGAGGCTTTTATAGCTTGATAACCCCACAGTTGCTTAGTACAGTCAGTATTGCTTGGATAATGGGTGTCTGCTTAACCTAGACAGCCAAGATGGAACTTATTTCATAAATATGTGTTTAACATGCATGCCATTTTATATGCAAACCTTTGTGCTTTGTAAGAGAGATGGCTGAAAGAGCATTGTCATTAATTATTCTAAGTGAATGCTGCTCAGCATAAATATTCTTTCACATGCATAGAGGAAATGGATTTTAAACTTTAAAGTGCATAGCTTTTACGTGCTATGCCCTTAGTGCATAGATAATACAGTTTGTAAATCTTTACATGCTTTATTAGGATTTTATCCTTCACTATAGTTCCTACATGGTCTGTAAAACATCAGAGAGTACCGCTCTGTTATAACAGAAATTTGGTTAATTAGGATGATTTGTTGTTCCACTGAGGTTCTACTAAGTCTGATTGTATGAAAGATCCGAATACCGTATAAATAAGGGATTCATGGGAGTTATTCACAAGGGAACAATAATTTAGCTTGGTTGACATCTTAATCATTGAGGTTCTTATCGTACAATTTCTATCCTCTTTCCATTTAAAATGTGTTTTTACTTGGAAGAAACTTCCAATTTTTTCTGTACCTAGGTGCTTTATTTTTGCACTTCTTAGATTTACAATGAGCATTACAAAACCCATGTGAGTCTATAGGATTACTCCAGCCTCCGTAAAGTACCCCCCATTTTCCCAGGGCAGTCCTGGGGGGTAGGACAAGCAAATCTCCTGCCCCTGGCCCTCCTTAGCGCCTTCAAAATAGCCTCAAAGTAGGGATCTTCCCCACCCAAAATGGGGGCATTAGTCATCAGGAGCAGGAATCCTAAGGAGGGGCTCTTCCTTGGGTGCACCCCAATCTAACAGTCCCCCTCTTCCTTATTCACTGGAGTCCTCCTTCCCCCAGAAAGTTGGATTCTGAAAGTTCAACTGCAGGAAAGATCAAGTTTAGGTTTTAGGGGTGATCCCTGCACTGGGGACCATTGTACTGGAGGGGAGGTGGAATACTGCAGTAGATCCAGGGAGAGGCAATTTGTGACATTTGCAGTCCCCCACAGGATTGGGTCCCCCCTTTTCTTGCCCTCCTTACAGGTGAGCCTACCCCGCACCCTTCACCACGCCAAAATCCAGGTGGTTAAAATTAAGAAATATATGGTTCTGATGCCTCACGTTGGAAATGGAAGAGGGGAAATACACTGTCCCGTTACATTAAAGTCTCTTCTCACTTTGCTTGAGAGTGAAACAAAAGATAATGTTCTTCTCTTCAATACCTGCATCTTATTTATTTGTTTTACTGTTTGGCATGGACAGGAATTAGCTATCCACTAGAGACTGAATCATATTTTTTTCCATTCCTTGTAATGGCCTGTTGCTTTGATTTGTTTTTAGGATAGTAAAAGTGAGAGTGATCTCTCTGTGACTGCTTCTTTGTGATGAACTACGGCTATGCATCTTCTCATTGTTTTCCCATAAAGAGCTTTCTCAGGTTGCCCAAATTGGCCACTATTTCTATACGCTTGTGAGGGATAAGTCCTTTTTGTAAGTATGATAAAATATCTAACTAGTAATGGTCAGTGAAAACAGACAGAAAGGAAGGTCCTCCAAGGTAACTAACAATGTCATTGTAAAGGAAATCTTTAGTGTAATATCAGAAATACCCTAGGCTCCAGATCTTGCTCCCATGAAGGCAATAGCAGCAGGAACGGGTTGCTAATTTCTATCTAACTACATAGAAGAATAAATCACTAAAATGTTTTTAAAAGTGTCTAAAATAAAATAAAAATGAATAATTACCAATCAGTTTGGAAGGTGTCTGTTTCCTACACAGTGGAATTGAAAGAATTGGCTTCAGCATTTGTAAGTGTTATGTGCTATCTTACAAACAGTATAAATTAGAAATGTCAAGAAAACTGTAAATTTTTGCACTGGAAATTGGGAAGCATTGGAGTTATAAATTAAGATCTATAATTGAAAAGAAAATGGTTGATTTTAAATCAAATGCTAAATTAAACAAATAATTTAGAATTGATTTAAATTGCTTTCTAATGGTGCTGCTGTGTCTCAATCCTACTGTACTTTGAATTACATTGAATCCTTGCTTTGAAATGTCGTCTAAATGGCATCTCTTCCTGAGCAAGAACAGATCCATTCACTAAATATGCATACTGAAATTAAAGATGGATACTGAACCAAAACCCTGAATTGGAACAACCCAAACAAGTTCAGATCTGGATTAAACTTTTTGGCCCAGGTTCCTCGCTAAACCAAAACAGGTATAAGTGTTCCTAAGAACTGTGGTGCATATTCCTTTTTAAAATACGAAAGCAGGTAAGTGTCATAGTTAAGGTTGCAAAGCATTTTCCCCAAGTCCGCAGACTCGGGGAAAACAAGGCTGTCTCACTTGTTTGCACTCAGTTTGCCTTGAGTATATAGAGTCTGCCAAGGCTTCTCCTAAGGCTGTCTTAACTTCATCTCTCTTTCCTCATTGGTCCTTCTGGTCAGGTGCCAGCTAGGTTATTTGAACTGCTTTTAACCCTGTACAGGTAAGGCAATCCAGTACAGCTGCCAAGGAAGGATTTTATGCTACATAATGGGCTGGCATACATAAAGGTTGCTACCCTTCCCCCTATATTCGTGACACTGTCCATTCTCTTGCTTATGTGGGCGATTATGTCTTTGAGCAGTATGACCTCCCTGTAATGAGTGTTCAGGTCGGCCCTTTTGGTCTCTTGGTATTCTGCTCTTCTAGTGAGAGTAACTACCCTGTAATGAGGGGCCTGTAATGAGAAGTCACATGGCTGCAGCTTATGAGGGATATTGAGCACATTAGAACCCTGAGCGATTTAATTTAGGGTAAGGTCTTTGCTGTGTTGCATTTTTGGCATTATGCCATGTTGGCAGCCTAGTCAGCATGATAATCCTGTAATGAGGGTGCACGTCACAAGCCTCTCTCGCCTCAATCTGTCCCATAAAAGAGAGAATTTGGTACCTTAAGCTATGTGGCCTGCCTGTAATTCAGGAGAAACTGCCCTTTAGGCTCTTGGCATTAGGCCCCTGTAGCTGATTAATTGGAACGGACCACCCTGTAATTCATGTGCAGGTTGAATTCCTCTCGTTTAGAAGGGATTAGGGCTATTTTAGTGCCATTGATACTGATACCTGCCTGTAATTTGGGTTCAGGTCTCCGCCCTTTTGGCATTGTGGCCCATTGGCAATCTAACCAGTGTGACAACCCTGTAACTGGGGTGTAGGCCCCATCTCTCCTGAGAGAGTCAGTTTTGTACTATGGCCCGTGTGACCCCCTCTGTAATCAGGGTTCAGGTCTCTTTCCTTTTGTCTCTTGCAATTATGCTCTTTTCTTCAGCTAGTTTGAATGACTACGCTATAATTAGGCTAAGAGTTGCCATCCTCTTTCTTGGGCAGGGGACATATCTTTGAGCTGTGTGACCACCCTGTAAACAGGGCTCGGGTTGACCCTTTTGGCCTTTTTACATGATGCCCTTGTGGATGGCTAGTGAGAGCAACTACCCTATAATAAGGCTGTAAGTCACGTGGCCCTGGCTCATGGGGGATATTGAGTGCTTTAGAACCCTGAACAGTGTGACCTCCCTGTAATAAGGCTCAGGTCTCTGGCAGTCTAGTCAGCGTGGAAACCCTATAATTAGGGTGCATGTCACAAGCCTCTCTCTTTTTTTATGGGACGTATTGGGGTCCTTGCTACCTTTACCAGCGTGACCTTGCTGTAGTTGAGGGAAAGGTCTCTGCCCCCCCTCTCACTTGGCATTAATGCACCATAAACTGGCGAATTTGATTGACCACCCTGTAACTCAGAGTCTAGGTTGTATCCCTTCCTGATCTATGTGAGAGATTAGGAGCATTTTAGTAATTTGAGCAGGATGACCTCCCTGTAACTAGGGATTGAGTCCCCCACTCTTTAGTCTCTTAACATGCTACTGTGACTGCTGGTCAGAATGAGCACCCTGTAAGTAGGGTACAAGTTTAATCAATCACTATTTGTCGTGCGTCCGAGAAACGATGTCCAGAGTCCCAGCCCATCGCCTCCCTTCCCAGCTTGCCTGGAATTCTGCAGCCAAACCTCATGGCTTCTACCCATCTCACCGCTGGAGATGGGACATTCTGCTGCTGTTGCTGCTAAGTTCCAAAAGAGAGGTTTCTTTGGCCGTTTTGGAATTCTGTACTTTTTGAGGTTAAGTACATGCTGAGAGAATAGAGTAATTGGACAGCCCTGTAATTATGAGATACTTCCAACATAAATTATACCATAATCTCACATAGTGAATCACATTTAAACTAACTGAATTCTTTAATCACGTTTCTAGAGCAATGATAAATATTCCTTACGGACCTCATAATAAATATTGTTGTAAAAAACTTTTTTTTGTTATCTTCAGGTTTATAACCCTGTCCATCACCCAATCATCTAAATTCATTGGAAGAATAAAGTCAACAAAGTGACTAGCATCTCTCTCCTATTAAACGCAGTTAAATGCAGTAGTATATAACGAACTGAATCTTAATTTATTGTATTAAAAGAAAATTGTTGATGAACCACAACACCGATGATTTCCTGCTGCATCCTTTCACTGTTTCTATAACTCCTTTTGCAACACGAGGGAACACTGATAATACATCTCATCTAACAGCATGTATGGTCTCCCAAGAAAAGGTCTTAGTAGACAGCCTAGAAAGTATGCTTTGTGCATCATATGTTCACATTCTAATAAAAAAGCAAGACAGGGCTTTGGGGTTTAATTTATGAAACTTAACCTTTATGATTCCTTCATAGCCATTTTGATGTTTTTATTTAGGAATCTGGGATTAATTATTAGTATGTAGTCATTTTAACATTTTACATTGTCTACAGCGAGTTGTTCAAAATTCAAGAACCATTTGGAAAGGATATAAGAAAGAACCAAAATGTCTGTGGTCACCCTAAAAAGGCCCCTGAAGAACCTATATTGCCATTGTGTACATTATTTACACTTCTCCCTTCTCTCAGCCCTTAAGAAAACCCTCTTTTAATACCTGAACAGTGTCAGTTATGTGATGTAGAATTGAACTAAATTTCTACCTATTTTGAGTTGCTGCCCAATTACAAATAGTCAACAGAACTGAAGAATTTCCATCTAAATGTTGTTTTCGTCTTCGTAAGTTACAAAGTATCTCAAATGTGTTTTATCTGTGTGACTACCTGCTTTTAGATTAAACAAATAATCATTGTTAGAAAATGTGTTCTGAATACATGATTTAAAACATTAGTTGCCCAACTATATAATGTGTACTTCTGTTTTTGCTAACAGGTTACTCACTATGTATAGAGGAATAATTGGGACTCCATGAAGCAAAAACCTTAAATACAATGCTGTATGATCATAGTTTACTATTCCTGATAAAATACTATTTCCAACTAGGCGTGCAAAGATGTAACTGGAAGGAATGCATGTATTTGTATTACACACACAAAAACTCTGAGATAGTTTAAAGTTGCAAGGTTTGTTAATGCTTACTCCAGATAACGCCTCAAGTAATCTTAAAGCTCCCTATCATACTGGTAAAAAGAAGCAAACAAAACTAAAGGAGTACTTGTGGCACCTTAGAGACTAACAAATTTATTAGAGCATAAGCTTTCGTGAGCTACAGCTCACTTCATCGGATGCATTTGGTGGAAAAAGCAGAGGAGAGATTTATATACACACACACAGAGAACATGAAACAATGGGTTTATCATACACACTGTAAGGAGAGTGATCACTTAAGATAAGCCATCACCAACAGCAGGGGGGGGGAAGGAGGAAAACTTCCATGGTGACAAGCAGGTAGGCTAATTCCAGCAGTTAACAAGAATATCAGAGGAACAGTGGGGGGTGGGGTGGGGGGGAGAAATACCATGGGGAAATAGTTTTACTTTGTGTAATGACTCATCCATTCCCAGTCTCTATTCAAGCCTAAGTTAATTGTATCCAGTTTGCAAATTAATTCCAATTCAGCAGTCTCTCGTTGGAGTCTGTTTTTGAAGCTTTTTTGTTGAAGTATAGCCACTCTTAGGTCTGTGATCGAGTGACCAGAGAGATTGAAGTGTTCTCCAACTGGTTTTTGAATGTTATAATTCTTGACGTCTGATTTGTGTCCATTCATTCTTTTACGTAGAGACTGTCCAGTTTGGCCAATGTACATGGCAGAGGGGCATTGCTGGCACATGATGGCATATATCACATTGGTAGATGCGCAGGTGAACGAGCCTCTGATAGTGTGGCTGATGTGATTAGGCCCTATGATGGTATCCCCTGAATAGATATGTGGACAGAGTTGGCAACGGGCTTTGTTGCAAGGATAGGTTCCTGGGTTAGTGGTTCTGTTGTGTGGTGTGTGGTTGCTGGTGAGTATTTGCTTCAGATTGGGGGGCTGTCTGTAAGCAAGGACTGGTCTGTCTCCCAAGATCTGAGAGAGCGATGGCTCGTCCTTCAGGATAGGTTGTAGATCCTTGATGATGCGTTGGAGAGGTTTTAGTTGGGGGCTGAAGGTGATGGCTAGTGGCGTTCTGTTGTTTTCTTTGTTGGGCCTGTCCTGTAGTAGGTGACTTCTGGGTACTCTTCTGGCTCTGTCAATCTGTTTCTTCACTTCAGCAGGTGGGTATTGTAGTTGTAGGAATGCATGATAGAGATCTTGTAGGTGTTTGTCTCTGTCTGAGGGGTTGGAGCAAATGCGGTTATATCGTAGCGCTTGGCTGTAGACAATGGATCGAGTGGTATGATCTGGATGAAAGCTAGAGGCATGTAGGTAGGAATAGCGGTCAGTAGGTTTCCGATATAGGGTGGTGTTTATGTGACCATCGCTTATTAGCACCAAAACAAAACTAAATGTTTGTTTGGAAACTAGTAGGTAGGGTATCCCCATATTTTGCAACTTTCAAGTACCTACTCTGCTTTAACTATCACACCAACCAAATTACACTGCACATTTAATTTGCCCCCATTGTGTTAGGGTACTTTTTGATAGTTGAGCATATTGATATAAGTGGTGGTAGTGATATTTATCTTTTTTTTAATATATTGTATTAAATGAAAGCCATGGGATGATGATATGGAAGGTTTATTTAGGAATTTCTGTCAAATGTTAGCTATCAATACTGTTAGAGTAGAAGTGCAGTTTTGTGATTACCGTTTTTGAAGTCTGGTATGAAAAAGGGGTGTGACTTGTTGAAAATGTATAGATGGTTTTGTATGTGTATATTATTAGATGTAGTTTAGAGGGCAGGCTGAGGTTATTTGTGGGGTGCTGTTTGGATGGTGTGAAAGTTAACATAAGGTATGTGTTTGAAAGTGGTAAAGTTTTAATTTTAAGATCAATAGGGAGCCGGGCTTATTCACTCTTCCTCTCGACTAATTCCAAAGTGGGATGAAGAGGACTCTGCAGAATTTATATTCACAGGGATCTTCAAGAGCTGTGCATCTCCACAGACCCCTGAACGCTTCAGGGATCCCGTGAAGCTTTAAAAAGCTCAAAATGTAATAATTGCAGAAAATGGTTCAGTCTGTTAGGTGTTGAACAGAGATCTGTAATAATTTTTGTAATTCTATTCTGTATTGAAAATATTTTGCTAAAATCACCACTTTGTGATAAGAATTTGTGAAATGATTTAACAAGGTTTGATTATTGCTGCTTGATAAAACTTTAAATATTCCATGTTAAGATCTTAGGTTTAACTTCAGCTGTCATAACCATCTTGCTTTATCTTACTTTCTGTAACTTTTTATCTATTAATGTAATATACTTAATAAAGTTTATTGGAATCCAGAGACAGAGTAAGTTGAGACTAATCCTGAATTTATAAAGTTACTATGATTCCTTTATTTCTTATTTGTATGTCCTTTGGAATTAGCTGTCCTGTAATGGTGCACAAGTTTCATTTTTCTCTTGCTCTGTGTGTGTGTGTGCGTGCGTGCAGACTGCAGTGGGATCTTGAAATGAGGATGCAGAGCATATCGCCACATTGATGTATACAGTTTTTCTTGAGTTTGTGAGGTGCACACGAGTGGGACTTTTTGGTCCCTGCATGTCACTTTATTTACTGTCCACAGGCCTCTAGTCAGCTGTAGGTTTTCCACTCCTGTGAATCTCCTGCGTTCTGCAGAAGCAGAGACCTGCACGTTTGTTATGTGAGGCCCCAAAGTTTTATATTGTAAGAGTGGCATAAAACAGGTGAGGCCCCTCTAATTTTCTGCAGCATTCTAGCACAGGAAAATTCAAAAGTAGTTAAGTAAATTAAATGTGGGGTCTAATACTACATTAATCTGCACTTAATGTTCAGAAATTAATTTATTTTATGGTATTACATTTTCAATACACTTCAGATTTTTGTACATAAATGAGAAACTGCATTTGGGTAAGAGAGCCAGAGAAAAAAGTGTTAAGTATCATACTTTGTTCTGATGCTGTGATCAAAATTTTAATTAATTGTCCACCAAGAAAGTTGTTTTCCCTTTGCCATTTGATAATTCCTTTATATTGCACCAGATGCTTTTTATTCTATTGAAATATATGGGGATGTGTAAGGGTGGCACTTCTGTTTTACTACTCTGCTCCTATGACTTAATATTCAAAAATAAGCAATTTGGAAAGCACATAATCTATTATGTAGTATTAAATTATCCACCTGATGTATGGAAAGCAGAAACTGAAGGAAGGGAGATAGGATTAAAGGGGAAAAACATTTTTACCCAACACAACTTGACAGAGGACACAGATGGAAAATTTATACACACAATGACTGATTTGCATGGAGAAAAAGAGGTCTGAAGCAACTTCGTCTTCCCAGTGAAGTTGAATCAGTGTGAATCTCAATACTTACAGGTTCTTAATAGGTCTGCTGTCAACAGTTTGTTTATGGACTGGTGTGGTGTTGGGTAATAGAATGTCTTAGGTACCCACTATTGCCAACAAGTGAGGGGTTAGAGACCATCTCATGATGAAGGGGGAAGCTGCAGCTTTGAAATTTGCTAGAGTTGAGGGGATGGGGGAGGGCCGGGAAAGACCGTCTCTGCTTGGCTGCTTGTACCCTTGGGCTGAGAAACCAATCAGAGCTACAGGAAGAGCTCTCTGCCCTTCCCCCCTCCCCCCACCCAAAGCCATTCTCTAAGGAGAGAAGGAGCTAAAGATCCCAGAGTATAGGGTGTCTTCCCTTGCTCCCTATGAGCAATGGAACAACTCCCTGCTCTTCTTCTGTTGTGCCAAGCCCAGGGGAGGGGGTGGACTGGCCCATGAACAGCATGGAAGGGGAGACCCTGCCACCCACCCAAGGCCTGGAAGGAGGGAGATGAAACACAGCCCCAGGAGGAGCAGAGATGAGGCTGCGGTGGCAGTGTTGAGTTGATGGTGCTAGGACTTGCAGAGGGCACAGCCCATGGAATTTTAGATAGCTAACACTAGTTAAAGTTTAAAAACACAAATATAGACAGATGCCATATTTGTCTGTCTCTATCTCTGCAAATGTTGGCAAAGTGGGAAAAGAGAGAGGCTGCTCTGTGAGAAGTAACTAAAATCTGTCTCTGCTCCTCCTCCCCCCACTCTTCTCTCCCACCTTCCAGGGTTTTATTCAGTTTTTCTTCATCACTTCCTCAATCATTTATCATTCCTGCTAACCTGAGTTCATGTATCACATACTCACATTTTGGACAGTAGTGTAGAAAGTATCCTATGCTCCAGTCTCTCAGTGATTTCATAGTTACATCTCTAATTGGACTGTGGTTTTGGTTTCCCAGATTCTTCTAGTTCATGGTCCCTGTTCTTATTTGGTGAGAGTCAGGCTGAGTTTTGGGCTCTTCAATCTAGCAGAGAAAGGTACAACATGATCCAGTGACTGGAAGTTGAAGCTAGACAAATGCAGACTAAAAATAAGGCTACATTTGACAGAGAGAAAGTAATTAACCATTGAAACAATTTACCGAAGGTCAGGGTGGATTCTCCATCCCTGACAACTTAATACAATCTTGAGTTTAAAATCTTTTTTTCTTAAAGATATGTGCTTGGAATAATTTTCAGCTTGTATTATAGAGGAAGTCAGAGTAGGTGATTTACAATGGTCCCTTTGGCCTGGGAATTTATGAAGAGATAGATCTAGCCAGCCAAACAATGGGAAACAATTTTGTGGATATTTCAACATGTCAACTTTTGTTTCCATGTCACAGAAGTCAAAATGAATCAGTTGTCGTCCTCCTTGAGGTTGGGTGTTAGCTAAGTTGAGGAGGTAAGTGCGCCACTGACAGCATAGCCAACAGGTGGATGAAGAACTGGCTAAAACAACACGAATAAATAGGTCCCAACTCCTTGTGTGCTCCTCGGTACGTTCTACAATGTTGGTGGGGAGTTCAGTCAACAGGAGGCAGTTAAGAATCTCAGGGATCAGAAAAAAAGATTGCCCTCTCAGTGTGCACCTATAACTGCAGGACACTGACAAGAGATGATTTGCTCAACCATCTAATGGAGGAGAAGGCAAGGACAGCCTGTGACATTCTTGGTCTCTGTGAAACATAACCAAGAAAGGAGATGGAAGTGAAGTGGAGAAATGAAAGTACTATCATGTTGGGAAAAGGAGAAGGCGCAAGGATAACTAAAGGAATCAGCTTCATCATCAACAAGGAATGGTCTTCAAAAATCATCTCCTGCAAATTCAAGTCATCATGCATTAGAGTGCTACACCTCCAGCTGAACAAGAACACCACCCTCAATATTATTAAGATCTATGCTCCCACAAGCACATTCTTCCACATCATTATCTTTGCTTGTATCAGGAGCTTGAGGAAATCCTCGCTCAAAAATCCACATATACGATCATGATGGGAAATTTCAATGCCAAAGTTGGAAGAGGGAAAGAAGGTGAAAAGTTAATTGGAAGATATGGTATCAGCGAACAGAATTCACGACATGAGTGACTGGCAACTCTGGCAGAGATGAAATAAACTGTTGTTTGGTGGTAAAATTTGTTGGTAACACCTGGTTTAAGAAGGCCAAGAGGAAGTGAACATGGATTGCACCCAATGCGAAGAACAGAATATAGTCAATCTCATTCTTGATCGATAAGCGGCACATTGTACAAGACATCCCAATATAGTACCATCATTTAACACTGGTAGTGACTATTGCTTTCTCAGAGCATGGCTCAACTTCATCGAAAAGGTGGAGAAGAAAGCGCTACAGATGGCAAATCGGAGACAGCTGCCAAAAATACTCGATAAGGCAATCTTGAAAGCGAACATTTCTGAGGAAGACTGGAGTCTTGTAGATAACTGCAGTGAGGATTATAAAAACTTCACTGATAAATTGAGGCAGTGTGTGAAATTAGCTGAGAAAGAAAAACCAAAACAAGCAAAGGGAAGAATCTCAGAGGAAATGTGGAACTTGCTAGAGAAGCAGAGGAATGTGAAACAAAATGATGGTGAAAAACTTGAGTACTCCTGCCTCTACAAGTTGATAAGAAGACTAAAGGAGGACTTTGAGAAGTACTGAAATGAAAGGCTCTTAAAGATGTCTGAAGATCGCAGAAGCCTCAAAAAATGCAAAAGGGAATTGACATTGTACAGGTCTACAATAATGGTGCTGAAGAACAGGGACGGAAAACCAGTAATTGACAGAACAGGGATGGAAGTGATCTGCAAAGATTTCAAACCAAACTGTTTGCATCTCAGATAAATGTCTCAGTACCAACACTTCAACAGACCAATGAACATGTACTTCCAGTCCTCGTCAGTGAAGTTTGACATGCAGTTCATCAAATTAAGGAAGGAAAAGTCCCTGGTAAAGATGGGCAATTGAAATAAGAGCTGGAAGCCAAGACTTCTGGGAAACCCTTGCTCAGAGGTTTAGCCGTTACTTGGAAATGCAGAACCATCTAGCTGAAAGGAGTACAACACCATCCTGCTGTACAAGAAGGGCAACTGTGAAGATATAAAGAATGGAAATATGCCTGCTCTCACATATCTACAAGCTGTTCACTAAAATAATAACAAACTGAATCTCTGCGTCTGGACGAGCAACAGCCGAGATAGCAGGCAGGCTTTCAAAGGAATTTCAGCACAATGGACCATATTTTCACTATAAACCAGCTATTGGAACTCTCAAGGAAACACAAATTCCCTTTTAGATATTGGCTTCATCAACTATGGAAAAAATGTTCAACAGTGTAGAAATCAATGCAGTGTTGAAAGCTCTTGCAAAGCAGAACATCCACACAAACTATATCAAACCATTAAAGGAAGCAAATTCTGACTGCACTACAGATATAACTTTACTGATACCCGCCTTTGCATCCCAGTTAAGAAAGGTGTGAAACAAGGAGACATGTATCAGGGGGTAGCTGTGTTAGTCTGTATCCACAAAAATAACAGAGTCCGGTGGCACGTTAAAGACTAAGATTTATTTGGGCATAAGCTTTTGTGGGTAAAAAACCCAAAACTCTTCACAACCTGCCTCGAAATGGTAATGAGGCAGATGAATTGGAAGGATGGACTCAACATCAACGGAGAGCAGTTAAACCATCTCAGATTCATGGACGATATTGTGTTGATCGCCAAAAATACTATTAAGCTACAGAAAATGTTGCGAGAACTCAACACAAAAAGCAGTCAAGTCGGACTGTAAATTAACTGCTCCAAAATTAAATGTATGTGGTCTGATATCTTGCCAAAAGCCCAAATAACAATCAAAGGAGAAGAAATAGAATGGGTGAGGTCTAGGTTGCGTATTAGGAAAAACTATATTTCACTAGGAGGGTGGTGAAGCACTGGAATGGGTTACCTAGAGAGGTGGTGGAAACTCCATCCTTAGAGGTTTTTAAGGCCCGGCTTAACAAAGTCCTGGCTGGGATGATTCATTCGGGGTTGGCCCTGTTTTGAGGAGGGGGGGGAACTAGATGACCACCTGAGGTCTCTTCCAACCCTGATACTCTGATTCTATGATTAATATGTCTATTTGGGCCAAGAAATTAACATGCGCCACGATCAGGAAGGTGAACTCTCACAAAGAAAGAAAGCAGGTTGGTGTGCATTGAGTTCTATCAAGGATGTCCTCCAAGGAAAAATCAACAAGGCAACACACGCCAGTCTCTTCAACTCAACAGTACTGCCAGCAACATTGTACGACAGCGAAACATGGGCGCTGATGAAGACAGAGGAGCAGCAACTGTCTGTCATGGAGAGGGTGATGGAAAGAAGAATTCAGGGAATTTCAATCTGTGACTGAGTCCCTAGTGAAGTGATCAGACAGCAGAGTGGCATGCAGGATGTCATCATTGACAGCAGGCATAGTAAAATGAGATTGGGCCTGGCATATAGTGAGACTCACTGACAATTGATGGACTGCAGCTGTTGCTGAGAGGTAGGCACGTGAAATGACCACTCGGCCAACCTCCAAAGAGACGGGAAGATTTTATGGTGAAAAGACATGGCTGCATGTGGAGAAGGAAGGCCAGGTTATGAGAAGAATGGAAGATGTGTTGTGATTGGTGCAATCTATACGAGGGCTGAAGGACTGATCTATCAAGGTGATTATCAAAATGGTTTTTATTTCATTTACCAACAGTCCAGTTTTCCCTCAAGAAAACACACTTGTCAGTAACCATATATATGATAAAATATTAGGGAAAATTTATGAACAGCTGGTCTAATGTTGACAATTTTTATGAAAATGTTTTTTGAAATTTTTCATACCAAAAGTTTTTTCATTGAAAAATGGCCTTTTTGCCCCAAATCAGCACCACTCAGTAACTATGTAGAAATGTGGGACCTGTTTCTTTATTGCTTTTTTTCCCCCTTATGCAGTCATTTCTACTCTGGGTGTAAAGCACTGCTGATCAAAATGCTCCACATACACTGGTGGTAGTTACACTGAACATGGTACGAAGCAGTGGAGAATCAGACCCCTATGACATGCAAATACTTTGGAATTACAAGGTGTTGCATCAGCAGGAGGAACAGTCTACATTCTATAGAAAAGCAAACTTGGATCCAAAATGGATGGATTGCCCATTAAGGTCGTGATTGGGGCTGATTCTTATTTACATTAGGGCACCTTTATGCTGCTCCGGCAGTGTAAAGAAAACTTACTTACACTTCCAAAGTCTTTGAGAATCAGAGCATATACCTCTATACACTGAGATTTTATTTTACAACAGAGGCTACCACTCTTCTTAATATTAAAAAGAATGTCATTTTGACTCCTCCTCTGCCATTGATGACAGCACACAGCATGAGTAAACAATTGATTTTTTTTTAATATTTGAAAACCTGTTTTTAATATTTAAATACAAGTTAGGTTTATTAAAACTAATTGCCAATTAAATTTGAAATTGGCAATATATATTAAGGTCTAAACTTTTTAAAAAAGTATTTAATGATTTTAATAAGTATTAAGCAATACCTGTTTGCTGCCACAGTTTTAAAGAAAGTAAGCCACTGAAAGGTTGGAAGTAATTGACTAAGTACCTAGAATGAGAGTTTGAAGTGCTAAACAAGGTAGTGGGTTGTTTGTTTTTAAACAACTGTGGCATCTCTGCAGAGAAAATATTCTCTTCAGTTTATTCAACTAGTTCATTTGAAATTAAGAAATCAATTAGGAACTGAAAAAGCAGAAAAGCTTGTTTTCATCTTCCAATCTAGGAATAAAAACTGACTATAAGAGGATGAGATCTACTAGTTCTAAAAATTGTGATGGACACGGTAACCTGAACAATCAATTCAATACACGAACTACAGATAATGTGGCCTTTATTTAATAAATCAGTTGGTTTTAAATGCAAAATGTTGTAATGAGAAAAAAGGTGGTAATAAGCACATTTAAGGTAGTTTTTAAAAAAATAAAAATGAATGCTGTTTGTTTTTATTGAATTTTTATTTTTTATCCAAATAGAGAGTGACACAGATTACAAATAAAAAATTCATCTAGTCAATAAGAAATGCATCATTCACCATTTTAACATAAAAATATAAAAAAGTAAGAATCTGAATAAATGTAAGTTAAGCTATACAATTTCTTAATTTGTTGCTCTATATGTACACACAGTTTAGTGCAGTGCTTCTCAACCATTTGTAGTGGTGAGCCCTTTCACATAGCAAGCCTCTGAGTGTGACACTCCTTATAAATTAAAACCACTTTTTTGTATATTTAACACTATTATAAGTGCTGCAGGCAAGGCAGGGTTTGAGGTGGAGGCTGACAGCTCATGACCCCCCCGATGTAATAACCTCATGACTTCCTGAGGGGTCCCAACTCTCAGTTTGAGAACCCCTGTTTTAGTGTAAAGGCTATGCAGTAGTTTGTGTGCAGAATATACCATATATCACACACAAGAGACTTTTGACATGTTCTGCTTTGATTTTGGAAACTTAAATTCAGTCTAGGCCTGTTGGAAGTTCTTAACCTCTGCGAAAAGACAGTATCATTCTATAATTCCATTTAGAATTTCTCCAAGCAGAGGGGAAACTGTAATGTTACTAGACAAACTGCTCAATAAAGAACATTGGGGGGAATTTTTTTACTTTCACAAAATATTTTCATTTAAGGCCGTGATAATGTGATGGAAACTTTGTATGATTTAAAAAAGCAACAAAATTATTACTGTTTATTTTAACAAACACTTTTAAATGTTTTGAAAAGTTGCAACAAAAAAATTAAAAAGGCAAAGATTTTCCAAAATCGCATTATGCCTGATGTTAGTACGTTTATAATTTATTTTAATCCTATAATTTAAAAATATTAGTTTCTAATTTTGGGATTACAAATCTCTCTTATTGTGCTTTGTCCATGGCTGGGTTATAAATTACCTTGCTTGGAATATTTCAACAAGGTAAGTGTTTCTGTAAAGGAAAATTCTGTCATGCTTATCTTTGATAACTTAATTCTTGCACGGTGCCTTCTCTCACTCTTTTAAATTCACCTTCATATGCTGTCCATGTACTTGCTCCAGAAAAGACCCTGCTCAAAAAATTCCTTGATTATCATCAAGGTCATGCTCAGGAAGAAAGTAGGAACCTGTTTGAACAAGGCTACAATTATGATCTGAGAAAAAATATATTTAACCTCATGGGTTTATTATTGAGATTTTAATACTCTTTTGTGTAAGTCCAGATACCCTGTGTCTTGTTGAACAGGCTCAAGCAGTGCAGAACTAATTAGCTGACATCAGAGTAATGTATAAAGTTCTTTGGTAGTTTATAAAGATGACGTGAACTACCTGAACAGAAACCTTAGGTCTAATCTAATTCTGGGAACTAAGCAGGCATGACTGAGGGTGAGTGTGATGGGATCCCCAAGGTACAACCTTGAACTGTGGGACCAGTGTCCCCTAAACTCTCCACCCTTGGCTGTCTCATAATGCTTTGCCAGTGATAAAAAGTAAACCCTCCACGTGCAGTTATCACTCAGCCATACAGAGCCATACAGAGAGACAGCCAGTTAAATTGCATGAAGACACTCATGAACTATACAAATGGACAGTTTCAGAGTAGCAGCCATGTTGGTCTGTATTCGCAAAAAGAAAAGGAGTACTTGTGGCACCTTAGAGACTAACAAATTTATTTGTAGCTCATGAAAGCTTATGCTCAAATAAATTTGTTAGTCTCTAAGGTGCCACAAGTACTCCTTTTCTTTATACAAATGGAGACACCAGCAAATCCCCCCAGCCACAGCATTGCACCCCAGAACTGTACCATCTTTCATTGCTCAACACCTTCTGTTGAACAATGCAAGCTCATTAATTAGGTTGCTACTTTGTCAAAGGATAGTGGACGTGCACCAGCCTTTGTAATCTGAGCAGATCCCCCCGGGCACTTTAGACACACTCACTGAAAAGATGATACATTCAAATAAGTTTATTAACTACAGAAAGATTTTAAGTGATTATAAGTGGTAGGCATAAAGGTCAGAGATTGTTACCCAAGAAAATAAAAAGTAAACATGCATTCTAAATTCTAAACTCTATTAGACTAAGCAAGATTTGGATCAAACAGGTTTTCTCACCCCACTGGATGATGGAGACAGGTTACAGTTTTTAATACACCGGCTGAATTTCCTTCTTAGCCTGGGACCAATCTCCTCAGTTCTAAGTCTGTCTTCCCATCATTATTGTTGCCTTCAGCATAATTGGGGGAGGAGAGAGGTGGTCTCATGAGGCCACTGTCCTTTATTTTATACATTAATTCATGTCCCAGAGAAGATGCTAGCCCAGACGTTTTCTAGTGGGCCTTGCTGAGTCACAGAGTTGAGCAATTCCCATTGTGTAGTGCGTGCACAACTTTCTCTTACAGAATTGTAAGTCTCTTGTTTACATTTCCCTTGCTGGTCAATGGCTCATGATGGTTGCTTAATATCCGTTTGGGTGTGGGTCACCTTCTTTGTTGCCACTGGAGAGGTAGCTCTGGGGGTGTCTCAGACACACAACATATTTCAATATGAACCATATAGCAGAATATCATAATTCCACATTTGATGATGATACACACAGTGTGACACAACAATGAGTTTCAGCAGATCATGACCTTTCATATGATACCTTGCAAGGCATGCCTTGTATGAAATATCACAACCATTACCAGTGATGAATATGGGGGTTACAGGGTGCTACTTTGAGGTACAACCCATCACATTTGCTTGTATTTTGTTTGCCTTGTCTGTTTAGATTGCCAGCTCTTCAAGGAAGGGACTGTGTTTTATGTATGTTCATCTTTTAGCGTATTTTGGGGCATTCACTGATCACTCATTGCAAATTTGCTTTTTTCAGATGGCCTTTTTTCAAAGGGCAGTTATGTCATGCCAGTACAGTAGGGGAAGGAGTGAGGAAGGACAAGAAGTTTCTCTTTTCTCCAAGTCTTAGGCTCAGCAGTCTTCAAAAGCTTCTGGGCAGGAGTCCCATTTAACATTCAAGAGAGCGCTAGGTGGAGGGATGTGGCTGCCATGTCTGAGCAGGTGTCATTTGTCCTGAGCTAGCTAACACAACTGTTTCCCCTCACAATGTGGATACCAGGAGTTTAGCTCTAACTGGGAGAGGCTGCTGTGTGCTGCAAACTCTGCAACTTCTAAAGAGAGAGGGCCAAAACGTGGCCATGTGTAAGTAGGTGCAAATCCTTTGACTTCAAGGGAGTAACAGTCTTTTGACAGTGATGGATTTGACCTAAGGTTTCTATCTCTGGCCCAGCTTCTGCTTCATTGGTACTGAGACATTTTGATCTTTTCATAGTTATTTAACAAGGTAAAATGGGGGCATAAAATACCATCTGATATATTAAATCCTATCAACCTGACAAACGTAAAATATCAGCTTTGTTAACATAAAGAAGAAAATCAGATGCCATAGATGGAAGGTTAACAGGCTGCAGCTGGTTAAATCATTAAATGCTGCCACTGACTAGCAACTGGGAAGATGAATGCAGCGAAAGGAAAGATACAAAATATTGTCATTAACTTTAGGGTTCATGTAGAGAAGAGCAAAAACTAAGCTGAAAAATATCAGCTGCAGTCAAAGACTTCACTGTCTCGCAACCCAAAGCTAATCAGGTTCTGACTCCTTGAGTTTACCCTTCAGCATGAAGAGGAAGATCGTACTGTGCTAGAAAGGAACCTGCACTCCATCTGACGGGCTACAGAAGACTTGTATAATCACCAGCACCCAAGAGCAGTGGAGGATTAATGATTTTGCCGCCCCCATTCCCAGCAGCTCCCCGCCCCAGCTCACCTCTGCTCCACCTCCTCCCCTGAGTGCGCCGCCAGGTCCTGCTTCTCCCCGCTCCCTGCCACTGCTTGTGTGGGAAACAGGCTCATGAAGGAGGAGGGAAGAGGTGGGAATACGGCGTGCCCAGGAGAGGAGGCGAGGCCGGGGCGGGGATTTGGGGAAGGGGACCGAGGGGGGCGGAGGCCCGAACCGGTGCTGAGGAAAGCAGCCTCTGGCTGCTATTATAAATTTGCTGCCCCTGCAATTTTGTCGGCCTAGGCGTTAATACGCCTCTGCCCAAAAGGTTACCTCCCTTCTTAGTTCTCACGCAGCGTTGGAGGCCTAAACACCCAACTGGTCACACAGATGAAACCTAGGAAACTTTGCAAAAAGTTACCTAGAAAATAGTGAATGCGGAAGGCTTCTGGCAAGAGTGCTCCACGTAGTTCCCAGAGGGCTAGATTATAACCTAAGTTGTGTATTTTCTTTTTGATTTTGTTTGTATAAACCCCCTTTTCTTTGCTGAAATCATCATAAGTAATTATAACAATGTATGTACAATTTATGAACTCCTGAGGGATTTTAAAGAAAATTGCTCTATCCTTGAATACTTCAGGGAATATTGAATCAGCTATCTGCTACCAGGGCTGATGTCAAGTATCTCCCAGACCAGGATCAATGAAGAGTGGTCAACCTGAATTCCATTCAAATGGGAGCACCTTAGAATAATGGGATGTTTGCAGCCTAGGGAAAACCAGTTTGCCCCAACTTGTCTGCAGTGGGTGGGGTTGGAGCAATGTAAATTTCCCAGCAGGAGAACAAAAACAGAGGTTTTAGAACTGTTTCTTAAAAACTCAAGCTGGGAAGTTCAGGAACTATAAAGTGGCAAGCTGTCTGAGCTGGGGAATCTTTTGACTGCCTGATCAGCTCAAGCTGCAGAGAGCTTGCTGCAGGAGTCAAAAGAGAATCTATGATCAGGAAGAGAAGACTGAGTCAGAGGAGTGATCTCTGGGAGGCCCTGGGGCTCCTGAAAGGCCCCGCATGGTGAGGATAAGAGAGGGACAGTTTTTGCATGCAGTGTTTGTTGTTTTAGCATGGATCTGTAAGTCTCTATGCCTTCTCTATGAATAAAGTGTATGTGTTTAAGAAGTTACTTTGTACACTCTCTGAATGCCTTTCTGTTCCTGTCGTATTCTGGAAGGTTTAAACCCTAAATCTGACTGCCCAAGTGGCTGGAGCTCTGGGGAGTTGTGCTTAATCTACTGGGGAGACTTGCAAGGGGATGGGTGAGATCCCACTTCCAAGAAGGTGTACCAGACAGGCAGTCTGGATCCCAAGAGTAAATCTGAGAGACCGGGACCTGACAGAGCATGGACACTCATTCTCAGTGGACTAAGCACTCAGGATCCTGTAGTTGAATCCAATTTGGAGAGTGTCAGTTCCACCCATTAAAGACCTGTCTCCACCACACATACAACCAGATCAGGGAACATGGTTCTGACAGGACTGTCCCCAAATCATGTTACAAATATGGTTCCAATTTGTAGTGTAGATAGGACCTTTAACATGTTTTGTAACCTGATTAAATGGTCTGTTTTAACTACAATTTGTGACAGTGTAAATTTAACCATGCTTCAGAGAACCAAAGATGGATTTATAATTTGCAGATGTTTGATCTAAAAAGAGGAGGCAAACTGCTTGGTGCCCTGCTGTTTTCTTTGGAAAATGGCTGCTCAGAAGTTGAGGAGAGAGTGATATCAGCCTGTGTCACAATCTGGATTTGAACTTGCTCAAACTTTGAACTTGCTCAAAGGCTGTTGTTTTGTACCATTACAGAGGCTGGGGACAAGCACACAGATTTATTGAGGATCTTGAACATGTCAGTAAAATAGTGGATAAAGGGAAACCATTTGACATAATTCATTTAGACTTCCCAAAGGCCTTTGGCAAGGTCCCTCACAAGAAGTAGCTACAGAAACTATAAATCTCTCCTCTGTTTTTTCCACCAAATGCATCCGATGAAGTGAGCTGTAGCTCACGAAAGCTTATGCTCTAATAAATTTGTTAGTCTCTAAGGTGCCACAAGTACTCCTTTTCTTTTTGCGAATACAGACTAACACGGCTGCTACTCTGAAAACAGAAACTATGTAATCATGAGTAAGAGGCAAAGTATTGTCATGGATCAAAAACTGGCTAGGAGACAGAAATCAAGGAGTAAGATTAAATGTCAATTTTCATCATGACAAAAAGGGTTATAGTTCGTTGCCTCTACCATATGTGACACTGTTGTTTAATACTTACAAATGGTCTAGAAAAGGTGTGTGTAATACAGTAGAAAAATTTGCAGATGACAAAATTATATAGGTTAGTTAGGATCAGAGGGGACTTGAGGAACTTCAGAGATACCTAAATAAGCTATGCAAATGGGCAACATGATGGCAAATGAAATTCAGTGTTGATAAATGCAAAGTAAATTTGAGGCAAATACCTAAACTCTTCATACACCTTACATAGCTCTAAATTAACAATCTCATCTCAGAAAAGGGATCTGGGTATAACTTCTGCTCAGTGTGAGACTGCAGTCCAAAAGGCAAAAAAGATTATTAGGATGCATAAGGAATGAGACTATAAATAAGATGGAAAATATTATCTCATTATATAAATGAATAGTGTGCCCTGAACTGGACTACTGTGAAGTGATCCCATCTCAAAAAGAATGCAGAACTAAAGGAGATTCAGATGAGGGCATAAAAATGATTAGGGGACTGGAAAAAGTCTCATATGAAGGGAGATTGAAAAGAGTAAAATTGTTTATCTGAGAAAGGAGACAAATAAGAGGGGACATGATAGACGAATGTAAAATAATGAATGGTAGATTAGGAATTCCTGTTCTTGTCTCATGCAACAAGAACAAGGGGGACATTCAATAACATTAAAAGGTGCCAAATTCTAAACCCTTAAAAAGAAATATTCTCCTACACAATGCAAAGTTAGATTGTGGAGCTCATTGCCACAAGAAGTCATTGAGGCCAAGAATGTAGAATTCAAAAAGGGATCTTTATATAGATAACAAGGATATCCAGAATTGTTATAACTAATGATAAACATTTTGGAAGGGATATTAAACCTCCTATTTTAGTGCTTAAACCAATCTGTAACTATTAGAAACCAGGATGTGACCTAATATGGGTTAGGGAGGAGGAGGAAATTGATTACCTCACATCTGCCCTCTGTGGGGTTCTTGTATCTGCCTCTGAAGCATCTGGGGCTGGCCACTGTCAGAGGCAGGCTATTGGACTAGTTGGGACTAAGGTCTAATCCAGTCTGGCAATTCCTGTGTTGCTAAGACCTTTCCCAGTTTTCTGGGACTTCTGGAGTGTGAAGAGGTAGGATTTGGCTTTAGGACCATCTGTATTTCCTCCCCCTACCCCCAGTACTTCTTGTTGTTAGGTAAACATTCACTTTCAGGCCAAGTACCAGAGGTGAAGTGTATATTATTAATTTTAGAGGATGAAAGAGCAATTAATAAAACATTAACATATTTGTGGAATATAGTTTCCTCAAAAGCCTTCAGAAAAGAGGTTTCTATTTAATGGCAGAAAGGACTGAAGTATAATAACTATAAATATGATGCTCCAGTAAGAATGCCTGAAGTTCTGACAGTGCTGTTTGCTTTCCTGCAGTGCTTGATATAGGACTCCAATTAAGGAATTATCCTAAGGACAATCACTTATATTAGTCACTATTTTTCCAATAGCTTAATCTATTTGCCTTTTGTTTTTATTGTTTTGTTTAATGCTTTAAGTTATTTTAAAACATTACTGAAAGAAGCAATGAAATGCTGATTATTTATTAATTGTATGTCATTGTCCAGATACTGTATCTATAATAATAATTATTTAGAGCTCTATTTCAACTGGAATGAAATCTCTGATTTTTGTTGTGTTATCTCTATGGGGCTTTCACTACTTTATTGCTGCAAAGTTTAATCATAATTTAGGAGTCATTTTTTCCCCTGTATTACTCCAGCAGTGTTTAGATTCACAACTTTTAGTGTCAAGTGGAAATTAAAGCTCACATATGCCTTTAGAAAGAAGGTAACCGACAGCGAGGTTATCAGAATGACTTAGACAAAAAATGCAATTTAGGTTTTGGAATCAGTTAATCTAATTATAAAAAAAAAAGTAAATCATCTGTTTAATTGTCTGAAATATAACAAAAATGAAAATAATTAACAGTGAAACTTGGGGAGCTACCTTCTTATTTGTCTGGTGAATTAGTTGTGATAAAATAAATAGTGGAATGCTTTATTTTTTCATGCAAATATTTTGAGACTGTCTGGCTGTTTTTCATGTAGATATCTGTATTGGCACACAGACAGTTATTTGTGTCCATACAGGGTATTTGTTGCTCGCTTCTCTGATATTTGTCATCCAGGAAGCAGAAACAATCCCATGTGACTTAGGTAAACACCACAATAACAAATAATGAATAACCTAAAACAGAATACAAATGAATAATCCTCAAAATTGTGCCTGAAATATTTTTGTATAACATATCTGAATAACTATGAATATCAAATACATTAGTAAAACAGTCTATTTGCAGATCACTTTCTAACTGAAAAAAGGCTAAATGAAAATCTGTTTGCTCTGAATAGTTTGCCCAGCTCCAGTGACAATCTTGTGCTTGTCATCACTATAGGTATTAAAATGAGTGAGATATTTGCATGATTAATAATGATGGATCCGAAATCTAAATTTCAGTTCTCCACACTCCACTCACCTAGTGCTCTAATGTTTGTGGGGTGTTTGGATCACAGGCAGTGATGGATTAGCCATTGGGCCCATGAGGCCCGTGCCCAGGGGCCCCAACCAACTGGGGGGCCCCCGGCTTTCACCACCTGGCAGATGCAGGGGGTAAGCCCCTGCAGCACCCTCACCCCCAGCAGAAACTGTGGGATGGGAGAAGCCCCCCCCCACCACAACCCCTGACCCCAGCAGAAGCTGTGGAACAGGGGAAGCCCCCTCAGTGATCCCCCAACCTTGTCCCTGGCAGACGCTGCGGGGCAGCAGGGGAAGCCCCAGCATCCAGACCCCTGCTGTGGCCCTGGGAGTGGAGGAGCTCTCACTCCCCACTACAACCCTGGGACTGTGGTGTGGGGACAGAGCTTCTCCGGTGTTGGGGCCATGGTGCAGGGAAGGCAGAAAGGAGCAAACAGGTTGTGGGGTGGGCGGGGACCCTGGGTGGAACAGGGCGTTGCCCGGGGGGAAGACGCAGAAAGGGGTGGGGCTCTGAGTGGGGCCGGATGTGGACGGGGTGGAACAGGGACAGGACTGCAGGCAGAAGGGGTGGGGAGGAGCTCCTCCACTTGTCATGGCCCAGGGCCCCAGGAAACCTTAAGCTGCCTCTGATCACAGGCTTTGGGTTCAGGCTCATTTGAAGGATCAAATAGGAAACTAGGCTGGCAAACTTTTGTAAGGAAGCAATATCTGACATTAGCAAATGTATATTTAAAAAGACAATAGATTAGATTTATGTAAACATTGGTCAGGTTTCAAAGCATTCAAAAAGGGTCCTAAAGTAGGTTATACCTACTCTTACGTCTCTCATTCTGCCTTCTCTCACGGCTGATGTCAGCCATTGCCCTCAGTGTTGATATGCTCAGAGACCGCACTGTCGTGATGTTTGAGTATTCTGAATGGTTTGGTGCTGAGACGGTCAGCAGAAATTGTTGCAAAGGACAATGGAGTTATAACTAGCAACATGATGGCATATTTGATGTATTTCACATTCTTCTGTTTCAGGGTTCAATCAAAAGGCGGAGCACGGCCGTCCCTCGGGGGGTGTGGGGCCTGGGGTGGAAGTGACATCACTTCTGGGACCAACTGTGCCGGAGGTGGGTGGGGAAGGCTGGGGGAAGCAGTGCCAGGTGTGTCCCTGCCCACACTCCACACTCTCAGGGCCCCGCTTCGGCGGTGCCCTCCTTCCTGGGCCTGGGGAGCTGCAGCGGCACCGTGCCCTCTCGCTCCAGGGCATGCGCTCTCCCTTGGGAGGGGCTGGGGAGTAGCCTCCCCCAGCCAGCGGTTCACCCTTTGCCCATGCAGCGCTGGACCATGGGGCCCCCAAAGCCTCCCCTGGGGGTCTGGCCCCAATTCACCCTCCCCTAGGGACGGCTCTGAGGAGGAGATGGAGGTAAAGTTAGGGTACATGTATACAGCCCGCGGCAGTGAGTCTCCTAGACAGGGCTGGCAGACTTGGGCTAGCAGGGCTCATGTTAGCTCTCTAAAAATAGCTCTGTAGACAGACAGTGCTTTGAAGTTGCAGCTTGGCCTATGAAGTCCACTCCAGACCCTGGGCGCCAGAGCCTGAGCTTCAGCCTAAGCCACAACTCAAAGCACAGAGTACACAGCTATTTTTAGAGCACTATGCGAGCCCCACAAGCTCAAGTTTGTCCATTCATGTTGGGAAGCTCGCTGCCTTGGGCGGTGTAGAGGTACCCTAAATGGCCTAAATTCTCTATTTCAGCTGAACTACACTTGGCATAGGAACAGGATGGGACCAAAACTGGCTTTAAGCCACCTTTGTGCTTTTCTTACTGTAGCACTCACTCCTGGTGTAAGTTAGGGCATGTCTACACTGCAATTAAAAACCTGTGCCTGGCCTGATCCAGCTGATTTGGGCTTTCATGGCTTGGGTTAAGGGGCTGTTTAAATGCAGTGCAGATGTCTGGGCTTAAAACTCGCCTCCCGTACCTGCCATGTTAATTAACTGAAGCGATAGTGGGGGCTTACCATGGAGATGGGGTACTGAGTTTCGAGGGGAATACATAGGAAAGATGCAGTCTCTTATTCCAAACAGTTAGATTACAGAGAGAGAAACAGAAGCTCTTCATCTTCATTTTAATGGAATAAGTGTATTCACACCTAGTATAATTTAGGGGTTAAGACTAGTAATTACGGATATTTTGAAAGTGGGAATAAACATACCAGTGGTGCAAAATGGAAGTGTTTTATGGAGCAGGGTGTGTTTATTCCCAATTCCACTACCTTTTGGTTCTTGTCTTATTTTACCCCAAAGCCCTGTTTGTTCCTCTTGTGATCATCTGAATGGCTCCCATGCTTGTTTCCACACCTTCTCTTCCTAAGACTGGAGAGTACTTCCTGACTCAGCCTGCCATGCCTCCTCCCTTCTCAAACCCCACTTCTTCAAAGAGGTGGATAAACCTCTGCCTTTGATAGATGGAAAAAATTATTATTATTTGACATTAAAAAAAAAGAAAAAAGTCACTCCCTTTAGGACACGTGTACTAGCCTCCTAAGTGACTGCACAATCACAGTGTCCTTCTTCTTGCCTATGTATGATCTTCTGTTTTTTCTCATCCTAATTCAGATGCAAACTCTTTGGAGCAGGGCATCTATGTATAATCTATATTACTTTCTGACGCTAGACACAGCGCTGCAGCTCTTTATTAGAAGCAAGGCCCCATGTGCTAGCTGTACCTCAGTTCTGCAGCAAAGCCCTCTGTTTCTGCTACACTCCAATGTGGCAGACTGGCAATGCAGCAGCAGCTTCAGGTAGATTCCAGAAGGAAGACTTTTATTGAACTCAATATAAAAATGTATAATGTAATCAGTACAGTGCTACTTATTTATTCTGATGTATCAGAGTCATTTTATTTCAATCTGCCACTCAGTTTTCAATGTGCCAATGTGTGTGGGTATTGACAATGCACATCTTCATTGTAGAAATTGTCATGGCAAGATGAAGGCTGTGGCAATTGACATGGGGATAGTGAGGATTCTGTTACCTGGGGAGGCATGGCATGTGGTTTGGGATTATGTGACAGCACATTAACTGAATATTCCTGCTGAAATGATCAGCAGTGAAGTAGTTAACAATGTTGAGGTTTATATTATCATCATTAGACTTCAGAATCAACCAGTCACTTTGATAACTGGGGCAGTTTACACCTGTCTCAGACTTACTGTTTTGGTTGCCTGAAGGTGGGATAAGCCAACAGTGCATCAGCTTAAGCTTGATTCACATTCAGAAGATTTGATTCCCTATGGGTATAAAACTGGAAAATCATATCCAGAAGTTTTCTTTGCAACCATAAGAAATCTAAATATACTAGCTATTTAAAATGAAAGCTTCCGTTTTGTAGAACAGTTGTGCACCACAGAATTGAAGAATACAAAACAAAAGGGCCAGATTTTTTTAAACAGTCAATATTCTTTGAAGCTAGCTATTTTTTTTAACTTGAGGAAGATGTCTGTTAGTATTGTCAAGTGAGCTGTAGCTCACGAAAGCTCATGTGCTAATAAACTAAGGTGCCACAAGTACTCCTTTTCTTTTTTTATTAGTATTGTGTGTGTTCAGAAATCATTGTCAACTAATAGTGAAGTTCTTTTAAAACTAAATGTAACAAGCTGAACTCCAGAGTAGACAGTCACTGTCAAATTTGGTGTGTACACAGGGGAAAAAAATATTAAATCACTCTTAGGCTTGTGACTAATGTGAGAGGAGAACTTCCCCCATCTTTCCACAATGTGTAAGTAACTGAAACTAACAGTTTAAAGAGAAATACCATGTCAACCTTCCCTAGAATATTGCCAGCACAACACTATAATAGTAAGTAACTAAAAAATCACAATAAAGAACCTAAGCACTCACTTTAGAGAAACAACTGCAAAAGGACAGCTGTTTTCTATTGTTCTAATGGGCTTTAGCAGCACCATGATCTCTCTAAATGATTTAATATAAAATTACATCATGTACAGTCATAGATTTATAATCTAGCAAACCTTGCACAACTAAAACTCGTATTGATTGCAATGGGAAATTCTGGGTACATAAGGAATGCATTATCAAGCCTAGAGGGTGTATGAAACAGTTTAGAAAGATAACATTTTAAGATAGTGTTAAACATAAAATAAAAATCATCTGGGGATCAGCTTTCACATTTATGTATCTTCTGTGTAATCCATCTAACATTTTTAGCCTAAAATGGTGATCACAGTCAGCAACAAACTACTTTCAAAGAGCCCCATTGAAGTCTATGGCAAAACTCCTACTCATTTAAATTTAAACCAACACTCATTATTTCAGCTTCTCCAGACAATTTTTTGAATATTGACAAAGACATCTCCCAGAAAGTCTGTAAAAAAAGTAAATTTCAACCAACTACATGAGGAATATTTTTGTAAATGGTCAAACCAATTGCAAGCTGGCCACTCCAGCTGACTTCCACTGGGCCATTTTTTGGACAGAAATGAAGTTTTACTGGCTTTATGTGGCACCTAGATACTATGGCATAGGTAGAATGGAAACCAGATTGATTCATAAAAATCACAGGTTGAATTCTTCCTAATTTCTTTTCTAGACCTAGCAATTGATTTGCTTTGGTGTAATAGAAGTAGAATTTGGTCCGTGTCTAGGAACTGAAGGATACAATCATTCAGAGTACACCAGGATTATTAAAAATACAGCTGCTTATTGAAAACATCAAAGACCTGATTCTGATCTCACTTACAAAAATTGTATGCCATTGCAACTCCTTAGACTTTAAAGGAATTACTCCAGATTTTCACCAACTGTTATGTGACAATAAAGTCACCCATGAGGATTCAGTGTATTGTTTTAGTAAGTTATATAAATCTCTTAGCAGAGTATAAACCCACAGACGCAAGTATATTCGGAGTTAAGGCTGAAATTTCACCTTTAGCATTCCATTTTTAATGTATATTGTACATGCATTAAGAAATAGGGCATAGATAAATAAACTAATTTTTTCAGGGCCTAGAACTCAAAGGCATCTGGGGATTTTAACAGAAAACAACTTTAAAAAAATCTAAAAGGGCAATATAAACTCCAAAGCTAAAAGAATGTAGGAAAAAAGAATCTCATTCTTCCTTCATGCCAATTAAATATTGGCACACACTGACACTGAAAAAGGAAATGAAAAACTTTGAGCTTTGCTCTGAAGAACACCTTGTGGTTTCTATATGGGGGAAAGAAATGCCATCCACCTGCCTCAGTGGGTGGGGGAACTCGATGGGACTGGAGGTGAAAGGGGAACGTCCTAGCAGCCAGGGATGGAGACACCAGGTAGCTCCCACCTGGTGGGAGTCTCTGGCAATCATTGGCCAGCTGGAGGGGAGGGAGCTGATTGGCCAGCATTCCCCAGCTCCCAGGATTTAACTTGGAATGGGGGCTAAGTGAAGCCTCTTTTGGCTCCATTCCAGCAGCCCCACCCAAATTAGGAATGGGAAAGCTGACAGCTGCTGTGGGTCTAGCCAATTGCCTTTTGGGGGGTCGAGAAAGATTTTTTTCTGCCAGGAGCCAATTGGCAGAAGACTTGGGAGTTTTTTACCTTCCTCACAGCACCTTCAAGCCACAGAATGTGAAGTAGGAACGTGCTTAGTACCTAACTGAGGTACTTGGATTGAATTGTTAACTCATCACAATTTGCAGCTGGTTTCCAGTGTGGTTAAAAGGATAAAATGAATAGTTCCCAGAGGTAAAAGACCTGGAATTTTGGTGATGGACCTTGAGCTCACAGGATAGGATGAGATCTTGTGGTCTTTGTGGGTCAGGGGCTCCAGCCTTTTGCACCCTCTGTCCTTCTGTGGGTAGGGTGGTAGGTCTCAGAGTGAGCTGAGTTTTGGAGAGTAGGCTGAGGAGAACCTACCCCGAGTTACAGGTTATATGGTAGGACCCTCACACTGGAGCCAATTAAATGCTGATGTAGCCTTTTAAAAAAAATTAATTGATTGATAGCCCTGTGATAAACTATAATGTCCATAGAGCTCCTGTGCAGCCATAATTTCAGATCAATAGTGTGAAAGTTACCCTTTAAGATTCTCTTAGACTGGGAGACTCTTAGGAGCACACGAAGAACAAATACAGTGACCACAACCACAATTACAGATAAAAAATCTTGTTTGTATTATAAGTTATGCTCACATACACATCTACACAACCTGAGAGAGCCCAAGTAATAGCTAATGCCACATTCATACTCACATACCCAAAGATGTTACAGAGTCTCTCAACAGGTGGTCATCAATAAAGGGGTGATTCCTGCTGGGATCTTCCCTATGAGGTCTTTCCTCAGGGTATTCCCACTTTAGCTCCACCAGGTAACCTCTTTTATATTTTTGTTCTTACTAGGCCTAACACGTTATGCATAAGAGCAGTATTTTCCCCAGTAACTGAAATTAGGGAGTGCATTCAAATTTACAGGGGTGGTGGGTAAGGGCCAAGGGATGAGACCATGAGGGCAAAGGTGGCCTGTATGGCCCTCTAGTAAAAACTGGAAAATGTCTCATGCCAATTTTATTAGATTTAACTCATGTTTTAAAGTTATCACATGAATTATATTTGGCTACTCAAGCCTTCTATGAAGCACTACATCTATATCCTTCTTGGTTTCTTGTAATTTTTCACAACTCTGTTAATGAACTTCTCGAATGCAGTGCATTCATTTTTGGTGGCTTCTCATGTGCATTGTAATTCCAGTCCTTCAACTGGTATGCTCAATACTTCAGTCACACGATCAGGGAGAAGGTGATTTCTTTCAGAACACAAAATTCTATTCAATGATGAAAAAGAATGCGCAGCTGTTGCTGTTGTGACTGGGAGTAGCAAAATATGAATTCCTACTTCTTTCATCCCAGGAAACATAGCACAAAGATCAGGTCGAGCCACTAGTGATGATAAAAAAGAAGTTGAAGTCAAATCTTCATTCGTCATATGACATTCCACTTTGTGTTCAAATTCTCTATTCTTCCTGATCACATGGCAGCCCCATTGCTGGTAGTGACTCACTCTATTCAACTGTTTGTGTTTTATAAGACAAGCATCTGTAAAAGCTACGTAGAGGTTGAGTAGAATCCAGAAGTTGCTGTTGTAGATTTGTAAAAATTGAGTCTGTGTACTCTTTCAGCTGGTTTAACAAACACTTCTTTCCTCTTCACTTAAGGATTCAATATAACTGCCTTCGTTAGTCAAGTTCTGGATTGAAGTCTTAGCTTCTTCCATTACATTTTCAATGGATATCTTTCTGACTGATCCAAGTTTAGCTTCAATTGCTGGACAAAGATCTACTACTGTTGTAGCAGATGCCTGGATGGCATTGTTTATGACCCAAGTGGTTTAAGCAGTAGACTTGCAAGACAAGACTTACAAGACAATTGTCTTCTCTGAATGTAGAGATCCTCCATTATGATGCGGCGTGCTCAGGGGAGGAGGCGGAGGCGAGGTGGACCATGGGGGAGTGGAGGGGAGCTTGGGTGTCAGTGGGTGCAGAGAACCCACTAATTTTTCCCCGTGGGTGCTTCAGCCCCGGAGTACCCATGGAGTAGGTGCCTGTGCTGACAGGTGGTTGTCAAATCTCTGCTCTTAAAAACCTCCAATGATGGAGATTCCACAATCTCCCTAGGCAATTTATTCCAGTACTTAAATACCCTGGTAGTTAGGAAGTTTTTCCTAATGTCCAGTCTAAACTTCCCTTGCTGTAATTTATGTCTATTGCTTCTTGTCTTATCCTCAGAGGTTAACAAGAACAATTTTTCTCCCTCTTCCTTGTAACAACCTTTTATGTACTTGAAAACTGTTATCATATCTCCCTTCAGTCTTCTCTTCTCCAGTCTAAACAAACCCAATTTTTTCAATCTTCTCTCAAAGGTCATGTTTTCTAGACCTTTAATAATTTTGTTGCTCTTCTCTGGACTTTCTCCAATTTGTCCACATCTTTCCTGAAATGTGGTGCCCAGAACTGGACACAATACTCCAGTTAAGGTCTAGTAAGCATGGAGTAGAGCAGAAGAATTATTTCTCTTGTCTTGCTTACAATACCCCTGCTAATACATCCCAGAATGATGTTTGCCTTTTTTGCAACAGCGTTACATTGTTGACTCATATTTAGCTTGTGATCCACTATGACCCCTAGATCCCTTTTTGCAGTACTCCTTGCTAGGCAGTCATTTTCCATTTGTATATGTGCAATTGATTGTTCCTTCCTAAGTGGAGTACTTTGCATTTGTCCTTATTGAATTTCATCCTGTTTCCTTCTGACCATTTCTCTAGTTTGTCCAGATCATTTTGAATTTTAATCCTATCCTCAAAAGCACTTACAACTCCTCCCAGTTTGGTATTGTCCACTAACTTTATAAGTGTACTTGCTATACCACATCTACCACTTCCCATCCCCCCATCCACAAGGCTTGTTACCCTATCAAAGAAAGCTAATAGGCTCGTTTGAAACACTTTGTTCTTGACAAATCCATGCTGACTGTTACTTATCACCTTATTATCTTGTAGGTATTTGCAAATTGATTATTTAATCATCTGTTCCATTATCTTTTTGGGTATTGAAGTTAAAATGGCCTCTGGAGTGTGTATAGGAGAGATTAGAGTTACAATTTTCTCAGAGCAAAGCTTGTACTCCACAATGTCTACAGAAGTTTTCAGCTTCATTAAATGTTTGGTATCCAATTTATACACATTTAACTCTTCTAAAATGTGGGTTGTCACAGATGCAGTCACTGTGTCTTCGATAACCTGAACATTTAGAAATGCCTCTTCTGGCCTACCACTGACATCAAGATAATGTACACAAGGACTTAAAGCTTGATGGCCATTTGCATTGGTGCATTCATCAGCCATGTATGCAAATTTTTTGAATGTGGTGAAAGAGTTCTTCACTTTCTCAACTGCTGAGTCTTGCACTAAAGAAAAGGAGTACTTGTGGCACCTTAGAGACTAACAAATTTATTAGAGCATAAGCTTTCGTGAGCTACAGCTCACTTCATCGGATGCATTTGGTGGAAAAAAACAGAGGAGAGATTTATATACACACACACAGAGAACATGAAACAATGGGTTTATCATACACACTGTAAGGAGAGTGATCACTTAAGATAAGCCATCACCCACAGCAGGGGGGGGAAAGGAGGAAAACCTTCCATGGTGACAAGCAGGTAGGCTAATTCCAGCAGTTAACAAGAATATCAGAGGAACAGTGGGGGGTGGGGTGGGGGGGAGAAATACCATGGGGAAATAGTTTTACTTTGTGTAATGACTCATCCATTCCCAGTCTCTATTCAAGCCTAAGTTAATTGTATCCAGTTTGCAAATTAATTCCAATTCAGCAGTCTCTCGTTGGAGTCTGTTTTTGAAGCTTTTTTGTTGAAGTATAGCCACTCTTAGGTCTGTGATCGAGTGACCAGAGAGATTGAAGTGTTCTCCAACTGGTTTTTGAATGTTATAATTCTTGACGTCTGATTTGTGTCCATTCATTCTTTTACGTAGAGACTGTCCAGTTTGGCCAATGTACATGGCAGAGGGGCATTGCTGGCACATGATGGCATATATCACATTGGTAGATGCGCAGGTGAACGAGCCTCTGATAGTGTGGCTGATGTGATTAGGCCCTATGATGGTATCCCCTGAATAGATATGTGGACAGAGTTGGCAACGGGCTTTGTTGCAAGGATAGGTTCCTGGGTTAGTGGTTCTGTTGTGTGGTGTGTGGTTGCTGGTGAGTATTTGCTTCAGATTGGGGGGCTGTCTGTAAGCAAGGACTGGCCTGTCTCCCAAGATCTGTGAGAGTGATGGGTCGTCCTTCAGGATGGGTTGTAGATCCTTGATGATGCGTTGGAGAGGTTTTAGTTGGGGGCTGAAGGTGATGGCTAGTGGCGTTCTGTTGTTTTCTTTGTTGGGCCTGTCCTGTAGTAGGTGACTTCTGGGTACTCTTCTGGCTCTGTCAATCAGTCTTGCACTGTTACACTGCATGCTTCTAACAATCAGTTGAGTTTCTTGCAGAAAGACAACTAGCATTTGCCAGTCTTGTTCAGAACCAGTGTCCAACTTCAGGGTTAACAAGTGGCAATGCACTTAAGATTGGCCTACAGTTTGTAGTGTATGGTATTTCTTGCTTAAATAGAAAGTATGATGCAACAATCATGTTGGTTCACATAAACTGTGTTATATCTCCAGCATTCTCAACAGCTTCATTAAGTACTTCTAAAACTGGCTTTGACAATGACTGGCTTATAAGGCTTTCTGCATGTTGATGCAGTCCAGAGGCTTGGTGTTTTGCAGCCTTTTCACATAGTTTGTCAGCATTAGCTTTGCTGATTGGACTGGCACACCAAGTTCCTCCAGTTTTACCAATTGCGGCAGTGGGAAACTTTCCTTCTTCGTAAGCTTTTTGCAAGAGGTGCACAAGTAGTCATCTTTTGTAACTTCAGTAAATGGGAAAAGTTTGACTGACAAACATCAGGAATTGCCTTTGGTTGTGGAAACGCCGGTTCTTCAGTAGGTAGCTGTATTTGTGCTTTGGGATGTTTGGATGTAGATATACCACCTGAACCTTCAGATGACATGTTGGTTCTTGGTATGTTCTTCATCTTGGTTGGTATGACCACTGGGGTGTGTGTGACAGGAGAGGTAGGGGTTTGTGTAGGGCTACATGAGGGTTCCAAACCTCCTTTTCCTTATGCATACTTCCCCACCCCATACATTTTGGGGTGCTTCACATTTCATAGGGTGTTTTCTTAGTTCCCTTTTTTCTTATTAGCATCTTATTAATATTTACGTACACATTCCCATGGTAACCTGCAGTCAGAACAGAACTTTCCGTGATGTTACAATCAGGTGTCTTGTGAGCTAGATGGGTACATTGCAGTCTATTTTCTGTAACATAATCTACTGGCATTTCCTTTGTAGTAATCTTCTGGATTAATTGGCATAGGGCCAGTCTTAGGTCACCCTCTCATTAAGACAGCAGCCTAATGTAGCTAAGCTGAAATTTTAAAGGCCTTAGCCTGTAGGCCTTGAATTATGGCTTTACATTTTATATACCTAATACAGACTTGTCACTCCTATTTGTCATAACTATACCCCTATAATCCTATCCTACTTATTCATCACACATTGATTATATATGACATAACATATGAATTCATCACAACCATAACACAATTAAATGATAAAAATGAACGAAGTGGCTACACTGGTACAGGAGAGTATGGGTGATGGGGGGGATGGCACCTCCCCCTGTGTTTACCATTTGTGTGTCTGTCCTCATTTCAGCAGTCTGTCCACATCAATTGTAGAGTTTCAGGCACTACCTCAAGTACACTCCACATTATACCTTGCAACAGACTCACCAGCTTCATTTGTCACAATAGGAAGCAGGATCCCTCTAATCCACTGCTACACATTGTACAACACATAGTACTGGGAGATATTTCCTGTAATTAGGCATACTACAGTGAGCTAAGAGTGCATTTTCAATCTTAATTCTGTACTACTTTGCTTTTGTGTGAGTTAACATCAGAATCCTCATAAAAAAAGAAAAGAACCTCACTTTTATTTTATTGCAATGATAACATTCGAAAGTAAATATACTTGTGTGTATGTGTCGTATATCTGGAGCCTTGCACCTGTACATATAACATTTAAACAATAGTGTAATATTATTATATAGTGCTTTACATTTTCATGATGCTGTACAAACACACTAACAAAACAAAAATGCAATACATTATTAAATCTGAGTAGGTAAACAGGCATATTACTTTTTTTTGCTCTAGATATCTAATCATCCCCAGTCTTAAACCTCTGCTAATCTGAAATGAAATCCTATTTTAAATTTGTTTGGAAAAGAGTTTGATCCTCTCATTCTATTCCCTAATCACCATTTGTCCACAGGACAAAAGAGTCAGGATCTGATTCTGATCTTACTGGCACAGATTTTATACTCCATTGACTTCAGAGGAGATACTTCTGATTTGTAATGGTGTAAGTGGGTGGAGAAACAATCCCTCACTGTCTTACACAATTCAACTTAACTGGTTCTCTGCTCAGGATTTATCAGAACTGTTGTCAGCCAGCTCTGAGGTATGTTGACAGAGCAGTGTGAGAAGGTCTGTACAGTGTCTGTTTGTACTGTCTCATGCATACTAGTACTGTTTGATTCCTTACCTCTAAGAACATGAAATTAATAAAGGTGTAAACACACACAACTTAAAAAAAAGGGGTTCTGTACTGTGATAGCCATTGTAGCATAAGCATTTTTTAGGCTTGTATTAGTTTCAATAGTAAAGATGGATGTATTTTTGGTTGTATCAGAATTATTTAGATTGGATAATTTTATAACTCTGTCCTGAAGTTATTTTACCATTTTGCTGGGAGAAAAAGAAAATATTTATATTTTATTTGGTGCATATAGTAGATTATGCCACTAGAGACAGGAAATGAAGAAAAACTTCTGAATTTCTTATAGGCTGTATTGTCAACAGGGTCTGCACAATGCCTTTGACCAATACTGTAGGGAGAAACTCTGTGGTGGCTCCCCTGCACTGGGACATTTGCTTTAGAGAGATAGACATATCTATGCCCGTACTCAAAAGATTTATGTTAATATAATATTAAGGTTATGAGTTCATATGCTCAAAATCAAGGAAATGAAAATGTTATGGTTCTCACAGAAATGTTAACTTGGCCACATTGCACATTTAACAACATACACTAACTGTATGATGGGCCTCCATACTGATGTATCTCAACAGAGACACTGTTGTTTGGGTGCTGTGGTCTTGGATGTTCAGCACACCAAGCAGCAGCTGTTCAGTGGGGGCAAGGGCCTGTCTTTCAAGCATTGGAGTACCAAGGGCGCTCTCTATAGTTCTGCTGCCTCAGTGTATCAAGGTAGCAGCATGAGGAAACATTTCATACACTGATGGTCCTTTTCTCACTCAAGTTGTGGAAGAAGGGGAAGTCTTGCAGCTGAATTGCTTCAGGAGTAAAGGTAGCAACTTTATTCCTGAGCCACTTTCTCCCTTTAGGAAACTTGATGTGATTTGGCAAAGGAGAGTTTCAGTTGGGGAGACCTGACTTCCTACCACATTCAGCTTTTAAACAATGATATGTATTAATGTTGGTGATGCATGTTCATATCTGAATGTTGGAGGGGAATAGGGTGGCATGGTCATGATTGGGAATGTTGGGTGAGAGAGAAACATGTTTTGGAATGGGCTATGGGGGAAAACACTAAGAATAGGGCTGTGAAGGGACCAGTGGGGTGGGGGGTGACGTGGATCTCATATGGGGAGGCAAAATCAGGGCTCTGAGGCAGGACATGGGGAAGAGTGCTGCTGTGTGCGGGTCTAGTAGGAGGAACAGAGCTATATATGACAAACAGATTATAAGACCTCCATTTTGATAGCTGCCCAATATGAGTAACTGTCAGCATTGACATAGACTAGAGCTGGTCAGGAAATAACTTTTCCTATGAAAAAGTTTTACTAAAAGGAATTCCCTCCTCCCCCACTTCTGTTGAATTTTTAAAAGTCTTTTGGATTTTTGTAAAAACAAAACAAAATCCCAAAACAAAAAACCCCCAAACATCCAAAACTGCTAATTTTTTTCTGTTTTTCTTTTAATAAACAAAAATTGTTTTGAGGTGCCAACAAGAAAAAAAATGGTATTCAGGTTTTTGGTTTTTCAATTAAAATCCATTTTTTTATAAACTCCATTTTCAGATAAAAAATTATATTTTTGTTAGGCCATTTTCCATGGAAAAAATACTTTGATGGAAACTTGTTAATTAAACTTGTAATGACATTGGAGACATATAATCAAAAAACAACAAACTTTTAAAAAATCCACCCCCATAAACATTAAAAGTCAGGAACTCACTACTTAACTCCTCATCCCAACCTTGCAACTGACAGCCAGGATTTTGCTTTTGCTACATCACCTCACCTTCACCCACCATCTATAAATACCAGTGTTGTCACTCTTTTGATTTCATCACCACTAATGGGCTTTTGGGGCTTCTGCTGGAGCCAGTCTGGGGATGACATGAGAAACTCCAGCCTTCAGAGATCTTTAGTTCTGCCCAGAAGCTTTTTTGGCTCTTTCCCCCTCCTTTCTGGCTGCTTTTCCTTCTTCCCTGCCTCTTGGGGATGGGCATCCAATCAGAATAAAAAGTGGATTCTCTGTAACTTGAGGTCTTTTACGTCAAGATTTGAGGACTCTCGTAATTCAGACAGAGGTTATGGGCCTATTATGGGAGTGGGTGGGTGAGGTTCTGTGGCTTGCGATGTGCGGGAAGGCAGACCAAATGCTGATGATGGTCTTTTCTGGTCTTAAAATTTATGAGTCTATGAGGGCTGCTCCAGGAGACAGACAGACAGCTCTCTACCCCATAGGAGCCAACAGAAGTTTTAGGCTAGGGTAGAGGGAGCAGCCAACACTGTTCTCACAGGACAGAAGTGTGGAGTTGAAGAGACCCTGCAGCTGATTCCCTTCATTTCTTGGAGATGGGGATGAAGAGTACCTGGAACTGCCCCCCAGCAAGGTCTGGGATGGCAGTGTGTGAAGAGCCCCTGGAGCTGCTCCCTATGCACACCAGGGAGAGCAGGAGTGAAGCACCTTGACAGCTGTAGGAGGAACACACATGTGTGGGTGTGTTCCAGCTCCACACATAACATGCAGCCTTACTGACACCCACAAATGTCAATTACTAACAAAGTTTGGTATTGCATGTGTGTTTTTTCCCGTTACCTCATCTAAATAGCACTGCTACAGACATTACAGTAACTTCCTAACATGATCACAAGTTCTTTCCACTTAGCAAATAATTTCCTCTCTTAATCTTCTAACACAACACAATTGACTAAAACCTTACAGAATACACACTAATCTCCTGCTTCAACACAACACCAGTGCAACATTTTAAACAATTTGAAAACAATTCTAACCTTTCTACTCGGTTGGAGTCAAAGGTGGCAAATTTTGTGGATAGGTGAAGAGAGGAGGGGTGTGTGTGAGAGAGAGGGGAAGTAATATGAAGAAGGCAAAACTATGGTGGTTGAGGACTTCAGTGATTTTTGTTTTTTTTTATGTTTGTGTTGATGATATATGTATGCACTTGAGCAGCCTTAATAAGTTTTTGTTTTGGGTACATATTTTATACACATATGCAGTGTATTTATATGTGTATGTGTGTATACAGTGTTGCTTGGTGAATGATTCATGAAATAGTATTTTCAATTATAGTTAATCTTTCTTTCCCCACAGTTATTCAGAAAAATCTTTACTATTAGCTACTTTGTACATTTCCCTGATGATGTTTTGCTGAAAACTATACAAAACATTTCAGCTTTTTGATGGTTCTGTGAACTGTTTATATAATTTCAATTTTTTCTTATAGTGCTCTTATTACATGTGCAGTAAGTGTAGCACTTTCCCCATTAGCTGCTCACCTTAAAAGATACAAAGGAAAGTCCTATATGTACTACAGTCTAGCCATGACCCCAATCCTGGAAATATTTACACATGAGAAGAACTTTACAAATAGGAGTAGTCCCATTGAGTTCAATATGGCTGTTTATGCGTATATTTGGAGGATTGGGTCCCGAGTCAACGGCCCCAATTACAATATAGTTAAAATAGAAGACCCGGTTACAATATGGTTAAAATTTGTAGCAAGAAAATCTAATCATATTTTTATCATTGGTCTAAAGTGTGTTTAAAATATCATTTCAATTCAGTGCATATGCATGAAATGTGATTTTCAAAAACTCAAAACTCATCCGAATCACAAGGCACCTCTATTAAATGAGTACTTCTTGACCAATGTCAACTTTCCACAGTTAGAGCAGTTTTGTAGCGAGAGCTGTTTCAAAAAAGTTCAAAAGAATTTTAAAAAAATATTATAACAATAGGGAAAATGCATTTCTTCGGCTGTCCTCCTACTCTAATGCCTAAAGAATCTTTTGATCATTATAAAATTATAAAAAAACATTGTCAATCAGCGATGAAGACTAAAAAAAAAATCAGCGTGCAAGTTTCTGAAAGTTATGAAACAACAAAGCAGGAGGCGAGAATGGAAACTCAGCTATAGTGGGCACTAGTCCCACAACCCCTACAGCGTACACACAGGCAAAAGACCCTCCATTTTTTGTGCATATGTTATATGTACAGAAAAATATGTAAACCTTGCGTAAATATGCATCCACCGGTCCCAGTTGCTAAAGTAGCCACTATTTCTGGGTGTTTCGGTTTTGGGTGTGCAACTGGAGACGGGCAGGGCCTAATTTTTCAGAGGCTCCTAAATGGAGCTGTGGGTTATCAGCACCTTTGCAAATCAGGTCCCGGGGAGGTGGGGGAGTTCCGAAGTGTGGCGCCCACAGCTAGCGGCCATTTGAAAACGCCCCCCCCCCCCCCCGGCCGCAGCACGGCCCCCCCCCGGCCGCAGCACGGCCCCATTGCCCAGTGTGGTACACCAGCCGTGCGCAGCCCCCGTCTATCTGCCGAGTAGCCAGTAAGGGGCGCTGGGCCGCAGGTTTGCGTTGCAGAGGGAGCCGGCTGCGGATCACCTGCAGCAGCGGGGGAGCCGAGCAGCTCCGCCCTCGCAGTGAATCACATCCCGCCTCTTCCAGGCACGGGCGCTGAGGAGATCGGGCAGCGCCGTCAAGCCGCGGCGGAGAGCGAGCGAGCGAGCGAGCGCGGCACAGCGGGGCTGGGGCTGCTGGCTCCGGGGCGCTCCCACTTCCCCCAGTCCGGCGCGGGGCCCGCGCCTCAGCCCCTCCCCGCTGCAGCCCCGGCACCGCCGCCGGGCGAGAGGGGGGAGCCATGGCCGAAGGGGGCGAGGGCGAGGACGAGATACAGTTCCTGCGAACTGTAAGCGCCGCGCGCGCCTTTTGGGGCCGGGGCGTGGGGGGCAGCAGAGCTTGCCTGGCACGGGGAGCGGTGGGGCGCGCGGGGGAGGGGGCAGCCCAGGGGGAGCGTGCGCCTTGCACTGGTTCGAGGGGGGCTCCCGGAGCCGTGTCTGTGCGGGGGCTGAGGGGAGCTGGTGCCTTGCGCGCGTGGGAAGGGTGGGGAAGAACCTGGCACGGCCGGAGCTGGGAGCGGCGAGGGGGAGCTTGTGCCTTGTGGCCAGGGCGCTGGGGAAGCCCCGCTCCCCGGGGGGAGTTGAGGGACGGGGGGGGGGGGGGTGGGGCTGGGAGAGCCTCGCCGGGAATTCCTCTTCTGCCCCATCTCTCGCTGGCTCTCCCAGGCGCGCCCCAAAACCAGGACGCCTCCCCGCGCACGGAGCGGTGTCGGTGTGCATGCGTGGGGGGGGGGGGGCAGCGGAGGGCTCGCTCCGGGGAGCCGCGGCCCGCCTGGCGGGGTGCTTGGAAGGAGGGAAGTGTTGGGGCTGGGCTGGGTGGCTGGCCCGGTGCCTGCGTGGGAATGCAACGCGAGGGAGCAGCCATGGCTCTCAGCTGTGCGTTAGCAATGCGGTGACAATTAAAAGTAATGTGCGCGGTGGCTTTGGGTCGCCTTCGGTGACTCCTGGATTGACCCCGAGGCAGGGCAGGCTCTTGCTAGCGGAGAATTGGAGAATGAGTGGTACCGGGCAAGGCAGCATCGCAGGCTCGGCATTTCCCCCTAAGTATCTTTCAGCGCTCCCCTTCCACCCTCTGACTTGTTCTGTACACTGCAGATACTAACCAAGCAGCAGTGCTCAGCCTCAAAGCTGCAACTGTAGTGCCTACGGCAAAAACAAAATCAAAAGCAAAAACATCCCCTGCTCGCAAACCCCCCCCCCCCCAACAACTGCAGGCATTATCATCACTGGAGGTGGATTAGTACTTGCATCTTTTCACAAACATTTTTTTTCTTCCTTTGCTTTTCAAATGCAGTACATTTTAAAGTGCCTAAGCATTTCTTCCCTCAATTTGGCTCTGTTTATGAGTGCTGATTATGCTCATTTTGGACTGTTTCTCATCAACCACTGCCTTTATTCACCTCATGCACCATCTCCTAAGTGCTATTTATACACGAAGTCCTACCAAGTTTTACAAATAGGTGTTTCTGAATATTGCTATACACAAATATATAGGTAGTTTTGAGTGCAAGGTAGACTTTGCATATGTGTAGACATTGAAACTGTACGGTGTAGCTTTAAACTTCATTTTTCTTTTTATTTAGCACAGTCACATTTTGAAAACATTTTTGATTTGTGACAAGTAATGAGAAAAAGGTGCGTGGGAAAAAAGGAGAAACAACTCACGTAGATGGTATATGGCAGAGCATGTTTGTATCATTTTGCAGCATTGTGGAGGCTGGTTTGGATAATTCTCTTAGTACATTGTCTGCTTCAAACTGGATTCATTAAAAGAATAATCTACTCTAAATATTTTTTTGAATCCATCAAAACATCTGGTCTTGTTGAGAGTACAATTGTTATGCAATGTCGAAAAAGGGAATACAAAACTGTCCACTTTTTTTCTTGTTAATATTATGTGGCATGTACTGCAGTCCTGGCAAATAGATTTGAGTTTGCTTTTCAGCTTTCTCTGAAAGAAGATATGGCTTCACAATTTGTGAGAGTTTGGTGGTTGTTTCCTAGTGCTAAAATCGGTACAAATATTTTGGAAGAGTTGTGCACTTACAGGTTTAATGCAGGTTTAAATGTTAAGTTTAGCTCAAGGAGGTGTTGTTATCTGAAATGCTTAATGGGGAAACTGAAGCAATGTGCATGCTAATGTCACACTATGTACATATAGGGTAATGTTAAAACTACAGACCCTGACAGGAGCAGCTCATTACGTAAAAGAACACTTCTGATAATGGGTGTCCTGCTGTCAATAAAGAGGCAATCCTAGCCTGGGATTATCCTTTAAAAATTCTTAGGATGTTGGCCTGGTAATAAAATGACCTTGAAGAAGGTGGAAAATGGAAGCATGGGAAATTTTTTGATGTAGGGATTTAGACGTACAGAAAAAAGGGCATTAGACATTTCCTTTTTTTGTGAAGTTTTGAATTACCAATCTAAAATTGTTTCTATATGGTGACCTGCCTTAATCCTCAATCTACCCCTTTCCCTCCCGTGTACACCTGCGCTGGGAACATTTGTATGAAAAGAGATGGAAAACACATTTGGTTTTTAAACCTTAAACAACGTTCACCCTAATGTAGTCTTAGTTAATTGTTTGAAATTTTGGACTAACCTCCCAGGGCTCAATATTTCATGTGTAATACTTTCTACATGGCATTGATAAAATATTTAGTTTGCAAACTGAATATTTCCTGATAATTAATGCAATTTGGGTGTCTTTATTTTTAATCAATTGGTTATTAGGGATAGAGGGGTGTATTCATGGTTTGGTAGATAAAACATACCATGAAGGACCTAGTCTGTGATCCTCCGTAAAATGCTTTTCTGTGTTCAGGTAATTCCATAGCAGATAATAATCTATAAACCCCACTACACTTCAATTAGCGTTCTTTGCACACTGCTGTATACAATCACTGCTGCATTTTTAAAAATAATTTTGTAGATGAAATTGGAAAGGTTCTGCAGCGTAAATGAAGTTTTGCATTGGAATGTCAGCATCATGTGTTAGACATTTTATATTTAAAGAGAGAAGATTGGGGTTTTATTCTTTACAAGTACATTTTTCCCATTGATTTTTTAAAAAAAATATTTTTTTTACATTCAACTAGTAAATTGAGTTTGTGTGTGTCCCCTGTATTGATCTATATTTTTGTGTTCCTTTCCTCTCTATTCTCTCCTACTTTGTCTAATCTCCCTGTTTTTCTTTGTTTGCTACCTCTTCTTTGGACAAGATGGCTGCATGCATGGCTCGCTGCAAAACTTCTGCTGGTGTGGATTTTTGATTCCTTTTGCAACAAGTCTGATACATCCCATTTAAAGAGGAGAATGTAACCTTTTATTGCCTTGAGTCGCTGGAAGAGCAATGCTAAAATTGCTTTAGAATCCTTGAGACATGGACTAGAATGCTGCTTCTGTATCATTAGGCTCGTCCTCAGGGAAATGTTTTTTAGCCCTATGAGTTTCACACCTAAGCATGGACAGTTTTCAGACTCATCTGAAAAACTTTTTAACATTCCATTTGGTAATAATCTTATATTAGATATATAATTTTTTGCCCGAAACAAACTCCTCTTTTCTGGCTCATCTCATCAAATGCATGCATGCAGGTGGGAGGGACTCGGGGGGAGCTTGTGCCCTGCATGGATTTGATGGGAGGGGGGAGAGCCCACATCTGTATTAATCCTTGTTAATGTTAAGAAACAAAAGAGCATGCATAGTACAAAATAAACATCCACATGTCAGTCTTTACATTCAAGAAGATAAACTGTTTTTAGCTCATAACATTTAGAAATAACATGAAATTCTTTACCAGGATGTATAATTTGTCTGAAATAAAAGCAATTCAGACTTCCAGATAAGAACAGGAAATCTTTTCATATTAACAATCAGACTCCTTTCATAATACATATGTGAAAAGGCTGATCTTCCTGGTACAAACCTGGACTAGAGTTGCCAGTTTTGGTTGGAGGTATTCCTGGAGGTTTTATCACATGACAAGCTTTAATTAAAGATTAATCTTTAATTCCTGGAGATTCCAGGACAATCCTGGGGGGTTGACAACCCTAACCTGGACTCTCTCTAAAGCCATCATAGGAAAGACCTATGGAACAGAGCTATAAACTATCACTGGAACCAAACTAATCATAAACTTTCAGGAGGGCGCTAGGTAACTGTATCCTTTGTATTGGATAAAGATGCTTTCAGGCTTTCCAACACCATCGCCTCCTGAATTTGATTTAACCTGTGATGTAAATGAAGTTTGGGAGCAATCATATGTCTAAAGTTGGGGGTAATTATGTTGTAATTTAAATGTTCCCAAGGAGCCTGCCCAAAAGCAGTAGGGATGACTTTGGTGGGATGTCAAGTTCTGTAGCATTTTTTAAAGTTTGAGCTAGGTTCTTCTTTCAGATATTTATAACAGGACACAATTGCAACACATGGAAACAAAACCAGCAGTGCTGCAACCCCTCTCAACAGGCTGCAAGGCAGCTAAGATCAATATGCTTGTGATAACGGTGATACCTAAAAGAAAAAGATAACAATCCGAGCAAATCTCCTTTCTCAAGATCTAACGGAATCATCTCTTTGGAGAATCGCAGGGTTATGAACTTAGTGAGGGCATTTGTGCCACAATGTTTAAACTTTAACATCCCTCTTCCTTCCAAGCATGTGCCCGGGGTGGATAATGGCATAGCGGATGGCCTGTCTTGTTTTCAGTTCAACAGATTGTGGAGGGCTTGTACCAGGCAGGAGCTAGTGACGAACTTGAGTAGATACTGCTGGTGCTATGGAACCCTTGCATATCAGGTTGGCGGTGGCATGCAGATCCTTGGCTCTGGGCACATGGCTCAGCTATGAAGAAAGTTGTAAAAAGTTCTTCCAAACTCAGGATCTGGAATGCTGGTCACTTATATGGCTCATCAGGAAGGGGTGGTTGCTGCAGTACATGTCATTTGCAACCCAGTTGTGGGAGTCCTCAACAATCCTTGCATAGTGCACGGGGCAACTGAATTCATTTGGGAGGATGGGGGTTCACCTATCAAACTTGGAGCGGCTCATGTTTTGGGCTGCTATACAAAAGGCTATTGGAAGATGTCTGGGAACCTGACTGGGTGGTGGGGGAAGCGGCCAAGGTAATTGCTGGCTCCTCCTTGTGGCGGATGTCCAGTGCAAGTACTCCATAGGGAAGGCATCCAGTGACCAGATAAATGGCCTGGTAAAGGACTTAAAAAGGAGGTGCTGGTTAAAGGAATGGAACAGTGGGGGGTTTGGGGCTCCTATGGTTGGAACGGCAGGGAGCCACCCCCTCTTTCTTATAGCCCACCTTATAGCTACGAGTTGGGGGTGGATGGTAAGGTCCCGGCAATGGATTTTTCTGGAGGGACGGGAATAGAAAAATGAGAGGGAGATGGTGGAAGCCTCTGGGTAATTACGGAATAAATAGGGGGTTACCTACGTTGTACATGTTTATCTACTGTTTAATAATGAAGTTGCGGCCTGATTAAATCCATATCAAATGTCTCCTGTCCTTCTTTCGGCACAGCTGATCAGTGGAATCTGTGTGTTCCACTCAGTGTTCCACTCTTTACTTAGCCTGTCTTCATTTTGTTGAAAGGGTAATTAGTAATTAAGTAGTATGTTTTGTCTTTTAAAAAAATTAATCTGTTGCTTCTCATTTCCCACCTGAATTTATAGTTCTCCAGTATAGCTCTCAATCTGCCAGTGCCAAAATGTGAAATAGGCCCTTAAAATGTGTGACAGGGATGCAAAATCAGAGACACAATTTAAAAAGTACTTCAACAGGAAGCATGAAATTAGGCAGGATTCACTTTTTAAGCAAGAATAAAGTACTTTATTACTTCACTGTCAAAATTTAACAATTTGTAACATCATGATAGTGAAAGGCCACTAGGTTTTGTGTGGGAGGGATTTATGTTTGAGTCTAAAAAGAGTGCCATGCCCAGTAACATTTGAGGGATACAACACCAAGTATTTCAAAATCACATTGGCCTCTATTCAGGAAAGCATTCCTTTCCAGGACAGCAATTAAATGAGATTTAAAGTGAAGTACATACTTAAGTTACGTGCTAAAGTACTGTCCTGAATTGAGATCTTTCTTTCACAGTAACCACTGTGGAAATACAGGGAAGATAAACAACAGGAGCGGATGAGATCTTCAAGCTCTTGTCTTTATGTAAATTGTTACAGATAATAAAAAGGAAAATAAGCATGAGCTGAATTCTTCTAAGTGTATCCTAGAGTGGAAACCAGTAGTACTGCATTATTTTTCTATAGTGCTTTTCATATACCAGGTATCTTGAAGTGGTTAACGTTAATGATAATGACTTAGATTTTGGTCATTGCAGTGACCATGTATAAAAACACACATATACACTTAGCAAAACTTTCAAAAACAGCCTTGGGTGTTTGAACCAGTTTTATTGAGAAAGTACATTGAGCAGAAGACTCTTGTCAATTTTTAGAAGGTACCATTTATGACTCGCAATATGTGACTCCTGGATATTCACTGGAGACTGATATGAAGGACCACAGATCAGCATCTCATAAGAGGGATGGAATGGCTAGCATTGCAATGTATCCACCTTTCTCCTTCCAATACTGCACTGCAGTGTCAGCACTGAATATGAGCTCAGATTCTGATTTGGAATAGAGCTGAATGGACTATAGGTAGTGAATAACTTATCCAACAAATTTAGCCCTCTTTGTTTGTGAACTATATGCAAAAAATACCTTGATTTCTTACAAACTGGTTCAAGTATTTGAACACTTGATGTGAACATTGGAATTTTCTGACTGGACCTTACCAGTGATCAATCTAGTTCACTGCCTTATTTGTCAGAGTTGCCTTTATCAGCTGCTTCAAAGAGAGGTTCAAGAAAGTTGCTTTCCAATCCTCATCAGTTAGTTGACTAATGTCCCGAGGCATGAGGATTTCTATTCCTTTTAATATATAAATATATTTTAAAATCTGCCATGTATGGAGTTCATTGTTGGATCAAGGGCTTGGGTGGGGCTTCTCACAGGAGTTAAAGCTATAGGATTTAAAAGAACTCTACTAACTTGTAAATTAGTCGGTTTCAAAATATGAGTTTAATGCAGTTTCAGTGTTACTTACATCTGCTTATGAGTTCCCCTGCCAAGTGTTGTGATTTTTTTACACAGTCACCTATCATTTTTTTTTTAAAGTTGGTTTTCTCACCCCTGTTGCTGTATGAAAGGTACACACAAAGGTCCTGATTCAGAAAAGTACTTAAGGTGCTTTTTTGCATAAGGATAGACTTAAGCATATGCTAAAGTGCTTTTCTGAATCAGGACCAAAGAGGGGAAACTGACTATATGGGGAAACATTGAAAATGACTCTACACAAAGTGATGTCAAATGTACAAGTAAAATAAAAATAGAAAAAAATTTGAAAATAGATTTTTTTTCTATAATTTTTCAGTTACAGGTGTTACTTGTTACAATAGTAGGTTAAACAATGTCAGGCAGGAAATGTAAGTTTATAGTGTCCCTTTCAAATTGCATCTAAAATATTGCTTGAATTTCCTGCATTAACTAAGTCATTTGGGGTTTTGATTTGGTTTTGTGAGGGGTGTATGAGAGTGTCTGGGGGAGGGGAGGATGGCATCTTTGCAATCACTCAAAACTGGACAGTGTTATAATTTCTAATAAAAATGGAGTGATTCAAATTGGATTTTTTGTCCATTGTTTCAATATTGTTAATGATTGAGCAGTTTTTGCTAAGCTTTAAAATTAATTCATCCTAATGAAATGTGTGAGAGGAGTTCAGATTTGTCTTGGTGTGACTTTGTTTCAGTTTGACTGGCTGGTGATGAAACAAGTCGGTAGTAGTCTTCCTGCAGTGTGCAGTTGTGCCTCTCTAAATCTTTCTTTGCTGATTTGTACATAAAACCAGCCATCTGTCTCCATTTCACTCAGCAAATATTTAATAGCAGATGCTGTAATGAGGTCTCATATTATGAAGATCCATTAACTTACACAAAAATACACCATGGTATATTTATTAGTCTATTATGAGGTATTGACATAAATCATTAATACTAACCTACACTATGAACAGAATATACCTTGTGATATAGTGTCATTGCTTTTAATAATGTTTGTTTTGCTTACTAATTTGTAAAATACATTAAGTTGCAGTGGGTCTTACAGTCAGCATGAGTTAGTGACGTTCTATTATATGTATTAAGAGTAAAATTTTGGTTCAATTGAAGTCAATGGCAAAACTCTTATTGACTTCAGTAGAGCTAGGATTTCAACTTAAGACTCTTGTTTGTGGGCAGAATGCCTAGAAATGTACTCACAGTACTTATTATTCTGCAAATATAATCTCAATTCTGGCAAATCCAATAAATATACCATGGAAGGACCCCAAATCTGTCAATATTGATTGATGAGATTTCTTCTATGGCTTATCTGATGAATCTCTTAGTGCAGCAGTTCTGGGAAAATTAAGCTGTGTATGTTTCCTGAGATGGATTTCCCTTTCACTGGTAAAGTGGAAGTAAAAACAGAGCAATTTTATTTGTGTTTTGAACAAGTTAAGGGGTAGATTCTGTACCATCAAAGTCAACAGGAATTTTGCTGTTGACTACAATTGAAGAAAGATCAGACCCTTAAAACTTGTCCGGAGGTAATAAATAACTCTTTGGGGTGATATTTTCCAGACTTGGTTTCTGTGCAGAGGATGATGTTTTTAAGCATGAGGAAAAAGGTCAGGGCCACTTTTCAGAATGAGTGGAAAGGAAATAAAAAACCACAAGTATTGGAGTGGTTCAGCCATGAATTGGTTTCCCTGTACCTCCAGTACTGATGCATCTGTGCCGCTGTAAGATGTCTCATGTAGTTGCTGTGTGCTGTGAGAGGGCTCTCCCATCAATATAATTAAACCACCCCCAATGAGCACTGGTAGCTATGTCAGCAGGGGAAGCTCTACTGCCAACATAGCACTGTGCACACTGCCACTTATGGTGGTCGGGATGTTTTTTCACACCCCTGAGCGACATAAGTTTTGCCGACATAAGTGGTAGTGTAGACATGGCCTTGGTGTCTTCATTTTAAGGAACAGAATAGGGTAGAAAGACAAGAGAGGCACTGACACTACTAATTTTCTTAAATTTTTAGGGTGGGCGTGGGGAGATGGAGCTGTACAAGGAAATTAGCTCATAGCTGATCTTTTGAAAGTACTCACCAAGGTAAGGGCTTTTCTACACTACAAAGTTAGTCAATATAAGGTAGCTTATTTCAACCTAACTATGGAAGCGTACATGCTACAATGCTTCTTCCACTGCTCTAACTCACCTGCTACAACAAGCTAATAAAACCCCCTGGACAAGAGGCATAGTGCTTAGGATGATGTAGTTAGAGCGACATAGTCTCAGTGTAGACACTGCGTCGCTTGCATCAACCTATTTGGCCTCCAGAAGGTGTTGCACAATGCCCACCATGACCACTCTGGTCACTGTTTTGAACTCTTCTGCTTTGTAGCCAGGTATGTGTTCTTTTCCTTTTAAAGCCCCAGGAAGTTTTGAAATTGCTCTCCCTGTTTGCTCGGAGTGGAAGACTAGCAAAATTACTGTCCAGCTGAGCATGCCAGCTCCATGCAGAAAACTCACTCCTGCCTGGAGTGCACCAGAGGCGGTGGATCTCCTGGGTCTGTGGGGAGAAGAGGCTGTGCAATTACAGCTCCACACCAGCCGCAGGGACTTTGATATGTGTGGCGAGATCGCTCAGGGCATGGAGAAAAAAGGCTATTACAGGGACACGTGGCAGTGCCATGTAAAAAATCAAGGAGCTGAGGCAGGTATACTGTAAGGCAAGAGAGGCAAATTGTCGCTCTAGTGTAGAGCCACAGACATGCTGCTTCTAAAAGGAGCTGCACAGCATCATCTGCGGTGACTCCATCTCCACTGCCAAGAGCCCCATGGATACTTCAGGGGGTGAGGGGGGACTGGAGTTCCTAGCCACTGGAGTGAACCCTGAGGATGACTTGCTGGATGAGGAAGTGGAGGCAGAAGAGGAGGGGGGCAGGCAACAGGGAGATCTGGTGGAATAGGGAGCCAGGACCTCCTTTTGACTCTAGAGCAGTCTAGCCACTCCTAGCAGTCCAGCTGTGCTGAGCCTAATGCAGGGGAGGGAACCTCTGGTAAGTACTCAGTTTGCTTCAATACTGCAGGGACGCATCTGTTCACGTACTGCTTTTTTAGTCAGGCTTGAAAAGATAGTGAAATAACCAATATGGGTACAGTTGCTATTTGTTTCTCATTCCCCTGTACAGCTAGGCAGAGGGGGCCCTGCAGAAAAGTTTGTTTATTCACACTGGGATATCACGTGAATCCTCCATAGAGATCTCTAGGAAACTTTCTTGGAGTTAATCTTTAGTCCTCTGCTGAAAGTCTCTTGGGAAGCCTGTCTTTTCTTCCTCCATGGTAGGACACTTTCCCTCGCCACTTGGCAATTACTTCAGCAGACACTATTGCAGCACACAGGCTAGCAGCATATGGACCCAGTCTGCAGCCACACGCATGCAGATGTGCTCCCTTGCAGTCTTGGTTACCCTCAGGAGTGAGATACTAGCTACAGTTACCACTGGTCCAGGAAAACGGTGCTAGTATTCAGTACAATAATCCAGTGCAATCCCCCCGCCCCATGTCCCAATTTATCCCCAATGCCAGTATTTAGTACAATAGCCCTGTGTGCTTGTACTGATGATCCAGTGCTACCCCCACCTCTGATTTGTCCCAATTCATCCCTTCCCTCCCTCCCCCCATGGGCCATACTCGCCACGGCTGAGGCTACCACTGTGCTCTATGACTTTCAAGAGAAAGTGAGAAAGTTGTTCTTGTAATTTGTTTGGATCCAGTGGTGTAAGTACACTGACAATAGGACCTCTGACCATTGTTTCTTTAGCAGCTGCAGATGTGGCCTTGAAGGTCTCTTCATGCACACTGGCGGAGCGGCTCGGCTAGATCAGGAGAAGAAAGAAGAGGTCTAAGGAAGGCATGTTCCAGGAGATGCTGCAATCAATGAGAAAATGTGGAGGGATACTGAGGAAAGGAAGCAGGACCAGGGCCAGATGATAACGTTGCTCAGGGAGCAAACAGACATGTTGCAGTCTCTGATTGAATTTCAGGCTGAACACATCTGTGCTCACCTCCTCCTGCAGCCCATAGAGAACTGCATTTCAGGACCTGACATCCTTCCCCCATTCCTCTGTGGCTGCAGCAGTACCCCAAGTACTCCACCCCATGGGAGATTATGCACAATGACAGCAGGACAGACACCCTGCTGTGAGAGCCTCATTGGCATATGTGCTTGAGAATTCAGTGTCCCTTCCCCTTTAAAGATACTTTTCCCTGTGTGTATGACGTTTACCTCAGCATGATATTGGTATGTTTGGATGGGTGTGGAATAAAATCAATTTATGGAAAGTGACTGAATCTTTATTATTCTCCAACACATGGTAACTGCTGCTAACATTCATAGACAGTAGCAATAGGTACATTTGCATTGTTACAGTAGTGCGCACACAGCAATCATTACAAGGTTCATACCATGGTGGAAAAAACTAGTGTCGGACTCAACATATTACAGCAACACAGATGACTGTGGCTCATCATTAAAATGCTCCTTCAAAGATTCTCTGATCTGAATAGTTCCCCTTTGAGCCCCTCTAGTAGCCCTGGTATCTAGCTGCACAAAATCGGCAGACAACCATTCAATTTTCACATGTCACCCCTGGGGAAACTTCTCCCACTTTGCTTCACAGATACTGTGAAGTGCACAGCAGGCAGCTATGCCCAGGGGGATATTGCAGTCACTGAGGTCTAGCCTGCTGAGGAGACAGCACCGGTGACCCTTAAGTCACCAAAGGCACATTCAGCAGTCGTTCTGCAGCTACTGAGCTGTTGTTAAAGCACTCCTGCTGAGCCAGTCATGAGCTATGGGAGCAAGGGATAGGCTGGGTCTCCCAGGATCACTGTTGGCATTTCCACATCCCCAGTGGTAATCCTCTGGTTTGGAAAGAAAGCCCCCTGCTTGCAGCTTTCTGTACAGGCCTGTGTTCCTAAAGATGTGTGCATCATGCACATTCCCTAACCAGCCCATGTTGATACCGGTGAAATGACCCTGGTGATGCACCAGTGCTTGCAATGCCACAGAAAAGTAGCCCTTTCTGTTGATGTACTCCATCACATAAGAACATAAGAATGGCCATACTGGGTCAGACCAAAGGTCCATCCAGCCCAATATCCTGTCTACCGACAGTGGCTAACGCCAGGTGCCCCAGAGGGAGTGAACCTAACCGGTAATGATGTAGTGATCTCTCTCCTGCCATCCATCTCCACCCTCTGACAAACAGAGGCTAGGGACACCATTCCTTACCCATTCTGGCTAATAGCCATTAATGGACTTAACCTCCATGAATTTATCTGGTTCTCTTTTAAACCCTGTTATAGTCCTAGCCTTCACAACCTCCTCAGGCAAGGAGTTCCACAGGTTGACTGTGCGCTGAGTGAAGAATAACTTCTTTTATTTGTTTTAAACCTGCTACTCATTAATTTCATTTGGTGGCCCCGAGTTCTTGTATTATGGGAACAAGTAAATAACTTTTCCTTAATTCACTTTCTCCACTCCACTCATGATTTTATATACCTCTTATCGTATCCTCCTCAGTCTCCTCTTTTCCAAGCTGAAGAGTCCTAGCCCTTTAATCTCTCCTCATATGGGACCTGTTCCAACCCCTAATCATTTTAGTTGCCCTTTTCTGAACCTTTCCTAATGCCAGTATATCTTTTTTGTGATGAGGGGACCACATCTGTACACAATATTCAAGATGTGGGCGTACCATGAATTTATATAAGGGCAATAAGATATTCTCCGTCTTATCCTCTATCCCTTTTTTAATGATTTCTAACATCCCGTTTGCTTTTTTGACTGCTGCTGCACACTGCGTGGATGTCTTCAGAGAACTATCCATGATGACTCCAAGATCTTTCTCCTGATTAGTTGTAGCTAAATTAGCCCCCATCATATTGTATGTATAGTTGGGGTTATTTTTTCCAATGTGCATTACTTTACGTTTATCCACATTAAATTTCATTTGCCATTTTGTTGCCCAATCACTTAGTTTTGTGAGATCTTTTTGAAGTTCTTCACAGTCTGCTTTGGTCTTAACTATCTTGAGCAGTTTAGTATCATCTGCAAACTTTGCTACCTCACTGTTTACCCCTTTCTCCAGATCATTGATGAATAAGTTAATCGGATTGGTCCTAGGACTGACCCTTGGGGAACATCACTAGTTACCCCTCTCCATTCTGAAAATTTACCATTTTGTTCCCTGTCTCTTAACCAGTTCTCAATCCATAAAGAATCTTCCCTCTTATCCCATGGCAACTTAATTTATGTAAGAGCCTTTGGTGAGGGACCTTGTCAAAGGCTTTCTGGAAATCTAAGTACACTATGTCCACTGGATCCCCCTTGTCCACATGTTTGTTGACCCCCTCAAAGAATGCTAATAGATTAGTAAGACATGATCTCCCTTTACAGAAACCAAGTTGACTTTTGCACAACAATTTATGTTCTTCCATGTGTCTGACAATTTTATTGTTTACTGTTGTTTCCACTAATTTGCCCGGTACTGATGTTAGATTTACAGGTCTATAATTACCAGGATCACCTCTAGAGCCCTTCTTAAATACTGGCGTTACATTAGTTATCTTCTAGTCATTGGGCACAGTAGCTGATTTAAAGGACAGGTTACAAACCATAGTTAATAGTTCTGCAATTTCACATTCGAGTTCTTTCAGAACTCGTGGGTGAATGCCATCTGGTCCCGGTAACTTATTACTGTTAAGTTTCTCAATTAATTCCAAAACCTCCTCTAGTGACACTTCAATCCATGATAATTCCTCAGATTTGTCACCTATAAAAGACGGCTCAGGTTTGGGAATCTCCCTAACATCCTCAGCCATGAAGACTGAAGCAAAGAATACGTTTAGTTTCTCTGCAATGACTTTATCGTCTTTAAGTGCACTTTTTGTATCTCATAGATATTAAGGTCAGAAGGGACCATTATGATCATCTAGTCTGACCTCCTGCACAATGCAGGTCACAGAATCTCACCCACCCACTCCTGCAATAAACCTCTCGCCTATGTCTGAGCTATTGAAATCCTCAAATCATGGTTTAAAGACTTCAAGGTGCAGAGAATCCTCCAGCAAGTTACCTGTGCCCCATGCTACAGAGGAAGGCGAAAAACCTCCAGGGCCTCTTCCAATCTGCCCTGGAGGAAAATTCCTTCCCGACCCCAAATATGGCGATCAACTGAACCCTGAGCATGTGGGCAAGATTCACTAGCCAGATACCCAGGAAAGAATTCTCTGTAGTAGAACTCGGATCCCACCTCATCTAACATTCCATCACAGGCCATTGTGCCTATTTACCATGAATAGTTAAAGATCAATTAATTGCCAAAATCATGTTATCCCATCATACCATCTCCTCCATAAACCTATCGAGTTTAATCTTGAAGCCAGATAGGTCTTTTGCCCTCACTGCTTCCCTTGGAAGGCGGTTCCAGAACTTCACTCCTCTGATGGTTAGAAACCTTCGTCTAATTTCAAGTCTAAACTTCCCGATGGCTAGTTTATATCTATTTGTTCTTATGTCCACATTGGTACTGAGCTTAACTAATTCCTCTCCCTCTCTGGTATTTATTCCTCTGATATATTTATAGAGCGCAATCAGATCTCCCCTCAACCTTCTTTTGGTTAGGCTAAACAAGTCAAGCTCCTTGAGTCTCCTTTCACAAGACAGGTTTTCTATTCCTCGAATCATCCTAGTAGCCCTTCTCTGTACCTGTTCCAGTTTGAATTCATCTTTCTTAAACATGGGAGACCAGAACTGCACACACTATTTCAGATGAGGTCTCACCAGTGCCTTGTATAACGGTACTAACACCTCCTTATTTCTACTGGAAATACATCGCCTGATGCATCCCAAGACCGCATTAGCTTTTTTCACAGCCATATCACACTGGCGGCTCATAGTCATCCTGTGGTCAAATACAGTACAATACTCCAAGGTCCTTCTCTTCCTCCGTCGCTTCTAATTGATGCGTCCCCAGCTTATAACTAAAATTCTTGTTATTAATCCCTAAATGCATGACCTTACGCTTCTCACTATTAAATTTTATCCTATTATTATTACTCAAGTTTACAAGGTCATCCAGATCCTCCTGTATGATATCCTGGTCCTTCTCTAAATTGGCAATACCTCCCAGCTTTGTATCTTCCGCAGACTTTATTAGCACATCCCCACTTTTTGTGCCGAGGTCAGTAATAAAAAGATTAAATAAGGTTGGTCCCAAAACCTATCCCTGAGGAACTCCACTGGCAACCTCCCTCCAGCGTGACAGTTCACCTTTCAGTATGACCCGCTGTAGTTTCCCCTTTAACCAATTCCTTATCCACCTTTCAATTTTCATATTGATCCCATCTTTTCCAATTTAACTGATAATTTCCCCATGTGGCACCATATCAAATGCCTTACTGAAATCTAGGTAAACTAGATCCACTACATATCCTTTGTCTAAAAAATCTGTTACTTTCTCAAAGGAGATCAGGTTGATTTGGCACGGTCTACCTTTTGTAAAACCATGTTGTATTTTGTCCCATTTACCATTGACCTCAATGTCCTTAACTGCTTTCTCTTTCAAAATTTTTTCTCGATCGTCCAGGGGCCCCACTGGTTGTTTAGCAGGCTTCCTGCTTCTGACATACTTAAAAAACATTTTGTTATTACCTTTTGAGTTTTTGGCTAGCTGTTCTTCAGACTCCTTTTTGGCTTTTCGTATTACATTTTTACATTTAATTTGGCAGTGTTTATGCTTCTTTCTATTTACCTCACTAGGATTTGACTTCCACTTTTAAAAAGATGCCTTTTTATCTTTCACTGCTTCCCTTTTACATGGTTGTTAAGCCACGGTGGCTCTTTTTTAGTTCTTTTACTGTGTTTTTTAATTTGGGGTATACATTTAAGTTGAGCCTCTATTATGGTGTCTTTGAAAAGTGCCCATGCAGCTGACAGAGATGGTAAGCGTGCAGGTTATAGAAGGCTGTTGAAAAGTGGTGCAAAATAGAAAGCCCATAGAATGAGGGGATGGAGAAAACTGCATCATGGGATGCTGAAACTGCGCCAGGAGGCTTTGCAAACCTTTCCCAAAACCCCCTGCGGCAGATGGTGGTGAGTTGCGTAGTGGGATAGCTACCCATGGTGCACCATTCTCTGTGTTGATGCAAGAGCTGCTGCTACTGTGGATGCACTCCACTGACACAAGGAGCATAGTGTGGACATGCAACAGTGGTTTAATTACAGCGGTGGCTGTATGTCGACCTAACTTAAGTTGACGTAACTCTGTAGTGTAGTAATGGCCTCACTGAGCTATTTGACTGTTTCCTGGAGCACTGAGGGGGGAAGCTAAGTAGTCCAGAAGTCCTGATTAGTATATATCTTTTCAAAGAACACATCTATATAACAAACATACAGATTTCATATAGGTCTAGCTTTTCTCCTTAAGTCATGTGGATATCTACGTGTACCTGTTAGAAGGCATTAATATCCTTGTAAATCTCTCATGAAATCTTGAAAGAGTATTCAGACATCATTTCTGAGTGAGAAAGAGAATATGAAAAATATGGAGTTCATAGCTAAGATCATTCCTGAAAAATATCAAGCTAAAAAAATGTTAGTAAAAGGGTTGGAAAAAGTAAAAGCCACTGAAGATTTTCAGTCTTGTCATCTTGCAAGTTCCTTTTCTGATTTTGCCAAAACTTAAGAAAAGCCCTGTGATCAGATGTCATGAATAAAATCATAAATCTTCAAGGGAATTGGTTTGGGTTTGGTGAAGAAGTAGGGCTGACAATTGATTTTAGTATGTGAAGTTAATTTCTCCATCATTCAAACAGTTTGAAAAAGCCTGTCCTAAATCTTCCTTCATTGTAGACAAAGGGAAAAGGATTACTTTCACTTTGCAAACTAACTGTGCTTCGTAAATTCTCTCATTAGTTTGTGAGAGAATAGACTCATGTAGCTTTTGTGTTTGTCTTAATTGTTGCTATCTCTGGTCTCTATTCCGCCCTTACTTATGAGACCTATAGTACGTTCATGTAAACTTAAATATTTAAGCCACATCGGGGTGTTTCAGCAGTATACCTCACGTGACAGCAGTATTTGACTGCTTTCAAAATGGAATGCCTGTTGCCTGATAAGATGTATACATCGTAGAAATGGATCAAAGAATAAGCAAGAGGGGGTTAGTTGCCCAAACTGAAATATTTACAGTAATTTAGATTAATTGCCCTTAAAATTGCCATCATAACAAAATAGAGCTATTGCAGTATTCTCTACCTGTAGGGAATACCACAGTGATGATATCAAGAACAGAAGTGGAACATTTTTATGGGAAGTCACTGTCTGTGTGTCTTAACAGAAAAAAATGATGACTACCCAAAAAATAGTGTAGGCCAACAGTGATTCAAAGCAGCTTTGGTAGTAGTGTAATTTTATATATTTGTTTTATAAAACCATTGGTAATCTTGAATGCTAGTAAATTGATAATTGTATAATAATTCATTTATTTTGATATCTCGTGCTCTTCCTTACGTTAGAGAGAAAAGGTGGGTGAGGTGTTGTCATTTTCATTATTATATAATGGTGATAAAATTTCTTCTTGGGTAAAATAAATAGATTTTTCAGATATGCTGCTAAAGTGAGAGAGCTTAATGATATGGTTCTTTGACATTATTGCAATAACTATATAATATAATGTTGTTAAGTCACACTAAGACTGAGGCATCTATTGTGAATTGGAGACTTGAATGGGAGTGCTGCTTGCTCAACCCTTCTCAAAATCAGGGCACTTTTTAGTGCCTAAATATGCATTTAGGTTCATAATTTTTGACAACCAAACTTGAAATAAGCAAAGAGTAACTAGGATAATGCACTGCAAAATGTATCATGTCCATTTATTTTGACAATTATAGATTTTCTTTTAATTTAATATACTGTAGTAGATTTTTATAAAGCTAACAAAGCCTTAGTAATATTAGATCTCAGAACAGCATCTACTATCCAATATTTAATGAAAAGTGGGAAGAGACTTCCAGTTTTGTGATGTGAATTAGTGTTTGCTAAAGCCAGTGGTTACTACATTGTAACATTTAAAATATTGTAATTATTTCCTGTTATAAGTATGGAGATACTGCCATGTGTTAGATAGCACAGTGAGATAACAGCTGACATTATAATGATGACCACTCAAGAAATGTGTATTAGGGTATGTCTACACTATGAAATTAGGTCGAATTTATAGAAGTCGGTTTTGTAGAAAGCGTTTTTATACAGTTGAGTGAGTGTGTCTCCACACAAATGCTCTAAATGCATGTAGTCGGCGGAGTGTGTCCACAGTACCGAGGCAACCGTCGACTTCCGGAGCTTTGCACTGTGGATAGCTATCCCACAGTTCCCACAGTCTCTGCCGCCCATTTGAATTCTGGGTAGAAATCCCAGTGCCTGACGGGGCTAAAACATTGTCGCGGGTGGTTCTGGGTACATATCGTCAGGCCCCCGTTCCCTCCCTCCCTCTGTAAAAGCAATTGCAGACAATTGTTTTGCGCCTTTTTTCTTGAGTTACCTGTGCAGACGCCATACCACGACAAGCATGGAGCCCGCTCAGCTAACCATCACCATATGTCTTCTGGGTGCTGACAGACGTGGTACTGCATTGCTACACAGCAGCAGTTTATTGCCTTTTGGCAGCAGACAGTGCAGTCTGACTGGTAGCCGTCATCGACGTGGTCCTGGGTGCTCTTTTAACCAGGTGCCTGGGCAAACATGGGAGTGACTCAGCCAGGTCATTTCCCTTGTTTCGTCTCACGGTGATTGAGTCCTACTGGCAGTGCACTGTCTTTTAATCTGAAGCCAGAGAAGATGGCGGCCAGCAGTCATACTGCACCGTCTTCTGCCGAGCACCCAGGAGGTGACGATGGCTAGCAGTCGTACTGCATAGTCTGCTGCCAGCAAGATGTATAAAGATAGATGAAGTGGCTCAAAACAAGAAATAGACCAGATTTGTTTTGTATTCATTTTCTCCTACCTCCCTCCCTTTGTGAAATCAACGGCCTACTTAACCCAGTTTTGAGTTCTATCCTTGAGGCGGCCATTCAATTTCTCGCAAAGCCACCCCCTTTGTTGATTTTAATTCCCTGTAAGCCAACCCTGTAAGCCATGTCATCAGTTGCCCCTCCCTCTGTCAGGGCAACAGCAGACAATCGTTCCGCACCTTTTTTCTGTGCAGACGCCATACCATGGCAAGCATGGAGCCCGCTCAGATCACTTTTGCAATTAGGAGCACATTAAACACCACACGCATTATCCAGCGGAATATGGAGCACAAGAACCTGGCAAAGCGAAACCGGGCGAGTAGGCGACATCAGCACGGTTACGAGAGTGATGAGGACATGGACACAGACTTCTCTCAAAGCACGTGCCCTGGCAATGTGGGCATCATGGTGCTAATGGGGCAGGCTCATGCGGTGGAACGCTGATTCTGTGCCTGGGAAACAAGCACAGACTGGTGGGACCGCATAGTGTTGCAGGTCTGGGACGATTCCCAGTGGCTGCAAAACTTTTGCATGCGTAAGGGCACTTTCATGGAACTTTGTGACTTGCTTTTCCCTGCTCTGAGGCGCAAGAATACCAAGATGAGAGCAGCCCTCACAGTTGAGAAGCGAGTGGCAATAGCCCTGTGGAAGCTTGCAACGCCAGACAGCTACCAGTCAGTCGGGAATCAATTTGGAGTGGGCAAATCTACTGTGGGGGCTGCTGTGATGCAAGTAGCCAACGCAATCAAAGATCTGCTGATATCAAGGGTAGTGACCCTGGGAAATGTGCAGGTCATAGTGGATGGCTTTGCTGCAATGGGATTCCCTAACTGTGGTGGGGCCATAGACGGAACCCATATTCCTATCTTGGCACCGGAGCACCAAGCCAGCGAGTAAATAAACCGCAAGGGGTACTTTTCAATAGTGCTGCAAACACTGGTGGATCACAAGGGATGTTTCACCAACATCAACGTGGGATGGCTGGGAAAGGTACATGACATTCGCATCTTCAGGAACTCTGGTCTGTTTCAATAGCTGCAGCAAGGGACTTTCTTCCCAGACCAGAAAATAACCGTTGGGGATGTTGAAATGCCTATAGTTATCCTTGGGGACCCAGCCTACCTCTTAATGCCATGGCTCATGAAGCCATACATAGGCAGCCTGGAGAGTAGTCAGGAGCTGTTCAACTACAGCCTGAGCAAGTGCAGAATGGTAGTAGAATGTGCATTCGCACATTTAAAAGTGCGCTGGCGCAGTTTACTGACTTGGTTAGACCTCAGCGAAACCAATATTCCCACTGTTATTACTGCTTGCTGTGCGCCCACAATATCTGTGAGAGTAAGGGGGAGACATTTATGGCGGGGTGGGAGGTTGAGGCAAATCGCCTGGCTGCTGGTTACGCGCAGCCAGACACCAGGGCGGTTAGAAGAGCACAGGAGGGTGCGGTGCCCTTCAGAGAAGCTTTGAAAACCAGTTTCATGACTGGCCAGGCTACAGTGTGAAAGTTCTGTTTGTTTCTCCTTGATGAACCCCCCCCCCCCGCCCCTTGGTTCACTCTACTTCCCTGTAAACTAATCACCCTCCCCACCTCCCTTTGATCACTGCTTGCAGAGGCAATAAAGACAGATTTCAGAGTAGCAGCCGTGTTAGTCTGTATTCGCAAAAAGAAAAGGAGTACTTAATGCATCCGATGAAGTGAGCTGTAGCTCACGAAAGCTTATGCTCTAATAAATTGGTTAGTCTCTAAGGTGCCACAAGTACTCCTTTTCTAGAGGCAATAAAGTCATTGTTGCTTCACATTCATGCATTCTTTATTAATTCATCACACAAATAGAGGGATAATTACCAGGGTAGCCCAGGAGGGGTGGTGGAGGAGGGAAGGACAAGGCCACACAGCACTTTAAAAGTTTAAAACTTATTGAATGCCAGCCTTCTGTTACTTGGGCAATCCTCTGGGGTGGAATGGCTGGGTGGCCGGAGGGCCCCCCACCGCGTTCTTGGGCATCTGGGTGAGGAGGCTATGGAACTTGGGGAGGAGGGCGGTTGGTTATACAGGGGCTGTAGCGGCGGTCTTTGCTCCTGCTGCCTTTCCTGCAGCTCAACCATACGCTGGAGCATATTAGTTTGATCCTCTAGCAGCCTCAGCATTGAATCCTGCCTCCTCTCATCATGCTGCCGCCACCTTTCAGCTTCAGCCCTCTCTTCAGCCCGCCACTTACTCTCTTCAGCCCGCCACCTCTCTTCCCGGTCGTTTTGTGCTTTTCTGCACTCTGACATTGTCTGCCTCCGTACATTCGTCTGTGCTCTGTCAGTGTGGGAGGACAGCATGAGCTCAGAGAACATTTCATCGCGAGTGCGTTTTTTTTGCCTTCTAATCTTTGCTAGCCTCTGGAAAGGAGAAGAACCTGTGATTCTTGAAACACATGCAGCTGGTGGAGGAAAAAAAAAGGGACAGTGGTATTTAAAAAGACACATTTTATAGAACAATGGGTACACTCTTTCACGGTAAACCTTGCTGTTAACATTACATACATAGCACATGTGCTTTCATTACAAGGTCGCATTTTGCCTCCTCCCACCACGTGGCTAACAGCGGGGAACATTTCTGTTCAGCCATAGGCAAACAGCCCCGCAGGAACGGGCACCTCTGAATGTCCCCTTACGAAAAGCATCCTATTTCAACCAGGTGACCATGAATGATATCACTCTCCTCAGGATAACAGAGAGAGATAAAGTACGGATGTTGTTTGAACGCCAGCAAATATACACTGCATTGCTTTGTTCTACAATGATTCCTGAGTACCTGCTACTGGCCTGGAATGGTAAAGTGTCCTACCATGGTGGATGGAATAAGGCTGCCCTCCCCAGAAACCTTTTGCAAAGGCTTGGGAGTATATCCAGGAGAGCCACGAATGGCAGAGCAAATTAATCATTAAACATGCTGGCTTTTAAACCTTGTATATTATTTTAAAAAGGTACACTCACCAGAGGTCCCTTCTCCGCCTGGCGGGTCCGGGAGGTAGCCCTGGGTGGGTTTGGGGGATACTGACTCCAGGTCCAGGGTGAGAAACAGTTCCTGGCTGTCGGGAAAACTGGTTTCTCCGCTTGTTTGCTGTGAGCTATCTACAACCTCATCATCATCTTCCTTGTCCCCAAAACCTGCTTCCGTGTTGCCTCCATCTCCATTGAAGGAGTCAAATAACACGGCTGGGGTAGTGGTGGCTGAACCCCCTAAAATGGCATGCAGCTCATCATAGAAGCGGCATGTTTGGGGCTCTGACCCGGAGCGGCCGTTCGCCTCTCTGGTTTTCTGGTAGGCTTGCCTCAGCTCCTTAAGTTTCATGTGGCACTACTTCGGGTCCCTGTTAAGGCCTCTGTCCTTCATGCCCTGGGAGATTTTCACAAATGTTTTGGCATTTCGAAAACTGGAACGTAGTTCTGATAGCATGGATTCCTCTCCCCATAGAGCAATCAGATCCCATACCTCCCGTTTGGTCCATGCCGGAGCTCTTTTGCGATTCTGGGACTCCATCATGGTCACCTCTGCTGATGAGCTCTGCATGGTCACCTGCAGCTTGCCACACTGGCCAAACAGGAAATTGAAATTCAAAAGTTCGCGGGCCTTTTCCTGTCTACCTGGTCAGTGCATCTGAGTTGAGAGTGCTGTCCAGAGCGGTCACAACGGAGCACTCTGGGATAGCTCCCGGAGGCTAATACTGTCTAATTGCGTCCACAATACCCCAAATTCGACCCAGCAAAACTGATTTCAGCGCTAATCCCCTTGTCGGAGGTGGAGTAAAGAAATTGATTTTAAGAGCCCTTTAAGTCGAAAAAAGGGCTTCGTCATGTGGACGGGTGCAGGGTTAAATTGATTTAACGCTGCTAAATTTGACTTCAATGCCTAGTCTAGACCAGGGCTTAGTGAGTTTTTGATGTGTAGAATATTTTTTGTAGTATCATGACACAACTTTTTGTTCATATTCTAAACACTGTGAGGTCATTGAAAGTGGTCAGGTGATTACAGACACTTCTGTTTTCATGATAGTTCATTATAGTTCAGCTTTTCAGAAGACGTCATGTTAATGGATGCAGCACAAAAGCATGGGCCTATCTTTCACTCGTCTAATGTCAGAAAAGGATACAAAATTGTTTAGATCTTGACCATCAGAATTATTGCAGGAGAACAAAGTGGGGAGAGCTGGTTCACCCCTTCTCTCTGACTCAATGGAAGCCCCTCCAGAGGATTCACTTTAAAGTCTGGGCTCTATGTATAATGAGGGCATCTATGCTTGGGTGAAACCCTTCTCTCAGGTGATCTGACTGTGCGAAACTGCATAAGATTGGCATTAATTTCTGTGCGAGTTTAACAAGGGGCTTGCCATGGAATGATGGCTAAAGACTCTACGCATGTTTAATGTAGAAGAATGGAGAAGAGAAAGGTGTACAAAGAATATGCCAGATTATGACGGGCTATGTAACCAATGGTAAACACTGCACTGATATGATCCTCGATTATGAACACTGTGCCAGAATTACTAACATAGCATAAAACTGAGAATAATTCGATGGTTTGTGTGCTGCAGTTCATGTCCTAGTTAAAAATCAATATAATTCAAGTGCAACTGGAAAGACAGGCTAGACACAAGATAATCAAACCTCTTGATTGGCTGAGGAATTTGTCTGAAGCAGTCCGAGATAAGGCGCTTAGTTACTATGGTGATAGGGGCCATTTAAATACCTAGATAGATTAATGTGTCCTCTTGGTCCGACCACAATCCTGAGGATATTCCAGTTTTTTTCTTTGCAGCTTGTTTTTATTTATAGGAAGAAGAATAAAGATGACTGTAAATTATGTGACTTAATATTTATTGTATGAATATATATCTAAATACGTATCTATAGTAAAGTGAACCTGATAGTACTTGTGCATGGACCTAAATCACTCGTATATGCATTTACTCACCAGTTAATTTTGTGGAATGTATCAAAAAAGACTGAACACTCTCCCCTCTGTTGGAGCAGCAGATAAATACTGTAATTCACTATATCTGATCCAGGCTTTAATGTGCAATAGGGATGACTCTGGAGACGCACAAAATATTTCTGTCAGCATCATAAGTAGTACAATAGCCCTTAATCTCGGAAACTGGGATTCAAATTCTTTTAAGGTCACATATTAAATAAATCTTAGTTCAACTTTTGTCCCTAATTGACATTTTCCACAGTAAAGGTATTGCTAGTGATGTGGCACACGCTGGTCCATCGACGAGCTCTCCAATGGACCTGCTGTATAGCCACAATATTTCAAAGCAGAGTTGAAGTTATACACTATATGATTATCTAGCATAACAGTACAATGAGAGATTGTATGAGAGCACTATTAATAAAAAGCCTGGTGGAGAACAAAGAACCTGCCAGTTACACAAAGAGAAATGTTATTGCCAGGAAATTAAAAGTAGCACATAGTGGCATTCATAGAGTGTGCCTGCTTAAACACAGGATCCAGAGTACAACACCATCACAGACATGTGCATATATGTATGTGCTCATGAGAAGCCCAGAATTGGAATAGTAAGGATAACATGGATCAGAGTTGAGGTGCATTTATACACTAGTGTGTGGAAGTCTGCATAACACCTTCCCACACTATTCTTGTCTTTAGCTAGCATGGTTAATCCTTGGAAATGTTTGTGAGCAATATATTAATATAAAATGGGGAAAAAAGTTGCTGTTACATTTAGCACTTGAATTTACTGCATATGACTGGTGGCCACATTGGCAGAAACTGAAAATTCCCTAAATACTGTAGGCATTCACCCAGTACAGTATAATAGCTCTGAAAAGCAGTCTACTGAATTAATGGTTTGCTAACTAAATGGCTCTGAGTTGGTCTTTACATGTTAGATGATCCATTGTGTCAGGAATCTCAGCTTTATTAATTCCCTAATCACTTTTTAAATCTGAGCCCGTGAATCTTACGCATTTTCAAAAAGTCATTATGTATTATATACAGAACCATTACAGATTATTTGGTAAATAAGTAGAAACAGCATAAAGATTGAAAAGCCTGTAAATCAAGTTGTCAACACAGAATTGTTCTTTATAGTATATATTGAATAAAGAGTATTTTTTAAAATTAAAAACAACAACAAAAACCCTGCCAACCTATTAGTAATTAATATTAGGAGTCTGACAAAAAGAAAACAGTTAAGACATTTAGAACTAATGCCTTTTTACTTGTACATACCTCTAATATAGCTCCTGTAATTTTTTCTTTAGTATGGGAGTGATGCTGAAAACCTTTACTCACAGAAGTAGCCCCATTTAAATCAGTAGACTACTGTAGTGTGGAGTCCTTGAGGCTACACCTACATGCCCAATTCACCATTCTAATGATGAATGGTGCCCCATTCAAGATGGACATTATATATGTACTGGGAGATCTGTGCTAGCTTCTAGTTCATTTCTAGGTGCTTTTCAGGGTGTTGGCTTTCATCCATTGAACACTAAATGGTTTAGTTCCTGTTACCTGAGAGAATGCCTCTTCCTCTGAGTTGGTACAGTCATTGAGATAAAATGAGGTGCTCATCTTAGGGTTGGTTTATGGTAGGAAATTAGGTCAGTATAACTATGTGTGAAAAAACCACACCCCTGATTGGCATAGAACTATTCCCCTTTGTAGACAGTGCTGAGTCAATGGGAGAATTCTCCCATCAGAAGAGCTACAGCCTCTCAGAGAGGCGATACTCACTTGTGTTGATGGGAGAAGCCCTCCCTAGGCGTAGGTAACATCTTCCCTGAAGCAGTACAGGGGAACATCTGCAGCAGAGCAGTTGTGCTGCTGCAGTGTTTTAAGTGTAGGTCTGCCCTTAGAGTTCCCTGGTTTAGGGTCTGATCCTGTGCTCATTCGAGGCTATGGAAAAACTCCGATGGACTTTCATGGCACAGGATCAAGCTCTTTATGGACTGGTGCCTGGGCATTTTCACTGACGGGGCTTTATATAAGAGGTTGATATTATTAAGTTTGGAATTACCTTTTCCTGCTCTCCACGTGTTGGTCTGATAGAGCTTGAGTCTCCAGAGCATGCTGCAAAGCTGATCAGTTTCCCCTAGCTCTTCAGAAGGGAGATGGTTAGCAGGGGGTATGTAGTTTTACAGAGATACTTGTTGATAGTCTTGATTATGCGTAATCCTGGTGGATTAATGTGAGTAATAAAGAGTCTTTAATTTCTTGTTGTTCATTTTGTAAGATTTTTAACATTTTTGTTTGTTTTGTATCTGGAATGTAGTGGAAGGCAGCACTCTTAAATATTTGAAATAATTGCATGAATAAAGATTACTCACACAAGTAAGGATATGCAGGATCAGGTGTAAGAATACTGTGGAGTTGTGGAAACAATCTTCTGTGGAATGTGGTATGCAAATTGAAATGCTTAACAGAGCCATCAGCTATACATGATAGAAGTGGAGACTTCAAACAATATAATTATTTGGGTGGAAATCTGATTCTTCTCTGCACTAGTCATAAGAAACCTAAAACATACAGATTTTATAAGATAAATTTGAAGAGACGTTTGAAAAGTGTGAGTTAATTTTATGGATGAACTCAAATGTGTACTTATCCTTGGACTTTCTGGAAGTTTGGAAGCAGTTTGGTTTTCTCTCTTCCCTTTGTAAATTGGTTAGATTCAGTAAGAAAAACACCCCAGTGGCATTCAGCAAGGTCTCTTGCTCATGCATTTGTATTCATAACAATAAAAAAAAAATTACATCCCGTAGACTGGGAGAAGGATAGATTATTGAAATCCTCCCCCACAAACAGAAGTCTCCATCATGCTTTAAATTGGCTATTGGCTAGTTAATATGTGTCAGGTACATTTTTCTAGTCCTGTTTCCTTAACTTCCCTCCCCATCTCCACCTTGACTATGGAAAAGAGATAGCGAGTATCCATTGCACACTTTGGTAGTCCCAAGGAACACTCAATTTTAATTCAGAGGTAGGTGGGCCCCAGTGGGGTGAGGGGAGACACTGTGTCCTACCAGATGAACTTTCCCTTCTTTTGGAATGGTGTAGTATGCTGCCTGGCTTTCTCCTGAATGAAAACTTGGCTTGGGGTGGAAAGTGTAGGGGGCCATCAGAAGTTTAGTCACAAGTGGAGGTAGGGAAATGATATCTTTGGAGAAGAAGGAGAAAAATGGGTAGGTGGCATGGGGAGAATTAGACTGTACAGTGTAAAAAATTAATGTATGTATTCTTTGAGTAAACCACATCTGCATTTAGGAAGTAAATGGTTTACTGGCATAGGAGGCTGTTTTGTTTTAGATTGACATTCTAACATCAACTCTAATCCACTGAAATTTCTAGGCAGATGTCATTTCAAGATACAATATCAATCTGCAAAGTTGTCATTTTTTATTGAGCACAGTATAGCAAAGGACCTTCTGGTTTATCAGAAAATATGAATTATTCTTTTCCTACCCGGAAATCCTGGTTGAAGCCCTGGCTTGGTTTTGGGACCTGCTAGAATTTCCACTGAAGTCAATGGGAGTCTGTCCATTGGCTTCAATGGAAATTGAATAAGGCTCTTCAAGATAAATGTATTTGTTAGTCTTGACTGATGGAATCACTCAGTATTTCAATGATCACAAAGCCGCCATGCATCATTAGGGGTGTCAATTAGTCTATTAGTATATCCATGTAGAAAAGGAGTACTTGTGGCACCTTAGAGACTAACAAATTTATTAGAGCATAAGCTTTCGTGAGCTACAGCTCACTTCATCGGATGCATTTGGTGGAAAAAACAGAGGAGAGATTTATATACACACACACAGAGAACATGAAACAATGGGTTTATCATACACACTGTAAGGAGAGTGATCACTTAAGATAAGCCATCACCAACAGCAGGGGGGGGAAGGAGGAAAACCTTTCATGGTGACAAGCAGGTAGGCTAATTCCAGCAGTTAACAAGAATATCAGAGGAACCGTGGGGGGTGGGGTGGGAGGGAGAAATACCAGGGGGAAATAGTTTTACTTTGTGTAATGACTCATCCATTCCCAGTCCTATTCAAGCCTAAGTTAATTGTATCCAGTTTGCAAATTAATTCCAATTCAGCAGTCTCTCGTTGGAGTCTGTTTTTGAAGCTTTTTTGTTGAAGTATAGCCACTCTTAGGTCTGTGATCGAGTGACCAGAGAGATTGAAGTGTTCTCCAACTGGTTTTTGAATGTTATAATTCTTGACGTCTGATTTGTGTCACTTCATTCTTTTACGTAGAGACTGTCCAGTTTGGCCAATGTACATGGCAGAGGGGCATTGCTGGCACATGATGGCATATATCACATTGGTAGATGCACAGGTGAACGAGCCTCTGATAGTGTGGCTGATGTGATTAGGCCCTATGATGGTATCCCCTGAATAGATATGTGGACAGAGTTGGCAACGGGCTTTGTTGCAAGGATAGGTTCCTGGGTTAGTGGTTCTGTTGTGTGGTGTGTGGTTGCTGGTGAGTATTTGCTTCAGATTGGGGGGCTGTCTGTAAGCAAGGACTGGTCTGTCTCCCAAGATCTGAGAGAGCGATGGCTCGTCCTTCAGGATAGGTTGTAGATCCTTGATGATGCATTGGAGGGGTTTTAGTTGGGGGCTGAAGGTGATGGCTAGTGGCGTTCTGTTGTTTTCTTTGTTGGGCCTGTCCTGTAGTAGGTGACTTCTGGGTACTCTTCTGGCTCTGTCAATCTGTTTCTTCACTTCAGCAGGTGGGTACTGTAGTTGTAGGAATGCATGATAGAGATCTTGTAGGTGTTTGTCTCTGTATGAGGGGTTGGAGCAAATGCGGTTATATCGTAGCGCTTGGCTGTAGACAATGGATCGAGTGGTATGATCTGGATGAAAGCTAGAGGCATGTAGGTAGGAATAGCGGTCAGTAGGTTTCCGATATAGGGTGGTGTTTATGTGACCATCGCTTATTAGCACCGTAGTGTCCAGGAAGTGGATCTCTTGTGTGGACTGGTCCAGGCTGAGGTTGATGGTGGGATGGAAATTGTTGAAATCATGGTGGAATTCCTCAAGAGCTTCTTTTCCATGGGTCCAGATGATGAAGATGTCATCAATGTAGCGCAAGTAGAGTAGGGGCATTAGGGAACGAGAGCTGAGGAAGCGTTGTTCTAAGTCAGCCATAAAAATGTTGGCATACTGTGGGGCCATGCGGGTACCCATCGCAGTGCCGCTGATTTGAAGGTATACATTGTCACCAAATGTGAAATAGTTATGGGTCAGGACAAAGTCACAAAGTTCTGCCACCAGGTTAGCCGTGACAGTATCGGGGATACTGTTCCTGACGGCTTGTAGTCCATCTTTGTGTGGAATGTTGGTGTAGAGGGCTTCTACATCCATAGTGGCTAGGATGGTGTTTTTAGGAAGATCACCAATGGACTGTAGTTTCCTCAGGAAATCGGTGGTGTCTCGAAGATAGCTGGGAGTGCTGGTAACGAAGGGCCTGAGGAGGGAGTCTACATAGCCAGACAATCCTGCTGTCAGGGTGCCAATGCCTGAGATGATGTGCCAGCAATGCCCCTCTGCCATGTACATTGGCCAAACTGGACAGTCTCTACGTAAAAGAATGAATGGACACAAATCAGACGTCAAGAATTATAACATTCAAAAACCAGTTGGAGAACACTTCAATCTCTCTGGTCACTCGATCACAGACCTAAGAGTGGCTATACTTCAACAAAAAAGCTTCAAAAACAGACTCCAACGAGAGACTGCTGAATTGGAATTAATTTGCAAACTGGATACAATTAACTTAGGCTTGAATAGAGACTGGGAATGGATGAGTCATTACACAAAGTAAAACTATTTCCCCATGGTATTTCTCCCTCCCACCCCACCCCCCACTGTTCCTCTGATATTCTTGTTAACTGCTGGAATTAGCCTACCTGCTTGTCACCATGAAAGGTTTTCCTCCTTCCCCCCCCTGCTGTTGGTGATGGCTTATCTTAAGTGATCACTCTCCTTACAGTGTGTATGATAAACCCATTGTTTCATGTTCTCTGTGTGTGTGTATATAAATCTCTCCTCTGTTTTTTCCACCAAATGCATCCGATGAAGTGAGCTGTAGCTCACGAAAGCTTATGCTCTAATAAATTTGTTAGTCTCTAAGGTGCCACAAGTACTCCTTTTCTTTTTGCGAATACAGACTAACACGGCTGCTACTCTATATCCATGTAGTAGTAGTCCAGAATATCTAACACATTTATTGGATTTCCTCTTCCCTATGAACTTCTAATGGGTCCATTAGTGAAGCAAAATTGGAAATGTTCATTTTTTATTTTCTGAATTATTTGTGTCTCTTACGTTACAATGTCTTTCTGTTTCATGTGGTAGTTCTACAACTTTTAAGAAAAACACAGGTAAAAAATCTTCACTTTCAAACTAAGAGCCACATTTAGTAGTTGCCCCTCATACTGGGTAAATTCACCTCGCTACAGAGGGCTAACACAAAGCTTTACGAACAATTTGTGCTGGCTCTCTGCATAGGAGTGACGTTCACCCACTCTGAGAACTTCTTAAGTTAGAAGTATAAGTATTCCTAAAACTCTAATCCTGTAAAGTAATCCAATTAATACTGTACGTTAGAAATTGTTAGAACTTGGAATGTTGATTTATTTTCTGCCTATGGCATTCACATTCTTGTTCACATAAGAAAGCCATGCTGTACTTTTTGATTTACTTATGGAGTAAGTAAACATGGATCAATATAAACAATAAAGCACAGGGTTTATTTAGATGGCAAGTGTAGGAGTTGGAAAGTTAATAAAATGACGTATCTTTATGTACGTGGGTGATTTCTTGTTGGCGAGTGGCTTTTTTTATGGTGATTTATCTGTTACAGAATTACAGGTTGACAATTGGAACCACATCTAGAGCTTGGGAAGCGCATGTTGCTGTAGTAAGTTCTTATTCAAAAGTTATGGTTAGATATTAGTAGCTGTATTGTTTCACAATGATTTATTTTATTGGGGAGGAGAGGGAGAATGAACAGCTGTGAGGCTGAAATGGATTTATAACAGCATCATACTCCTTGAAATAGAATCATCTGCTACAGAAAACCATCAAATGCCTTTAGAAATTTCTAGTTGGATGTGTTTCTTACTGACCTGAAGAGATAATTTAACATAAATGTAGAAGACAAGCGGGTTTATGTCACACATTGTTGAATACACTGTAGGGGAATATTTCATTAGCAAAAGGCTAGGAAAAAAATATTGATGATACCATGCGATTGTTGGCCATAGACCTTTAACAGATTCTGTTTTACAAAGTCATAGTGCACATTGGTTGCAAGTAAAACACTGGCTCTTCACCTCATGGCTTAAATTCTACCAGCAGTCCTAACTGAAATTAATTGATTGTTTGACTAGATATTAAACTACCATCTACTCTGTATCCATGAAGCATTACCTATAACCCAGTTTGATAGTCTCTGACTGAGAGAGATTTAGGGTACAGTTTTATTTACTTATGAATTGGAGGTGATCCTTCAAAGGAGTTTAAAACTGTCCTTGATTATAACACACATATCCTCTTGATGCCAATTAGAGCTGCAAACCATCTAGGGCCCATTATGGTCACTGAGGATGCTAAGGTTCTGAACCTGTTCCCACTTAAGTTAATTGCAAAAAGAAAAGGAGTACTTGTGGCACCTTAGAGACTAACAAATTTATTAGAGCATAAGCTTTCGTGAGCTACAGCTCACTTCATCGGATGCATTTGGTGGAAAAAAACCAAAATTTTTCCACCAAATGCATCCGATGAAGTGAGCTGTAGCTCACGAAAGCTTATGCTCTAATAAATTTGTTAGTCTCTAAGGTGCCACAAGTACTCCTTTTCTTTTTGCGAATACAGACTAACACGGCTGCTACTCTGAAAGTTAATTGCAGAACTCCCATTGACTTAACAGAGGCATAACCAGTCCCTACAAGTACAAAGCACTGAATGTTGTACTGCAGCTATCTACAATGAACTTAGCCTAAATGCATACAACAGGAGAGTACATTTTCTGTACTCTCGGTCCGTTAACCTTTACAAATATTAATATTTACCTTGAGCAAGCAACTAAAAAGATAATCCTCAGCTTTGCACAGTTAGTTTCAAAGACCTATATTGCACTGATAAAGGTTTCTTAAAAAAATCTTTAAGTTATTTCTTGGATGTTTGAACTTGACACTAAGTACTTGGGTCTTAATAGACTGCCGGTGTAAGATTATTTAGCACACCCCTTCTGATAATTGTTCTCTTTTCTGGGAAGGATTAGGAATCTCCCCGAAAAACTGGATTGTCTCTATTTGTATGCTAAAATACTGTTCTTCTATAAGAACATTTGTTTTAATTGTATACTTTTAAAATGGCCCAAATAATTTGTATCATGTTATCTGCTCCATCCACAAGGTACCGCAGTTACCATTAACTGGGACCGAGGTTATCAGCTGTATGATTCAGTATTATGAAAGTTAGATTACTCAGGTGTTACTTTAGACTCCAAATTCTTTTTCACCATGAAAAAAACAATCTTTTTTTCTCAGTGATAAATAAGCTTTTTTTCATTAAGGAGCATTACTACTTCTTATCAACTTCATAAATACGCAGATTGCATTTAATTTTTTATCGTAACAGAGGAAGGTCATTTTGGTTGTATCTGAAATTTGGAGATTGGTTTTGTATCATTGCTATTATTTTTAGATCAGGGCATTTATTTTGAATATTATAGAAAACATAAGTTCTGCTTTCAAAATAAAACATTTTGCTCAGGCAGGACTTGATCCTGAAAGGTGCTGAGCGCTTCTGTGTGGTATTAAGTGTCTTTGGTCATGTCTACTCTAGCGAGCTTACAGCGGCACAGAAGAGCTCTCCCACTGACATAATTAAACCACTGTAATGAGCAGTGGTAGCTATGTTGGGGGAAGATGCTCTCCTGACGACATAGCGCTATGCGCACTACCATTTATGCCAGAAAAACTCATGTCGCTCGGGTGTGTTTTTTCACACCCCTGAGCGACGTAAGTTTTGGCGACATAAGTGGTAGTGTAGACATGGCTTTATGAAGTCAGTGGGTGTTGAAGGCACTGGAGCTGTACTGCTGATCCCTAGAATGGTTGATTAGAATTCAGGGGTTCTCACAACAAATTTTCTGGTGGTCTCAGAGTGTGGCCACCAACTCTTACTGGTGACCGCACTGACACTTTTGTTCTAAAACACTTAGTCAACTTTAGGAAAAGCAAATAAGTATGCACATATACAAGCGTGGGCAAACTAAGGCCCGTGGGCCGAATCTGGCCCATCAGGCTTTGGATCCAGCCCATGGGACTCGCACCACTTTCAGAATCATTGTAGGAGGCTCTTCGTATACTAGTTATTTCTAAAGGTAGGCTGAGTGAGAGCTGTTTGCTTGTATATGTATGAGTAAAGATAAAGAAGGCCCTGCCTGGAATGCTGAATGTTGTTTTTGCCAGGGTGGCAGTGTGATCAAATGGATAAGGCAATGGAGTCGGGAGAGTTGGGTTCTGTTTTCAGGAAAATGTATTCTCTATTCAAAAGAGTAAATGTTGTAAATCTGGGGAGGATGCACTGTATTTTTCATACATAACAGAAGTTGAATCTCTGCTTTAAGTGCAAAAAAAGGAATTCAACCTTAACTATGGAGTTGCAAAGAGCACCTCCGGAACTTCTGGCTCTGGCACGACAGTGCAGTGTCCCCTAATCAGATCACTGAAATCTTTGCATGCTGTTTTTTCCATCCATAAAATAGGAATGAAAATCTTGCTTGGAGATTGATAGACACAAATGTTATGTAAGAGCTAGGCGTTGATTACTAGTTATTTTTGTTTTCCTGCTGGTTTTTGACCACTGCTGTGCACTAAGCAGGTGTTTTAATTAAATTGGCTGCAGTGAAGCCTGGGTCTATTTTCTCAGTGATTACAGTTAATTTTAGAAACCATCAACAAGTGTGAATGGTTCATATTATTCCTTCCATTGTGCAATGCTGTATTTATCGACACTGATACACTAGGAGGAGAAACTGAAGGAACATCTATACTGGGATAAAAGCCCTGCAGCATGACCACGGCTGGCCCAGGTCAGCTGACTTGGGCACTCAGTGCTCGGGTTCCAGGGCTAAAAATTGCTGTGTAGATGTTTGGGCTCTGGCTGGACCCCGAACTCTGGGACCCTTCATCGTTGCAGGGTCCCAGAGCTCAGGCTCCAGACCGAGCCTGAATGTCTACACAGCAATTTTTCAGCCCTGGAGCCCGAGTCAGCTGACCCAAGCCAGCCATGGGTTTTTAATCCCTGCGTAGACATACTCTGAGAGGACTGAAAAGGGGATACTGTTGATGAAATGTGGGAGAGGGAAAGATATAATACTTAACAGTTTAGCATTTCCAATCTATAAGAATATGGTGTGGGACAAAATGGACTTTCCCCAAAAAAGAAATTAAAATGAGATTGTATTCTGATAAGTGGCTTTCGTGAGCATAATAAGGGTTTTTAGTTTTTTAATTACACTATATGACAAGGTAGCTAAGAGTGAGATGGATTCCTCTGGTACCATCAGTGGAATTATTCACTAAATTACAATTACTGACATCCGAACAAACCTACAATAGGGAATGGGATTGCACTGATGTCACTGAGAGCATAAACTGAAGACAATGGAGTTGCCCTTGTAGGAATGATGGCTTAAATAGGCCTCCAGAGACCCTTGGTTATTGTGAATGACGCACAAGAAGGAAAAAACTCATTTTGATGTTTGGATTATAGATTGGATTTGCAGGGCTGGCAGTTAAGAAAAAAATGCATATTTAGTTATGAAATGGGCACATCTGACCTAGAGCCATTGAGAGGCAATAAACATGTGTCATAAATATAAAGGGAAGGGTAAACACCTTTAAATCCCTCCTGGCCAGAGGAAAAATCTTTTCACCTGTAAAGGGTTAAGAAGCTAAGATAACCTCACTGGCACCTGACCAAAATGACCAATGAGGAGACAAGATACTTTCAAAGCTGGAGTGAGGGGGAAACAAAAGGTCCTCTCAGTCTGTGTGATGCTTTTGCCGGGACCAGAGCAGGAATGCAGGTCAGAACTTCTGTAAAGAGTTAGTAAGCAATCTAGTTAGATATGTGTTAGATTCTGTTTTATTTAAATGGCTGATAAAATAAGTTTTGCTAAATGGGATGTATGTTCCTGTTTTTGTGTCTTTATGTGACTTAAGCTTTTTCCTAGAGGGATTCTCTATGTTTTGAATCTAATTACCCTGTAAGGTTTTTACCATCCTGATTTTACAGAGGTGATTCTTTTACTTTTTCCTTAATTCAGTTCTTCTTTTAATAACCTGATTGCTTTTTTCATTGTTCTTAAGTTCACCTATGCAAATTGGTGAGGATTTTTATCAAGCCTTTCTCAGGAAAGGGGGTGTAGTGCTTGGGGGGATATTTTGGGGGGGAGACGTTTCCAAGTGAGCACTTCCCCTGTTCTTTGTGTAACACTTTGGTGGCGGCAGCTTTTAACCTAAGCTGGTAAGAATAAGCTTAAGGGGTCTTTCATGCAGGTCCCCACATCTGTACCCTAGAGTTCAGAGTGGGGAAGGAACCTTGACAACATGGAACCCAGGATGTCATTTTTCAGAGAGTCAGTTTTTGGAATAAAGCTTCACATTAAAGTCTTGGGGCTAGCAAATACAATCCAAAGGTTAAACTTGACGTATTTTGAAAAGATCATAACATAAAATACATATTTTTTTTAAAATGGTGTCTGTGTGAGGGAGGTCATAATGAAAATACCAATTGACCGTTAGTGGCTCTATTATGGTGATTTTAGACATTCTAGAAACAATAGCATAACAGATTTAAAATAGATTCTCTAAGAATTGGAATAATTCTGTTAACATTTGGTGAAGCAGCAACTAGCACTGAAGAAATTCTGTTTGCAGAAATTGGTTAGCTTTTCTATTTTAGATTATTGCATTTTAGCAGAGTATGTAAATTATTATAACTTGTACACTACTTTGAATTCAAGAAGAGTAAACATATAGGGATAATATGCAATGGCTGCTATTGAGGGCATGAGGGAAAAAGGTTCATAGAAGTGAAATTTGTCTTATGTGATACTATTTTAGATTGTGTTATGTATAGAACTCTTGTGACTAACAGAGAACTCTGTTCTTTGCACTGGAAACAAAATGAATTTGGTGGTTACCACTGCAGGCAAAGGTCAGTCTGCATAAATAAATAGTTATAAAATTTGGAAGCCTGAAGTCAGCTTTGATTTAAGAATAAAAGGAGAAATGTACCAGTCCCTCTGGCTAAGAAGTGACTAGGGTCCTTAGGTGAAATGTTTCACTTGAAATTTACAAAGCTGAAGTTTCCTCCACAGTATGAAATTTTCCCCTAGTAACAAATGATGTGCTGTTGTATGATGAGCTACCGCAGGGTGACTCCAAACCTAGTTAATGAGAAACTAACAATTTCCCCACATGTTGGGCCTGCTCCTGCACTCCATACTGAACCAAAACTCCCATTGAAGTCCAATGTTAATTTTTTCTGAATAAGGGTCAGGCCGCAGAACTGTCAGTACAGTTAGAGCAGGGATTAGGTGGCCGATCGCAGCTCCCACTGGGAGCGGTTTGCCGTTCCAGGCCAATGAGGCTGTGGGAAGCGGCGGCCAGCACATCCCTCGGTGAACCACTGCCAGTGGAAGCTGCAATCAACTGAACCTGCAGACGCTTCAGGTAAACTGTCCTGGCCTGCCAGCGGATTTCCCTGACAGGCCGCATGCAAAAGGTTGCCAATCCTTGAGTTAAAGCAATGATATAGTGTTTACCGTAAGTAAATTTTTGTTTATTTTTATCTCAAGCAGGTCTCGGTTGTGCAAACTGTGTAGAATGTGTGTGCCAAAGTGAACTGACAATTGGGAGCAGATTTCACACCTTTGGGGGTGACGAACCAGAGAGAAGTCCATGTGTCTGGTAGTTAAGAACTTGGGGAGATGGACTTTGCGGGGGCTAAGGACTGGATAAGGCATTGGAGTCAGGAGAGCTGGGTTCTATTTTCAGGAAAATGTATTCTCTACTCAAAAGAGTAAATGTTGTAAATCTGGGGAGGATGCACTGTATTTTTCATACATAACAGAAGTTGAATCTCTGCTTTAAGTGCAAAAAACGGAATTTAACCTTAACTATGGAGTTGCAAAGAGCACCTCCAGAACTTCTGGCTCTGGCATGACAATGCAGTATGCCTAATCAGATCACTGCAATCTTTGCATGCTTTTTCCCCCATCTATAAAATAAGAATTGTTTGAGTTCACACTGCAAAAACTAGGTGGGTGGAAGCCAGGGTAGGTCCTTACGCTTGTAGGCTGGCAACTGGAGTCAGAGAGCTGAATCACAGCAGCATATCATTAAGACACTGAAAGTTATGAGGCAGGTGGTGACAGAACCCTTACTGGTCTGGATGATTCCCAAAGAATTGTGGGGGTGAGGGGAGTTATTTATCATGAAATGTTTGTACTTCTTGCTTACATCTTCCAACATGATGCATTACTTTTATTGCCAGCAATAATATCATTTTAAACAAATCAGCAATTTATATTGAAGAAAAATTGGCAAAAAACACTCATGCTGGGAAAGGGCTTGGCCTATATGTTAGTTTATCTATACTTATTCAGTATCCATCATTACCATTTATTCAAAATATAGCTAATACTTTTTAATCTTATCATTGTCACTCCTTCATTTTTATACCTCAAGGTTATAAATTGGTATATGTCTATTATCTTCCCCCTTAATCTATTAGGAGGCAGGGAGAGGAGGTTTGGAGAGCACACTATGATTCCTTAATGTCAACATTGCTTATCTTCTGCAAACACAAGTTTGTCAGGGGATTTTTACATTACTTTAAGTCCAGAAAACTTATATTTGTATATTGCCAAATCTCGTCATTTTTTTTCTGCTACCAATTTTGAGGTGCTTTGCTTTTTGGGCCTTGGTATTTAGTGGTTTTTAATGGTACCCCAACAGTATGGAGCTGCAAATACTTAATTTAAAACAATAAAATGCATATTAATGTTTTGTATTCATGATATTTCTGAATAAAACAAAAGAACTGGGAAACAGAAGATTCACTTCAGGAAGCCACAGTTTTATAAAAATTAAAAAAAAATTAAGAGAAAAAATTGCTAAAACTGATCTAAAAGGATGGTTATTATGGCTTTATAGTTTATGAAATATACATCTACAATACAGAGAGAAATATTTGGCCTCTGATTGCTGAGTGGTAGCAGGAGCATGTAGATCCTCAAGTAGTATTATAGTTGAAACAAAATTATTTGATTAAAAATCAAGGGAAATTGGTGAGCTAATTGATACATTCATATTCAAGTTTTAAGTGTTGGTGAGTGGGATGCAGAAGGGCTCTAACCGCATGCTGAAGAATCTGAAGATGGCATCTCCATGGAAATACATGGATGCACATGCCATGTACTATTTAACTAGAAACTGAGGAGTTGTCTGATTATATGGGGTAAGGGAAATATTTGCAGATGGAACATCCTGAGTTGCCTAATAATGATTGGATTTATTAGTCCTAAGAATACCTAAGAGAATAAAAATGGGAGAAATTACCAGAAGATGTTTCCAAGGTGAGCTAAGATTTTTTTTGGGCAGTAAGTAAATTTTGGAATAGTTTTCTTGTATATGCCTAAAGTATTTTTGTTTCATGTTTCATAATAGTTCATGAACTGTTTTATTATCCCCTATGTTTCCTGTGTATGTATAGACTAAAGATGAAATTGTTTAATCCTTCTTCCTGCTTGTGTATCTGTATTCTATATATATATGGAACACCAATTTAAGGAGGCTGGGAAGCATTCTGCCCTGACCACTCGCAAAACATACTACTATAACAACTGTGCGTATCTCATCTAATCAGTTCCCTCCCATCACAGGGGCCTCAAGCATTGGTAGCAACTCGGTCTTTCCTGTTCTCTGCTTGTGGCACACAACAGTTTAGTCTCCTCAGGACTGAAATGCTTTAGTCTAACTAAAATTATTGGGCTCTGTATAGAGGTAATTTGTGAAATTTAATGATTTATGATAAAGAGGAGATCAGACTAGATGATCTAAATGTCCCATCTGGCCTTTAAACTCTACGAAATCTATAATCTGTAAGCATTACAGAGGGATCAAGGGAACAAACCTTCCCCCTGAAGAAGTAGTCAAATGAAATACAAGATGTTTTGTGACAGCATAATTAAATCTGAGTTTTCACTCTAAAAGTCAAACACCAAATTCCCTTTTTATGATCAGATTCTGGGTCTCTAGGACAGTAACTGCCTTAATATATCTTCCATATTGTGGATGATTTTGGATGAAATATTTCCAGTATCAGTAATGAATTCCTATGTGATCATTCTGTTAGCAATGGGTAATCTATGAAACAGAGTAAATGTAGTGTGTTTGCTACCTGTGGTTTTTTCATCTTTTTTGATCAGTGGAAAATAAGGAAAGGTTAGAGCAATGTATTAATAAAACCTTACAATGCATTGTGGTAGAGTAGTGTAACGAACAGATGACCCTCATAGCTTTGAAACGTCAGCAACAGACGTGTTCCTGCTGATTGAGGCATTTGAAATTGAATTTCTCTTTGCCACTTGGAGGCCACCTTCATTAAATTTCAGATGGATCAAGACTCTTTAATTGTGTTGAAATACAGTGATAGAATACTTTCCCAAAAGTCTCCTTTCATCTCTTCCTCTTCCCCACCCCAGCATAATCAATATCCAGGAATTTAATTGGATTTTACTAGGTTGAAATAAAACCGAAAGGGACTGCAATAGGCAGCTTTATTCACTGTCAGAAATAACACTGATGTTATCACACAGCGTATCTGATCCAACTGAAATGTGAACTAGCTATTGTACATTTCTGAGTCAAGAAAAAGCAACCAAAACCTCTCTGAGGGATGTTGGCTGCCATACTACCAGGTCTGTAATTTACAATGTTTCTAACAAGAGCAAAAATACCATATGAAGGTGGAATCTGAAGAATAAACCCCAACAGGGATGTTTCTCATCTTAAAGTAGCCATTCTATGCAGCACGTTTAATATGCAAGAGCGCACTTGCAGATGTCTCGTACTTAAATGTGTTATGTAAGGTTACCCAACTGTTAGTTCACTGTAGATCCCATAAAAACAGTAACAAAAAACTATTCCAGCTAATTGCAGTTATTGGTCATGTGTATGTATGGGGGGGGCTGTAGAATTAAGCAGCTGACTAATATTAGAGGTTTATTTTTCCTGCAGTCCCTAAGAAGATGCAAATTAATGAGCTATAAAACGATTAAATTATAATTATAGACGGGCTAAGTAGGAACAGGCTTCTGCTTAACACCAAGGTTACAGGGATAACTTTCTCAGAGGATGTATAAACATAGAGCAGGCTGGGGCAGTTGTCTGAGAGTCCCGAAAGGAGGAGCATTCCTCGTGTAGGACTTCCACTGTTATAAAGGCAGTATGGTTATCATTATTCATAAGCCTTCTATACAGTCTGTCATTAATACCTGTGATAATATAAACAGTGATACTTTTTATCTTTGAATTGCAGCTTTTACAATTTTACAATACATTTATTTTTTTATGGAAAGTGCCCCATCTCCCTCTTTGAGTAGAACTGCTTGAACAATGTTAGATATTTGCAAATAACATTGAAGTCATTGCTTGTTCCATAGACTTTGCAAAGGAATTATTTTTAGCTTTATTCAAAATAATTTCTAGAAACCTTTCAGTTTTGAAAATTTCAGTTTAGTTCTGTATGTATTGTCTCTGCAGTTTCACCCACCCCACTCACCTTCCTCTTGTCTTTGGAAATTGTTTTTTTTATCAAAAGTCTGAAGTTTTGCAGAAGGACCCGAGGAATTTAGGGACCTCTGGTCCTTTTACAGGCTTAGGTCCAAATATTTCAATTTGGAAGTGGGCCTCAATGGGCACTACTTTCTAGAAGATTCCTGAATCTTTGCAGCACCAGTACACATACTTTGACTATGCTTATGCAAAGAGAATACACTTTCTATTCTATATAGGTTTTTATACTGTGCTCATCACTGTAATAGCTGAGCACCTTCCAGTAGTACATTAAGCAACATGACTACATATGCGTCATGTGGTGTTTGTTCTCTCATCCTCTGCTCAGTGAAAGAAGCATGGGCTGTGGAGTGTCTTGTTTCGGTAGAGGTGTTTGCTTTTTTTATAAATATACCTGCTGCTATGTGTTTCTAGTGGAGAAGGCAAGGTCAAAGAAATGCACCTTACCCTTGAAGTGGAAAGTGGGGAGGTTTTTGATGGTCCTTAGTTCTTGTGGGCGTTCATTCCACATTGGAGAACTACAGTTACTAGTGCATAACCTTTCTATCTCATTAAGCCAGAGAAAAAGCATTACCTAGGCATATTTTAATTTGGGAAATCTGACTTCTAATAAATCATCCCAGTATTAGTGTATTTCTCATGAAGAACTATATTCAATGATGAAAAACAAATTTATCAGAATGTCAGATTAAAAATATTTATATTAAACAATTTACTGTACAAATGTTCTGTAATAATCCAAGGTATTAGTAAGGAAAGAATTTTAAAAAGCTAATTTATTTTTCGAGTTTTATGGTGTGGGTTCCCTTTTTGTTCTATATAAAGGTATGTGGACAATGAAAATAGACTGTTAGTTTTGAGTCTAATCAGTTTTACATACATTAGCCGACTGCTGCAGTATATAGCATCATAGTCATATAGTTTGACCAGAAGGGACCACCAGATGATCTAATCTGACTGCCTCTACATGACAGGCCACTAACCAGCCACCCCCACACCACCACAGCCCATGCTGCTTTATCAGAATTAGACTAAAGTATTACAGCCCTCAGGAGACTAAACTGTTCTGGGCCATAGGCGGAGGTGCCCAATGCCTGAGGCTCCTGCAAGGGCAGGGAATTGATTAAGTGAGAAATATCCAGATAATCCTACCAAATGACCTGAGCCCCTACTTCAGAGGAAGATGAACCTCTCCCAAGGTCACTGCCAATCTGACATGGGGAAAAATTGACTACACTGTTGTGGGACAGATAATCCTACCAAGTGAGATACCCACTGGAGAGATTTCAAAGAAGAGAGAGAAAACACAGGAGCTGTTTTTGGGGGAAGTTGTGCAATGCACATGAGAGCATCTGTAAGTAGGGGGATATGCTATATGGATATGAGTAGAGAGCAATTTTGAGCTTCTTACGGACCAAGATGAAGGCCCCTAATTCCCACCTTCCACAGAAAAACCCTGAATGCTTAGGGATCCAGTGAAATGTTTACATTTTCAGTTTTGCCAGCCCCAAGCATTCAAAAATCATGGGCCAGGCTTGAAAAATCATGACATTTTAAAAAGACAAATATGGGGATTTTCTTATTTGCACCTTTGCTCTACTTGTAAAATGGGGATAACAACAGGCATCTCACAGGGTGGTTGTAAGATTTAATTAACTAAATGTTGTAAAGCACTTTGAAATGCTGAGCTAGCAGTGACAAATTATTACTGTTCATTAAACTATATTATTAGTTACCGCAATTGTCTTACTGATTGATGAAGTACAGTCAGCTTGACATTGGGCGTTCTTAAGAGACGAGCACCCAAATGACCTAGGAACTTTGATCCCTCTTTTTTAGTTGAAAGGTAACGTATAAATTACTGGTGTGTGACTTTCTCAACCCTGTCGGCAAAATAAATCTCATTAGAGAGTAAATCATTGTAAATACTGATTCTAGCAGAAATTCGATCACTTGATTTGTTAGAAACTCTTATCATGTCACTCCACTGCATTCTCTGCTCTTGCACTGATGTTATTCTTGTCTGCCTATTTGTCATTTGTCACAAAATGTCCCCCTGGGAATCCTCTCCGGCTTTAAGTACAGACCACACCCATTCCAGGTCTCCTTCCAGGTCTCCTTCACCACCTCTGGCTTTGTTATTTTGTTCCAGAAGGCTACAACCTGTAGTGCTATTAACATTCCATACCTAACTTTCCCATTTGATTCTAGGAAAGGGAGCAGTGCCTGCCTTTGCTTTCTTTCAGATTCTCTGGTTCCCCCATCTTGCTTCCTCTCAGTTTATCTGCTCCCAGCTGCTTCGGTTGTCACCCCCTCTAATTAGCCCCTTAGCTGCATCTCCACTTGTTAACTCATCTTCAAGTTAGGTCCCAGTTAAGCTATATCGGTGGGGATTTGAGTGATAGTGTACTAAGTCAGCTCATGACTCAGCATACCCTGTTACATCATCTTCTTACACAAGCATATTCCTGCCTTCCTCCATGCTGTCCCCTTACATATTGAATGCCCTTCCTGAAGTGATCAGAAAAGCCCCTTCTTTCTCCTCTGGATAATGATAATTCAAGAAATCATAGTCTGAAGTGTGGTATAAGGATCAGTGTTACTCAAGTCTTCTGTGCTTATGGGAAGTACACGGCATGACTTGGCAATAGATAGTTCAATTACTTAAATAAAACATTGCTAAATTGCTAGGTTGCGTGACTTGGCATGGGATAGTTCAACTATTCAGATAAAATGACAATCTTTAGCTGTATTTTTTTGTTTCTGATATGCCCCTCCCTGGGGGAAGTAGCAGTTATGTATTTTAGTGTTGCATTGCATGTTCTATTATTGTGACATGTGATAGAGTGCTAGGAGCTTATAGCTGACCTGGCAGCCTGGTCACTAATGTACTTGTTGTTTCCCCCTGAAATGGTCTTACTTGGGAGATGAGTGCTTAATGGCTTAATTGGGCAGAAGGCTGATGAGCTAATGAGAACTATCAACCTATCAGGTGGAAACAGTTAAAGGAGAGGAATTAAGTACAAGGGGAGGAGGTTGGCAGGGGGTAGGAGACCCAGGATCAAGAGATCTTACCCTGTCCCTTCCCAGAGAGGTGGCTAAGGGGGAAGTTTATGTCCACTTGTATGTTGCTGCACCAGGCTACCGCTGTACTGATAAACTGGTAGAGGGGAGCTAATAAATAACACATTGGTGTTTGTAAACTCAAAATTATCCAGCCTGTTTGTGGTGGTCCAAAGTAGCCCTGTCACATGACATTAATAGTTCAGTTACTTACTAAAACATTGTTCTGAGCATAGCAAATTCGAGCTGGATAAGATTTCAAACAGGTGTGCTCAGCCATAGGACCCCAAGGCTTATCTATGGCAACTTTGATAAAAGCCTTTGGGCTCCAAGGAGTCAAATCTGTGAGATGCTGAACATCTTCTGGCAAGTGCTCAACACCTAGAGCTCCAACTGATTTTCATGGGAGCTGAGGGCACTCAGCACCTTGTAGAGGTGAACCCTAAATACATAGCAGCTGCCAGAAACCTAAAATTGTGTATGCCTTCAGCTTTTGAACCTAGCTCCCTTCATCAATTGAGCAGGCTGTCTGGTAACGTTTGTGGTCTCTGCTTTTTTTTAGTTCTTTATCTAAAGGTAGCACAACTAAAGGTAGCCCTTCAACTACAAAACATCAGAAACTTAGCTCTGGGACATAGATTCAGGCTAGAAGGGACCATTGTGATCATCTGGTCTGATCTCCGGCATAATGCGGGCCATAGAGTTTCACCTAGTGATTCCTGGACTAGAGGGCATTATTCTTCCCTACTATGTAAGGATCTGATCAAATATCCATTGACTTCAATGGGTGGTGTTTGAAGTCCTAAGTGAACTTTATCAAGCCCAATAACTTGTGGTTAAACCAGGGCATGTGTCTTAGACTAGACATTCAATCTCTATTAGAGGATTCCAAGTAAAGATGAATCGACCATTTACCTTGTTAATGTGTCCCAAAGATTGATTGTCCTCAGGATTAAAATGTTGCATCCTATTTCCACTTTGACTTTTTCCCAACTTCATCTTCCAGCCATCAAATGTTGTTTTGGCAATATATTATCAAAAATATATTTAGAATGGTCCATAACTATACACAAGGTAAGTGTCAGCAGTTCAGAGTGGGAAAGTCGACCATTGGAGTCGTATTGATGGAAGTGAGCAGGGCCATTAATCGCATCCTGCTCTGAAAGACTGTGAGTCTGGGCAACATGCATGACGTTGCGGATGGCTTTGCACAAATGGGCTTCCCTAACTGTGGAGGGGCGATAAATGGCACACATATTCCAATTCTGGCACCAGACCACCTAGCCACTGAGTACATTAATCACAAGGGGTATTTCGCAGTGGTTCTCCAGGCGCTTGTTGATCACTGTGGGCATTTCACAGACAATAACGCAAGCTGGTCCAGAAAGGTGCATGACGCATGCATCTTTCGGAACACTGGCCTGTTAAAGAAGCTGCAAGCAGGGACTTTCTTACCTTATCAGAAGATCACTGCAGGGGAAGTCGAAATGCCCACTGTGATCCTGGGAGACTCCGCCTACCCCTTAATGCTGTGGCTTATGAAGCCATACACGGGGCACCTTGACGGCAGCAAGGAGCGGTTCAGCTACAGGCTGAGCAAGTGCAGAATGACTGTTAAGTGTGCATTTGGCCATTTAAAAGTCTGCTGGCGATGCCTGTACGGGAAGCTGATGGCCGATGACAATATTCCTATACTTATAGCCGCGTGCTGTATGCTCCATAATATTTGTGAAGGGAAGGGTGAAAGCTTCACTCAGGGCTGGACCACGGAGGCTCAGTGCCTGGAGGCTGAGTTTGAACACCAGAGACCAGGGCTATTAGAGGAGAACAGTGCGGGGCCATAAGGATCAGGGATGCCTTCAGGAAGCAATTTGAAGCTGAAAGCCACTAATATTTGTTGCTATGCTTGGGATTGCAGTGCTTGTAATACTAGGAGGTGATTGGTGCATATGATGCAAGAAGGGACCTTAACATAATTGTATGTTGTTTTGCAGTGCTCTTTTTGCTTTCACTTAATAGAATAAAGATTGCTTTCAAACAAACACAATTCTTTTATTAAAAGACAACAACCAGAGGAGAGAGTCAAATGAAAAAATTCATCAGCAGGGAGGGGGATGGGGAAGAGAAGGTCTCCAGAGGAGGAGGGGTCCCGGGATGGCTAAATATTTGTATATGTCCAGGGATCATATGCAGCCTTCTCCTCTGGAGTACAATGCAGTGGGTGCTGTACTTCGCCTGGGCCAGGGCCAGACTGCAGAGGGATGGGTGTTGAGTGCAGTGGGTAGTGGGAGTCCACAGTGCTGGACTGTGAGCGGGGAGGAGTGGAATGCTGCAGGTAGAGAGTGGAGCCAGGAGGTTGATAAGAGTGTGGTAGCGGTGGGTGTGGGTGTGTGAGTGCATGGGAAAGAGCTTTGCAACAGCGGCTGCAGGGGAGGCTGGGCCTGGCGCTGCTTGGTTTGAAGAGCTAGTATCACCTGGAGCGTGTCCACTTGGTGCTCCATAACATTTAAGAGCCGCTCTGCGGCTTCTTTCTGGTGTGCCACATTTTCCTTTCAGTCCTTTTTCTCACTATCCTGCCACTCCTTCAATTCCTGTTTCTCAGTGGCGGAGTGCATCATAACCTCATGGAAAAAGTCCTCCTCAGTTCTTCTTGGCCGCTTTCTAATTCTGTGGAGCCTCTCTGCTGCCAATAACAAAGAGGGATGTTGGGCTCCCAAGGTCATCTCTGTGACGTTTAAATGCAACATTTTACAGAAGCAGTATTGTTTGCAACACACAGAATACTGATTCAGTGATTTAAAACACAGCCAGTACTCACACACCTGTCACTAACTGGCTGACCCCAGGCAAGCACACATGAGCTACAGGACTTCCAAAATGGTGAGTAGCTGCAGGGGCAGGGTGAATCACTCTTTCCAGACCCTGCTGTACACTGGGCACATGGCTCTTGGGGAGAGCCAGCATTATGGGGTGGGGCTGATAATCATTCCTGTCCCCACACTTTCCACAGGATGTGATTATTATGGAAGATATCTCGGTGCTGAGGGTGAGCAGGGAATCAAGGGAGGGTCTTCTCCAAGCCTGCAGCTTCCACCCTCGCCCCTATGTGGCGCGCCTGTGTGCAGCAGTGGTCTCCCTTACCCCCCCCATGTCCGCACAGTGGCGCAGGAAAGTTACCGTTAATGGGGAAAGAAACAAAGCAGCTCTGCTGAGGAACCTGCAGCAGCGGGTTGCCCAGTATCTCCACAAGAGTTTCCTGGAGATCTCTGAGGGAGATTCCCGTGAAGTGAGGGAGTCAATCAACAGCCTGTTCTGCCGCTCAGACTAGGCATGCAGTGGGAGTCGAGCCTGCTTTCTGCAACCCTCCTGCCCCCAACAACTCGCTTCAGCGATTCCCAAAATCAAATCCACTTACCAGAGGCCTCTTCTCCTGTTTGTGCTTTGCCAACATCCGACTACTGTGATTGGCTAGCCTTCTCTGGGGTAGAAAAGAGCTCCTGGCTGCATGCATCTCTGACCTCTGAGTCATCCTCTGCCTCTGGGTCCCCCTCCCCCTCTTCATCCAAGATCTCCTCCTCCACCACTCTCGACTGGCACGCGAGCCAATGAAGTATCTACAGGGACCTTTGCAGTGGAGGTGGGGTCGCCACCGAGTATCGCATCCAGCTCTTTGTAGAACTGGCAGCTCGTGGGCGCAGCACCGGAGCAGTGGTTTGCCTCCCGCACCTTGTGGTAGGCGTTCCGCAGCTCCTTCATTTTGACCCTACACTGCAATGTGTCCCGGTCATGGCCCCTTTCTATCATACATTGTGAAATCTGTCCATAGATATCATCATTCCTATGGCTGGAGCGCAGCTGGGACTGGACAGCCTCCTCTCCCCAAATGCAAATGAGGTCCAGCAGCTCAGCATTGCTCCAGGCGGGGGATCACCTGGTGCATGGAGCAGGCATGGCCACCTATAAAGATGTTCTGAAACCACTGCATGCATCTCCGAGCAAACAGGAAGGGGACTTTCAAATTTGCAAAGGAATTTACGGAGTGGGGATGATGGTTGGTCACCTGAGGACAGGGCAGTAGAGTTCAAACCGATGACCAGACAGGCAAGAACAGGCATTGTGGGACACCTCCCGGAGCCCAGTCTACACTGGCACCACAGCACTGTACCCTCGGCGCAGAAAGCTGTACACCTCTCGTTGGGGTGATATTTTTACAGCGCTGCACTGAGTGGCGTGGCAGTGCGTACACCTCAGGAGTTACAGTGCAGAAAGCTGCTTTACTGCGCAGAAACTTGCCAGTGTAGACAGGGCCTTAGTTAGCAGCAGGCTAGTGCAGGGTAAATTCATTCCCCTGCTTTCTGCAGGCTAATTATTTGTGTAGACAATCCCTTAGTCTGCTTTATTCAGGTCTTTTCAGAATGTATCTTATTGCCAGTTTTCTTTTTGGGTTTCCTCCATTTTATTCTTTCTATTAATTTATTTCCAGTACTGATTTTTGATGTATAATCTACCTATTTTAGTAGTTTAATTGATGGCAAATGTTAACTTACTGACTCCTCATTGCTTTGTTGAGTCAAACCATGTAGTAGTGGTATAGTTGTTTTAGTTTGTGATTCATATCTCTTGGTTAGGATTCCAATGCAATCAGAGGTGGGCATAATTATCCTTTTATGTATTTAAAAAGGAATTAGTATCAGAAATATTTCCCCACTTAATTGATATTGTACCATCTTTTCAATGTATATGTATTAACATATATGTAGCTGCGTGTGTGTGTGTGTGTGTGTGTGTGTGTTTACAAACACACAAACTTGGGTTACTTAGTATATTAGAAAATAAAGCTTTTGACATTAAAATGATTGATTTATATTTTATTTTGCTTAAGTGATCAAATTTCAATTCACTTTTATATTATGATTTTGCAAAAGACAGAGACAAAAAAGTCTATTATTGATAGATGCATCTACAGATCAATGCCATTAAAATAATACTGTGTGATCCATAGTCATAGCATTTATCATTTATCATTTCTAGTTATATTATAGACATGTCACTTTGTGAACTGTTGGAGTACCAAATAGAGAATGGAAGGTATTCTGATGGAGTTTGCCTCATGCTGTATGTTTGGGGTTATTGCTAAAGGTCTTGAAACTTGTTTGTCTGTATGAAACCAAAATTATAATACATTGGGGTCTTGGTCTTCTCTTGTAGCTTACCTAATAATCATACCTAATCTATTTCAACCTGAAGATACCCAGAGAACATTACAAACAATATGTGTGGGTAGAGAGGGAGAATATAGATAGATACCATATGTATGTATATACATTTACGCACATCCACTCTGGGCCAAATTTAAAAAATGCATATGCATTTGAACATGGAACTTGCATGTGCAATTATTTTGACTAAGCATGCAAATCAAATAAAGTATCTGTGTGTATAATGGACAATTCAGGATATTTGTGTGCACAAATATCTGATTTATTAGTGAAATTTTGGTAACTGCATTCACTTTTCTACTTTCATTTATTTTTGAAACCTAGAACATCAGCCAGAGCATATCATACTTGTTTAATCTTAATTTTGTGGTTTCTTGCATTTTACTAAGTCATCAGTGTGATTAATTGGGTTTATAGACACACTGCCAACATTGTTTGATAGTCCTGGGCACTGCTGATACAGTAATGGAGATAAAAGCAGCTGTGTTGATGTAAAGAAAGCCCTGTTCTATACACTTTAAAAACAACAAGAAATGTACAGACAATTTCAAGTTTAAAAAAACTAAATTGGTGTAATAACCTTGTACTAGATCTCAAAATGTGACTGGTCCTTTTTCACTTCATCACTTGTTAGATTATTCATATTTACCTGCTGCCTGTGGCTTGTTTGTTTGTTTTTCTTGCTGTATTGAGTTTTCCTGCTAAAACATAAAATTGCTATCTTAAATTTGAAAAGTTTCCTGTGTGTTTAACAATGTTTGATTGTAGGAGTAGTGATATATTTGTCAAGTGATTTCTCTTTGCTCAGAATGATGATACACACTTTGACTAGGAGAACAAAGACTCCCCTCTCTACAGTAGGGGGAGATCCTTTGTTTGCTTAATTGAAACAGTGTTGTCTAGTGATCTTGTACCGTTAACAGTGGATTTTAGTGAATGAAGTATCCAACAGCTTAGACTTCCTCCTCGCTGGGTTCAATAAAGATCTGGCCCCTAGCCAGCTCTGGATTCAGGTCTTCATTTTCAGGACTATTGCTTTAGGGACACCAGCTCTGGTGTTGCCACAAGCTGGCTGTAAAAACTGTTTTTGACATGCCGTGTAACTCTGTTGCTCTTTCCAAATATGGACCGCAATATTGTTAAAACACTGAGTGTGAGATCCTGGCTCTATTGAAGTCAATGGGAATTTTGCCACCAACTTCGGCGGGGCCAGTATTTCTCCCCAATTATTTACAAACAATAAACCCAAAATACTGGGTTTGTTTGCCGTATGTATGCACATCAGAGCCCCTTTGCTTTGCCTCCATGCTCTATTCTTTGGGCATGATGTTGACATATACTTTGTCTGAGAACAGGAGTTTTCCCTTTTAGAATAGCCCACCTGTTTACAAGAAAGAAACAAGTGAATGCAACCGACAGACTTGGTATTGTTCAAAGATGTCTGTACATCAGAGTGATTTTTAGAGCTACCACAAATGACACAATTCCTTTAAGAATATCAAGCTAGCTGTCATTGTGGTCCCATACTACTACTATCTCGTACAATAATATATTTATGGATGCCACTGATATATATATTAGTTTGGATGCCGCTGATAACTTAGTGACACTGTGAGAAAATTGCTCTGCTCCTTTTGTCAATACAAGTAATTATCTGTCAAAAAAAATTTTTTTTTCTGGCTGGTTGCTGTCTGACTGTAGGCCCGTGAAGAATGGTAAACTGAAGAGATTAAGAGATTAATTTTGTACGAGGCTAAGAATCTTTTTCAATCACTTGTTCTGGGCTGCTAAGACTTCAAATGTGCTTATCTGTCAAAACAAACAAATAAACAAACAAAACACATCTGTTCCAATTTTTGGGTGAATCCCCAAATTCTCTATTGCAAACTGTTTTGTTTTCAACTACTGTGATAGGCCATCACTTTCATTCTCTTTTTATTGGCATATCTGATTCTCGTTTAGCTTTGCACTTACTTTAACACAAATTAAAATGCTGCTGCCACATCCAGTCAGATTGCAAGCACTAATTGAGATTATGCAGCAATTTATTTCAAATTCAAATAAAAAAATTAATACTCAAGTGATATTATGAATGATGTACATTTGGTTTGAAATATAGTGCTGATCATGCAAAACAGCTCCACTCTGCCTTGATCCCCGCAACTTCCAAAGTTGTTATTAATTCCCAGTTGTCAGCCATCAGCTATGCCAGATTCCAAATCTACTATATCAACAAGAAAAGTACAGAGTTTTCCATCCTGCACAGATCTGATGCATGATAATGCTTGCTCAATTACAGAAGTGTCAGTGGATCCATCAACAAGTACAGTAATAAATGTAGCTTTCTGTATGCATTTCTGAGACCCTGTGTGGATTATTCACACCCCTGAGCAACGTAAGTTACATCGACCTAAGAGTTGGTGTGGAAAGCACTGTGTTGGCAGGAGAGCTTTTCCTGCTGACGTAGCTACCGCCTCTTGTGGATGCAGGAGTTATTAAGCCGACAGAAGAGCTCTCTCCCATCAGCTGAGAGCATCTTCACCACAAGTGGTGCAAATGCACCGCTGTAAGTGCTGTAGTGTAGATGTAGCTTGGGACACTTCCCTAAGAAATTGGGCAAATTCCTTTAGAAAGTCTTTCATTCTGTGGGTGTCAAATGTAGGTTGAGCCAAAATTAAGGCCATCTTAAAGACCAAGTACTTTTTTTATATAAATGTGTTTAAAACAGTATATAAATCAAGAATTGATTTGCACATTAAACTTCCTGCTCCTGACAGCAGCAGCAAAATTTGCAACTGAAAGATTTAAACAAAATATTAGAGAGAAACTACCTCTCTTCAAAAATCAAATAAAATTGTTTCACAGCAGCAATAATCCAGTAGCTCAGTGTACTATAAAGCCTACTTTGGCTTGGTTGGCAAATTAAATTATCTTTTGCCTCTCTGGGAAATATTACTGTCTTTGGACTGCCTAATTCTAGCCTGGAGCTTGTAAATTTTATTCTCCTTTTTTAAAATCGAATCAGACCAAACAGTTTCTTACCTACCTGCTGCTACGCTTGGTGTATATCACTCTCTATGTGCAGGGGTGCTGGAACTAAGGGTACTGGTGGCAGCACCCCTTGGCTTGAAGTGGTTTCCATCATATACCAGATCTACAGTTCTGTGCAATGACTTTCATCACCCCTACTATAAAAATTGTTCCAACACCACTGTCTGTGTCTTGATGGTTAGGACACTGGGCTGTTGCGGGAGAGACTCAAGTTTGAGCCTACGCTCTATCAGGTTGAGAGCCGGGGTTTTTTTTTAAATCACAGATCACTCTGAATCAGGCAGAGCAGAGATTTGAACCTGGGTCTCCAATATCCTCGGCCATAAGGTCTCTCCGACCCTCCCCAGTTGCATTTTGTCCAAAACATTCCATCCAGCTCTACTTAGAACTATCTGGCCGTAGCTGTAAAGAACAGTCCAATCCATGCTTCTGATTAGAGCACTAATAGCCTAAGCAACACAATAAAACTGCCTTAATTCGGCCCCCTTGTGTGTACTAGGATAATTATGTGATCACACGCTCTTTTGTGCACAGGATGGACCTGCTCTGTGGGTGCATCAAGGTTGTGTAGTGAAGGAGGCTGTTGCCTGTAGGGCCACTGTTTCATTTGTTGCTGAACATGGAAGTTGTGTAGGACATGAGCCACGGGCTGCAGGAAGAGAAAGGATGGTCTCACGATTAGTGCAGATGAATGCTGCCCTGGAGAATTTGAGTATGTGACTGACTGTCTCTTCCACAGCGTTCCTATGTGATGCTGGACAAGTCACTTTAACCAAACTTTTCACAGGTGTTCACTAATTGTATATCCTCATTTTCTGAGTGCCCATTTGAGATGATGGGGCCTGATTTGCAGAAGTGCTGAGCACTCACAGCTGCAAATGAAGTCAATAATACCAATTACTCTGTGAAAAATCAGGCCCTTGGCATTCTCAAATTGGACACCTGAAATTACTGGACACATTTATATCTCTGTAATTTTTCTGTGTGCCTTATTTACCCATCTGTAAAATGAGAATAATACTACTACATCTCATATGGCAGTTTTAAAGAAATTCTTTAATGTTTGTGAAGCACAGAGATGCTACATGATAAGAACAATAGAAAAACACATGAGGATATTAGAAAGTCTGTGTTCAGGGTTTGAATGGTGTATAGAAAATAAGATACAGAACCATACATGGAACAATGAGGATGAAAGAAAATACTGAAAAGGGGCTCATGAAGTAAGCCCTGTCTATACCAGGGGTGGGCAAACTTTTTGTCCCAAGGGCCACATCTGGGTATGGAAATTGTATGGTGGGCCATGAATGCTCACAAAATTGGGGCTTGGGGTGTGGGAGTGGGTGAGGACTCCGGCTGGAGGTGCAGGCTCTAGGGTGGGGCCAGAAATGAGGCGTTCAGGATGCAGGAGAGGTCTCCGGGCTGGGGCAGGGGGCTTGAGTGTGTGTGGGCGGGCTCCAACTGGGGGTGCAGGCTCTGGGGATGAGGAGTTTGGGGTGCGGGAGGATGCTCTGGGCTGGGACCAAGGGGTTCGGAGGGCGGGAAGGGGATCAAGGCTGGGGGTTGGGGCAGGGGAGAGGGTCGGGGTGCAGGCTCCGGGCAGCGCTTACCTCAAGCAGTTCCTGGAAGCAGCGGCATGTCCCCTCTCTGGTTCCTTTGTGGAGGCATGACCAAGTGGCTCTGCATGCTGCCCTGTCCACAGACACTGACCTTGCAGCTCCCATTGGATGCAGTTCCCGGCCAATGGGAGCTGTGCGGGCAGCGCTTGGGGTGGGGGCAGTGTGTGGAGCCCCCTGGCTTCCCCTACATGTAGGAGCCAGAGTGGGGACATGCTGTTGCTTCCGGGAGCCGTGTGGAGCCCTGGCACACCTGGAGCGGGACAAGCCCCAGAAGGGCTGGATGTGGCTCCCAGGCCGTAGTTTGCTACCCTAATCTATACTGTGCAGTGAATAAGGTCAGGGTCTTGTGGAAAAAAGAATACATGCTTATGTAGTTAAAGGCTGCATCATAATGCATGTGCACAAGAGGGCTGAATTAAAGTTGCTCTGCCTGTAATATTGCTATTTTCTTGCATGGGTCTGATGGACTACAGCTGTAAGGAATGCAAAGGGGAGGTCTACCCTTAATACACTGCATCAGTACAGCTTTGCCACTCTAGTGCTTAAGTGAAGATGCTCTTACACTGATAGGAGAGTGTCTCCCATCGGTGTAATTAATCCACCTCCCAGAGAGGTGTTAGCTATGTTGATGAGAGAAGCTCTTCCGTTGACATAGCACTGTCTACAGGAGTGGGTTAGGTTGGTATAACCATGTCGCTAAGGGGTGTAGATTTTTTACATCCCTGAGCAGCGTAATTATAGCAATATAGATCTGTAGTGTAGACCTGGTCTGAGTCTTTCAAAACAGTCAGGGAAGTATTCTTACATGTGGTGCAGCAGTAGCTGAAGTATAATTGTAAAACATATTACTGTGTAAATTCTACACAGAATTTTCTACACAGCACCTCTGCACATAGAGAGTGATATAAAAGTAATGGGACTTGAGTATAAGATAGCACATTGTATCTATTACTGTTTTGCAGACTAGTGCAGTGTGTGTTGTTTTTTTTTTTAAAGTAAGAGAAAAAGAATGGCCAAAAAGAGCATACATCTCTGGGGATTATACGAGCAGCACATCTTACAATGCAAGCTGCTGAGTTTCTCTTGCTGGCTTGTGTGTGTGCTGAACTAACCGTGGGCAGGATTTCCATATCTGCGTTTATGCCAAAATGATTAGGACTGAACCTTCTGTAACCCTCTGTTCCCATATAATTCTCTGTGGGCTTTAAGCAGCCACCCACATTATGTGGGGGGTAAGGAGGGGCCATGCTCCCGGTGCAAGAAACTTCCTGTGGGAACCACTGAGCCAGCTCCTCCAACTCTTAAATTCCTCACTTCTTTCAGGAATCTGTAGTGCAGGGTGTATTCTGGGTATGTGTCAAGAGTGGACAGGGCCCTCTTACGCCCTGGTTGTTCTGCACTTCTAAAGTGACCATTGTGGCAATAGTCTACTGAGCCATACTTCACAACCCCAGATTAAGGACAGAGCTAGTTGTCTTCCCACTGTTCCTGTACTGGCTTCAGTGCTGAAGCAGTGACGAATCAGGGCCAATATGCCTTCCCTTCTTCCCTTGTGCACTTCATGGGCTAGCTACTGTCTGGCACTATTGACTGAGGATCTGTCCCTATGTGCTTTTTATCAGCCGTGTGCCTTATTCTGCCTGTTGAACTGAAGACAGGCTTCCTAGCCATTTATTTATAGTGAATAACTTATAACTGCATAGAGCCTGAGATTAACATTGTGTGAAGAAATAGAAAATGTACTGAAACTGCATCTTCAAATATATTTAGGAGTAGGAAATACAATAGCATTGATTCTCCATGGCCTTTCACCTTGTATAGTCATTTATGCCTATAAAAATGAGTATAGAACACTGCCACTCTGATTTGGCAGTGTTTCTAGTCACTTTGGACAAGTGTAAATGACAATACAAGGTACAAAACTGCAAGGTAGCAGGAATCAAGTATTGTGTCTTGTTTATATGTATGACCAGGGCCAGATTAAGGTTATGAGGGGCCTAAGGCTAATTGTGAGGGAAGGGCCTAAAGCTAATGTGAGGGAAGGGCCCAAGTATGAATTACGTATTACAAAAAAAATTATGAAGTCATCAAACATTTATCTACATACATATTTACATATTATTTATGTATGTAAATTTAACAAGTTTATTCTACTCTCAGGACACTCAATTCTTCAAACAGATACTTCTGAGTAAGAGATAGGACGAGGGATGCCACACTGTCCTTCTCTTAGGCCTCATTCCTCCCAGGTAGTGGAGTGCTCATCTGTAGGAGGATGAACACTGCAACGTTCCCCATCCTGCTCATCTCTTTCCACCGTGTGCTTTTGCCCTCAGCTCTCCACATGGCACATTGCAAAGCCAAGCCCTGCAGGTGTTTCCCCCAAGCTATGGACTCTATACCACATACCCTATCTCACTCTGACTGCAGTCTGGGAGGCAGCCAGCTTTTGTTATGTAAAAGAAAACCACTCAGGTGTAAAATCCGCTGAACAGAGGAAGTAGTAGTGGGAAAAGTACATTGGGTGACATTGTATTTTATGCTGTCTTGCTCTGAAAGCTGCCTCCCAGTGTTGCACTGGCTGAGGACAATGAATTACTGTTTTCACATTGAACCCAAATATTATTTGTGGGATGATACTCAGTTTGTGTAGTTAATCTCCAGTGATTCACCACATCAGGCCATTCTGTCACCGAGCTCTTCCACAATTAGAATAATAGAATAGAATCATAGGACTGGAATGGACCTCAAGAGGTGATTTATTCCGGTCCCCTTAACTCATGGCAGGACTAAGTATTATCTATTCTAGAATGTGTGGTCAGCAGCTCTGACATAAGGTTTTTTAAGCAAGAGTTCTGGTGCACCAGCCCCCTATGGTTTGCATTTGTTTGTTTTTAAGCTTTCTGTAAGAAAAAGGTAACAGCTAGACATGACACAGATCTTTAGATGCTTGCCCAGTCATAATATTTATCACTTCTGCACTATGTTAACTCTTCAAAATCATTGTGCAAACATTAAACAGACTTAATCTAAACCCTTTCATCTTTTGAATCGAGTTGACAAAACAGAGCTATTCCCTGTTGTTCTCTCTGCCCCCCAACCAAGGCTGCTTTAGTGACACCCTTGTTACATCAGGTCTGGTGTTTGATTAAGGTTGGTGTAGTATGAAAGGAGAGTTTCCTGTTTTGGTTGCATGTGTAATTTAAGCAGACCTTGCTTATTTTTTTTCCCTTAAAGTGCTCAGAGTTTAGGGAGGAAAGTGAATGAGATTCTGCTTATACTAGGTGGGAAAAAGCAGAAGGGACCAAAATCTATTCTTGGGCAAAAATCTGTTCTCCTTGAAGTCAATAAGGCTATACAGGTGTAACTGTCAGCAGGAATTGGCCTGTGTTCTCATTCCCTTCTCGAATCACACACATTCCATGCTTACCCAACATTTTCCATTGGCCTTTGGCCTGTGGAACAAGGCTGAGCATAAGGAAAGAACTTGGTTGCCTGTGCATCCCAGTACACAAAAAGACATGAAGAAAAAAATGGATTTCTTTGATTTTTAGTACAGTTCAATACAGTATTGAACACAGTACATCATAAATATTGAAGCCCCTCGATGGAAGGAACTGTAAAAGTTAAAGTACTCGTATCCAGAATGGGATGTTTTGTTTTTCCTACAAATGTGTAGGAATTCGTTCTTTATACATGGGAGGGGCAGTAGTTCTGCATGGAGCTGGATAGTGTGGGTGCAGGTTCTGTGCAAGCTCCCCACCCTACCGTTCTGGTACTGCCTCTTTCCCCCGCCAGCCCCTTGCCCTGCCCCACCCCCGGCACTCACCAGTTGTCCAGAAGTGGGACACAGCACACATAGAATATGATAGTTACAGGCACTAGGACCCAGGAGTCAGTGTCCTGGAGCTGCCTACCAGCCTCAGCAGAGGAAAGGGACAGAGGGAGCCTCTTCCCTCCCTGACAGCTAAGCAGAGCCCTGGAGAAATCAGGGGTGGGGAGAGCAGTGGGGCGGGAGGGGGAAGCCTGCTCAAGCTACACCCACAGCTGGCACGGGTTCCTGTGGTAACCGGATTTTTAATGTCCGGTCACCAGTGTTAACTGGATGCCTGGCAGTGTGTTCCTGCAGCACGGGGAGACGCAGAGGGGAGGGAGCAGAAGCCGCAGACTGCTGGCTGAGCTCCTTCCAAGCCACAGGGGGCTGCTTTGCCTTTCCAGCTGGCAGGAGCGCTCCAACGGGACTGCATGAGCAAGCTTGCCCTCCCTCACCCAGTCCTGGCCGCATCCCCTGCCTGACCAGTGGGGCCTTAAAATAGGAGAACCTAAGGCTATAGCCTTATTAGACTAGGTTAATTCGGCTCTATGTATGACCACTTTTTGCTTTCACAGTGGTAGTATATTTTAACATACCTCCTAAATGAATGTGTAAGCATATTATAATCTGGAGTTTAATAACATAGGAATTGCCATATTGGATCAGATTGGTGGTATATCTAGTCCAGAATTTGGAGAGAATGCTTGAGAGGAAAGGGTTAAAATCCCCATACTGGATAATTATAGAATAACTTGCCCATCGGGGAAGCCTTTTCCTAACCCTCTCAATCAGTGGTTGGTTTTTGTCCCTCTTCTTTTAAAAAAAAATAAAAAAATCCTATCTAATATACCTGTGTATGTTCTCAAATGTCGCATACCTTTATGGACCAACCAGAGTGTGTTATAATTCTTACTTCAGATCCATATTATGCATCACAGAACTATGCAATTCCTCCTTACATTTTTATAAGAAATTTTTGTTGTGTTCTCTCCTAGATAATACAATGAAGTAACTAAATAAAGTGAACATTTCAAATTTGTTAGTAACTGACATTATTTTTATACATAAAATGATCAGTTTTATATCTGTCACAGATGGAAAATCCCTACATACAGTATATTGATGGGTTTTACCTGCAAAGCATTCAATTTAGAGTTCTGTGTTTTCCCTGCAATAGTTGATTACGTGACTCCATGACTAAATAGACACTATCTGGCACCACAATCTCTCTCTCTCTGTCAAATCTCCCTTCTGCAAATGTCTTATGGACATTTCACCAAGGGCGTTCCATCACTCTCTCAAACTCAGTCTGTACAAATCTTGTCCTTTTTCCTTCTATCCTCTCGCCACATCTGCCCTTCTCTGTGATCTTTGACAGCTGCACCATTCACCCTGTTTCTCACCATCATCTTTGAGTCTGTCTTCCTCACATATATGAACTCTCTCTCAGATCATATTTCTTTCCTTTATAATTTTTCTAGAATCTATTCTTTCTTCATTCTTCCTGATACCAATAACTGTGTCTACCCTTTGTCATCTCTTGCCTTGTTTCAGAGTAGCAGCCGTGTTAGTCTGTATTCTCAAAAAGAAAAGGAGTACTTGTGGCACCTTAGAGACTAACAAATTTATTAGAGCATAAGCTTTCGTGAGCTACAGCTCACTTCATCGGAGTGAGCTGTAGCTCACGAAAGCTTATGCTCTAATAAATTTGTTAGTCTCTAAGGTGCCACAAGTACTCCTTTCCTCTTGCCTTGGTTACTCTAGACTTCTTCATTGTGGCAGGTCCTATCTATCCCTCTGTCTCCAGGTTGATCTCTGCACCATTTCCATTAGCAGAACTGATTTTTCTTATCTATTTCCCTTGTCATGTTAGACTTTAAGCTCTTAAGACAGGATATTTATTTTTTCCCCTATATCAAGTACTCACTTTCTCTGTCATATAAATACTGCATATTTAGAAATTATAATGAATGCCTGAAATAGTATGTATTTACTCCATCACTGAATTCTTTATATATATATATATAAATATATATATATATATATAAATATAAATATATATTTATATATATATATATATATATTTATATATATATATATATATTTATATATATGGCTCATTCATAGTTAAAGTCCAGTCTGTTTTTTTTTAAATAAATTGTACAGTGGTAGCACCTAGAGGTGCCAGTCAGGGATCAGTATCCCATTGTGGTAGGTGCTGTACAAACTAATAAAACAAAGATTTGTGCTAGATGTGCGGTGGTTGTATTTATTATTGCTAGGATATTCAACCAAAAATCAGATATACACTTCATGTTCCTCTGTTTTGTTTAGTGTTGCATCCAATAATTGTCACATATGTTAAATGATCAACTTGGACGTTGAATCTTTGACTGTGTGGCTCTTTGTTTTCTTAATACCACCCACAGGGCTACTTTCATATTGCATATAAATTGTATGTTTTACTTTGAAATACATATTTCTACAAAATGTAACATTCTTTTTTACAGTGTTAGAGAATCACATTTCAAAGTGAGAAAGCTGGCTGTAAAATCATCCAGAAGAGTCACAAGTGTCAATAATTAACTGTCATTATGTTTTTTAAACTCTGAACCTTTAGGATGCTGGATTCCAAATGTCTGGTGTCCTCTCAAAGCATCTGTACCATAAATTAATAAATGCAGTTGGGATGGGTCTTGTGAGTGTTGGAGCTGGGGCAAACCCTGCAAAATAAAACCAAGGAGTCTCTGATACCCATGCTACTTATGAAGCTACAATTCTACACTGATATGTATCCCCATTGGGAAGGATTAACATACTATAAATCATACAGTTTCCCTCCCATAGTTGTTGTTCTAGGCATTGCAGCATATTTAAATGTAAGAACACTCTTGGGGGAAATATTACAATGGAATATTCTACCACAAAGAAGCTAAATAGCCTCCTCATATGCTTTTACTGATTTCCCGCTGCTCTGCGAGAGGCATGAAAGGCTGCCATCGCTGCTGCTGGTAACATAGTGTTTCATAACACTGGAGGATTGTAAATGCTTACTGGCTGAGCAGGTACTGTTTTATAATGTGCTTACATTGAAATGACTGTATAGGAACTGAGGGTTGAGGGAAATCTGAAGCAGATCTCATTACATGTTGCCTGGCACCTTATTATTAATAGACCACATTTGCATGCTGCCCTGTACTTGCAGCAGTATCACTGTTCACATCCTTTCCGAACTTGTGTAGCAACACCAAATAAAAGCTCTGTCCCAAATGACTTTGTATGAGAGGACTAAGGATTGGTTGCTGTGACAGAGTGTGGAAAATTAACAAGTGAGCCCAGGGCCAGATTTAGGGGCAGGTGACCACCTGGGGTGCTGAGCTTGGGGGGCGCCAGGCTCGAGGTGCTGTTTTTGTTTTTAGTGACGAAAGGGAAAATAGAATTTGTTTGAAGTAAAATGTTTCAGGTACTCTGATATGTGGATTCATTTTTCACTAACTTCCTAGAATGTTCTGGACCTTTGTAGCATGTCATGGAACCTTCCCAGCTTTCTGAGAACTACATTTTCCTCGAACCTCCTAGAATGTTGTCAGCCTTGCCTGCGTGAGTATATAAGGGGCAGGGTGCGCCAGTCAGTCAGTGAGATGTAAGAACAAAGTGAAACCCCAGCTTCAATATTGTGAACCTTGTTTTATTGTGTAATTGTGAAAGTGTACTTGTGTTTTAAACTTCAAGAGTGTAAGTAACGACTAATAAAGAACATATTTAATGAGACGCTGGAGATATTTATCAAACCCCTATCTACACAACAATATAAAAGAAATAGAATCATAGAAGATTAGGGTTGGAAGAGACCTCAGGAGGTCATCTAGTCCAACCCCCTGCTCAAAGCAGGACCAACACAAACTAAATCATCCCAGCAAGGGCTTTGTCAAGCTGGGCCTTAAAAACCTCTAAGGATGGAGATTTCACCCCCTCCCTAGGTGACCCATTCCAGTGCTTCACCACCCTCCTAATGAAATAGCGTTTCCTAATATTCAACCTAGATCTCCCCCACTGTAACTTGAGACCATTGCTCCTTGTTCTGTTATCTGCCATCACTGAGAACAACCTAGCTCCATCCTCTTTGGAACCCTACTTCAGGTAGTTGAAGGCTGCGATCAAATCCCCCCTCACTTTTTTCTTCTGCAGACTAAACAAGCCCACTTACCTCAGCCTCTCCTCATAAGTCATGTGCCCCAGCCCCCTAATCATTTTCGTTGTCCTCTGCTGGACTCTCTCCAATTTGTCCACATCCTTTCTGTAGTGGGGGTGCCAAAATTGGACACTGTACTACAGGTGTGGCCTCACCAGTGCAAAATAGAGGGGAATAACCACTTCCCTCGATCTGCTGGCAGTGCTCCTTCTGATGCAGCCCAATATGCCGTTAGCCTTCTTGGCAACAAGGGCATACTGCTGACTCGTATCTAGTTTCTCATTCACTGTAATCCCCAGGTCCTTTTCTGCAGAACTGCTGCTTAGCCAGTCGGTCCCTAGCCTGTAGCGGTGAATGGAATTCTTCCATCCTAAATGCAGGACTCTGCACTGGGCCTTGTTAAACCTCATCAGATATCTTTTGGCCCAATCCTCCAATTTGTCAAGGTCACTCTGGACTCTATTCCTACCCTCCAGCGTATCTACCTCTTCCCCCAGCTTAGTTTCATCTGTGAACTTGCTGAGGGTGCAATCCATCCCATCATCCAGGTCATTAATAAAGATGTTGAACAAAACAGGCCCCAGGACCGACCCCTGGGGCCCTCTGCTTGATACTGGCTGCCAACTAGACATTGAGCCATTGATCACTACCTGCTGAGCCCGACAATCTAGCCAGCTTTCTATTCACCTTATAGTCCATTCATCCAATCCATACTTTTTTAACTTGCTGGAAAGGATACTGTAGGAGACCATATCAAAAGCTTTGCTAAAGTCAAGATATATCATGTCCACTGCTTTCCCCATATCCACAGAGCCAATTATCCCATCATAGAAGGCAATCAGGTTGGTCAGGCATGACTTGCCCTTGGTGAATCCATGTTGATGGTTCCTGGTCACCTTCCTCTCCTCCAAGTGCTTCAAATGGTTTCTTTAAGGACCTGCTCCATGATTTTTCCAGGGACTGAGGTGAGGATGACCGATCTGTAGTTCCCCGAATTCTCCTTCTTCCCTTTTTTTAAAGAGGGGCACTATATTTGCTTTTTTCCAATCGTCTGGAACCTCCCCTGATCGCCATGAGTTTTCAAAGAGAATGGCCAATGGCTCTGCAATCACATCAGCCAATTCCCTCAGCACCTTCGGATGCATTAGATCTGGACCCATGGGCTTGTGCACGTCCAGCTTTTCTAAATACTCCTTAATCTGTTATTTCACCACTGAGGGCTGCTCACCTCCTTCCCATACTGTGTTGCCCAGGTCAGCAGTGTGGGAGCTGACCTTGTCTGACACGTAAGTACTGTTACTTCTTTTGCCATGCTTAACACTTAATGTTTAATGACTTTCTAAGGTGGAACATAGATGTTTACTCTCCCTAATACTGTCTTTTTTTCCCCATAGAAAATAAAAGATGGCCCCAAAGAAGCCTTCAGGAGCTCAGTATAGGAAGCAACAATTTCAATTGAAATCTCGGTTGCAGCAAGGGACAAATTTGATGGGAAAATATTTGAAACAGAACAACATAGACTGGGCTTTAGGCAGTAGCGATCATCCTAGTGCAGAAGAAATTGAGGAGCGAAGCATAAATTCAGTTATTTCATTTGTTATTCTTAAAAATAAAAAAATGTGTATAGGTTAGAGGAAACAATTTTTTTATTTGCTTATATCTGGCATGAATAAATACAGATTTACAGATCCTAGCATGCAAATTTATCATCTTATATGACAGGGATTAATCATGCATGCAAATCATACATCAAAGTCATGAAATAGGCTAATAAAATAAGGTATTCAAAAGTTTAACAAATGAAGGGGGGTGCCACATCTAGAGAGCCATTTGGTCTAGGGTGAGCCAGCACTCTGATCACTTAGGCACCAATCAGTTCCCCTGGAGAAGGCCATTCCCTGAGAGATAAAAAAGACGACACAGGAAGGATGAGGGGGAGGAGCTGGGTTAGCTGAGTCAGGAGTGGTCTGAAGGGTCAAGGAAGAGAGACATCTGTTCCTCCCTGGCTCTGTAGGAAAGGGCACGAAATAGTGTTAATACTTTGCAGCATGAGACTATATTGGTGTTTGGAATATAAATAAATTCACGCGAAGTTGCTACTTACTGGACAGAGTCTGAGATGGGGCATCAGCGGATAGGAATGGAGTGTACCCTGTTACAGTTGCAAATAAGAAGAAATTTACTGGTAATTGAGATCATTTGGAAGCTATAAACAACAAATAATTACTGACTTATTGCTCAATATGAATAATATCTTAATCATTTATATATGACATCAATTTATCTGGTCATAACAATCTATTTTCAGCTGTGGTAAATAAGGGAATTCTCCCTGACTTTTCACTCAGACTTGCCCCTGCCTGTGAAAAAGTTGAGGTAAATATGGCATTTAATTCCTTTGATCTATTGTATACATTTTTTTATGTCAGGCTTTGGTCAGTTAAATTATTGGGTTTTTTTGATGATTCATATGTAGGGTTACTTGCACAGATTTCTAAAACTTAGTTATTAGTTGTAATGATAGTTGGGTTAATAGATGGGAATTATGGGAAATCACAATCTATAAAAATTGTGCACAATTTTTATAAGCTTTTCTATGAAAATTATTATAGCTGCCAATACATTTGACATTTAGAAGTTGAGGCAGAAATTCATAGCAAGCTTTGGGAAGTGAGAAATCACATCAGCTATTTTAACGGGAGTCTGCTTTGTTATAGTTAATATTGGGAGCAGTGTGAGGTAGAGGATATAAGATGTAAATGGCACTTAGTGTTCTGAACCATTCCAAGAATACTGCAGTGATTTTTCAGATTTTCTGGTAGGTTGAATTATAATTTTGTCAATATAATATGTTACTGTTTCACCTTTGGTTGTATTTGTCAAAAGCAGTAGGGTAACTTGTGTTGGACTGACTTCTCACTGGTATACGTTTTCAAAGACATTTTTTATGTCTAATTCACCAGCAGGAGGAGTCTAGGTAGATGTCTTGTGCTTCTCTTTCCTAGTATTGTCTCAAAGTTCAGGAATTCCCAAATAATGATGTTTTCTCACTTTCCCCATTATTTGGGACCTGTGGAAACCTATATCAAAATATAGATGGATATCTTTTGAGTTTTAGAAGTCTTACAGAACATCTGACAAGTGCTACAACTGCTACTTGCATGATTTATTATTAGATTGTGGCCTGCTCTTCCACAGGTATGCAAGGTTGGGTCCCTTCTTCTACCCCTTTGCAGCAGTCAGGCACAGTTGTAGCCCCTGTACACCCCCTGTGTAGCTCCTAGAGTGAAAGACACACCAAAAGAGGTAGGGAGGTGAAGAAGCTACAACCCCTGAAGTGGCGTGGCAGTGGGAGTGTTTCTCCGGCATGCTGGGAAACTGCAGAAAGATTTCTGCTTTCTGTAGGGGGAACTCCTCCCTGAGCTTCCTTTTGGGGTGGTGCACTTCAGTGTACAGTCTTACACTGAGGGTGGCTTATGTATGACTGAACTGTCAATTAGTACTGAATTCTTAAAAGTGAGTGAAAAGCCTTCTGGAATAACACATTTAAGTATGTTCTGTCTCTTTAAAAAAATTCAGATTTCATTTCTAAATTGGGCTGGATCCTGCAGTCCTAGCATGCACAATGCCTTCTGAAGTCAGTGGGAACTCCCTCTCACCCCACCCCAAACTACAGAGAAATGTAATTTTAGACTTTCTAGTGAATGGTTATATTTTGAATGCAACAATTGTGTTGGAATGTTTAATGCTTTACAATTTTGATATATTTTCTTTTGATAGATGAAATAGCCTGTTTCCTACTTTGTTTACATTGTCTAACCTTGCACATATTCTAATAAAATAAAACAGGTCTGATCTGCCATGCATTCACACTAAAAATTCCCAGTTACATTAGTGGGAGATACAAGCCACCTTAATAGACAGTGTTCTTTGTCTTGTTAGAGAAACAGTGTTTGGGGTTATTGTTTGATTGGGAAAAACTATACAGCATTATAAGTATAAACAATGTCAGCTTTTTAAAACAAATGTGAACAGGGACCTCTCAAGTGGTACTAAATCTTTTAATATATCCTAAATGCTAGCGAGTACGAGTTGTTTAAATGGGGGTTCTTTGAGCGTGAGGGGCAGGAGGAGAAAGAGGATACTTGATTTCTGTTTGCATTTGTAAGTTAAGTGAAGTAAAGACAACCTGTACTGAAAAATCCTTGAACAACCTTTTCTATAGTTTTTGACACATTCTAGAAAATGTAATAAATAACTATACTTCTGCTATGGAATTCTGCTGGTATACAATGATTCAAAAACCCCATAGAAAGATTTCTTTATTAAATTCTATTTTTTAAGAGTAATTTCTATAGACCCTTATTACTTTTCTATAATCCCTATTGGTACATTCTCTATTAAATTCTATTGAACTTTCTATAAAAGGTTCTGATTATTAGGTTGGCAAGCAGTAGTGTACTAAAGTGTCCTATGGAGATATCTGGGTTCACTTCTAGTCCAGGCTCTCATTCCTTGGATTGGAGTAATGATGATATGATCACCACAGGGAGAAGACTATAGGTATGTATCTTATGTCCTCCTACAGTGACTCCTTGGGGTAATTAAGGGCTGAGTATTGACAAGTTTTGAATGGAGCCTCTTTTTCCTTGTCCAGAAGAATGGTGAATATAGCTTTGAGGACAGGCTGTGGTGTGAATGGAGAAAATGGGGCAGCCTTGATTCTGACAGAGACATAGAAGCTCTCTCATGTCTACATTATTACTGTTTCAGTGGTTTTAGAGTGTAATGAAATTTCTTAATTTTGATTAGCATTTGAATAGCCCTTCTTCTACCATGGTGTGGAAGGGTTGAGTGAAAATTCAAACTGTTCTAGGCTTCCAGAGATTTCTTTTATAAAAGCTATATTACAAGATACCCTAGTTCGATAGCTTCTGAATAATTATCTGTAACAAAGCAGCCTTTCCGAGGCTATTATTGGAAACAATACCACATTATTCGTTTGCTAGTTTTGGTTTGTTAATGACAAATGAATTAGGAAAAGGACAAGCACAGATGAAACCTTCTAATCATTGTTTCAGCAGGCCATAGTAATTTTTCAGAGCGCTTTAATGATTCTGTTAGTTTAAAGGTATGTAAATACATTACATCAACAACACATTCCCACATACTTGGGAAATAAAAAGTGCCTCCTAATCTACTAATATCAGATTCTCTGTATTTAGTAACTCAGATTATAAAGTACAAGGAGGTATTCTTGTGTAATCAGGGTAAATCTTTATCAAATTAAATGTAGTTTGAAATGTGACAGTGCATTTATATGCCATCTGTAGAGTTCAGTAATTAGACTCATGGCGAGTATGACTCATCCTTTCAGAATGCCTCCTGAAAAAGTTCTTCTTTTTGGTGTTCAAAGCACATTTGCTTTGATATTTTGAAATCAATCAGGAAAATGAACAATACCTACATATATAACACACGCACAAATGCCTTTTGAGATCAATAAATTCTGCCTGAGTGAATAAACAAAAACTGTGTGCATATGTGCACATGGGACACATAACTAGCACAGGTAGTAGGTGACAAGATAGAATCATAGAATATCATAAGATAGAGCGCTGCCCCCTCCGAATCTCTCTCTGCATTGTTATTTTCTGAGCCTCATTGCTGCCTGTGCACCTTTCCACTTGGGTGGCAAAGTCCTATGTCCACTGGTGGGCAGGGCGAGGAATGAGTTTGGGCAGGGCTTCATCGGGGGGAATGGGCCACCTGCACACTGGATTGCCAACTGGTTGAGCTAGATTCCTGAGTCCTGGGAGGGCTGAAATTTGCAAAGTGCTGGTTGCAGCAGGCTCTGCTGTGCAGGAAGGCTCAGCAGGCAGATCTAGAATGGGCCTCAGGCCAGGGAAGAAAAGGTATGGCATTTGTTGAGCCCCAGCAGAGGAGCAGGAGAGGCCTGTCTGAGTGAAGAACTTGGGGGTCTCCCAAGTGGAGGAGATGATAGTGGTGTGGAGCAGAGATTAGCGTCCCCACACTGGGGATCAGGATGAGGCTCGCAGGGAAGAGTAGAGATCCTGAAGGGATTAGGGGGCGAAGGGTAGTCCTGAGGAGGGAGAAGATCCTCAGGTGATTATGGGGGGAGCAGAGAGTCCTGGTGGGAGGGGGAGAGGAAGTCCTGAGGCTCCTGCACTAGGGCCAGGAAGGGAGTGGGGAGGGGTGTTCTGCATCTGGATGTGCTCATCCAGTAACTTTGTGGATGTTACACACCTCTATCTCTGAGTGGTGAGAGGCAGTTGACTGGAATGTAGAGCTGGGCTCAGCCCTGCAGGATGGGAGCCTCTGTTGCAGGATGAGTGCAGGGCAAGCGCAGTCCCTCTCCCTCCACCAAGAATATCTTCACCAGCTGCCTGTGACAACCAGTGATGTGAGTGAGGACTACACAATCATGTGCTGCAACCAGTCAGTAACTCACTAAATAGTAGTAATAATAAAATAGAAAGCATTTATCCTATGTCAGAGGACTGCTTCTGGATCCACCAATACTACTCCTTAATCAGCTGAGCATGGCTAATCCGTCTATTCCATCAAAGGACTAAGGGAGCCATCTCCTATAGCGGCAGCGCATGCTCCGAGCAAGTCATATTTAACTTCTAATTTTCTTAATCTAATTAAAATATTAGATAAAATTTAGGAGTAAACTAATAAAATCAACAGTGAACATTACATTTTAAAAACGCTTTCAATGTTAACAACCTAACAACCATCATTGAGTGGTAAAAGTTATTTTTTTCTGCTCTAGTATAACTCTTTTCTGGATAGTATTCCTCTAATAAATCTTCATTAAGAGCATATTTGCTCTAGCTAATTTCAGTACTAGTTTGAATTTACCTGCAATGCAGAAGTTGGCATTAGCTTGAGACAATTTCATTGCTTTTCCACTAATTCACAGAAAGAGAGGAGAGATCACTACATTCTTACTGTTGCTGGTTCTTAGCTTCTGACTGTGAGACTTCACTTACCTTTAAGTGGTAATTACTTATTATTGGTTTTATAATTACATAGATTATATAAAATAACACGAGATGATGTGGCTACAGATTATTTTTTTCCTAAGTACAGTTTAGGCAATAAATCTTCTACATAAAGGTCGTGGAAACCTACAAAAGGGGATAGTTAGGGCGGGGAGCAGCAAATAAGATCTTTATTTGGCTTTGAAAGCATTATTGAATATTTGATGAAACAGACTGCTGCAGATCTCTGCAGTACAGTTCTAGTTGAATCCCTGCTGGCAGTTATGAGTAGACTGTGCTTTCTGGGGATTGCAGTGGTTGAATCTCCCACATCACTGCCTGGGGGTGGGAAGCATAAACACCAGTGAAAAGAAATCCACCTTTCAGAGTGTAGACCCTTTCAATATTCAGGCATTCCTTCTCCAAAATAGTGCAAGACAAACTTCTGCCTTTTCATTAGATGTTTTAATCACCTTAAACAAGCAGGGAGAACTGGAGGTCCTGGTGATGTCAAGGAATTATGACATGATTGGAATAACAGAGACTTGGTGGGATAACTCACATGACTGGAGTACAGTCATGGATGGTTATAAACTGTTCAGGAAGGACAGGCAGGGCAGAAAAGGTGGGGGAGTAGCACTGTATGTAAGGGAGCAGTATGACTGCTCAGAGCTCCGGTACGAAACTGTGGAAAAACCTGAGTGTCTCTGGATTAAGTTTAGAAGTGTGTGCAACAAGAGTGATGTCATGGTGGGAGTCTGCTATAGACCACCGGACCAGGGGGATGAGGTGGATGAGGCTTTCTTCCGGCAACTCACGGAAGCTACTAGATCGCATGCCCTGATTCTCATGGGTGACTTTAATTTTCCTGATATCTGCTGGGAGAGCAATACAGCGGTGCATAGACAATCCAGGAAGTTTTTGGAAAGCGTAGGGGACAATTTCCTGGTGCAAGTGCTAGGGGAGCCAACTAGGGGGAGCGCTTTTCTTGACCTGCTGCTCACAAACCGGGTAGAATTAGTGGGGGAAGCAAAAGTGGATGGGAATCTGGGAGGCAGTGACCATGAGTTGGTTGAGTTCAGGATCCTGACGCAGGGAAGAAAGGTAAGCAGCAGGATACGGACCCTGGACTTCAGGAAAGCAGACTTTGACTCCCTCAGGGAACAGATGGCCAGGATCCCCTGGGGGACTAACATGAAAGGGAAGGGAGTCCAGGAGAGCTGGCTGTATTTCAAGGAATCCCTGTTGAGGTTACAGGGACAAACCATCCCGATGAGTCGAAAGAATAGTAAATATGGCAGGCGACCAGCTTGGCTTAATGGTGAAATCCTAGCGGATCTTAAACATAAAAAAGAAGCTTACAAGAAGTGGAAGGTTGGACATATGACCAGGGAAGAGTATAAAAATATTGCTCGGGCATGTAGGAAAGATATCAGGAGGGCCAAATCGCACCTGGAGCTGCAGCTAGCAAGAGATGTCAAGAGTAACAAGAAGGGTTTCTTCAGGTATGTTGGCAACAAGAAGAAAGCCAAGGAAAGTGTGGGCCCCTTACTGAATGAGGGAGGCAAGCTAGTGACAGAGGATGTGGAAAAAGCTAATGTACTCAATGCTTTTTTTGCCTCTGTTTTCACTAACAAGGTCAGCTCCCAGACTGCTGTGCTGGGCAACACAAAATGGGGAAGAGATGGCCAGCCCTCTGTAGAGATAGAGGTGGTTAGGGACTATTTAGAAAAGCTGGACGTGCACAAGTCCATGGGGCCGGACGAATTGCATCCGAGAGTGCTGAAGGAATTGGCGGCTGTGATTGCAGAGCCCTTGGCCATTATCTTTGAAAACTCGTGGCGAACGGGGGAAGTCCCGGATGACTGGAAAAAGGCTAATGTAGTGCCCATCTTTAAAAAAGGGAAGAAGGAGGATCCTGGGAACTACAGGCCAGTCAGCCTCACCTCAGTCCCTGGAAAAATCATGGAGCAGGTCCTCAAAGAATCAATCCTGAAGCACTTAGAGGAGAGGAAAGTGATCAGGAACAGTCAGCATGGATTCACCAAGGGAAGGTCATGCCTGACTAATCTAATCGCCTTTTATGATGAGATTACTGGTTCTGTGGATGAAGGGAAAGCAGTGGATGTATTGTTTCTTGACTTTAGCAAAGCTTTTGACACGGTCTCCCACAGCATTCTTGTCAGCAAGTTAAGGAAGTATGGGCTGGATGAATGCACTATAAGGTGGGTAGAAAGCTGGCTAGATTGTCGGGCTCAACGGGTAGTGATCAATGGCTCCATGTCTAGTTGGCAGCCGGTGTCAAGTGGAGTGCCCCAGGGGTCGGTCCTGGGGCCCGTTTTGTTCAATATCTTCATAAATGATCTGGAGGATGGTGTGGATTGCACTCTCAGCAAATTTGCGGATGATACTAAACTGGGAGGAGTGGTAGATACGCTGGAGGGGAGGGATAGGATACAGAAGGACCTAGACAAATTGGAGGATTGGGCCAAAAGAAATCTAATGAGGTTCAATAAGGATAAGTGCAGGGTCCTGCACTTAGGATGGAAGAATCCAATGCACCGCTACAGACTAGGGACCGAATGGCTCGGCAGCAGTTCTGCGGAAAAGGACCTAGGGGTGACAGTGGACGAGAAGCTGGATATGAGTCAGCAGTGTGCCCTTGTTGCCAAGAAGGCCAATGGCATTTTGGGATGTATAAGTAGGGGCATAGCGAGCAGATCGAGGGACGTGATCGTTCCCCTCTATTCGACACTGGTGAGGCCTCATCTGGAGTACTGTGTCCAGTTTTGGGCCCCACACTACAGGAAGGATGTGGATAAATTGGAAAGAGTACAACGAAGGGCAACGAAAATGATTAGGGGTCTAGAGCACATGACTTATGAGGAGAGGCTGAGGGAGCTGGGATTGTTTAGTCTGCAGAAGAGAAGAATGAGGGGGGATTTGATAGCTGCTTTCAACTACCTGAAAGGGGGTTTCAAAGAGGATGGCTCTAGACTGTTCTCAATGGTAGCAGATGACAGAACGAGGAGTAATGGTCTCAAGTTGCAATGGGGGAGGTTTAGATTGGATATTAGGAAAAACTTTTTCACTAAGAGGGTGGTGAAACACTGGAATGCGTTACCTAGGGAGGTGGTAGAATCTCCTTCCTTAGAGGTTTTTAAGGTCAGGCTTGACAAAGCCCTGGCTGGGATGATTTAACTGGGACTTGGTCCTGCTTTGAGCAGGGGGTTGGACTAGATGACCTTCTGGGATCCCTTCCAACCCTGATATTCTATGATTCTATGATTCTATGATTCTATATGTTGATTCAGAATAAATAGCTCAGTATAGAGGTATAACTCAAACTTTGAATGTAACAGAACCCCACTTCATGTCTCTATTGGAACATAAAGGAGTAAACTCTTAAGTGTAACATTGTTTACTGCTGTTTGGAATAATTTAATGCTATGAAGGATTTGACAGCATTGCCCTCCTCCCACTCTCCTCTCTGATGCAGGCAGATAAGCTCTGGAAGAGATTTAACTCCTCTTATCTGTAAAGAAGGAAATAAGGTTTGTATGGTTTAGGAAACATTAGAAAGAAGTTTAAGAATTTGGAGGCCTCTGATAATCTTTATTTTAACCTTTTAAATTGTGCATAAGGTTAATTAGGTGCATTAGGGCAGGGGAAACCTCCCTTTAGTACAACAGTTATTTAGAGAGGATTTAGATTTTATCTTGTGCCTAATGTTTGTATTTAGTCAGCTGTTTTGACAAGTTGATGTGCTGTAGTGATTTACAGTCCTGTTAACCTTCTGAAGTATGTCTTCTGATTGCACTGTGATGGGGCGTGTGCCCTGCACTGGTATTTAAGGGGTTAAAAAAGGCCTGGGGAGGTGCGGAGGGAAGTGGCCAATAGGAGGGGTGCTGTGAGGAGCAGCCAATCCAGGTCCAGCAGCCCACATAAGAAGAGTTGCAGGGCCAGAGCAGGATCAGTAGCTGCTGGGGGCTCAAGGAGAGAAGACTGTGTCCCTAGTAGGCTGCAACTCTGTAGTACCTTGGACAGAGCAGTGCAGGCAGGGATCCAGGGAGTAGAGAAGGAGCTCAAGAGGACAGCTGCGACTGAGTAGGGTGCTCTGGCCTCAGGGACGTGGCTCAGGGAAGTGCAGCGATAGTCGAGGCAAAGGAATGTAGTACAGTAACTCCTCATTTAAACTCCTCGCTTTAAAGTTGTTCCAGTTAATATTGTTTTGTTGTTCTATTGCTGATCAATTAGGGAACATGCTCGTTTAAAGTTGCACAATGTTCCCTTATAACATCATTTGGCAGCTGCCTGCTTTGTCCACTGCTTGCAGGAAGAACAGCCCGTTGCAGCTAGCTGGTACGGGCTTGGAACCAGGGTGGACCGGCAGCCCCCCATCAGCTCCCCACTCCCCTAAGGTCCCTGTGTGGCAGCCGCCCAGCAGGCTATCAATTGCCGGCAGTTCAGCTGTCCCTCCCCCCATTGCCATGTGCTGCTCCTGCCCTCTGCCTTGGAGCTGCTCCCGGGAGCCTCCTGCTTGCTGTGCGGGTGGGGGGGGAGGGAAGAGGGGAGCTAATGTTAGGGAGTCCCCTGCTCCTGCACCCTGCTTACCCCATCTTCCATAGAGCAGAAGGGACACACGACAGGGCTCAGGATGGAGGGAGCTTCCTGACAGCAGCTGCCTTCTCAGCTTGCTGATCTGCTTAACAGGGCAGTATACTTAGTGTGGGGTCAGCGTACTTAGAGGCAATACACATCTCTCTCTCACACACACACGGTTTGTGTCTCTGCTCTCTGTCTGCCATGCTGTCTCCCCTCCCTCCATTCCTGCTGCCCTGTAGAGTGTGAGGCTACATTAACAACGAGTTAACCCTTGAGGGCTCAGCCAATTGCTAGTTCATCATTTAGCAGTAAGGCATTCCCTGGGAAATATCCCACCCTCTGACTTCACCATCTCAGCCAAGCTTCACAGTCATCATCGCTGTGTACAGTATTAAATTGTTTGTTTAAAACTTATACTGTGTGTGTGTGTGTGTGTGTGTATATATATATATATATAGTCTTTTGTCTGGTGAAATAATTTCTCTGGAACCTAATTCTTATGGGGAAATTGGATTCACTTAACATCATTTCGCTTAAAGTCGCATTTTCCAGGAACATAACTACAATGTTAAGTGAGGAATTACTGTAGGTGACTGCTGTTCAGATGGCTAGAGCTCTATACGGATACAAATTTATACCCACGGATGCGGATATCCACTGATATAAATCGGTATTGGCAGAACTGTAGGGCTCTTCCAGGGTCCACAGCGGTGAAAGGAGCAGAACATGGGGCTGCTGCTTCCAGGAGCCAGCGCCACATGCCGGCAGCCCCAACACCAGCCTTGTCCCTTCCACACGGTTGTCTGCATCTCCTGTCTGAGGGCATGCATGCCGCTTGATCACAAGAGCGTGACCAGGGACAGCTACCAGTGAGCCTTGTATCCGCCCCAATGGGCGGGCTGGGGGCGGTACAGCCATGCTGGAGGAGCTGCCGGCCCTGGCTCCTAGGAACGGCAGCCCCATATTTGGCTCCTTTTGCTGCTGCAGTTCCTGAGAGGGCCCTGCGGATTGTGATTTATATCCATGGATATCCACATTCATGGATATAAATTTGTATCTGTGCAGGGCTCTACAGATGGCCCCTGGGCCGGTATCTGGAGCAGTGGGTGGGCCCAGGTCCTCCCCCCCAGCCACTGGGTAGTGTCTAAGGGAGTGGAAGAGGTCAGCTAGACAGCAGGGTCTAGAAAGACTGATTACCCGGAAGGGAGGATTTAAGTGACCTGTCCAGAGGGCCAAGCCATGAGGAGAGAGCTGCAGATATGGGAGTGAGTGAAGCAACGGATCAAATAAAGATGTGGGGGAAAGAAACTGTGGAAAGAGGGCCTCTAGCTCGAGCTAATCCTCAAAATGATGAGTGGGAGACACCAGACAGTGGTGACTGGTGCGCTGCGTGGCAGCACAAACAATGAATTAGGTGTTGGATAAGTGATGTAGCCAATCCATCATGGCAGCATCATCCAGAGATGTCAGGCGCATCTATCCACCATCAAGATGATAAAGAGGACAGTCCATAACCAGATGGTGTGCTGTTTGTTTGCTGTTTGTTCTAGAGCTCCACAGTGGCAGGATGGGAAGCTCAAGAAGCCCCAAAGGTAAAGATGTAAGTTAATTTCCTCCTGACTACAATGTTGTAATGAAGAAGGATCTTTTGATGCACATATGTGTTCTGAGGGGCATGCGAGAGTTGATCTGGGATGAGACTAGGGGATGCAGGTATGAGTTGACTATCTGCCAAGAAGTGCACCATCGATCCAAAATATAGTCCTGCACTGCCTGTTGCCACTGTTCCTTAGAAAGGTCATGTCTGATGCGCTGTCTGAGAAGCACAACTATTTCAGAAAATGGGTGTCTTGATACGGATCAGCATTTTTGATGTGACTTTGAGATGAAATTGTAAAGTAGGCTGTCTTGATAGTTGGCTACACACAGTCATGTGGCCTTCATGCCTAATTGCTGGAGCAGCAATGCCTTCCAGGACCAGAAGGTTGGAAACTGGAGTTGTCTGGGTCACACCAGTGATGATACAAAGGGCAGAGTTGATTGCTGAGTCCAACTTGCCACATTGACAACTGGAGATCCAGGGTGCCATGCAGTATTTGGCAAGTGCAACAATTAGGGCATTGGTAGATCTCTATACGGTTGCAGTGCTACCCCCCCCATGAGTTGCTAGCAAGCCTGCGGAGGAGTGCAACTTACGACTGGATTTCGGTGCATGTCTTCTCGATAGTTTGTCAAAAAGACAGAGGGCAGTCAAGCTTTATCCCTAAATAAGGAGGGTATGGTTCAGAAATGAGTGGCTTGTTGTTCAGAAGGCCCTGCAGCTGTTGATGAGCTAACAGGTTGGCAAGATGTCAATGTCTTCAGCATGTTTAATTTAAGTCCCCACTTCATAAAGTGTTATATCAAGGTCAGATAACTGGCAGGATTCCAGTTCTTCACAGCTTCTAGCTATTGCCAGGCAGATGTCATCAGTGTACACGAACTTAGTTGCCAAGGTGGGTGGCAGGTCAGCTGTGTATATGTATGCTAAAGAGCTTTGGCATGAGTACAGATTCCTGTGGAAGTCCATTGTTCTTTCAATGTGGGAGACTTGAACCATCTCCACACTTGATGACCACTGTTCTGTGAAAAGTAATTTTCATAATAAAATCTACAAGTTTCTTGTTTGAGGCCACGGAGTATAATTTTAGAACTAGTCTATGGTGCCAGTTGTGCTAACCACAGGTGTAAGAAAGCGGGACCCAAACTTCCATTGTTGATGCACAGTGGATTTTGTACAGAGTGGTGGTAAGGGGCACAGGGATAGAAAAAAAGGGAGAAGTAGAGAAAACCATATGGAGACAACCAAGGAAATGCAGAGTGGAGTCGGGGCAAGAAAGAAAAGGAGCACAGAGACTGGAGGGTTAAAAAGGGTAAAAGTAGGGTTAAAGAAGGGAAGACAGAAAGATGGGGAAGAGATGGTGAGAGGAAAGCCTGTTACTGGGAGAGAAGAGAAATATAAAGTGAAGCAGGAGGGATCAAAAGGGAAAGATGGTAGATGAAGATGAGGCGGGGACAGAAGAGCAGTGAAGGTGAGGGGGAGAGTGAGAGAAACAAGGGGAAAGAGGGAAAGAATAGGTAGGAAAAAAATAAAGAAAAGGTATTCAGAGAAAAAAGAATAGAGACAGTTCAACTTGCCAGAAACAGCATTGTCTGTCATTCTGATATGAGATACTTTCCCCAAGAGTAGTTTAACTCAGGGGATCCCCAAATATGGGCCGTGAGCCGCGACACAGTCCTGGGTGATTCACAGGGGTAAGTTGTAACTGCATCCTCCGGTTAAGCTCTTAGTAAATCTTTAAAGCCACGTGATTCGTGTAATCTTGTTCAGTTTTTATACAAAATTGTGTTTTTCCTGTTTGAACACCACATTTGGCTCTCAACGTTTTTTAAAATGTAATTTTACTAAAACTGTTTGGTTTCAAAGATCTTGAAGCAATTCTTTGAGTGGATATTGCTAGAGGTTTCTATCATTCAACTGTATATCTTAAAATGAAAAGGAAGCATACATTGTTTATTTACAGTGTTATTGTTTATATGTATGTAATAAATAATTTCCTCAAGAAGTGTTAATAGTGGGTCGTATGTGTATTGCAGCTGCACAGATGGGGCTCAGGGAAAAAAAGTTTGGGAATCCCTGGTCTAATTCCATACCTCTCATCCTGTCCAACTGTGCACTTCTCTTGAAAGTGGTAGAGGGGACTCTCAAGAACTGCAAGTGAAAATTCAGGTGCCTCATTACTTATAAAGGAAGCAAACAGACAAAATTTGTGTGTTTGCTGGCCACAATATCATCAGAAAAATAAAGCATGCTATTAAGAGTTAGGGCTGAAGATTTAATTGTGGTTTCAGTGCTACAAAATGCACTTAGCATATCGGCCGATAAACTCAAAGTATTGTGCTGTACTATGTTTAGATGACACTATCAATTGTATTTATGTCTGCACATACCAATGTATGAAATTATACATGTAGGTATGAAATTATATTGATTTACATTTATTCTTTCTGTGATTACTTGAAAATGTACACTTTTATAAAGTTTTATGAGTTTAGGGGAGGGGAAAGGTTTCCCATTTTGATTTTGGAGGTTGACATAAGCTGATTTAGTTGGGGATTGCTCCTGCTTTGAGCAGGGGGTTGGACTAGATGACTTCCTGAGGTCCCTTCCAACCCTGATATTCTATGATTCTATGCAGCAGAAATTCTGTAGCAGTCATTATTTTAACCAATAATGAAACGTGAATACTTTAAAAAATTTTGGTAACTAAATAACTTTTTAAATAAAAGGAGAAAAATATATAACAGCAATGTTCATGCTTCAAGATGTATAGGACCAGAAAGGAATATAACTATAAAACTTGTTATAGCAAACATCCTGTTTCAAGCTGTTTGTTTTCAAAATGATTTTTTTTTAATGGCAGAATTTATTGTTAGACTAACAATGAAGTTTGGGATACAGGCACACTCTGAATGTATTTTCCTGCTCCAGGAAGCATGTTGAATATATTTACTCTTAAGTGCCTGCTCAAGTTAATGTTCTATAACTCTCCCTCCTTCTCTCTCCATCTCTCTCATATTCTTTTGTCTTTTAAGAAACTGAAAAGTAGAGGCCTTGATTTGGATCTCAATTATTCTGTTTTATGCCGTTTCACTTACAGTTTAATGGAATTATTTCTGACCTACTCCAGTGTAAGTGGAATCAGAATCAGATCTTTAGTTTTTCAACTGTCAGCTACCTAAAAAAACAAAAAATGCTGGTCAAACTAATTTTTATTCAGATTTTATTCAGATTCAAAAAGGCATTTCCCTTTTTATGCTGAGAAAACTCTCTGGCACTTTCAACCTGGAACTAATCACATGTATGAAGTTATAAATCCTTTAAAATGGGGATTTTTAAATGGAGGGACTGAAAGTGGCTTGGCTTTAGTATCACAAATGTGACACTTTTATCGGGTAGTAGAGTTGGTGAGAAGCGGTTTACTGAGAAAGTTAATCAAAAGTCTCCTTACAAAATATTTTCACTATCCAGTTATGGCCTGGCCATTTCATTGATCAGCATAACATTTCCATTGAAGTTGATGGGAATTCTGAACATAAAATAGTGGCATAAAATAGAGGAAAAAACCCTGAAAAATCCAAAACCACAGATTGTTGTCCGTCAGATTTCTCTGTTACACTGTCTACAAAATATTGAAAGTGTCTAGGCAGTTGGTAGGCTGTGGCTGCTAATTATTATTATTATTATTTTATTATTATATTATTATTTTATTATTATCATCATCACTCCCATAACCACATTGGTCATTGGGGCACCATAACTGATGAGCAATCAATCATCTCCACCCCTGATGATTGTGTGTCAGTGCTTACCAAACGTAATTCATTGTCTCCTTTCTCCCTTCTCTTCCTCATTTGCTTGTTTATCACCATATGTCTCTTGTCATATGCTACTATTGTAAGCTGTTTGGGGCCGGGACTGTCTTTTGTACAATACATCAGTGTATATGGCGCAGCACAGTGGAGCCTTGATCCCTGACTGAGGTCTCTAGGTGCTTTGGCAATACAAATAAAATAATAATAATATTACATGATAAAAGAGCACACATTGTATTTCTAGCATATAAACAACCCTGGCTTTTTTATCACAAAATGTGTGGTTTTTATGTGAATAAGAGCAGCATCTGAAGTATCACAAGCTAGGAGGGAAATTACAGTGACTATCAAACTTTATTCTTTAGGTTATAAATTTATCACCAGATAGGGTCAGGAAGAATTCCTTCATTTTCCTATCACACACATATGGTAAAATAATATTGTACAGTTCTCGGGCCAGGTATATTATGATTGTATTTGCCTTCCAGAGAAACATTCAACATAACCAGGTTAATGAACTACACAACCTTTCAGCTTTTCCCTGAATGTCATTTCATTCGTTCTTCTGGTACAAAATGTACCAGACTACCTTTTTTTCTTTATTTTTTGATCTAACTTTATAGTTTTTGCTGTACAAAAATGCAGAACTGTGTAAAGCCATATTAACATTAGTAAAAGCAATAATAGACTTTGGTGATACAAGTTTTTCTTTTCTAATATTAATTTTTGAGTCCTATTTCCCAGCTTTATTACAGACTACTCCCTATTCTAGACATTTTAATTTAAATAGCTACTTTTAAAATTAGATTTCTGTTTTGGCCAGTCGTGTTCAGAGGTAGAGTTAACGTGTATGAACATTTAAATCTTGCTGATAAACAGTGTAGCCTGTGAACCAGTAGATTTGGTAATTAGCTATACAGCCCATTTTTAAAAAAATCTACCATTCTGGGTTCACTAGCCAGTACTAAATTGTCATTCTTTGTAACTTCAGTAATATAGAAAGACTTAAGGACATTTCAGAGGTCAAAACTAGTTACGTACAGAAGGAGAGTTAATAAGAATAATACGCACTGAAGGTCATACAGTACTAAAGCTCTTAGTAAACCAGTAGTTTTACTTAGTAAATACCGAGAGGTCAGTAAACCAGTAGTTAAAATCCCTCTGATTGCTTCAATCACAGGCCACCTCATCTTGTAACTTTTTCCTGTGCATTTCTCTGCCTTTAATATTTTGGACCATTTTTGTGATTACTACAGCCAACATATAGTCTAGGTCTAGTCAGATATCTGTGCTATATCTACATAAAACCTGCTAAACTTCTTCCTGTTGTACTTGTCAACCGCTGTGGAACCACTGGGGAAGTGCAGGCTGCTGCCTTTATAACTTACAAGAATGCTCAGAAATAGGAAAAATGGATTATCTGTTAGTTATTGCTATGCTTGTACATGAAATCACTAAGGAGGATAGACTGAGCTTCTGAAGGGCAGTTGTTTTGAATTTCATGATTGAATAAATATAAGGATAAGCCATGTCTTCAATAGATCTTTAGATTGTTTTAAACTATATACTTTTTTTTTTGTTAAACACTGATGGCATGTTCAACATAGCACAAAACTAGAGGAAGATTCAGCCCCTGCCTCAACAAATATCTAAGTGCTTAATCAGCACTTCTTAATTTCACGTTCTGCTATAAAATGCTATTTCTATGAAGACACTGGTAAGAGCAGAAGTAATAGTGTACAGTAAGTGGAATAAATGCCATAGCTCTTTATGCTCCCCTATTGCAGAAAAACACACGGTCGCAGGAAGAAGACTCTTAAAACTGAAGGGAGAAAGAGGCAGAATGCATGGCTTTTAGTGCTGAGTCTGAAGGTTCACAGGGAACCCAATCCCAAGCTCACATCCACACAGAATGCCTGTCTCACTTGCTGCTTCCTTTCTCCCCTGGCAGCATGTCTCACCTGAGCATTGCTGCCATTGGTTTCCCTGCTGTGCTTGAACAGTTTCTCTCCCCCACTTCCCCAAAGTGAGTAGAAAGCACAAAGCATCAGTAACTTCTGCAAGGATTTATGCCAGTTTTTAATGGCATTCATTCCATGTAGAGGCTTGTCCCTGGCTCCTCCCCATATCAGTCATGTTGTTCTCAAATTCGGTAGAGCAACAACTGAGTGGCGGTTGCGGAAGAACAACTTTTAGTAGGCAAAGGGAGTGAATCACTTAGGTGCCACTCCTCTCATTCTGCAAGTTGCACTGCCTGTCTGCTATTCCTTTACTCCCTTCCAGGCTTTGCAAAGGAGGAGTGACACTGGTCCCAGGCTAACCACGGTGGTATACTTTGTCCTCTGATGTCCATAAGGGGCTCCAATTGAAGTCAATGGAAGGTGTATGTGCATATTAATTTAAACTTATCTCTTAGCAAGCAGTCTCTTTTGAACCGAGGTAGATTTCTGTCACTGACAGGGTGGTCTGATTTGGCAATTGGCTCTGTTGCAGGGGTTGTTAGGCTTCTCATATCTGTATTCTTTTGATAGTGAGTGACTGTATCTTATTGACACTAGTGGTCATCTGAAGCTCTTTGGGGCAGGAAGTGTGTTTTTTACTTTTCTGTAAAGTTCCTAACATCCTGTGGGATGCCCCGAATAATACATACAATGGTTTCTCTTTTACTGTCTGTCTCGTGCAAGACAGACACAAAAGCATGAGTGCTAAAGAATTGCAAGTTGTTTGGAGAATGACTATGGGGCACCCTCAGCCACTCACATAATTATGTACTTTTGGAGCTGAAGTATGATTGAATATCCAGTGTCTTCTGTTTGTTTTTATTTTTTGGCCGAATGTGTAATCAAAAGTTAAGTGGCTATTTGGTTTTTATATCATTTCCAACCGACTTTATACAACAAGTTGAAGAAGCTCAAATCAATTTTATAGTTTACAATGTGTTCTCTGAATAAATAACTTTTTAGATGGCATATTAATAAAGAACCTCCTGATAATGGGTTGAGGAGTATGATTTATTTCATGAGAAATCATCTGCACTTTAAGGTAAATCCACATTTAGCATCAAATTATTTTAAATACCCTTTAGTTTTGGATGCCCCAGTTCCTGAGTGTCCAACTTGACACTCATGTCTTCTTTTCAGATGTGCTTAGTACCCACAGCTCCCAGTAACTTCAGCTGTGGTTGTTGATACTCAGCACCTCTATAAATTCAGGGCCTAGGTTTCTCAAGGTACCCAAAATTAGAGGTTCCTTTTGAAAATTTGGACCTTAATGGTTAAAACATCCTAATGATTTATTTCATGGGTTTGATTTTACATGAGTGAAATTAATTACCAGTAATAATTACTATTACTTTACTTCTTAGGGAAATTTGTTGGGCAATCCTTTTAAACACAGCAGACATTGCAAATGCGGTTGCATAGAAGGGAGTTTACTGGATTCCCTACCCCCTCTTCAAACATTTAATTCAAAATACTATAACCATATAATTTCAAAGAGTTAGTCACATCCTTAGCACTCATATATAATATCATTATGCATAACCTAAATTATGCCTAATTCAAGATGAAATGTAATTCAATTAACTTTCTGTAATTCCAGTTTCAGTTTTTTTAAAAAAATTCTTTATTGTATGAGAGGCATCTTGTATTTCTAAAGAAATTTAATTCTGTTCTTTTCTATTGGTGGAGAACAGATTTTAAGATTTTTTTTTTTTTTTAGGCCAAAATTTCCAAAAATAGGCATCTAAAGTTAGGCTCTTAAAACCATATTTAGATATCTGCCTAATTTTCAAAAAGTACTGAACAATCCAGAGGTCAAGAAGAGCTATAAAATACATTGTAAGAGATGCACTTAGATCTGTTGCACAGACCTATCTTTAAATTAATATTTACTTTAACAATTTTGGGTCCAGATTCGGGAAAGTATTTAAGATCTAACTCAAGACTCATGTAAATCAATGGGATTTAAGTATATGCTTGAATTTAAATCATGCTTCAGTGCTTTCCTGGACAGGGATGGATTTAAGCATGTGCATAAATGCTCTCCTGAATCCGGGCCTTAACAGAAAAATATCTCATGGTAATAAGAAAATAATATCTTTACAAAGGCTACAAGATAATTCATTTGTGATGTAAAGCATGATTAAGCAATAGGCAACTGTAAGGCTTAGTGGATATACACCCCTATTGATCAATGTACAATATGGCTGGAAAAATATATTCAAGTGATTCCAATTTGATCACACCCAAATTATGTCATTGTTGGCTTTCAAAAGTGAGAACGGTGACAGACTAATTACAGTCTTCCTTTCTCTTATATGATGAAGCCATTAATGAGCTTCGATCTTCAAACTTCTGTTTTTGCAGCTTGCATCTGTGCCAAATGGCATTATACAGCTTGTCAGAGATAGAACAGTTAATTTCTGTTAGCTCCTGAAACCACATAAAAGCCCAGAAAACAATACCAGTTGGAGGCATTCACATTTCCAGTGATGTATTACTTCATCCAGCCTTAGTTTTAAAATAATAACATAAAATCACTATCTGGCCATTATCTCTTTTCAGTAATATGCTGCCTTTTAAAATCCCATCATAAAATTATTTATGGATTATTTTCAGAATCCTTCCCCCTCTTTACGCCAGGTTTTGGTAAAGATAATGGCAGGCAGAAACATGACAACACTCTTTAAATGTCTTCATGCCACACTGCTTTTATCCTGTAAAATAATCTTATCACTTTTAGGAATGACACATAGCAGACTAAATTATGAGCAGGCGTTTCTGAGGGAGTAGGCAGGTGTGTGTGTGTTCGGCTATGGGTGATAAAAATACCTAACAGATCAACCAGAGGTGTGAATTGAGGACTGTTCCTTTCTGATTGTTTGGGTGAGGAAGAAAGTACAAAAGAGTGAGTAACATTTTTTTAAACTAGAAAACATCAGCTTCCAACTTGGAAACGTTTTCATTTCTGTTTCTTTTCTTTTGGTATGATAAATATTCTCTTTCAAGCAACCTCCATAGGCAGAAAACAATCTGTCAGAAAGGCATAATAATATACATTTTCAAATGTTTCTGAGTGTTTCTTTTAAAACACAACTCTGAATACATCACAGTGCTTCCTCATGTCCCAGCGTGGCCAGTCAGCTGGGGAAAAAGTGAGGTACCCTTGTGTTCCCCAGCCTGCAGAGTCCCCTGTTACTTTGCTGGCCTTACAAAAGAGAATTGGTGGGCAATTGCTGCTCTTTCATGAGGGTACTCTCATGTGGGGTCCCATGTGGTTACCCCTCATGTTTAAAAGCAGCTAAGGCATTTGGGAGGTTTAGGAGGAGAGATGGATTGCAGAGCTGATGACACTCAGCTCTGCCTCCACTCTGACCTGCTCAGAGCAGTCATTAAAATCAATGTGTTTGGATGAGATTAGTGCAGGGATGAAAACTAGCAGGGCATAATTCAATCTGGATAAGACTGAGGGGATGATGGTTGGTTGAAGGATTCAACGAGAAGCAACAATACACCTAATATCAGCTCCTCCAAGTGAGGTTATATCTGCTGCGGGTTAGGCCTGGTCTACACTACCGTGGTAAGTCAACCTAAGTAACGTTACTCAAATTACGTGAATAACATAACTGGAGTCGACGTAGCTCAGGTCAGTTTACCACGATGTCTGCACCACGCTGCATTGGTGGGAGATGCTCTCCCATCGACTTACCTTATTCCTCTCATTCTAGTGGAGTACTTGAGTCAACCGAATAGTGCTCTGCGATAGATTTAGCAGGTCTTCATGAGACCCGCTAAATTGACCCCCTGCTGCATTGATCTCAGCAGCATTGATCTCCGGTAAGTGTAGACATGGCCCTATATGGGAATCTGATTAGATTTCAAGCTGTTATTAGAAAATTAGGTAGTAGCAATAGCTGGATTTACTTTTTTCATCTTCATATGGCAAAACAAATTAGGATGATTTCTTGCAGCTGTCATCCATGCTTTCATCAACTCAATATTCAATATTTTCATTCAGTTCAGTTTTTTATTATTGACTATTGTCCTATTTATTAAAGTAGGTGAGCACTAGTGAAATTTGCTGGTGGTACAAAGGTAGGAGGCATCATCAATACAGAGGAGGATCGGAATAGTATACAGGAAGAATTGGATGGCCTTGAAGATTGGAGGGACAAATGTGATGAAATTCATTAGTACAAAGTGTTATTAGATGATTAGGTAGTAGCAATTGCTGAATTTACTTTTTTCATCTTCATATGGTGAACAAATTAGGATGATTTCTTTCAGGTGTGGACCTTGCAGCTGTCATCCATGCTTTCATCACCTCAATATTCAATATTTTTATTCAGTTCAGTTTTTTATTAGTGACTATTGTCCTATTTATTAAAGTAGGAGTGCAGTAGTGAAATTTGCTGGTGGTACAAAGGTAGGAGGCATCATCAATACAGAGGAGGATCGGAATAGTATACAGGAAGAATTAGATGGCCTTGAAGATTGGAGGGACAAATGTGATGAAATTCCTTAGTACAAAGTGTAGGGTCATGACTTAGGGTCTAATAGTAAGAATTTCTGCTACAATCTGGGGCCATCAGTTGGAAGTGACAGAGGAGGAGAGAGACATGGAGGGTCTGAGCCACCAATGTGATGTGGCTGTGAAAAAGGTAAATGCAATCTTAGCATGTATCAGATGAGATTTTTCCAGTAGAGATAGAGGGGAATTAATGCCATTGTACAAGGCACTGGTAAGACCTCATTTGTAATACTGTGTACAGTTCAGGTCACCCATTTTCAAGAAAGATGAATTCAAACTAGAAGAGATGCAGAGAAGATCAGGGGAATGGAGGACCTCTTTTACAAGAGGAGACTAGAGGAGCTTAGCTTGCTTAGACTAACCAAACAAAGGCTGAGCAGGGGATATGACTACTGCCTATAGATACATTGTGGAGTAAACATCAAGAAGAGTGAAGGTCTATTTAAACTAAACAATAATGTTGACACAAGAACAATTGGGTATAAATTGGCCATGAACACACTTGGGCTAGAAATTAGAAGGTTTCTAATCATCAGAGGAGTGGAGTTCTGGAACAGCCTCCCAATAGGAGTTGTGGGGGGCAAACAACTTAATTTGTTTTCAGCGTGAGCTGGGCAAATTTGAGTCGGATTGTATATTTGGGTTGCTTATGATCGGGGATTCTAGAAATCTGTTTGCCACGGAAAAACACAGATTTTGTGTTTTTTACAGAGAATCTTTAGTTTTTACATTTTGTGAAAAAATAAAAGTATATACAGTGGAACCCTGATTATCTGATCTAAGTGGGACTGGGGCCAGATCATCAAAAATTTGGGTAATCAGGAGAATGGTTGGGGCTCCGGCTGCCAGCTTAAAAATTGTAACTATATCAATAAAACATTGCGTTCAACTGATACCTGTATATATTGTGGTCAGGGAAATGAAAGTTCAGTTTAGTTGCGGAAAACAGTGATTTTTTTAATGTTTTTTTTTATCAGAGATTTTTTTTTTATCACGGGAAAACTAGCAGCTATCACTGCTTATGATGGTGGGGGGAGGGTGTGGCAGCAGTGGGGTCTCTTTTAGTTTATATCTTATGTTTCATGTTTCAGGGCTTCAACTGACCACTTGCAGGGGTCAGGAATGTATTCTGGAGGCGGTTTGATCTTCCTCTGAAGTATAAGAGGTGGCCACAGCTGGAAATGGGACACTGGATGGGGAGGGCCAGTGCTCTGAGGTGGTACCAAGCAGTCTCTCTTTCAGGTGCTTGGCTGGATGGTTCTTAATCACATGCTCAGGGTGTAACTGATTGCTGTATGTGGGGTTGGGAAATAATTTTTCCTCTAGGTCAGATTGGCAGTAACCTTGGGGATTTTTAACTTTCCTCTGGAGGCAAATATCTGGGTATATCTTACTTCAGGCATATTATCTGGGTACATCTCACTTAATCACTTCCCAGCCATTGCAAGGGCCTCAGATATTGGTTCACCTAGGTCTCGCCTCTTCTCTCCCTGGGGTACACAGTAGTCTAGTCTCCTGTGGGCTGTAATATTTTGGTCTAATTGCAGTTTTTGGGTTTTGTGTGTGGGTACTGGATGGTGCTATTGCTCAGGAGGTCGGACTAGAGGATATGGTGTTGCATTCTGGCCTTAAAGTCTGACTCAGAATAGGACTACTGCAATGCACCCTACATGGGGCTACAGCTTACCTCTAGCTGAAGCTGGTGCAGAATTTGGTGGTCCACTTGTTATGTGTGATATACCTTCTGTGAATGCATCAGACTTGTGCTTAATGGGGAACATTGCAAAACAAAAAAATCCAAACCCAAAGACAATCAAACAAACGCACCCCCATACAAACCTCCATTCTAAAGTTCCATTTCTTAACTAAACAGATCTATAATCTGCTTGCTGATATTTATATCAGCCATTTAGAAATACCTAAATATTTATGAGAGACAATATCTTTTATTGTACTAACTTCGGTTGGTGAGAGAGACAAGCTTTTAAGCTATCTACAGAAAAGAACAAATGTAGATAGCATTTGAGTCTCATCAGGAGCTTGCTATTCAAGAGCGGCTCTTGTAATTTTTCCCTGTAATTATGCAGTGCAGTGGTTTAGAAAAATGTTGAATTTGTTCATTCATACTCTAGCATATCAAAAAACCCATATGTGACACAACAGTATGTACTAAAAGAAAAGGACGACCCATCACTCTCACAGAGCTTGGGAGACAGACCAGTCCTTGCTTACAGACAGCCCCCCAACCTAAAGCAAATAGTCACTAGCAACCACACGCCGCACAACAGAACCACTAACCCAGGAACCTGTCCTTGCAACAAAGCCCGTTGCCAACTGTGTCCACATATCTATTCAGGGGACACCATCATAGGGCCTAATCACATCAGCCACACTATCAGAGGCTCGTTCACCTGCGCATCTACCAATGTGATATATGCCATCATGTGCCAGCAATGCCCCTCTGCCATGTACATTGGTCAAACTGGACAGTCTCTACGTAAAAGAATAAATGGACGCAAATCAGACGTCAAGAATTATAACATTCAAAAACCAGTCGGAGAACACTTCACTCTCTCTGGTCACTCAGTTACAGACCTGAGAGTGGCTATTCTTCAACAAAAAAACTTCAAAAACAGACTCCAACGAGAGACTGCTGAATTGGAATTAATTTGCAAACTGGATACAATTAACTTAGGCTTGAATAGAGACTGGGAGTGGACGGGTCATTACACAAGGTAAAACTATTTCCCCCCTCCATCCCCACTGTTCCTCAACATTCTTGTCAACTGCTGGAAATGGCCCACCTTGATTATCACTACAGAAGGTTTTCTTCCTCCCCCACGCCCCTGGTGGTAATAGCTCATCTTAAGTGATCACTCTCATTACAGTGTGTATGATAACACCCATTGTTTCATGTTCTTTACGTATATAAATCATCTCCCCACTGTATTTTCCACTGAATGCATCCGATGAAGTGAGCTGTAGCTCACAAAAGCTTATGCTCAAATAAATTTATTAGTCTCTAAAGTGCCACAAGTACTCCTTTTCTTTTTGCGAATACAGACTAACACGGCTGCTACTCTGAAACAGTATATACTGTAATTATGTGGCATATTCATGATCACAAAAGAATATTTCCTTTGCGAGTCCCAAAGAATTCAGAATTTTGCATACAAGCTTCCATTAGGAGTAAAATTATAGTGTGACAATATTTACCGTCTAATGAAAGTAGGAGTTCTAAAATGGAAAGTGCTCCTGGACAATTTCCAGGCTCTCAAACAGCAGACTTATTATAGTTTATCTGCATTTGCTGGGGGAACATTATCTGAGTTGTTAACTGAACTTTGCTTGAGATGGTAAGTGTTAGGAGTCAGAATGACTAATGATAAGGTATCTGAAACACTAAGAAAAGTTGCAAACAAATGGTTTGTGTTAACGATGTTTCTGAATTTTTTTTAGACCATCACTATCATTACAATAAGCCCCAAAGTAGAACTAAAAACTCCTTATCCTATTGTGAACCACAAAATATATCATAGTGACACAAAAGTCTTAAAATAGCAAATGGCAAGTGTTTCAAACTCATTTCATGATTCAGACCTTGATTATAGTGCTTTTAGTCTTTGTGTGAGAGAACATGGAAAGAGGTATAGGAGTAGGTTAATAATAATTATTCTATTTTTTCCCAATATCTTTAGAACTGTATTAACTCGTTGATATTTTTGTCCAAAAATGACATTTTTCGGTCAGTCAGTGGGATCATGGACACGATTTTGAAGATAAATTTAGAATTAATTTAGTTGCTATTTTTAGTAATTTTCCATAGTCTAAAATGTTGACTTGGGTCTTTGGACCAATGCACTGCGTCAATAATATGTATGATATAACTTTAGTGGTAGTGCAATGAAAATTTACTACAGATTCCCTATAGAGTTACATGGGGTTGCTCATGTACTTTAAGGTTGAGACATGCTGCTGCATTGAGGGTCAGCCAAAGACAAAGGAAGTAAGATCAGAAGATATGGAAAAAAATCCCTCTGAGCCCGTTTCCTTCCCTTTCCACCCTTTGTCTGTCTTGCCTATTTAGATTTTAAGCTCTTCAAAGTAGATATTATAAACAATGGAGAATAAAAGACAAGATGACATAGATAAGCCTTAAAATAATAGGAGATAATAAGCTTGTTTTTTAAGAAAATGCACAAGCACTAGCACTGTGGATGTCTATTAAAAAGTATATGGAACCGGGGTGTGTGTCAAATAAATGTATTACATTATACAATGCCATAGGATCAAAGGGTTACATCTAACCTATTTGGGACAGGGAGCTGTCTTTTCAAGAACTGGTGTAAAAATACAGAGATGATAATCTAATATGCATCTTTTAATTGATGTTTCTACTTTGCTTAAAAGATTAAGCAAGAAGGCAGCCAACATGCCCCACTTTTATAGTAAATTACAGTTCTCTGGAAATTGTTATACAGTCTGCCTAGAGTGCCCTTGCGATATATGTATCATAAAACATTTCCAACAAAGACACTTGTGTAGCCATATGGACTTGTGCTTTCATTTTATCACATACAGACTAAAGTGGAAACAACCCTGGTTGTAATTTCATTTCAGTTATTGGCAAGTTGTTTCCTCAACTCCAGTTAACATTAACAGGTCTGTGTAACTACAGCCATGCCAGTGAAAATTTAGCACTTGGAGAATTGTTGTCCACACCAGCTCCCCCAAAATATTATGTTTCAACAGTTTCCAGAGACCAATTAAGTGCATAGATAAACTTCCTTACCCCAACTTAAAAACTGAATGATCAGATCTTCCACCCAGTAGTTTACTAACTTTACTGCAAAATATTGCAGTGGATACAGGTGAAGTTGTAAAGCTGCAAGGTGACTTGAGAATTATATATTTACTCCCCAACTATTATTGGATTTGTTTCCTTATTGTACAATTGGAAGAATAAGTATTTTCTCCATATTTGGACTCAGCAATAAATTGCGACTGTGTAAATTACTAAGTTTAAGAGGCCAAAAAGCAATTTATGCATCCCATGATCCAATAAGTGCTTGTGTACCCACGATAAAGACATTCTCTGAGAGATGCCCTGATTCCTCAGAAGAAGAAGCAGAAATTTTGGAGGAAGGACTCCAAGAAAGAAGAGGACAGCTGGGGGAGATAGTTATGCTGAGTACAGTCATTAGGGGATATAGATTGTAGTCATAGAGGAATAGAAGTATATCAGTAACTGGGTCTATGAGGATTGAGAAAACCAAGTGGTTACTTGCCTAGTATGGGAGAAAGTATCAGATAGCACAGGAAAATTAGGTAGCCTTGTAAAAAATACAGGGGAGGCATCTACAGTCATGGTACCTTCTAGCATCTCTTTGTCACTAAATCTAGCATCTAATTTCTCTTTCCCACATTTCATAGTGTGTCATTCATTTCACAGGTTGGAGTGCTATAAAAAAGGCTCACATTTAGACTGACAGTGATATCCTGAGATGCACTGCCCATTTTATGTCTTAGTGCTAACTTGAGATGATAGTACAACAAGGGGAAAAACTCAACTTAATTGGGTTTGTGAAGACTTATGTGATTCATAGATTCCAAGGCCAAGAGAGATCATTGTGATCATCTAGTCTTACCTCCTGTACAACACAGACCAGAGAATGTCCCTCCAAATAAATCAGAGACCATATCTTTTTAAAAAACATACAGTCTTGTTTTAAATGTGAATGGATGGTCTCCATTTTTATCTATAATGGAATGATGGGAAAGAGAAGATAGCATAATGGCTGATTCAGGATGTTATGGTGGTGCTGCTTTGTGTTTTGCCTTGTCTGTAGTTTAAGTTTCTGATAGTTTTTTTGGGGGGAGGGGAGCAGTTTTTTTTTAAACTAGAATCTTGACGAGCTGCAAGTTATATGTTCTTTTGGCTTTACTCTCTTTGCTTATAAGACGTTTGCCTTTTGGCTGTGTTTTAAAGGACAAAAGAAAATATGTAAGCTTCTATATTGCAGTTACACTATTTTTGTTTTAAAAAACCCTCATTGAGAAGTGGAGCCAGATGGGATTACAGTTGAGGAATTTGCATTTTCATTATACTTCTGTCTGTGACTCGCCATAGACTAGGAGCAAAGGCACCAACAGAGTGGAGTATATCAGCCCTCCAATCCTTGATGGCTTGGTGGCTTGATGCTTATGAGAATTTGGGTGTGTGGTAAAGACCATGACACTCTCAGAGAGTGGTGATGGAAAGAGAGATGGGGTAGTGAGAGGGGGCAGATACTCAAGGGCATGGGATACCCTAGGGAAAGACAAGAGATTACATGGTTAAGGTGAAGGAGGAGGAAACCCAAGGACTAGGGGGAAGTAGACATTTAGGAAGGAGGAGGGATCTCAAGGTGGGTGGGAGACTGGAGGGGAATGATCATGTTAGGGTAGATTCCCACCGGAGGGGCCATAGAAAATGAGATGCAGGGAGGGAAAGAAAGATTCCGATGTGTGGGGGAGAAGAAGCTGGAGACCAAAAAGCTGTTGAGAAGGCAGTCTTGAGGGAGGAAGAGATGTGGAAGGTTGAGAGAGACAATGGATTGTGAAGTAGGAACAAAGGGAAGGGCTGAGGGGGATAAAGTTCAACCCCGTGGAAGAAGGGGAGCAAGAGGATAAGGATAGCATATTGGGGAAGAAAGTGAGGGGGTGGACAACACTGTTGGGGGGTGGGGAGACGGAAAATAATGAAAAACAATAGAGAATAAGAGGAAAGCTGGTGCTGAAAAGGTAGGAAGAGAGACTCAGGGAGAAGAAGAAGTAGAGAAGCCTGAATAAAATGAGAGAAAACAATTGTGTGGGGGAAAGAGAGAAGGATGGTGAGAAACTGAAGAGAATGGAAGGAGGTAAAAGCTGTCTCTTCTTATTTTTTTTTAAGTGAGTGCCATTTTATTTGCTATTCCTATATTTTTATTGTATTTCCCTGGTAAACTTTCAAATTTCTTTCAAAGTTTGGGATAGCTCTTTTGAGCATTTGTTATGTGAATATTGTTGTCTGTCTATTTTGGATGTTATGGTAAAATAGGTGCTATTCATTTGTTCTCTCTCACCATGCTTTCAATGACCTCAGCCAGCGTCCTTGCATTGCTGTTTGGGGAGGACAGTTGCTGCTCCCTCATCTTTGATTCCCTGGCCCAAGCCATTACTCTACTTATAACTCTGCAAAGGCAGGATGGCTGATGGAAATGGAAATCAGAGGTGGAAGTAAAACTCAGAGCTTCGTGCATGCTAGTCAGAGATGGGAGCTGGGGAGACAGAATAATTATCATACCAGAATATTGTAAGAACTGAAGAACTGGCACATGAAATTGCAAGTTCAGTAGCAAAGATTTTTAAGAACTCTACGAAGTGGGCGGTGAGCCCCTATGACAAAAGACTAGCACATGTAGTACCTATACTTAAGGAAGTATGGGCTGGATGAATGCACTATAAGGTGGGTAGAAAGCTGGCTAGATTGTCGGGCTCAACGGGTAGTGATCAATGGCTCCATGTCTAGTTGGCAGCCGGTGTCAAGTGGAGTGCCCCAGGGGTCGGTCCTGGGGCCCGTTTTGTTCAATATCTTCATAAATGATCTGGAGGATGGTGTGGATTGCACTCTCAGCAAATTTGCGGATGATACTAAACTGGGAGGAGTGGTAGATACGCTGGAGGGGAGGGATAGGATACAGAAGGACCTAGACAAATTGGAAGATTGGGCCAAAAGAAATCTAATGAGGTTCAATAAGGATAAGTGCAGGGTCCTGCACTTAGGATGGAAGAATCCAATGCACCGCTACAGACTAGGGACCGAATGGCTCGGCAGCAGTTCTGCGGAAAAGGACCTAGGGGTGACAGTGGACGAGAAGCTGGATATGAGTCAGCAGTGTGCCCTTGTTGCCAAGAAGGCCAATGGCATTTTGGGATGTATAAGTAGGGGCATAGCGAGCAGATCGAGGGACGTGATCGTTCCCCTCTATTCGACACTGGTGAGGCCTCATCTGGAGTACTGTGTCCAGTTTTGGGCCCCACACTACAAGAAGGATGTGGATAAATTGGAAAGAGTACAGCGAAGGGCAACGAAAATGATTAGGGGTCTAGAGCACATGACTTATGAGGAGAGGCTGAGGGAGCTGGGATTGTTTAGTCTGCAGAAGAGAAGAATGAGGGGGGATTTGATAGCTGCTTTCAACTACCTGAAAGGGGGTTTCAAAGAGGATGGCTCTAGACTGTTCTCAATGGTAGCAGATGACAGAACGAGGAGTAATGGTCTCAAGTTGCAATGGGGGAGGTTTAGATTGGATATTAGGAAAAACTTTTTCACTAAGAGGGTGGTGAAACACTGGAATACGTTACCTAGGGAGGTGGTAGAATCTCCTTCCTTAGAGGTTTTTAAGGTCAGGCTTGACAAAGCCCTGGCTGGGATGATTTAACTGGGACTTGGTCCTGCTTTGAGCAGGGGGCTGGACTAGATGACCTTCTGGGGTCCCTTCCAACCCTGATATTCTATGATTCTATGATTCTATGATACTTAAGAAAGGATGTGTAAATGAACTGGACAACTACAGACCTGTTAGTCTGACCTTAGTAGCATGCAAGGCTTTAGAACAAAAATTTTAAGGAAAGAATAATAAAAAACATGGAAGTAAATGGAAAATGGGATAAAATGCAACATGGGTTTACCAAAGATAGGTCATGCTAGACTAACCTGATATCTTTCTTTAATAACTTAGATAGATAGATTAGATCTATCACATTTCTCTATCTGAACTTTGGTAAAACATTAGATATGGTACCTCATGAGAAATCATTACTTAAAAAGGACAATATGGGGATCAGTATAAGAATTGAAAGGTGGGTAATTCTAATACCCATTTTAACAATAGTAACACACAGGTGAGCCAGACTGATTTCAGCTATGTATTTGTCAGTGTTCAGTTGAGACAGGGGGACCTTGGTCTGAGCTAGCACCTGGTCTGTCCATGTCACATGTAGGTCCACTGTTGGTATTACGTTTTGGGGACGTTTTGTTTTAAGATTAATCACTGTAGTTGTGCCAGTTTGATGAAAGTGGGCAGGCATATGTATTACCTTTCATTTAGTTGCTGTTTCTCTTTTTTAAAGGTAGTTGCTGCTAGGGTTGTCAAGCGATTAAAAAAATTAATTGCGTGATTAATTGCTCTGTTAAACAATAAGAGAATACCATTTATTTAAATATTTTTGGATGTTTTCTACATTTTCAAATATATTGATTTCAATTACAACACAGAATACAAAGTGTACAGCACTCACTTTATATTTATTTTTGATTACAAATATTTGTACTGTAAAAACCAAAAGAAATAGTATTTTTCAGTTCACCTCAAACAAGTACTGTAATGCAATCTCTTTATCATGAAAGTTGAACTTACAAATGTAGAATTATGTCCAAAAAAAAACTGCATTCAAAAATAAAACAGTGTAAAACTTTAAAGCCTACAAGTCCTCTCAGTCCTACGTCTTGTTCAGCCTATCACTTAGACAAACAAGTTTGTTTACATTTGCGGGAGATAATGCTGCCCGCTTCTTGTTTACAATGTCACCTGAAAGTGAGAACAGGCATTCTCATGGCACTGTTGTAGCTTGTGTTGCAAGATATTTATGTACCAGATGTGGTAAAGATTCATATGTCCCAATATGGCTCTACAACTGTCCGTGCTGATCCTTGATAACGATCCAAAGCATGCGGACTGACGCATGTTCATTTTCATCATTTGAGTCAGATGTCACCAGCAGAAAGTTGATTTTCTTTTTTGTTGGTTCAGGTTCTGTAATTTTTGCATCAGAGTGTTGCTCTTTTAAGACTTCTGAAAACCTGCTCCACACCTCATCCCTCTCAGATTTTGGAACACACTTCAGATTTTTAAACCTCGGGTCCAGTGTTGTATCTGTCTTTAGAAATCTCACATTGGTACCTACTTTGCGTTTTGTCAAGTCTGCAGTGAAAGTGTTCTTAAAATGAACAACATGTGCTGGGTCATCACCCAGGACTGCTATAACATGAAATATATGGCAGAATGTGGGTAAAACAGAGCAGGAGACATACAGTTCTCCCACCAAGGAGTTCAGTCACAAATTTAATTAATGCATTATTTTTTTAACGAGCATCTTCAGCATAGAAGTATGTCCTCTGGAATGGTGGCCAAAGCATGAAGGGAGATATGAATGTTTAGCATATCTGCCATGTAAATACATTGCAATGCCGGCTACAAAAGAGCCATGCGAACGCTTGTTCTCATAGTCAGATGAGATTGTAAATAAGAAGCAGGCAGCATTATCTCCCGTAAATGTAAACAAACTTGTTTATCTTAGAGATTGGCTGAACAAGAAGTAGGACTGAGTGGACTGGTAGGCTCTAAAGTTTTACATTGTTTTGTTTTTGAGTGCAGCTACGTAACAAAAAAAATCTACATTTGTAAGTTGCACTTTCACGATAGACATTACACTACAGTACTTATATGAGCTGAATTGAAAAATACTATTTCTTTTATTTATCATTTTTACAGTGCAAATATTTGTAATACAATGATAATATAAAGTGAGCACTGAACACTTTGTATTCTGTGTTGTAATTGAAATCAATATATTTGAAAATGTAGAAAAATATCCACAAATATTTAATAAATTTCAGTTGGTATTTTATTGTTTAACAGTGTGATTAAAACTGCAATTAATCACGATTAATTTTTTTTAGTTAATCACATGAGTTAACTGCGATTAATCGACAGCCCTAGTTGCTGCTTTTAGTCATGAAGTTGTAGAGGGACTTGATCCTGCACCTCCAGTCATGTTCAGTTTATCACTGTGCTCAAGATGGTAGCTTTAATTATTTTCTCCTTTACCACAGACCAGTGTGTGAATGCTCTCTCTGGCACGCATTTAAAAGTCTCACAGCCAAAAAAAAATTGAAATTTTTAGTAGAAAAGTACAGTAACGTGCTTGCACAGAGAATTACATGAACATATCATTTTTAGTAATTGTATTGCCTGATTAAAAAACAACCCCAAATTGCTATCTATGTATTTATTTATATAATATTTCTGTAGCATACATTTTTATATATAAAATGTGTATGTATATATGTTATGGAAATATTAGTTATGGATATCGATATGGAATTTTTTTTCAAACTGGATCAGTCTTCAATTGTTCTGTTCTTTCCTCTCTCTCTTAGGATTGAATTTATGCTTTGCAGAGATCTAGCACAAGTTATGTGTACCACCCATTTTGAGGAGTGATGTTTTACTTACGTGGTGCATAGACCCCGAATTTCACCCAGAAGATAATTGTTGAGCAGTTGCTCATTAGTCCTGGGGAACTCTTGTGCAGGGTTCTGTTTTGTCACACCTTCTGCACTCCATGGGGCTACTGGAGGGAGATAGTGAGGAAGTACAGCCAGATGTACTATCTGTTTTTTTCATTTTCTCATATAATTTGGATGGTAAAGTGTGTTTGCTTTCCTAGTGGCTTACCAAAATGGGGACTTGGGTGAAGACAAGATGGTTGAAGATCAAATCTTGTAAAATGGACTTAACGCTGGTTGGTTGGGGGAAAGATCTAGAGTGAATGGTACTGGAAAGAACAGAGAAGTTGTCCTCCACTGCTGAGGCTTAATCTTTGCCAGGAAGGTATCAGGGAATCTTAGATAGCCCTCACTGCATATTCCTTTAATCTCTAGTTCAGGATTTCTCAACCTTTTCCATATTGTGACCGTCCCTTCTGTCTGTCTGGGACTCCATCCCATTTAGCAATGTAAGAAGGGCAGAATAGTTGCAACCATTGATATGTATTTGTGACTTCCCTGGGGTTGTGACCTCCAGGTTGAAAAATTGTTCTAGATCATGAGGTCTCTTGAAAGCAGCACCTCTTTCTACTGTAGACTTCTAAGTGCTTTAGGAAACCTGCATCTGCTGGTTGCTGGCTTCCTAAAGAATATCTCTATGCTATGCACACATTCCTGGAATTTCATAGGGCTGTAATAGAAACAATAGGAAGCTTGCAGTAGAACTGCTGCATCACATGGAGTTCTAAAAGCCCATGTGTTACTTTTGGGCAAGTTGGGAAGTCCATCTCCAGCTGCAGTGGACTTCCTGAGCTCTGTAAAAGTTGATGTGCTGAGTTGACTCTGAGTATAACTTGTGCTCTATTGATTGCTTTTAATAAGTGAAAAAAATTCCACCAAGAAAAACCTCCCAATAGTCAAAGGTACAAGTCCTTGCCCGTACATATAGACTGAAAAAATCAAGTCGTTTCAAGTAGTAAGATCAACTCTTAGTTAAAAAAAATTCCTAAATTCCTTGAATGATTTGCCTTAAAGACTGTAGAAAAAATTTATCCTAGCATATGATCCTGCTGGTCAGTAAACAAATGATAATCAGACACCCCTACTGCTTGGGCGCTGCAGTTTTGTGAGGCAGATGTGGGGATTGGAGCAGGAAGGACATCCATTCTATGGTGCACTGGTCCCTGAGAAACCCATAAGAATTATGTATAGCAAACTGATCCTGTCAGCACTAACTTCTGTGGATATCAAACCTTCTTGGGAGCAAGGGTCATAGAGCCCAGGCTGCTGCCCAAGTGGGAATGTCTACACTGCTATTTTTAGCCTCATAACGCGAACACCACTAGCTGGAGTCAGTTGACCCAGGTGCTAAGACTTGCTGCTGTTGGTTTGTTTTGCAATGTAGATGTACCAGTTGTGATGCAGAGCCCATGGAGGCAAGGGATGATTTCCAAAAAAAATAATGCAGAGTAGCTTGCCATCCTTATGGGTACTCTAAAATCCATGGAGAAATCCAGTAGATTATGGACGTCCGATTCCCCCTTTATCCCTTTGAACAGAGGTGAAGGATTAAATAAGGACACAGAGATTCCATAGTCCTTTAAATCCTTGTGTACCTTTGATAGGTCAGAAGTTTGGTAAGTGTTGACTTGTTCAGTACACTGTGTATCTTTGCCTCAGTTGCTTCATAGTTTGGCTTTAAGATTCTGGAATTATGGTATTTCTTTTAATTATTTGAAAAAGTAGATTTTGGATGATGGTAGTCTAGAGCATTTAGTATCCATAGGAAAATCCAGTGTAAACCAGTTTGGACATGGATATAGAAATCAAGAAAAAATATTGCTACCAAACAATGCCTTTAAAATATTAAACTGTGTTTGTATACATACTAGTGAAGAGGAAAGGAGGAGGGAGGAACAGACTGTGAAGTACTGTAATAAATGTCACTTGACTGTACAAAGTTAAAATCAAGAGTAAACCATGTTTGTCACTTAATTATTTTGTTACAAATCAGTTGAGTGATGTGCTTTATTCTGTGTCGCCACACAAGCTGTATCATCAGCATTATGTCCAAGAGCTTCATACTAGAGTTTAAACATATTGGAATCAGAGTATCTGAGGTTATTAATTTTCTTGAACAGATGAATTGTCAAGTTGAAGCTAAAAAAAGTTCTTTTGTCTTGACATTTTCAAATGAGTTTGATTGATTAGCAACTGGTTACTTAAATCTGAGTTTTTGCCAGATTTGTATAAAACGGGTTATATTATATTATATTATATTATATTATATTATATTATATTATATTATATTATATTATCAAAATTTTCCCAACAGAGACGTTGTCACTCAGTAACTTTGGTATAACATCTTTCTACAAAACAAGGCTCCTCCTCCATATCAAAATTGAGGAATTACATTGGAGTGAGTCCTAGTGATGGACTGCAAAAAATGTTAATTGAGCTATCAGTTTGTTGGCAAAAGCATATAACTAAATCTGACCTCTCTTCTGAGCCTGCTAACAAGGGTGCTAATTAATCTTTAAGTGGTAACATTGTTTTATTCACTACACAGCTGGGCATGCACAGTTGTCTAGCTCAGTGGTTCTCAAACTTTTTTTTCCACGGACCACTTGAAAATTGCTGAGGGTCTCGGCAGACCACTTAATGATCTTTCCAAATGTTGTTTGTACTGTTAGCTAACTATTGTAAAGCGCTTTGGATAAAAAGTGCTCCATAAAAAACTTAATAATATTAACATTTTTTTGTTCTACAAATAAAAGCACACAACTCATATTTTAATATCAGTACCTTTCTAATGCAATGGATGTGCCCTCTCTCCCCAGCCGCGGCAGCCCCTAAGGAGAGGGAGTCTCTCCCTCTCTCTTTCACCCCGAGCTGGGGCTAGGAAGGATGGCCGTCCCTCCCTGGCAGCCGCAGCCCTGGAGCTGGGGAAGGTCACCTTTTTCTCTGGCCACTGCATCCCTGCACATCCCAAATTGCCCCCAACCCTCTTCTCATCCCACTGCCCCCTCCCTCCTACCCCGTATTTCCCCCACGGGCACCACCTCACCTTACATGTGTGTCTTTTCCAGGGTCCAGGCACTTAATTAGCGGGCTGCCCAGGTGTGCACCTTAGAGGGAACTATCCACGGACCCACCTGAATGGAGCTTGCGGACCACTGGTGGTCCATGGACCAGAGTTTGAGAACCTCTGGTCTAGCTGATTTATCTTTCTGAATTTACACCCAAATTCCTGAGGTGGAATATATGGGCTCTTTTTCAGCACACAGCAACACTACTCAACATTTTTAGTGAAGTGACTGAAGAATAATATGATATCCTATTGAATTTGCAGGGCAAATCTAGGCAAACTGAATGTAGTTATTCAAGTGGCATTTTGTACTCTGACAAAAGGTACCTTGAGATTGTTCTGATCATAAGTGGTTAGGCTCTCTGGTTTGTTTCAATTAAAAAAATGACACTCCAAAATTCCTGGGGCATTGGGTCAGTATTGATTCAGAGAGAACAGTGCCACTTACTGACTTGTCAACGCCACCTCTAGCACCAGTGTGGGTTTTTTTCCCCTCTCAAAGGTCTCCAATTAGTGAGCAGGGATACCCTGTGAGATTGGGAAAAGATCACAGCTCAAGGTTGCACATTTAGTATGAATACATCATGTGTTCGGTCCTCCCTAAGGTGAATTCTGGTGTTCTGTAATCACCATAATAAGATTGTAGCAGAGCAAAGCATTTCTGTGTTGTGACACCAGGAAAAACATTAACTTTAAGATCCTTTCCTTCTTTCAATATTGTCCAGAAAAGGATTTAGGTTATTTTCATAATCTTTTCTAGATTAAATAAAAAGGGAGGTGATGAGAGAGAGAGAGAGAGAGAGAGAGAGAGAACACAGTATAATCAACATGGAGGAGAGTATTAGGCCAGAATGTGTAGGTGTGATTAAAAGAGCAGATGCTACAATGGCAAAAGGAAAGCAGCGGGCTTTTATTCTTTTTTCCTTACGGATTTAACTCCTTGGGTTACTGTATAATGTGTGCATCAAGTACTGTTTTCATCACTGTTTGTTTTGTGTCCATTAATAATGGATATTAAAAGTCTTCTTTTTCAAGACTGCTTTGTTTAGCATTCTGCCCCATATATGGAAAATCATCTTGATGTGTCTGGGTAGACAGGTTTTAAGAAATTTCTGTAAACTCATGTTTAATGGATACATTTTACTGATGAATGGATTTTCAAGATTGCAATAAAAAATCAAATGAAAGAATTTCATCTGGAGAAAAGAGACGAGATTATATGAGTTAGAACTACCTTACGTAAAACAGACAAGAAAAACCCTGTCCAATATATTAAAATAACCCCTAAAAAGCCTGTATGTTGTTCACATATCAATCAATTTACAGGGTCAGAACTGTTATTGGTCATTGTCAGGGACAGCCTTACAGGTGGGCAATGTGGGTGACTGCTCAGGACGCCATGTTGTATGTGCCATGGTCAAGAGGCCGCAAAGGGGGCCATGCCCATCCAGGAGGTGGGGGGAAGGGATAAAGGGGGCGGCGGGGCAGGAGCCAGGCGCTCGCACGCATCCACTCTCTGCCCTCGCAGCAGCATGACACCTGCAGTGCCGCTGCCGCTCCGCCTGTTGCTCTGTCTGCTGAACAGCCGCCTACTGTGCAGGGAGAAATACTTACAGGGCATCAAAGAAAGTTTGCCCAGGGTGCCATTTTCCCTAAGGCCGGCCTGGTCACTGTGACACAGACACCCTGTTGCAGAGTGTCCCCTGTTTTTTGCAAACATCCCTCATCTCAGACCTACCAAACTTACCTCCCAGGATATTTATCCATGAAGAGTAACATGTACGGTATTTACAGAAAGCTTACAACTTGTCAAGATTCATAGGATGGGTAATATTTATGGAATAATGTATTTATATTGAAAGTATACTTTATGGACTTGGAGTAGAAATTAGTCACCAGCCGATAATGTGTCTCAATGATGGCCAATTTGGCCAAGAGGGATTTGTCACCCTGCCTTTTTGGGCTGGTAAGGCAATGCAAGGCTCAATTATTACCTTTGTGCAATATTAAGACTTTGAATGGGAAACTATCAGAGGGAACAACAAACATTCAAAACCACTTAAAGGTAAAAAAGAAACTTTGCAAGACGGGTTATAACAAGATATCACCCTTTTGGCTAAACCCTTCGGTATGGGTCAGGATTCCAGGACTTCTACTTCCCCTTGGTGTTCTCCTTTTCCCTCTCTCAGCCCAGAGAATGACTGTAAGCATCCACCCAGCAGCCCCCATTCTGCCCTTTCTTTCTGGTCTTATACTAGCCCCATCTCTGCTGCTCAGCTGGGCTCCACTCCCAATCAGAGATTGCCTATCTGGTTATTTAACCCCTTCAGTCACCCTTTCTGGGCTAGTGTGGGAGTGAACACCCCATTGCAGGCACCCAGATTGTAGGCTACACTGGGTTATTTATTATTTATATTATTATAGTGCCTCAGAGCCCCAGTCAAGGACCAGGAACCCACTGTGCATAGTGCTGTACAGCTCACAGAACAAAGTGAGCTTACAATCTCAGTATAAGACAAGAAACAATAGATGGATACAGACAGACAGGGGAGTTCAAGGAAGCAGAGACAATATTAGTAGCCACAAGTGTCAGTAGCCAAAGGTTGGAGGTTAGGAATTGGGGCAAGAATTTTGCTTGTATATAACCCCTTTCACCCAATGTTTTAAAAGCATTTTAGAAAAGTCGATACGCATTATCCCTGTTTCACAGATAGGCAGCTGAGCAGGTTTAGGGATAGACCTGTGCAGGAGCTGGAGTTTCCATCCCGCATTTCTGAAAAAATATTCATGCTGAATTGGAACAAAAAACTGGATATACTAGGTGGGGCTGCCACAGAGTTGGGGAGCCTGGGAAGCCCTGGCTCCCAGACTCCCCATCTGGTAGGCTGCTGGGAATCAGGAAACCGGGCAGCCTGAGGAGTCTTGGGAGCCATGGAAAATTTCAATTTTCCTGAAACTGTGTTTTCCACCAGAAAATTCCCAGCCGGAATTAGTTGTGGGCCTTGACAGCTAGATGAGTTGTGTTTATCGTAGGGCTTTGGCTGCTGCATTGGGTTCCTGTCTTTGTTGTTCTCAATTGGTGCATCACAATAGATCGGTAGTTCCCAAATGTTTTACTGTGGTGACCCACCAACTGTGTTCTGTCTTTTTTAAGATCACACCATTAGCACTGCTCCTGCTTCTCTCCTCCCCTTTGCAGCCTTACATCTCCCTGCTTGGCTTCCCCCCACCCAACCCCTTTGCTGTCACTCTCCCAGCCCATCCCCCTCCTGCAGCACTAGTTGCTTTGTCTTTCCTTGTGGCTGGGTCCCGGTGAGGTGCTCACTACTAGGTTGCTGACCACCACATGCTGTTTCTGAGTGCTTCCTCTGTCCTGCTGCTGCGCATCGGAAGTGAGAGTGCAAGAGGATATGTGACCCACCTAGACCTTTCCCGCAGTCCATTGGTGTGTTGGGACCTACCGTCTGGGAAACACTCCAGTATATCCAAGTTTTGGTATATGTTGAAAAAATTGTTTGTTTGGTAAAACTGCTTTTTTGCTATTCTCTGTTGGTTTTATTGCTACTTGATCCTTCCAACCCTCCTCTTCTCATTTCTCTGTTTCTTCCTCCTCTTGGGAAAAGATCTTTCTTTTGTGTGTACCATGCCAAGTATAAAGTCGCCCTGATCCTTGATCAGAGTTCCTATGTGTCAATGTAATAAAATTCAATAATAAAATAATAATAATAACAGTAGAAGTATCTTTCTTTAAAAATATTTCAGATGCCTGCACTGAGGAATAAGTACATAGAAAAGTGTTTTTTTTAAAGCTCTTCAAATTACAAATGTGGGAAGACTTTAAAAATAGAAACATTTTCTTCAAAGCAGCGTAAATCAAAAGGAACATCATATTTTGTAGAAGCTTGTTAAAGAAATTCCTCTTTGGTTTGATAGAGAAATTTCAGCCTGTGTGTCAGTGTTTTAACTTAAGAGTGAAAACAAGAGTTTAGCTGAAATGTCCTTGGTAGTCTTCATTAGGGTGTCAATTCTGTGACCCTTTGCATATTGTGTGTATTTAGGATGCAAACCCATGCTGCAGTCCTGGTGCTGCCAGGATTCCTAAAACTTTATACAATGATTATTGAGTTAATGGTTTTTAGTTGCTGTCCTGAATACCTTGCTTTGTGTTTTCTAATTCATTTTTGGCCAGCATTTGAACCTGTGTTTAGAGACTCAGCAATAATTGGAACTGACAAAATAACCTGCTTTTAAATAAAAAGGATGGAAAAAAGTATCGACACTGCAGGCATTAAATCTTACTTGGCAGCACAATGAGAAAATGACACATTTGTCAGAAACACTTGCTGACAACCGTTAAGTTTCATTTACGATTGTATATCAGGTAAAAAAGTATTTTTATCCATTGCTTGAAGAGCACTGGAAAGTGCAGGCTGCAAATGTTTTAAAAAGGATATTCCTTGTGATGTTTATTTAATTGGTGTTTAAAAATATTGGAATAATTTTTTCAACTAACTTCAGGAGTGGTGCGAGAGAATGACTAAATGTTATATTTAATTGTTGTCTGATAATGTTCTTTTTGATATGTATGTTATCAGTTCATTATATTCTATCTTGACAGTTTATAAGGACCATTATCTATTCAGCTGTCTTTTGGTGTGCATGGGAGAGGAGGGGAAATGTGTATGAAATGAATTTATGTGATTAAGGGTCATATTCCATACTTTTTCTCTTGGCACATCAAATGTACCTAGCTGCCATAAAGCATGCAATAAATACATAAAAAACCCAACTTTCTCTTTATCTCAGTATTTTTTGTCATTGCATTAATCATACGGAGTTATGACCTCCATAGCATTAAATAAAAATCCTTTTGGCACTGATAGAAAACTACACACCATAAATAAACTACATTCCGAAAAGAGTTGATTAGGAGGCACAGCTAGATATGTTCAATACCATGAAATGGCTGCAGAACTTTGGTACAAAATCCCACATTTAACAAAGAAATCATAGGGAAAGCCTTATACCTCTACACTACAATTTACTAAACAGTAACCGGAGATAGATTTTGTCCCAATGCCCTCTTCAGCTATCTGAAGGTAATGGGGAAAGGGGGACCTGTCACTAAAAGTCCAGTTACCATAGGCAGGGTGTTGCCTGGCTCTGAAGAGGCAGCTCCCAAGGCAGCATGCATGCACTGGCTCAAGCGGCCCCTTGGAGGAGCACAGTTTGCAGGGCTGCAGCATAGGGCAGGGGCCCATGGCAAGCAGGGTAAGGAGCTCCCGGTCTGGCATGGAACAGTCCCTGGGAGGGAAGTCAACACGAGCTTCCGCGCCAACCAGCACTTCCCCCAGCTGGGGTCTCAGGCAGCTCCAATGTGGGAAGGGCTCGAGCAGTCGGGGAAGGAGGCTGCTGGGCAGGCAGTGCAGAGGGAGGCAGGAGGCTGCTGTGCAGGAGGGCCACGTTCTAGCTTGTCAGCGGGGCTGGCTGGCTGGCTGCTCTTGTGCAGCTGCAGCACTCTTCTGACCTACACTCCCAGGTGGCCTGCTGGAGCAGGGCTTTGCAAGTCCCTTGGGGCTGCTCATGCTGGAGTTGAGAGGGGAAAGCGGTGAGTGAACGGGGGCAGGGCCTCAACAGAAGAGATGGAGCAGGGACAGGGACTTGGGTAAGAAGGGGGCGGGGTGGGGCCTCAGGAGAAGAAGCGTGGCAGGGTGGGGCCTCAGAGGGAAGAGGCGGAAGAGAATATCAGAAAAGGAGTACTTGTGGCACCTTAGAGACTAACAAATTTATTAGAGCATATATCTGTGCGAGTTTTTTCATGAAGTTGACAGATTTCCACTCTATACGGCTAAATTCAGTGCCTTGCATAAAGACAGGTTTCAGAGTAGCAGCCGTGTTAGTCTGTATTCGCAAAAAGAAAAGGAGTACTTGTGGCACCTTAGAGACTAACAAATTTATTAGAGCATTATTATTTATTATGCTCTAATAAATTTGTTAGTCTCTAAGGTGCCACAAGTACTCCTTTTCTTTTTGCGAATACAGACTAACACGGCTGCTACTCTGAAACCTGTCATTATGCAAGAATATCAGAGGAACAGTGGGGGGGTGGGGTGGGAGGGAGAAATACCATGGGGAAATAGTTTTACTTTGTGTAATGACTCATCCATTCCCAGTCTCTATTCAAGCCTAAGTTAATTGTATCCAGTTTGCAAATTAATTCCAATTCAGCAGTCTCTCGTTGGAGTCTGTTTTTGAAGCTTTTTTGTTGAAGTATAGCCACTCTTGCTTACAGACAGCCCCCCAATCTGAAGCAAATACTCACCAGCAACCACACACCACACAACAGAACCACTAACCCAGGAACCTATCCTTGCAACAAAGCCCGTTGCCAAATCTGTCCACGTATCTATTCAGGGGATACCATCATAGGGCCTAATCACATCAGCCACACTATCAGAGGCTCGTTCACCTGCGCATCTACCAATGTGATATATGCCATCATGTGCCAGCAATGCCCCTCTGCCATGTACATTGGCCAAACTGGACAGTCTCTACGTAAAAGAATGAATGGACACAAATCAGACGTCAAGAATTATAACATTCAAAAACCAGTTGGAGAACACTTCAATCTCTCTGGTCACTCGATCACAGACCTAAGAGTGGCTATACTTCAACAAAAAAGCTTCAAAAACAGACTCCAACGAGAGACTGCTGAATTGGAATTAATTTGCAAACTGGATACAATTAACTTAGGCTTGAATAGAGACTGGGAATGGATGAGTCATTACACAAAGTAAAACTATTTCCCCATGGTATTTCTCCCCCCCACCCCACCCCCCACTGTTCCTCTGATATTCTTGTTAACTGCTGGAATTAGCCTACCTGCTTGTCACCATGGAAGTTTTCCTCCTTCCCCTCCCCTGCTGTTGGTGATGGCTTATCTTAAGTGATCACTCTCCTTACAGTGTGTATGATAAACCCATTGTTTCATGTTCTCTGTGTGTGTGTATATAAATCTCTCCTCTGTTTTTTCCACCAAATGCATCCGATGAAGTGAGCTGTAGCTCACGAAAGCTTATGCTCTAATAAATTTGTTAGTCTCTAAGGTGCCACAAGTACTCCTTTTCTTTTTACTTCCACTAAAGAATCTGTTCCACCTTGCATTTTAGCTGTGACACTTCTTAGTATATGCACAATGTGCCTCAGGTGGTATGTGACCAGGATTCATCATCAAATTTGGTCCACTGGTTGGATCATTAGTTTCCTCAGCCTGGGCTGTGTACTGATGAGGAGTGCGACATGAATGCTGATCCATTTCCCCTAGCTGTGATGCTGGGAGTATCTTTCCCAGACCAGAAGCTGTAATAACAACACAGTTTACAGGGACTTTGTAAATAAGGATATGATGCTACTTGTTTAATTCTCTGCAATTCTGACAATAGAAAGAACACTTCCAAATGGCAAATTCACTTTTAATGACTCTGGTGATTTTGAATATTTTAACAAACACAAACAAAATTAATCCCCAAATGGTGTAAAATGGTATAGCTGAGTCAATGCAGACTTCATAAATCCACCCTATTTAAAAATGGGAGAGAATATAAGTTCTAAATAAATGATTTGATTAATTTTTCTCAGGATAGCTCTTGTTTTTGAAGATAAAATGTACGGGGGGGGGGAATCCTTCTCACCATGAATAAAATATCTGCTTTGTAGCTTAGCTTAATTTAGCCAATGAGAGGGTATTTTAAAATAGTTTTTCACCCACAGAGGCCCTTATCATTTTATTTTCTGTTAAATGATCAGTGTAAATGTATGGTTTTACAAAGTTCTTAGCAATATAAACCATATTTGAAACAGATGTAATGGAAGCATTTCCATTTCTTCTCTGAAATATGAGACGCCTACCTCCCTCATCACCAGAGTGTAATAAGTATTGACTATAGCACTAGACAGGAAACATTATGTAGTGTGAAGTGAATATATGCTTTTCACAAAGACAATATATTGAGATTGCCAAAACTTTACCCAATTGAGGGCCACATTGTAACTTGCCAGGAGTCTTAAGGTGACAACACCTTTCATAAAATACAGCGTTGTTGCTGCACAGCAATTAAACATTCCAGCTTAAAACACACTGTTTTGATCCTTGTGCTCATTAATTAAAGATAAGGGTGGCTGTTGGCTGCATTATAGAACTGCTGCTCTTTGTTCCTCTCTCACGTTCCCTCAGGTACCTGTTAATTCTTTCCAAATATTGAAAACATTATTTGTAAATACCTATATTCACTCTATTTTATAAGGTTTTTATATTGAATCCTTCACGGTGGGTATCTGAGTTATATCCTGCCCACTCCTCTACAAGTGCAAAGGACTCTGAAATTCCAGAATCAGTGAGCTTTTTTTGTGGAAAGGAACAAGGCAGGATTTAAGGACTCAATATAGGAAGTCTTCACTGCCTATGTGCCGTGAGAGTCTGCTCGGTAGGAGCTCTCAGTGCCTCAGCATGCTTTGGGTATAGATGGGCCTCTGGGAAATGATAGCCATGTTGGTGGAAGTGTGACTTTGTTGATCCACCAACCATACTCCTGCACAGTTGGGAAGTGCTGTACTAGCTGGGGTAACTTTTGTAGCTGAAATAATGTCCATGGAGTGTATCTGCTGCCATTCTGTGGCCTGGCAGGAAGGATTCCCAGGCCCATGGTCGTCTCCAGAGCACAGCCAAGCCACTTAAACTGGTATGGTACCTCCATATGCAAGGCTAATGGGGCACCACTAGGGTTGATTGAAAACTTTCTGTCAAAACTGTTTTTCAATGGAAAATGGGGGTTTGATAAAGCTGTTTTTTTTTTTGTTGCAAGAAGCGTCTGCTTTTCATGGATTTTTTTTTTTAAAAAACAAATGCCTGAAAAGCAAAATGTTTTGATTTGTTCAGTTTGATTTGAATAACCTGCTGTGATGTCTCTTGGGAGTTTAGTTCAGTTTCTTCATGTCCCTATTCTCCTCTAAGTGTTGGGCTATCCAGCAAGATACATCACGGTGAGGCGAGATGGTGGTAGATCTGATGAGATGTAGTCTGACCAGGCAAACTAGCTTATAGAGGAGAATGGGAGCATGAGGCACCTGAACAACTGCTTCCCTGAGGTGCCATTGCAGCATTTCCAAAGATCAGGCACAAGGAGTCAGATTTTCAAAAGAGCTCTGCTCCCAGTTTTTGCACGTTGATAAGAGCCAGTTGTAATGTATGGTCTTGCCCCTTTAAAAGCTGAAGCTGCCCAACCCTGCATAATTCTCTGCCTGCCTCACCTGGATGTGGTATGGGTTTAATTACTGGTATCAGCTGGGAACTGAGTAGAGGATTTCTCTATAAAGAGTAGCGGGGGCAGAGTGCTTAGAGAGACACAGTATGAAGTTGGAATAAGATTTCAGCTAATGTAGGGAGTAGTTGTTGAGAGTGGTCAGGCTCTCGTAGAGGATCCTGAGTGTTCAGGAAAAAGATCCCAGGTAGCAAAACCCTAGTGGGAAAGATAGTGAGTATGACCTTGTTGAAGATCTGTGAACTTTATTGAGGAATTGATTTTGTTGTTTTAATGAATCAAGCCCAACGAAGGGGTGTAGTTGGGTCAGAGAAGAGGTGTTTAGTAGGTTGATAGAACGGTCCTATGGTTGAAAAAGGAAACTGAGGCAGGGTGCCTGCAGAGTGACCTCAGGTCATGAGGGGGTACTTGGAAGGTGATTGGTTTGTTTTCAGCCAGCTTTTCAGAAGGGCTTGATGTCTAGCAGCTTCTATTGTGACAGATTTTCAAAAGAATTGAGCACCATTGGTTACATAATTTGCTGACCTGTTTTGGAAATCTGGCCATGTATTTTGGTGTACCAGGGGAAGCTGAGCTCTTCTGAAAAACCTGGTCCCAATTGTGTGTGTAGAACCCTTCTAAAACCCTGGTCTAGGTGGAGCTCCCAAAATCAAGGCACTCAAAAACAGTGCATACATTCAAAAATGTTAACCTTAGTGTAGAAAACAATTTTTAAAATGATCACTTGAGTTATGAACACAATTAACAGTAAACATAACTATTTAGTGAGTTTATCTTTCATAACCTGAACAGTAACTCAAACATAAAATTGAATACACTTGAAGTTTTCAGTCCACTTCTATAAAAAGGACCTACTCTTGTGCCCTTCCTTACCTGAGTAAAAGCTGCAGGATTTGGTCCCATGTCTTCACAACAGTTTTCAGTACCAATTTTAATGCCACTATGCATAGTCAGTGCTCAGGGCAAAATGTTGAAAGCTGAAATCAAACTGGTTTTCTTTTTTAAAATGTTTTTGGTATCTTAGCATTTGCTATAGTATGGACAGGACATATGCTTCATGAATTAGAAGCATAGCTTACTTGGAAGCATATTGTCAAATCATTGTGCATTTTTAATATCAAATTTAAATCACAAGTTTATCAGCTCTTGTGATATAGTTTCAAAAGAGTGAGATTTTTGAAAACAAAGTAATTTAACATGAATCTCAACTCACAGATCTATCTATGTGAGAAACCAACTTTCTGTTAAATTTCACATGATCTTGCACATGTGATCTCCCCATCCCTTCCTTCTCTCCTCCCAATTATGATATTCTGTTCCATGTTTAAGAGTAACTTAAACTATCCTTGGGACTTGTCTAAGCACAAAAGTTGTCTAAACACAAAACATTTTAACTGTATTGATAGGTTATCTTTTAATGTAGTATGGATGCAGACATACTATTATTAAGGTGCTTATACCACTACAACTTTCTCCGGTAAGGGAATTAAGATAACTGCATTATCATTTTGGGGTTGTAATGCTTTAATAACTTCAGTAGAAATTCACATCTTATTGGTACAAAAACCCTGTGTAGCTAAGGCCTTACTGAATCAGTACAAAAGGAACGTGTTTATTCTGTAATGTCAATAGACATTCTAATTGCAGATCCTCTAATCAGGACCCTCCAGTTGCTTCATCCCTACCTACATCTGTCCTTGTCCCCATGGTGAAGATATACCATATGAAAGGATACTGACAGCTACTGCACCATAGCTATGCTGGCATAACCCCATAGTTTAGACACAGCCTACACCAACAGCAGGGGTTTTCCTGTCAATGTAGGAACCCCACCTCCCTAAGTGACAGTATCTGAGTTGAAAGAAGCCTTCATCTCTGAACCTAGCATGTCTACACAAGGGCTTAGGCTGGCACAGCTGTGTTGCTCAGGTGTGTGGATTTTTCATGCCCCTGGCTGACGCAGCTATGTCGATGTAAATTTAAGTGTAGACCAGGCTCTGATCTTGCAAAGAAACAGGTGTTTAACTTTACACTCTAACTTCAGTGGGGCTATTTCACAGGATCATGTAACTCCCCTCTAACCTCTTACTCCAGTCTGTCATTTTATGATTCCTAGTTTGTTCACTTCTTCCACAAGCACCTCTGGTCCCCCCCGCCCCCCCCCCTTAGACATAAAATCTCTACCTCATTCTGATTAGCTAAACTGCTACCCTCTCTTCATTCAACAGCTTTTGTTTATGCTCACAAGATATGAGTCATAATTTTTATTTAACCCTCCCCCCCACAACTCTTTATTGAGCCATCAAGCTAATGCTCATGCCTAAAAGTGTGTGCCTAAAAGAAGGCCAGGGCTTTATAAAGCAGTGACAAAGCGACCAGGGAGCTTTGCAATCAGGGACCACTAACAGGGAGTTTCGAGAGGGAGTTCTCCAGGTGAAGGAGGAGCACATACGGGACCCTTGGGGTACGTGGCTGTCTGTAGTGTGTGTTTGTGTTTGGGGGGTTACTTGCTGTGTGCTGAGCTTGTGTTTGTTTTGTTTGTTTGAAGGACCATGTTCTGTGGCCAGCAGTTGGAAGCTGTGAGCTTCTAAACAAGGTTTGAACTCTAGAAGCCTCTGTTCATTGGCTGAGCCTTAGTCAGGGGACGGGGCTATCAAGAAGGCCAGGGCTTTATAAAGCAGCGAGCAAGCAACCAGAGACTGCTAACAGGGAGTTTTGAGAGGGAGTTTAGAAGGGGAGTGGGAAGGGGGCGAGGTACACTTGCCATTTTTTAAAACCTTTAAACTAAACTATAATCAAAACTTCTTGATTTAAACAAAAACCCTATCATTAACCTAGGTAGCTGTAGGAGAAAATGCAGGCGGAAGCCCAGCAGCTGTCCTGTTTATTGCACTCAGTTTAGCATGTATGATTACCTGCCCTGTGGGCGGGTGGCATATGTGTGCATTTGGTGCAAGAAGCTCCTGGCCCTCAGAGACTGTGTACAGGCTTTGGAGGCCAGGGTGGCAGAACTGGAGGAGCTAAGGGAGGCAGAGAGGTGTGTTGATGGGGCTTTCCGGGACACTGTAGATTTGTCCCACTTCTGGTCAGACAGCCCCTGCGCTGTTAAGGAGGATGAAAGGCCCAGACAAGGAGAGCAGTCAACGGGAACAGAGGGAAACCTTCCCATAGTTGGGACCCTCCTTCCAGACGATGTTGGGGTATCCTCTCGCACTGAGGTTACCTCTCTGGGGGAGGGAACTCCAGTCATTAGGAAAAGGCAGGTGTTAGTAATGGGACATTCAGTTATTAGAAACATAGATAGCTGGGTTTGTGATGACAGGGAGAACCATATGGTGACTTGCCTGCCTGGTGCGAAGGTTGCAGATCTCTCGAGGCATCTAGATAGACTTGTGTGTAGTGCTGGGGAGGAACCAGTGGTCGTGGTACATGTAGGTACCAGTGACATAGGGAAGGGTAGGAGAGACGTCCTGGAGGCCAAATTTAGGCTACTAGGAAAGAGACTGAAATCCAGGACCTCTATGGTGGCATTCTCAGAAATGCTTCCAGTTCCATGCACAGGGCCAGGTAGGCAGGCAGAGCTTTAGAGTCTCAATGCGTGGATGAGACAATGGTGTAGAGAGGAGGGGTTTAGATTTATTAGGAACTGGGGAAACTTTTGAGGTGGGAGAGCCTATACAGGAAGGATGGGCTCCACCTAAACCAAAGTGGATCCAGACGGCTGGCACTTAACATTAAAAAGGTTGCAGAGCAGTTTTTAAACTAAGAGATGGGGGAAAGCCGATTGCTGCAGAGGCGCACGTGGATTGGACAGAGACTTTTCTTAGAGGAGAGTCTATTGATAGAAATTCTCTAGGGTTTAGTCAGGAGGAGGGGATGGAAGAGGATAAAGTATGGGCCAGATCAGTTGAGAAACATTCACATAAAGAATCTGACACATCAGAAAAGGGCAGACAAATAAATAGTGACAAGTTTTTAAAGTGCTTGTACGCAACTGCTAGAAGTCTAAATAATAAGATGAGTGAACTAGAGTGCCTTGTGTTAAAGGAGGATATTGATATAATAGACATCACAGAACCCTGGTGGAGTGAGGACAATCAGTGGGACACAATCATTCCGGAGTACAAAATATATCGGAATGACAGAACAGGTTGTGCGGTGGGGGAGGGGCAGAGGCACTATATGTGAAAGAAAATGTAGAATCAAATGAAATAAAAATCTTAAATGAATCCACATGTTCCATAGAATCTCTATGGATAGTAATTCTGTGCTCTAATAAGAGTATAACAGTAGGGATCTATTATCTACCACCTGACCAGGACAGTGATAGTGACGATGAAATGCTAAGGGAGATTAGAGAGGCTATCAAAATAAAAAACTCAATAATAGTGGAGGATTTCAGTTATCTCCATATTGACTAGGTACATGTCACCTCAGAACAAAATGCAGAGACAAAATTTCTTGATACTTTAAATGACTGCTTCTTGGAGCAGCTGGTACAGGAACCCACAAGGGGAGAGGCAACTCTTGATCTAGTCCTGCGAGGAGCACAGGATCTGTTCCAAGAGGTAACTGTAACAGGACCGCATGGAAATAGTGACCATGATTTAATAACATTTAACATTCCTGTGGTGGGAAGAACACCTCTACAGCTCAACACTGTGGCATTTAATTTCAGAAAGGGGAACTATGCAAAAATGAGAGTAGTTAAACAGAAATTAAAAGGGACAGTGACTAAAGTGAAATCCCTGCAAGCTGCATGGACACTTTTCAAAGACACCATAATAGAGGCTCAACTTAAATGTATCCCCCAAATTAAAAAACACAGTAAAAGAACTAAAAAAGAGCCACCGTGGCTTAATAACCATGTAAAAGAAGCAGTGAGAGATAAAAAGGCATCTTTTAAAAAGTGGAAGTCAAATCCTAGTGAGGTAAATAGAAGCATAAACACTGCCAAATTAAATGTAAAAATGTAATATGAAAAGCCAAAAAGGAGTTTGAAGAACAGCTAGCCAAAAACTGAAAAAGGTAATAACAAAATGTTTTTTAAGTACGTCAGAAGCAGGAAGCTTGCTAAACAACTAGTGTGGCCCCTGGATGATCGCGATACAAAAGGAGCACTTAAAGATGAAAAAGTCATCGCAGAGAAACTAAATGAATTCTTTGCTTCAGTCTTCATGGCTGAGGATCTTAGGGAGATTCCCAAACCTGAGCTGTTTTTTGTAGGTGACAAATCTGAGGAATTGTCACAGATTGAAGTGTCTCTGGAGGAGTTTTGGAATTAATTGAGAAACTTAACAGTAACAAGTCACTGGGACCAGATGGCATTCACCCAAGAGTTCTGAAAGAACTCAAATGTGAAATTGCGGACCTATTAACTATGTCCTTTAAATCAGCTACTGTACCCAATGACTGGAAGACAGCTAATGTAACGGCAATATTTAAGAAGGACTCTAGAGGTGATCCTGGCAATTACAGACTAGTAAGTCTAACGTCAGTACCGGGCAAATTAGTGGAAACCATAGTAAAGAATAAAATTGCCAGACACATAGAAGAACATAAATTGTTGTGCAAAAGTCAACATGGTTTCTGTAAAGGGAGATCATGTCTTACTAATCTATTAGAGTTCTTCGAGGGGGTCAGCAAACATGTGGACAAGGGGGATCCAGTGGACATAGTGTACTTAGATTTCCAGAAAGCCTTTGATAAGTTACCTCACCAAAGGTTCTTATGTAAATTAAGTTGCCATGGGATAAGAGGGAAGATCCTTTCATGGATTGAGAACTGTGAAGAACTTCAAAAAGATCTCACAAAACTAAGTGATTGGGCAACAAAATGGCAAATGAAATTTAATGTGGATAAATGTAAAGTAATGCACATTGGAAAAATATAACCCCAACTATACATACAATATGATGGGGGCTAATTTAGCTACAACTAATCGGGAGAAAGATCTTGGAGTCATCATGGATAGTTCTCTGAAGACATCCACGCAGTGTGCAGCGGCAGTCAAAAAAGCAAATGGGATGTTAGGAATCATTAAAAAATGATAGAGAATAAGATGGAGAACATCTTATTGCCCATATATAAATCCATGGTATGCCCACATCTTGAATACTGCGTACAGATGTGGTCCACTCATCACAAAAAAGATATACAGTACTGGCATTAGAAAAGGTTCAGAAAAGGGCCACTAAAATGATTAGGGTCCCATATGAGGAGAGATTTAAGAGGTGAGGACTTTTCAGCTTGGAAAAGAGGAGACTGAGGGGGGATATGATAGAGGTATATGAAATGTGTGGTGTGGAGAAAGTGAACAAAGAAAAGTTATTTACTTGTTCCCATAATATAAGAACTCGGGGCTACCAAATGAAATTAATGAGTAGCAGGTTTAAAACAAATAAAAGGAAGTTCTTCTTCACTCAGCGCACAGTCAACCTGTGGAACTCCTTGCCTGAGGAGGTTGTGAAGGCTAGGACTATAACAGGGTTTAAAAGAGAACCAGATAAATTCATGGAGGTTAAGTCCATTAATGGCTATTAGCCAGAATGGGTAAGGAATGGTGTCCCTAGCCTCTGTTTGTCAGAGGGTGGAGATGGATGGCAGGAGAGAGATCACTAGATCATTACCTGTTAGGTTCACTCCCTCTGGGGCACCTGGCAATGGCCACTGTCAGTAGACAGGAAACTGGGCTGGATGGACCATTGGTCTGACTCAGTTTGGCCGTTCTTATGTTCTTATGTGTGTTTGTTACTGCTGCTCTTCACTCTGTAGCCTCCCTACCATTTGTTACTGACATGCATTGCATTGTACCTAAAAACTAGATTGCACGCTCTTCATGCAGCGATGTCTTTCTATTTTGTTCTGAAAAAAGGGCTGCTAAATTCTTTATTTTTATGGTGCTCAGAGGTTTACGAAGCCCTAACGTATTATGGGATATCTTTGCTTGGGGATTATATAGCCGAGATGTAGTCACACTGTATCTTGGAATACCTTCTGTGTGAAAGAATGGTGCACTCTGATAACTGTTCTTTCCAAGTTATAGGGTTGATTCTGCAACATACACTTTAATTTTGCAAGTAGTCCTGTTGGCTTCAAGGGCCTGATCCAAAATCCATTGTAGCCTAGAGGAGTCTTTTCACTGGCTTTGCTTCAGGCCTCAAGTGAGTGCAGGATGGTTTGCAGGACCAGACACCTACTACATTTTACTAATAAATCTAGGTGCTTCATCGTCACCTCAGATGACATTTACACCATACAATTGTGTGTGGAGTGTAAAATATCAGCAGAAAAAACTTACTATATATCCTTTAAGTCTACTAAGTTGCCGGTGACTGAAACTGACAAACTAAATGCAGTAATGACATGTGAGTGACTTGATGTTTTATTTGCTGCCAATGTGTAACTATTTCCCAGGAAATGTCTTATCACAATCCATGTCATGAATAAATCTATTCAGATTAATACTGAAACCTGAAGCCACAGCTTTATTCAGGTAGATTATTAATGCAGTAAGTATAAATGTGCGTTTATCGCAGAAGCTCCCCATATCCCTGTTCTCCTATGAAAAGAAATAAGGAAAGCTTCCCTCCACTCCAGTTTGCTTTATACAGAGTATTGTGATTGAAGCCAAGGCCTGCAGCAAGTGCTCAGCATCTGAATGTACTTGTGTCAAATGGCTGCAGCGATAATAGGCTGCGGATGATGCAGCCTGCATCCTTAGGTCTCCAGAGAGCCCTGCGCTGATAAGGCAAGCTTTGTTCCACTGCGGCATTCCAAAGAGTAAAGACAGCAGCAGTGGGCAGGCTTACAGCTTTGACGAGGGTAGGGAGACGCAGTGTGTGTAAAAGAGCTCGTTGGTCCACCAGTAAACTGTCTGTGATTTGAGCATGGTTTCAATGCATGTTGCCAGTGTAAGGAAATAAGGGATATTATTTTGCCTGCTTTGTTTTCTGTAACTCTGATCAAGATTCCGTGGAAAGAATGCCACGCAAACCTCGTAATCTCAAGGCTGCTTTGCAGGTTTATAAAATATTTGTTGTGGTGAAATTCCTATTTTGCTGTGTATTTTAGAAATTTATGCTATCTCACTAATTTGGAAAGGTACCAGGGGACTTAAGGAGGAAGTGGGAATTGTAGCTAAAAGTTCCTCTGTAATTTTTTTTATACTTCTCTAGGTATACACTGATGGAACAGAGTGTTAACAATCACTAATATTTATACAAGCTGTTTTTAAAAAGTCATTTACAGTTTTTTTTAAATAACTTTAAGTTCACTTATACCAATTTGGCTTAATACTCTTTCCTCTCCTTGAATTAGCAACATTAGTTAACATGGAGTATTTGTGGCACCTTAGAGACTAACAAATTTATTTGAGCATAAGTTTTCGTGAGCTACAGCTCACTTCATTGGATGCATCCGATGAAGTGAGCTGTAGCTCACGAAAGCTTATGCTCAAATAAATTTGTTAGTCTCTAAGGTGCCACAAATACTCCTTTTCTTTTTGCGAATACAGACTAACATGGCTGCTACTCTGAAACCTGTCATTAGTTAACATCACTCTCAGGGCTGGTGGGTGCAGCGTTGCTGCAGAGTTACCCGACTTGATGATGAAACTCAGGGTATGTCTACACTGCAAATGAAGATGTGACTATAGCATGGGTTGGCATAGCTGTGTTATCTTTTATCTAGCTAGCACGGGTAACAATAACAGTGTAGACATGGTGGCACAGGCCAGTGATCCCAGAGTCCCTGGAGATATGGAGAGGGGAGTGTTAAATGGATCCATTTTCTTGTTTTCTTTTTCCTTTCAATTGAATGTACCACTAATTCTGATTGGGAGCAAAGAAGCTAAAGCAAAAGGCTGATATTTTCATATGACAATGGTAAAGAATCACCGTGAAGAGTTCCTTTCTTCTAATATTGAACGAGAAACTTTATTAGAATAAGGAAAAGGTATTATCACTACAGTTATTTATTTGTCTCCGTTTCATTGCAGAGCTTGTCTATATTCTTCCCCAGTGCCCTTTCATAAATGATCTGGAGGATGGTGTGGATTGCACTCTCAGCAAATTTGCGGATGATACTAAACTGGGAGGAGTGGTAGATACGCTGGAGGGGAGGGATAGGATACAGAAGGACCTAGACAAATTGGAGGATTGGGCCAAAAGAAATCTAATGAGGTTCAATAAGGATAAATGCAGGGTCCTGCACTTAGGATGGAAGAATCCAATGCACCGCTACAGACTAGGGACCGAATGGCTCGGCAGCAGTTCTGCGGAAAAGGACCTAGGGGTGACAGTGGACGAGAAGCTGGATATGAGTCAGCAGTGTGCCCTTGTTGCCAAGAAGGCCAATGGCATTTTGGGATGTATAAGTAGGGGCATAGCGAGCAGATCGAGGGACGTGATCGTTCCCCTCTATTCGACACTGGTGAGGCCTCATCTGGAGTACTGTGTCCAGTTTTGGGCCCCACACTACAGGAAGGATGTGGATAAATTGGAAAGAGTACAGCGAAGGGCAACAAAAATGATTAGGGGTCTAGAGCACATGACTTATGAGGAGAGGCTGAGGGAGCTGGGATTGTTTAGTCTGCAGAAGAGAAGAATGAGGGGGGATTTGATAGCTGCTTTCAACTACCTGAAAGGGGGTTTCAAAGAGGATGGCTCTAGACTGTTCTCAATGGTAGCAGATGACAGAACGAGGAGTAATGGTCTCAAGTTGCAATGGGGGAGGTTTAGATTGGATATTAGGAAAAACTTTTTCACTAAGAGGGTGGTGAAACACTGGAATGCGTTACCTAGGGAGGTGGTAGAATCTCCTTCCTTAGAGGTTTTTAAGGTCAGGCTTGACAAAGCCCTGGCTGGGATGATTTAACTGGGACTTGGTCCTGCTTTGAGCAGGGGGTTGGACTAGATGACCTTCTGGGGTCCCTTCCAACCCTGATATTCTATGATTCTATGATTCTATGATTCTGCTACAGAAGGAAAAGAAACTGGAATGAGGACATATTCACAGTATTGATAACGTTGCCCCTCTGCTTAGCAGCATCAGCTTTTGGAGCCTCACAGGGCCATTCATGGCTTTGGAGCAAAAATAGATGTGTGCGTGGTGTAAACAAACAAACTGGGCTACAAAAATTACCAGAGTCAGAGGCAACGCATGGGAGGGGGTCATGTGCCCTGCCCAGATTGGCTGTTTGACTTGTGCTGAGCATGCTCAATAACACTGCTGGAGCTGGCAGCCCTCACTCTGCCTCCTCCACCTCTATCTCTGACCTGAGTCCTGTTTTCTGAAGCAGGGATGGTAAAAACAGCACACAAATAACTAGTTTCCTTTGGTAGAGACCTTGGGCCCAGCAATTCCGCCCTGTGCCTAAGCAAGCAGCAGCTCTCTTCCTGTGGCTCTCTCACAGACTCTCAGCCAAAAATTGAGTATTTGAAGCTTAACACCCAGGTATGTCTACACTTAGAGCTGGGTGTGTAAATTCCAGGTTGAGGAGATGTAGCTCTGAGCTGGCACACTAAATAAAGTGTAGCCCATCTTGCCACTTGCACTGCCAGGACTATCAGCCCCAAGTATGTGCCTATGACCTGGGCACTCTATTTATAGCACGCTAACTTGAAATCATGTGTCCTCAATTTAGGAATCGCACTCCCCCCAGCTCCAATTGTAGACATAACCTCACACTATCTTTGCGAGAATTTCTCATGGGTAGTTAAACTGTGTGTTTAAACTCACAACCCTTGCTCCAGCCCTACCTCCATTCTCTGAAGATGCATGTGGCTATCAGGATTCCTTTGGTGTAACTCTTGTTCAACACACAGGAAGCTCTTGGTGGGTGGGTGGGGAGTGGTGGTGGTGGGTTTTTTTTAATGTCAGACAAAGGAGATTGTTTTAACCCACATCTTACTTTTAATGACTCTCTGATAAACACCAGTGTAAGCCACCAAGACCTCTTTCATAACGATATACTAATATGGCAATGGATTGAACATACTGGAGAACCAGTGTTGGGAGAACAGCTATCTAACCTATCCAAGCATACATGCCACACGCTGGTCACTGTAGGCACTACATCACAAATACATCTGTATGGGAGGAAGGAGGTATTTCTAGTAGCCACTTAATGCTTTTTACCCTTAGAGACTTGTGCCTATAGTGTGGTCAAACTATGTGAAACATTATTAGCTAACATCAGAATCTGAGATAATCAGTTGTGAGGTCAAATGGAGGGAGAGGTAAGAAAACAAGTTGGTGTGTCTTCCACTCCCCTTTAGTGACTGACCTTTAAAAAGGGAGGAAGGGTGGAATTTCCCCCCTTCTTGCAAATGCTAAGAGAAAGAACTGGTATTGCTTCACTGTTCTTGTAGAAAGCATTAATCTAATGTGTTTAGTTTGTAAATGCGTTGCTAGAAAATTAACTTATCATCCATGGGGGGAAAAACTGAAGTAAAATATTAATGTTTCTGCTGCAAAAATAAGAAAACAAGTAAAAATGAGCTAGTTTTGCTTCCTTTCTCACAATACTGTGAGTATTTAGTTTTATTAGCAGAGCTGGATCATACAAATTATAACTCAGAAAAAAATGTTGTACCAACCTGGAGCTTTCAGAGATGCACCTCACTGCAAAAAAAAAACAAAAAAAAACCCAAAAAAACCTATTAAAAGGAATTGTGCTTTCTCATGCAAGAGAAACACAATGATTTTCTAAAATGAAGCCTAATAGAAACTGTCAGTAATACCTATAAAACTCTTTGCAGAAAAATCCACTGCCTCTGTTTTCCATGTTGGCCTTTTGAATTGTGTCTAGTTGTGCTTCCATCATAACAGTGGAATAATTTTCTTCAGAGACTCTGAATACTGAGATGATTTAACCTTCAGAATAGAATTTATGATAAAGTATTCAGCTTTAATTTCTAGATATACAGCATTCACATTGACTTTTTAAAATTGTGTAGTATTGAGTACCTTGGACTAAATTCTGCTCTCAGTTGCTCTGGCGCAAATCCAGAGCAACTTCAATAAGTCAAGGAGTTGTTACTTTGGATTTATATTGGGATAACTAAGGACAGAATTTAGCTCATGTCCTGAAAAAAAAATTAATGCAAATGTTCAGTCTTATTAAATTGGTGGCATATTATTGCATCAATTTAGAAAAAAATTCTGGTAACTGACCATGCAGTGTAATAATACTATTTCAAATGAAAAGATGGTTTCTTTGGTACCCTATATCTTTTTCCTAAAAATTTTCTATAACTTAAGTACCTATGTGATGACAATCTATTTTACAAACTCACTCAACAACTTTATAGTGACTGTTCCACATTTCAGCAAGAGAAACTATATGCCTGTCCAAAACAGAAAAGTGAGCTACAAAGCAGGTTTGTTCTTAGTTGGAACACTGTGTGTGGAGTTGGTAAATTAACATAATGGAGAGGGTGAATGACTGGTACAACCGAAACATATTTGTATAGCCACATAGGTGCAGGGAGTGTACAGCATATAAACCCATTATTCCAAGTCAATGACATAGCAAAAGACACAATTTAGCAATGTTCGACAGAGTGTCGCTTCTGTAATCTAGCCGGTGCTATAGTATAGTGGTGTTCGCAGCTGAATAACTGGATTAGAGTTCCATTTAGATATCCATTTCATGAAGGGGGATCATAGTTCACTGGGCTGGTTGAAATGACAGAAGAAAAGATTTTAGTTGATTTGTGGAAAAAAGTTATAACCCTTCACCTTTAAATATGACTGCAGCATTTCACTGAAGATGTGGTGTTAGTGTACCTTACTAAATGACGGTGAGAGACAGAAAAATATCATTAGGATCATATCTGGCTTTTTGCAAACTAAAATTAAGGCAGATATGCGAAGACCAATAATTATCAATGGGGAACATTTTCAAAATGTAGTTTTAAAAAAGAAGCAGATGCAGGATTTGACAATCCCTGTACATAGAATTTTGTTTAACATTGTCCACACTATCTGTATGAAGTGTTAAGAAAAACTTTTATGTTTATGTTAGATCAAAGGTGGGATGTGTGTAAAAAGCAGTGCGATCAGCAGTCACTTCAAATTATACAACAAATTGAATGTCTCAAACGTTATCAGTTTTACAGAAACTTAACTGATTTCTGTAAAACAGCTCAAATATTGAGCTGAAGTGGGATGTAATTTGAGTTATTAATTGAGACCCTCTTGTATTACTCTTATCTGTACTATAAAACAAGTGATATGTTAATCCTAATGGACTACAGCATAATTAGAGATGGTACAGCAAGTTTGGGAATGTTTGAAATATGGTCTTGGTCTAAATTATCTGATTGAGTCACAGATTTCAAGGTCAGAAGGCACTGTTGTGATCACCTACTCTGACCTTCTCCTTAGCACAGGTCATAGAACTGCACTTACTGCTCCAAGTGCTAAAAAAACAACCTCTTACTTTTATAGCACCAAAAACTCTGATGCACACACCTATGAACTTTGGAGTGTTTTATGCTTAGTGCTTTACATTCTGAATACATTTTCTTGATGACATCTTCCCCAATTTATAATAAGAAAAATCTGTGCAGAAAGATTTTGTATTTAAAAGCTGCTAACAAATAGAATTTTTTGGGAAAAAATTTACCTCCTGGATCATGAATTCTGCCTGATTATCTGCATGTCTTCTCTCAGAGAGGAGATGTTTGACTTAAAAACAAAAGTCAAAGATCTCTTTCCCTCTTTTTGTAATGTTTCTAAGATACAACTAAAATATCTAAAGAGCTTACTTTTATCAAGCCAAAATTCTTCTTCAAGATATGTTAAACTCAGTTGTGTAAGTTTTCTGTGACTAAAAAGTGTTCAGCTGTTCACGGCAAAGGTATCACTATTTAAAGAATTTCTAAAAGAAAGCCGTGCACTTGTTAGCTACCGTGTTATCTATTCCATTGGTAGAAATATTGGTTCCAAAACTTGTAGCTCATAATTTTAGTACTTACACTAAGAAATCCTGATTTACTGAATTTCGTAAATCAGAGGGACTTGTTCACCATTTAAAAGTCCTATTCTTAATCAGATTAGCAGGAGACAAGTATGCCAACACTTTTATGGCTGATTTAGAACAACTTTTCCTTCTCCTCCCCTAGTGCCCCTACTCTATTTGCACTACATTGATAACATCTTCATCATCTGGACCCATGGGAAGGAGGCCCTTAAAGAATTCCATCCAGATTTCAACAATTTCCACCCCACCATCAACCTCATCCTGGACCATTCCACACGAGAACAAATGCAGAGTCCTGCACTTAGGACGGAAAAATCCCATGCATTGCTACAGACTAGGGACCGAGTGGCTAGGCAGCAGTTCTGCAGAAAAGGACCTAGGGGTTACAGTTGACGAGAAGCTGGGTATGAGTCAACAGTGTGCCCTTGTTGCCAAGAAGGCAAATGACATTTTGGGCTGTATAAGTAGGAGTATTGCCAGCAGATCGAGGGACATGATCATTCCCCTTTATTTGGCATTGGTGAGGCTTCATCTGGCGTACTGTGTCCAGTTTTGAGCCCCACACTACAAGAAGGATGTGGAAAAAATGAAAAGAGTCCAGCGGAGGGCAAAAAAAATGATTAGGGGGCTGGAGCACATGATTTATGAGGAGCGGCTGAGGGAACTAGTCTTATTTAGTCTGGAGAAGAGAAGAATGAGGGGGGATTTGATAGCTGCTTTGAACTACCTGAAAGGGGGTTCCGAAGAGGATGGATCTAGACTGTTCTCAGTGGTAGCAGATGACAGAACAAGGAGTAATGGTCACAAGTTGCAGTGGGGGAGGTTTAGGTTGGATATTAGGGAAAAACTTTTTCACTAGGAGGGTGGTGAAGCACTGGAATGGGTTACCCAGGGAGGTGGTGGAATCTCCTTCCTTAGAGGTTTTTAAGGTCAGGCTTGATGAAGCCCTGGCTGGAATGATTTAGTTGGGGATTGGCCAAGGTTTGAGCAGGGGGTTGGACTAGATGACCTCCTGAGGTCCCTTCCCACCCTGATATTCTGTGATTCTAAGAGATCCACTTCCTGGACACTACGGTACAAATAAGCGATGGTCACATAAACACCACCTTATACCGGAAACCTACTGACCACTGTACTTACCTACATGCCTCCAGCTTTCATCCAGACCACATCACACCATCCATTGTCTACAGCCAAGCTCTAAGATACAACCACATTTGCTCCAATCCCTCAGACAGAGACAAACACCTACAGGATATCTATCAAGTGTTCTTAAAACTACAATACTCACCTGGTGAAGTGAAGAGAAAGATTGACAGAGCCAGAAGGGTACCCAGAAGTCACCTACTACAGGACAGGCCCAACAAAGAAAGTAACAGAACATCACTAGCAGTCACCTACAACCCCCAACTAAAACCTCTCAGCGCATCATCAAGGATCTACAACCTATCCGCAGGACGATCTCTGACTTTCACAGACCTTGGGAGACGGGCCACTCCTTGCTTACAGACAGCCCCCCCCAACCTAAAGCAAATACTTACCAGCAACTACACACCACACATCAAAAACACTAACCCAGGAACCAATCCATGCAACAAACCCCGTTGCCAAATCTGTCCGCATATCTATTCAAGGAACACCATCATAGGACCTAACCACATCAGCCACACCATCAGGGGCTCGTTCACCTGCACATCTACCAATGTGATATGCCATCATGTGCTAGCAGTGTCCCTCTGCCATGTACATTGGCCAAACTGGACAGTCTCTATGCAAAAGAATAAATGGATACAAATCAGACATCAAGAATTGTAATGTTCAAAAACCAGTAGGAGAACACTTCAGTCTCCCTGGACACTATAACAGACTTAAAAGTGTCAATTCTTCAACAAAAACACTTTAAAAACAGACTTCAACAAGAAACTGCAGAACTGGGATTAATTTGCAAACTGGACACCATCAAATTAGGGCTGAATAAAGATTGGGAGTGGATGGGTTACTACAAAAAGTAATTTCCCCTTTGCTGATACTTACCCCTTCTTGTCAACTGTTGAGAATAGGCCACTTCCACCTTATTTGAATTGGCCTCGTTAGCACTGACCCTCACACTTGGTAAGGTAACTCCCATCTTTTCATGTGCTGTGATATATACGGCTTACTGTATTTTTCACTCCATGCATCTGATGAAGTGGGTTTTAACCCATCAAAGCTTATGCCCAAATAAATGCATTAGTCTCTAAGGTGCCACGTTGTTTTTGCTGATACAGACTAACATGGCTGCCACTCTGAAACCGGAGACAAGTGTTCACTCTGACTTCATTTCATATGGAACATTACTTAAGTTTTCATTGGAACTGTGGGTAGACTCTTGACTACCTCACTTCCATCAGGGAAACCCTATAGCTATGAGGCTCACTAACAAAAGCTGTAGTGTATAATGTATTCTTTCAGTATGTGCTTAAGTATGTTGTTTCAACAATAGATCTGCAGCAGACTATGAAGAAAGGGCATAATCTTTTTTTGGGTGGGATTTTCCAAAGTGCCTAGTTGATTTAGGAGCACAAATTCAAGTTCTTTGGCTGCTTATGTACCAATACTAGGCTTTGGTTAAGATTTAGAGGAGGAAGGATAGGGAGAGAATAATGTTCTCAGCCATCTGTTCTGGGTAATAACATTCCATTGCAGTAATCACAGTACAGGGAGGGTGAGGGAGGCCAAATGTCAGACCCAGAATCAGGGTATCTAGCCAGGAATCAGAGATGAAGAACAGAGTCCCTCTGAAGCAATGAACAAGTGCAGGGTCTGTTGTAGCAACAGGCTGGTTACTGCCAGGTTGTACAGAAAGCTTCCTGGAACACTTTCCATACTCGGAAAGTATTCCTGGACCAATTGGAGGTCATGGAGATAGAGGGGGGTAGTGCCAAACAGGTCTTCTATGGAGGGCACTTCCAGTGGTGCTTATTCTCAAGGTTTATAAGACATTGATCGCAGCTCTGCTATAGCTGTCAGGTTGTGGCATGGAAGCATTAGTCACCTGTGGCCCTGCAGAACTGGGTTCTAGTTCTCTGGATTTTTACATGTTGAATCAAGCTCTCAGCCACTTATAATAGATGTATATTTGCTCCAGAAGAGTAAGAAGCTAATCTTGATAAAATGTATTTGTTACTCATTAATTAACTGCTGACTGTGTGCAATCTTAATTACAGTCAGATAATGTCTACAGAGTCTTGAACATGTGAAGTGCTGTGTAAATGCAAGTATTTTTTTCTTTTCTTTAGAAGCACCTTTATTGGGTAGAAATATATGTAATATAAGGTCTATTCCAGATCTTAATGGAAGATAAGCAGAGTTTTTCCACTTTCTTCAGTTGGAAAAGGATGTTAGTTTTAAGAAGATGTAATTTTAACTAAATTAAATTCTAGAAAGTTAAATCCTATTAAACTGTAACTGAAGAAGGAAGTGGTGTTGCTGCTCTTAACTTGATAACTAATACAAACAATAAAACACACTTACATTTATGTAGAGCCTTCTACTTCAGTTCAATATTCATTAAAATATATATACTGATGTTAATAATTTTGAATTAGCAAGTACACACTTCTCTTTAAGTACTATTTACATGCTAAACCGGAATTGTCAAGTATAGCAATTTTAAGTTATTTCTCCTGCCCTGGGGAAAATATCAGTCATAATGTATTTAAGTTGGGAGTGGGGGGCGGGAGAGGGAAGTATCTCCCCTTTCTCTTTAATTCTCGACTCAAAGCTAAATGGTTTTTATTCAGAGTTCATTTTAGGTCAGACCAAGTATGTAAAATTTACCCCAAAGAGTTCTTTTTTTAAAAGTTGTGTTTAGAAAAAAATTTAGATGGAAATTGATGTGCATTCTTTACAACAGTAACTGCCGTGTGACAAGTGCAGTATACAATATTAAGCATCGCAAGAGTATAGCCAGCTTTGGAATGTAACCAGGCAGCCATTCTGTGCCAGAAATACTGCTGTTCAGACTCTCCTACAATGGCTAAACTAGGCACTGACGAGGAGAATCCATAGTGGTTCAGCTGAACTGGTGCTGAAAGCTATCTCATTACAAATCCAGATAGGCAATAAGCCATTTGGTATTATCTCAGTAACGGGAGGTTATCTTAATAATAATTAATAAAAAATAATGCTGGTAGAAAGTTTAGTTAAAAGGAAAAGGTTAAGACTTATGTTTGTAGGTTTCATTTACTATCGTTTTGGGAATCTCAGCTAGACTTCTTTTTGTCAGTATGTCATAGCATCTGGACACTTACAGAGCGAGCGAGCAGTGCTTTGATACACAGAGCTCTTTTTATGGAAACTGTAGGCCTGGTTTTCGGAAGTGCCAAAGACGTTCAGCTACAAGTGCACAAAACATCTGAAAATCAGACCATACCTTTGTCTCTGTTTTTCTTGATCTAAAGTAAAAAGCAACAGTCTGCCTTCAATCTGAATGACTTTGATATCAGCTTTTTGAAAAAACAAAACAAATATAAAGTCTCCATGAAAACAGTGTTTTTTATGGTTATGGTGACTCTATGATAGTTTACATTTTGAGCTGAAACACTAAAATGGAGAGCCTGCCAGATTTAAAAGTTTAAAGGAGTAGTAGTTATGACTTCTTTATCTAACAGTAGCCACTGGATACTGACAACTGCTGTGTTACAGGGGTGTGATAACCTTTTGTGATCCTCATGCCAGGAAATTATCAGCACTCCTGCGTGTCTTGCCCTTATAAGAATAATAGTTCTGTAGCTACATGCATCACACAAGCTTGATGTTTTCTTTTACATATTTGAAGAATAAAAGTAAAGATACTGAGTGTTTGAAAAATCACATACTGCACTCCAGTATCTTGTTAAATCTTTCAGTGGAAAGTCCCAAGTTATTAAAAACAGGGGATGGGTATACAAGTGTTCATTTATCTGAACCTTCTAACATGCATTCTCTGCATTTATTTCAGTATATGATTATCTGAATCTTGTATTGTACATTGAAATAAGGACATACTTTGTATTTAGTCCAGTATAAGGACATTCAGTGTTTTCTTTTTATTATTAGAAAAAAGCAAACAACGAATTCAATTATAAAACCTCTGTTAATGTTAATACAACATTATAGTTGAATTTAGTGACACAAAAGTCGAGCCATTTTAAAGTTAGGCAGGTTTTGAATTTAACCCTATAACTCTATCAGAATCAATGGAGTTATACCAGGGATGAGTTTGACTCATAATTTCTATAGCAGGCACACTTCTTACATTGCCCATGTAATTAAAGAAAAAGAATTTATGCAAGCCATTTATTCTATTATCATAAAAACAGTATTATACATACAAATAGAATGAGTTGCAGCTGATGCAAATCTGTAATTTCAAACTTATTTTATGCTTAAATTTTCACCAATAATGCATTAATTAATTTAGAGCATGGTTTTGGGAATACTGCCATTGACTTGGTAGATTTGGTCATTATATTTGCACTATAAACAGTGTAGCTACAACTACATGTTTTACTGCATCACCTATATTAAGGAGTGGATTGGCAATGGAGATGCACAACTGGGCTTTAAAGCTCTTTGATATTCACTTGAGTCTTTGTAAGGAAAGATTTGACTCTTTCTCTTCCAGTGCTAGTTTGCCAAGTTTAGTGTAAATTGAAAAAGCTACTTCCTAGTGCAAAATTGAAAAATACAGTATTTGCTGCATATTAATAACATAATACTGAAACGTAATGGATTTTTCATGACCAGTTGGCTAATGACTGTGATAGTCTTGTGACAGGAATTCTAAGACTTGATAGCGTGGATCACACTTCAATTGTTTGTCCTGTAGGGGCATCTCTTCTCCCATTTGCAACTGGGTGGATCATCTCCCTTCCCTTGCATAATCCCATCCTAGTCGACTGGCAACTACAGTAGTTCCTCTCATAGGAAATTCACATTAGGAAAATATTTGATTTTTGTCATCTTCTAGTGGGATTTAACAAATAGAAACCAGGAGAGTTAGCACCATAGAGCAACCAACTCTCCGTGTTATGGCTGTTAAGGAGGTGGGGGAGGGAGACAGAGTCTATGGGAGAGCCAAAATGATCTGTGCCCAGGTTTTTTTGGTGATAGAAAAAAACTATAAAAAAGGATACTTGTAGGATGAAGTATATGGTTTATTGATCATGAATATAGAAGTAATAAAAGTTAATGCCACAAAATTATTGTAGTTGACTCTCCTTGGTTTAAAACAGATAGCTTTGATACAGGCAAGCTGAACACACTGAGAAGATACTTGCCCCTAAGGAAAAATATGTAATGATTTTCAAAGGCTCTTGAAATAAGCATTATGGGCAGTAATTGTTTGTTCATTCCTTCTCCCACCCATCTCTCAGCTTGCCATCATCTCTACAGAATTGCTAATTTCTTCTGCTACAGAACTTTACCAACTGGCAATAACTACCAGTTCTATCCTTTCTCCCCCCCCAAAACCCCGATTCTCTTCTATTCCTTACCTAGATCTCTAGTGTCCCTGCTCTCACCAAAGCTGACCATAACCATACCATCTCCTCTACAAAGAGAACCACCTCAACTCAGCTCACAAAGTTTTTCCACTCCAGCTGTGCATGTTGTTATCTTCAAAGTATTTTGCCATCTGTATTGCATTTGGTATTTTTGATTTCTTTTTAGTATATGTATTTGTACTATAAATAACTTTTCACATCCCAGGGTAGATAAAAATCAATTATTTTTTCAAAAAAATTAAAAAAAACAGATTTTTTTAAGAATTTAAACCTGATTTTTTATAAAATGCTTTTTTTCTCAAAAGGCATATCTACAGGTACATTATAGCTCAAAGATATCTCATCATGGAATAGGGATTATAAATTCTAATTCTATAGTCTGAGACAATATATTCATGTAATGTTTAAGAAAAGTTTTGTAAATGAGTTCCAATAGTTCATGGATTAAGGGACCCAATCTTATAGGGTTCCAGGGGCTTCTGTATAGATTATTTAGGTTAATCTTTCTATCTACCCAATGGGACTCAGTACTCAGTCTAGATGATGCCATCAGAGATGTTTTGTTTTGCAGGTCTCAAACTGTAGATTTGTGTCTCCAGAGATAACATGCTTGTTAACAGCAAAAATGTTCTTAAATAAATAATATATAGAGGTGAGAAATAACAGACCTCAACCCTATTGTGCCTCTGCAAACTTGTGTACACAGAGTCAATCCCTTAACTCTCTCTAAAAGTACAAAGTTTCAAAAAATTCAATGAATAGAAGATTGTTGGGGGCAGAATAGATCTGGACAAGGAGAAGAAGTCTGGAGATAAATATGAGAAGGGAGGGACAGGCAGTAGAAACAAAAGTGAAACTGTTTGAGCAGCATATTCCAGAAGTCTTGAGGTCTTTCTGAATGTAGCCTTCAATGATTTGAGTCTACCATTCTCTCACTAGAAGGGAAAACCTAATGGCAGCAGGCTGTAAAAGAGACCCAGTTTGGGAATATTTTAATGAAATTCCTTTACCTGACGGTAAGACAGGCATGTAAGCAAAATGCAAACAGTGCAACAAAGAAATGCAAGCTCTGGTTGTCCGAATGAAACAACATCATGAGAAGTGTTCCTTCTCAGGAGGAAGCTGCGTTGAAGATAAGTGGAACATGTCTGATCTTGCAGGATCTTCAGGTTGGTAAACTTCTTTATTTCATACTTCTTTCTTAAGGACAGCAGGTCTTCCTTCTGGACTATTTTTGACTTCTCATGTTTGAGCAAAAAATATAGTTGCTAATCTATGACAGGGGTGGCCAACCTGAGCCTGAGAAGGAGCCAGAATTTACCAATGTACATTGCTAAAGAGTCACAATAATACGTCAGCAGCCCATCAGCTCCAGCCCTGAGCGCCTCCCGCCTGCTGGCAGCCCCACCAGTCAGCGCCTCCTTGCCGCAGTCAGCTGTTTCACATGTGCAAGAGGCTTGGGGGGAAGTGGGTGGGGAGGAGTGAGGGCATGGCAGGCTCAGGGGAAGGGGCAGGGGTCTTGGGGGAAGGGATGGAGTGGGGAAAGTGCCTGGGGCAGAGCAGGGGGTTGAGCAGTGAGCACCACCTGGTACACTGGAAAGTTAGCATCTGTTGCTCCAGCCCTGGAGTCAGTGCCTATGCAAGGAGCCACATATTAACCTCTGAAGAGCCCCATGTGGTTCTGGAGCCACAGGTTGGCCACTCCTGCACTATGGTACTATCATTTTAGATGCAGTTGTGATAAAAAATAAATAGCTGAAATAGGCAGATCTTCCTTTTACAATTTCACCTTTAAAGTAGTACCGAGTATCAGTGAATGCAATGAGTAATACTAAATGAGCAGTATGGTAATAATTAAATAACTGCATTGACTTATTTTGTTTAGGAGAATCCATTGTCAACATACAGGGTTCTGAAGACTATCCACCTTCAAGATCACCATCATTTTCTATAGTTTCAGAGTTATCTTCCAATTATAGTGATTCATTCACATCATGTATGTCACACAGCCACAGTATATCACCTGTAGCAAAAAGAAAAAAAACCTCCATCATCCAGAAACAACCATAGATAAGTTTGTGATAAGAACCAGCAGATTACAAAAAGAGTTAATTAATGAAAAAAATTACCCGGTTTGTTTATACAACAAAGTCTCCTTTCCATATGCTTGAGAACCCACACTTCATTAACATGGTTCAGTCATTAAGACCAGGATACAGTCCACCCAACAGAGCAGATGTCACAGGCAAATTGCTGGATAAAGTGTATGAAAGAGAAATTGACCAGTGTGCAAAAGGTCTAGAGAGTGAAATTGTTAACCTGAGTCTCGGTGGAGCAATGTCCACAATGATCCTGTTGTACGTACTTGTGTGACAACAGAAGAAGGGAATGTCTTCCTTACAGAAACGATACATCAGGAAATGCACACACACAGCAAATACTTACAAAAAGTTGCAATAAAAGCTATAACAAACTCGGGGGAAGAAATTCAAGTGTCTAGTACGGAGTCACAGACAATGCTGCAAATGTATCCAAGATGAGAAGAAATTATTTAGAAGAGAGTGAAGAGAGTCCCAGGCTAATAACATACGGTTGCAGTGCTCATTTGATGCACCTCCTAGCCAAAGACTTCAGTGTTCCAGAAATAAAGGCTAATGTTGAAATTGCAAAATACTTCTGTAACAACCGCTTCGCAGCAGCTGCTCTGAAAAAAGTGGGAGGAACCAAGCTAACTCTCCCCTCTCAAGACATGCGATGGAACTCCGTACTGGACTGTTTTGAGCACTGTCTCAAGAACTGGCCTAATCTGATGACAGTTTGTGAACAAAATCATGAAAAAATAGATGGCACTGTCACAGACAGAGTTCTCAATGTTGGGCTTAAGAGAAATGTTGAACTCATGCTGAGTACCCTGAAGCCTTTTTCTGTAGCCTTGAACAAAATGCATGGAAATAGCTGTTTTATTGCTGATGCTGTTGAAATTTGGAAGGAGCTGAGTTAGATCTTAAAAAGAGAAATACGCAATGACAGAGTTAAATTACAAGCATTAAAAAAACAAATGGGACAAGCACTATCTCCAGCTCATTTTCTTGCAGATATTCTCAATACTTGGTACCAGGGTCAAACCATAACTGCTGAAGAAGAGGAGTTGGCTATGACATGGACATCCAGCAATCATCCCTCCATAATGCCAACTATAATAAACTTCAGAGCTAAGGGTGAACCATTCAAGAAATTCATGTTTGCTGATGTTTTAAAGGAAGTCACACCACTGACTTAAGCACTTGGATTCAGAGACTGTTGAAATGATGATCTCACTTTTTAACATCAGTAGCTTCTTCTGCCCATGTAGAAAGAATATTTTCTTCCTTTGGACTAATTCATTCCAATTGAGAAATCACTTGGGTCCTGAAAGCAGAAAAGCTTGTTTTTCTTTTCCAGATTATGAACAAACAGGAAAATGAAGGTGAACATGACGGAGTTAGCTGCAGAAGCCAATATTTTAAATTTCTGATGTTGACCTGGCTGACACGGGCAATTTTTAAAAAAAAATCTCATTTAACTATTTTAGTTAAAAACAATTTTAACAAAAACAAACCTGATTTTAAAAAACTTGAATGTTTAAATTAAAAAATTCATGTGCTTGTTTTGTTAAAATATTATGTTTGCTGTTGAAGAAAAAAATCCAGAATACATAACGTTGTTGTTTTAGTTAAATAAAACAATTGAAATGTCTGTCTGGTGATGTTCTCCACCTAATACAGCATGGCAAGAAAATCCTCCAAATATTAATGATAGTTCACCTCCCAATGACTGCATAAATATCTGCTTCAATTATCTTTGGTAAATGAGATAACCAAACAATCATTCATTTTCTGATATAGCTGTAAAACTAATCTGAAAAGTTTTCAAAATAAATTTAAAAATGTATAGTGTGTACCTTCTAAAAATGAAACCTACATCTATCTATGAGTTGTGAAGAATATGTATGAAGATTATAACCAACAAGGATGCACTTTTATGTAGAAATCCATGATTAAATCGAGTCTTCCTGACTAGTGATTTAAAACAAATCCACCATCACATCCCCAATGAACTATTGCTGGAATTGTCCTTGATTTATTTGTGTAGATAATACATTGTTCACTTACACAGAAGAGAAAAAATTGTATGGCTTGTGGTATGCAGGAAGTCAGACTAAATGTTCATAATGCTGTATTCTTTCTTCTATGAACCCATGATTTATAAACCTATATTTTGAGTAGCCAAGAGACTGGTACATTTGGCTTTGAAGAAGCACTGTGATTTACTTGTCAAGAATGTAGTGATATCATTTCGCACACATGCTCAGGATGAATTTAACTCTTTATCATAAGAAGAAAACATTCCTAGACGCATAACACAGGTGTATGGGGGTGGGGTGGGAGAAGTATCTGCTCAATATCTCATATTTGGTCAGGATCCAAATTAAAAATAAGCATTTGACTGTGAGAAGTATTTTTAGTACAAAATGTTTTTACTTCAAAAACACATGCAGTGAATAATTTCCTAAATGATGTGCTAACCGTCTAAAAGCCTGATGGAAAAGGTCTTCTGTCTACATCATAGCTTGGTGCCAAAGCTGTGTTACTAAAAAGCCTGTATTCTTGCTGTGTGCCTCCATATCCTGGTGATTCAAGTCAGATTGAAAACAAAATGTGATGTCTACAATTTTTAAAGATGCTTTGTATCTTGGAGGGGTGGGAGCAAATCTTGAATTCCTTACTGAGTTTCTATTTGGGTCCTGAATGCAACAAAACTCCTACTGACATCAATACATGATTTACTGGTATAAAGACAGAGTAGGAACTGAGTAGAAACTGAGTACAGTTTTCAGGATTTGGATCTTGGCGGTTAAAATGGAAGGGAACAAAAACAGTAAAATCAAAGCCTTTATCTGGGAGGAAAAAATAGTATGAATTTTACTAAGTAGGTCCTTTCCCTCTATATTCCAACTGCCTTTGTTCTCTCTGCCAAATTTAGGCTCTCTCTGTCTCCCACTCCCATTCTCTCCTCCCTTCTTTTAGACATGATTCCATTGTTTCTACTACACCAGCTTTCTGCAAGAGTCTCCTCCTTTTTTCCTGCCTCTCTGATTCCTCATCTCTTTATTTACAATAATCTAGTGGGGAATGAGGAAGTGGTTGGGGCACGAGCCTAGGGCTTGGGAGATGCAAGCTAGATTCCCTGCTCCACCATAGACTTCTTATGACTTTGGGCAAGTCACTTAGGGCATGTCTAAACTGTGGTGATCAATCCACCAGGGGTTGATTTAGCGGGTCTAGTGAAGACCTGCTAAATCAACCACTGATTACTCTCCCGTTCACTCCAGTACTCCACTGGAATGACAAGCATAAAGTAAGTCAACAGGAGAGTTTCTTCCATCGATCCAGTGTGGTGTAGACACTGCCATAAATCAGCCTAAGTTACGTCGACTCCAGCTATGTTATTCACGTAGCTGGAGTTGCGTAATTTAGGTCGACTTAACCCCATCGTATAGACCTGCCCATCTCTCTGTGCCTTAGTTCCCATCTGTAAAATGGGGATTATTGCACTGTCATTCCTCACAGGGATCTTGTAAAGATAAAGATTGTAAGGTGTCCATATACTATGAAGATGAGTGCTATTGCAATACCTAAGCTAGATGGATAGCATGGGGCTAGGAGCCATTAATTCCTTTTCATAACAGATTTCTCTTGTTTTTCAGTTCTTTGAAAGTGACCCTTTAAATAGCTTGTCTGAGTTAAATGTTGCCAAAAGTCATATCTGTCATTGATGTGCAGTGAAGTAAGTCATGTTGGACAAAATTTTCAAGAGTAGCTTCTGATTTGTGTGCTCAATTAGACACACCTGGGCCCTGATTTCAGAGGTGTGGAGTACCTACAGCAACTGATTTCATTTTGCCATTGTCTCTGAAAGTAAGGTAGACTCATGTCTAATGTGGGGCACTCAATAATGGAGGCACCTAAATCACAGGTCACTTTTGTAAATGTTAGCCTTAATTTTTCTCTCCCACGTCTTCATCATCTCTGAAATGGCTAAAATGTATCTTCTTTACAGGGTTGTTGTAAGGCGTAATTGATTTGTCTGTGCATTTCCATGTAAATATCAAGTGTTTTGTAAGGACTGGCTTTGTATAGAAAAGAATAATTAGAAATTAAAGTTCTTGGTTTTTGAACTTGTTTGCATAACAACCTGGCCCAGTAGTACAAAAATGTTTCCTTCAACTTAAAAACAGCAACAACAGCAACAACAAAAAGAAGAGTTGCCTATATCTATTCTAGTGTATGCATGTGCTGTTGAGTACAGTTCAGTAACTCATTTACCCATTATTAGTGGTGTTAAATATGTACTAATATCCTTTAGAGAGATAGTATAACGTTTTCTACTTCAACACAAATCCTTTCCAGTTTAAAACTCTGAATTATATTTTACCAGATAGCAGCAGCCTCATTTCAGTTTTCTTCATAATATGTCTTAGGAGAAATAGCTCAGAAAGATCTCTACATCCAGTATTGAAGTAAAATGCATAATTTATTAATTGAGAAACAACTCTATGCTTTGTAATAGAATTTTTTAGATTATTTGTATGCCTAAAGTATATCAATAGCCAAGAAGGACAGAGATTGTGGTGTGTTGCCTTTTATTTAGGTGCTGCTTTTAATTAGACTAATAGTTGTTTTCCATTTAACACTCTGCTGTGGTCTGTCTGTCTCATGCATATTAATTGACAAAGTGTCTTGTGCAAGATCATAACATTTAAAAACAAATGGGCTATATTGCATCTAGATTTCCCCCCTATGTTTGTTTAAATTCACATTGGTGCCATGCAGTCATACATATCACATTTGACTTTATTAACATTTTCTTTCCCCCACCTATTTAAATAGTGCCCATGGTAACTTTAAAAAAATTAAGTAAACAAATATACTGCAGTAATTCCTCTTTAGACTCTTGTGCAGTATTTATACATAATGGTAAAGGTTTATTTTCAAAGGCATCCATTGTACAGAATTGGAAAAATGTGCATAATTAAGCGAGAGTAGCTTCAGAAAATGTGGAGATTAGAGGCTTATGCAAGCTTTATTGCTACATATGAGAGATTCAGGGATTTCCCTAGGACAAGAGAAAACCCAGAATTCCTACGTAAATGTAATCAAGTCATGTCTGCTTCAAAAGCTCCATGTTTAGTTCAGGCAGCTATTCGGTATAAACTGAGACAATGTCAGGAGAGCATTTCTTGAGGAAGATCCTTTTCACCATCATGAGTGATGCTAGAAGCCATGTCAAGCATGTTAAAAAAATCAAACCTTTGTCAAGAAGACCAAATAGAAATAATCCCAGAAAAGGAGGAAGTGGAGTATTCAGAGAGCTTAAAAGCTTTGTAGCTAGCTTGTGATACGAAAATTAAATAAAATATTTTAAATCTGTAGTAATAAACTGATTGTATAAGGTATGTCTGGAAAAATGTAGGTCTATCCCTTCAACATTCACATTGATCGATTTGATACACTGTTTATTTCTATGAAATGTGATTTAAAATATATTTTTAAAGGTATTATTTCTCTGGGAAGTAAACCAGCACCAGATTGAACAGATTTCAGAGTAGCAGCCGTGTTAGTCTGTATTTGCAAAAAAGAAAAGGAGTACTTGTGGCACCTTAGAGACTAACAAATTTATTTGAGCATAAACTTTTGTGAGCTACAGCTCACTTCATTGAACAAAGTTAGGTTTTTCATACACTGCCATTTTTATCCCATCCTAGGGATCTGAATCTGTTTTAGATTTGTATCTGAAATCTCTACATACCGGAGGATCTAGTTTGAGTGGTTATCTTCAAAACTTCCTTCCCCGTACATAAAAAATAGTGACTCTGTAGTGCTATCACAACTTTTGTATCCTGAGTCCATCCTGTATCCTCCGGCTTATAGAACGTCACTGCAGCATCAGCCAAGTGCCCCTAGACCTTGAAAATAGCTTTTTCATTAACATTGCTAAGAAATTCCTCTGGCTTCTTAATTGTAGAATGATATTAAATATTAAGGCAAAAATTGTTACTTACACGTAAATAAGATACAAATCTCAGAACATTTGCAATTAAAAGCTGGTTCATATTGCAGTTATGAATTTGTAAATTTTTTGTTTCATCCTGAGTATTCCAAGGGTCTTATGTCTTAAGCTTCCCCTACACTTATTCTAGGACTCTTCCCCCACCCTTCTCCTTTGGTGGCGGGGGCGCAGGTGTAAACCATATGGGAGGAAATATAATCTTAAATTGTGAACATGGGCTCAGGAAATATAGATTTAATTCCTGACTCTGCCATAGGCTTCCTATATGACTCTTCTCAAGTCACTTAATCTCCTCATGCTTCATTTCCCCACCTGGGAATGGAGATAATTTCTTGCCTCACAGGTATGTGTTAAGGATAAATTCATTCATTAACATAGAGGCATTCAGATAATATGGTGACTGGGGCCATATCAGAAGCTAGATTAATCAGGAACCCATCTGTCTCTGAGGCAGTGGTATTCACTTTAGACCAGGGGTCTCAAACTCCATTTACCTTAGGGCCAGTGCCAGTCCTCAAATCCTTCCAGCGGGCCAATAATGTTACTGAAGATGGTGTTCATAAAAGAAAACATTTATATTGTATTTTTTATTTTGAACTTCTTAGAAATAATAAAACTGTCATACAACTTTATACAATTCTTCACCTGCCAGAGATTTTAGTGTTTGCCAGACATCTGACAATGTTTCAGTTTGTTGATGTTTGGCCTCAGTGACTGAGCAGTTGAAACCGTCAGGATTGCAGCAAGGTGTGCCTCAGATAGTTGTGTTTAGTATTTTGACTTGTTTATATTCATTGTGGGGAAAAAAAGTGACACTGCCTCCATGGCTGACTCTGCCCAGCAACTAATGATGCTGCCTCTATGGCTGACTCTGCCCAGCGACTAGTGATGGTATCTCCATCCCTCTCCCCAGCCAATGGGAGCTGGGGGGGTGGAGGAGGGCGGAGCCTGCAGCAGACATTGCTGGCAGTGTGTCTGCCTGTCTCTCTCCTCCGCGGGCCGCAGTGGGGAGGTTCTTGGGCTACAGATGGCCTGCGGGCCGGGACTTTGAGACCCTGGCTTTAGACAAAAGGAGGATCAACAGCTTCCTGGAGATACATGCTAATGCTGGTCAACTCTATAAACATAATCTCCTGTAAATGTTGCTATTTCTCTAGAGCTCAAGATATAGGAACTTTGGTACCATATTCTGCTTCTGCTGTTTGGTGAGCAATAAGGTCATAGATTTATTGCAAATCTAGGGCAGTTTGCAGTACACTACATTGTCACAGAAAGCCACCAGACCAGCTAGGGAAAATAATTTCTGATGGAAACAAATGATGAAAAACAGTGATGCCTATTATAAAGTGAGAATTTGTTTTAGAACAGCTGAGCTATTTCCTTCCCTCATATGAGCAGTAGAGACTCACTTAGTCTCACCTTTTACTGATTCACCAAACTGACAGTTATCACTAGACAAACTCACCCCATTTGTAAGCCAAGATTTACTAACAACTGCTGTGATCAGATTTCACTATTGAAATTTAATTACTTAGAAAATATTGAACATTTATTTGTATATAAGAAATATCTGATACTGCATTAACCTTGAATTTATTTTTATTGTTTCTTTCTTACTTTTTCTGACTAAGTAAATGAGTTGACAATGGGTCTCCTAGTCTTTAGTGTGCTCAGACAATCTATCCAGAGAGCATGCAGAGACTAGAGCAGCATGTACTGGAGAGAGCATCTGCTCTCACAAGGGATTGCCATCTTTGAAGAGCAGTAGGAACAAAGTACTAGCTGAACTTTGCAGCTGACCAGCGTTGGCAAGTGTCTCTTATACCATTATGTCATACCATTATATAATTAATATATAATTGAGAGAGAGTGTGAGACTGACTGACTGACTCTCACTGGTAACTTCCTTGCGTCAGCTACAGCAGTTCCTTACACATGGAAAAGTTTTATATTAGGGAAGCATTTATGTATTTTTAGTTGTATTTAATAAGTATTTCTGAAAATTTTAAACCTACACCCTACTTCTGCTTTCAGTTTTATCTCCCCCTCTCATCTGTTCTGTTCCTTGGAGTTGCTCTAACTTATGTTCTTACGGCTGTTTGAGATAGAGTTCTGTTTTCTAAATCTATCTGTCTCACTGATTTCAGCATAGTATTTAATGCTTTTGTTAGTGGGAATAACCGTGAAATTAAGCAAAATACGCAATTACAGGATTTAATTTAGAAAGATGTATTTATGTTAAAACTGAGACACTTTTCCCTTAAGTGGGAAGATTCCCCAGAGTATGGGGAGAGAGTCTCTTAGAAGGTAGTTAATTTCAGCCTAACCATCCATTAGTGGTCAGGTCTAAAGGGAGGAAATAGGACTTAGGGAAAAATATGTGTCCTTTATACTTAGGTCAGAAGTAAAGGATTTGGTTATAAGTTTATAGTAATTTTCTAGATTGTGTTCATTTTGACACATGATGATGAAGTGAGACTAGAGCAGTAAAGGGAATTCAAATTGAAATTTGGGGAAAATAATTTTACTCTCCTTTTCTTTAATGCATCTGGACATATGCAGAACAGTTGTTTTCTGAAAACTCTCAAGTTTCTTTTTGCAAATAGCCAATATTTCAGTTAATTAAATTAAATTCTACATTTTGACCACAAATAGTTTTAATAAATTTCAACATACCTATACTCCAAGATTTTTAAAATCTAGGAGAAATGTGAGTCAGATGAAAATATTATTTCACCATGTTTAATGCTTAGAAATTATAGTCAATATCTGAAATCTACCTCTGGGATGTCATGCCATACACAATTTTTGCCACCAGTACAGTTGTAACAGACCTGAACTTCGACTCAAAGCATGCTATTCAAATGTTTTTGCTAGATTTAAAGAAAATAAATTGAAATATAGTTTTCCATGTTACTGAAAAGGCACATTATATTTAGTCTGAAAGTCTTAAAATTTAAATTTAGTCTAGTTAAGGGCACCGTGAGTTAAGGACACAAATTCCATTGATATCATGTCTTATAAAGGAGAGTTAGTATCCCTATTATACAGATGGGAAAACAGAGGCACAGTGACTTCCCCAAGGACACACAACAGACCAGTGGTAGTGCTTTGACCAGAACCCAGGACTCCTGACTCATTGTCCTGTGCCCTATCTGCTGGGACTCTTTAAATGGCTAGAAGTAGACTTTAAAGCTAACCCTCTTCTTCTATCTTTGAGCCAGGCAATGACATTTCATGAAAACCAAAACATTCTGGAGCAAGAACACAGGAGAATGCATTGAGTGGGGTTCTAGTAGCCTTGTGGCACCAAACTGTACCCCCATTACAACCTGAACCCCATATAGTAACCCAGTTGTGGGTCTTTGTCTCCTTCTAGCAGATGGATCACATAAAGAGGTTTGAGTCTGCTACTGCCTTTCAATGAATGGATCTGGTCCTTTAGCTCAGGCAAGAGAGTTTCATGCACTTAGATGCAGAGGTGCAGGGCTCGTTCCCCACAGATGACCCAGCCATGGGGGTTGTTGCACAATGGCACCTTCTTGAGAGCCTTAGCCTGGTGGGTATTTGTGCTTTTATACCACTTGCCTTTTAACTTTACATCCAACACCTCATTCTTCTGTGCTTATAAAAGACCACTAAATGTGCTTCATTTTCAGAGTGTAGGTTCCGATTTAGCCACTGTTAGCCTCCGTGTTTGACTCTTCTCCTTCCCCCATCATTTTGTCTTGTTAGTATTGTACTGGATTTTTAGACTGTGTTCTATGATATTTTTGTTTTGCCCTTATACAAATAATACTGAAGTGGGTGAGGTACTTGTGGTTGTTTGCATTTTTACTATGTGGAGATCTGAGTGCTTCCACTAGGGTGAGGGGTAGAAGAGGTGCTGCTATATTAAACACAACTATTATGATTAGATGTTGTTGTCATGTTCTGGGCTCCAATCCAGACCAAAGGAGGGGTTGTGTCACTGCCTAGTAACATCTTATGCAAAGGTGACCCCAAACACACTCCCAGTTTCCCCTAAAGCTGTTTGCCCTGAAGTGTTCAGCCCTCTCTTGCAACACTCAAAGAAATACTAGAGTTCATTTGTTCCTTTAAAGAGACAAAAGCACATTACAGCTTATTAACTTAACTGGGGTAAATACACCCTTCCCTTCAAGAACAGCACTGAGTTTTTCGTAAAAAAAATAAGATTATTAACAAAAGGATGTAGGTTAAGTGATGTCAGTTAGAAAGAATAATGTTAGGAAAGGTTACAAACAAACAAAAATAAAAATATGCTTTTTAATGGTTAAGGCTTAACTCAACAAGCTACAACCTTGGTTCAGAGTAGCTTTCTTCCCAGTCTTTTTCTTTCCAGAGACTTCAGCCCATCTTTTTCAGTCTGCACAAGCTCTTGTCCATTCAGCGATGGATGCCAAGATGGCTTCTTCTCGCTCCTTCTCTTCCCAGACTCAGGCCAAGTCTACACTACAGACCTATATTGTTATAACTGTGTTGCTCAGGGGTGTGAAAAATCCACACCCCCTGAGTGATGTAGTTACACTGACCTAACCCCCCATGTAGACAGCACTGTCTACAAGAGAGCTTCTCCCATTGACATAGCTACCTTCTCTTGGGGAGGTGGATTAACTACACTGATGGGGAGGCTCTCCCATTGGCTGAGGAGTGTCTTCACTTAAGCCCTACAGCAGCGTATCTGCATCGGTGCAGCTGTGCTGATGCAGCACGTTAAGTTTAGCACCACACTCCATGTTTTGTTCTCAGACTCAAGATGACCTTGTGCTGCTCTTCTCTTCCTGTGGATTTTCCATCCTCCTGTTGATTTGTATGTAAATAGAGCTTCCACGGCTTTTGGTCACACCTTGTTTAATTTAATTAGAGACAGGTAGATAGTAGTTGCCTTCCCTCCTGTCTGGGGGAAAACCCGTTTGTTTCTGTGTTTGGTCAGAGACTTTAAAGCATAATATCTGTGAATGTTCATTATTTCTCATAGTGTTAATACATGCATTTCACAATGATATTAATCACCAGTGTCATTTAATTTTCCAATAATATATTACAAGAAACATTTTAGATACAGATCTTGACACCAATGAGTAGGGATACCTTGGTCAAGCCAGCTGAAACTCAGTACCAGATATTAAGAACCCTGTTGCTCTCTGGCCTTGGATCCTCTTAGGGTCACATTTCCCTCTTTACAAAGCTGCAGGAGCCACTGGCTGACCTCCTCTTTCCTGGAGAGGGTGTTCACCACCAGATTTAGTTTCTCCTTTATATAGAAGAAACCTGTATTATCTCCTTAGACCGTTTACAGTCTCCACGACATATTGGAGGGTATCCTTAATTTCACCTACAGAGTTGCTACAAACCTTTCACAATGACATTAATGACCAGTGTGTATAGATTTCAAATGATATATTACATGTCACCTTTTTAAATAATGACACCACTGTGTGCAGTGTAGTGAGAGTGTCAGGCCTGTTGCTGAGAGAGTAGTGAACCACAAATGGGCTTTTGTCAGTTCTCTTATGATCACAATAATATGATTATATATCTTCCTTTTGTCTTGTACAGTACCAAGCACACTGTCTGCCCTTAAAATTAGTAATCCATAAAAACCTTATGACATTACCATGATTTCTCCTTCTGTACCTATGGAGAAGAGTATTGAAAAGGAGGGGAAAAAAACTTCACTCCAAATCATAATTACTTATACTAAACCCAATTCTTTGCATGCCAAGCTAGTACTGATGTGTGTTCCTGCTTAAAGCTCAGCATTTCTCCTCTGAGGTGTCACATTTACCAATAGATTATTCAGGAAAATTATCAGGGCCATTGATTTTCTATGAAGAATGAATAAATTACATTTCCATGATATACTTCTAACACTACTTGCTTGATACCTCACAAACTTAATGCCCATTTGCTGTAGCTTCTTTACTTCTATGAATTTGATATTTTCTTGTTTTGTAACTGACTAAAATGTGTTGGACAACAGATTCTGTCATGTGTATTCTCACACTGTTCCTTTTTTCTGAATTGCTTCTATCACTTCCACCTTGTGTATTTTCACTATTGTAGTTGTTTGGCATTTTTATCCTTTTGGCATTTTGTCCTGCCACCTTAATCTGTATTGATCTGATCTCCCTTACAGAGATTCTTAAAAGCATCTGGTAACCCTGACTAGAAGGAATCTGTGGGTTTCAGACACTCTTACCTCTTAGGCAGGCTTATGATATGTACATTTTGTATTCTATTCCAGTTAGTTTCCTCTATATCTCCTGCCTCTTCCTCAGCATCTGCATATCCCTCTTTTGTTGATCTGCACTGTATCTTTGGGTTTGCCTGATATCTTTAGTTTATTGGTAAACATCTAATGTGTGCTTATAGCTCTGAGTGCTAACTTATCTACTCAGCAGGGTGTTGCTGCAAAACTTCAGAAAGCAAGGGCTACTGCATTTTATTGCACAAAATAGTCCTCATCCTCTACAATGGGCTGCGTGTTCTCATCATTCTCCCCAAGGGGAAAGCATTTTTTTCACCTTTGTAATCATCTTTTTGTTTTACTGTCAGGGTTTTGATTTTTTTTTTAAATTTGGGTCTATTTCCCCTCCTCCCCATGTTAGTAGATTAAGTTTCTAGAGATATTCTTTATTTTTCTTCTACTGGCCCAGTTTTAGTTTGGATTGGAATATATAAAGGAAGCTTTGGACTAAGGCAGGGGTAGATGTAGCAAAAGACGCATCTCTCTGTTGCTTCCCTTCTTAGGGTTCCCCAGTTCAGTCACTGCTATCCCTATGACCATTTCACCTTGGATGCAGGTGTGGGTGAGTACCTGCAAAGGAACCATTTGGGAACAGATGGCGATTGGAGATTGTTGTGAATAGGAGATGCTGCAAGAGGTGGATTAGGAGGCTGCAGGAGGGATGACTGTTTTTGCATAGTATGCCCTTTAATTCTATAAACTTTAGCCCAGTCCTTGTGTATGGCCTTATGGAGTGGAACAGTCAAACAGAGGCTAACAGTGGGTTTGATGCTCTTTAAATGTTTATATTTGTGTGTGGGTGAATTTAGTGTTCATGAAAGGAATGTGGTTGAGAGCCCTTGAGATGCAAGTTCCTCTGTGTATGCACAGAACAGGTATGAAAAAGAAATGGGAAGTGTTTGTGCCAGATTCACCATGATGCCCCTGCCTGCCACATGCCTCAACCATGACCTGTAGTGGCCACTTCTAGGGATGTCAGCATAGCTGAATTTCAATGCTAATTCAGTCCATGGCACCTCTGCTGGGACTGCCAGCATGGTTAGACAGTTGTAGTGATGTTCTGTGATGTGAATAGCTCACCTTATGTAGCCCACAGAATAGAAGAGCTATCAGCTTGCAAATATAAGTGACCCATGCTACTGATCTGGTTTAGATTGAAATCCACCAACTACAGATAAACCCTTAGCCAGCCAGTCCTCCCCAGAATAATCTATATTCTAAACACCTTCTGTTTGGATCAGACAGAGATACATTATTACTAGGGTGGTAGTTGCAACAGTTATTGCCTTCTGGAGTTGCAGGCAGGTCAGTGACATGCTGGGGCAGAGGCATGTCTTTACGGATGAAATTGAAACAAGGCCATGGCTTTGTTTGTTACGAAAAGTGTCTCTTTGGGACGTTCTAGAATTCTTAAGACGTGTGCAGTGCTAGATGTCAGCAAATTAATTGGCAGGGTGGGGCTTGTATTTTTGCAGTTTTTCACTCAGTGCAGGAGAGCATCTAGTTTTCCAAGTTGATCTTAGTTGATCTTTCTCTCTCCAGATAGGTACAAGGAAATAGCACATCACTTTAGTTTTTAAGTATACATTTATTTTATATATAGACAAGGCAGAGGACAAAGTTTTCAGTGCTGACTGCTTAAAATTAGGCTGCCAAATTCATATTCAGGCATGTAAAATATAAATTATTCTGGGTGTGTGGGTGGCTTTTCCAGAGTGGAATTGAGCAGCCCCAGATCCTTTTTACTTCAAAAGAATTATTGAGTGCCCACTGTGAGGCCACTTACATTTAGATGACTAGATATGGATTTAGAATACTCGCATTAGGCAGCCAGGTTTGAAAAGTTTTTGGCCAGGATCTCTGCCTGTTAGAACAAAGAATTTATACCATGTGTTCTCATCACTTAGAGCTCTATCCTTGCAACTACATGCACAACGTAGTAGGAAATGCAAGGATCTCCTACTCCAATGTGAGGGTGAATAGAGGCTATGTATGTCCATATAGATTAAGCAATATGGTGTTTCTCTGCAAGGAGAAGAAGTGTTAGAACTTCATGAACCAGCTTCCTTAGTCTTAAAGTGGGCATATGTGGGTAGACTAAGGCATTCTATGATGTCAAACGGGAAAGAGGTCTCAAGTGGGGTTCCACAGGGTTCAGTTCTGTGTCTGGTGTGACTTAACATCTTTATTGATGACCTGGATGTAGGAATAGAGAGCATACTAATCAAATTTGCAGATGACAAAGCTAGGAGGGGAGAGAGCTAACATTCAGAGGGATTTTGATAAATTGGAAAACTGGGCTATAGAAAACAATGAAATTCAACAAAGACAAATGTAAGGTGCTACATTTAGGGAAGAAAAACCAAATGCACAAATACAGAATGCGGAATAACTGATTTGGCAGCAGCACTGCTTAGAAGGATCTGGGAGTTGTGGTGCATCACAACCTCAGTGTGTGTCGTCAATGTGGTGCTGTTGCAAAAAAAAAAGCCAATGCAATCGTGGGTTGATTTAACAGAGGCATAGCATGCAAATCACGGGAGGTGATAGTACCACTCTGCTCAGTGCTGGTTAGGTTTCAGTTGGAGTACTATATCCACTTTTGGTCACTGCTGTGTAGAAAGGATGTAGAGAAACTGGAAAGGATCCAGAGGAGAGGACAAAGATAATCAAAGGGATGGAATGCAAGGCATATGAGTGAAGGCTGAAGGAACTGGGTGTGGGTGTGGGTTGTTTATTTTATTTATTTTTAAAAAGAGAAGATTAAGGCGGGACATTATAGCTGCCATAAAAAAGATAGAGGAAAAATTGTTTGCTCTTGCCAGAGAGGGCAGGACCAGCGGCAATAGGTTCAAGCTATATCATAGATTTATATTAAATCTCAGGAAAAAAAACTTTTTAACTGTAAGAACAGTAGAACTATGGAACAGACTGCCTAAGCAGTTCATGGAATCTACTTCACTGGAGGTCTTAAAGAGGCTGGGTAGCCATCTATCTTGGATGGTTGACACACAAGAAATCCTGCATTTTGGCTGGGGGTTAGACTAGATGACCCTTGCAGTCCCTTCTAATCCTATGGTTCTATGTTTAAAAGACATCACCTGTTTCTCTCATCTTCCAGGCAAAAAGAATGGTTGGTAGCCATGCAGCAGTATGCTTGCTGATGAGTCATGTCTCCTCTGTCCCTGGTTTTTTATCTTCATGTTATAGTTTATGCTTTTATGCGAAACACAGCATCTGCGCTGTGTAGGATCAAGCCCACAGTGGTGTTATACCACCAAACATTCTCATTCATTCAAGCAAGCAAATAAACCATGAAAAAGAGAACAAAATGAAAGTAAAAGAAAGGGAATGCAAGGGGAACATCTCTTTAGAAATATACTCAGTCATGGCAGCTATTTGATTGTGGCCAGGCTTTGTGTGTCCTCCTTGATTTTCAGAAAGTAAGCCAGATTGAATGTTGATCACTACTAACATGGGATACCTCTATGGACCAGCAGCTGCTGTAATAACAGGTGAAGGTGATTCACTAGATCAAGATCTTTGCTTTTGAGTAAGTCCTTAGCAAGTGCGTTTGCGTAGAGCTTGGGGGGATGGGAGGGTACTATGCTGTTAGTACTGCTACCTTTTGGAGAAGCCATGCAACAGAAATCATGACAATGTGTGAGGATACAGGGTCCACTGGTATTTTGAAAGAGTATAGACTGTAGATCCTGAGTCCTTGTTTAATTTCAAGTCATGTGTGTACATCCTGCCTGCCTAAATTCCCCCTCAAGCAACAACTGGAGAAAGTTTCATTCTTTCTCCTAAAGCTGAGTTCCACTCTGAAGTGGTTACATTTCACTAGTGGGTGAAGTCATGCCTCAATCTACTTTGTATGAATAGATCATTGGACTGAAAAAAATACATAAATGTAAGGTGTTATTACTAACATTAGTTCCAGTCTTGCAATTGGATGTAGGGGGTGGATTCAGTGGAGCTCTGAACAGTTGTAGGGGTCTGCCAACACAGATCCAGTTGCAGAATTATGGTTGTTTGTTACTTTAACATAGTTCTGTTCTAATAACTTCCTGAACGCTTGTTTGTAAAGTGCATGGAAAGGAAAAGTGCCGTGTAAGTGCTTATTAGTACTACTTTACTCCATTTTTGCATAAGCCTAAAACGTAGCCACTTTGCTACAAACTCATGGACTTAAGAGCCCTCATGCTGATATTGGTTTTGTGGAGGTGTGGAGCTGGCACTTGGGGCGGGGACAGCATGCGGAGCTTCCCTTATTGCCCCTGCTCCTGGGGGCCGTAGGGACATAATGGTCGCATCCTGGAGCTGCGCGAATGCAGTTGGACTTCTGGCAACCCGGCGAGCTGTGCTTACAGCTCCAGGGGCACCAACACTTGGGGCTTCTGGCCTGGAACGCAGAGACTTGCCGCAGCACAGATTAAATGAAGCAGCAGGCTGGAGCCAGGCCGTAGGTTCCCCACTCCTGAGGTAGGGACTGAAAGGTGTGAATAGAGATACAATTACATACTGCAAATAGCAAACATGTAGACCACACTGCCACCTTTATCAAGCAGGCAAACAGCACAATTAATATAGGACTACATTTTGTGGGTGCACAGTTAATGGAGGAAGTAAGGAGCTGCCTGGTCCCTGTATTTCACCTCCATCAGGTCTGGGCAGACTTGCACTGGAGTCCTCTGGGCGCCTTGATAATGTCTGAGATTACATGGTGCCCCAAGAGATGGGTGGAAAGTAGGGGGGTTGCCTCCCCTTATGTTGCCCATGTGGGTGGGGTTCACCCAACTTGTTGTAGTATTTTGTGCAGTCCCTCATGCACAAGAGAGCTCCGGGAAGCATTTTCCTTCTTAGGGGAGAATATCTTGGTGGTTGGTCCATGGAAGCACTTAACTCAGAGCAGTGCCTACAACCTTCCATAGAAAATAAAAATGGCGAGAGGGCCTCCTGCCTCATTTACATCTGCAAATTAAAAAGTCCAGTTTGTTTTCAGCCTTTAAAAGGACCCCATTCCACAATTTAAAAATATATTCTAAATAAAAACTTAGCAATAATGAAAAATTGAAAAACAATCACACAAAGGCATTTTCTGTATCTAATTATAAAAAAGGATTCAGTAGATGGGGCTAAGCATGTAGGAAAGCGTGCCAAAAGATAACTGCATCCAGAAATGAACCCTTTCTAGTTCTTGAGACCCAGATGAGGAATGAATTTATTTAGCCCGGAGGCCAATGTTCTCAGTATAATGTTAGCATTAGAGCTGGTTGAATAGTTTGTCAAAACATTTTTTCAATGGAAAATTACTTTTCTCCCACAAAAATGGAAATCTTTACACAAATATCCATCTTCTTTGAAAATATACGTATTTGTGTTTGAAAAACAAAGCCTGAACAGTGAAAAATATTTGGTTTTTTTTGGGCAACTACCCAAATATTTTTAGCTTTTTTTAAAAAAAAAAAAACTTGAAAAAAATTTAAAGAAAATGCAAATGAATTTTTTGTTCATCAAAACTTAATGAGGGAAAAACTATTTTGTGATCTGCTCTAATTAATATCTGATTTAGGTCTTCACAGATGAGAGTTTTTATGTGGTCTACTGCTGTATAAGATTAGCTATAGTTGATGCATGGTAATTAGCAGCCCCATATCAATCTCGCATTTGGTACCTGACATGTTCCGGTGATGTCTCGCATTCATCTGGGCTGTCGGGATGGCCTGCAGGGTGGCTGCTGGAAGCCACCAGGAGCCACTGTTTTACTTACTGAGCAAGCAGCCAGATGGCCTCTTTGCCTCTGCTCCATCAGCTGGAGCCAAGCATGAGAAGGAGCAGGTGGCATCGACAGCAAAAGTGTATGGGAGAGGCAGATAGCCAGAGGAGGAGTGCAAAGAGGGATGACCTGGTCGAAGCAATGAGCTAGGGAAATGATCACTGCAGCAGCATTCTGAATGGACGTGAGGAGGGCACGATTATATTTGTCAAGGCCAAAGAAGAGGATGCAATAATCAAGACTCTAGATGGTGAGAGCTTGGATAAAAGTTTTAGCTAGGTGGATGGAGAGGAAAGCCTGTGCGTATCTTAAAGATGTTATGCAGGAAGAATCTGCAAGATTTAAACTTAGCCTGAAGGTGAAGATATAGGAGAGGGCAGTCAGAATTAGTGCACAGGTTAGACATGAGCGAGAAGTAGGATGGTGGTGGTGTCCATAGGGAGCTGGGAGAGCTTGGGTTTAAGAGCTCTGTTTTGGCTATTTTGACCTTAAATTGACAGCTGGACATTCATGGTAAGATATCAGAAAGACAAGCCAAGATTTTTAGTTTGGCCTGAAGTTTGGCTTAAAGGAGGAGTAGAGAGGTAGATCTGTGAATCACCACCTTTAGAGATGATAGCTGAATTTGTGGTTATATGCAAATTATTTACAATAAACCAATTACTTAATCAAATGTACGTAAAATGTTCCGTGGAGCAGCGCAAAAGTTGGTAGCTCCATAGACACTGTATTTTGCAGCTCCTACACAGTGTTAATCATGTCCTGAAAAAGGTGCTCAACACTTGCATGTTTGGGTCCTACACTCAGTATTAATTGGCATAGTCTAACTCGCAAAGAGGCTAATTTTTTAATCTTTGCTTTCTTATACCCATTTGGGCCTGAGGGATTTGTTGTCTTTTTGAGTTATTACCTCCTTCAGTACAATTAGGTGCACCTCTAATTTAAATAGATACTTAGCTCAGTTTTCTGAAAATAGTTGATGCTTATCATCTTTACCTCTTTTTCTTGTGACAAAGATGTACTCATTTGCTTTTGAACACTGTTAGCTCAGAGGAGGGTGGAAGGGGCTAACCTGTTAAGAGACTAGGCTGGACAAGAAGGAAGTGGGATGAGTTATGCAGGGCTTTGGTGACAAGGACATGTAGGTTGAATTTTATGTGGGGGTGAAGGGAAAATATTAAAAGAATGATTTGGTTAGATCAGTTGGAAAGGTAGATGATCCTTCTTTAAAGAAAATCTTTTGCTGATGGAGAAGACACCCGTAGGTGTAAATATTTACATACACAAATACAGCATGTCTTCAGAATCCAAGTACATGACAGATAAATGAGATCCAAATATAACGTTATGAGCGGCTGGGATCCCTCAATGAAAAATTAGGAAAGCATTATATAAATCTCTTTATTTCAAAAATAAAGAAGAAAAATAGTCAAAATACAAGAAGTTACTACTAACAGTTTAAGATGGCTTATTAATTTGTGACAAAATCATGATTCCATTGAATCACATGAAATTTTTTTTCCCCATGAGACCAAGATTTTACTATACTTTCTTATATTGGTCTTACAGCTGGGTCTGTGTAAGAGAACCCATGTGCCAGTGTGGATTCAACTGATGCCAGTTGAGCGCCGTGTGGGCAAAGGCATCCAGCTGCATAGAAACAATTACCAGAGCCAATTACTTCTGCTCCTCACTTAGGGTGAAATCCTGGCCCCACTGATGTCCACAGGAGTCTTTCCAATTTACAAGTAGCCACAGGCTGCTGTCGGAAGTAAAATATGAACTTACTTAACCTCTCACCCAAAAGAATTAAAAACAGCTTCTTCATTTAAAAACAAACACCCACCATGTTTGCCTCCAAAAACCATTTATCTCCCAGGAGCTGCAAACAGACCAAGTAAATCTTCCCTGATCTTTAATACAATACAAAAACTCTGTTAGTAGAGTCATTTCGTTAATTTAAGCAAAAAATCAACACTACTTGCAACTAAACAGCTTCCAGTTACTAAATTCCATTTACCAAAAGGCCACAAGACTAAAGTCAAAGTTCACATGGCTCCATCAGATATTGCAAAGCCCAGCATTTGGACTATGCTTCTATTATAAAGGAACGTCTGGCTCCAGCCTGCAAAGAGGACACTGAAGATAAGTAGCAGCTCTTGGCTCTCACTGACTATGCTGCTATGCTTTAGGAAACTGCAGCCTTTATGTAATATGTTTGTTCAGTACCTAGTACAATGGGGCGCACCCTGGTTGTGGCCTTTAGGTGTTGCTGCAATATGTGTTAAATAATAATAATTACAAATAGCCACCAGTAAGATCAGATAACTTTGTAACAAATATAAATATTATACAGTCCTCTCTGGGCAGTATAATACAGCACTTATTGTATAACCACTTCTTTACTTTACTCTTTACCCTCCCCCCAAATATTTTTTTGGTAAAGATATTTGACTGTCTCTTTTCCTTAGTATACTTCATGTGTGCTGGTGTTACCCATCAGCAGTGCATGCACTACTATGCTGTAATTGACACTTTGGGAAAACAAAGTAATATGTTTATTAATAAACAATTAGTTAGGCGGTGTACAGGCTTCATGCCAAAAAGTATATCAGTGCTTTGATGGATTCTCATAGATGCGCCAATGTGTAACTGGTGCTTCATGTACCATTAGTCAACAAGCATCAAAATAGATTTTAATATTTTTAGTTTTATATTTGATTTCCTTCCCTATCCCCTTTCATTTTTAATGCTGCTGAATGTAACTAATTGGAAGCCTAGCTCAATGCAGGGAAGCTGGAACAGATGTAGTCACCTGAACGGATTTTCTGTGCTTCTGAAAATAAATGAAAAAATCATCTTATTATAATATTTTCAATTAAAGGTGTTTTTCCTAGGACTTATTTCTGTGATTGTGCTGAAGGTTGTTCCCCATATTAATCTGGCCCAGATGCGTTAGTCATGACCCGGGACCAATCCTGCCAGGAGCTGAGTGTTCTGTACAGTATGATGAATCCTGTCTCTTCCCTTTGAAGTAACATCTTGCACAAGTCCTTAGCACCTTTAGGGACTGGGCATAGGCAGCAATATCTTAATTTACATATTTCTAGAGAAGAAAATAAAAAATAGAGCAAATGAGCACTGCAGCCCAATTATGTTTAGAACCTTAAATTTTGCATTTCCTGACTTTTTTGTAATTTTTACCTTTGCATGCTTAACATTGCAGTTATTGGTTTTTAATTTCCTAGGTGGTTCCTTCCCCCCCCCCCCCAAAAGCAGATGGGTTTAGAAATAGAAGAAATTAAAACTCTTTTTGGCTTGCACATTTTACTAGCTTATGTGGCTTTATTGGACTGGAGCAGGGCTGCTTGCAGTCTTATGGAGCATAGAAGCCCATCAGCTTTACCAGAGGTGTGTACATTTCTTGAATCAACCACATGAGATGAGCATCTCTGCATGTGAATGTTTTTTATGGGATATATGTTCAATATTTACATTTTAAACTATTATAACTTAGTGAATCAAAGCAAAGGGGTTTTTTTTTTTGGCTTTTTTGTTTTTTTTGTTTCAAGCCAAGCAAAAACACTAATCCTGGGAGGATTAGTTCCACACCAGATTTCAAACCTCAAACTTCAACTGTTTTCACCGCAGACCTTTCCATGCACATGTGAATTTAGATTATTTTTTTAAATGAGAAAATATGTACTTTTTACTTTCACGGAACTTAAAAAGGGCTGAAGGAATTTTAATAAAACGTTCCAAAAAAGTTAATCTTTGAGTAGATGCAGCATGGATATTATAGCTCAAATTGTGAATTATTTGGGAAGTTATAAGCATGTGAATACTGTGTATTTGCGTCCTTAACTGTAGTAGTCACTTCCTATGATATATAAGTCCTAATCATCCAGAGGATTACTGTGGAAATGGGGATGTGAGCTAGGAGGAACCTGTTATAATATCTGTGAGGTGAGGGTACAAAATGACTATGGGGATCCTGTATTCAAAGCCAGTGGGAATTGAAATAGAGGGTATTGAGCATCTTCTAAGAACAAGCTCTTACTGAGCACAAAATTTATTTCATTTACCAATAAACTGTCCTACTCTGTTCTGATTGGTTTTAAAGTTATTCACTTTAAGTAGAATTTGTCTACAAGATACCCACTACAGGTATCCAATTAGTAATGTGTAGTTACACTGCTAAGATCACAAGTAACTACTTGTAGTAGCAGTTGATCTTGCTCCCATTTAAGTCAATCACTAAACCCCCATTGGTCTTAGTGTTAAAAAATCAAGCCATTAGTGTGTCTCTCCAATCTAGTCCTGTCCTCGAAGCCCCTAAACCACTGTACTCTCTAAATTGTTTATCCTTGTAGTGATTTTGATTGTAAGTAAATATTAATCTTAAAGAAGGATAAAATTCAGTAGTTTGGTTATTAACTTACTATTCACCTTTAATGCCTATTTCCATACCTCTTTCAGAAATTTGTGTTATATTTCCCTGCTATGGGCTTTGCTGATCAAGTTTTTTAATTGTTTCCTGGCCTGACCTCTCCAGTGTTATTTCTGAGGCATTGAGACTATTGATTATTCATTACTGCTGTCATGTCTTGATTCTCAGCTGTGTTGTGGCTTCTCTGATTTAAATTGGTTTGACTCCTGCATATTACAGTATCTTGAGTGATAATGCCCTAAAAGGGCTGCCTTCTCTAGGTGCAGCAAAGTGCAAGCTTGAGATTTGGCTCCTACTTGTTTTTTACTGCCTTTGTAGCTTTTGCTGTAAGCTTGTGCATTACACTGAACATACCAAGACTAATTGATACTGCGATAGATGCTGTGCACAATGCAGTATAATGTGCAATTCAAGTTCAGGTGTAAAATGTTGACCTTTTCCCAATATTGCATGTAATATATACACCTTTACCTTCCAAAGCAGGTTGTTTTATAGCTCTGGTATTAAGATCTCTGTGTTGTTGAAAAAGGGTTATGAGATTCTCATGGTAACCATAAATTCTGCTAAAATATATGGCAACAGATGGAAAATGGCAAACTTTTTATGTCTAATTGCTGCTGAAGTAGCATTATTGGTGAATGGAGGCCTAGTAAAACCAGAAACATTGAATTATAGCTTCAGTTCTCAGGAGTGGTCTTGTATTAAAATATATATGCAAATGTCTTGCACTAATTCTGGTCATTATGCTGTAATGTGAACAATATGTTCTATCCCGTTAGAAATGTCCAAAGTTCTTGTTATAATAAACACATTTCTCTGTGATGTTGCTGTGAGTGTGATCGATTTCTTAATGTCCCTATGTCTTAAACCTTAAGTCTGAACAGAAAAACTGTTCAGATACTGAAATTTTAGTACTAACCTAAGTCGTGGTGTAATAGTCTCTATATTAAGCCATTACCAAAAAAAAGTCCAGTTGGCTTAGCAGCATGCCATTAGTCTGTTACTATTTTCTGAAGAAGCTAGCAAGCACTGTGGAGCTCCTACAGCCCTCCAAGAATGTGCATTTTCTTTCCCCCGTCTTCACCACCTCTCTAGTACGTTTTTAAATTGCCTGGAGGAATATCTTGGAGCATGTCAATGCTACAGTGGCACAGCTACAACTGTGTTGCTGTAGCACTGTAGTGTAGACTGGTTTTATGCCAATAGAAGGGGGTTTTTGTGTTGATATTGGTAATCCACTTCTCTGAGGCGGTAGCTAGATTGACAGCATTATTCTGGCAACCTAGCTGCATCTATACCAGGATTAGATTAACCTAAGTAAGTCATACAGGGAGTGAAATTTTTTAACAGCTTTGAGAGATGTTGCTAGGTTGACTTAAGTTTTAGGTGTGGACTGTGCCTTAGAGATGGTTCATCGGTTAGCCCAGTTCCTGGCTCTAAATTCCTGTTACTACTTCCCTCTTAACATGATGTCCGTAGCAGCTGTCTGCTATCCCATGACCCAAGCAGGGACTGAAGATGCAGTGTGTCTACAGCAATGTAGATAAAGGAAGAAATGGGGTAGAGTGCAAAACCTCCGGTATAAAAGGCCAGATTCTGAAGTCATGATTGGAGATGCAGGGATCTTTCGGTTATAGGTAGAACTGGGATAACCGTTCAGCAGTTTAATCTGAATACACAGTTGTTCACTTGGGCCAGCTTCAAGCGAGTTTGCCAGACTGTTCCCTCAATCTTAGTTATCTGTTCCTTGGATAAGGTAATGGGCAATAATGGAACATAAAAGCTCATTATGGAAGAGATGTGATATTTTCCATCATTCACAACATACCTAATTTCAGTAGCTATTCAAATTTTGCATAAGGTTCCTTTAAAGTTGACTGTTAACATGAATTTATGATGTATTAGTATTTATATTGGAGGGATCCCATTACAAGTGCTATTTAATGAAGTCTTGAAACCATCTTGGGAAGAATCTAAGTAGGTTGCCATTTTACCACTGAGGCATTAAGATATTAAAGGACTTTCCTGACGTAATGCAGTGAGCCAGTAGGAAAGTCAAGAATGAAACTCCGCTGTCATTCCCTTTTATATCCGATAATTGGGAAGCAATGAGGTTAACATTTCCTGTAAATTAACACAATAGTTCACACTTCTGTTGTCAAGTGTTTGAATATGATCACAGGCCTCAGTCCTTTACAAACAAAACCTTTGTGCATGTGTTTAACTTCAGTGGGATTATTTGCATAGTTTAAATAACATGTGCATAAGTATTTGCAGGATCAGAGCCATGTATTGTTCCTACTTCTGAATGTTTAACGTTACAACAGTGGGTTTGCATGAAAGAATGAAACAGTCACTGCAAATTAATCTTGGGAAGAGGAAGGCACTCTAGTGTTTGTTCAGTGTCCGATTTGGACTATCTACAATTTTTTTTTCAAACTAAGCACTATACCTTACAATTTTTTAATCTTTAGTAAGATATAGCTTTTCAGGCATCAAGAGTATTTGGGAAAGCTAGAAAAAATATTCATGTAGCTTTATTTAATAGAAAGCCTACACTTTAAATTTATCCTGGACTAATGCTGTCTCACCTGTGATTAAACCATTATTCTTAATCTACTTTTCCTGGTTAAAATGTTAATTCAGTTTTCACTGGTGTCTCTTACATCTAATACATGTACCAGTGCAATCAAAGCAAGCAGGCAGCAGATAGCTGCCTCCGGAAAATGGTAGATTCATATGTTTTAATCTTAGTAGTGATTTAATTTTTACTTTTAATAAAACAGAGAAGCCGCTGTCTACTTCAGCAGTTCTCACCATGAGAACTTCCTAGGGACTATCTCCTTGAATGAGACTCCTTTAAGCTCTTTTAAGTGAAGCTTAACATTCTACTTGTGCCACAATGACATTCTTAGTGCCATGGTGGTCAGAGCACAAATGAAGTGATGACAAAATTTCCCTTCCATGTGCAAAACTGAAAATAATTTGAGACCAACATGTTAACATGCCCGCATTTGATACTTAGCATTTCTGATTATGATTGGTCCAGACTGGACCTTTGCCTGATTTTTTTTTATTTTACAGCATTGGAAAGTTCACTTTGCAATCATTTATAAGACTATTGCAAAGTTTTTTCTAGTATCTGTGTGTGTGTGTGTGTGTGTGTGTGTGTGTGTTATTTTTGAGGGACGGTGGAAAGTGAAGTGCATCATATCCTGTAAATATTGTCAGAAGAAGAAAATATGTTAAAATAGGTGATTGATAAGGTTTGATTTTTGTGCTTTTACCTAACTATGCAAGTGAAGAGATTTCCAATGCAATTATAGTAAAAATAAATGACAGATATCCTGTTGTTTTGGGTACCTACTAGTAACAATTTTCCATTTCCTGGCTCATTTATGATAGCCACTGCGTTTTTGTCTTGGGGAAGAAGTAGGAAACATTGTCCAAACATTACATCATATTCACAAGCTTGAAAGATTTGTGCATTTCTATACTTTTTTTTTTCTTTTCTCAGCTTCTGCTTGCCTGCCTGCATACTGTACCTGACTAGAAGTTACAAAGGGTTATTGTAGGTGTGAGCACCTCATATTAGGAAACTGCTTTACTATGTAGCTGAAGGCCCCTTAATTTTTCTTGGTTAGCAGTTGCCGCAATATACAGCATGCTAGTGGAGTCTCTCTGTTTTCTGTGAAGCATTCAGCTCTGCAGTAATTGTATGAAGAACTACAGAGAAATGATTAAAAATTAAAAGTATCCTGCAAGGAGGGATAAAAAATCTTTTAGTAACTCATACATTTTTATTATTTTACAAGACTGCTTTAACACGAATGCATTGGGATCTGCTTATTAGATGTTCTGTTAATAACTGGACATACACAGTATATAATAATCCAGTCTTCTACTGCTGCCTGCTTTGTTTTCTTATGTAGATTTGAGCAGATCAGCATATAATGTTAGTGGCTTGAATATTTTAATCTTGAATTGCTTTTTTTTTAACTAACATTCTTTCATAGACTGAAAAATAAAACTTGAAAAGAAAATATTCAGACATTATACAGTTGTATTTCATTTCTAGTTGATGATGGGTTTTTTTTGGCATTCTTAAGTGTCAACATGGCAGTAACCCAGTTGCAGCACTTTTTGAAACGCAGATTCCCTGACACATAGAACCATGGCCTCGTGCACTCCCTGACAAGCTGGACCTAAATTTTACAGCAGAGATCCTGAACTCTGACAGAATGAATATTCTGTCTCAGCTTAATTAAATAAGAAAATTTTAAAACACCATATGTGAAAATGAATAAAGCAGTCAAAATAGTAATCTCTGTGTTTTTTATATTAAATGTATGTACTTTATTTTGTGATATAGATTTTTTTTTTGACAGTGCACAACTGCATCATAGAAGTTGCCAGGGAGTAAGCTGGACATTTTGGTAGCTGGGTACTGCGCAGTTGGGGGCATTGGTGTGGTATTTGGGGATGATAGCCCATTAACTGGATACATCTGCCACAATGATAAAATACTTACAAATGCAGTTCACATCTCTCATGGGTACTGCTTTTTAGGCTATACAGATTTTTTTTTAACTTGGCTCAAAATTAAATCCTCTTCACAACCAGTATGACTAGCAACATTTTGGTTTAAATTGAAAGCTTAGTTTCTGGAGCACATGTCTGTGGGAAAGGGTAGAATACAGTGGATTCCCTCGTAAATTCAACAGCTGCAGGGCACACAGAACCTTGCTACAATCTATAACCTATATTTTTTTTCTTGTAGCAGGAATCACTCAAAGGGACGCAATAAGATTAAGCCATTATTTTGTTTAAACAAGTTGCCTTACCTTTGTTACAAGTAACACATCTAATTATTAAACCTGAAAATTGTAAATAGATATACTATCTATGCTGTTTTAATTTCTCTCCGCTTGGACTCTGGAAATAGACTAGTATTTTTAGTTTCTTTATAGTTTGATAAATTTCACTTTGAGATTATCATGCATTAATAGAGTTTCATGTTGCCAATGCTTAGGGCTTCTGATTTTCATTTCTAATTGATAAATATCAATAAAACATCCTGTTTTTTTTTTAAAATTGGTGTTTTATCCAATAAACACCAGAAATGGTTACATGTATCCAAGGGCTTGTCTGCACAGAGCAGTACTGCAGACTACAGAGGTGTGATTTCTAAAGGGCACTAAAATGTTGTGCAGTAATTGGTCCATGTAGACCTTGCTGGTACACGCTAAAGATTCCCCAATGTGCTTTAACATGGTGCTCTTTGAAACAATACTATGTTTAAGTGCACCAAGGAGTATTACAAAGACATTACTCATTACAGTATGGTAATGGAGTATATACTGTAAGGAGTAATGTATGTTGTTACACTACTCATTACAATATACAAAGAAAGCCCCGAATACCCCTAATTTTGGATATCTACATAGAATTAAAAAATTGCTAAAATACCCCCCCCCCCATTAAGTTAATAAACCCACAAAACCAGAAGCCCTAAAATGCTTCAGGGAAATTATGTGTGTGTGCGCGTGTACAGTGCTTTTATCAGTAAATCTCAAATAGTAGATTTAATATCAACAATATGGTTTTTAAGATGGACAGGCTGCATGTCCACATTGATCCACAGGTTGGCCTGTATCCACATCGATGTGGAAAGATGGGGAGAAGAGGTATTAAATGTGTTTCTCTAAATGCTCCATGAGATATTAGTTCTAACTATCTTAAATCTACAATTTAGCCAATAAGCTTAATTTCTTGCTGTAATATCCAGCTTATTGTGAATCACATATCTGAATCGCAACAGGTACAAGTTTGGCAGAAATGTAAATGTTTGTCAGGCTTTATGGCCACTCAAACTGCTGTTATAATTCCAGTTAAAGTGCTTCATACGGCACAAGGAAATGTTTCACACTGTTTACTCCTTTCTTTTTGTACCGTGCTGTGTTATTGCTGCTGTTAGGATATCCTAGGAGCCCCAACTGAGATCAGGGCCCCACTGTGCGAGGCACCAGCAAACACATGGTAAGAGACAGCCTCTGTCTCACGAGAGTGTACGGTCTCAACAGAAAAGGGAGGAGAAACATAAGTACAGGGAGGTGATTTGTCCAAAGTTACATGGCCGGTCAGTGGGAGAGCTGGAAACAGAACCTCCTGGCTTGGTCCGGTGACTTAACCAGTAGACCTCTGCTGTGTAGCGTGTGGTTATTTTCCGGATAGCTGGATTCTTGGGCTTGTGTTTTTGGTTATGAAGTATTCAAACCAGGACATCATAATCTTTGTTCTGTTGATTAGTGGGTTTGGGGGTGTGTGTGTGTGTGTGTGTGTGTGAAATCATCTGATTGGAGGTGGGTTTGGCCTGGAAACTGTAGGTTTTAATGGTTTATCTCTTTCAATTGTTCTCATGGTGGAAATGCTTAAGAACTGTGTTTTCAGGGTTGAGATTGCTCAGGGATTTGTAATAGGGTACACTTTTTAGGTTACCATTTCAAATCCAGACCAGGAAGGTAGTGAGGGAAAGCTGTTAAAATTTGATGGCCTTTTTGTGGCCTTTCAAGCTGGCTGGAAATTGAATCGTTGACACGCCAGGAGAATTATTCATGTATGGCTGTGACCTTTTCGTATGTAAAGTTTTTGTTGATTTCTGGAGGAGGGAATGGACTGCATGTCAAAGATAGTAACAGGAAATTGAGGAAACCAGCCAAAGAAACTTTCCAAAGGAACTAGAGTCCAAGAAGAAAATGGTCATCAAAGGTACAGTGGCTTTCTCATAGCAAGGAGAAAGCCTCTGATGAGAAATGGATGAACTGGAGCAGTTCATTTCAGTTAATAAAGCAGTTTCAGATTGAAAGAAGGATAAATATATTGACAGTGCAATACAGTGCTGAAAACAGATGGACACTAGAATGAGACTTGGCTTACACTTACATTTTTTTATACTGGCATAAAACCCCACATCCCTGTCCGACATAGCTATGCCAACAAAACCCCAGTGTAGCTGCAGCAATGCCAAAAGAGTGCTTCTGTTGACCTACCTAATGTCGTTCTGCATGGTAGTGTTCCTACACTGGCAGAAAAATGCCTTCAGTCGGTTTAAATGAGTCTCCATGAGATGGCTATGCTGGCATAGGTTCTGAAGTGTAGACAGAGCTCTTATCTTTAATTTCACTCTAAGAAACGACAGCATGCACACAACAGTGAATGAGTGTCTCACAGGGAAAGTATTCCATTTCAGGTTTATTTAAGGAATTTTAAAACTGTTCTAGTTGTTTGCATTCAAAATAATCCCAGTTTTTAATCTAAAGGACTGGTCTTCATAGTAACATTATTTTGTTCCTAGCATACAGCTGAATATCTACACAGAAACTTTCCAACAAGCTAATCAATTTAACACGCATTATTGTATACATATCTTTTATTTGCTCCTCATCCCCTGAAATTATGATTAATACAAACTCCTGCCATTGTATCTATACAAAGCTAGATAGCAGTGATCTGAAGGGATTTCCAGGAAATTACAATCATTAGTGTCTGCTAACCCCACAGGGAAGAGGACTAAGGAATTATGGAATCTACTAATTAGTTTTGCCATTAAAATAATTCATAGCCAAGAGAGGAGGGTGCACCATTTTCCAAACAAAGTTATATTAAGTGGATTTGGTTGGAAATGTTTATATTTTGGTCCTGAAAACTATACTGTACTTACGATGTTCAAAAGAAAGCACAGTGTCAACTTCTGGAATGATATTCTCATAGGTAGCACCCTGGACTGATATTCAGGAGACCTACGTTCAATTCCTAGCTCAGTCACAGACTTTTGTGATCTACTGTGTGCCTCAGTTCCCCATCTGTAAAATAGGGATAGTGTTCCATATCTCACAAGGATAGGGTTGCCAACTCTCTAATTGCACAAAACTGAACACCACTGCCCCTTGCCGAGGCCCTGCCCCTTCTCCAAGGCCACACCTCCCACTCACTCCATCCCTTCTCCTTCTGTCATTTACTCTCCCCCACCCTCGCTCACTTTCACTGGGAGAGGGGGTGAGGGCTCTGACTGGGGGTGCAGGCTCTGGGGAGGGGCTGGGGTTCAGGGGGGTCTGAGCTCTGGGAGGGAGTTTGGGTGCGGGAGGGAGCTCAGGGCTGGGGCAGGGGCTTGGGGTGTGGGAGGGGGTGAAGGTGTGGGCTCTGGGATGGGGTTAGGGTGCAGGGGGGGCTCCAGGCTGGGACAGAGGTTTGGATACAGGAGAGGGTTTGGGGTGCAAGCTCAGGCCAGGTAGCGCTTACCTCAGGTGGCTTCCGGAAGTGGCCAGCATGTCCGGCTCCTAGGCGAAGGGGCCAAGGGCTCTGCCAACACCTGCAGGCGCTGCCCCTGCAGCTCCCGCTGGCCATGGTTCCCGCCCAATAGGAGCTGTGGATCCGGGACTGGAGGCAGGGACAGCACGTGGAGCCCCCATGGCTGCCCCTGTACCTAGGAGCCAGAGGGGCATGCTGGCAGCTTCCAGGAGCTGCATGAAGCCAGGGCAGGTAGGGAGCCTGCCTTAGCCCTGCTGAGCTGCTGACCAGGCTTTTAGTTCCCTGGTCAGTGGTGCTGACTGGAGTCAACAGGGTCCCTTTTCGACTGGGTGTTCTGGTCAAAAACTGGACACCTGGCAACCCTACGTAAGGATGTTGAGGATAAAACCCTTCAGTAGCTGAGACTCCTAGATAGATGGTATAGCTACTGGTAAGCAGGGGAGGGATGAAGAATTTGTAAAGTTTCTCCCCTTAGAAAATGTTAAGGGAATACCTGACACTTTGGAATAATCTGGCCGATTTCAAAGGCTCTTAAAAATTATTTTATGAGCCTTGGGTATAAGTCCATCTCTGACAAGAATGATTCAACAGATTCTGGAGAGATGGTGATTGCTTTAGAAGCTTGAAATTCATTCCAAACTTGCATTGAATGCTGTGGCAGTTTTTATCAAGAGGTACCCAGGAATCCCATGATGGCCCTCTAACACGTTTCTGCAATATAGAAGAGAAATTCTGATTCACACTTGTAACTGTGTATTTTACATCCCTTTGACTGCTGAATCTTTAAAACTTAATTCTGAAATCTGATTCAGCACTCTGAGAGTTGACTTCTTCTTATGGCTCTTCTTTCTGATAGCCACATGAAGACCATGATTCTCTAAATCTTGTCTTTTAATTGTGTTTTTAGTCCAATAGAAAATCATAATTTTGTGGGATGTTTATTATTCTTTTGCTTTATTATAGAAGTAGAATAGCAACCATTGCTAATACCTGATCCTCTGGTTTCAGTCTGACAGTACTTCAGTGGAGGTGGAGCAAGCCTTGTTGCTTGTCTATACAGTGGGGAAAATGTGTTCTACGGGGATATGATTTCTAAACGGCATTAACATGTTGTGTATTGGTCCATGTACACCCTGCTGGTGCACACTAGTGTGCTTTAAAGTAGTACTGTTTCACCCAGCACTGTGTTAAAGGGCCCCAGCAGGGTCTACATGGGCTAATTGATTTCTGATGCACACTAACATGTTGTGCATTACACGCCTGTGCAGCACATTATCCTACTATGTAGATAAGCCCTTAGGCTAGTGTGTCAAATTAATTCTTCGTATAAATAACTGAGTTCTCCACTGAAGTCTTGAGCAGAGTTACACTAGTGATGAATTTGACCCAGTGTGTTTTGAGAAGGGCTATTCAGTAGATGAATCAATCCTGCAGCTGGTTTCATGTATAAATTGATAAATATATTTCATAGAAAATATCTTCCACCACATCTGTCAACAAAGTTAGATAATAGGGTTGCCATTGTTAACAATGATTGTAGACAGATATAATAATTGTCATTAGAAACTGACAACTGAACTTGGCGTTTCCAAGCTTGAGGGCCACAAAGATAATCAGTGGAAAAGTAATAACATTTTCATTTTGGATGACTCCTTTATCATTTCCAAGAATATTTATATTAGGAATCCATCAAGAACTTGCACACACAAGCTCATTGTATCCTGAAACCAAATTTGAGACTGATTCATATTGACTCAATATGATAGTCGATGGAGGAAACTGTATAACATGACTATAGTCATATGCAGATATCTGTTTTCAGTTTGCCATGCACCATTAGTGTCACTAGAGAATTGTAGATTTGTAAAAAGAAAAGGAGTACTTATGGCACCTTAGAGACTAACAAATTTATTATAGCGTAAGCTTTCGTGAGCTACAGCTCACTTCATCAAGTTTATGCTCTAATAAATTTGTTAGTCTCTAAGGTGCCACAAGTACTCCTTTTCTTTTTGCGAATACATACTAAAACAGGGGCTAGTCTGAAACTTGTAGATTTGTAAGAATCCACAACTGAAGGTTACAGCGGTGATTGAAGAGCAATGCTGTGAGTTTTAACTCAGTGATACAAGGTGGGTGAGGTAATATCTTTTACTGGACCAGCTTCTGTTGGTGAGAGAGACAAGCTTTTGAGCTTACACAGAGCTTTTCTTCAGATCTGGGAAACATACTTCCAGTGTCACAGCTAAATACAAGGTGGAACAGATTGTTTAGCATAAATAGTTAACCCACATTTCAAGGGACCATTCAGGTGAACTGGCCCATTAACACTCTTCTGGGGAAAAGAAGGGGCAGGGGGATGCAGCTGTGGTGGCAGCATTAGTGGGTTATAGATTGTTGTAATAAGCCATAAATCCAGTGTGCCTATACAATCCATGATTTTTAGAGTCGAGCAAAGTTATGAACTTAAGTTCCCACACTTGTCTTTTTGAAAGCATTGTCCAGGTTTTCTTTGAGGATGAGTACTGATAGGTCAGATATAGTGATTGTGTTGTGAAAAGAGTTCTCCCACAGCTGATGTGGTGGGTTAGGGTTTTTTTTTTTAAATCATTTCCCTGTGTGAGTTCATTCGAGAGCATAGTGATTGGTTTCACCCACATAGTTGTTTCGTGTTGAGCGCATTGGATGCGGTATACCACCTGTTGTGGTGGGCGTGTCAGACCCATGGATCTGGAAAGATGTGTTTGTGCGGAGCATTGATCATTTGTAGCAGTGGAGAGAAGTCTGCAGGTTTTGCATCTGGTCTGGCAGGGTCTGATCACACTGAACTCAGTATGATTCAGAAGAAAGCACTCTGCTGATCACAGAGAGTAATCTTGTTACCCAAATGTGCTGAACCACTTGCTCAGTTTTACTCAGTTCTGTGCTGTGCCGAAGCCTACTAAGGTTATTTTCTTTTTGCTCTGGCAGCTCTAGAATCTGTCTGCTGACATGTGTTAGAACTCACACTTTGTGCTATGTCAATATACAATGCTTAGATAAAAGGAAAAGGAGTACTTGTGGCACCTTAGAGACTAACAAATTTATTAGTTAGTCTCTAAGGTGCCACAATTACTCCTTTTCTTTTTGCGAATACAGACTAACACGGCTGCTACTCTGAAACCTGTCAATGCTTAGATAAACTCTCTGCTCTGCCCATGTAATGTTGCTCTGTTCAAGAGGTGCTCAAAGGTTTTCTGCCTCATACTCTGGGCTTGTTGTTTGGTAGGCCCAGTGTATCCTTGCTCTGGCACAAAAAGGTTTTATGCCATACACTAACTACAAATCTAAATGTCCTGAGATACAATTTCTCTACTGCCAAATAAATCTGGTATTGTGGATCAGCATCATACAGCTGTAAACTTATAAAGTAATAAGATGACTAAAGTAGAGAAAGCAATTTGGGAAAGGGAATGGAACCAACTGGTTTATGCTGCTGCTAGGGGCTGTATCGATTACTGCTACAAAACTACCATCTACTACAGTAGTCTTCAAAATGTCACTTGTACTCCAGGTCATTTCCTGTCCTGCGGGACGATTTCTGAGGAAGTCTAATGCCCATGAAAATGACTCTTTGTACAGGACAAGGCAAATTATTAAAGGCTCAACACTATATATATCCTGAGTAGGCCAGTGACAGCTTCTTTTTCTAGCTCTAACATTTCCAACATCTCCAGGATTGTTTTCCCTCAGGATAGTGACGGCCCTAATATTTACTGTGTAAATGGAATTTTACTATTAGTGTTAATTAGGTGCAGTCTTGTGCTGCTAAAGGGGAGAAGGGTGGCTAAAGCACAAGCCTACTAGTTAGAAAATCTGACGGTTCTTTTCTTACTTCTGCCACAGACTTCCTTTGCAAGTCACTTAATCTTTTCATGGAATAATACCTCCCTCCCCTGGGTGGTGTTAGGCTAACTCAATATTTGTAAAGCATAAATTATTCCAAAATTTTGTTAGGCAGAAAACAAGTGTGCAGTTGTCTTGATTTCTTTTGTAATACCTTATTTAAAACAAATGTGTGAACTCCTTCGTCATTCATTGCACACTGTCTAGCTGCAGAATGATGCACAGTTCTGCAGAAATAATGGTATGTGATTAAAAGTTGCACTGTGGGCGTGATTCTCTGCCTATTGAAATCAATGGAAAGATTCCGTTGACTACAGTACTAACTGGATCAAGCCCAGTATGCATAAATATGAAGGGGCAGAACTAAATCAACATTTGCAGCCATAACTTTTGGCATTTTCAAGCATTAGGTGCTTAATTTTGCAGATTTAACAATCTCCAAGTATTTTATATGGTATTTTCAGAATAAAGTAGTACTATGATGGAGCATGAGCAAGACCATAGTTAAAGTTGCATCAGATTTTTCATTTTGATGTGGTTTGTATTGGATAACATGATTACCACATCAGCATGTCATAATTATATCAAACCACTTCTTAAATCTTTAAAGAAGTAATATTGCATGTTTATTTACTATATCCTCTTTGCGGCTATTAAATCCTATAAAATATTGAAGCATCTGGAAAAGTAGTAGTCACGTTTTTCGGATATTTTATTCAATGTACTGCTATATATATATATATCCTGTAAATAACTGTTTACTTGCAACAAATTTCTAGATTATCTATCATCAACTTTTCATGCAAAAACCTTAGTAGTAGTAGAAGCTACAATATTGTTTCTTTTGCATAGTTAAAGCAACAAACTTGGAGCTAATAATCAGAAGGGGTTGGACATATGGAAGAAGAGTTTATATTACATTTTATAGAAGCAGAATAAATCCTCAGAGGGATTGTAATTTATACAGTATAATATTATTTCCCTTACCTATCTTTTTCAGGGTAACTTTATATAGGAAGAAACAATTTGATACCCTTCGTTTTTATTTTAACTGAACTATTCTGATAAACAAATGGAATAGTCATTAGGCACTCTGAAAATATATATTAATCAATGATGTTGGATTTTCACATTTGAAATGTAGCTACTTTAATCTGACAAGCATGTCATTTAAAGGATTTTCAGGAAATGTCATATGCAGTGTATATGACATGCATTTTTTTCTCTCTCTCTCACCCTACCAATTCAATAGTTAGCTGTTCTCTTTCAGTTAAAAGGGTTCAGACTGAAAATAATCTGCAAAAGAGGAAGTGTGGCAATAACTATTGCTTTGAGCCCAATCAAGTGTCCTGGGTTTGAAGTTCTTCAGTGGTTAGATGCTTGTGAAACTCAGGTTCTACTAAAGATATTCTTATTTTAAAGCAGACTTACAAACAGACTGTGTGATGTTTTAATCAACTCTCTCCATTAAGCCGTAGCACAGAGAAGGACAAAAATGATGGAAAGAAGATTGTACAGATGAGTAGTAGAATTGAAGTGGATGGGCAAGTAGCATGCAGGAAGGAGAAAGATTGGCAGAGAGAAAGGAAGGGTGCAATAATAAAGAGAGCTAGTTAATTACAGAGAAAATAGTTGGGACAAGAAACATTGGCTTAGCAAGGAAATTTACTAACCATAGGCCAGGTCTAAACTAAAAAAATTAGGTCAACCCAGCTGCACAACTTGGGGGTTTGGAAAAACAGCTGCATTTCACTTAAGAGCAGACTGCATTTTACTTGTTTAGTGAACACTTCCTCCACATTCCTTCCTTCTCAGGAGGTTGATGTGAAGCTTAATTAATGTATGTAAAATGCTTTGAGATCCATGGGTGAAATGTGCTATTAAAGTGCATATTATTTTAAAATTGGAGACACATCTGGATGGATCACTGACATTGTTTCAATGCTAAATGATCAACACTGTATTTGGTAAGCTCTGTAGAGTCTAGCCACTATGAAATGAATGTCAGTCCATGAATGATGAGAAAGGCAAAGAGCATGGTTGATAAACATTTTGAAAGTATAATGCTTAAAGTTCAATGCAGAATTAAAAATGAAGCAGGATTTTTCAAAAACTATTATCAAACGTGTCAGTGGGGTTTGAAAATAATTACCGGAGTTCCGCTCTGGACAACTCGGGCTGAATTCAAGGCCTGGACTACTCACATAGTGTTACTTTTCATGGCCTTAAAGGGCAAAACCAAAATAGTATGATTATTTCAAAGAAATCACTCATGTGAACTGGCAACCTTTTCTTTTTAGGACTCTTTTTTAAAATAGTGTTGTATGGATACTGGGTTCTTTTCTCTGCTGAATCATTTAGTTGCCAGTATAGTTCCACCAAGTAGAAACGTTTTATTAAATAATTAAGTAGCTTATAATGAACAGCTATATTGCATATTAAGATCCTACTAGTGATGACCCATGGCTTTGCTGCTCTGGTTTGTTTTATAGTAAATATGTGTGTGGTATGTTGGGAGATTTGTGTTGAGTTGTGGTATGGGGTAGTTCTGGGAGACATGTGGTGAGTTATGTAGGTGGTTAATGCAGGGTGTATGCTGCAGTGACGGATTACTGTGTGTGCTGGTTGTGTTTTGTGTCTGGGGTTTTTGTGTGTTTTGTGCAGGTGGGGAAGGAGGGTGGGCTGTGTTGATTTGTGTGTGCTGGGGCTGGTTGGGTTTTATGTTGTCTGGAGTTGTGCTGAGAGATTTATGCAGGTGGTGAGTGAGGAGGGTCTGCTTTGGAGAGGGTCTCTCTGTATTTGTGGCTGTGTGTGCTGATTGTTGTATGGGGTTGGTTTTTGAAGAACTGTGGCAGATGGGCAAAGATAGACACCATCTCTACAGTCTTCCTCTACAGTCAATGAAAGTGCTACAAACAAATTAGCTGTAGAGTATGAGTGGTGATTGTGAGAGTTACAGTTGATATCACAATGGTCTAGGACTCTTGGCATGACATAGCTATGTCTTACTGAAGCTGTACATTGCATGGGTGTAATTCCTAGAAAATGGCTGAGAAATTAAAAACTGGATGGTAAGAGACCACAAAACTCAGTGATGATTCAACACCGTGACATTCTGAACAGAGAACTCTCAACCATGCTTGTAGCTGCTTCCCTTGCTTCTCAGTGACTCAGACATGTTAGATTTCAGGGTGACACACAGTGACACTACTGAAATCTTATTATTTAGATTACTTGTTGCTGTTGGCTCAATAGTAGTCCTGGCTTTTTCAGAGTTGGATATTTAAACAAGAGTGACTTTGTGGGATACACAGTATCTATCCATTTTTCAAAAATGCAGCTTGAAGAAGGTTATTTTAAGGAACACGCTGAAAAATGAGCAATCCAGTTATAGTCCAGAACAATGCAAGAAGTTATTGGAATGTCACGCTGTTGGATAATCAGCTGTAGCATCCTCTCCATTCTCTTTGGGACTGTGTTGTTGTTTGCTGTAATACAAAGCAGGATATCTTTCCGTTGGCAGAGGCATTATAATTTAATGATTTATTTAGATACTGGCTGACATTCGAGGTCTAGTCTGGATAAGTAGATTAGCCTGCAACCTTCTCATGACTCTAAAATGTGAACTTGTGGGTGGGTACTGCATTACCTTTAGCAGGGATAAAAGTTCTTTGTGAGCTTGGGAGGAAAGATGATTTGTGATTAAGACTGTGATGAAGGATACTAAAGATTTGGATACAATTCCTATTATCCCACAGATACTGTGTGACCTGGGGTGGTGATTCAATCTGTGTAAATCATTTCCCTTGCGTAAAATGGAGATAACAATACTTTCCAACATCACTGGGGGTATTGTGACCTTTAGGACAGATTCTTTCCAGGAGGAGAGAGGACTTGGGGCATTCAAATGACTGTGGACAACTTAGAGGGTGTACGAGGTATTTGGAATTATTGAATTCTTTAAACGTTTTTAAGGTGTTTTTGTCAACTACTGTTGACTGTACCAAAGGACTTTAAGCAGAAAATCAGGAGGGTAGGAGAGAAGTGATTAGGAGTAGGAATATCTAATAAAATTACCTGACTTTTAGAAGGATGCAATTATACCCATCTGAGACATAAAGTGTTTTTATCAATTTGAACCTGACAGGTGACTGACAGCTAAAATTGTGATGACAGAAAACCTCTCCAACATAATGGATGGGGTGTAAAAGTGCTCAGAAGGTTAAAGAAGGAAGGGAACCAGTTTGGGAAACTTCCTAATTAAAGATTTAAGAATATTTGAAAAGTATATTAAGTGCCCATTAAATAGTAAGGATAAGGCATACTTCAGTCCTCCTTACATGAGGACCGAGAGGAAATTAGAAATAGGTCTCATTGTCCAGTCAGGGTTTGGGGGGCACAATCCAGTGTGGAGGTGTCTCCACTTGTCCGGCAACCCTGGGTGCCTTACAATGCCTTGCTACTGTAGCTCCCAGGCTGGGATGCACCCAATCAGCAAGAAGCTTGCAGGTCATACCTGAGGGTATGTTTACCCAGCAAAGAAAAACCCCATGGCTGGTCTGTGCCAGCTGACTCTGGCTTGTGGGGATGAGGCTGTTTCATTGCTGTGCAGCCTTCTGGACTAGGGCTGGAGTCTGAGTTCTGGGACCTTCCCACCCTGCAGGGTCCTAAAGCCTGGGCTCCAGTCTGAGCTCAGAAGCCTACACGTCAATGAAAAGCCACGCAGTCCAAGTCCCGTGAGCTTGAGCTGACTGACTGGCATGGGCCAGCTGTAAGTTTTTCTTTGCTGTGTAGACACACCCTGAGTGTCTGTGTTTAGACAGCCCTGGTTCAGCAGCTCTGGCCCCAGCAGCCTGTCTATATCCCCACAGCCCCATTCTGGCTCCCACCAGCCTTGGTTACAACCAAGAAGCAGGGATGCCGGAACTAAGGGTTCTGGGGGTGCTGCCACACTGTTTGGCTTGAAGTAGTTTCCATCATATACAGAGTTTAGTTTTCTTCAATGGCTCTTAGCACCCCCACTATACAAATTGTTCCAATGCCATTGCCAATAAGATGAATCCAACACACTCCCAGTTCCGAATTTCTCCATAACTGTGTGCCCTGAAGTGTCCAGCTCAGAAAAATATTTGTTGCTCCTATAAAGAGACATTCACATCACACTTTTTAACTCAACTGGGATAAATACGTCATTCCTTTCAAACACAGTACTGGGTCTGTTTATAGTAAAATAAAATAAACCTATTAACAACAGGACATAGGTTAAGTGATACCAAGTAAAAGGAATAAACTTAGAAAGGGTTACAAGCAAACAAAAGTGAAAAGCTGCATCTAAAAGTCTAAAACTTAATTTACCAACATGTAGGCTTTGTTCAAGATAGATAGTTTCTCTTTCCAGCCACAGCTGACTTTACACCTGTCAGGACTTTCCACAAAAGTACAAGGTGCTGGCGTCCTTTGTAGTCGTAGGTGGAAGATCTTTGCCTGAGGAGGTTTCTTGCCTACATTCAGTTCCAGAAACTTCAACCCCACACTGCCCCTTGGTTGACAGATCCATCTTTCTCAACTTGCCAGAGCTCTAATCTCTTGTGTCTGTCTGGTGATGGATGCCAAAGGTGGCTCCTATCCTTGCTAATATAAACACCAAAGTTCAGTGAACTTGTTTGAAGAGGCAGGATCACAGCATGGATGAAGCTTCCATTGCTTCTGGTCACATCATGCTAATTGACATAGAGACAGGTGGATAACCGCCGCCACTCTTGTCTGGTTGGGAAGTGTTCCTTCCTTTATTCGGCTACACACTTCAAAACATATCATTGAGTATTCATAATTCCTCCTATAGTGTTTAATATAATTTGTGAAATGTATGTATTATCACCAGCATGTTACAGGCATATGTAAAGGACCTTACATGATACGCTAATATTGCATCAATCCATTGACTCAGTTGCTTATTTGAGGTTTAGAGCCCTTGTCTTTATAGCTGAGATAAATTTCTGTTCCCTATGGGGTGTAGCCACACTGTCTCTTCTCCCAACTTGTTAGCTTCATAGCTTTGTTTATCTAATACATTCTCATTGTGTATCAAAGTACTTGTAAGTAAATGCTCAGTAGAAAAACCACATTCCTTTGTTTAAGGTGGGGGTAACTTCTGCTTGAATGGCAAGACACACTGAAATTGCAGTTCTTAAAATGTATGTCCGTCACTTTGCATTAATTGCTTGCACCTACATTATGCAATTGTATTAATAATCAGTAAGTTATGAGCTTTTCAATGACATGACACCTTTTAGATACAGATTATAACAATAGTAAGTTGGGGTACACTGGGCTGGTCATGCAAGCTGAAACTTATTGCGAGATATCAGGGTTGTGCCCCATCCCTCTGCCCTGGGTCTGTTCTGAATGTCATAAGGTCTTTTTGTAGTGACTTCATAACAACTACAATTAATGAAATTCTATATTTTAACACCTATGGTTATAGGAATATGTTAATGGGAGAATATACCCTGATCTATAAATAGGTGTGAAAAATGCACTGATACTCAGAAAATGGTCTACTTAATGTTCTAAAGTCTATAGAGAAAGAATAGGATTTTTTTTTCTGAGTCCAATTCTGCAGCGCAGTGATGGTGCAAATATGTCAGATTCCTCTAAACATACAGTCAGCAAAAGCAAAAGATTGAATTCAGGGTATTACTGTTTAGACGCTTCTCTAGTGGCATGCACAAGAATGAAAATTAACTCAACTGAGCATTATAATTAACTAAATCTGACTCTGATTTACTCTGACAAAGACATCAAATGTTTTGGATAATATGGATATGTGAGTTCCATCAAGCCCAAGCTGCTAACTAAAATGAGAGGCTCAACCACTCCGTGATTGTACAGCATGTATTTCAAATTTATACATATCTGTGTACATTGCAAAACATGTCTGATTCACATTCTAGTCAGTGAAAATCTCATGGCAACCTATTGAGTCATAGGAAGTACATTTGGAAGGGGCTATTCAAACTTTTTATTTATTTATTTATTTATTTATTTTTAAGATAGCAGGCTTTGTTTTTGAGCTACAAATTTAAGGGTAACGGGCCATATGTTCCACTGCATAAGATAGCAAAATCAGAGAAAATTTGTATAAAATGGGTTAAGGGAGTGTGTGGTGGGGTGAGTCAGCTACACTGTATGCTTTCTCCTACTTTGTAACTATCAGCATCTCCTCCACACCAACGTGTATTCTGGGCTGTATACCAGTAATGGGGGGCATGGCCAGGTGGAGGTAGCAGTAATCTGGACATGTGGTGCTGCGTGTCAGGGAACTGCATTTCTGAAGCCAAAGAACCCTTTTAGTTATTGATGCTTTAAGCAAATAATAACGATAGATGGCACGCAAACGCAACACTTTTTTCATACTCTATCTCCAAGCGCTATGCAAAGGTGGATTGTCATTGCTAGCTCCGTTATACAGAGTGGGACAGAGATTCAGAGAGATTAAATTATTTGCACAAAGAAAGATCACGAATCAATGAAAGAGCTGGGAAGAGAACTTGCACTTCCTCACTTCTCTGCCTCTGGTGTAGCCACAAAGCTACACTGCCACTCTGCTTTGCAAACCCTATTGGCAGGGTCATTGCAGGCAGTGAGGTGAACCAATGGCAACTAGTAACGGTGGTTGCTGTTCTAGTGGGGTTTGGATTGGTTAGGGGAAGGGGACAGGAAGAGGAAAAAGGTTCTATGAATGTGTTCTGTGGAGAAAGAGAGGACTTAAGTTTCCAGACTGGTAACAACTAAAATTAACATTCAAGTTTTTATTTTATTATTATAAAACTAAGGCTTTATTAGAAATTATTGTTTTGCCGCTCAATGAACAAAGCAGCTCTGAAGTACTGAAAGTACTGAAAGTTGGTGTACAAGAGGCCCATGTGGATAGATACAGGGTATAAGAAGAGTTCACCCAGAGGAGAGGTACTAGTTTCTTGATACTTGATCGCCCAGCTCTTTTATGTGTGAAGTTAATTTACTGCTGTATTGAGACTTTATTTATTTTTGAGCAGTAATATATTTCAGCAAATTCTTGAATTATCAGTGCCAAGCAGTCATGTAAAATACATTAGTAACAGGTCTTGGAAATCCGCAGACTGATGCTAAGGATGAAAAGTCCCTTGGTTCACATAGTATATACAACCTTCCTTTGCATAGGAGTAAAAAATGGTGAGCAGAGTAGATAAGAATTTTCATTTTTCCCACCCAAGTTCTGCTCTCCTTGTGAGTTTAATAGACATTTAAGTGACTCTTTCCCAGGTGTTATTACATGGTTACATACAGGTATATTATATAGTTAATTAAAATTATCTTGTAAGCAGCACATGTCTAGCTACAAAGAGCCATTGTAGTAAGTAAAGAGATTCTTGGGTCAATAAAATATTTCACAGAAGTGATTGAGATGCATAGCATTTCCTGGAAATTAACATTACTTAACTTTACCATACCCCATTATCTCCAGCAACTTGAAGCTCAATCATTTATCGTGAAAATGCTTGGTCTACATATGGGACATAGAAGAAATGTAGCGGCTTGTGTGTGTGTTTAATTAAGAACTGCACTGATGACCATAAACATGAGTTTCATATTTACAGGTTCCTACCTGCTTCTGGTTGCATTGATCAATCTACATTTTTGTTAGATAATATTTTATGCACCTGATGTTAGGTGCAACCTTTTCATAGTCACCTGAATGACATTTATTCTGGAAAAACTATCATTTGCTTCATAAGTCAGAGTCAGCAAAGTATTTAGTGTTTATTACATTACATTAGTACATTATTTTCGTTGTGATGCATTTCTTAAAAAGAAATGTGGTGTTAGAATATAAACACATTGTAGCAATGTTTTACTGCGGCATCTAAGGCCCCAAAACTGGAAAGGGAGCCATTTGAAAGACTTTGGGAACAGAGTAGCAGCCATGTTAGTGAAGTGAGCTGTAGCTCACGAAAGCTTATGCTCAAATAAATTTTTAGTCTCTAAGGTGCCACAAGTACTCCTTTTCACTTGGGGAACAGATTCCTTTGCAAGATTGGGGTCTAAATTAGGGCTTGTGAAAGTCAAGAGCACCATTTCCTTTGACTACAGTAATAGTAGGATTAGGGGCCCCAATCATTGTTGTGTCTATTCTTGAAACAAAAATCAATATTAATAGATGAGATGTTCAGTATAATTCAAAACAAACAAAACAACATTCATCTCAGCGCATTATTGTGATGATTCCCTCTGATTCCCTTCCGTGAATGAAAGCTACCCTGGGATTCACTTCTATTGCTGTTTGTGGCTGATTACTTCTGATTTTTAGCTATGCCTTTGTAAATGCTTCCCAAAGTCTTATAGGATCGAAACCATAACCATGTTCAAATTTTGTCTGTTTTTTTGTAGGATGATGAAGTGGTTCTGCAATGCACTGCAACCGTTCACAAGGAGCAACAGAAACTGTGCCTTGCAGCAGAAGGATTTGGCAACAGGCTCTGTTTTTTGGAATCCACTTCAAATTCTAAGGTACAGCAAGTTGTCTGAAAGTAGTGCTGTTTGTAATGTCATTAACAAGGGGGAAGATTTCTTGTTGGTACAATATTACTTGCTGTGACATATAGTAAACAAGTCAGACAGCTGCAGCGGCACAGGAGCTAGCAAACAGAGCTCTAAACAGGGGAGTTTGAGTGGGAGTTCTGTTGGAGGAGAAGGTAGTTGTACTTGGTTTTGTATTTCTAGTATTTGTATTTGTGTGTGTGTGTAGGGGTTTTGTGCTGGGAGAGCAGCTGAGCCTGATTAGGGGGTGGGGCTTTGTGCTGAGAGAGCAGCTGAGCCCTGCCTAGGGGGTGGGGCTTCTGACTAGGGGCCCTATAAAGGTAGCCAGCCAGTCAGGCAGCAGGACAGACAGCTGCAACGGCACAGGAGCTAGCAAACAGAGCTCTAAACAGGGGAGTTTGAGTGGGAGTTTTTGTATTGTGGTGCTTGTTTGGGATTTGCTTTTGCTGGGGGGGGGGGTGGTCTTTTTGGTGTGGCTCCTGTTTCCCAGATTAACAGGATTTAGGTGGGAAGGAGATGACAGATACAGAGGCAGCTGTGGGAGTGACTCCTGCAGTGAAAGACACATTGAGGATGACTGGATGTGGAAGCTGTGGTATGTACATGATCCTGGAGGGGGGAACCGGTAAGAGTTTTGTCTGCATGAAATGCCGTCTGATAGAGCTGATGGAGGAAAAGATCCGAGGTTTGGAGATGCAGGTGGAAAGTCTGGTTGAGTTTAGGAAGGGGTTTGAGCAGATGATGGAACAAAGGTATGAGGTATCTGAAGGGAAAAGCTCAGACTCACAGATGGAACCAGGGCTGGGGAATTTTGAGGAGAGACTGGATGAGGAAAGTGGTCAGTGGAAACATGTGACTCAAAGAACCAGGCAGAGAAAAAGACGGGCTAGTGAAGGAGAAATAGAGCTTAGGAACAGGTTTGCAGAGTTGGAAAATGAAGAAGGGGCTCAGCAGGTACTTGTTGAAGGTGGAAGGGTAAGGAAGAAGAGAAGAGAGGCTAGCCCTATAGAAAAAGGGGAAGAGTCAAGGGAGACTACACCAAGTATGAGCCCCAGGAGGATACAGGATGGGTTGAAGAAGATTGTAAGGGAAAATAGGAATGGAAAGAACTTGCAGCGAGAGGGAACAGAGGAGAGACTGGAGAATAGCACTGTCACCAGGAAAAGGCAGGTCTATGTGATCGGGGACTCTTTATTGAGAAGAATAGACAGGCCTGTAACTAGAGCTGATCATGAGAATAGAAGGGTGTGCTGTCTTCCGGGTGCTAAGATACGGGATGTAGACCTGAGGTTGAAAAGGATCCTAAAGGGAGCGGGAAAGAATCCCCTAATTATCCTTCATGTGGGAACAAATGATACGGCTAGATTCTCGCTGGAAAGTATTAAGGGAGACTATGCTAGGCTGGGGAAGACGCTTAAGGAAATTGAGGCTCAGGTGATCTTTAGCGGGATCCTTCCTGTTCCTAGAGAAGGGCAACAAAGGTCTGACAAGATTATGACTGTCAACAGATGGCTTAGGCAGTGGTGCTATAAGGAGGGCTTTGGGATGTATGACCACTGGGAGGCATTCACGGACAGAGGTCAGTTCTCTCGGGATGGACTTCATCTGAGTAGGAAAGGAAATAGACTTCTAGGATCGAGGCTGGCACAACTGATAAAGAGAGCTTTAAACTAAGAATTGGGGGGAGATGGATGGGAGATGTCCAGAAAATCTCCACGCCAGATTTTAGCATTGAGAGGGAAGCAGATGAAGTAAGAATGGATACAGCCGTGGGTAGGAGAATGTATATAAGGAGCGAGGGCGGTGTGGATACTAGTCTAATACGTTATACTGGATGTAGAATGACTGTGCCTAATAGGGTACAAAATGTGAGCGAGGCCAAACAGCAAAAATTAAGATGTTTGTACACCAATGCGAGGAGTCTAGGTAACAAAATGGAGGAACTAGAGCTACTGGTGCAGGAAGTGAAACCAGATATCATAGGGATAACAGAAACATGGTGGAATAGTAGTCATGACTGGACTACAGGTATTGAAGGGTATGTGCTCTTTAGGAAAGACAGAAACAAAGGTAAAGGGGGTGGAGTAGCATTGTATATCAATGATGAGGTAGAATGTAAAGAAATAAGAAGCGATGCAATGGATAAGACAGAGTCTGTCTGGGCAAAAATTACATTGGGGAAGAAAACTAGTAAAGCCTCTCCTACGATAGTGCTTGGGGTGTGCTATAGACCTCCGGGATCTAATTTGGATATGGATAGAGCCCTTTTTAATGTCTTTAATAAAGTAAATACTAATGGAAACTGCGTGATCATGGGAGACTTTAACTTCCCAGATATAGACTGGAGGACCAGTGCTAGTAATAATAATAGGGCTCAGATTTTCCTAGATGCGATAGCTGATGGATTCCTTCATCAAGTAGTTGCTGAACCGACTAGAGGGGATGCCATTTTAGATTTAATTTTGGTGAGTAGTGAGGACCTCATAGAAGAAATGGTTGTAGGGGACAATCTTGGCTCAAGTGATCATGAGCTAATTCAGTTCAAACTAAATGGAAGGATTAACAAAAATAAATCTGCAACTAGGGTTTTTGATTTCAAAAGGGCTGACTTTCAAAAATTAAGGAAATTAGTTAGGGAAGTGGATTGGACTGAAGAACTTATGGATCTAAAGGTAGAGGAGGCCTGGGATTACTTTAAATCAAAACTGCAGAAGCTATCGGAAGCCTGTATCCCAAGAAAGGGGAAAAAATTCATAGGAAGGAGTTGTAGACCAAGCTGGATGAGCAAGCATCTTAGAGAGGTGATTAAGAAGAAGCAGAAAGCATACAGGGAGTGGAAGATGGGAGGGATCAGCAAGGAAAGCTACCTAATTGAGGTCAGAACATGTAGGGATCAAGTGAGACAGGCTAAAAGTCGAGTAGAGTTGGACCTTGCAAAGGGAATTAAAACCAATAGTAAAAGGTTCTATAGCCATATAAATAAGAAGAAAACTAAGAAGGAAGAAGTGGGGCCGCTTAACACTGAGGATGGAGTGGAGGTTAAAGATAATCTAGGCATGGCCCAATATCTAAACCAATACTTTGCCTCAGTCTTTAATAAGGCTAAAGAGGATCTTGGGGATAATGGTAGCATGACAAATGGGAAGGAGGATATAGAGGTAGATATTACCATATCAGAGGTAGAAGCGAAACTGAAACAGCTTAATGGGACTAAATCGGGGGGCCCAGATAATCTTCATCCAAGAATATTAAAGGAATTGGCACCTGAAATTGCAAGCCCATTAGCAAGAATTTTTAATGCATCTGTAAACTCAGGAATAGTACCGAATGATTGGAGAATTGCTAATATAGTTCCTATTTTTAAGAAAGGAAAAAAAATTGATCCGGGTAACTACAGGCCAGTTAGTTTGACATCTGTAGTATGCAAGGTCCTGGAAAAAATTTTGAAGGAGAAATTAGTTAAGGACATTGAAGTCAATGGTAAATGGGACAAAATACAACATGGTTTTACAAAAGGTAGATCGTGCCAAACCAACCTAATCTCCTTTTTTGAAAAAGTAACAGATTTTTTAGATAAAGGAAATGCAGTGGATCTAATTTAGCTAGATTTCAGTAAGGCATTTGATACCGTGCCACATGGGGAATTATTAGTTAAATTGGAGAAGATGGGGATCAATATGAACATCAGAAGGTGGATAAGGAATTGGTTAAAGGGGAGACTGCAACGGGTCCTACTGAAAGGCGAACTGTCAGGTTGGAGGGAGGTTACCAGTGGAGTTCCTCAGGGATCGGTTTTGGGACCAATCTTATTTAATCTTTTTATTACTGACCTTGGCACAAAAAGTGGGAGTGTGCTAATAAAGTTTGCAGATGATACAAAGCTGGGAGGTATTGCCAATTTGGAGAAGGATCGGGATATTATACAGGAGGATCTGGATGACCTTGTAAACTGGAGTAATAGTAATAGGATGAAATTTAATAGTGAGAAGTGTAAGGTTATGCATTTAGGGATTAATAACAAGAATTTTAGCTATAAGTTGGGGACGCATCAATTAGAAGTAACGGAAGTGGAGAAGGACCTTGGAGTATTGGTTGATCATAGGATGACTATGAGCTGCCAATGTGATATGGCTGTGAAAAAAGCTAATGCGGTTTTGGGATGCATCAGGAGAGGCATTTCCAGTAGGGATAAGGAGGTTTTAGTACCATTATACAAGGCACTGGTGAGACCTCACCTAGAATACTGTGTTCTGCAGTTCTGGTCTCCCATGTTTAAAAAGGATGAATTCAAACTGGAGCAGGTACAGAGAAGGGCTACTAGGATGATCCGAGAAATGGAAAACTTGTCTTATGAAAGGAGACTTAAGGAGCTTGGCTTGTTTAGCCTAACTAAAAGAAGGTTGAGGGGAGATATGATTGCTCTCTATAAATATATCAGAGGGATAAATACAGGAGAGGGAGAGGAATTATTTCAGCTCAGCACCAATGTGGACACAAGAACAAATGGGTATAAACTGGCCACCAGGAAGTTTAGACTTGAAATCAGACGAAGGTTTTTAACCATCAGAGGAGTGAAGTTTTGGAATAGCCTTCCAAGGGAAGCAGTGGGGGCAAAAGATCTATCTGGCTTTAAGATTCTACTCGATAAGTTTATGGAGGAGATGGTATGATGGGATAATGGGATTTTGGTAAGGAATTGATCTTTAAATATTCAGGGTAAATAGGCCAAATCCCCTGAGATGGGATATTAGATGGATGGGATCTGAGTTACTATAGAAAATTCTTTCCTGGGTATCTGGCTGGTGAATCTTGCCCATATGCTCAGGGTTTAGCTAATTGCCATATTTGGGGTCGGGAAGGAATTTTCCTCCAGGGCAGATTGGAGAGGCCCTGGAGGTTTTTCGCCTTCCTCTGTAGTATGGGGCATGGTTGACTTGAGGGAGGCTTCTCTGCTCCTTGAAGTCTTTGAACCATGATTTAAGGACTTCAATAGCTCAGACATGGGTGAGGTTTTTCATAGGAGTGGGTGGGTGAGATTCTGTGGCCTGCGCTGTGCAGGAGGTCGGACTAGATGATCAGAATGGTCCCTTCTGACCTTAGTATCTATGAATCTATGAATCAAGTTATCTAAAGGCATTGGCAAGTCAAATAAATCTCCAGATACATAATGAAGGTTTTAATCCCATGACACTTGCAGGCTGAATCCTTTGTCGCTTGCAGGCTGGATGACTGCAATATACTGGGGGGCTGCTCTTTGAAGCACATCTGGCAGAGGGAGCTCATTTTAGGATTTTCCTCCTTACTGCCAGTTCACTAGTGTGCTAATTTGGTGTGCTACAGAGAAAATTTAGTGCAGTGCAAAGATGCATTTCTTTAGTGTGGCATTGAGACTGTTGCCAGAGGATATTTATCCCACCAGTGGGTGTATGTGATAAAAGTAAGAGTTTATATTGTGCTGTTTGCTTTGGGATAGTTGTTTGTTTGAATCTCTCTAATGTGACAAGATACATAATCCTGGTGCAAATATCAAATAAATTGTATCCAACCTTCGTAATGGTTTTCTATACTATAGTGTGTGTATATCTATCTATCTATCTATCTATATATATATATAGATATAGAGTATGGTAATGATGAGAAGATATTTTTTACAATGAAGGTTGCTGTACAACAAATGAGTGTTCACACACTGAGATTCAGTTCTGTGTTCATAAACTTGGGTATCTCTCACTGAAATCAAAAAGCCATTTCTAAGGGAGGAAATTAGACAGCTGTTTGTGTTAACTGATATTTATTGATATTAAGTAGCCACATGTTTCTATTTTTATAAATATTTTTTCTCCAGATCAGTTATAAATGTTTGGTGAGCAAATTTAAATATATGAAAAGCATCTAGAAAGTAAGATCTCCAGAAGGGATTAGTATTGAGGTCATTTAAAAAAAAACAAAACCCAAAACGTAGCCTATCAACTTCCATAGCATCACTTTATCATTAAATACATTATCTCCCATACGTTGCAGAGTAATGCTTTATTCTCCATGTCCCATCATTTTGACTGTATTATTCATCATCATAAAATTTTTATTAGAATGTTAATGATTCATTATAATAGCAATAATCTGGATGAATTCATTCATGCTGTTCCATTTTAAGTGAGTATTTTTAATTATAAAAATACTTCAGGATGGAAGGAACTGCAGTATTAGCTGCCTCTAAGGCCAGAAAATCTAGTTTATTTAATGAGTGAATTATCATTCAATAATTTTGGATAGTAAACACCCAATCCCATATAAAATGTTATAACTGTGAAGAGAATGTATAAATTTCAAAGCAGTTCCAATTCTTCTTCAGTACCATCTTTTCCAGGTTCCTGATAAGTCATGATATATTGTTAGCTCTGTAAGAGTTGCGGGGGAAGGGGAGAAGACTAAAGCCATCATTGTTTTTAATTTTTCAAAGGCTCACAAGTCTTAAAACGAGCCCATCTGAAGAAATGAAGCATTGAGAGAGCCAGAGAATTATGAGACCAGCAACACAAAGCTGACTGGAGAAGGAGAAAATGAGAGAGGCATTATGGGCAGGCAAAAACATTATCTCTACAATACTTAAGTATGAGTTGTGTTTTAGGCAAGAGCATTTAAAAGGGTTTTGTGGATATTGTGGACTGTCTTTTTGTTCTGTTTGTACAGCACCCAGCACACTGGGGTCCTGGTCCATGGCTGGCGTCCCTAGAAACTACAGTAATATAAATAATAATAATAATCTTTTGAGAGGCCAGACAAGGTAGATTATAAAAAAAAATCAGTTAGAAGTCATCTATCAGTAAATGTAAATCAGTCTTGCCAGATCTCATCTATCGGTGCGTAATAATTCAAGTGAAAAATGTTTACAGCTACATTTTATTCTCAATCCAAGTCAGCACAGACATTTGTGTCCTTGAACAAATGTTGGGGAGTGTCCAGACTAGCCCTTGCCAATATATTTGAAAACACGGTAACTCCCTCAATCAAATAAGGTGAGGTAAATACCCTAGTCAAGACAAGCCCTCAGTTGCTCAAGGTTCACATTATTGTCACTCATGTCATACTCTAGTTCTCCAGCAGCTCTTCAGAGTTTTACAGGAGACACACAAACACACACAAAAAAACGTTAGGGTAGACAAGTCTTGAATTTTTACTCAACAAGCAAGGAGAAAATGGAAAAACTTCCAATCCTACTTTGTTGCTTCTTTGTGATACCTAAGTCACAAACCTATTTTTTTTCTTTTGCAGGTGAATTCAATTTTAAGTAGCTTTCATGATGTTGGAGCTTGTAGAAATTTTTCTAAATTTTGGCAAAAAAAGTTCATTTTTGGGGGGTGAGGGCATTTTTAACTAGCTCAATTGCTTGTGTGGAAAACCCAGACCTTGGTTAGGCTTAATAGAACTAAAGGGACATTTAATCCATTTCTATAGCCAATAGGATCTGTTTCTTTGTTTTGAAGATCAGGTCATTATTTGTATATACAAATCTCACTGATATGGAAAAAATGTTATGCTTTCTAAAGTGAATCATTCTTCTTAAGATCTAAATGCATGGTACTGGAGTAGTCCTTTCCAATATTAGCCCTCCAAAAATATTCTTCATCCCACATGTGGAACTTGTTTCCCCTGTCCCAAACACAACCTTACAGTAGTCTGGAGTGCAGGATTGGGAATATGCAGCCCTCCACTATTGTTGGGCTTGAGTTTTGATATTTTGTGAACCCCCAGGGCCAGAAATGCCAGCTTTGTCACTAGAGAGTTAAGAATCCCTCTTTTCTAATAGCATAAGGGATTTTTTTCCTCTTGCTGGCAGACCTTAAATATCATGATGTTATAATAGTTCTTCTATAAATCATATCTCTTTTTAGCGTTTTCTAAAATGTACTGTTTATAATTTTTCTATCCCTCTGAACCCTCTGCAATTTGGACTCATGGAACTAAGATATCCTGCTTTATAAATAGTGAGGATATATACAAATAGTCTCAAAGATTTTAAAAAGCTGCAAAAACATTCTAAAGTTAGGTTTCAGAGTAGCAGCCGTGTTAGTCTGTATCCGCAAAAAGAAAAGGAGTACTTGTGGCACCTTAGAGATTAACAAATTTATTTGAGAATAAGCTTTCGTGAGCTACAGCTCACTTCATCGGATGCATGCTGAGGAAAATAGAATAGGGAGATTTTATATACCCAGAGAACATGAAACAATGGGTGTTACCACACACACTGTAACGAGAATGATCAGGTAAAGTGAGCTATTACCAGCAGGAGAGAGAAGAAGAAGAAGAAAAAAACCCACAACCTTTAGTGATAATCAAGATGGGCCATTTCCAGCAGTTGACAAGAATGTGTGAGGAACAGTAGGGAGAAAAATAAACATGGGGAAATAGTTTTACTTTGTGTAATGATACATCCATTCCCCGTCTTTACTCAATCCTAATTTAATGATGTCCAGTTTGCAAATCAATTCCAATTCAGCAGTCTCCCGTTGGAGTCTGTTTTTGAAGTTTTTTTGTTGTAATATTGCAACTTCTAGGTCTGTAATCAAGTGACCAGAGAGATTGAAGTGCTCAAATAAATTTGTTATTCTAAAGTTAGGTTTTTTTTGTTTGTAAAACATCATAAACAAAGTAGGATGATATGGAGTGAAGATTCTATTGGCACTTATTTGGGGTAACATTGTTTGGGGTAGCCCCCCTCATGGTGATTCCACTAATTTGGTCATCCCAAAGTATTTAGTGAGATTCTAGAACTTTTTCTTCTTGTTGACTCGTGAATTTGGTGGGGGATAGTGAGTGAGAGTCTCCTTAGTTTTTTCTTTGGTTTAGTTGATAGCTTGGGGGTCTGAGTGTTTGTCAGACTTTGAGGACATTGGGCCTGATCCAGTACCCATTGAAGTAAAGGGGAGATTTGCCATTGATTTCAAAGGGCGCTAGCTCAGTCACAAAGGGCCTGGTCTTGCTCCCACTGAAACCAGTAACAGAGGTGGAATTGATTTCTTTAGGAGCAGGCCCAGGTCCGGAGTGAGTATTTCCTTCTCGTTACTACTTGTTTGCTTTTAGGTGTGCTATGCATGACGGGAGGGTGAGGGAGCTCCTTCTCCAAGTGGTGGTGGTATAATTATTTTATACTATGAGAGTGCTCAGTCACTACCCCTAAGACAGGATTCAGTGATGGGTGTAATGAATTACTGAATGGGGACTGTCTACTAATCGGTTTATACATTGTGTAGTACAGTGGGGCCCTGGTCTTTGTTGGACCCTAGATACTACTGTAATAAACCTAAAAATAAGAGGAGAGAGGATGAGAGGTAACAATAAGAATATCATGTTGTTTTCTGCTCTGGCCGCCTTCTCTTTTCTCAATCGTATCCTTTTGCATGTTTCACTTCTTCTATGAAGCTCACAAACACAGCCACTAACCCATATCAAACAATCTCTCTCCCCCAACATCTCATTAGAGAATAAGTGAGTTAGAACAGAATAACTTTAAAAACTTTCCTTTCTTTGTTTTTGAAGTTTTGTTTTTAGACTGATAGACTTTAAGGACAGAAGCGACCGTCCTGATCATCTAGTCCAAAGGTTCTCAAACTTTTGTACTGGTGACCCTTTCACATAGCAAGCCTCTGAGTGCGACCCTCCACATTAATTAAAAACACTTTTTTATATATTTAACACCATTATAAATGCTGAAGGCAAAGCGGCGTTTGGGATGGAGGCTGACAGCTTGCGACACCCATGTAATAACCTTCAAACTTCTTAAGGGGCCCCGACCCCCAGTTTGAGAACCCCATATCTTCTCTGACCTCCTGCACATTGCAGGCCACAGAATCTCACCCACCCACTCCTGTAATAAACCCCTAACCTCTGGGTGAGTTACTGAAGTGCTCAAATCAAGATTTAAAGAATTCAAGTTACAGAGAATCCCCCATTTATACTAGTTTAAACCTGCAAGTGACCCATGCCCGCAGAGGCTCTGCCAATTTGACCTGTTCGGAAATTCCTTTGCAACCCCAAAGTTGCACCCTGAGCATGTGGGCAAGAGCAGTGTATCTTGCCTTGTCTGCATCTGTATTCTAGCCAGTCTTTTCAAACTGTGGTAGGTGAGCTTGACATGAATCAGTACACTTCACAGCAATTGTTTAAGAAGGTGGCATGTGAACTAATTCTGGGGACTGCTATAAAGTGTAAAGGGATTGTTGTTTTTTGTCTTGCATAGTACCAAGCCTGTCAGTGCCTAACATAATAAATTATCTCCTGGGCTCCCACTGAGGGACAGTGCTTATGCATTGAGTTTTTTGGTTGGGTAATTCCATACTTGCTGTGACTAAGGCCAAAAGCGGATTCTAACCTCTGGTGTGTGTGTATATACACACCAGACCTACTGGCATAGTGTTTAGAAGCCAACCACATTTTTTTCTTTTTTGACTTTCATCAGCAAATTAATTCATGGAATCCAAAATCTGTGTTGGCAATCCTTTCTAGTTTTTCTGGAGATTTGCACCAATTGTTGGATATTTTTAATGCTTGCATTACTGGCCTTTTAAAAAAAAAAAGTCAACAAGAAAAGAATGGCTGTGCTGTTGCCACTATCCTGTGTGCTCTTTGAAAACCATTTTAATTGTCTGTGTCATATTGCCAAAGTAAATACTGATATTTAAATACTAGGATAGCATTTAGCACAGATATTTAGAGCAATATTTGATTTAATAATTGAAATAAAAAGTACAGGTTGAACCTCTTTACTCTGGCACTCCCTGGTCTGGCAACATCCGTGGTCTGGCATAGGTGCTGACTCCGTGGGTGCTCTGGGGCTGGAGCACCCACTGGGAAAAATTAGTGGGTGCGGAGCATCCACCGGCACCAAGCTGCCCCTTTTGCCTCCTGCCCCTATGCTTTTTGAGGGCCAGCAGCCCCGCGCTTACCACCACCACCTCCTCCTCCCTCCCAGCACTTCCAGAGTGCTGCGAGCAGCTGATTCGCGGCGTTCAATGTCTGTGAGGGAGGGGGAAGACCTGGGGCCAGCGGCTAGGACCCTTGGTGAGGGGCTGATGACTGGGGCTGACATTGGAGCCCCCAGGTGGGGGCCACGCTGGGCGCAAAGCCTGGGGGTGCTGCAGTACTCTCTCACACTCCTATATCCTGCGCCTATGGAGACCCACTGACACTCTGCATTGACCTCCAGTGGTTTGGAAAATTCTCTGGTTAGGCACTGGTCAGGTCCCGAGGATGCCAGATTAGAGAGTTTCAACCTGTACTTAGTACATTTACATATAGTTGCATGTATATTTGTTTCCTTACTTTACAGCTGTCATTTAGACATACAGTAATATTATGAAGAGACAGTTTTTAATAGTTTGGCAACATTCTATTTTCAATACACCTTTATTCATCAGTTACATTGAGTGGTCAGTATGTTGCCAATGAGGGAAAGCATTTTAAAATACAAGCAGATACATTCTATTTATATGTGGAATTTTGTATATGAAATTTATAAGACTAGATTGTGAGAATATACTGTTCTTCTCTGTAGGGGGTGGTGGATAGCTGTGCTGCCCCAGGAGGAGCTCCAGTAAAGGTCTCTCCCTCAGACAAGTTAAGTTCCTTTGGAGCTTCTGTCTTGTGCTGGGAGGAGGGGAAGAGTAGGAATTATTGGCCCTGTAGGAGATGTAGCATACTCTCTTCTCATCTTATTTCCAGGTTATTCTATTCTGTTGGGTCCTCACCTGTGCACTTCCAGTTGTTCATTAAGTGATTTGACTATCTGTCACTGGACTAACATCTTGTGGCAGGCACAAGGGGATAGAAGCCATGTGTCCGCTTACACACCAATTTACCTCACTCACTTGTTCCTGGGGGAACTAACAGGTCCATAACCCTTGTTGCCCTCTCAGACTGAGGCTCATAATCTGGGTAAACCTAGCACAGCTGCACAGGGTCTGCAGTGGAGGCCTTATTCCTTACTTCCCTGCAGTGTTGTGCCAAGTTACAAGCATGGCCTAAGTAAACTAGCATACAATGAAAATATTGCCATTATGAGACACAAAAGCCAGGGTCTAAGTTGTGTCTGCAGATTATTTTATTTGCAAATAAGTACTGTAAGAGCAGTTGAGAGCACAAATATACAGATGCAAACAAGGAAGTTGGGCCAACATGTAACTCATTTTCTGTCTGAAATTGATGTGTACATGCTCAGTGATCTATTTTTTGCATATGTACATGTATTTTACTAGCACTTTTTAAGGTTGACCCAATGTGTATTTGATATGCTGCTTTTCAGCAAACTAAAGCAATGCCCTTTTTGTATTTTAATTGGACAAGCTGCATACGCTGTGAATGTTTTTGCACTGGTTGTCCTGTTTGTGTTCACAAGTATCCAAATTCAGCCTTCTAGTGCATATTCCTTTAGGTAGAAATACACCTTTATGCAGTAGAACCCTGTTGAGAGTTGTGAATTATTCATATAAAGAGAATAAAATGGTGCTGTATGTTCTCTGAACTTTACAGTAGAACCTCACTACTACTTAAACCACTAATTTGCAAACTCAGTAATTATCACAGAATGAAGAAATAAATGGTGATCTTAAATTTCCTGAATATGTATAGTAAAATTTAGGTTCTTAATTATAAATTTGTTCACATTATTGCAGTAACTGGAGTTGTCTGTCTTAGCTATTTGCTCTTTGAGCTGAGAGTCGATGTCAGATGCCTGTCCTAGTTTCTGGAATGAGTGGGATTGATGCTGTGCATTTTTTTTGTTGCATAATGTTAACTAATTAGGTGTAATGATGGCTTTGTTATGAAGACAGAAAGCTTTAATTGGGGGCAGACTTGAAAAAAAATAAATTATTCTCACAATGCGAGGTCCACATCCTGCCCATGAATTCATATGCATGACTCCTATGGTAGCTGGGGGAGCTGCACAGGTGTCTATCATGTAAAGCATACCTTGCACTTATCAGTGATCTACCATAGTTTCGGAAAATCAGGGACCACCTTTAGGTTTCACTAAGCAGGAACTGAATGAACAGAGGTGCATTGGGGCTGATTTCTGGTTACGGAAATAGTGTTTCATGTAGTGTTGTTTAACCGACCGTGCATGCTTTCTGAAATAACATTAAGGATTGCAGGGGAAGGAGACTGGCAAAAAAAAAAATCTCCTCCTTTTGGAGGGGTATTGCTCTGGTGCCTTGCGTTACCATGATTAATCACTCCATAATGTCCACAAGAGCTACATACGTAGTCTTAGCAAGCAGTGAATGGGAAACGTCCCTTTATTCGCCCAAGGATTTAATCTTTTATCAGTTGCACATAAACTGATTCACAGTAGGTTTTTCTTTTTTCTTTTCTACAGGCCAGCTACCTCACTATCCCACTACTATTTTAGTCTCTGACTTCCACTAATTTCTGAGTTTCTTTTTCAGCTCATCATATAATTTGTTAGCTGTGATAGTTGTTCAGTGAATTATGTTTTGAGTAGGAGGAATTTGCTGTATTTGTCTGATTTGAAAAGCAGCTATTGATGATGATGTTGTTCCTGCCCCAGCTAATCGTTAGGAAAGATCTGTGCTCTTTCAGCTCAGTCATGTTGTAATGGTCCATGACTGTATGCATACACAGACATTACATTTGTCTGCTAAACTGCACTCATGCTTCCTAGGGAATAGATCTCTTGACTTTTGGCATCTATAATTTGAAGTAAAGCTGTTAGCTTGCTCTAGGGTTAGTGCTCATAGTCTTTATATAACCAGCTACTGAAGGGCAGCAAGCACAAATGCAGGCCCACCCTACAGGCTAGGGGCAGCAGGAAATAAACGAGGCAAAGAAAAGCAAAACTTCTTTTCTGGCAACTCCCTCTATTTCCCTGTAGTCTCCCAGCTATGTCTCTCTTGATCCCTGCCCTTTTGTTCGGTTTTCTGAAATTAGAAAGTTGGCAAACCTACCTTTAATCCCATCCCCGAGTCCACTGGGACCCCTGCTGCATGGCTGATTGGGACACTGCTTAATCCAAGGAGTTTTAGTTTATAGGGGATGGGGAAGTGTTCTAAACCTTTACCATTGGTTAATTACAATTCCTTGAATGTCATGTTAAAAGTAAATTGTTTATACAACTAGAGTTGATGATGGGTGCATAGAAAATCAATATAATAAAGGGCACCATGCAGTGAAGGCACATTCTAGCTGATTAAAATTATTTGAAGATCACTAAAGACTCTTCCCAGAACTTCCCAGGCTTGCCACTATTTTAGCTTTTTTTCCTGCTTCACAAAACAGCGAGGAAGGTACTTTCTAGTTCAAAAACGGTTGTTAGTCTTTAAGAAACTGGAGATGTTGGTGGAAACAGAGAAGCATAGTAGGTTCTAGTACTAATATAAAACCAAATGGTACTCTTTAATCTACTCCATTTACACAGTGCACAAGCTTTCTAGCAGTGGGGTAGGTATGAGGAAATTTTACAGAAAGCTCAGGGACAATGTTCATCCATCGTGTTTGGCAAGTGAACTCGCCACACTGCTTGATCCTGCCCCTTTTGGACCCAGTCGTGTTATGTGTGTTGAACTCCTGCTACTCCCACCAACTTCAGCAGGAGCCAGAACTCCTCACCTCATGGAATTGGGCTCTTCGTTGGAGGGGATAATTTGCTTTCAACTATGTATAAAGATCACGCTACAGCTAAATGCCACTTGCAAGAAGTTTGTGTATCAAAAAATGGCTTTTCAAAAGTTTTCTTTGCTAGATGCAGACAATTCAGTCAATCTCTTGAGGTACTGTATATGAAGCTAATATGCCTTTCAATAAATGAACAATCAAGCAGCAGGTTATGTGAAACTGTTCAATTTCTCCCCCCAACCCAGCATATAAATAGGCATTGGAGCAGGAGGACTGAGGGACCATGGGTTTCCTAACCCCGCCCCCCCTCCTCCCGTGAGTGCCCTACCCATGAACCTATAAAGTTGTTCTCCTTCTGGCCCAATAATTCTTTATAGTGGAACAGCTTCACAAAGAGAGACTGACGCATCCCCGTATCAGACTATCTCGTAGTCCAATGGTTAGGGGACTCTTCTGAGAGGTGGGAGGCCCCCTACTCAAATCCTTTCTCCCTATCAGACAGAGCGGGGTTGGGAGAATTGAACGTGGGCCTCCCACATCCAAGGTGAATGGTCTAACCACTGAGCTAAAAGTTATAAGGAAGGCACTGCCACATCCCTCTCTTCTGGTATTGCTTGCAAGAAATGGTTTAGGTGCCTAAGCTACCTGACTCTAGGAGAAGGCTTCTGGCCTGTGGGTCCCAAGCAGAAATAGGTGCTGTCCTGCAGCCCAGACTTATATAACTATCGCTGTGAGAGCGGTGGGGGGCTTAGGAGACACCCCCTCTCAGCACTATCTTTCATTGGCTAGCATAGGGAGCTCCCCACCTGGCATGCATGCTTTTGTAGATCCCTTTTTCTTCAGTGCTTATCTTTTTCCCCATGTATTATATAGGGGTCTAGCTGCCAAACTCTGGCTTTATGGATCCCATTGTTCTTCTAGTGATTTTCTAGGCACCTAAAATTAGGCGTTGTGACACTCCGCATTGCAGTGCCTAAGTCCCTTTGTGGATTGGGCCATAACACACAAAGGAGGTGTGGAAATTTTAGCTGAAACTCTGCACAGGGCTACTCACAACACAATATGAAAATACTTCTTGTTTGCTATTGTCCCCACTGGGCACACTGATAAAGTATAGGTAAACTGCGAGTTAGTGTTATTTCAAGCACTGAGCAATGCTTACAGGCATGGATTGCCAAACTGAATCAATTATACAATGAAGTGATATTCCTTTGGATTGTATGCAATCTTGTAGCCATGTTGGTCCCAGGCTATTGGGTGGGTCAGATAATATCTTTTATTGGCCCAACTTCTGTTGGTGAGAGAGACAAGCTTTTGAGCTTATACAGAGGTCATCGAAAGTCTGGGTAGACCTAAAGAAGACCTCTGTGTAAGGTCGAAAGCTTTTCTCTCTCACCAACAGAAGTTGGGCCAATAAAAGATGTGACCTCAACAAACTTCTCTTCAGTACTCCTTAGGATTAGACTACATACCTCTTAAGCAATGCAAGTCAGAAGATCATCAGCTTATGTAAAATGACATCAGAACTACGCAGTTTTAGATCAACTGAGGATTTGGCCTAGTACTTATAGAGATGATAAAGTTATGTCTATAGCACAATCCATAGCAGGTTTTCAAACTGTTTAAAATATTAATTAAATATTAATCATTTCTGTGAGAGAGGTATTATTTATGCCCATGTCCATTTTACAGATGAGAAAGCTGAGCGGTTAATTGATTTACCCAAGATCACACAGAAAATCTGACAAAGGCAGGTATGGAATCTCAGATTTCCTAGCCCCACTCCTGTTTTAAAAAACCAAAACCATAAACCCCAGAAGAACATTTACACAGTTTAGTAAGATATGACCTAGACTCAGAGATAGTAAGCACTCATCTTATGATGGACACAACTAAATGGATAAACTTACACTATTGTTACAGCTGTTTCCCAGATAGCCTGAATGCACCTATTTCAGTAGTTGCTAATAAAGGGATTCCAGCTACAGTCTGCATTGCAACAATTTGGTGATTCCTATGATTATCATAATTTATGCTGAAGGCACTGTTAACTTTAAAGGAAGTTCAGAAGGAATCTAATTATCATAACATACAGAGCAACTAAATGTGAAGTTGGGAAGGTTTCTTCTTCCTCATTCTACAGATGGGAGTTTCCAGCAGCTGAACTTTGCTCCCTGTGCAGCAGATCAGCTGGAAGTGAGAGTACCTTGCTACAGGATGTATCCTGGTGCTTGGCCGTAATATCTAGCCTTTATTTCAGAGGCTAAATATTAATTTTTAACTTAGATTTAGCAGCACAAAATAAGAATTAGTGTACAACCTACTTGTTGCTTAAGCCTTTATTTTATTTTATTTTATTTTATTTTATTTTATTCCTATAGTTCCTAAGAACCCCAGTCATTAACCTGAACTCCATTGTGCTAGGCACCATACAAACAGAAAACAAAAAAGACTCGCTACCCCAAAGAGCTTACAATCTAAGTACAAAACAAAAAAATAAACGATAGATAGATAGATAGATACAGGCAGGTGGGGGAATACAAGAGAAAAATGAGAAAATATTGAGGGAAGGGTCTAAGTAGAGTTAACAATGTAGTGGCAGCAGATGCCATTTTCACAATTATTTATTGATTTTTTTTGGGTGGGTTTACTTAGGAGGGAAAAAGAATAGACAAAGAGAGGGAGGTGATGGGGAGAGGGAAATGAAGAAGAAAGTAAGAGGGGCAGGTGTGGAATGAAACTAGGTAAAGAGACTGTGAGGGGGAGGAAAGGGGAGTGTTGGAGCAAACTGCCTATCAGCACAGGGCGGAGAAAATCAGAGAACACTGTCCAGTTTTGCCTGGAATGTCCAGAGGTTCCTGCTTTGGCTGGAGTCTCTGACTGGCTGCTCTCTGGAAGAGCTTACCTTGTTGCCTTGTTAGTCAATAGCATACATGTGTTAAGTCTGAGGCTTATCTATAAATGCCATTATTTTTTTTCAATAAAAAAATGGAGAAATAAAGTATACACTCAGCAAGGAATGGGAATTCCTTTTCAGAGCCCAACCACTTATCCTATTACTTCAAAACATTATGTTGCTATTGGTCAGTTCATATGGAATTTTCAAGGGCATATTTTTCAAAAGAATCTTCTCTATTACTCAGTAATAATCCTTTAAGTTTCAGATCCTTTAAGGTTCAGATTATGGAGATCATAATCTCCATATCAGAGAGAAATTCAGGCATTGTATCCTGGCATTGATAACAAGGTATCTGAACAAGATAGGATAAAGAATTACGTAGGGGACTGAGAGTAAGGTTTTGTGCAGCCAAGTACTCGGAATATTGCATGCCTTAACCAATGCTGAATTTCATTGAATGGTGTAACATTCTGCTTGAAGCAGAAGCAATTACAGGAATCTTGTGGAACGCTACTACTATAGAAGAGCCTCCCAAGTGAGGTGTTGGAAACACTGCGACATTAAAAGATTGTGTGACACATTAAAAACTGGACAAAACTAGAAAATCTAATGTAGGGAGCCATCCTGACTGTGACAGGGAGAACAGACTAGACCTAATAGGCTTTTTCTTTATCTCTAGTAATTAACAACATATAATTTTCTTTGATTCACTCCCATCACCCATTGTTGAAGTGTCTGGACAGTTTGATATATTTTAAATTATTTGCAAAATTTTGTGTAACTGTTTGCATGCGGATCACTGGAACTGTAAATATTGCAATCAAATAGACAATTTCTCATCCGTTAATTTATGTAATAAACGTAACTAATGAACCACCACAGAATATAACTCAAGTTGCATATTTGATTGTGATACTTTTAATTTGAAGGTACTCTTTGGTTAGTTGCATAAGTCATCCAGTCGGGGGGATGTAATTTATGTAATGTATGTAATTAACCAGTATTACATGAATTGTGAATTTTCAGTATAATCTACAATTTGTAGTTTATTTTTTGCAAATATTTGAGTGTTCATGATTTCAAAAAAATATACTTTTTCCAAAATATTTCTGGTAACATGGCATGATGATGCACAAATTGAATGTACTAGAGGAGATCTAGAGAACTCAGATTTTGGCAAAACGTGAAAGGTTCACAAATACTGTCAAGTGAAAATTCACTGTCCAATCTGAATAAATATTTGTGGGAAATTGTTCTATTTGTTTAGCTCTGCTATTATTTATACATCTATGGATCTGTTCAGTCAAAATGAAAATCAATTATGATGCTAGAGAATCTTGACTGAGATACTACCATGAAAATAGAAACCTGATGTAACAAAGTCAGTTGCCAAATCTGACAATCCATACAGCCCCATAACTGGATTAGCGAGTATTTGCCTAGTTTCTGGAATCCACTTGTTTGCTCTAATTTATGTTCCTGTTGAGTTGTCGTTCTCCTGTTAGAAATAGTTCCTTGTTGTTTCATTATAGTTTGTGATGTTCTATTTTAACCAAGTTAATCTGTTTAACAATGGCAAAGTCTTTCACATTCTGTTGAAAACAGAGCCTTTGCAAATCCAGTTGGATTTTTTTTTTTTGTCTTTTAGTACAAAAGCACCAAGTCTTGGGAAAAGGTGCAGTGGGACTGGCAATAAATGATTTGACTGTGCATAGTGCAAGTAACTGTAGGAATATTCTGAGCTTTTTTTTTTTTTTTTTTTTTAGACAAAAGACATTTTCCTCCCAGCTCTGTGACAGTTGTTTGATGGAAATAACAAAATAGTGGCTGCTGGCTCTAAGTACAGTACCACTGTAGTCCTGCTTATTATTTTATTTTGTTATAGAACTGCTAATGAAAAGTTGCAGTGACATATTCTATGAAGTTCTCACAGTAGGGTTCAGAAATTTTAATTTTCTCTTGGTGGCTTAAAGCAGAATACATTTTAATACATGTACAGTAGTTATAAAAACACTCTTACATTTTAATTATGCTGATAATGTAGCTGAAAATCCTAGATCCTTGCATCACTGACAGATTTATAATATTGCATATTTTAAATTCAGAACACATGAAATTACAAGTGTTTAATTTACAGTAGGCCCTTTCAACAAGCATCCTGTAAAATAACAGCTTTCATTTGTTCATGTAGCCATGGTAAAACTGAGATTATTGATTAGCACTGAATAGTTTTAAAGCACTACAAAACATGGGGTTAAATCTTGTTCACCTGACTTGTGAATAGTCTCAAGCCAATGGAACTACTTGCATGAATCAGACGGCCTATGAATCAATACATTCTCCCAGTATGCCTCTGAGATTGTCTTCATTTTACATGTAAAATGAAGACAAAGTTTTTTCCATTCCAAAAACTCTTTTACATTTGTTTATACCATTCATCTTTTCAGCTGAAATTTTCCAGATTCTGCGTTTTGCCCAAAGACTATATTTCTTCCTGCTTTGCCCCTCCTGCCCCCCGGCCCCTCAAAGTTTGAACAAAAAACATTTGGCTTGTTTTGACAGAAAAGGGAATGAAAAAAGTACACTTTTGCCACCAAAAAAAAAAAGAAAGAAAAGAAAAATGGGCTGTGATCATATTTTGGACAGTGCAGGCTTCTCCAGGGTTTGGGGTAGAAATCTAAAATTGGGCAGGGAGAGCTCTCCTTAAGTTGGAAGGATGTTTCAGTGCTCCAATGAACATTGGCCTTGATTTGGCTGAGTTAGGAGGATATACAATTTAGTAATAAATGTAAGCTGTTTTTAAATAACAATATCCCAAATGTGGTGGAGAGGGCCTGAAATACACAAGCGTAAATATAATATTTTTTAGGGTTCACAAAGTTAATAAATAGCTGTCTCACTGAGGACAATATGCCTTCAAAAATTAAGGATCCTAATGAAAAAATAATGATTATATAACTAAAGACTATTTGAGTCTACCACCAGCATGATTATTTAAAGTGGGCTTTTTATTTGTGTGCGTGTATATAGATTTTAAAATCTATATAGGTATACATGATGTGCACGACACAAAAACCACACTGGCACCTCCACCGTTCTTGCCCTATAGAATTGTCATCTCTACCTCATCTGTAAAATAGGAATAATGCTTAACTGCCTCTAAAAAACCATTTTGAAATCTATAGCTTCAATGCACTATATCTTGACTTTAATAAAGCTTTTGATACTGTCTTGCATGACCTTCTCATAAACTAGGGAAAGGCAACCTAGATGGAGCTACTATAAGGTGTGTGCAAAACTGGTTGGAAAACCATTCCCAGAGAGTAGTTATCAGTGATTCACAGTCCTGCTGCAAGGGCATAATGAGTGGGGTCCCAGTTCTGGGTCCGTTTCTGTTCAATATCTTCATCAATGATTTAGATAATGGCATAGAGAGTACACTTATAAAGTTTGTGGATGATACCAAGTTGGGAGGGGTTGCAAGTGCTTTGGAGGATAGGATTAAAATTCAAAATGATCTGGAAAAAGTGGAGAAATGGTCTGAAGTAAATAGGATGAAATTCAATAATGACAAATGCAAAGTACTCCGTTTAGGAAGGAACTATCAGTAGCACACATACAAAATAGGAAATGACTGCCTACGAAGGAGTACTGCGGAAAGGGTTCTGAGGGTCATAGTGGACCACAAGCTAAATATGAGTGAACAGCATAATGCTGTTACAAAAAAAGCGAACATCTTTCTGGGATGTATTAGGAGGAGTGTTGTAAGCAAGACACAAGAAGTAGTTCTTCCACTCTACTCCACACTGATTAGACCTCAACTGGAGTACTGTGTCCAGTTCTGGGTGCCACATTTCAGGAAAAATGTGGAAAAATTGGAGAGAGTCCAGAGAAGAACAATAAAAATGATTAAAGGTCTAGAAAACATGACCTGTGAGGAAAGATTGAAAAAATGGATTTGTTTAGTCTGCAGAAGAGAAGACTGAGAGGGGATATAAGTTTTCAAGTATGTAAAAGGTTGTTACAAGGAGGAGGAAGAAAAATTGTTTTTCTTAACCTTTGAGGATAGGACAAAAAGCAATGGGCTTAAACTGTAGCAAGGGCGGTTTAGGTTGGACATTAGGAAAAACTTCCTGTCAGGTTGGTTAAGGACTGGAATAAACTGACTGGGGAATATCCATCATTGGAGATTTTTAAGAGCAGGTTAGACAAACAACTGTCAGGAATGGTCTAGATAATACTTAGTCCTGCCATGAGTGCAGGGGACTGGACTAATGACCTCTTGAGGTCCCTTCCAGTTCTATGATTGTATATAAATACCAAATACTATTTTTTTTCTCCTGATTGATAGCTCAGGCTAGTCTTTTCTCTCATCTCTTATCTTTATAGTGTCTTGGGTCTTCTCCAAAGCTTCCAAATTTCAGTTATAGGCTGAAGTGAGTTTCATAGTCCTTTCTGTCTGAGCTCTGGTTTTGCACACTGATTGGGTGGCTATGTGCATAGTCTTAGAATGCCCAAATTAAATTAATCAGATGTAACCTGGAGGACATTGGAGCTGCTGAGTTTTAGGTTTTTCAAATGTATGTGTGGATATGAAATTCACAGCAAGTCAGTCCTACTGAGATTAATTTGTCACTAAAAGGAATGGAAGGGTGTAATGTCACAATAGGATGGTGATGCCTGTACTAATAGATACTATCTAATCTTTCCTGCCAAAATGATCAGTTTGACTTTGCAACAGGCTTTAATATTTTACTAATAAATAAAATCTCATAAACAAATTGAATGTTCGTGGAAGGTCTTGGATGAGTCCCTCTGCAGGTTATAGTCCCCAGCCTAGCAGGAGTAATGAAAGCTTTCCCCATCCATGTATCCTAGCCCTCTACTGAAGGGAAGATGTTTAGGGGTGAGAGGCTAGTTCAGTCTTCAAGCTGTTAGATCTCTTTGAAAAAAAAGGGACAGTCTCTGATTACCTTCCCACTAGGACCACCTTACATTACATGTGACCAAATAACCATAAGTAACGATGACTTTGAATCTTTACGAACTTGGGCCAGCTTTGATCTGTGCTCCCATACAAATCCTATGAGCCATCCACCCCAATTTGAATGTCTCTTAATGTAGCAAAGGTTGGAAAAACTTCAGTATTTCTTGGTATTCTTCTAGGTTACGACTCAACTGTAGAATGTTTGCGACCAGAAATAAATGAGGCAATTATTCTGGGAGATGTGAATCAAAATTGATGATAACCACATAAATTATCAAAACCCATTTAAAATTAACTAGGCGATGATTAATTTAATGTCTAAGCTGTGGATTGATCATTAGCAAAGAGCAGAGCCAAATTGTTATAATATCAAGGTCTGTAATATTTTGACTGCTGGAGCAGAAGTATAGTATAAAAAGAAGAGAATGATTGGGTACAAAACTTACGTGAAAAGTATTGTATGAGGTTTTATAAAACAAAATATTACACTTTCTGAAATGTGAAGTATGAAAGAGATTGCCTATAAAATCATTTAAATATCCATTAGACAAGTATGAATAATGGGAAAGTGCTGCAATGTAGATTTTCTCTCTCAGCAAATCTATAGAAATGCAATCTTCCTGTTCCTTCCATGGACTCTGGAAAAATGGCTAATGATCAGTAAGCTTGGATTCCTTTGAAAGCCTCAGTCCTGCCTGAAATTAGCTCTGTAGCAAATTGATATATGGTCAGGGTGGGGAGATTGGGGCGGGGGTGGGGGTAATGCTATTGACAATTTAAAATTTACTTTCCATGAGCAAATTACTCTCCAGCATCTGGAAGCCTGGTGTGGGCAATGTGTATCGCTGAAGCTGAGTCTTAACTCTGGCTCAGCATGAAGGCCATTAAGTGCTCTCATAACAACTTTTACTTCCCAAGGATGATGCCATCCCAAAGCTAGCTTGTTAGATGGTAGCAAAGCAATGAGCCATGGTAGAGTGCATTAGTTGGATATTGCTGCATGCCTTGGTTGCGTGTGTGGTATGAGAAGGAAAGCCAAATGCATTCAGCCATCAGAGATATGCATCAGTAGCACTTCAATATTAATATGTATGCCTCCTGACAGATCTGATCACTACTGGAACAATGGCTCATTAATTAAACTTTTACTTAAAAATTTTGGATGACTTTTTTGCACTATATCCTTCTGTGAGAAGTAGTTCCCTGTAGAGACATAAGAGAGAACCGTCCCAGCTATTTTGAATATGTATTTTAATTTTTTCTATTTTTGATCTTTTTTTTTAGACTGCCCTAGAGTATCTATACCCTCCTGTCCTCAACACCAGCAGTCAAATGCTCAACTTGTGTGTATATGTGGTGTGTGTGTGTGTGTGTATATATATATATATATATATATATATATATATATATATATGTATATATAGGCACATAAATTCTGCTGCTGCTTTCAAAACTGAATCACATTCCTAGTCCTGGTACCATGTGTCTTACAACAACAAAAAGACAATGGTTAGGCAAAATTCTACACTCAGATACATGTACCCAAGCCTGTCACTTTTTTTTAAAGGCAATTAAATCTGCATAACTAACTAAAGACAGAATTCACCCTTACGGGACAGATTTTGCTCTGTTACAGTGGTGCAAATTTGGAGTTTGCCTTCATCTGTTTTGTGGAGTTATCTGGAACCACCCACTGAAAGACAATGGAATCAGCTCCAGATTTGCAGCTGAGATCAGAATCCAGCTCCAAGCATTTACAAATTCTTCATGAAAGATTGCAGCAGCAGCAACAGAGGGAACCAGATTTCACCATTCAAGACACTTTATGGCTTGCAACAAGAGATTGCTCCTGTATCACAGGGAAGACAAAAGGTGCCTGGTTTTTGAAATACTTCTGAGACTAAATACTAACTAAATAGCTAAAGTTTACAGCATCATACCTGGTGTATTTACCACCACCCTGAATCCCAACACTGGAGACTGTAGGAAATATCCACTATTTTTTGTTTCTAAATGGCAGTTGTAGAAACTTCGGACAGAGTAAATAACATGTGATGCTGAGAGCACTAAAGAGAAGGGAAGACATAACCAACCCTGTATGATGTGAGAGAATCTGATATGATATATGCACAGTAAGTGACACTTACTCGGGATGTTGGACATGCATTTGTAAGCCAGCATGTACATTCATGCACATGCAGTTTAGTTTTAAGGCTGAAGAGGTGACTAGAATTCCTGGACTTTGCTTCTCCTAGGTGACCAAGAGCACCGAATCATGGAGCTTCTCATCAGAGTGCACATGGGTGTGCGGTCCTTCCATGGGATGGCTGTTGGCCACCCACCCAATTTAGGCTTTGTACCCTTAGTAACTGTAGCTATCTATCCCACAAACTGTCATCCCACTGTTAAACTTTAAAGAAATTGGCAGAAGGCCATCCTCTACAACAATACCTCTTTTTAAAACCAGAGCTGCAGGTGCAGTGTGAACTTTGCTTTGCTTTTCTCCAGCTGCCTCTATCCCACTGAAAAGCCTTCTCCCCAGCAGCAAACCAGACAGTGCTTCCACAGTGCAGACAGATCCTGCTCAGTGTCTAGTACGCTCAGCTCCAGAATGCTGCTGAGATCTGTTCTTGCTCTGCTTGCCTACCCAAGGGCACCTTGCTCTCGGGTTACTGGGGCGGGCCTCCTGCCCTTCCATCTCCTTTCCTTCCCTTTAGCCAGCCTGCCTCTGTGAAGTTTGTCCCCTGACTTTTTTTCCCTTCCACATGTAATATATTAAGATCAGACAAGGACAAGTACATCTCTATCAAGTTTAGTTGGAAATGCACCTTCCTGCAACAAGTCTGATCTTGGCCAAAGGGGACAGAAAGTTTTGCTCTGACTTTCAGCAGTGAGATCCCAGCTGTTCTCTGTTGGAAGTTGGCGATATTGAGAAGGCCAAACCAACTAATCAGAATGAGGGTTAGGACGGTCTGTATCTTCTGCTGAATCTTAATCTTTGGGGATTTTTCCTTCAGTGGACCAGTTTATGCACTTTAATTTTCAACATCTTAGGGCAAAAAAAAATCTGTTCTGCTTTTGTTTAGTACATTTGATTATAAAAATCTGTTTCAGTTGAGTTGCTGTGTAGTTTATAGATTGGTATGAAGTGACTTTTCTCCTTCATAAGGAAGTTGCTGAGTTTTATCTGTCCATATATACTGAGTTAAAAATGCTGCTTGGTAATTTTTTTATCCTACTGTGCTTCTCCCCAACTGTGAATGCCTAAGTGTAAAGTACAAAGTAACTAAAAATAAAAGGGCCTAAAGAATGTTGTAATAGATAAAACAATTTTTTATGCTTGTAACTTAAAATCAGCTAAACAAATTTCCTTCAAGCTTAAGGCTAGATTCTCCTTTCCATACAGTGGATCTCTATCTCAACTCTCCTTGCAGGAATGAACCTCTCACTGATGTCAATAGGAAATCTGCACCTGTGCAGAAAGCAGAAAATTGGAATCAAAATCCATTTTGTAGATTTGAGAGGAGAATGGTGCATATTAAAGTATGCTTTTCTGTTAAGTTGAGGAAAAGCAAGAGAAATTTCAACTCCAAAAAGGTAATTTAAAGGGAAGTTAAGGCACAGATAATAGAGGATTGCTAGTGTCACACTGTAATAAACCACCAAAATACATTTCTTAAATGTATTTTGGTGGTTTATTAAGAGGTCTGTCCCCCCAAACCCAGGAAAACACACTGTATAGTGCGGTTCTTAGATTGATGTTGATTTTAAAAAAGTGAATGGAAATCGAAAGAATGGATCAGAGCCGTAAATATTCAATTAGACTCCTTAAAATCCCATGATTAACTCAGTTGTTCATAATGGCTCTTGTGGACCATTTATACTCTTCCTTATTAAGACTTCTTAGGTGGGCAGTATAGACTGAAATGATTCCGTCCATGTTTCAAGCAGCAAAACAGATCTAGTGTAACAAACAAAACTAATTCATCACCATGGAAACAAAATAGATAATTTGCTTGTGCTATATCAAAAATTAATTTCCTAAAAGTTCTGAAGTGCTGCCTCTGCAAATGAAAGTGATTAAATTTATTACCGTAATAAATAAAAGTATTGATATGTTTTCCAAAAAATATTTGTTTTTAGCTTACATTTCAAATACAGAGCACTCCATTGTAAAACCTAATTTGAAATGTGCTGTTATGGTCATTTCATTTGAGAATTTAAAATAAAAAAGCTGGCACAAAAGCTTTCAATTTTCTTTTACATAAAAATATACTCCACACACTTACCAACATTACCAACAATAGTTACTTAGTAAAACTTTTAAAAATCATAATAGAAAGGCATAATTAGTCACGTGGAAAACCTCCATCTTGACAGTCTGATCAAGAGACTGCCACACTGATTTTTCGGATAATAAATAAAATTTGTGTGCTAATTTGAGATGACAAGACAAAAAAAGGATGAGGCAAGAATAAAAGAAACACCACAGCAATGCAGTGACTCCTAAATGATCATATTTATTGGCTTCTCTGTACTTAACTCTGATTTGCACGTGTAGTAGAAGCTTGCTGCAAAATGATGCAGTGTTTCTGTTTTGCCATTGAGAAAAACACATGTTATGAAATGGAAATGTTTGTCAAAGGCAGGAGCCATTAAATACTGAGGAGAACTCAAGAAGCAGGCCAATCAAATCATATTGTCTAAATGAAGCAAAATACAATGGCCCTATTCTCATTTGCATTATTGCCATTTTACACTGCTCTCAGACATCCTTCTGGCCTGTTGCAGGATATTGTTTTTCAGGTAATTTCTTGCTATTATAGTATTTTTGAGTGTTTCATTTTACTTTTTGAGGTTTGACATTGCCAGAAATGTAATTTTTGTTGATGGTTTAGGTATTTTGAACTGATTTATTTGATAAAAACAAGCAAGGTTACATTATGATCATCATGCCCACACTGAACCAGGGTATAAGTGTTGAACGTATAAGAAATAACTGAAAGCATTACAAAATGAAACAGGACTCAGACATTCAATGTGACTTTTGTATCCATAAACAAGATCTAATATTTCCTGCAACAGGGATCTACACACCTAACTTCTGCAGCAAGGCCAAGTTTCAGTGGCTCTCAGATGTGGCAGACTGCAAATTATGTGGCAGATGCAAGTCACCGAGGAACTAATACTTGTTAAAAATTAAAGTGAGCTGTATTTGTACAAAAATTTGAATTGCTCAGATGAGATTCACAGAATACAGTAGAATCCATTTGATCAGCATACAGTTAAACAAGATGTTTGTTAACTTGTATATGTGACTGTGAACCACTGTATGGGATTCTATTTTTGATTAATTGGCATGGGTTGTCCTAATTACTTGCAAAATTAACACATTTGTACTGTTTTTATGGTGATGTACTACAAGATATTGTCCATTTGAGTTTTCTCTCATCGGCAGTTCCTATTGCTGTCATGGCCGCCAGGCAGACTGACCCGAGTTTGTCTGATAAGGTTAAAATGTTGGACATGTGAATCCCCAGCCATGTCACTGTTATCTACTGCTAAGAGTTTTAACATTTCAGAGACCAAACCGGGAGACATAATCACCAAAGGGAAATCATTCTGTCTCAGTGGCTCACCAGTGTTAAAACTTCAGCACCATTGGGGAGGATGGGGAAAAATATTAGAAGAAAATATACCTTACTTGTGGCTTTAACAGGCAAACATGCCAAAGGTGCAGGTTTTCAAGACCCACGTAGAAATGAAGAAGTAACAACAACAAAAACTACAGTAAAGGCTTAGGAGCTGCCTACAAATGTGCAGAAAAACAATGTCTTACTAATGTGACCATGCCATTGGAAACAGACTGTATGTGACTTTTAAAGAGAACTATCAGGAGAAACTTTGATCTTGGTTTTCTATCTTCATACATTGTCATCTTTGCTGTATACATGGATTATAGTGCAGATATTTTTCAATGTCAACAAACTGAACGTTTCCACTGCCCACCCTGATTCAATTCTTGTCACGAGGTAGCAGCTGATGCTTACCATCTGGAATTAAGACAAGGAGACAATTTTGGTCTTTTTTACTGTCATGCTAATCTGTCTGGGAATGAAAGAGTGATTTCTGGTGATAAATTGAGACAAACTACTGCACTGCTTGTTCCAGGACAGTTATATTTTTCTCTGTGCATACCTTTTGCTAATGCATCGATTTTAGGAGGAGATTCTGCAATAGAAAATGTGGAAAACTGGGAAACAAAGGTGCTTTGTTAGTTGACAACTGTAGTGTCAACTCAAAGGAAAGATTCAAACATCCACTTATTTGTCTTTTCTCCACTTAACTCTACAAGTTTCTTTCAGTGATCTGAAATGAATAGGAAATCTGTAGAGCACAAATCTAATGTCAAAATAATCCAGACACTTCATGAAGTCTGAGATGTGACGCAGAGAACATGGCTCTTTCTAAAACATGAGATGCTCTCCTTCTTAAGGCTGATAGGCCTCAGGGTGATTTAGATCTGGATAGGGTTTTGAAATTACAGCCCTCACACTTCAGGATATTCCTTCCCATTATGGATGTAGAGGAACCACATCAGAGATATGATAAAGAGATGAAGCAATATCATGCTAATTGAAGGCTGATTGAGACCCTGACATTGGACCATCACAACTGGAACAACTGATTTCAAAAATAGGCATGCTAACTAGTCTCCAAATGGCAACAAGATACCTGTGAGTGTGTGGTGTTCTTAGTCTGTGAGAACAGCTACAGAAAGATGAGATGATAATCAGCTAGGTAGCTACTGAAGCGTGGAAACAAAACAGTCTAAGGGCATCTTTAGGTACGAGCTAAATAGGCATCTGACTTATGGTACTTCATTTCTGAGGAGACAGCATAGAAAACTGTGTGGTCATCCAGTCATTAGGCTATTACTAATCGCCGCCCTGCACTTAAGCAGGGAGGAGTTTAGCTGGCTGGCCAAGAGAAGAAGGCAATGCTTTCTGGCTTGGGGGAGGAGGGGAGACGTAAAGCTGCTGAAAGAGCAGTCAGAGTGGTGGACGACTCACCACCTAGGAATGAGGGTTTAAAAAGGTCATCTGGGCCTGGCCACTCCCCTCTTCACTTGAACAGGCTGGGCAGCAAATTAGGTCACAAATATGCCAGGTGTTTAGCTATGTCTGCTGTGGGCATTATGCTAGCCGCCCCATTAAGGGGGGCTGGGAAGGAATTTTTCCCTTAACACCATATTGGCCAGGTGCAGTGGGGAATTTTTCCGCCTTCCTCGACATTTGTTCTACAATGCTTAATCTTCAACATCCGTATTTCTTCCAAGCACGTGCCGGGCATGGATAATGGCATAGCAGATGCCTTGTCTCATTTCCAGTTTCACAGATTTCGTGAGCTTCCAACAAGGGATAGCAGTGAACCCCAGCATATGCCATGGCCTCTCCGGAATCTTGGAATGTGATGTGGTCGGTGGAATGCAGATTTTTGGCTCCAGCTTACAAGTTGTTTATTTCATTTTCTTTTAAGGAGTCTTGTCAATTCAAGGATCCAGAGGATGGGTCACCTATGAGGCCCTCCGTGGAGGGCGGTTGTTGCAGAACCGGGTCAAGGACAATGCAGCTGCTGATGCCCCTCAACAATCACACATGAGACAATGGGTCCTTTATCTCCAGAAGGGCTGCTAGGCAAAAGGCCATTTGGAGATGTCTGGGAACCCAGCTGGGTGTGGGGAGGAGGCAGCCAAGCTAATGGCTGGCACCTCCTTATGGTGGATGCTCAGTGCAGTTACTCCATAAATTAAGGCACAAAAGAATGAAAAAATGGCCTGGAAAAGGAATTAAGGAGAGGTGCTTGGTAATTGAGCAAGCCGGGGGCAGTTGGGGACTCCTATGATTGGCACAGCACGGAGCCAACCCCCCCATCATTATAGTCCCCCTTAACCCCTCCTACAATGGGCCGTGGTTGGTAAGGTCCTGGCAAGGGAATTGCTGGAGGGACCTGGATGAAAAGGGTGGGGGGGAGCTGGTGAAAGCTCCCCCTCCCCCGGAATTGGTAAGGTCCCGGCAGTGACTCTGCTGGAGGGACATAAATTTTGCACCTGCACTGCACACATTTTAGCCTCCGGGTTAGTCCCAGACATCTGTCTAATAATAAAGTTGCAGCCTGATTAAACCCATATCTAATGTTTCCTGTCATTCTTTCGGCATAGCCAAACAAACCACCATCTTCTGACTGCAGAGTATGTAGTAAATCTGATCTATGTATCCAAATTTTACTTATTTATAATGATACCCAATGGGTTTCTATCAGATCATCCTCCTTCTAATTCAGTGTATGCACACTGATATGGTCCATACTTACCCCATTCCTTTATTGGTAACTTAAATAACAATTTTTAAACCTGAACCTGTGCTGCTTCTTGAACTTGCTTTTTCTCAGGTTGCTGTGTTAAAGACTCCTCTAACCCTGCTCTTAGCTCCTTCTGCCGCAGAGAGACACTCCAACATTTTATATTTCTGGATTTATATCTACTATCTTGTTTTCTACTGACTCCCACAGCAGCCAGAGTGGTGTGTTTTTTGCTCACAGTCTGAGTGCTTTATAACAGATCTGAGTCTAGAGAGAGCTATGCACCTGTATACAGGATCCTAGAAACTGGCTCCCCCTTACATTGTAACATCCGAGTGCCTTATATATCCACTAGTTCCCCTGAATCTGATTTCAAGAGTATTTGGAAGCTGGAGGGACCCAAGTGAATGATGTTTTGAGGGGCTGACTTGGTTGTTAGGAGAAGGTAAGCCGGAAACAATGGAATGAAAGACATCACATCCTCTGTTGGCTTAGGGCACCAAAGCACCTAGCACTGGCTCCAGCAAGCTCTTTAAGCACCAATATTGCAAAATCTCTTTAAATTATATCACAATTTTTTAAAAAGTCATTTTCATTTCATAACCTTAAGCGAGATGGTTAAGATGAATTGGTTGTGATGAATACAGGTGAGCTGACACAACGGGAGTGCTTACACCATGGGAGTGAACATTCTGTTGGGGAAGCCCCATGGTTTCAGCCTTTATGTGCAAAGCATACCCATTACGTTTACACCTATTACACAGTTTTAGTAGGGATGGAACCATTAATCAGATAATCCATGGGATAAATGCTGACTGAGGAACAGTTTTGGCTTACTATTCCCTGTTCGCTTTGATTTTTAGACGTTGATATGGTCTATATCTTAGTCTCTTTAAAAAAAAAAAAGAAAAAGAAAAAACCACACACACATACACATAAAAGGGGCTTTTCCACTAGCAGTCTTCAAAAAAGGCAGAATAAGTAGGACTGAAAAAAGAGATTTTTTGCTCTGGAAGTTTGAGCAGCTTTGGAAGTGGGTAATTCATTCCATTTCTGTCGGTCTACTCCCATAAACAGGGGTACAGGTGTTCTGCTTAAACCCTTATTCCCACTGTTCCACCTCAATTCTCAAAGTTAGGCACCAAAATGGCCTACTTTTTCAGAGGTGCTGGGCAGCAACAGCGCCTGTTAATGTCAGTGCAAGATGTGGATGCTCAGCAGTTTTGTAAATCAGGTCACTTGATAAGGAACCTAACTTTAGGTACCTAAGTTTGAACATTTTAGACCTGTGTAAACATCAAGTCAGTTCCCCTTAGCAACTAAGATTGGGAGTGGAGGGATGTCACAGCAAAAGCAATGTCATGGGCTCCAGCAGAGGAATCAGGGAATTTGCTGATAACTTATAACAGAGAGAAAGCAGAAGAGACACAACCGTTTTTACAGCTGAAGATGATGGTGCTTCAGTTTTACACACACATTCATGAGACATTGAGGTCAGCATTGTTTGTGCAAGAAGATCATAACCCCCTTCATATGAAAAGATCCATAGATCCGTGAGGCTAATTTTTACCGAATGAACAGCAGAATAATCATACCAAGGGACAGCTTTGAGTCCATGGCCTTCATTGCCAGCCTAGGCTAGTGTGGCTGTTGGCATTATTTTAGATTAACTTAATTTAAAATTGACAGAGCCTGTCCTGAATATGTGCCTATTTTCTTCCAGGGTTGTTTCTGTGATGAGTCAGAATTAGAGTTAGAGATCCTGAAATAATATGGAAAAAATCCACCCACTGTCTTTTATTCATAATCAGTAGTGCTAAAGCCTCGTTCAATAGGCTTCTAATAAAGGGAATGGTTGCTTAACTGGCATATCAGGCTGCTCATGGAGGTATGCCAGTGAAGCACATTTTACTACACAAATGTTAACATGGAGTGTTTTAGTATAGAGATACTGTGGCAATAAGCATAGTAAAATGCCCAGAGAGGTTATTATACAAAGAGTTCTAGAATGTAGGTAATTATCTCTAAACAAACCAACTATTGTAGTACATATTAAAGACAGTTATACAATATTTCCCTATGTTGAATAGAGTTGAATGAGTTAAAATATATGAATTTGGTTAACATTACTGACCTCGAGATTCACATATCATAATCAATGATGATCAAAGTTTAATAGTTATTCCAAAATAGTTTATTTTTCATTCCCCTATCCCTACTGCATCTTCTTTTGAAATTTAATACATTGCTGGTCTGATAATTGGAAAATCTACTTGTTTAAGTTTTTATATGCATGTTAGTGTATGATTTTGACTGGGTTTTCCAGACAACTTTTCTATAATGTAGATTGTACATAATCAAAGAAGAACTAACAAAGAAAATCTAGTCCTTTAAAAATACTTCAGATGGAAACAGATAAGGCATTACTTGCTGCTCTTGAAGCCATCAGCCATATTTCATGTTAAAGGCCATAATTCGCACATTATCCAATTCTGCAAATGTACGTGAAATAATCTTCAAATAAATTGATATGAATACAACAATTACTTTAGCAGATTTTACAGTGATATTTGACTTCTAGCTTGAATATAGAGGTAATAATTGCTAGTGTCTCTAGCAATTATCCTCCATTGAATTTAGAAATAATTCAATGTTACTATAAAGCTGTTGTAAATTTTGAACTGGTCACTGGTGTTTGTGATTTTGTGTGGCCCCACAGGGATGAGTTGGTGGGCAGTCATGATTTTGTAGCAAAATGTTCCTAATATAATTCTAAATTTCATTTAGTGCCTGATGCACAGCTCACTGAATCCAGTGTCAAGACTCCCACTGACTTCTGTGGGCTGTGAATTGGGCCCTTATGTCATAAGGGCCCCATCCTGTGAGTTGAGAGACCCAATTCTCATGGAAGGCAATGAGTGTGGCTACACTGCAGCTAGGAAATGCAATTCCCAGTGCACGTAAATGTGAAAAAGTGAGGATAACAAGAGGAAAGTTTTTGTAAGAGTTGGCAATAAAGTAAAAGGAGAGGTTTGAAAACAATTAACCTGATTTTTATTTATTGGAAAACAGCAGTAAAAAAGTAGTGTACCAGGTCCAGAATGGCTGACTTCTGAGCACAGTGGAATAGATGTTTGTTTGAGCTTTTATTTGAGCATGGCTGGGAAGGTTTGGTGGGGGATTGGAATGTTACAGGCAACTCAATTCTATGAGATTAAATTTAGAATGGAAAACTTCAAGTGTTTACCAAGTGGACCTCTTAGCAGTGAATAACATCTTTTACATTTGAGCCCTCAGTTCTCTCACTGTGTCGTTGGGATAACCATTCTTCTCCATGTCAAAGGTGCATTGTAAGGACAAATTAAAGTTTTGTGTGGTGCTCTAATACTATGACAAAATAGGCCATATTAATGTCTAGGAAGCTATTGAGAAACCATAGTAAGGAGAGAGGTAATGAAACTTATACATACTTATGCTTTTTTTGTTGTTGGAAGTTTGACTGAATGTGTGTTTTTAATATATGCCATGGACCGGGGTGATGCTTTTACTTTAAATTATTTTTATACTTCTAAGTAAGAAAACAAGAAAACATTTGCTCAACTTTGAGTTTCTTAGCATAGGGTAATACTTTAAAATGCAATCAGTATTTTGATTCATAGATTCCAAGGCAGAAGGGACAACTGTGATCATTTATTCTGACCTCCAGTATAACACAGGCCATAGAACTTCCCCAAAATAATTTCTAGAGCAGATCTTTTACAAAACATCCAATATCGATTTAAAAAATTGCCAGTGATAGGTGATCTACCATGTCTCTTGCTAAATTGCTTTTAGTTTATTTAAAAAAAATCCTGGAGGGTAATGAAATGTGTATTGGTTATAAAACAGAGTAGGATTGCTCTAAGCTTTGGGATAATAAGTAACATTTTATGAGCTCTTAATGAGTATTGTGTATTATAGATACACTAACATTTTTTTCAGAGAGGGACTGATACCTAAGGAAAATGAATTTGCAAACATCTAACTTTTATATTAAAGGGTTTATTTTTTTTACAAAAGTCCATGGAATTTTCAGTGAACACAGTCTTGTAATGCAAAAAATATATGGTGTAAAATAGATCTACAATACTCAGTAAAATGTTCCTGAAACTAAATTATACAACTAATATATGAAGAAAAGAGCAAGAAGAAAGGAAAAGAGAGGTGCTGGATACACGAAGGAAAGGTGTAGGAGTATGAGTAAAAGTACGTTGATTAACATAAGAAAAGTCCCCACATGCAATCAAATTCTACTTTCTTAGCTTGTAATTTAGGCATTACTGTTTCATACGCAGTTGTTTCGCTTAATTTTGTGATCCATTTTTATGCTAGTCTGTGAACCTGATTTTTTCAATGTCAACTGTTTGCAATCATAAAAAATTATATTATCTATATTATATACTTTTTAGATAAGCTTAGTAGCAATAGACTATGATAAAGCATACAAGTTCTTTATGTGCCAAGAAATGCTTTCTTAGCCTTGACGATCACTGTTTCCTCACTAAAGGGAATCCACCCTGACCTGGACAGTGGCACAGAGACAGATTCAGGCTACTAGTGCCCTAAGAAATGAAGAGTGTTATCCACAAAGCAACTTGGTTGCCATATTCTGGAGTTTAGATGCCTAACTTCCCATCTTCAGCACCACTACAATCCACAAAACTCCCACATGGCAGCCACCTGACTTCCTAGGTGCCTAAACTCACTTGGCACTTAACTTTCCACTGTAAAAGTGCCTTAGGCAACTAGGTGTTAGACTCCGGGGTATGTGCATTGTTGTCCCACTCTAGGTGTCTGAATGCCTGTCTCTTGCCTGAGCCCTGGAGCAATTCACACACTGTAGAAAGACAGGCATTTGGCTGCCTAAGTCACATGCGGGGCCCAGTCTGGGAGGCAGTCTCTGAGCACTACTCCCAGATTGGGTGCAGTTCAAAATTTACCTGGAGGTGGAGGTTGTGATGGTGTCTGCCTTATAATTTTCAGCCCAGTGGGGTGTCAGCCTCTGGACTACAGAGTTATTCTCTCACATTCCTTCTTTCTCTTTCTGGCCAGATAAACTATTTAAGTATATATGCACAGTGGAATAGTCATCAGGCCAGAGAGAGATGCATCGTAATGCTAAGCCCTTTGTGGATTTCACCCGAACTGCTGCTCCCTCGGAAAATCTGAGATTGACAACTAAATTCCCTGGTCCATGAGAGTGAGTGGGTGGAATAAAAAGAAAGCAGCTGGATTACTTCCTGAACCTGATACTATTAAGGAAAGGTTTCAGAGTAGCAGCCGTGTTAGTCTGTATTCGCAAAAAGAAAAGGAGTACTTGTGGCACCTTAGAGACTAACAAATTTATTAGAGCATAAGCTTTCGTGAGCTACAGCTCACTGCATCCGATGAAGTGAGCTGTAGCTCACGAAAGCTTATGCTCTAATAAATTTGTTAATCTCTAAGGTGCCACAAGTACTCCTTTTCTTTTTATTAAGGAAAGGTGAGCCTCGTTATCTAATCAGGAGTTTATAAAAAGGACTGGTACCTTCTCAGAGTAGGAGATAAAATACATCCATAGTAAAATGAGGTGTGAATATAAACATGCTTAGTTTTTAAAAACAGTGTTCATAGAATCATAAAACTGGAAGGGACCTTGAGAGTCGTCATGTTGCATGTATCTAGTCACGTAATTATAAATATAATTGGCTTTTTTACCTTCTGTTTGTAGTAATCATTTCCTGGCAACACAAAGGTTGAGGTTATTAGAGTGGTATGGGCCACTGTATTTCAGCTGAACAACAGCAATACAGAAGTAACACATTCAGTGCAGGCCTACACTACCACTTAAGTTGATCTAACTTACGTCCCGCAGGGGTGTGAAAAAGCCCTTCTCCCCCACCCCCGGTGATGCAAGTTTTGTGCTGTCCTCACTGGCACTACGTCATGCTTCTTGCCGAGGTGGAATAGTTATGCCGACAGGAAAGTGCTCTCTCGTTGACATAGCGCATCTTCACCAGAAGTACTACAGTGGTACTGCTACATCGGTGCAGCTGCGCTGAGATAATGCTGTAGTATAGACTTGCCCTCAGACAAGGCTGAGGGCCCACAGTTCTCTCCCTGTGACAGATTCTTGTTGTTTGGGAAAGTTCACGGGATGATCCAGGGCTTTGCATATAGGCTCTTATTCCCCAATTTATGGGATCAGGATCATGGACACAAACCGGAAATGAGAGGTATTTAATGACTTTTACTGTTGCCATAATATCTTTATTTTGCAATGGGACACCACCAACACATGTCTATAAGTTTCTAGTTGAGTCAGATTCTCACTATCGTAGTCCTGAATCTCTTATGCCAAGCTTCCTACATATTTGCAAATATTTGCAAATGTTCCTGAATGGTTTTTTAAAATGGAAATAGAGACGGTGTGTTGGTCTGCCTTTTTAAATGCATATTTGCAATATTTTTAAAGCTTCTTACAGTATTGAAGGTTTAGTTAATTACATCCTGTATCGATCATATTTACCCAAATGGTATATATATGGAATATACAAGCCAAAAACTCGTGTTTTTTCTCTTTCCTCTACTATTCTTAATTAACCAACTAGAGTAGGTCCAAAAATAGGAAATTTTTCCCATGAATGTTTTGTGAAAAATATGTTCCTGCTTTTCACTGAAAAATTGAGTTTCCCAATCTCTATGCATAATTATCTATTAATTAATACATGTATTACTTACTTTAATTATTCATATAGCCATGTTTAGAGATCCCAGTCAGCACTGGAGGCTCATCATGCTAGGTGCCGTACAAACACAGTATGAAAGCAGAGTCCCTGTGCTGAGAATTCTACAGTATTATGAAGACAGTTAGAAGTTCCTCATAGTAATCATAGTAGAAGTGGGTCTGAAGGGAGGGATTTGAAAGAAGATAGTGGCTTTTTAAGCTAGTTTGGGGTGAGTGCCCAGCACAATGGGGTTCTGCCCCATGACTAGAGCTCCAAGGTGCTGTGGTAATGCTAATAAATAATGTTCCATATGTAAAGGATTGCTTAGAAGAAAGTACAGTAGTGCTTGTGAGAAAAGAAAACCCGAGTGGAGTGAGGTAGGGATTTCAGGGAGGCCAGAGAGAAAGAGGTTGCAGTAGTCAAGACAGTAGATAACGAGCCTAATTTATGTGTAGGGTATTTTTATGAGCAAATGTGTTTAAAAAAATAAATAAAACCCCAGCATTACCATAAGCAGCAAATAAAGCCACTATTTATGAAGATGTGCAAAGCAATAACATCTGAAACCTGCAAAACTACATTTAGACTTGTATCTGCCTATTATTATAGATTGCTATTGATCTGTTTTATCTATCCAGCTTGTGATATTAAAGATTGCATCATAGTGCATGCACACTAGGGAGGAAAGGTAAGGTATGTAGGTTTGGTTGCCACCATCTTGGCTGATATATTGAGTATTGAACCAAGGACCTCTAGAACTAAATGCATGAGTCTCTACAGCGTGAGCTGGTTACAGACCCATATCCTCCGTGGATCAGGAACATAACACACACTGACTCAGTGGGTTACACAGGCAACCTTGGCTTTGTTGTTTCCTGATTGTTGAGTGTTTAACTTTGCAACCTTAATGTTTCAGTGTAGCTCTGTTTGGAATATTGTACAATATATAAACCTCTTTTAAGATAAAATAGATCTGTGTATATATACCTGTTTTAGAAATTGTGTAATAATCACTCTGTTTTCTGTGTTCGTGCTTTCCAAGTAGATCAGTTCGGATTCAATGAGACAGTAAGAGTGCAACGGAAGCTTTGGGAAGCGATTTTATAGCAACCTTTGTCTGATGGCAACCTCATCATTAATGTAATCTTGTATTCTTTCTTCAATTAGAATGTTCCACCGGATCTCTCCATTTGTACTTTTGTGCTGGAACAATCCTTGTCAGTGCGAGCTCTTCAAGAAATGCTGGCTAACACTGAGGAGAAAGCAGAAGGGGTAAGTAATCCAACCTAGACTTTTTTGATCAACTGGGGATATATAACATTTCTTCCATAGTACTAACAAGATGACTTCCTCTTTGTGTAGTTTTAGTCTCATTCTTCAGTACAGTAAGGGCCTCATCCTGAGGAATGCTGAGCACTTGCAACTTCGATCGAAGTCAATGAGTTGTGGGAGTTCAGCATCTCTTAAGATGAGGCCCTAAATTAGTGAGCTGACTGTAGGATTTGAGAAATTATGATTAAAGGTGGTTTAGGGAAAATGCATTTTTACTATCACTATAACAAACTAATCACAGTTTAGACACATAATTAAGTTATGCCTTAAGAAGAATTAAGGCTCCTATCCAAATGCAGGGCTGTGTTACAGTAGATCATCCTAGTAGCATATAAACACCACTGTATCAAATCAAAATACTCAGTAATACTAAAATGCAGAAGCAGGCATGTTTTTAATTCTTTTAAAAAGATGACACTATTCTATGTGGCTTGAGCAAAAATGTCCACTTGTTCAGATTTAAAATTGAAGATGTCTTATTAATCAGAGGTGTTAGATGAATATGGAAATTAGGCATCCTTGTATTCATGAGTGATGAAGAAAATAGCAACTCTGAGTAGCAAACAACTGTCTACAAATAAATCATAATAGTATGATTAATTTTGTGTATACAGGATGGTTCATTTACCTTACAGTCACATAGTTTAGGATTGCACTCATCCTTTGCATGGACCATGTCCTGAATGCTGCTTGTAATTGAGGAATAGTGACAAGGGAAGAGTGGCTGTAGCACAGGAGTAACATACAGAGACAAAACAGTGGAAGGGATTAATAGCAAATCTGTCACTCAAGATAGCTGGCAGGAGAAAAACAGACCCCCTGGAAGCTCTGAGAATGCCTGGGAGAAAGGAAGCTCCAGACTAATATGCTGTAGTCAGTCTCAGAAAATGTCAGGCATTGAGCCTAAAAAAGGATAGTTGGGCTATGAAATCCAGGAACATTCCCATGCATGCTTCAGAGCATGTGGTGTCACTGAACATTTGTTCCAAGGACTAACGGCAACAGTAGCACACCGAATAGTATGTTTGAGATCTGCATGTAATATTGGAATAAGCAAATACATACTTACGGACAGGGATCACTCTTTCTGGAATTTGCAAGTACTGCAACTAATAGCAAGCGAATCCATGGAGAAGGCATACACCAGGAGTTCAAGCACGTACTGCAATCATGCACCAAAAAAGCATGAGCTATCAACACCGCCCCCTCCCTCCAAAAAACCCCCCAAAACTGTGCAATTGCGAATGATGTCCAGAGATGCTTGCAATGGAACTGTAGTGATAGCAATATGTCCACAACAATATTTGAGCATAAGTCTCTAAGGTGCCACAAGTACTCCTGTTCTTTTTGCTGATACAGACTAACACGGCTGCTACTCTGAAACATAACAATATTTGAGGAACTCAGTTGTTGTGTTCCTGTGACTTCTCATTCTGCCCCCAGTAAGGATAGGTCTGGGCCAACAATAGCAGGAGTACCATTGGGGTGAATCCAAGATGGATCCAGAGCTGCGGCACATGGCGGAAGGGAGCATGTGCATGTTGTACCACGCTGAGGAAAAAATAAGATTCGCTTCTCTATTCTGGTTTCAGAAGGGCTACAACAGAACACTAGAAGTCCAGTATTAAACATTTTTCTTTTGATCTTAATCTTCATATTTTTACAATGTTTTGTTCTATTGGCAAACTTTCTGTCTAGCCATAATTTTTTTAGTTATAAGTAGCAGTCACAGGGCAAGCTGGCCTTTTGAAGGGGCACTTGTGATTAGTTTCTCTCTCAGTCCAGAGGTACATTATGAGAACATATGATTAGGAATCCAGCCTGATGATCAATAGAAGGCAAGCCTAGGAACAGTCCATGAGAGTTTGAGTTTTCTGGGAAGAGGGAAGGTTACTGGCAACTCTCCAGAATGCCTAGGCAGAGCATCTGAGAGACACTCACAAAGAACGGGAAGGCTTGTTCAGGAATCCAGGGTCACTGAGGACCTGGGGAGGGATTCGCTATATCAGTGAGATGGAAAGGCTTGGTTGGAGCTGATTGCCATGAGGGGCATCCCTACAAAAATGGTGACTTAAGAAATACCAGGCAGTAGTGTTGGGAATGGTGTTGGGAAGGAACTGCTGAGCCCAGCAAGGGCCTGAAAGACTATCGAGTCTGGGACAGATGAGCTTGATCTGAGATGACACTGATCTATTTTAACAAACCAGAACCTCAGGAACGGAATGTACTTGAATGAAATACAAGTCTATATGCCATTACTAGGGACCCCAAAAAGGAGAAAGGGGCTGACTGAGACTGGATTAGGCAAGGCTTTGCTATGGTGACACATGTTGTATTGCAGTTGGTTATGAAATGTAGTTAGCATTTCAGTGTCCCCACTTCTGATACGGGTAAGAAAAACATCAGCAATACATCATCTTCAAAAAAAGGGCCTGATTCTGGATTCCTTACACATGAAAAATGCCATGGACTTTAGCTGCAGATTTGAGTGTGTAAAGAATTCCAGATCAGGTGTAAGGCTTGTCCAGCTATTGTAAGAAGTCCATCATTCTTACTGAGAATTATGTACCAAAGGCAGAGATCAGTGTGTGGGATTTACACAAAGTAAAGCTGAAATCAGATATTGCTGTTCAGAAATAAAGCAAAAGAATCTGTTCCTAAAAGAACTAGGTTATGTGTTAAGCTTGTTGACAAGTCAGGGTACCTCCTTCAAACACTCAGCCATGAAGGATAATAGGGACAATTCTTTATGACCCTTTTAAATATCCTGCTTAGTTCTTGCCCTCAATATTTTGAAACTTTGAAATCTACAGGTTGATTATTTATTATATTTTTGTGGTGATCATTTTTGTAAAAAACACTTTGCCTTTATTTCCAGTAAGCAGTATTCCTTTTTTATTTTTTATTTTTTTAAAATACCAGCAAAAACCAAAGTGTTAAAAGGAGTTCATTCTGCCTTTTCTAATCCATACATATTTATATATTCAGTTTCACATAAAAATACATTAAAGTAACACTATTAAGGTTGCAATGGAAAGCAGGCAAAAGTTAGAAAATGCCAGAATTAAATTTGCCTGTGCAACCTTAATTTAGCTCCCATCTGCATGTGCATTAAGATACAGTGTTCTTAAATCTGGGGGAAAAAAACAACTTATGCCATTGTCGTATAGCATAATATCAACTATTAAAGCATAACAGCTGTATACAAATGGGAAAATAAGTAAAACGCAAAGTATTTGTTACTTGAAAATTTCACTACGAAATTTAGCAATGAAGACCACTTGACAGGAAATGTTAAATTAAATTCTACAAAATTTTATTGTTTGTTTAAAACTATAACGTACATATCCCTAGAGCTACATAATCGAAGACAATGAGAAACTCAGATAAAAATATTTATGTGGAATGAAGACTGGGAAAATATGGCAATCTATCAAATGTACTTCAAGTTCACTCTCATTATGTCTCATTGAGAAGATACTAAGCAGATACTGTGTGGACTCCTGAGTATTAGTATAAGGTCATCTTAATATATCATGACAGAGATTTTGCAACATCATTCTAATTTATTTCATCATTAGCCAATGATCTTGTACAAAATATATAAATATATACACGAGTGTGTGTGTGTGTGTGTACACACACTACTTGCTCTCTACAAATGGCATCCAAGCCCCCAAAAGACCTCCTATATTTGCACTAGTAACTGTGATTCTCTAATAAAGTAAAAAAAAAAAATGTAAGGCAGGAGTGCTGGTCATGAGGAAACCCACCCCAAAGCCAACTAGCCCCAGCATAAAGAATATACAGGGACCTGTCCTGTTCCCTCTCCACGATTACAGCATCTCAACCAGTGCAGCTGATCTGACTCAGAAGTCACTTGCAAACCCAAACCTGACTACATCCTGCTGTGGAGAATTCTCTTCAATTTTTCTGATAAGAATAGCAAATCCATGACAGACTTTCATGCCCTTACATGCACACACGCACGCACGTGCGCACACACACTCTCTCTCTCTCTCTCTCTGTCTCTCACACACACTCCTACCCTCCTTCCCATTTTGTCAGAACTAGGTCCTGTTCAGCTGGTGGGGATACCACAACTGTTGAAATAAGCCTGCCTCAGAGCAGGGACTCTCCCATTCTATTTGCACTCTATGTATCCTAAGAAAATAGATTCTGATTGGTGCCTCAGTCTAGACACTACTGTTTTATAAAACAAGAAAAAATGACCGGGGCCAGTGCTCCTCCTTGCATGTGAAAGTGAGAAGAGAATGCATCATGCTGTTGTGACAGACGTAGCTAATGTTGCTATCAAAGAAAATACTCCTGTCCTGAATCACTTTATGAGTATCTGTGATAAACAAACATCACCTGTATAGTACATACTGATCTTTCTCTCACACGCATTCACATAAAAAGATACTGGCAAGTTGTAAGTCAGTTACATTTTGTATACTTTGGTTAGATTTGTTTTGGGGGGCGTTTAATATACAACTCTAAGGTACTAGTTTAGCGAGCCTCATGTAGGTGAATCATAAATACAGAGGAGTAGAAGAAATATTATTGGACAAAGGAGAGCAAATGACTTGTATCATGGTATAATTGGGTTTGTTTCAGGGAACACAACGCAAAGGACAAATGTAACTTAATTCAGCTACGAGAGAAGCAGGTTTTGTTCTAGCTAGCATAAAGGCTATATTTCTGCTCATGTTCACTTATGGTAAATTATCGTTTGTTGCCGGGTTAATTTAATTTTGTGTATCACTGTTTGTTCATCAGATATTTATTTGATCTTTCTTTAACTTTCTTTCTTACATTGCAGTAGAATGAAAGATGAAACTAGCTGCTTGTCAAATAAATTTGTCAGTAGCCAGTGTCTTGTTGTGACAGCAAAAAAAAAATTCTTTTAAAAATGAATCATACTTTCAAAAGCATGTTTCAAAAAAAGATCTCAAAATTCCTTACAATGAATAAAATCTTCACATCTGTGTGATGTAGACCCCCTCCCCCCACCTTTACATATGGGGAAACTGAAGCCCCATTGATATCTACTAGTACCATTAACACACACGGTTAACGTTATTGTTCTAAAGAAAAAGATGAAAAGTTATGTAGCAAAATTTGCAGATGACAGAGTTTGTCATGACTAGAAAAGATTATGAAGAACTGAAGAAGGCTCTAACTAGCCTACACAGATGGGTAACACTGTGACAGGTGAAATCCAATATAGATTAGGTTGACAAGGATGATTAGAGTCATGGAAAAAGTTCTACACAGAGAGGACTATATAGAGTAAAAATGACACTATTAAGAGGACATGTGATTATTATAGTAGGGGCAGGTACCACCATTTATTAAGGTTATCTAACACTTCACATTATAAACCCTGTTTGCAGATGCTTATAACTTTGCTAAACTTTACCTGTTAGGTTGAAATTTTCCATATGGGTATCAGCCTCAGGTTGAATTCTGTTTCTGAAAATTTCAGCCATTTCTGACAACAAGGCTAGAGAAAAATGTGTTTTCCACATAAAAAAGTTTGGGTGGGCTTTTTATTTGAAAAGCTCTATCTCTCCTGTGTATTGGAGCAGGGACTTTAAACTTGGTGGGTGTGGCCTTTCTTTTCACTGCCTGGGACTGAGCAGGACTTTCCCTGCAACTGCATCTTTGGCTTGATGACAAACAGGTCAGGTCCACATCTTGGTTCTGAAACTGAGAGCAGGGAAACTCTCTCCTATACTCTGATCCTTGTGCTGGGCCCAGACGACATGGAGGAGGAAGTTGCCTGATTCAAATGCAACGAGGACAAAAACTGGACCTGTGGGAGATGTGAAGGGAGCACATTGGGACAGGAAGTCTGCAGAGTGAAGGGGAGAGCAGGAACTGGCACTGGAGTCTGGCAGGAGAGTGTGAAGTGGGAAACAGGAACTGGTAGTTGGGATGGAGGGAGTCTGAGACTGGCTGGCAAGGAAACTGGGAGCCAGGCAGGAGACTGGGACTGGCTCGCCAAGAAGACACGGACTGAGAACAAGTGTAGCAGGGGAGGAAGGTTAGGAGGGAGGAGAGGCAGATTTGATGAGAAACCAGGGTGTGGGGAAAAGAACTGAGATCAACTGGACAAAGAGAATGGGACAAGGAGCTGGGTGGGGTCGACACAGATTGGGTGAGGAGCTCTGCAAGGGAGATTGAGATTAGAGAATGTGGGTAGTGGTATTGACTGGAGAGTGGTGTGGGGTGGAGGGAGAGAAAGACAAATTGGATCAGAAACTGGGATTACCTGGCAAGGAGACTGAGGACAAGGAGCTGGAAAGTTGGGGGTAAACTAAAGTGACTGAGCAAGAGACTAGCAGGGAGACTGGGACTGAGAAGGGGAAGCTGGAAGGGTGAGACTGGGACCAGGATGAGAGAAATGGAAACTGGGACTGGCTAGGTGAAGAGAATGGGACTGGGCCAAGGAGCCAGTGGTTGGGTCAAGCCAGAACTGGGACAAGGACCTATTGTGGGGGATAGGCCAGAATGGGATCACACTTGGGTGGAAGGAGCAAGAGTCTGTGTCCATGAGAGAGTGCTCCTCTCCAGAGCTTGCATTTGCCTGACTGGAGACTTGTAGAGGTGCTGAGCTAACAGCTGCTACTGAAGTCAGTGGGAGCTGTGCTTTGAACATATAAAATGCTATATAATGCCGAGTACTCTGAAAAATCAGATTGTCAGTGTCTGAAATTGGGCATGCAAAATTAGAAAAAACCTTTGACCTTAATCTCTCTGGCCTGGATCCACAAAGGGACTTAGATGCTGTGATGCAGCGCATTGCAATACTTAACTTTTAGGTACCTGGAAAATCACTGGAACAACACTGCAATCCACAAAGCCTAGTTCAGCACCTAGGCTCCCTACAATGATGGGGTGGGGGGGGCGGGGGAAGATGCCTTAGAAGACGATCCACAAAGCCAGCACATTAGCAGAAAGCCACTTAAGCCAGCCAATGGGAGATACTGACCAATGGGGCGTGTCCTAAGTCCTGCCATTCCCACCGGAGACAGGCATGTAAATGTGGGGTGCAAGGAGGTGCCTATCTCTGCTTGAAATCTATTAACTGGGAACCCCACTCCTGGAGGAGGATGGCTTAGGCACATAAGGTGTTTTTTGGAAGAATGAGTTAGATACCTCCTTCATGACACACGCACACGGTGACTGGAAGAAGAGGAGGAAGTAGTGGTGATCATTTTACCCACCTTATAATTCTTAGCCCAGTGGTTTGTGCACTCGCCTGGGATGTGGGGGACCCATGTTCCAATGCCCTCTCTGTCTGATGGGGAGAAATAATTTCATCAGGGGTCTCCCACCTCTCAGAAGAGTGCTTGAACTACTGATCTATAGGATATTTTGATGTGGGAATCTCTCTCTCCTGTTAAAACTGTTCCACTGTGTCTAAATAATGAAAGAGTAATTTTGGAACAGGGGCTGGATCTGCGTCTCCCACTTCCCCACATGAGTGCACTAAGCACCAGGCTATATACCAAGGGTGGCCAAACTTACTGACCCTCCGAGCTGCATACGACAATCTTCATAAATTCAAGAGCTGGGGCACACCTGCCAGGGCTCAGGGCTTCAGCACTGCTCCTGTTGGAGCCCTGGCAGGTGCGCCCTGTTGGGCTGAAGCCACAAGACCCCCCTCCCTGCTGGGCAGAAGCCAGTGGTGACATGGGGGGACACGTGGGGTCACGTGCGCCCTCCATATTTTTGCCATGGTTTGCTGGCCCCTCTTGGTTACATGGTGCCACCAGGCCTCCTCCCTGCATGGCAACTGCTGGAACCGGCAAGCTGGGAGCCGTGGCCATGGGTAGAGACAGCTGCAAGCTGTCCCTGGGATCTGCAGGGAGTGCTGCTGCTTTTGCTGCTGCCTCTGCCCATGGACCAAAACCAATGGCTCCTCCCTTCGTCTCCCAGGTGTTTGCCACTGCCTCTCCACACGCACTAACACCTGGGACTTTCAGGGGGAGGCTGCTGAGGGTAAGAGGGGGCATGTCTCGCAGTTGCGGGGTCTTTTAGATTGTGCTCCCGCACTCTCAGGAGGCACCAGTCGTCTCTGGAAGAAGTCCTTCGCCCTGTTGCAGGGTAGAAGCCCCGAGCTCCCCCCCTTAGTCACCGACTTCCTCTTTACCTGGGGGGTGCTTGACCCTCCCCTCCCCCCCTTCCTCCAAGCCCCCACCCCTGCCCTGCCTCTTCCTGCCCCTGCTCTGCCCCCAGCCCTGCCTCCATTCCATTCCTTCCCCCCCAGGCCACACCCTACCTTGCCTCTTTCCGCCCCTGCCCTGCCTGCTCCCCTGAGCATGCCTCATCCCTGCTCGTCTCCCACCCTCTCAGCATCTCCTGCATGCCACTGAACAGTTGTTCCGCAACATGCAGGAGGCACTGGGAGGGAGGGGGAGGCGTTGATCAGCATGGCTGCGGGCGGGAGGCGCTGTGGGTGGTGGGGGAGCTTGGTTGCTGGTGAGTGCTAAGCACCTGCTAATTCTTTTCTGGAGCACCCATGGAGTCAGCACCTATGCTCCTTCCCTCCAGTCTGGTACGTGGAGAATGGTCGGGGGGTGGTGGTGGTGGGGGGAGGGTGTGAGGAGCTCCGTGAGTCAAACTTTAACTGTAAAAGAGCCACATACGGCTCGTCAGTTGTAGTTTGGCAGAGAGGCTTTCTCTCTCTGGCTCAATGACTCTTTAGAAACCTAAGTATCTGTGTGAATTTGGGCTTTTTGGGACTCAGTTCCCCATTTGTACAGCTGGGAGACTACAAGCCCCTTGTCATACAGGGGTGTTGTAAAAATAAATTTCATTAATATTTTGAATCACTCCGATACTATAGTAATGAGCACCATAGAAAAGTCCATGAGGAAATTCATGTCTTCAGAGCAGGGGTTTGGAGTCATACATTAAACAATGGGAAGAAAACAAAATATTGAGTAGCTTGCTCACTATCCATCTTGTGCACTGAATGTGGAAGAGGCCTGTGGAAAATATAGTGTATGCTCATGTAATTTAAGAAGTACCATAATGCATATGCATTAGTGAGTCAAATAAAGGTTGTATAGGCAGCTTTAATTTTGGCATTTCCTAACTTTTGACAGTTTGATTTTACAACTTTAATGTTTTTAATGTATTTTTAGTGTATGGTAGGAATTGGGCATATAATTCCTATAATACATAAAAATACATTAAAAGAACATTAAGAACACTCCATGATGGGAAACAAAAAGAGCTTGTGAGGGACTTAAGGCAGGTTGCTCCAACTAAAGACAAGCTTTGGGCGGGAAGGGGAAGGAGCCTAGGCTATGTTGGTATAGGCATGTCCAGCAGAGACCAGAGAGTTATATTGGTAGGATTGTTCTTGCAATGATTGTGGATGGAGTTGCCCAACAGGGAGACCAAAAGCTCAGTATGTGGACCAAATATTGGCAGATCTTGGAGAAAGCAATTTGCATGACAGCCTAGCATATGATCATGAGTTTTGGAAGAAGGCTATAAAAGTTGCCGATCCTGAACAGGGAAGTGGCAAGAAAGAAGAAGAGAACTTAGTAGATAGCTAAATATTTATCTCTGAGAATATAAGAACCAAATATTTATAAGCTTGGGGGAAAATGTTTGACAATAATATAAGTAAATATGCAGTTAAAATATAAACTGATCAGTTGTAATATGCACACTTACTATAATTTTGTGATACCTGCAGCTATAGGCTGTTAGCTTTACAAAGTATTATTTCACACTAACCTTGTGCAAGGAACTCATGCAGTCTGTCCAGGACTCGTAATTGAATTAGTATAGCTTACCCCCTATTGGTTATGGCCCACTGGAGGATGCCACACCAGCTATATAAGAACTCTGCACGTTCCAGCCAGCATCCGCTCAACACAACAGCTGCCTGGGACCTCATCCATTAGGTGCTGTGTGGTATTCTTGGAATACAGCCGGTTGCTGTCTCAGCTGCACCTGAGTCTGCTGTGTGTATAGCTATGTGTGTGAGAAAGGGTCTGGTATGGTGAACAGAAGGGAGGAGAATCTGGGAAGGGATGAAGTCCATCCCTGCACAGCTTGTAGGGTCTGACAGATTATCTGAAAGACCTGCAAGGTTTCCAGGCACTTGTCATTGAGCAGCTCTGAAGTGTTATTAAAAGCCTAAGGATGGAAGACATGCTGCAATTGCACACACAAACTTGTAATATAAACAGCAGATCTGCAGCTTCTACTTGCAACATGAAATTTGAAGCCATATTAGCTTCACCTTTGATTAAATCTACGATATCTTAAATGAAATGACAGGACCAATGAGAACATATGTTATACTCTACTTAACAACTGTTTGTGTGGTCAGATAACATCTTTTGATGTGTGGCTATTCTTTAATAATCAATTTTTTTTAATTTTGTTTGGGAAATACTAGAGAGCTATCCACTTTTTTTCATTTGACCCAATAAAAGAATAAACACAAAACCCTGCAAGACAGAAGTGGATGTTTTATTGTTTAAATGCTTTATTATTCTACTGTTGGCTCTTCCCTATTCCATATCTAAGGGTAGATAGGAAGTAGGGCAGGATGAAGGATAATATTTTTAATCTTTACAAACAGAATGACTTTCTAATTCTTTTTTAATTTAATTGGCTAAATATGTGTGTATGGAGAGAGAGAGAGAGAGAGAGATAGGGTTGCCAGTTTTGGTTGGATGTATCTTGGAAGCTTCATCACATGACAATCACATGAGACTCCAGTGCAATCCTGGAGGGTTGGCAACCCTTTAAAAGTGTGTGTGGAAGGGTATATTTTTGGAGGGGGATTAAAGAAGGAAGAAGGGTTTAAAATCTATATGCAAACCTTTAAAAATGATTCTGATAAGAAAACCCAAAACAATCATCTTAGAATCATTGCATGGTAGGATGTGGTGGATATTTTAGGACCCTGCAAAATCTGGCTGTGGAGTGCCTCAAATAATAGCAGTCCCACTATAGGCTTAGTGGTAAGAATTTTCCTCTGTGCTGATGTTGATACAAAATTTCCTTTGATGTTACTACCAAGAGTGGGTACAGTTAAAAAGTTTTTATTCTTAGAAAACAGGTATTCCCTGAGTGTATAATGGGAATAACAAATGTAGCTCTCCCCAAGGCGTGGTTTAAGCCTCTGCCCTTCTCTCTCCTGGAAGCTTGATATCACCAATATTAGGAGCAGCTTCTCCCTTCTTCTCTCATGGGTTGGATCCTGTGTTCTTTTTTGGCTCCTGATGCCTCTATCTAAGATGACTCCTCACTGTGCCATGCAGAGAGTGTTGTCCCTTGAGAAAATCAATATAACTAGCTGGTAAGGAGCGTAAAGCCCTGTACACAAGGGATAAATAAAATATGTAAACAAAAGCCCCAGCTAAAGTTTGAAAATGGTTCCCTTGCTTTATCTTCACCTTAGGGTGGGGCAGGGTCCTCTCTTGACCCCTTCCAGGCTTGCTGGTTCCCTGATCTGGAGTCCTGTGTGGGTCTTGGCTGGCTCACAGTAGCCAATGCCAGATCAGATCTTTCTCTGCTGGATGCTGGTCGCTGCAGGGTGGGAACTGCCCAATCCGTGCAGCTAGATCTCATGGCAGTGCAAGAACTCTCTTTGTGGGAAGTGGGAGTTCAGTAATGACTCACTGAGCTGTGGTGTCACTCTCAGCTTCCAAACTCAAAACTGAAACTAAATCTGTTGTCTCTCTAAGTCAGGCTGTCCTCGAGCTGCAGGGGCAGTAAAGTCCTGTCATTGGGCCAATGGACTGCTTGTCCAGATCACCCTATGGAGAAACTTCACTGTTGGCCTCAGAAAGCATTTCTAGATCCCTTCTGTCCTCATCCCTCTATCCACAAATGCCAGGCTCTTGTAGGAAAGTGAGGGACAGATGGGTGAGAAACATGTCCAAGGCCACACAAACTTTGGCAGAGTCATGAATAGAACCCAGCTTTCCTGTCTCCCATTTGTGTGCTTCAGCAGCCAGAATAAACTTTCTCCTGATTTAAGACCTTTGTCTTGCAATTGGATTTTTGTGGACAGACCATTATGCTTGTGCAGAGCCTCATTCAAGTCAGTGGGGTTGTGCTTGGGTCCACTCGCACAGATCTGATTGCAGTGAGCCTAAAACCCACAGTATTATGTTAATAGATCAATTTATTTGTAAGGATGGACAAATCAGTCAGGCTGAAATAAGAATGAACCTCAACCTTCTCCCAAAACTCCAAACTGAAGCTTTTTAGAGGCTAGAAAAGTCTGGATACTGTCCCTACATTATTTTGGTTGCTTTTAGGTCCTTATCAGAACCAAGTTTTTTAGTTTGCCCACTGCTTTTTGATTCACACCAGTTCACAAAGTGTTCTGTTGGAGTACTGTTTCCAAATCTGGTGGTGCGAGCACAGAGAGGGCAGCACCTGGGAACCAGCTGGAGGGCAAGAGGAGTAAGGAGGAGGATAGCTTCCTGGCCCAAGTGCCACTTTGCTTCCCTCTGCAAACATGCTCCCACAGCTGCAGGTAAAGTGACACAGCCCATGATCTCATTATTCTCCCACCGCAGCCACTTCAGGCAGTCAATCATAGGAGCAGCTCATATGTTGAGAGCTAGGGTACATCTACACTAGAAATGCATCAGTGGGTTCTTCCACTGGTGTAGTAAATTCACCTCTCTGAGAGGCTTTAGCTAGGTTGACAGAAGAATTCTACACTGCGGTTTAGGTTAGGTTAGCTTATCTGTGTTGCACAGGGCATGACGTTTTTCACAGCTCTCAGCAATGTCATTAGGCCATATTAACTTTGTACTGTAGACCAGCCCTTAGAGGCTCAAGCAACAGCACACTGGTCTATGCTTTCTGTTCTTCCAGCTGAGCTGAGTTCAAATGGGCCCCAACCTCATGAAGGCTACCATTTTACAAGTTTACTGTGGGGGAACAGATAAAGGGAATTACAAGAGAAAAGGAAGTCAGATAAAGAGCAATTCTTTTTGTAAAGGAAGTTAAATAAACAAAAAAGGACAGAACAGGACAAGAGAGAGAAAATGGACAGGAAAAAAGAGGTGGTGCTACCATAACCGCGCAAGAGGATATTGTGAGGAGACAAGGGAGTAATCCGTCTGCCAACCTACCACAAGTGAATGAGGTGTCTAAGTTGAAAAGGCTGTGGGGTGCCCAGATCTATTTTTATTGCTTGCTAAATCCTAGCAATATTTCATATTGCTGAGTAAATTTGTCTACTTTACTCATAAGGGCCCAATCTTGCGCGGTCTTGAATGGTCTAACTCCCATTAAAATCAGCATCTTGCAAGTTCAGGCCTTAAAAAAACAAAGTTCAGAAAATAATCTTAACGAGTTGCTGATCTTTTAATTTCTACTATTATTAGGGGTGTCTTTCATATTCAGCCCTTAATGTGATGAGTCTAAACTGGGGTTCTCAGCACAAATTTTTTGATGGCCTCAGAATACAGCCACCAGCAAGAGCTGGTGGCCGCTCACACACTTTTTTCCTAAAATACTTAATTAGCTTTAGGAAAACCTAAAAAAATAAGTATGCACGTATACATGCCCAAATCATTGTAATTTATTTATTGCTAGCTAATAAATCTATTTATAAAGTGCTATCAACAAACATACACGTATCACTTTTCACAGCAGACTTACTCAGCCCTGGCAACCCTGGGGACAAATTAGGTCCTGGATGGAGGCCAGGGGAAGCAGTAGGGGATTAGAGCCTGAATCCCTGCTGCCATAACCCAAAGCCTCATGGCCAGAGGACAGGACTCAAGGACGGAGCCCAAAGCTGTGTGGCCAGAGCCTGGGGACTGCTGCCATGCAGCCAGAGCCTGGGGCTGGAGCCCAAAGCCCTGTAGCCAGAGCCTGCCTCCTCTCCACCCCAGGGCTGAAGCCTGGGCCCCACTGCCCCTGGGAAGGTGGGGAACTCACCGGCTGCCTGCACCTACAGCATTGTGCCCCAGGTGTCTCCAGAGGGGGTCTGGGCCCAACCCCTGCCGGTGGCCCCAGTAATCAACACCAAGTTGGTGCATCCAGGAGCAACAAGGAGGGGGAGAATATAGCCTAGATGTGCATATGTAAAAGGAAAAACTGGTGGTGGGAAGTGAAAGGAATGTTTCTGTCTGGGATTTTTATTTTGACAGTTAAGTTACCATCTACGCTTTGGGCAACGTGTAGCATACAGAAAAGGAGTACTTGTGGCACCTTAGAGACTAACAAATTTATTTGAGCATAAGCTTTCGTGAGCTACAGCTCACTTCATCGGTTGCATTACACTACACATCTAACTAACATGGGTATAAATAGCAGTGTATAAGGAGTGACATTGCATAGGTGAGTAGAGTATAGACATACTAGAACCTTAGGATATTGTTCTGGGCCAAGGTGTTCAAAGCACCACAGGCCTGGCAGGAGTACTCTGAAAAAACGAGGCTTACACACAGCTTTGAGTTATTAGCTTTACTGAAGGTTAGTGACACACCCGCAATGGGGACTCCAAGTGTTGCAGATCTCACTTGACTCTGCTGAAACAGCGGCATGCTCCATTGCAACATCAGTGGTCATGCACCGTGCTTCAAGGCTTCATTTCTTGGGGTTCCTATAAAAGATGGCAGTGTGCCCACCTTGAAATCTTCCTCTCATACCTCATCTCCTCTCCCAAGATGCAGGACACATCCATCATCCCAACCTCAACACTTCACCTCAAGGCCTGGCTACTCCAGGGCTGAGAGGAAATGAAATGACCTGGATTTTTTCCAAAACCTCATGCAGACAAAAGAGGCATTACTCCACACACTGGATGTTCAAAGAACATTAGCTTTCAGAGGACAAAAAAGAACAAATTAAAGCCAACATCGCTGAAGGCCATCCTACTGCCAGGACAGCCGCGAGGAGGGAAGGTTTTAGCTCATCAGGGGCCAGGCGTAACACTGTGGCTTTAACTGATTTTGTCACCGGTACATCGTCCGGCCCCATCTCCCCACCCGTGGCGACGGCCCAGGCCATTCCCAATTGACGGAGGGCTTGCACCCCTTCCGGAATGGTCTTCCAGGGGCGGGCCTGTGCCTCCAATTCCCCCACCGAGGGGTAGGCCGCCTCCACTGCAGCCGCCAGCCAGCGGTACAACGAGGGGCTTTCAATGTCTTGTCCTGCGGCCGCGGCGGGTTCACCAATTGTGCACGTCCCTGAGAGTCTTGTGATAGGATGCCAGCTGTTGAAATTCATAAGGGAGCAGCAGAACCATGTTACCTGCATTGTCCCAGGCCCTCACGAGCCACTGCAGGGCACTCTCCCCGGGCTCCTGTCGGAACGTCTTCACAATTTCCTGCAACTCACTCGTTTTAAATGTGCGTAGGAGTTCTGGTTGTAGGGCGCCTCCTTGCACCCGCAACTCCCGGATCGGGTGTGCCAGAGCCACGGCAGGGGACGACTCCTCCCCCTCTTCCGAGCATGAGGAGTCCCAAATGTTCCCATCCCAAGTCTCGGGGTCCCAGGAGGGGGTAGCGGTCACCGCACGCACCTGGGCTGTGGTGACTGGCTGCTGCCCGTGCCTGAGGCACCTTCCATTCGCTACCCGGGCAACCAGCACTTCGCAGTGTCGTGTCAGCTCCTGGGCTCTCTCCGCCTGGGAGGTGACAATGTCTTGAGCCACGGCACGAGACTCCGCCTGCGCTGTGCATTCCTGAGTCTTCCCTTCCAGTGCCCGCTGTAAGTGGAGCACCTCCTCATTCTGGGCCTGGACGGTGGTCAGCGGGAGCCACCCTAGCTCCCCCATCGCCCGCCGCTCCGCCCCAGAGCACCGGTTCGCTCGTAACCGTTGTAACCCCTTTACCAGCTGCACGGGCGTGACCCCCGCAGCCTGTTGAAACTCCGGCCAGTCCGCCAGGGCACCCCACCCGGCCATAACCCGCGCTACCGGCCCCCAGCGCTCCATCGGGGGGCCATCCTGGTAGGCGCTGTAGGGACAGCGACGGCTTCCCCACTTCCCCTACCTTCGGCCAAAGCGGCATTGCTTCTCAGAGTACCCTGCTCACTGCACCAAATGTTCTGGGCCAAAGTGTTCAAAGCACCACAGGCCTGGCAGGAGTACTCTGAAACAACGAGGCTTGCACACAGCTGTGAGTTATTGGCTTTACTGAAGGTTAGTGACACACCTGCAACGGGGACTCCGTCCCAGGCAGAGCTCCGGTGTGCTGGGTTCCCTGCCTCCGTGACTGCAATGCTTGGAGTCCCCGTTGTGGGTGGGTTACTAACCTTCAATAAAGCCAATAACTCACAGCTGTGTGCAAGCCTCGTTGTTTCAGAGTACTCCTGCCGGACTTGTGGTGCTTTGAACACTTTGGCCCAGAACAGATATATACCCTGCACAGCTCTCTATACATCCAACTAGTGTTCCCCATGTGTACATTGCTGTTTTTAGCAGTTAGCATCCTGGTGCCTCCCCACTGGAAGAAAAGGTTCCAGTCGTGGAGGAAAGGCTCTGGCAGGGGTAAGGAAGTGGGAAAAGGTTCTGGCAGCTCTCCCTTGCCAGAACCTTTCACTGTCCCGGGTATCTACAGCCTGCTTTTCATTGCGGCATGTAGCTGTATGTACCCTACGTGCTGCCACCACCAGTGTAGACAAGGTATATGTGTGTGTACGTGTGTCTGTGCAGGAGTGTGTATATGTGTGTGTGTGTGTGCGCATGCACTTGTCTGTAGCTCAAGCCCCTGCTCCTTGCCATCCATACTATAGTGCACAGCACACACCATATTGTGGAGTTTATGTGGGGAAATGTACACACAAGAAACTCTGTGCCTGTCAGGCCCCTGTTTACCACTGTTGTCTGAAACCGCAGTGACTTTTCACACATGTTGTTAGATTTAAACCAAATCTTCTTTATAAAAATTATCCTCTACCTATTGTACAAAAGAGTCTTCTGTTAAAGTTGCATTCTGTCACCTAGACTCTTCAAAAAGAAAAGGAGTACTTGTCGCACCTTAGAGACTAACAAATTTATTAGAGCATAAGCTTTCGTGAGCTACAGCTCACTTCATCGGATGCATTCAGTGGAAAATACACTGGGGAGATTTATATACACACACACAGAGAACATGAAATAATGGGTTTTATCATACATACTGTAAGGAGAGTGATCACTTAAGATGAGCCATCACCAGCGGGAGGGGGGGGGGGAGGAGGAGGAAAACCTTTCATGGTGACAGGCAAGGTGGGCCATTTCCAGCAGTTAACAAGAACATCTGAGGAACATTGGGGGGCTGGGGTGGGGGGGAGAAATAACATGGGGAAATAGTTTTACTTTGGAAAACCTTTCATGGTGACAAGTAAGGTGGGCCATTTTCAGCAGTTAACAAGAACGTCTGAGGAACAGTGGGGGCTGAGGTGAGGGGGAGAAATGGGTAAATAGTTTTACTTTGTATAATGACTCATCCACTCCCAGTCTCTATTCAATCCTAAATTAATTGTATCCAGTTTGCAAATTAATTCCAATTCAGCAGTCTCTCGCTGGAGTCTGTTTTTGAAGTTTTTTTGTTCAAGGATAGCCACTCTCAGGTCTGTAATCGAGTGACCGGAGAGATTGAAGTGTTCTCCAACTGGTTTTTGAATGTTCTAATTCTTGATGTCTGATTTGTGTCCATTTATTCTTTTACGTAGAGACTGTCCAGTTTGACCAATGTACATGGCAGAGGGGCATTGCTGGCACATGATGGCATATATCACATTGGTAGATGCGCAGGTGAACGAGCCTCTGATAGTGTGGCTGATGTGATTAGGCCCTATGATGGTGTCCCCTGAATAGATATGTGGACACAGTTGGCAACAGGCTTTGTTGCAAGGATAGGTTCCTGGGTTAGTGGTTCTGTTGTGTGGTGTGTGGTTGCTCGTGAGTATTTGCTTCAGATTGGGGGGTTGTCTGTAAGCAAGGACTGGCCTGTCTCCCAAGATCTGTGAGAGTGATGGGTCGTCCTTCAGGATAGGTTGTAGATCCTTGATGATGCGTTGGAGAGGTTTTAGTTGGGGGCTGAAGGTGATGGCTACTGGCGTTCTGTTATTTTCTTTGTTGGGCTTGTCCTGTAGTAGGTGACTTCTGGGTACTCTTCTGGCTCTGTCAATGTGTTTCTTCACTTCAGCAGGTGGGTATTGTAGTTGTAAGAATGCATGATAGAGATCTTGTGGGTGTTTGTCTCTGTCTGAGGGGTTGGAGCAAATGCGGTTATATCATAGAGCTTGGCTGTAGACAATGGATCGTGTGGTGTGATCTGGATGAAAGCTAGAGGCATGTAGGTAGGAATAGCGGTCAGTAGGTTTCCGATATAGGGTGGTGTTTATGTGACCATCGCTTATTAGCACCGTAGTGTCCAGATTTGGATCTCTTGTGTGGACTGGTCCAGGCTGAGGTTGATGGTGGGATGGAAATTGTTGAAATCCGGGTGGAATTCCTCAAGGGCTTCTTTTCCATGGGTCCAGATGATGAAGATGTCATCAATGTAGTGCAAGTAGAGTAGGGGCATTAGAGGACGAGAGCTGAGGAAGCGTTGTTCTAAGTCAGCCATAAAAATGTTGGCATACTGTGGGGCCATGTGGGTACCCATAGCAGTGCCACTGATTTGAAGGTATACATTGTCCCCAAATGTGAAATAGTTATGGGTGAGGACAAAGTCACAAAGTCTTCCACTGACTTACTGAGGAAACTACAGTCCATCGGTGATCTTCCCAAAAACACCATCCTAGCCACTATGGATGTAGAAGCCCTCTACACCAACATTCCACACAAAGATGGACTACAAGCCATCAGGAACAGTATCCCCAATAATGTCATGGCTAACCTGGTGGCTGAACTTTGTGACTTTGCCTCTACATGCCCCTAGCTTTCATCCAGATCACACCACACGATCCATTGTCTACAGCCAAGCTCAATGATATAACCGCATTTGCTCCAACCCCTCAGACAGAGACAAACACCTACAAAATCTCTATCATGCATTCTTACAACTACAGTACCCACCTGCTGAAGTGAAGAAACAGATTGACAGAGCCAGAAGAGTACCCAGAAGTCACCAACTACACGACAGGCTCAGCAAAGAAAATAACAGAACGCTACTAGCCATCACCTTCAGCCCCCAACTAAAACCTCTCCAACGCATCATCAAGAATCTACAACCTATCCTGAAGGACGACCCATCACTCTCACAGATCTTGGGAGACAGGCCAGTCCTTGCTTACAGACAGCCCCCCAACCTGAAGCAAATACTCACCAGCAACCACACACCACACAACAGAACCGCTAACCCAGGAACCTATCCTTGCAACAAAGGCCGTTGCCAACTGTGTCCACATATCTATTCAGGGGACACCATCATAGGGCCTAATCACATCAGCCACACTATCAGAGGCTCGTTCACCTGCGCATCTACCAATGTGATATATGCCGTCATGTGCCAGCAATGCCCCTCTGCCATGTACATTGGTCAAATTGGACAGTCTCTACGTAAAAGAATAAATGGACACAAATCAGACATCAAGAATTAGAACATTCAAAAACCAGTTGGAGAACACTTCAATCTCTCCGGTCATTCGATTACAGACCTGAGAGTGGCTATCCTTGAACAAAAAAACTTTAAAAACAGACTCCAGCGAGAGACTGCTGAATTGGAATTAATTTGCAAACTGGATACAATTAACTTAGGCTTGAATAGGGACGGGGAGTGGATGAGTCATTATACAAAGTAAAACTATTTACCCATTTCTTCCCCTCACCTCAGCCCCCACTGTTCCTCAGACGTTCTTGTTAACTGCTGGAAATGGCCCACCTTGCTTGTCACCATGAAAGGTTTTCCTCCTTCCCCCCCCCCGCCCGCCTCCTGCTGGTGATGGCTCATCTTAAGTGATCACTCTCCTTGCAGTGTGTATGATAAAACCCATTGTTTCATGTTCTCTGTGTGTGTATATAAATCTCCCCACTTTATTTTCCACCGAATGCATCCGATGAAGTGAGCTGTAGCTCACGAAAGCTTATGCTCAAATAAATGTGTTGGTCTCTAAGGTGCCACAATTACTCCTTTTCTTTTTGTGAATACAGACTAACTTGGCTGCTACTCTGAAACCTAGACTCTTCAGAACACTTACCCACTGGAGGGGAAGGGGGAGCAGCATTCACAATCTAAAGATAATCACTTTCCAGTTGATATATCTCTTTCTCAATAAGGCAGAAGAAAAGTCTGTTGTCATATACTGGAGTACTTAGGAAAGCATTAGGGCTCTCTTTCTAGCAACAGATCTCCTGTGTATTGTGTCATTTTTAAATTTGCCACAAACCACTTTGAAATGGTTTTGTACTTAACAAAGGGTTTAGAGGTTTTAGATTTAACACGGGATGCAAACCTCCTGAGGATTTGGAAATTGCAAACATTAACCAGTACTTTATGCAATAGGAACATTTCCAAATGCCTTATCTTATGTCTTTTTGCCATATTTAAAGCAGTTCTGGATTTTTGATTCATGACCAACTCTCCTAGCTGTAAAAATGGGTTTTTATGAGTTGAACTCCCAATTCAGAACAGATTTTACGATTCCATCAATTTAAGTAATACTGGTTTCTTCCTGGTTTATTAGATTTCTCCAGTTTAAGTCAAATTCAGAGATGATATGTAAGATGGTGTAAGTTAGATATAAAAGAGTCTAAATGAAGGTCATTTACTTGTGAGGAGCCAGGAGATGGCATAGGTTCAGAATGGGGGGAACCTATTTTGGCCCACAAAATTATATACTTCCTCTTAGATGCTTTTCTTGCTACTTCCTTCCTTTGGGCCATTGGACTGAATTAAACCAATTTAGACTCCTATACACTGTCTCACTGGACAAATTCAGAAGGGATATGGTAAGGGAGAGTAAGTTATACTTTAGTAAATGGATGAGGTATAAGGGAGGCTAAAATGATGTAACATACACACTGATGGATCCGACCAAGACTCCCTTAGACTCATCTCTGAATTGGTCTTATGATTTGATATACTGACAACAGAGGAAAGGAGTACTTGTGGCTCCCTAGAGACTAACAAATTTATTTGAGCATAAGCTTTCGTGAGCTACAGCTCACTTCATCAGATGCATTCCATCCGATGAAGTAAGCTGTAATGAGCTGTAAGTGAGCTGGAATGCATCTGATGAAGTGAGCTGTAGCTCACGAAAGCTTATGCTCAAATAAATTTGTTAGTCTCTAAGGTGCCACAAGTACTCCTTTTCTTTTTGCGAATACAGACTAACACGGCTGCTACTCTGAAACCTGACAACAGAGGAGCTATCATGAAAGAGCTGCCTGACTAACTCTACCTTGAGGGTTAAGTGTTAAGGTTGCCTGTCACCTTCAGTTATATGACCCTTTTTTCAGTTGCTTATAATTTTTCCAAACTTCAATTGTTTGGGCTGCATTTATCCAAGCCTTGTATGTGTCTCAGGCAGAATTTGTTTGGAAAATCATTAGTCAGAATGGTCTGCTGTTCCTGAGAATGAGGCTAGGGAAAAGTAGTGTTTTGTTCATGTTAAAGAATTTGGAGAACCTTTTATTTGAAAATAACGAGTACTCTTAGGCTTTGGAGCAGGGGCTTGCCATTTGGCTGGAGGGATGGCCTTTGTGTCAAGGCTGTGACTTTTTCCATCCTATTAAAAATCTGTCCAAGTTTCACTACGTTGTAAGCTTTTGAAAAATTGTAGTATGCACATGATCCGTAGCAACTTTTTTTAGCAGCTATTTTCCCTGGTGATTCTGTCCTCACTGAACATCCCCCAGTGCAGGGCTGAGCAGGACTTCCCTTGCAGTTGTAGCTCTGGACTGCTGTGGGCAAAGCCAAAGTCGGACACAGGAACTGAGAGCAGGGAAACTGTCTCTCCTATGCTGTCTGTGTCACCCCTGCTGGATTGGGTTGGGTAATGTGGAGGAAGAAGCTTCCTGATTTCAAGGGATAGAGGACTGGCATATTTTGGAGGTCAACCTAAACCAGTGAGAAGTGGTTACCTATTGCCCTGAGTGCCTTAAAATGCTCTGTGATTGTAGTTGTCTGTCTGCCGATGCTCCCAGCCAATATATGAGCATGCACGGAGTGTGTCTGTGTTGAGCACCCCTCTATCCAATGCTCTTACAGTCAAGACCTTGATCTGCAAGGGCAGTTGATTAGGATAAACAAGCCTGAGGGAAGTAAAACTAGGACCTGAGTCTGGTAGGAGGGAGTGGGGACTAAGTCTGGTACTGGCAAGCAGGGGGAGAGCTGGACAAGTGTGGGACTGAGGAGGCAAATGGGGACGAGGGGTAGACTGAGATTGGATGAGGAGTTGGGATTGAAACTGGGAGTGGCTGGGTAAGTAGCCTGGGATTGAGGATCAATGGGATGGGGTAGGAGGTCAGGAGAGAGGGGAGACCGATCTGATGAGGAGCTGGGATGTGGAATAAAACTGGAACTGGCTCTGCAAAGAGACTGGGACAAGAAAATGGTGGAGGGAGAGAGACCGTGCTTGGATGAGGAACCTCAGGAAGGAGCCTGAAATTGGGAACTACAGGGGACAGGGAATGTGGCAAGATGGGAGACTAGAGGCAAGGTGGGGAGAGACAGACAGATCAGATGAGGAGTACGGGGGGTGGGAGGACTGAGAATGACTTGGAAAGGAGACTGGAACTGGGATGAAAAGCCTGAGGAGTGGAGACTATGACTGGCTAGGTGAGGAGAGTGGGATTGGGAAGAGATGGAGTAAATAGGCAGAAGAGTTTGTGCCCAATAGAGCCTACTTTCTTTTAAAGCCTAGAATGGAACCCAAGATCTCTTGAGTCTCACCATTACTCTTGTCAGCAGAGAAAAAATACTACATGAGTCTGTAATTAGAATGTATTGTAATGCACCTGCACAAGGGGGAAAACTTTAATCTGGCAGTTCCTAACTTCTGAGAGCTTAATTTTGCAACCTTAATAATGTTCTTTTAAGCAGGATTTTTGCATGTAATTTACTGGTGATGCAAATAAAATTTGAACTAACCGTGGATGAAATCCTCTTTCTTAAATGGATGAAAGGACCTGTTGAACTGAAATACATGTTCATGCAGACACTAGAATGGTGAACATAGTATGGAAATCGAAATTGAACTGACTAGGACAAATACATGCAATTTGTATTGCGCTTGTGTCCAAAGAACCTTAGAATGTTTTGTTTGACTTCCCCATATGAACAAGATTGACACATTAGCCGCCAACTGGGCATCTTTTTCTCTTTTTAAACATTTCTGCTTCAGCTGCTTCAGTGTCATTGTGCTGCTACATTTTGGCTGAGACTTGCACTGATAGACCTGGCCATTTGTGGCACTTTTCATGAAACGTTCTACTAAATTCCAACTGAGGCATATCAAAACCACTCATCTAAATTTCTCCTTAAATTTCAGCTGGATACGGTATTCAGTTCATATTCTAAACTCTTATTTTGTGTTGGTAGGTAGAGATAATCAGCTGCTGCTGTCCACTGCCAGAGGTGATTGCATAGACATAGACCAGTGGTTTTCAGTCTTAAACAAATAAATCAAAGTGTGCTACCAGTTACTCACACCTTTTTAACTGTAAAAGGTTCTGCTTACTGTCACTGGACGACCTGAACCTGTTTATATTGGACACAACCACTGACTTCAAGGTTCAGTGGTGATCAATATAACTTTGAATTCCTTTTGTATCAAACACAACCGTTCTGTCTGTATGACAACTGAAAAACTAAGTCATGTGCCAGCAATGCCCCTCTGCCATGTACATTGGCCAAACTGGACAGTCTCTACGTAAAAGAATGAATGGACACAAATCAGACGTCAAGAATTATAACATTCAAAAACCAGTTGGAGAACACTTCAATCTCTCTGGTCACTCGATCACAGACCTAAGAGTGGCTATCCTTCAACAAAAAAGCTTCAAAACCAGACTCCAACGAGAGACTGCTGAATTGGAATTAATTTGCAAACTGGATACAATTAACTTAGGCTTGAATAGAGACTGGGAATGGATGAGTCATTACACAAAGTAAAACTATTTCCCCATGGTATTTCTCCCCCCCACCCCACCCCCCACTGTTCCTCTGATATTCTTGTCAACTGCTGGAATTAGCCTACCTTGCTTGTCACCATGAAAGTTTTCCTCCTTTCCCCCCCCCCCCCCGCTGCTGGTGATGGCTTATCTTAAGTGATCACTCTCCTTACAGTGTGTATGATAAACCCATTGTTTCATGTTCTCTGTGTGTGTGTATATAAATCTCTCCTCTGTTTTTTCCACCAAATGCATCCGATGAAGTGAGCTGTAGCTCACGAAAGCTTATGCTCTAATAAATTTGTTAGTCTCTAAGGTGCCACAAGTACTCCTTTTCTTTTTGCGAATACAGACTAACACGGCTGCTACTCTGAAACCTAAGTTTCCCTTGTTTCGCTTAAATTTTGCTTTCTAATTTCATCCCATTATTTTTGGTTATACCTTTTGTAACATTCCCCCCCGCCTCCACCTCTCAAGTGGAATTGATAGCTTTTGGACATTGATACGTGGTAACTGTTCTTGATAGCAGTTCTTAACATAGAGCGGAGTAGAATAGCAGAGTCAGGGTCTGCTCTCTGGATCCAAGACCAGAATTTTCCCCTCTGATAGCAACAGTTTCCAGTCTCCAGGATGCCATTGTTTTGTTCTATAAAAAGCATGATGATTTTGTAGTAAACTATGCTAATCAAATTGTCATCTTTTTTCATGCCCAAAAGATATTGTGTATCAGAGCTCTGAAAGCAGGGCATTAAACTATAGTCTCTGGACTATATGAGAAGCCAACCAGCCATAGAATAAACTCATGTAGTAACTTTTAATACAGTGTCCTAATTGTAATGTGTGAGCATATCTTCACCTTTTTTGATACTGCGAGTAATATTGGCAGACTCTTCTTGCACATTCTTTAATCCATGCCAGGTCTTATTAACAGAATGTCAAAGGGCAGATTGCCCACTGTGTACATGGACATGCATATGAAATGTAACCTATTTTCCTACCATGGGAGAGGACTGAAATTTTAATTTCACAGATTTCACTCCAACTCCTAGATCATTTAGTTTTTTCAGGCAAATGCTGTATATGGCCACCCTGCATTTAAAACTGTGTCCCAACCTAATTTTATTATGAGCCTATTAACTCCCAGCTAATCATCCAGTCATGGCTAATTAATCACTTCTCCTGGTTGTCCTATTTAAATAAGACTTGTTTTTCACACCACTGAACAGGAAGCTATTGTCTGATTTTATTTCCAGGGTAGCCTGTGTACAAAGGGGAAAATCTGACCCACTTCCTCGGTTACTTAAGGCTCACTAGAAAGTTGAGTCAGTTGGATTCCTCTGTGGTGTTTGGGGAAGGGGGCAAAGATGTGAGAAAACCCTGTGTGAACTCCCTGTATGCAGCGAAACACAGTTAAATGACTTTCTATGCCTTTGTGATAAATGAAGTGTGGGTGGGAGGTTGCTTCCTTTGATGGACACCCAGCCAGTTAGCTGAAAAATCCCTCTTGGTAGCTGTTCTCTACTTTCTTTACCTGTAAAGGGTTAAGAAGTCCCCCAGGTAAAGAAAAAAAAAGTGGGCACCTGACCAAAAGAGCCAATGGAAAGGCTAGAACTTTTTAAAATTGGGAAGGAAACTTTCCCTTTGTCTGTTGTTCTCTCTGGGCTGAAGAGACAGGCAGCAGGAATGCTGTGTAAAGTTTGAACCAGATATGAAAACCATCAGATCATATTGAGAACTAATTTTAACTACCCAAATATGTAAGTAAATTAGGAATGTTTAGGAAGACATGATTAGGTTTATTTCTGTTTATTTTTTAAGGCTTGTGGACTCCTCTGTGCTAACCTCAGATGCTTTTATTTGCTTGTAACCTTTAAGCTAACCGCTAAGAAAGCTATTTTGGGTGCTTAATTTTTGGAATTGCTCTTTTAATCTTGGAAAAGACTGAGTTCCAGATGTATTTTCTTCCTTTTTGTTTTTAATAAAATTTACCTTTAAGAACAGGATGGGATTTTTGATGTCCTAGGAGGTTTGTGCATGTTGTTTGATTAGCTGGTAGCAACAGCTAATTTCCTTTGTTTTTTTTTCTCAGCTGTTCCCTGGAGGGGGTGTGAAAGGGCTTGAGGGTGCCCCACAGGGAGGAATCCCCAAGTGCTTCTTCCTGGGTTCAGGTTTTTTGTTTGTTTGTTTGTTTTTTTTGGCATTTGGGTGGTGGCAGCGTTTACCAAGCCAAGTTCAGAGAAAAGCTGTAACCTTGGGAGTTTAATACAAGCCTGGATTGGCAAGTATTAATTTTTAACATCCTTGCAGGTCCCCACCTTCTGCCCTCAAAATGACAGAGTGGGGATTCAGCCTTGACAGTCATAGAATGGAGGAAAATGAATGGTTTGGGAAGGGGGCCAAGTATAGCTGATAATTTTATGAATATTTCAGATCTGTCTGCTAACCTTTGTCCTCACCACAGATTTTAGGGGGTCATGTCCTATGGATGGGCTAGTCCTGCTACTGCAGCAAGGAGAAGGAGGTTAGATCTGTTACCCCACCTCTGCCCAACTCTAGTTGGGCCACCACAAATAGCCTGCTTACTTGGGTGAATGTCTATGATTTAAATTTAAATCCATCTTTTTTTCACAAATGTGTTCTGTTTTGTTTTGTTTTGTTTTAAAGCCACTCATTTCGTAATCAAGTCTAAAGAGCACGTGTTTAGCTCTGCATGCCAGGATTTAGCCACATTACTCCCACTAATGGTAACAATTCATGTGATCAAATCCCAGTATAGCAGCTCAGTGCTTGGCTGTGTTTGGCTAGCTCTCTAAACTTTAAACAATGGCTATGCCTGTATCCTCTCTTTCACGTAAAACCTGGATGTTTTGTCTGAAATGTACTTTATCACTTTCTCTGTGTAGAAGACTGCTTTTTTGCATCTCTTCATAATTGTTTTAGCAAGAATGATTTTGTAGAGGAGACTTCTGAGGGTTTGGTTGAGCAGTGAGAGGAATAGACTTTCACCTGTGTTTTCTTTTAATAACACCCACCCCCCCTGCAAAATAATGAATATGAAGACTTTATTTGCAGTGTGCAGTACCCAGTTGCCAAAATTGCTGTGTTCAGTTGAAAACAGTGGAGGATAGGAGTAGGTTGGATTTATATCTGCTCTCCATTCTTCTCTGTGGTAATGTCCACAGTTCTGTTACCATAGGTACTTCAGCCTGGGAGACAGAACCAGACCTTTCAGTCTTTAGCAGCAGGGGAAAGTCCCACCTCATGAAGTTCCCTCCAGTTTTTAATGCTGTCACAACAGCTGGAAGCTCAGCCAGCCCTTCCTGCTGCAGAACTTTTCTCAGAGAAATTCCAAACTTTTGTTCAAATCTTAGACTAACAAGTTCGGTGTCGGTCTGATTCAAAGCTGTAGGGAGATTGTCTTCTCAGTTCTGCTTCCTGTTGTGAAGTGTTTGAAGAGGCTGATGCCCCGTCGAGGGGTGAGTTGGGCCGAGGAAAGACACAAGCAAAAGCAAGGGTCTGCATATCCTGCTTCCCCCTGACTAATTGAGTGTCTTGCTGGGGAGCTCAGTTGGTTCTGTGGGCAAAGTTTTCCCTCATAGCCCAGTCTGGGTGGGGTTGCCTTGGCTTCCTTCCTTTGGGAAGGAAAGTAAGTGGATGGGATTGGAAAGGTGCTGGCTCTGGGCCAAGGAGCTCCTTCCTTTCTCCATGAGGGGAGTAAAGCCAGAAGGGCAGCATACCAGATGGAAGATCTCCCTGTAGTCTGCACCAGCTACCACACCTCGAACTGCGGTGTTCAGCTGCGCTTCATTTCCCTGCACACCACGGGGAGAGGGGCACATGATATAGCACAGATGTTGCCAACATTAGAAAGAGCAGTAATGGGCCTCTGCACTAGTCCAAATGTAACCGGTATTGCTACCCAACATAAATATGGCTCTTTTCCCTGGTCAGGGTTTTTGCATTTCTAAACAGGGGAGAGCTTTACCTTAAAGAGTGGACTCTTCATGATGCAGGCCCTTCACGAGCAGCTGAGTACAGGCAGGCATTACCTCAGCCCCCTTCTTCAGGTGGTATCAGGCCAGCAATAAACAAACAATTACGAACTGCCATCTAACACTGCAAGTGCCCCCATATGCTTTCACAAGGAACACTAATATGGGTGGACAGGACAGTGATACATAGCTGGGTGCAGGGGGAAAAAAGTGGTATTCAAACCTGTTTCATGCAGGTTTATGGGGTTTGATTTCTAGCTAGTGATATACTGGGAAACATTATGGCAAGATGAGGCTATTTAGAGTCAGAAAAGTTGACATACAATCCTGACTTCTGCAGGATACTGTAGAAAGGAATACAGTCGTATGCCAGACTGAAGCATTCCAATGAAGTGCAACAAGAAAAAAATACCTCTTTTCAAGTCATAGCTAGAACAAGTGCAGCGCTAATAGCTCTGAGGCAATAGAGGGCAGCTGTCAGAATTAGACTTCAGATTGAAGACTGGGAACAAAAAGAGCTACCTATAGCTTTGATCAAATGACAGTAAGAATCATTAGGAAAGGGACAGATAAGAAGACAGAAAATATCATATTGCCTCTATATAAATATGGTATGCCCACATCTTGAATACTGCGTGCAGATCTGGTTGCCTCATCTCAAAAAAGATATATTGGAATTGGAAAAGGTTCAGAAAAGGGCAACAAAAATGCTTGGGGGTATGGAACCGCTTCTGTATGAGGAGAAATTAATAAGACTGGGACTTCTCAGCTTGGAAAAGAGATGACTAAGGGGAGAGAGATAGAGACCTATAAAATCATGACTGGTGTGGAGAAAGTAAATAAGGAAGTGTAACTTTCTCTTTCTCATAACAGAAGAACTAGGGTCACCCAATGAAATTAATAGGCAGCAGGTTTAAAACAAACAAAAGGAAGTACTTCTTCACACAATGCAGTCAGCTTGTGGAACTCTTTGCCAGAGGATGTTGTGAAGGCCAAGACTATAACAGGGTTCAAAAAAAGAACTAGATACATTCATGGAGGATAGGTCCATCAATGGCTATTAGCCAGGATGGGCAGGGATGGTGTCACTAGCCTCTAGAGGTTTGCCAGAAGTTGGGAATGGGCACCAGGGGGTGGATCACTTGATTACCTGTTCTCTTCATTCCCTCTGAAGCACCTGGCATTGGCCACTGTTGGAAGATGGGATACTGGGCTAGATAGACCAGTATGGCCATTCTTACATTGTTATGTCCAAGGAGGGTACCCTATGAAACTGTGGAAGAATTACAGGAACAGCGTTACCCCATTCCCTGTCTCAGCAACCTATGGAGGGGGTTTTATTCATGACACGAATAAAATCATCCATCATCTACCTTAGATCGGAATATTACAACCCACTCTGCATCTTATTTCTACCCTCAGAATTGGGGACAAACAGAGCAGGGCCCTCTCTGAAACAGCTAAATAAATTCTCCCTGGAGGCTTACCTTCAAAGCATTCCCATGTCACCTTTCTCAGACAATTATTTTTGTTTTTCAGATGGATGGGAGCCTTCCTTTTCTCCCATCCCGAGCTTTGATTATTGCCATTTGATTTTACATGTGCTCCTGGAGTATCCAGGAACATGATAGCAAGAAATATTAGCTTTAGGGAAGAAGAAAATTCATCTATCTCTTCCGAGACAATTTTTTCTGAATAGAGTTCAGTACAGAGACAAAGCTGAAACAAACACACACACACACACACTTCTTGGATTCAGGATGAACACTCACATGGTGCCAGAGAAATCAATCCTAGGCCTGGGCTGAGGATGAAGGCTACCAGATACCATCTCAGAAGAATGTTAACAGAAGATAAAGATGGCCATAATGGAAAACAAGTAGCATCACAGAAACAGAAAATCAATTCTTATTGGAGCCTGTTGAGACTTCTGATATCACACAGAGGCATGCTTCAGTATTCTAGAGTTCATATGAGTTCTGTCCAATAATTCCAGGTCACGCCTCTGCATCCCACTCTATCTCATTCATTAGAAGAGATCCAGGTCTAGTTGTATATTCTGTACTCTCTCACCCAGTGAATGCAGAGAATCAGTTTTTTTAAGGGATCTTCCCAATTCATGTCAGGGAATGGATACCAAAAAGAGAGAGAACACAACATCCACCAGCTAGAGCACAATAGTACATTGACATCTTGAAGCAATATCCTTTCTAGAGATAACAGACCTGTGTAGGTCATGGCAGTCAACATGTCTGAACGAGTTTTCATAAATCACTAGGAAGAATGTGATCAGCCTTACCTCTGAGAGAGAAGTTCCATCGTGGGTGGAGCAAAGTTTTCCTCTCTGAATGTGTACTTCTCACTGAGGAGGAGATGAACACCACAACTTAAATTGTAGAAAATTGGATTAGCAGAGTGACTCCTACACCCAGAAATATCTTACTCATGGTAAGTCAGTTTGGTGGGCTGGTTCTTGATTGGTTTGCATCTGGAAACAATAAAGTGCCCTGTTGTTTCCCTGTTTCAAGACCAGGAGGTGAAATGGAGAATGACCTCTTGCAAAATGGGCAAGGTCCCTGCTACATGTCTTTTCACCTTTTCCACTGCTACTCACAGCAATACAAAAGATAGGAATGAGACAGGAGCAGTGATACTGTTTATGCCTTTCTGGCTGAAGAGACTATGGCTTTCAGGCTTGATTAACTTAGAATTGAAACTTTGGATTTCACAGCGGTCTGCTGTTACAAAACCTGTCCTTCATCTGAGACCTGACGGATTTAAAATGAATACTTGGGTGATATGGTGATTTCTTTCATGCACTCCAAAAGAGATGCCAAGAAATAGAACTTATTCCATTGGCTGGTGCAAAGTCCACAGCTAACTACCATGTTAAATCAGTGAAACAGCCTTAAGTTCCTTCAGGAGAGCTTTATTGTGCTTGTACAAGCATGTGCAAGCAAAAGGTGAATACTCTGTAGTTTGCTGTCAGTATGGTCATGAAGAGAAAGTATTGTATGAATCCTAATATTATATGCTTCATGGGAGTATCAACCTTATTCCAGCTACAGCTGTGTAGAAAAACATATATATTTGCCTTGTTGGCAGTTGTGAAAAAAAAATCACTTGGGAGGAACTGAAAATGAATTTTTTAAAATTTTTTGGTGAATTGAAAATTATTTTTGAGTTGAATGAAATATTTTATTTTGACAAAACTGAAAAGTTTTGTTTCAATTTTAATTTTTAATGGTTTTGATTTTTTCATGAGAAACAGACATTTTGAAATAAAAAGTCACTTTGAACTGAAAAATCAAAATGTTTCATTTAAAAAATGTTGAATTTTTTTTATCAAAAAGTTCAGCAAAACTGACTCATGCTCAAAGTTAGTGTTGCTGAATCTGTATTTTCCACTGACAAATTTTTTTTGTACAAAAAATGTTGTCCAGCTCCAATTCCAACCCCACAAAGTAATAGAATATAACCCTGGACCTCATTCTGCTGTTTATAGCACTACACATATTGAATTCCTGCAGGAGGTGGTCATATACCTGTCCTTAGAGTAGACCTCTTGAAGGTGATTATCTCCAATCAGATGATTTTATTTTTAATTTGCAGGTTGGCGTATTCTCTAGTGGACTAGTACTGTACTTCTAATTCAGACAGATAGTCCTCATAACTATAATAGCATTCATTCCCTACATAAATTCAAGAAATATTCCTTTGTCAGTTAAGCATTAAAATCCAGTCCTTAGGAGCGGCAATAATCTCTGGGCAAAGTACTCTTATCTCCTGTTTTGGTATCTGCTAGCTGGCCACATCTACCTAAGTTCATCAAATTTTGCATAGTGGTCATCCAGTCTTAGCTAATGCTATTTTCTTTCTTTTGGCAAAAGTTGTAATATAGACATTAGAGTCTATGTAACACTACTTATATTGCCTTCTATATTTCATTGGGAATTTGTTGTCCTGTGTAATAAATGATAGAGAAAAATGTCAATATTTACAGGCCAGATTTTTAAAAGTTAGGATCTTAAGGCAGTACTGAGGCATTTACATAATTGGCTTGATTTTTGAAAAGTACTGAGCCTGCAGCAGCTTCCCTTGACATCACCAGCATTAGAAATATGGCAGCATTAGTGTAGAATGGCTGCTGGTGTGTTTATCACCATGCTGTGAAAAATATATTGCTATATCTACAGTAGAGTGATTTCCTGACCCTACTGAAGTCAATAGAAGTTTGACCATTGACTTCATTAAGACCAGGATTTCACCCCAACATTCTCACTATTTACAACAAGAATGAGAGGCTCTCCTAGAATAATGAGTGTATGTAATATAGTTTTAGTGATGATTTTGCCTGAGTAAGGACTAAAAGCTGTAGGATTTGGCCATAGTTAAGAATGAAGGGTTTCCAATGGAAGGATGTGTATTTTTACACTAGATTAAGGGTCATTCCCTCAAAGGTAGGTGCAAGGGGTGCATCCACAAAATTGCCCATGCGCCATTATGCTTGCAGAGCTTGATATACATATGTGTACAACTCAAACAATTGCACTCCTAGACCAATTTGTACAGGTCCTTTTTGCATGTTCAAAAGCCTACAAGTACTTGCAAAGGTAGGGTTTTGAGAGCATCGGTACATGGGTACAATGTGTACTGCAGCCTCTGAGAAAGTGGTCTAAAATTAAGCTTGACTCTTGAAACTGTAAAATGTTTTTGCTATCTGCTAAAACAAATAGACAAATCAGCAATAAGGAGGCAATTGATTAATACAAGTAATAATGCATCTTGAGCTTTAAGTGGATTCACAGCCTTCCCAAAAACAATTCTGGCTGCCCAATTCACTTAAGTAAATTTTGGATTAGCAGGAAAACTTCCAAAAGAACCATGGCAACATGATATAGCTTTAATTAATTTAGCTGTCTCTTGCATCAACTTCCCATCTGATTGTGAAGCAAAATAGCACATACGTACAATTTCAGCATAAGGGATGTCAAGAAAACAAGATGATGAATGGCAAACTCTCAAGTGAAATTAACCTAACTACTCCTTTTCATCTAGTAAGATATCTTTTGTCTTATTGCTTTCTTTTGACTTTAGGTATTACCTGTTTTTTTTTTTTTGTACAGCATGATCATTATTTCTTATTCATGTTAATTTATTTAAAAACATAGGAAGCTTAATTTTGAAAGGATTTCTCTAATGTTGACTGCAATAGATAATAAACTCAGGGTTAAGGTAATACATATTGTCGACAATACATAGAATTGTCATAATGGATCTTAGTTCAAACAGTCAAAATCCCAGAAAACTAAGAATGAATGACAAGTTAAAAGTTGTATAACAGTTTCTCTTCTCCATTAGTGGAATGTGGTAGTGTTGGAAATCCAGAACTCTCTATTAACTGAAATGATATATATTAAAAAAGAGAAAACATTTGATTTTTATTGAACAGTTTTTATAATAAAACCTACATTTGGAGCCTGAGCGATCATTATATTATCGGGATTCCTCAGGTAATAAGGAACTGAAACATTTTTGTTTCAAATTACTCATATTTTAACTAAAGCATCCAGTAAAAATTATGAAGAACTACTACAGTGATCTCCGTTAATAAAAGATCAGCAGCATTAGTTAGGAGTAAAACATTAGGACATATGATTTACTGTATTGCAGTATTTTTTTATTCTAAGATAAGGAAATTCAGAGCTATCTTAGACATGGTAATTTGGTGAAATACTAATTTTTTTTTATTGACAATCAGTGTATTTCAGTAGACAGTCCTTTGTCTTTCTGAAGCTTTATAAAGAGGGCCCAAACATTTTCCCAGGTGATCATTTTTAAATGAATTATCATATTAAACATTGAAACTGATTGACTCAGTTTTTTCCCCCCTTACAAAAGTATAAAATGACATTTTTGTGTTTTGTTTTCTACTGTTTTGCACGTAATGTCCATTGATGTTGGGAATTATATGTTCCAGGTGACAGTGCTGGAGAGATTAGGGTTGCTATACCCTCACCTCATATTAGTTTTCTATCTAATACACCCCCTTAAAATGACAAACATTGGAGGGAAGCCATTATACCCTCTGAAGCAAAATGTGTACTGTTGTGGCTGAGCACGCAGAGGGGAGAACAGGCAGATTCTTTAGTGTGGAAGCCTGCAGCGTACTTCAGAATACAGTTAGATTTGTGTTCTAGAATGTAGTATTGAATTAATTCAACTCCAAATGAGTGTTAATCTTGTAGTTAATTATCAGACTTCATGGTCCACATTTTCGGCTTTCAAAATTTGAAGTACTTTGCAGAAATTAATATTCAGAAAAAAATAGCTGTTGGCATATGGGGGAGGAGGGGAGATAAATAGGCCATTTTTCTGAGCAGACACCTAAACAAAATATCTTAAAGATAAGATATAGCTTCTTACTCATCATCCCTGTTAGAGATTTCTGAAAATTTGAAACTGTGGTTCACTATATTCAAAGATATAGATGACTGATCTTTTGCTTTTTCTTTCTACAGCTAGTTGATGTGGAAAAATGGGTATGTGCTTCTGTCTTTTATTTGCTTGATCAAAAATATTCCATGTTTGCCATTAATTCTAATGTCTGTTTTTGATATCCTGTGTGCGTCATAACACTTGAACTTGCAGGGCTCAAAAGAGAGGCTATTACACCAGGCAGGATCTGGTGATTTCTGAATCATTTTTCCATCAAAAATCACACACAGAAATGATTTTCGTTATTATTTCTTTTGTAATTATTAACTTCTCTTGTAGTATTAAGCCCTATAAAATTCTGACTGTTGCCTTACAATTTTGAGCCTTGCTATCTAATGTTTTAACTCCATCCTGTAAAACCTTACTGTCTTTCCAATGCACACATTGTAATTTTGCAATGCATGGCAATAAGATAATTGTTAATACTGATAAATAATAGAGTCATTTTATGCAGCTCCAAATTCTGTGTGCTGAATATTTTAAAATGGTGAACAGCTGCTATAGAATATATAAATATAAATGGTTTATAGATGTTATGGGAAAAATCTCTCAGCACAAATGTTTTATTTTGTGTTCCAGACATTTCTTACTAAATATAATGTATTGAACTATTTCAAGAAAGCAGGGTCAAACTTTCAAAAAGTGGCCTTCGACACTAGTGTGTAATTCCTGCTTATGAAATGTGTTTCTCTGTTCCTTCTCCCCTTCTAATGGCTGGACCACATATGAGTTTGAATCTGATAAAGCCTTTGAGCTATCAGACTTGGATCTTTTAGTTCAGGCAGTTGAAGGCCATGCTTTTGATCAGATGTCCTAGGTCCTATCCCTGCTGCTGGTGCCCGAGTCAGGGCATTACAAGTGGCAGCCTGTATTAGGATTTGAGATGCAGGTCTCTGTGCAAACATGTGATATAATTTCCATATTAAAAATCCACTTGCACAAATAGGTTTTACTTGTGTAATTATCCTATGTAATTTTGATCATCTGCACACCTAGGGGTGAAGGTGTTTATGCACATGCCAATAGAAAGAAGGTAGAGGCCTTTTTGAAAATTTGGCCGAGAAAGTCTAAAGACCTTCATGATTCATCAGTCCTTAATTTTTTCTGCAAATAATCTGGAACATCTGTTTCAGAGTAGCAGCCGTGTTAGTCTGTATTCGCAAAAAGAAAAGGAGTACTTGTGGCACCTTAGAGACTAACAAATTTATTAGAGCATAAGCTTTCGTGAGCTACAGCTCACTTCATCGGATGCATTTGCTTCCGATGAAGCAATGAAATGCATCCGATGAAGTGAGCTGTAGCTCACGAAAGCTTATGCTCTAATAAATTTGTTAGTCTCTAAGGTGCCACAAGTACTCCTTTTCTTTTTGGAACATCTGTGGTATCCTGTTCCTGTATGTAAATGGGAACAACAGCAGTTGTATAGTTACACTTTTTATTAAGGTTCCATTTATAGAGGGTTAATACATATTTAATAGCTGGTTAATAAATATTAATTCAACAGGTATAGATTGTTAGTCTAATTGTAAGTGTATGCTTAGTATAAGGGTAGCAGAACAATTTTTTTGTGAGAGAATCTCAAATGCTTTATACAAGCATTAGTGAACTAAGTGTTGATAGGAAATGGAGTGTATTTTTAAATAGTGAGGGCCAAATGCTCCTATCAGGTTATCTCATATGACTCCATTGTTTTTATTGGCATTGCATCAGTGTAATTGAGAGGTAACTTGGGCCATGACCAAGGTCATGTTCTTATTAGTTGATTGGAATCTCTTGGTGATGTCACAACTTTGCACCAACTTCCGGCATTGTTTTCCCTGGCATAGTAGTAAATAGAAAAACTTTTTTCAGCCCAAAATACATTTTAGGATTTGGGATAAATACATTGTTTGTAATATGCCACACCAGGATATACCATATTAAGCTGTAGAAGCACCTGTCCTTGTCAGGGACAGATGAATGTATAGGCAAACTAGGCATGGCTAGGCTAAGACACAAATTCATGGGGGGACGGGGGTGGCAACACGTATCATACTCACTATGACTGGGCTAGTTATGGTATGGATCTATTGGGACTGGCAGCTCATCGTGCTGCTGCTCAGGGTGCTGCTCACTGTGATGGATGGGCAGCTGATCCTGTAGTTCTGCACCAGGTCTAGTTCTGCACCAGGTCTAGTCTAATCTAGTGCACCAGGTCATAACACCACTCAGTCAGATTTGGCTTGGCTGCACCTCCGGCATGGTGAGCACTGCCCTGAGCAGCAGCAAGATGAGAAAAATGGTTCCAGAAAATCTGCAGCCTGGCTATGGTGGGTGTACTTGCATGGCTGTTTGTTGTTAGCCATAAGAAAGTAGGGGCCTAGAATTCAGTGACAGGTTAATCTGGCCCTGGTCCTTGTGCTTTACAAAGCACTTGAGATGTGAATTGGAAGCCTAATAATGCACATTCTGACACTGTTTACTGCTTAACCAAAATAATAATTTTGGTTTATTCTTGAAGATATTCATCCAATTATAAGAATAAATCGGATATGCAAGCATTCTCCGTATTTCTGCTTTGGAGAAAAGTTTAATTCAAGTTGCTAAGTCCTTCTTTTTATAACATCAGAAATCTTGGGCTGGATCCTAATTGTGCCAAGCATGTGTAGCTTGGATGGGAAAGATAACTCTAAGCTATCTTACATCTCCCAGGATACTGGGACTGAACTGACCCCTGGTGAAAGTTAGATTAGTCACAGTTCTTAACTCAGTGCACCAATGTCTTGACCATCTCTGCTAAAGCCCAGTTGGGAATGCTTCCTGTCTGGAGGGTGTGGAGTAGGTGGTATAAAGCCAGCTGTGCTAGCTTTAAATCATTGTAAAATTCCTCTAGCTTTTGGAAAATCCCCTACTTTAGGGTAATTTAAAGTGGCTTTTGGACTGCTGGAGGTTGCTAAGAGGACTTAACGAAGGCTAGGCGTCTGGCCTTCAGTATGTTTTTTGGTGTATATTCTTTGGATTAGAGCGTGGTAAATAACTGATTTTTTTTTTTTTGCTTGGTTCCAAAAAATCTAAGGAAAACTTGTTTTCTCTATGTCCCCATGAGTATTGATTGTTATGCATAGTGGCAATTCATAATCTTTCATAATGACAATGAATAGTCATGGGGCTAGAGTGAGAGAATTACTTTACAGCGTAGTGGTTAGGTAGTCACCTAGGATTTGGGAGATCTATGTTCAGATCCCTGCTCCACTGATCTGTTGATGCCAATCCACTTCACAAAAACAACAAGAGACCCATACTATAACCCACCAGTTTAGGGCACTCTCCTGCAATGTGGGCGACCCAAGTCCAAATCCCTTTTCCACATCAGGCAGAGAAGGGAATTGAACCTGGGTGAATGCTCTAACCACTGGGGGTAAAAATTGTAAGGGATCAATTGCATTTGAATCCCAAAAAATGTTTTGGAGTTGAAATTATTTGGCAAATTCAACTGGAACTACATTTTTTTGGCAAATAAATAAATTATTTGTCCAAAAATTTTCACCCAGCTCTACATTGGATTAATTCAGTTAATAGGAACATAGCAACTCGAAAATTGCATAAAAACTGTGCAACTATTTGCTAGACAGTAGCAGAAAGCTGTTCAATATACTGAATACGTGATCAATGAGACTGGATCCCTTGCCTCATTCCATATATCCATTCACAGACTGTGTCACAGGAAATTGAAATTCCATTCAGCTTCCTTATGTATGAACAAATCATATAGAATGCAGAGAGATCATTTACTTGTTGGAAAATTCCACTTTTTTTATTTATGCAGGTGTGCGTAGCCACCTAGAAACTATGGGGCTGATCCAAAGCCCATGGAAGTCTTTCCATTGTCGTAAGTGGGCTTTTGATCAGAGAAAGGTTTTCTGTGGCCCTGATCAGAGAAACAGGAATATGCTTAAATGCTTTGCTGGATCAGGGTCTATGTATCAGCAAAATGTTATCTTTCCGTCACCATCCTCTGAGACTTTAAGAGCATCTCATAAAAAGTTCAGAAAGATTAATAACACAAAAACCTCTTTTTTCCCTCATACTCCTTCATGTTTGAAAACAGCTCAACTATTTTTGGTGAAACTTTCAGGAAAAAGATAACTGAGAACAAGTATACCAAATTTCAACTGAAAAGATGCACTTTTGAGAAAGTTAAAAGAAACTGGAAATGCCATTTTCAGAATGGAAATGCATGGGGTATCTTAAATAGGGGTTGCTATGCATTCCACCAGTAATAATGCGAATGAAAATGCAAGCTATCAAAAAAAGATCGAATGTGTAAATCCAGGGAATAGAGTCTAAAAGGATTTTTTTGCATGATTTATCTTTCCTCTTAGAACATAAGAATGGTCATACTGGGTCAGATCAGTGGTTCATCTAGCCCGGTATCCTGTCTTCCGACAGTGGCCGATGCCAGATGCTTCAGAGAGAATGAACAGAACAGGACAATTTCCAAAGATTCAGGCCCTGTCATCCAGTCCCAGCTTTTGGCAGTTGGAGGTTTAGGGACACACAGACCCTGGGGTTTTGTCCCTGACAATCTTGGCTAATAGCCATTGATAGATGTATCCTCCATGAACTTATCTAATTTTTTTAACCCAGTTATACTTTTGGAGTTCACAAAAGACAGGCTTCTGTGTAATTGTGGACAGCAGATCAAGTGATAGGGCCCCAAGACCTTGCCACCAATCCAAGACAGCACCGCAGGGTCCAACTGCTTGAAAAATATCACTGCCATACTTGAATATGTAGGAGCTTTATTTTCCTGGTATGTTTTCTTTAAGATGAAGGAAGTGTAAATACTGACAGGAAAAGATGAAAGAAAATCATATATTCTTCTTCAAGTGATAGTCCCTATTTGGATTCCAAAGGTGGATGCACATAGTAGTAGTGTCCATTCACCCACATTTGTGTCATGCATTGTCCGTGTGCTCACATCCAAGGCTATAAAAGGCCGTGCGGGTCAACGCCGCTCTAGTCCCCTCTTATTGCTGCATAGCCAGAGTCAGAACCCCTGTTCTTCGGTGCTCTTAGCTTGCTAAAAGAGCTGATTGTCCGCTTTTTTCCCCTTGTATATAGGGTTTATAGTTGTATTAGTTGCATATAGTATCTGATCGACTCAGCTAGTTAGGCTCCCCCATTGGACTTCTTCCCCCATCCGGGAGCTCCCCGCACTCCCAGGGGTTATGACCTGGCAAGTTGGATACAAAAACCGTACTTCATGCCTGCGTTCCTTCTCTGTGAGTGACAAGCACCAATGGTGCCTTTACTGCCTCGGCAAAGCCCACCTTGCTTCTTGCTGCACCATCTGCCAATTGTTCCTGCCCAGGACACAAGAAGCTAGAGAACTTCGCCTCCAGAGGTTTCTAATGGAGTAGGCTATATGCCCATGTGTGCAGTTAGATGTGGGACTGGTGGGTCTGTCAGAATGGCATCCATCACTGCTGGTGAATGCCCCTCTATCTTCCTACCAGGCACTGGAGCCATCGATACTGCCATAGCCTATGAAGCGACGCTGTGAACATAAGAAGCAGTGACATGAACATAAGGGCAGCTCCCCCATAGGGACTGCCCTACAACACAATGTTGCCTCCACAAGCCGAGCTAGGTTGGGTGAAAATTTCACGCACCGATCTGGCTGCTCCAACTCCCAAGAAGCCCTGGACTGAGCACAAGGTGAAGGACCGATGCGATCCGCTGGTGCTGCTGCCAGCCTTGGTCACCAGTCTGGTACCACCAGCAGGGTCGATGCTGCCGGACCCCTCTAGACTGTCATGTGTGGTTCCCCATATGTCCGGCCACCTGGAACAGCTGATGCCTCCTGAGGAGCTTCTGCTCCCATACCCTAGTACCCCACTGCTCTCCAATACCCCAGGCATCTCAGTCCTGCCTTCTCTGGTGGATGAACCTCTCCTGCTCCTTGCTAGCTGGCACCCTTCTACCGCTCGCTTTGCACCACCAGCACTGTCAGCTTCTCCTCTGCCGGACCATCCTCTGAGTCAGAGTGCTTCTCAGAGCTGGATCCCTCCTTTCCCTCTACTCATTGTTGCAGACCAGATCCCAGGCACCGACTGCGCTATCCACCGGCATCCAACCCTACTGCTGAGCCATGGTTCCACTCTCCCCATGGCCTGCTGACACTGATGATCTGTATGCTTCACCCTACTGGCCTCCCTAGGATCTGTATCAGAATCATGGGGTTCCACCAGTGACATTTTACTGACCATCCCCTGCCCTGCCATGCCCTCTTCAGTTTATGACAACCCTGGGGAAGACATAGTGCAGCCAGTACCATCGGTACTATCGGTCCCTACCAAAGCCTTCATGTCAATGGATGAGGCACTGATTCCACCCTCCCTCTCTTCTCCTTATGACCAGGAAAAATACTACAACCTGCTTCAGCAAGTAGCTGCGGCCATTGGCCTCATGGTATAATAGATCCAGGACCCACAAAACCCAGCTCCTGGATATTCTGCCACTGCCGGGACCCTCCCAGATGGCCCTCCCTGTCTATGAGGCCATTCTGCAACTAGTGCAGTCGGTTTGGCATACACCAGCCTTCTGTGGCCCTATTCTTAAACATGCAGAAAAGTCTTTTTGTCCCATCTCAGGGCACACATTTCCTTTTCCCCCACTCACCCACTCCCCAAATCACTGATGGTTCATGCGGTGACCGAATCCACTTGCCAACAACACCTCAAGTCCACTCCTCCAGACAGGGCGGCAAAAAAGCTGGACCTTTTGGGCAGTTCTCTACTCTTCTGTGGGACTCCTGTTTCGTATCACCAACTATCAGGTCCTGTTGGCGAAATACGACTTTCTCACCTACTGCAAGCTTTCAGAGTTTCAGGCTCTTTTACCACCAGACAAGCCGTGAGACTTCCATATGCTGCTGGACAAAGGCAGATTGGTTGCCAAGGTGAGCCTCTAGGCAGCTGTGGATGTCACTGACACTGCATCATGCTCTCTGGTGTATTCGGAGATGCCTGGCTCCAATCGTCTGAGTTCTCTAAGGAGGTCCAGACCACACATGAGGACCTCCCCTTTGATAACCATAAACTTTTCAATGATAAGACAGATGACTCCCTACACTCACTGAAGGATTCTTGTGCCACGCTGTGGTCGCTCGGCATTTATACCCCATCTCACAGGCAGCAGAGGTTGTCCTTTTGCCTATACCCCGCACTCCCTACCCTTCCTACTTTCAAAGACAGCAGGAGCCATCCCACTATCACCAGTGTGCTCAGCGGTCTTGCTACTCCACTTCTACCACCTCCGCTCCATTAACCCTCCTGCAACATCAATCTAAGCAGCAGATTTGACTCCTCCATCGAGAACTGTGAAACTGTTCCTATACCTTCCATGGGGCTCCAGGTCATCTTTGGGGGCTGTCTTGCCCTCTTTGCCCACAATTGGGGCATGAACACCATGGACCGCAGGGTGTTCCACATCATTCACCGGGAGTGCTCTATAGACTTCTTCTTTCCCCACTCTCTGCCCTCTCCATGGTGGCTGTGGAGATCCCACCCATGAATTTCTCCTACGAGAGGAAGCAGGCGCCCTTCTCTGGAAGGGTGCCGTAGAGCTAGTCTCCCTGTGTTACCTGCCATGGCTTTTATTCACCTTATTTCCTTATTCTGAAAAAGGGAGGTGGCCGCTGCCCGATCCTGGACTTCTGGTTACTCAACAGGTTTATGTGAAAATTCACATTCTGGATGGTCATGCTCCTCCTCATAATCCCCTCCCTCTCCTAGGGAGCCTGGTTCATGGCTCTCAATTTGAAAGATGCGTATTTCCACATCAACATTCACCCAGCTCACTGGAGGTTTGTCTGTTTCAATGTTGGTGACTCCCACTGTCGGTTCCGTGTGCTCCCCTTTGGTATCGCCACCGCTCCCTGGGTATTCACAAAAGTCTTCACCGTCATTGCAGTCCACATGCGGTGCCTGGCCACTCCGTGTTTACAGGCTCCTAATTGTGATGACATGCAACGAACTCCTCTCAGCTGTCTGGGCCCTTTGGGCATTTGTATCAACAAGGAAAAATCAGTCCTCATACCTACTCAGTGGATCACCTTTATTGGGACCTGGACACTCTTGTGACCTGGGCTTTCTCCCCGGTGGACTGATTTACAACTCTTTCTTCTTTCATTATGGACTTGCACTGCAGTCCGCACACCTGTGTCCATCAATGTCTTTCCATCCTTGGCCACATGGCGGCCTGCACCCCCATAATGCCCTATACCTGCCTCCACATGCACTGTCTCCAACTATGGCTCAAGTTGATCTATAAACTTCAAACAGACCTCTTGGACAAGCCCGTCCTGCTCCCCCAGATTGTCCTGGTCTCCCTCAGGTGGTGTACCAACCTGTGCAAGGTCCTGGTCAGCACCCCGTTTACATCTCCCAGCCCCCATGATAATTTTACCACAGACTCCTGCCTTACTGGTTGGGGTGCCCACTTGGGTGGTCATACAGTCCAAGGCCTCTGGCACCAAGAGAGGCCAGGATGCACATTAATGTCCTGGAATTGAGAACTGCCTGTCTTGTCTGTCAGGCATTCGTCCATTCATGCTACTCAACAACGTGGTAGCAGTTGTCTATATCAACAAGCAAGGTGGCTCCAGGTCTTCCTCTATATGTGCAGAAGCTGTCCAACTCTGGAACTGGTGCATTTGGCCATGTGGTGCTCTGTCCACATCTTTGCCACTCACTATGCTATTGCTCTGGCAGCAGATGCGGCAGTCAGCCACGCTGTCCTTCAGACTGTAATTTCTTCAAGTCCTCGTACCCACCTCCATGCTGAGCATTGCTTGCTAATCACCCATGTTTGGAATCCATATAGGGACCATCACTTAAAGAAGAGGAGGAGGTTACTTATCTGTAACGGGAGGTTCTTTGAGATATGTGGTCCCAATTTGGAGTCCAATACGTGCCCTTCATCCCCTCTGCTGCGGGCTACATTGTGTAGTGGTAAGAGGGATACGGGAGCGGCACCAACCCACACAGCCTCTTATAGCCTTGGATGCAAGCACACAGATGATGCATGCGATGGTCAATGGGCACTACTACAAAACTATTCCAGCTCTGGCACATGGCATGGATGCGCATCCACATTTTGAATCCAAATAGGGGCCACACATCTTGAAGAGCCTCCAGTTACAGGTAACCTCTTCTTATGCAAGAAATTTCTCTATTCTTCTTTTCTTTTTCCTCTTTTCCTTTTTAACATAACTTAAAACATGTGAAATAAAAATAAATCTTATTCCTTGTTGCTTGGAAAGTGCTAAAAATTCCTGCATTCAGATCTGTCTGCAGCATCCCAACAACTTGGTGTTGACTTATGTATTAATGGCCAAATTTTGAAAAGTGCACAGCACCCACAATTAGCTCTAGATTTTCAAAAGAGTTTAGCTCCCATGTAGACACTGAAATATAGTGGCCAGATTTTTCAAAATTGCTCAACACCCTACAGCTCCGATTGAAAGCAATGGTAACGTTTTACCTCTTCAGAAAATTTGGTCCTCATATGTCCAGGTGTGTTTTTTTTTAAATCCATGTGGACAATTCTCATGAAAATGTTTCCTTTACATAACCTTCAGAAAGCAAGAGATATTTTTCTTAAATGCTAAAATGCTGAAGAGTAGGTGCTTTATCCTGAACCCAGTGAAGTCAATGACAAAATTCCCTTTGACTTCAGTGGTGTACACTTGTGCCCTAAATATTTAAAGAAAAATCAGATTGATGAACCTTTTCTGCTGAAATCAAATACTAGCCTTTTTCTCTCCCTCAAATGAGTTCTGTTTGTTTCAGCTCAAATGTACATTGGTGATAAGTCTATTCCTCATATTGGTATGCAAGTAAATCTTTTACAGTGAGAGAGGAACACATTTTAGGTATTTTGTAAAACACTTACTTTCAAATCCCACATGGAGCTTGAACAAGGTTCTCAGCTATGTCACCACATGGTCAGCCAATTTAGGCATATACACATCTCGATGACTTAAGTGAAAATTGAGAGAATGGTGAGAGAGAATAACATGAGGCTCAAATAAAGAGTTATACTAAAAGTTGTCTTTAATATGGAATTACTGTTTTACAGACCAGTGCCTAAAGGCATAATTTAATCCAGAACTGAAAGTCCTGCATAAAAATAATTATAAGAGTATTATGGATTATGTGATTTGATGAAGCTCTTTACTTTTGGGATTGTAGCTCAATTCCATTTAAGGGAAATTAATGTGGTGATTGCCTAAATGCACTTCTCTCTCCAAGGCTGAATTGATGTGAGGTTTGAATTTTTGTATGCACAAGTAGAAATATCTTTCTAATATTCTATTATGAATCCTTTCCTCTTTACTATTCAACATCATGCTGTAGAACTGTTTTCCAGGCATCACCAGTGGACTGCAGAAAACTCTGTTGCCATTGGATTGCCTATTTCTACTTATTCCCAGCAGCTAAACCACAATAAAACCGAGCTAAAAATACACCAAAGACATTCCTAATATTAGTTTTTCATGTAAGCAATAACTATAGCTGTCAGAGGCATGTTATGATAAAGAATAAAAGGGGTATTGAAAGGAAACACTCTCTGTACTAAAATGTGGTGTAAACTATGAAAATGGCAACTACTTCAGTAGATAATATCAAATAATGTTTTACATTATATTGCCCCTTTCATCCATCAGGGGAACCCAGAGCACTTTGTAAACTACATACACAGGAATCACTTCACCTAGCACCAAAAAATCAGGCACAATTGGGGTAAAAATGCTCCAAACAGCTGCAAGGCTGTGTGTTTGCTTCATAGAGGGGCAGCAGAAGCAGAAGTGTCTGTACACTTCCTATAATCCCCAGAGAGAAACTTGCATAGCATTTCCCTTAAACTCTCTGTGGGAGGGTCAGTACTGTGTTAGGTTAGTGGCCAATGGTTCAGTATGCTGCACCCATCTAGTGGGCCAAATCCGTATTAGAGGGAGAATAAGGACCAACTCTCTGATTTGAGTTAGTTGTTGTTGTCCAGCAGCACAGACAGCCTGGTCAAATAAATTTGTTAGTCTCGAAGGTGCCACAGGTACTCCTTTTCTTTTTGCGAATGCAGACTAACCCGGCTGCTACTCTGAAATCTGTCATTATGCGAGGCACTGAATTTAGCCTTATGGAGTGGAAATCTATCAACTTCATGAAAAACCTCGTACAGATACAGACAGACATCATCTTCCTTCCAAATGCAAACAGATGGACATCATACCAAAAGGACTGAAGGTAAAAAATCCATTACAATCTACATACCACACAGACTATGCTGACATGTTCTCAAAGAAATTGCGGAACCACCTGATCAACATCCTCTACAGCAAACAGGGAAAGATTAAGAATGAGCTCTCAAAACTGGATAGTCTCATTAAAAAAAACAACCTTCCACACAAACTGTCTCATGGCTGGACTTTACAAAAACTAGACAAGCCATTTACAACACACACTTTGCTTCTCTATAAAAGAAAAAGGACACTAAACTATCTAAACTACTACATGCCACAAGGGGCCACAACAGTGGTTCCCTTAACCCACCCAGCAATATTGTTAATTTATCCAACTATACTCTTAGCCCAGCAGAAGTATCTGTCCTATCTCTGGGCCTCTCCTTCTGCCCCTCCACCCCCAGGACATGATACAGTTCTGTGGTGACCTAGAATCCTATTTTCGATGTTTCCAACTCAAGGAATGTTTCCAACACACCTCTGAACAACATACTAACTCACAGCAACCTTCCTACCAAGACTACAAAAAGAAGGATTCTGAGTGGACTCCTCCTGAAGGTCGAAACAACAGACTGAACTTCTACATAGAGTACTTCTGCCAACGTGCATGGGCTGAAATTGTGGAAAAGCAGCATCACTTGCCCCATAACCTCAGCCGTGCAGAACACAATGCCATCCACAGCCTCAGAAACAACTCTGACATCATAATCAAACAGGCTGACAAAGGAGGTGCTGTCGTCATCATGAATTGGTGGGAATATGAACAAGAGGTTGCTAGGCAGTTCTCCAGCACCACTTTCTACAAGCCTTTACCATCTGATCCCACTGAGAGTTAACAAAAGAAACTACAGCATTTGCTCAAGAAACTCCCTGAAAAAGCACAAGAACAAATCCGCACAGACACACCCCTGGAACCCTGACCTGGGGTATTCTATCTGCTACCCAAGATCCATAAACCTGGAAATCCTGAATGCCCCATCATCTCAGGCATTGGCACCCTGACAGCAGGATTGTCTGGCTATGTAGACTCCCTCCTCAGGCCCTTTGCTACCAGCATTCCCAGCTATCTTCGAGACACCACTGACGTCCTGAAGAAACTTACAATCCATCGGTGATCTTCCTGAAAATACCATCCTGGCCACTATGAATGTAGAAGCCCTCTACACCAGCATTCCACACAAAGATGGAGTATAAGCCGTCAGGAGCAGTATCCCCGATAATGTCATGGCAAACTTGGTGGCTGAACTTTGTGACTTTGTCCTCACCCACAACTATTTCACATTTGGGGACAATGTAAACCTTCAAGTCAGCGGCACTGTTTGGGTAACCGCATGGCCCCACAGTATGCCAACATTTTTTTGGCTGACTTAGAACAACGCTTCCTCAGCTCTCGTCCCCTAATGCCCCTACTCTACTTGCGCTCCATTGATGACATCTTCATCATCTGGACCCATGGAAAAGAAGCCCTTGAGGAAGTCCATCATGATTTCAACAATTTCCATCCCACCATCAACCTCAGCCTGGACCAGTCCACACAAGAGATCCAAATCTGGACACTACAGTGCTAATAAGTGATAGTCACGTAAACACCACCCTATACTGGAAACCTACTGACCACTATTCCTACCTACATGCCTTCAGCTTTCATCCAGACCACACCACATGATTCATTGTCTACAGTCAAACTCTACGATACAACCGCATTTGCTCCAACCCCTCAGACAGAGACAAACACCTACAAGATCTCTATCTTACAACTACAATATCCACCTGCTGAAGTGAAGAAACAGATTGATAGAGCCAGAAGAGTACCCAGAAGTCACCTACAACAGGATAGGCTCAACAAAGAAAATAACAGAACGCCACTAGCCGTCACTTTCAGTCCCCAACTAAAACCTCTCCAACGCATCATCAAGAATCTACAACCTATCCTGAAGGACGACCCATCACTCTCACAGATCTTGGGAGACAGGCCAATCCTTGCTTACAGACAGCCCCCCAACCTGAAGCAAATACTCACCAGCAACTACACACCACACAACAGAACCACTAACCCAGGAACCTATCCTTGCAACAAAGCCCGTTGCCAACTGTGTCCACATATCTATTTAGGGGATACCATCATAGGGCCTAATCACATCAGCCACATTCTCAGAGGCTTGTTCACCTGCACATCTATCAATGTGATATATGGCATTGTGCCAGCAATGCCCCTCTGCCATGTACATTGGTCAAACTGGACAGTCTCTACATATAAGAATAAACACAAATCAGACGTCAAGAATTATAACATTCAAAAACCAGCTGGAGAACACTTCAATCTCTTTGGTCACTCGATTACAGACCTAAAAGCAGCAATTCTTCAACAAAAAAACTTCAAAAACAGACTCCAACGAGAGACTGCTGAATTGGAATTAATTTGCAAACTGGATACAATTAACTTAGGCTTGAATAAAGACTGGACTGGATGGGTCATTACACAAAGTAAAACTATTTCCCCATGTTTATTCCCCCTCCCCCACTGTTCCTCACACGTTCTTGTCAACTGCTGGAAATGGCCCACCTTGATTATCACTACAAAAGGTTTCCCTCCCGCCCCCCACCCCGCTCTCCTGCTGGTAATAGCTCACCTTAAGTGATCACTCTTGTTACAGTGTGTATGGTAACACCCATTGTTTCATGTTCTCTATGTATATAAATCTCCCCACTGTATTTTCCACTGAATGCATCCAATGAAGTGAGCTGTAGCTCACGAAAGCTTATGCTCAAATAAATTTGTTAGTCTCTAAGGTGCCACAAGTACTCCTTTTCTTTTTGCGAATACAGACTAACATGGCTGCTACTCTGAAACCTGTATTTAGGCTTTGATTCTCTTCCCAGGATTTGGCCCAAGAGATTAAATACCATTTGCGGTTGAATATAGGGAATTCAGGCCGGCAGATTGGGATTATCCAAACTGGAATCAAGTCAGGATACTTCATCTCTTTCAAGTGGTCAGGACCTTGGTATGATATTGCATCTGGAAAAACATTCTTTTTCTACCAAGCAGCACATCTATGGAAATCCATGTGTGCAAATCTTCAGAGAAAAAACAAAACGTGTTAAATGTACAAAATATTTTAATTTGTATTGAGAACTACAGTTCAATGCCATATGAGTCGGTCTCAATGTAAAGATGAATAAAAAAAGAATTGTGTAGAACCATTGGATAGAGGGAGGCATTTTAACAATGATCTGTTTTTTACAGACCAATATTATATATTAGTCACAACTATAGCCATCTTCTTAGTAAACTGGTTACTAGATGAAATACCAGTTGAATGTGTTCTAAACTAGAACACCTGGTGATGAACTCTAATGATGAATCTAGGGGGGAAAAATACTGGCTTCATTGAAGTCAATGGTAAACTCCCATTGACTTCAGTTGAGCTGGGTTTTCATCTAAAGTCTTTAATTCTCATTGTAGAAATATCTCAGAACTCAAAATAACATCAGAACTGAGTCTAACTTCTGGTCCATGCCTCTAAATATTAGGAGAACCCACAATGCATCCTGAAATTTCAGAGTGTAATAAAGTATTATTTTGTGCCTTAATGGCTAAAATGCAGGGTGACCAAATGCCCCATTTTTAAAGGGACAGTCCCATTTTTTGGGACTTTTTCTTATATAGGCACCTATTACTCCCCACCCCGTCCCGTTTTTTCACAGTTGCTTCTGGTAACGCTACTAAAATGAAAATCAATAACTCCTCAGACCTTTAATGCCTTTTAATATAGAGCTTATTGTTGTGGCACCCTTAAAATTGATTTTGTATGTATGGTTTGTTATTGTAATGGACTTGGAAACATATAGTCATTTTTTAGGTGTATGTGACTAAACATGTTTGGGCAAACTATTATCTCAATTACACTATTGCAACTTCACTGGCAGGCCAGTGGAGTTCCATGTAACTTAGAACAAACTTTTCCCTACTGTTAATTCTCTTCTTTCGTTTTGCTTTTTAGTTATGGGTGATATTATTTTACTCATTGTTTTAATATCTGTTCCCCTGTTAGACTTCATGCCTTTATAAATCTATATTATATATTTTTAAAAATTTCAATATAATTTTGTCTTTAAGCAATATCTCTCAAGGTCAGTATTGAAGCCCTTGCTTAGGATGGCATTAAGATAGTATAACTCTGTGTAGTTAATTTCCAAAGATAAATTCAGGATTTTTTTCCTAGCCAAGAGCCCTGTGTTTGCCTCCACTGTGAGGCATGGAGAGGGACAAATATAATGGAGCAGAAGAGTGTCCCCACTTCCAGCTTCCCGCCCCGAGCTCAGAATACATGGAGTAGTGCCTCCAACGTATGCCCCCCCCGCTCACCGCCACATTCCTGGGAGTCCATCAAAGCCATCTTCTGATATTTCAGTAGCGTGGGAGCTTGGTATCTCAGTGTAGGGAGATGTTGCGATAGCTGTGGAACTATTATACATAGCACGCTTCCCTTTCTGAATGGCAGGTTTTTTTTCAGCTGTGTGTTAATCCTGTTGAAAGTCAGCATTCTCCTTTTGCAGTGAATGAGAGATAGGAAATGCAGTTTGAAGACACTTTTTTTTTTTTTAAAAGAACCTTCTCTCACCAGGGAGTGGCAGATGTATCTAGAATGCTCTAGTTCTGTTCAATAAGTAGTGGTACCTATTTGTGGGGAGTGTCCAGAGGTTCCCCCTAAGGCTTGCACTGTACAGCTGTGCCGCTTACTAGCAGGCACTGTGTGCAGATAGGTGCTTGCCATGCAGAGTTGCCCCTCCAGTACTACTGATTGGGTGAAAGCTCTTGAGGGCTCCCTCTGGTTATTTCTGGTGCACATGGTATGTAGTAGTGTGTGTCGCCAGTGGGGCTGTCTTTAGAAAAGGCACAGAAATGATCCTAGGGATTATAGACTAATAAACCTTACTTCAGTACCATGCAAACTGGCTGAAACAATAATTAGAGTTATACAATACCCAGACAAACATGATATGATAGAGACAAAAGAGTACAGTTTCTATCAAGAAAAATTGTCTCTCTAATCTGCTAGAATTCCTTGATCATGTCAACAAAGGTGAACCAACTGGTAAATTTAATTTGGGCTTTTTTAAAAAAAAAAAAAGAGAGAGAAAGAAAAAAGACCATAACAACCAACCTTTGATAAAGGCATTCTCAAGAGTCTTTTAAGGAATCTCTAAGGAGTCCTGGGATCAGAATTAAAGGTACTGTAAATGATTGGAAACTGGCTAAGGGACAGAAAACAAGGTTCTGTACTTGGACTGATGTTTAATATATTTGTTAATTACCTGGAAAAGGGTCTGAGCAAGGATAGCACAACATTTGTGGATAACAGTTATGTAGGTGAGTGACAAGCAGAGAACTGAGGTTCTTGAGGGACTTATTAGGAAAGAGCAATATGATGGCAGATGAAATTAAATGTTGACAAAGCTAGGTAAAGCACATTGGGAGGAATAATTTGAACTACTCTTACCTCTTACTGGGTGATGGTGTAGCCATGTTGGTCCCAGGATACTAGAGAGACAAGTGGGGTGAGATAATCTTTTATTGGACCAAATTCTGTTGGTGACAGAGACAAGCTTTCAACCTACACAGAGCTCTTCTTCAGGTCTGGGAAAAGGACTCAGAGTATCACAGCTAGGTACAAGATGGAACAATAGTTTAGCATAAGTAGTTTTCACTTATTCTAACTACTTAGAACTAGAAGAATTCTTCTGCCGACTTAATTCATATGAGTTATTTGAAAACTATATTATGCATTTCCATAATTCTTTGGCATCATAGTGCATATGGCATTGGAGTAATTCTTTAGAATTAATATGCAAGAAATAGCAGTAGCAATTACGTTTTCTTAGTTTACTATGTACACGCTATTTATAACATAGTAAGTGCTATCAGTTGTGTTGCTGTCTGGATCACTGCATTTTGAATGTGGAAACCTGCAGTGAGGTTAGAAGGCATTTGCAGAGCACATTATTAAAATATTTCAACTGTGAACCCTGTGTTCACTGCACTCCATTTTAATTTACACTATAAAAACTATTTAATCTGATGTATGTTTTAATATAAGACTCTAAAATTGAGGAAATTAATGTACAGAATTTATGAAGATTTGTTTTGAGCAGATGTGCTTTCTAGCATATACTGTAATTGTATAATAATTGTTATGGTAAATTTTGCTTTTAAATATGATTTTACTTCAGTGCATCTTGTTGACTATTTTAAGGAAAACACAACACATTTTTAAGTGATTGAGAGCAAATATTCATTTTATGTTTTCTCTTTTTTCCCCCGCCCCCATGGCTCTGCAGAAATTTATGATGAAGGTAAGCAAGCTAAAAAATTAGTATTGTACTTTGTATGACTTTTGACTATTTCATTTAATTCATTATCTCTTATTTTTATTTTTTAAAGTAAATATCGAACTTTCACCAGATTTTTACTTCTTGAACTTCTGAAAGCTTTGGATTTAGAAACCACACTAACTTAGTTTAAGGCTTTTTTTATGATCATGGATGGGCGGAGGCAGGCACTCTGGGCTGTGTAGAGCATAATATTTGAAGGCATAACTTTAACAGTGACAGAAACTTTTTCTTAAGAATTATTTTAAAATATTTAAAGCAATTGTCTAAAGAGGTGAAAAACTTTCCCAACCTTTGCTAAAATGTATTTTAATGATTTAGAAAAGATAACATTTGATACAAATTTAATAGCTTTTATATATTTGTTGTCTCTATTCTTTCTTTGTACCACTTCTTTTTATGATTGGTCAATTTCTGCGATTTCCAATTAGTTGTTATGCAGTCAATGGGATTGGTGTAATATAGGGTTTGGCACATAATAATACATCTTGAGGCAATAAACAGATAAATGTCCCAGTAAAAACAATAACAGAACATATTGAAAACAGGTGCAACGCATTCTGCTTCTGCTGTATCTGGAATGCTGCCATGATGTTTTAATACGTCAGCTGGGATGGCTGAGCCCTTCTATGGCAATGGCATCTGCACCGCCAAGTCATCTGAATAAACACATTCCTGGATATGGGTGCCCTAATTCTGGAAACCGTTTTACTTATGGCATAAGGAAGTGCTAGGTAAATTTCAAAAGGTTTTGAAAAGTTCACATGAACCCTGAAAGGTTTAGTGTTTGTTCAGTGATCTATCCAAAATGTGGTGGTTGTCTATTTTCTACCCTTTCCTCTAAATAGTAATCTCTCTCTCCAATGATTCTAACTACCAATGTATTTATTGATTTATACTCTCTGAAGGAAGTGAAATTCTTTTAAATTGAATAAAGGTAGAATAATTCAATATATTGTAAACCCACAACCTGGGTTTCAGATTACAGCACGCAACCTTCCATTCCTATATCTGCTGCTCTAGCCTATGGGCTGGAATAATGTCTCCACCCTGTATCTGTATAATTACTGATCCTTTTTCATGGTACATCTCTTGCTTGCCCCATTGTCACCATCCAAATTGTCACTATAGAACCAGAACTGCCATTAGTGCCTTTGAAAATCTCCTCCTTTTAGACTGATTCTCTAAATCTATAGGTGGAGCATAGATAAGCTAAGCATGGAAAGCTTCCCCCATCAATATTTTTTTGTGTGTTGTTTTTATTAATATCCCCCATTCCCTCTGTAACATGAAATAGTACTTTTATAGTCTCTATTTGTATTATTTTGCTAATGAGCTAAACGTTCTGAGTCTGAATGGAGTAAAACTGGGCAACATCAGTGACCTGAAGATTAAAGAGTAAGATCCCACCAAACTTGGATTTACAAGAATTGTGTAATGTTGTCATTGCAATAGCTCTTACAGCATTAAAGTGTCCTCCTACTCATTCACTACTCTGTATGGAGAAAAAGGAATTAAACCAACTACAACTACAATTCCTACAATAAAATCATATATATTTGGTGGAATGACTAGCTTTACCCAGCATCAACACTTAACAGGTATTAATAACTTGACATTAAAAAAAGAGTAGTCAACAATGTTCTTGTGCATAAATCCCTATTTACTGTATTAGTCATTATTTTCTTTTTACACATGGCAGTTTTTAAGCCCATTTTAGCATTTTAAGCCTATGATAGTAATAAATTATCTGCAGCCTTGAGGGCCCAATTTGCTCTGGAAATGCAGTGTCTCAGGTTTTTATGAGAGGAATACTACATTTTAATACAACATCAATACATATTGTTTTAGAGATTACAATCATTGAATTAAAAACAATAGAGTATTTGCCATTAAAAAAAATCGACATTTGAAACAGTTACCACTGTATCTTGTAGTCTTTGCTTTAGAAGACATTGCTGAAGAAATCAAAGGAAGGTATTACTACTCTCTCTGTACTTAATAACTGCTCTTACTGAAAATAAAAGTTTACGTGTTATACAGTGGTCAGCCAAACATCGGTAGCATTTTTGTTTTTTTCCACATTTCGTATAGATCATGGGGCTCATATTTTAGAAGGTTCTAATACAGAACAGTTGATTATTATTTTAGTCAACTTTAACTCCTGTTAGAGCTTCACAACAATTTTTTCTTACAATTCCAATCATTGCACTTACCATTTACCATAATTCCCTTCTCATGAGGTACTCATCATAGAATTAGTTTTTGTAGCTGCAAAAAAGCTGTTAACTTGTTCTTAAAAATTCAGAGTCTTTTTAGTGAATAATTCTTCATTACAATGCACTTTAGCTCTTGCTTTCTTTTCACACATTCAGCAGTTGTGGGATGTTGTTAATTGCTGGCTTTGGTGACTGGAACTGTTTAAATTTTTATATATTAAAGGAGTTGCAATTAGGACTTCTGTTCAGCTATTCAAGCATTACAGTTCTGTAGTCATGCTCCAAAGAGTATCAGAAGTTACTACGATTTCTTCTACATAGAAAATTGCACTGATATCCTCATTTGGGTAAGAGCAGTCATACATTTACTCATGCCTGTCTCCCACCAGTAGATCCATGAGTTAACTTTATATAGTTCTTCCTCTTTTTTTTTGTTTTTTACTGGTATAGTTCTACATCACTAGTTAAAGTGAGGTGGTGGCAATATGGTCATGTACTTACACTGATGTAGTAACACCAGAGTAAGAAGTCCTCCCATTCCTATCCAACACTGCACCACTCAATGAAGAACTGACCTGTGTGGCAACCAGGAACTCCTCAATGGCATCAATACTCCGGTTATCCTCTGGCAAGTCTATCTGCCTTCGGAATCATCACCAGTATAACAGGATTGGCTTTCCTATCTAACAATGGATATGAGATGCAGATGACACTAAACAGGGAGGAGTGGTAGATTCGCCTGAGGGTAGGAATAGGATACAGAGGGACTTAGACAAATTAGAGGACAAAAGAAATCTGCTGAGGTTCAACAAGGACAAATGCAGAGTACTGCACTTAGGATGGAAGAATCTCATGCACTGCTACAGACTAGGGACCGAGTGGCTAGGCAGCAGTTCTGCGGAAAAAGACCTAGGGGTTACAGTGGACGAGAAGTTGGATATGAGTCAACAGTGTGCCCTTGTTGCCAAGAAGGCTAACAACATTTTTGGATGTATAAGTAGAAGCATTGCCTGAAGATCGAGGGACGTGCTCTATTCAGCATTGGTGAGGCCTCATCTGGAGTACTGTGTCTAGTTTTGGGCCCTACACTACAAGAAGGATGTGGAAAAATTGGAAAGAGTCCAGCGGATGGCAACAAAAATGATTAGGGGGCTGGAGCACATGACATATGAGGAGAGGCTGAGGGAACTGGGCTTATTTAGTCTGCAGAAGAGAAGAATGAGGGGGGATTTGATAGCTGCTTTGAACTACCTGAAAGGGGGTTCCAAAGAGGATGGATCTAGACTGTTCTCAGTGGTAGCAGATGACAGAACAAGGAGTAATGGTCTCAAGTTGCAGTGTGGGAGGTTTAGGTTGGATATTAGGAAAAACTTTTTCACTAGGAGGGTGGTGAAGCACTGGAATGGGTTACCTACGGAGGTAAGCCCTGGCTGGGATGATTTAATTGGGAATTGGTCCTGCTTTGAGCAGGACTAGATGACCTCCTGAGGTCCCTTCCAACCCTGATATTCTATGATTCTATGAGAACTGCATTCCTCTGTCTGTCATCCACATGCGCAGTGAAGAGTTTGGACTGGGGCAGACAACAGATGCCTTCTAGGATAAAATGGAAGAGATTATGTGTGTTTGATCTCTATTCCTTCAATTCCCTTAGATGCCAGTCGTATTGTGCACTATGGTGTGAAACTAGCAGTGAGCCTGCAGGCAGTTCAGGGGTCCGTGGAATAAGAACACCATTCCATACGACACTAGACTTACACTGTTCAGTGTTCTGCTATGTGGACGCAGGTGTTGCAGCATGCACTGGTGTAATCCCAACTGTGGGAATGCTTTCCACCAAAATATCTGTATTGATTTCACTGAAGTGATAGAATTTATATCAGTGCAACTTCTGTATATAGGCAAGGCTATGAAGTAGAAAAAACACAGGTGTGACATACTTAAAGTACCAAACATCCAGTCATCATGTGGCTTTGGACAATAGGTGTCTCCAGCTAGGTTTATATAGATAGATAGATAGATAGATATAGATATAGATATAATTAAGACTTTGTGTTTGTGAGAGAAACCATGACTTGGGGTTTATTGTAATAAGAATTCACCGTCTTTGATGTCCCAAACAACATGTTACTGAGTGAGAATCCTCCATGAATTTTTACAAATGTACCTCTATGTATGCCCAATGTATTGTATTTATTTTATTGAAAATAAAGGATACTCTGACCAAAAGCCAAAAACTTGATATTAAGTATATGCCATGATCCATGGATGGACCTTAAAAACACTAAAATTATTACTTTTGAGTTGTTTGTCCTTACAAACTGTCTGCCTTCATGATAGAATGTTTGATTGTGGTAGGTAAAACTTAGGACAAGCAAAATTGATATTTGAAAAAAAATTGTGAGTTGTCACCATAGCAATTCAGTGAGATTGAGCTTCAACATTGCTATCAAACTGCCAGTGAGATAATGGCATGTTGTTGCTGCCAATTCATTTTTTAGCTAGGCACAGTACACTTTTTTTATTCTGAAGCTCCAGTCAATTAAGAGCTCACTCCACCTTGATGGAAGAGAAGTTGGAAATGCTGTGGATGGGAAAATAAAAACTTGGGCTTTCAAATGAGAGTACTCTTACATCAAAGTCTAACATCTGTTACATCTTTATATAAAACCATTGTAGCTATAGACTTAAAACATATTTATATGTGGATGATACTTAATGTACAGGAAGCTGTGAAAATAAATGTGCACTGTAATGAAGCCCACTCTATTAAAAAGTGACTCGTGCTGTAACAAAAATTATTAGTTTTTGTTGGCAGGTAGTGAGTATTCTGATTATATATAAAACAAAACATCTCAGTGTTGTAAAAAATTGCTTACCTGCAGTGTCTTTGTGTTAACATTGATTTTATTACTTGACTAGTTTCATTTTCATCAAGACAATGTGCACTTACGTTGGCATTTTCAAGAGTATCATTCCCAGTTTTGGATGTCCAACTTGAGATGGCTTGGGCCTGATTTCTGAACGTTCTGACCCTTCACAGATCTTGTTGACTTTCACTCGTGGTTCTCAGGATGGGCATGAAAAATTGGGCAATTCTGAGCATTTTGGCTTTAATGTTCTGTCAGACAATGCAAGCTGTCGGATATCATTTGAACACCAGGAGGCAAACACTTGTGAATTTGGACATCCCTGAATGCAGTTGAAGTGTGATTATAGTGCTTGGGAAATGGGGGACAATATTTCAGTAATCTGGGCTGGAGGGCGCTTGACAGGACCTGTTGATCTGTGGCTACACAGACGCACTGGCCATTCCCCCTCCCCATTACCATATAGAAGGTAACACAACATACATCAAAGTTACGTCACTCCTGAGGCCTGAAGAGTGGTTTCACTTCCATTTTCAGCCGAAGGGGAAAGATTTTTATCTCCCCGAAGACCTGTACAAAGAACCTCTGTATTGAGTTTTATGGCTGGATGCCATAAATTTGGGCCATAATTTGCCCATATCAGTCAGATAAGAACATGTGATATGAAATGACAGTTTAATTCAGGAATCACTTGTCCAAGTCTTTTCTGAAAAGTGTCCAACTGAAGTAATATATTCTGATTAAAATTTCACTATGGTAAGAAGCAGCAAAGGTTATGTAACTGGATTACACAGCTAAAGAGAACACATTGGCAATATTAACTACTGTCAAATCATCGAACTTCATCGGTATCAAAAAATTAATTTAACTAGCAGGGGGCAGATACCTTTGTGGTTTGAGGGTGTTGAATGGAAATAAGAGGAAATGTTACCTGGAAACCAATTATGTTTGGTAAAAGGGTCTAATGTTAATCTAACCTGCCCATCAATCACTTTTCTTTATTTGTACAGACTGCACAAGGTGGTGGTCATCGAACGCTTCTCTATGGACATGCAATATTGCTGCGCCATTCCTACAGTGGCATGGTATGTATGAATTTTACCTTGATGTGTAGATATTGATGCCGGTGTTGGTATCTATTTTCTGTCAGTATATGGTAGCTACAATTGATAACACTCAATCTATTGCCATTTAAAATTATCCTGTGAATTATTCACACGAGAGAAGCGTTTCTCCCACTGAACATATGGAGACAAAATGGTTTAGAAGACTGGTAATAGGAAACAGAGTCTTTCAATTGAAGGTTCTCTTTTGAAATCAAGCCCATGTTGATACAGATCGAAATAATCAATATCTGATCCCTGTCTGTTGGCCTATGTTAAATGGGTTCATGACTTTTCTTTTCCTTTCCCAATGGGATAGTTGTTCACATTACATAATCTACAGTATTGCCACAATTGCCATCTAGTTGACAATTTGAACAAAGGCCAAAGATTGAATGGACAAGGAGACAGAACCTTGCATATATTTCAGACAAAAATCTTGCCATTTTCAATCCTTTCTGGAGCTTCCAGGTTCAAAACTTCCTAAAAGACCCATCAAAATCTTAGAAATTAGACTCCAGTGGAAATCATTCTGTTCTTGCCAGCATTGTCTCCCTGTTTTTCACTGAAAAGCTGATATAGACGAAGACTGACAACATTATTTCAGAACATTAATCTTAGCTCAAGTGCTGTTCTCATTAACAGGCAGTTAAAATCCTGATACTTTAAAATAGAGTGGTTAGGATTGTTCAAGAAGTGATATAAAGTTCTGTAATAGCTGGCTGATGGCTTGTAACAGAATAAGAATCAGGCATGAGAAAAACTACTGATACGTGTTATTTTTTTCGGTAGTATCTTTGCTGCCTCTCCACCTCACGGTCTTCGATGGATAAATTGGCATTTGATGTGGGATTGCAAGAAGACACAACAGGTGAAACTATCTCTTAAGGAACCCTGTGCCACTGAGAATTCCTTTTGTTTAATCATTAGATTAAATTGATATAAATGCAAACTACTTTAAAAAGGTGTGATTACAAAGTTAAAGGTGCAGAAGTTAAGATTCTTACAACGTTACCATGGCCATATTGCACATATGCAATATTTTATATTCCATTTTTTTCATACTGAATATGTAGTTTAATGTGTCTTTTTTAGGCTGTAAAATGCATGCCATAGATATTAAGGATATGACACATGCCCAAGTTATTGTTGCGGTAAAATCCTTGTACATATTTTTATTTTAATTCTACATCATTAATGTTGCAATAATGTAGGTGGTTTGGATTTTCCTTGATTCTTTCTTTCTTTTTCTTTTTTTTTTAATTTGAAAGAGGGACTTCATTATGGAAACTAATTTGCAAACAAATTAACAAATACTCTTGCTATGAGTGAAAGCTACATGTGCAGTACCTTCTAGTGGAGTTAGAACAAAGAATTGACTATTGTTGTAGTAAAAGTAAGCATCGTTAAATTAGCAGGTTAATTTTTGATAATCTCTTTTGCGTCCTCATTGGTGGATTTCCCCTCAATATTTATGCCCTTGTTCTCAGAGGAGAATTTCTTTTTCCCCATCCTTACTCAAAACCTTGCGACATAATGACAAGGAAAGTCTCTTAGTGAAAGAAGAGTGGTTTGCATTTTCTAAAGAGTTTAGAATTTAGTCCTATCTTGTCATCACAGATCATTACCAGACTGTTATTCCAGCACACGTGAGTTGTTCCTACACTCTGTTGGCTGAGTACGTATCCTCTTCAATATTCCCATCTCTGCTAGAGAAGGATACAAGCCTCTGAGCCGTAACTGATTTTTTTTTATGGGGTAATGCAGGAGCGATAACTCAAGGACAGCTTGTTCTGTCCTTAGCTAGTCAAAACTCCCATAGACTTCGGGTATGCCAGCACTGCATCTGGGAGTGAGCCTCTGAGCCTGGGTCCACAGACTTGTACTAGTGGGGTTAGTGCTCTACAACTAGCTGTGTAGACGGTGCTTTGATATTCAGACTTGGGTTGAAGCTTGGACTCTCAAGCGTGGGGGTGGGAAAGGTGAACGGGATGTGTGTTGCCCAGGTGAGTGAAAATGAGGTCAGGACATCAGGGCTCAGACCTTTTGAATCATTAAAAATAAATCCTTTGAACTTGTATTTAAGTTAAGAAATACGTTCAAATATAACAGGTTTTAATATCTCCATAACTCAGTCTCCTAGGATGGGGGAAAGGAAATATTGCCTATATTTTACAGATGATAACTAAAATCAGAGAGATTAAGTGACTTCCCCTAGTGATTTAGCCGATGAATATACTGTCATGAATCATATTTCCGGAAGGTATGTCAAAGAAAGTGTTAACTATATACAAGGTATTAAAGTACATATGGACATTAATAAGGAATTTAAAAAAAATCTAAATAAAACTGAAGAAATAAGAATAATCCCAAGCATTTCCTTTCTAATGTCTCTTTCATTAACCCATGACAACAAAGGTGAAGCCTGCTGGTGGACCATACATCCTGCCTCCAAACAGCGATCAGAGGGAGAAAAAGTGCGTGTTGGAGATGACCTCATCTTAGTTAGTATATCTTCCGAAAGATACTTAGTAAGTGCTACAGTAAGAATATGTAGATTGTTCCTGTCTTATAGAAATGATGTTCCAGAAAATGACAAGGAAATTAATAAAGCTAGTGCTCTACAGTTTGATTTGCAATTTTTTCTCTAAAGTATAGATTAAATAATACAATCTCAGTGTTTGATAAGATATAAATAGCTGTTAATATTGCTTGAGCATAAGTGCTAACACGGATATCATTACATAAACCAAAATTTCATAGGTCTGGAAGTAGTGATATTGGTATATAGGATAATGATATTGATATTACTGGTTTTGTATAAATTTACTAATTGTATGAAAATGAAATAGTAATTATGGATTCATACTATAGAAGATCCTAACATAATTGTGGAATTGTATACTAGATCTGAGATTAACAGCCTTTTCATATATGAAATAAAAAATAAATGTATCAGAATTAAAAAAAATCTACCTGCATAAGGTTAAGGTTGTAAAACAAACTGGTCAATGAATCAATAATTATTTAAAAACAGATAATGAGTCTAAACTCATCTAATTCTGGGGGGAATAATCTTACATCATTACAATAGTAATCTAACTCCTCTTTTCTTTCTTAGGCCTTGAATTTCAGTGCTTTTTTAATTTGTTTGTATCACAGTTCTCATTGTATTCAAGTACCATTTGTAATTTGTGAAATTCATTGTTAATTGTATTTTAAAGAAAAAGTGTGAAATATATCAAGATATAGTCCATCTATTATTTAAATAAGATATAATTAAGACTGAGAAAAGTGTAGATTTTAAAAAAATACATAAGTAAAAAAGTCTGGTTTTTACCTGTAGTCTATAAGTAACCTCTTTGGGGCTATTACAGTCTATTTGGCCATATATATATTTTGGTAAACAATATAATTTAGAGTAATTGTTTTTCATCACACCCATTTATTGGTATTCTGTGTAAATCTTTTTGGCTGTATCATCCCATCATGTGTGTAATATAGGGCAGAAAGAGAGCACACTACATCCTAAAATACAAGAAAATTATTGTGTTGTAATTCTGCCATCTTGGCTATTTGTTGGGGGTAGATGGAAGGGGTGGAAAGCAATGCATATAGATTGCTTACTACCTACTACGTCAGAAGTGAGCATAAGTTTCCATATAAGAGCGTGGTAAATGCCAGATCTCTTTTGCCATAGACTGCTTTCTATTTGCAGTGTAAAAAGTGAGTGTGGAGAATTAATAACTTTACCAGCAGTAATAAAGTATGTGACACACGTTCTTGGCTGAACAGTCTTGTCCCAAATCCAAGGAAGAACTACTGCATTGTTAGGGAGGCATTATGATCCAGTAGGTGGAGCAATGGGCAGTAAATCAAGAGACCTGAGTTCTAGTTCTGCCTCTTTTTTTTTTCTGAGGTGTTGTGACACCTAGAGCAAGTCTCTTTCCTGCTCTGACCAGGGAATGCATAGGGTGGCGGGACAGGGTCACTCTCCCCCTGCAGATTTGCTGCTTGGCTTGTATTGATCATGCTCAGTAACACTGCTGAAGCTGCTGCACTCACTCTGCGCCCCCACCTCCCCCCATTAGCGGCAGGCACGGGTCGCATCTCTTTTAAAGTGATTTGACGTACTGATTAAAAACATTCCATAAAAGCAAAGTGTTGTTATAGTATCTGCACTGGGCTGTGACCACTTCCTTTCAAGGACAGTATGACTCTGCCCAACCGAGTCAGTGTAGATCAAAATGATGTTCTCTTATAAATGTTGCTGGCCATTAGATTGGACCCATAACCAGTCTGTATCCCCTATTGGGGCAACAGAGTTCTGTAAACATGTCTAAATGTTGTCAGCATGTACCACCATCTAATGTGTACTTTTAAAAACTGCTGCTGCACTGATGTGTGCCAAATATGTATGGTTGATAGCAGAGGTCACCACTGATAGCTTTCAAATATGCCAATCTTTTAACATTCAATTAACACTTTGTGTATTTCAAGTTAATAAGGATCTGGATAACAATGAATTGTTAGTCTTTTAAACATCCCTCAGAACAAACTGCATAGATATGAAAATGAAGTACAAGAGGAATGATGAAGATAAAATGAGAATTAGTAGCAATGAGGTCAGTGATGCTCAGGCTGAGTAATGTGTTAGAAAAGTACAGAAAATTAATTTAAATACTTGAAAACTGCAGTTATTTCAGTGCAGAGATGTTCAATACAGCGTAATAATTTCTACATCATAAGACACACATAGTTACTGTACTGAGTATAATGCTGGTCTGCAACTGTATTATGCAAACTAAGAAGGCTTGAGCTTTGCTTCTCTTTCACATCCAAGATGACAATGACTTAAAATACAGGAAACTAATACTCTGATCTCATTAGTAATGGAAGCTTCTTCCTGAAAATGTTTCAGCATTGCTGACTGATTCGGGGCAGGGAGAGGTTCCTTTCAAAAAATAATGTAACTTGATTTGGAAGGAGATTTTCTAATACCGTGCAGCTGACCTCTGTCACCCTCCCAGGACTAAGGAACAGCTGCTCGTGAAATAGGAAAGATACTCACTCTAAATCTTTATTTATGCCATAAAAGGGCCTTGAATACAAGAGCCTTTATGCAATCAGAGACTGCTGGAGTGCGAGGGAATAATCAAAGTTGTTTTAGGTGGGTTTGAAGTGCAGCCTATTATTAAGCTTGCCCTACAGTTCTGATTATGAGACCCTCTTTTTATTTGCTTATGACTTGGCTAAACTTTAACAGTTTGGTCTGAAAATTTCAGCCCAAGCGATTCAGCCATTTGTGGAAATGCGGATAGGGAAGAATACATAGTTTTGCCCATGTATTCAGAGCAGGGTTTGAATAGCTTTTAGTAAATAAATCCTGGAGCCACACACTGAATAATTAGAATAAAACAAAATATTGAATAGCCGCTGATTCAGTGAACACCATCTATTCTATGCACTGAACAAAGCAGGGTTTATATGAAAAATATAATATATGATCATATAATTAGACTGTATGTGCTGGATAAAGGTTGCACAGGCAACCTCAATTCTGGTATTTCCTAATTTTTGAGTGTTTGACCATACAACCTTAATAGTGTTCCTTTTTAAGATAGGTTTTTTATGTAATTATAATTAATTATGATAAAAATTTGGAAGGGATATTAAACCTCATACTTCAGGGTTTAAACTGTCAAACTATTAGAGATTAGGCGGATACCTAACATGGGAGACAGATTATCTCACATCTGCCTACTGAGGCATTCTTTCTCCTTTCTCTGAACATAAGAATGGCCCATACTGGGTCAGACCAAAGGTCCACCTAGCCCAGTATTCTGTCTTCCAACAGTGGCCAATGTCAGATGCCCCAGAGTAAATGAACAGAACAGGTAATCATCAAGTGATCTATCCTCTGTTGCCCATTCCCAGCTTCTGGCAAACAGAGGCTAGGGACACCATCCCTACCCATCCTGGCTCCCCCGCAAAACCAAACCAAACCAAACCAAACCAAACCAAACCAAAAAACCTCTACTCAGGTTTGCTCAAAAGGTTCAGAGATCTTTTGGTGATCCTGGATTCCATTTCATTTTTGTATACAAATCTGTCAAGTTTTTAGCTGTGTTATGAAAACTTTACACAGCTACAATTTTAAGGGTTTTACTTTTCCTCCCTGTTCCTCTCTTCCTTCTTGTAAGCAAATATAGTTTCTAAATGCTCTTTTGACAGCATCCACCGTTGTCAGTATCATGTATGTCTGCTGACTTGGACAAAACAAATTGAATCAGAAGTGAAGTTATACGTGCCAAATTAGCAGGATGGGTGCTGTTCAGTGATTTTTGTTTGTGAAGGCACTAAGCCAGTTTTCTCCCTTATGCTTTTTTTGAAGACTGCTTACTTTAAAATAATCTTAAAATCAAATGTTCTTCCCTCCCGCAGCATAAAAAGAACAGAAAGCATGAGGCTAACTAGCTGTAAATACAATTATGGGAACTTTGATTCCATGCCTGGCACAAAAATGGCCGTACCACGGTTATTTTATATCACATTCCCTTTGCCCGATCCCAGTCTCTGTAAGGAGAACTGAGCAAAATTGTGAAGACATCCTTTCTATTCCATTGAATTCCCTCTCTGGGGCACAGCTTTTGTGAGGCAGGTCCTTTCAAGACATGATTTGGAACCTACTGGTAGTGCTTGGCTGGCTGGCAAGGGAAATTATCTGAGAAATAAAAAATGACCCTCTCTCCCATGGCGGACAGGGTCAATACTCATTTAGAGCCATATTCTGGATTCTGCTGCAGAGTGCATGGAGTTGGGGAGAAAGAGGGTACTGGAGGGCAAGAGTCAGCTGCTTGTGTTCTCTAAGCCAGAGGTTCCACAACATTTTTTTGCCGAGCCCTCCATCAGAGATGCATGCCCCATGCATGCCCCCCTCTTTCTAAGGGGGGTACTCACCCTGTGCAGCTGCGGAAGCCTTTTGCTCCCTGCAGCAGTTGGGCAGTCTCAGCTGCTGGGACCTGGCTCCTTGCCTGTCTCGCTCCCCACCTGTGCAGAGGAAGCTAATGGGGCTGTGCTGAAGAGCTGGGGTCAGGAGGGGGCTCTCTCTTCCAGGGGATGAGTACTTCTGGGGTGTAGCTTTCAGCTCCCCACTCAGTGTCCCCACTGGCCTCCCCAGCAGAGGAAGGTAACTGCAGTGGTGGGGGAGCGAGACAGTCAGGGAGCCTGGTCCAAGCAGCTAAGACTGACTGCATAGAGCCTCGCCAAACAGAGCCCCCTCTTGACTCTGGCTCTTCATTGTGACCCTGTCAGGTCCTCATACCCTCTGGTAATCTCGTTGTGCAACACCAGGGTTGCATGCCCCCCAGTTGCTCTAAGCAAAGAGAAGAAAAGGGCAAGGGTGATAGCCCCACTGGAGGTTCTAACATGCTCCAAAGAAGCTGGAGCAAATCTGTGACCTCCATTTCCTACACTAGCTGATACTGAGCCTGCTTCAATGATGTTGCCCTTGCTGGTGTCATGTAGAGTCCTGAAGCACCCTAGGACGCATTGTTTGCAGGCGGAATATTTCCAGACACTGCTACTGGTGTGGTAGCTCTCTGAACCCTTTTCTCTCCTTCAGTGCAGCAGTAGCTTTAATAGCTGCAGTATAATCTTTAACATACACTTCTCAAGTTGCACCAGAAAGGAAGCCTTTTTTTGCTACTTAGGAAGGGCTGAGAAATTTAAAGAGCACATAATTGTCAGCTACCACTAGATGAGATATCAGCACTGACATGGCTTAGCTGTAAGGAAGCCTCCAGCAGGCTTTTTGTTTTCTTCGTATTTTGCTCTCTGCGCACCAGCACATTCTTCAGTACAGAAACATTAAGTACATTTAAGTATGTTTTTCCTTGAGTGAAGGAAATGTGTGGATTGAAATATATTGTCTGTTTCCACAGTGCACTCTGTATTTCTCTCGTGTCAGCATTTGTGCATGCCTTGAGTGCTAAATTTAAAATAAAATGAGCTAGTCATTTGAAGCTGTTGTTTTCTGGATTGTGGTACTAGAGGCATGGCTTGAAGGTTCTTGCAGAAATTCCTTCTCATGTTTAAGCATTTCAGTAAATCAGAATGCACAAGATTCTGCAGTGAACTCCAATGAACAGAGCTGTGATTGTGAGAGATTATTTTCCTTTAGGCCAATATATATTATGTTAAATGAGGCTACAAATTATTGGAGAACCTGCTGTGCTAGAGGAGATTTCAGTTTTTCAGAAAACATAGATAGGCTGCAGAGTTTACATATATTTATAAAATATTGTGCTTTCCTTTGATTTAAACACTATGACTGATTAACAGCTGTTTTAGGGTCTGATTCCTTTCTTGTTAGAGGAGGTGCAGATAGCAACTAAGGTTGCCTGATGCTGTCCATTACAAGACACTGTTTTCAGTGGCTTCTTAGTTTGCCAAAGAACTTGGACTGAAATTTTCCATGATGGGTGTCTGCCTCAGTCTGATTTTTTTTTTTAATTTCAATTTAGCTGTTTCTCAGAATGAGGTTAGGGCAAAAGTATGTAGTTTTGCTCATGCTGAAAAGGTCCTACAACTAGTTCACTGTAAGGATGTACCTTCTGCCATCTCTGCGAAAATCAGCACACATGTATCCAAATTATCAGCCCCTGAAAATGTTTTCACATACTCAGTAGAGACATCTTAAAGTCTGACTGATACATTTTCCAAAGATTTGTCTGTACTGAGCATGCTTCATTCTGAAGCTGCAAGGGCTGAGCAGAGCTTCACCTGCATTTGCTCCACCTGGCTCGTGGGAGCAGGGGCTATGGTGCTAGGTGCAGGAACTGAGAGCTGGGAGACTCTCTCTCTTCCGCTGTCATTGTCTCCCTGATTGCTCCCAGGCAGCAAGGAGAAAACATCTCTCAGCAGAGTGATGAGAGAATTGCAATGTGGGAGACTGGGACAAAGGTGGACAGGAGAGTGGGACAAGAAGCCGAGGAGGGTGGGTGGTGTGGGGGGGCTGGGATGAAATGGTGTTGTCGGGGGTATTGGACCCTGGAGACAAATAGGGAGGGTGGAGAAACTGGGACAAGGACAGCCTGGAGGACATGGGGCAGGAAAGGGACAGACTAGTGGAAGAGCGTGGGTTTTCCTCAGAACCTGGAATAGAACTCAGGAATCCTAAGTTCAACATTCCTCTCCTGTCTGCAAATAACTGTAAAACCCACTGGCAAATTGTACGCCTCTTCTTCCTGTAGTGGCAGTCCATACAGAGGTGACAGCCTGCTACTGCTCTGTTACTTGTTATGTCAAGTGGCAGAGGCCTCTGCTCTGCATCTAAAGCTTCTAACCCTGACGATCAGTGTGGGAGTCAGTATGATTCCATAGGGTGGAATTTCTGATTTTTTTTTCAGTTTGCTTTTTTAAAAACAGCATGATAGAATCTTTAATTACATGATCATATTCTATTTTTTTCACTGGACCATTCAGTGCACTCAGTAGATGGTGCTAAAGGGGGGTGAGTCAAGTTGGATAGTTAATGAGGCTGTTGTCCGTAGGATCTGTGTTTCATTTGTTGAGAAGTTGAAAGGTGTGCAGCGAATGAGGCAGGGTACTGCAAGAAGATAAAAGAAGGTTTCGTAGATAAGGCAGCTGAATGCTTCCCTGGAGAACTGGATTCTCTCTCTGCCACACAGTTCCTATGTGATACTGGGCAAGTCACTTAAATGAAATTTTTCACAGGTGGCCAATAAACATATGTTGCTATTTTCTGGGTACCCACTTTGAGATACCTTTGGTCTGCAGAAGTTCTGAGCAATGACAGCTGCAACTGAAGTCAATGGGAGATGAGCGGTGAAATAAAATGCTATAAAATACTAGGTTCTCTGAAAAATCAGGCCATATTCATGTGTTTGTACAGTGCTTACCACACTGGCGTTCTGGTCCATGACTAGGGCTCCTAGCAGTGGCAGATTAGCCAATGGGCCCATGGGGCCTGTGCTCAGGAGCCCCGGTCAATTGAGAGGGTCCCAGAAAAATGGGCATCGCGCTCCCAGCAGACAAGTGTCGGGATGGGGCAAACCCCTATGCCCTAACAATGCTGCACTCCCTGGCAGCAGTGCTGGGTGGGTGGAGCGGGAGAAGCAGCAACCCGGTTCCGTGCAGAAGCGTGGGGCTTCAGGGGAAGCTGCGGCCCTGGGATTAGAGGAGCTCTGGCTCTGTGCTGCAGCTGGGGGAGCTCTCACTCCCTGCTGCAGTCCAGGGCCCTGGCAGTGGAGACAGCGCTTCTTCGGTCTTGGGCTGCAGTAGGGCAGGGGGGAGAAAGGAGCAAATGGGGGGCACAGTTGGGGTGGAATGGGAAGGGGCTGTGGGGGAAGGGGGCAGAATGGTGTGCGGTTGTGGCAGGCTACAGGTGTAAGAGGTAGAATGGGGGAAAGCCTGCAGGTGGAAGGTATGGTGAGGGGGCTGCCCCCACTTGCTCTGGTCCAGGGCCCCACGAAACAGTAATCCACCTCTGACTCCTAGGCATTACGGTAATACAGATTAATAATAATAATAATAATGAATAGCCTCTGTACTTCAGTTGCCTATCTCTAAAATGGAAATAATTATTCAACCTTTCCTCACAGGGGTGTTGGAAAGATAAATTCATTAATGTTGGTGAAGCATTCAGGTGATTCAGTGATGAGCAGTATAGAAAAGCCCATAAAGAAATTAATAATGCTGTATTCAGAGCAGAATTTGAATAGTGCACAGTACGCCAGACATGAGGCCATGCACTGAACAATGAAGAGAAAACAAAATATAAAGTACCTGCTCATTCACTGAGAACAAGCCATCCTATGCACTGAATGAAGCAGGTGTCCTGTGGAAAATGCATAACTAGGAGATATCATTCTATTCACATTAATGCTTGTTACCTGATTCATCTCAGTGAGCTGGGAACTCAGTGGGCAGATTTGCAATGCTTGTATTATGTCATAGCAGTAAGATATGCACTCAAAGAGACCAGGCAGGAAACAGAAAGATGGGATGACATACCACCATTATGCTGTTGGTAGTTGATATTCTATTATTTTAGTGATTACCTGTTGTAGACTGTCTCCCAGCCATCTGAATGCATGTCAGATATAATAAAAAAAAATTGAAGTACTATGTTAAAGTCACTGGTGTCAAGAATCTGCCATTGCTCTTCAGGTCTGATCTAGGTAACTTAGTTTAGGATTTTCTAAAGCACCCATTACTTTGGTTACTGTTACAGTCCAATAATTTAAAATACACTTCTGATAACTGTCTAAATGTTACTATATGTGAACAGTTGTTAATCTGGTAAAGTAAATAATAATAATTAATAATAATTAAAAATCAAAGTTTTTATTTATCGGACAGTTCTCAGTAGCTTCTCTGTAGTCTTTACAGTACATCAGAAGTCCCCAAATACCTATTAGTGGAACTGATTCTGACAATGTAGGATGCTGGCTTTGTAGGGATTATTGCAAGTTACATCTTTTAATAGTAGAATATCTGAGACAACAAAATATATCTTCACACTACTTAGAAAAACAGCAAAAACAGATAAGACAACAGACTTAAAAGATAGCCACATGATGGTTGCTGATTGGGCACATAAAGAACTGAAACTGAGAAGGAGGGAAGTGTATTAGGCACTCATTCCAAGATAGCAGAGAGTACATTAGCAAAACAGATTACACATTAAAAAAAAGGGAGACATATGTAGGTACAAAATTAAAAAGTCCAAGGCACAAAATGAGATTAAACTAGCTAGAGACATAAAGGATAACAAGAAAATATTCTACAAATACATAAGAAACAAAAGGAAGACCAAGGACAGCATATGCCTGTTACTCAATGTGGGGGAGGGAGCGGGAACAATGACAGAAAATGTGGAAATGGCAGAAGTGCTAAAAGACTTCTTTGTTTTTGGATCTCACCAGAAAGGTTAGTAGAAACTGTTTTTTGTTCCAAAGCACCAAGAACCTTTATGTTCTGCATAATCACTTATATGACTTCCTTTCTAATGCAAATAGAGATTTGTTACGGGTTTAATCTAATGCTGCCTCCACTACTCCCTGGAAACAGTGACTAGGTATGTCATTATTCACTCAGTTGTTTCAGAGGGTATTTTCCTCCCTTTTCTGTCTACTTCCCATCCACATATATATTTTCTCCTCTATTATGGCTCAATATAACCTGGACCTTACTTGGATCAGGGAGAATCTGTATCTGCATCATACTTCTGCAGAGTAAACTTGGTCGTTGGTGCAGCAGATATTGATTGGCATGGTGAATGCAGTTTAAATATGCATTTAATTTATGAGATGGAAATCCTGAAGCATATTTCCTCCCCCCTTCCCCAAGTGCATTGAGAAGCACGGAGGATGAATAAACCAGTGCCAAATTTAGGAAATCCATAATCTGCTCCCAGATTGAAATGAATAGGCAACTACTGAGTCTAAACATTCAGAGGAGATGTTAGTAGTGGTGAAAGAGGCAATGAATTGGCACCAGACTTTCTGTCTCCCTCTTAGGAAGAAGCCATAAACAATATCTATTCTAGCATAGCCAACCTATAAATTATAACAAGTGTAAATCCCAGTGATGATGTATATTGAGTAGGGCTAAACCACCTTTCGTTTTCAGGTGTCAGAAAATCATCAAATGGATTCATGGTCTAGGATATTGCTAAATAAAATTACAAGAGACTTTTGAATATCTTGAAAAATAATTTTGGGAATATCAAAGGGGAAGTGATATAAAATATATATAAAAACCAGGGGCAGATTTTCATTTTGATAAGGCTAATCTTTCCTACCCAGGATGTTTTCTCCTTGCTTTTAGATAAGATCAGATAACTTTATGGCAGACTTCTCCATTTCTGTGGTGTTTAGATGGATTATCTCTTTCTCTCTAATGTGGACTATGCCTGGGGCACTCATACCTCTACCACATCTAGCCTAGGTTATTGTAATTCTCCCCTCATTGGATTTCTTTTGTAACTGCCATTTATAGGGTGTGGCTTCCCTGACCTGCTTGACCCTACATAAAAACCATAATGTTACAGGACAGGAGCAGATGCTTGTATGTTGTGAACTGAGGACCTAGGTACATATTGATGGGCTTAATATATAGAGATAAAATTTAATGAATCAGGATTAGATTATATAACAATTTTGGATGGATCAGAGGATTTATTTTTCATTTGTAGCTACTGTACATTGGTCCCTGTGATAGAATGTACTGAATCTGTAAGCCTCGCCTGTGAAAGTCAGTGGAGACTATTCATGTGTGTTCATACTGAATGAATGTTTCCATGTGATTTAATTAAAATCTGATAGAAATTATTAAAATCTGTAATAAATATCTAATCTCTCTCCTTTGTGTAGCATCTGTCTTATGGCAACGGTAGCTTACATGTTGATGCAGCCTTCCAGCAAACACTCTGGAGTGTAGCCCCAATCAGTTCAGGAAGTGAAGTAGCCCAAGGTAAGATTGACTTGATTTTAGTTATTAGAGTCCCCCAGACTGTGAATTAAATAAACCCCCTCAAAAAATCTGCCAGATTAGTGTACTGTAGCAATGGGGTTTCTCTTGCATGAACATTTGATCTCACAAATGGATGTAAAAAATATGTTCCAAAAACAAAGAATAAAAATTGTGCTGAAGTGTATAGTAATGATTTTCTACACACTTATTTCTAAGGAATGAAAAAAATGAAGTGAATGTTTTTATCCTAAAGTCACATTTAACGTTGAAAATAAATGATAGAGTACTTTACAGTCCAAATTTAAAATTACTCTCTCGTATCAATCTTAAGGTTGCAATACATATAGTGACCCCTATGTTTAGATTACCAAACAATTTCTATATATGTGTGTAGCCCACACTAACACAGTGAGGCTGTTTGTCCACCTCTAATAGTTAGACCACATTTAAAGGATTATGAGTTTGCTACTGCTTCCAGCTAAGGGCCTTGTTCTTTAACTCAGGCAGCAGATGTTCATGCTTCTAAATCCAAAGGGCCTGGGTTCATTCCCTGCATCTGTCTTGAAGGGCGAGCCTAGGACTTGCTGTGCAAGGAGAATGGGACTGCTTGTGTGAGGAGAATGGGACTGGGACGGGCCATGGATGAGGAAGAGCCAGGACTGGGACAGGCTGTAGAAAGGGTCTGTTATATTTATGGTCTAGAAAGAATTTTTACTCAACTGTTGAAGTGAAATTTGGGCAAAGGATTCCTGAATTTCAACACCATGACACGCTAGTACATCTGTGGGAGGAGGCAGAGGAGAAAGAGGGATCCTTCTTACAAAATAATCTTTTATGGCAGAAAACTCAATAATTTGTAATTCTGAAAAAAATTAATTTTGTGATTTACTTTTACAAATATTGTACTGACGGTCCTTTTAGCAAACTCACAAACATGCTTACTTTCCCAATCTACTGCAGGGTATATTTTGTTTTTAGAAAAATAAATAGAACAAAATAACACCCACCTAGTTTAAATTTTTGTAACTGACAGATTTTTCTGGAAGGTTTCAGAGTAGCAGCCGTGTTAGTCTGTATTCGCAAAAAGAAAAGGAGTAATTGTGGCACCTCAGAGACTAACAAATTTATTTGAGCATAAGCTTTCGAGTCTCTAAGGTGCCACAAGTACTCCTTTTCTTTTTTCTGGAAGGTATTTCTGTTGGTTTTGTTCTGATTTGAGTAACACTCATTAACACCAATTCTCTTCATTTTCCTTGTTCTATGAAGTAACAGAGCCATTTTACACATTCAGAACTTGAATAAAATGGTGTCTGCTACAGTGAATTGTTAGGCAATTATCAGTGCATAGTCTAGCATGACTGAAAAGTAGTAGCAGATGAGGTGTTCATACCCACAGACGATCATGTGAAAATGATGCCAGTTTTACATTTTTGTATCCGAGCATTTGATTGAAACTCAAGTCAATACAATTTTTCCTTTTTTCCTCTTTTATAGGTATAGGCATTTAACTACCTAATTTGACTTAATTTTTGGGAGCAGCATTTTCTCTTACATAGGTGATCATCTGGGTAATATCAGGAACAATTAGTATTAGTAGTGAAGACTTTATTACAGCAAAGCCTGCAATCACTACTGTAATTAAGTCTATGTCCTTTGTGAAGGAAGGGTGATCTTGAAGTTAAAGCACTGATTTTGTGTATGACCTTGGATAAATCACCTTTGTCTCTGTGCCTTAATTTATCTATAATTAAAATATGGCTAATTGTTATCCCAGAATGCAGGGTGACATTCATTTAATTAGTGTCTATAAAATTCGTTGACATTGTTAAATGCAAACTGCAAAGTTATTGGTTCTAGGTGTACATAATTCCAGAGAACACCTGTTCTGGATCAAAATTTTCCATTCTCTTAAAAAAAAAAAAAAAACCAACCTGTTATAACTTTAGCTCTTTGTTTTACATTAGTTTGTAGAAACAAGAAGACATTTGTGTCAGATTTTTTAAACATTTCAGTAACATAACAATGGCTTTTATTTAAGTAAAAATGTACAGATCATAAGTCCATTATGTGAAATAGGAATTTATAGCCAACTTAAATGAATTTGTTACTTTGTAAAACTTGGTTGCACTATTTTTCACAAACCTGTGTTAAGGAATCAGCAAACGTAAGTTGCTTAGTGGAAGTGGGTCTTTAACTACAAGTCAAACAGGACTGTACTGTAAATTGCATGGGGGCAGTTTACAAAGAGTTTCTTTGGGCAGTGTTTTGCCTTTTGAAGATGGGCACGTGTCTGAATACACATATCTGTATTAACCCCAATATCGATCCATATTACAAAATTAAAATGTATCTGGTAATGACTTCGAAGGAATCATAATAAGCTATCATATCAAAATCCTTTACCTACAAATCAAAAATTCACTTTTGAAAACTCCCCAAATAAATTTGTACTATCTCAAAATTAAAGAGAAGAAAGCCAAATGTTAATCCAATATTGAATCATAAATGTAGGCACTGAATTTGCTCAAGAGCATATATATATATGTTATATATATAAATGTTAAAAGTAGCACATTTATGAATATTTGAAATCTAAGTGTATACTAAGAAAAAACCCTTTATATATATATTTATATATAAAGGGTTTTTTCTTAGTATACACTTAGATTTCAAATATTCATAAATGTGCTACTTTTAACATTTACATTTGAAATTCTGTACACTTTAATTGCTTTGCAATATGGCTAAAGTATCTATAGCAGTCACAGCCTTTCTTGTTATAGGATTAAATCACTATTCCCTTTCTAGCATCCTATTTTCACATGTTCATAACTTTCTGAAATGAATACTTTTCAGGCTGAATTTTTTCTAGGCTTGTTTTGTACCCAAAGATAAATGTTTTTTCAAAAAGTTGAACAAAAGTATATCAAGAATAACTCTTTTTGAGTATGAGGAGGGTGGGACATTCTCCCCCGCTCCTACATTTAAAAAAACAAAACAAAAATCAATTTTTTTCCTGTTAACGAAAACGCTCCCATCACCTGCATCTACCTGTTCAGCTGTCTGTTGAATGAATGAATGAAAAACCTGGGAGAAAAACAAATGGGTTATGAACATATGAGTGCATCAAATACATATGAAGAATGGTTCGCAAAGGGGCAAACTGAATCCCCAGTGCCTAGTCTGAGGATCTTGGCAGGACATTGGGAAGATCCATGCAAGAGGAGACAAGGAATTCACATACCCCTGTCACATCGTGGCAGTAGAACCACTCTGTGGAAGCTACTCCAATGTCCTGGAGCATGGCCATGCAAAGAGCTTGGCACTGCTGCGCTGGAGATGCAAGTACCCAGTCCTGCTCCCTCTCTCATGAAAGAGCAGGCACCAGTACTGCACCCAGGGAGATAAAGGCAGGACTGGCTCCATAATGTGGCTAAATCTATTTCTATCCAAGGACAAAATATCTGATACAAAGATTTTATACCAGTAGGATGCCAATGACAATTTTACTTTCCTTTTTGCTACTATAGTAAAACCAAGGCAATTAAGCCCTCAAATCATGTACAGATGCAGATCCTGATATAAATTCATACTAGCAAGGAGAAATTCAGGGTTAGGCACGGAATTTATTACATGTTGGCAATGCTAGTATAGCTTTTCAGGGTAATAAAATCTCATTGAATTGAATTGGAAATTGACTGAATCTCTGTCCTCTTAGCTCATCCTATTATAGGAAGGCATTGTGAGGCTATCATAACATTCAGTCAATTTTTAGTACCACGTGCACAAACAAAATGGGGCTGAAGGAAAAGGTTCTAATTTCCTGATGTTCTTACTTTTGCTTTTGAGATTTAAGTGAGGTCATTAGGGATTTATTTCCAACTACTGTCTTCAATTTCACATGTGCTGTGTACCACGCACACTTGTGTGTGCTTGCAGGTCCCAGATCTGTATATCCACCCATGGTGTGGATATGTGGAACAATTGGAGACTGTTTTGAGGCCAGCCAGCAAGTGAACTTTTAACATTGTTTGAACATGTTTTTTGTGGTTCAGCTGAGACCAATATACATGATTTTCTCTTCTTCCTTTCATTTAAGGATATCTGATAGGAGGTGATGTGCTGAGGCTATTGCATGGTCACATGGATGAATGCCTGACTGTTCCTTCAGGGGAACATGGAGAAGAACAGCGAAGGTAGGACTTGAAGCCTAAAACATATACAGGAGTAACAAACTTTATTGAATTAATTTTGACTGTCACTGATATTGCAATATTTCAGCATGTTAGACTGATACAGCCATCGCTTATCCTAAGGAGAGATCTCATTGAGATTAACTCTTGGTATGAAACTTACAGCCTCCTCTGGAGTTCCTTTTTTCAGTTTCATTAACCTTACTTCCTTTTCAGTTGCAAAAGTAATAAACTCTATTGGAAGTGGACTTAATCTAGGAAGGTGAACTGAAATCAGAAGAAAACTGAAATAAATTCAATTTAAATCACTTAGCAACTTTTAAGTTAATGACTTGAGTCACCTTTTTGCTTGTGTCCTTAGCCGAAAACCAAATCTGGGAGCATAAATGCCAAGAAACCTTCACGCCCACTGTGCTAGTAACTGTTGCGATGGACAGAATGGCAGGATTAACTATGTACTCTTCTTATGATTGATTTGATTCTTTAATGTCCACAAAGACCTGTAGGCAAACTTCATCAGTTTTGTCACTACTGATCCATTCTGTAGCATACACACTAGCTCAGGAGGTGATATAGCAAGATCTTACAAGCTGGGGGGCATAGTTATTTCTTTGATAAGAGCCTCTGAAGGAAATCTAGAATGCAGTAGGAATTTGTAATGGTGGTTCAGTGTGTGAGTCTGTCTTCTGAATCATTACATTTCACCACTACCTCAGCATGGTGATAAGGAACAGTATTTGGGGAGTTGCTGTGTCTCAGATGAGTAGTCATATGGATGAGTCAAATGGAAGGTAAAATCAGAATTCTTTACTTTTGAGGTGCTATTGAACTATAAATTAATCGTATAGTCTGTCACTCCAAAATTTAGTTTTTATGTTGTATGAAAATGTGATTTTTCGCACTGATTTATCAGGACAGATTATTTCTTCAGTTGAATTAGCTGAATGATTATAGAAACTAGTACGTGGAGGAGGATATAACTCCTGAAATATTTTAATAATTGTTTGATTTCTAAGCAGTCAAAGTAAATTGTTATCTCAAGACAATAGATTGATTTGTTTGTAACCTACCAGTTGGTTTGTAGGGTAGCCATTTTGCTAGATATGCCCCAGAGCTCCCTGGATTATGTTTTTCTTCTTTCTTGCTTATAGCATTGCAGATATAAGGTTTGTGCCTTTCATGTCTGCTTTTCTGGGTTCTCTCTCCTGCCTCTTAAAAACAATAAACAAGTCAAAGATTTTTTTTAAAGAAAAGGGTAACCGAAGATAGGCTTCTGAGCTCATATTTAGGTGGCTAAATACTGGCTCGTGAGTCTAGTTTCAGGCATTATAGCAGGGCAGATAACTGTTTTTTTTTGGTTTGGTGGCAAGTTTGAAAAGTTGGGAAAAAAAGTGAAGATGTAAAAAAAAAAAGTTTACATAATCTATTAATGCAAGCAGAGGCATTATAGAGAGAAGCAGGCCAGGATAGGATATACACTTACACAGATGTGAAAAGCTGCTTAGATATAGGAAAATAGGTACAGCATATATCAAAAGAATTATTTTTCTCTTAGTGTTTCAAAAATATTTCTCCCCATATTCCTTGTGATTCACTGATTTCCATGTTTCAGAGTAGCAGCCATGTTAGTCTGTATTCGCAAAAAGAAAAGGAGTACTTGTGGCACCTTAGAGACTAACAAATTTATTAGAGCATAAGCTTTCGTGAGCTACAGCTCACTTCATCGGATGCATCCGATGAAGTGAGCTGTGGCTCACGAAAGCTTATGCTCTAATAAATTTGTTAGTCTCTAAGGTGCCACAAGTACTCCTTTTCTTTTTACTGATTTCCATATTAGATTTGTTCATAAAACAGATCTTTTCTCTTCCAAGTTGTCTTCTAAGACAGCTAAAAGAAATTAGATAGCCCTTGCTGTGTAAAACTTTTTTTTTTTAGGCTAATGAAAAGAATTACAGTGGTTGCACCTAAGTCCCCCCCCCCCCCCCGATATTACTAGTTCCAGTGGTATTCCCCATTTAAAGTTTATGGAATATCTCTTGAACCCTAGAATGGTTTCAAAATGGAGAAACTTTTTGAAGTGTGACCACTGTATATATTAAATTTAGATACTATATAATAGGCCCATATGGTGAAGCATTTATTGCTGCTTCCCCCCAGGAAGTGCTACTGTGAATAGAATGAGATGTAGGGGGAGGATCTTGAATATTGCCTGTCCACCTTTTTGTGTAAATCCTGCAAAGCTTCCTTTAACTGCAGTGAGATAACACATAAGGGCTTCCAGCATCAAGTACTGATTTAATGAGCTTTAAATGAAACACAAATTAAAGAAGAAAATAGGGCTGTACCTTTTACAATAGGGAATAACATTTCTTCTTAACTTTTAATATACAACATAAAATATCCCATACATTAAAAGAAGCTTAAGGGTGCAAAGTCCAGCATTCTAAAATTAGGAAACACGTTAACATGTCTCACATTTTCTCCTCTTGAAATATTCACAAACTTAGCTACTGCATAAAATCTTTTTTATATCTTATTGTGGACTAGTACTCCCCCCCCCCCCCCGTCTCTGACAGGAGGATGCACTCATCTCTGGGAGATTTTTGTGGAGCCTAATTTCAGTTGTTAGAAATGTATGCATAGTTTATATCTGACATGTGGCATTTGGCTACTGACAGGGCTACAACCAGAAAGGTCTGGGCAATTTTTGCGGGTGGTAAACTTGTAGGATTCACTATTTGCCTTGTAGGATTAATTGTTTGCCCTGCCCTTATTTCTCATGCATTTAATCAATGTAGATCAGTGATACTGAGACTTCAGTGGTTCAAGAACCAAATTAGCAATAAGCATTACCCAAAAGAGCCACAGTAGTGTGAATTCATTCTCTCTCTCTCACTCGCTCACACACAGACAGACAGACAGACAGCAAAATGACTGACCTAGTATTATTATTTTATCAACTATAATTGGTTGACAACATAGTAAAAGCATCCTGATTGGTTAATAACTTAAGCTGGTTAATAATTAAATCACAGTGTTTTAATATCATGTGTTGCAAAGAGCTGCAGGAGACACTTGAAAGAACCACTTTCAACTCATGAACCTCGGTCTGAGTATCACTGCTCTAGATATAGGACATTTTGTACACAATGTATGTACTAAAGTTGTGCTATATTTGGAGGTAGTTTATTCTGCATCATCTGTGCTGGTAACTTTTGGAATTGTCTGAAGGCAGGCTTTAGTCATAAAGCTAGAATTGTGTTTTGTTTCAGTAAGTCTTCAAAGACCAGTTCTACCTTTTCAAAATGACAGCATAAAAATTGCATTGCAGGATCCTATATCCATTCTGACTCACTGATTTCTGAATCAGATTTGCTCAGTTAGTGAATAAAAAGATATTTTTCTCCTAAACCTTTTTCTCAAATATGCAAAAGATTAGATAGCCCTAAAATACCAACTTTATTGGATTTTGTTGCCTGGCATCAAATATCTATAATGAATAAATCATTTAAGTATGACGGTTTCTGTACTAAACAGCTTTGTTTTAACATTTTATTTTTGTGTTATGTTTTCCAGTGCATATTAAATTTATTTGAATTTGCATATGGGTAGGTAGGTTGAGTAGGTTTCTAAAGGTTACTAAAATTAATAATAATACAAGCATTGTGTGCAACATGTGACACTCTCTCAAACCCTTACACTTCAATGTAATATGACTGGAATTTGGCTGTATTGTTTGTGGTGATATATGTCCCTTATTAAAAATTGTTTAAAACTATTCAAAAATTTGTGTAGGTTGTTGAAAAGTACAAATGTGAAAAAGGGAAGAAAGTCTGAAAGCTCATTTACGTGTTCTGACAATATTCATTAATTTAGAAAAAAAATCAATGCAGTAAAGTAGGATAGAGTTTCTGGAAGCAGTGCCTTTGCCACAAATGCCAGGTGGAACGACTGCTCGTAAAAGAGGCTTCAATAGCCTTAATAATGTATTCATAGGAGACAGACTAGTCTGCCTCAATACATCCAAATGAGGGAGCAGTTTTAAGCAGGTTCATCTTGAACTTGTATATACCTAACCCATCTAGTAATTAACGACTAGTTGGAGGGCAGAATGGAGGGTGGGAGGTGGGGAGGATGGAAAAAGTTGTTTGTGATGATACCTTAGTTCAAGTGGTAGAATACTATGGTGTTTTAGAGGCAACAATATTATTTTTCATAGATACTGTGACTTGACTTTACAGAGTGCTGAGCACTCCAATCCTGATCCAGCAAGAGCACTTAAATGGGCTTCACACATACTTAATCTAAGCAAGTGTTGGGTTGAGGTCAGAGGATACAGAACATAGCGGGATGGTGCCCTAAAGCTGTATTTTACTATTCCCCCCCCAACCTATATGCATATTAAGCAAGGCTGTGTATAATCTGTAGCAAGCTAGACCTGAAGTATGTAGTGTTGATTTTTGTAGCACTCCAATGGGGTAGGCTGGAAATTCTACAGCAGCTTCAGGGTAAATTTAAAAAAAAAAGTAGGTTTTTTTTAATAGAATTATATAAGAGAAGGAATAATACATTCAGTTCAAAAGTCCTTGTTTTTCTCAAGTTATTAAATTCATTGTTTCATGCTGCCCCCTAATTTTCATATTTCAGATTTTTGTAGACATGACTCGTAACTGAATTATAGAAATTGCTAAAGGTTAAAGTGGAGGTTTTGGTAGCTAACTGTAACCCTCAGAGTCCCGCAATGCCTGCTGGCAGAGGACCCACTATAATGTAACTCATATAAGGCCTGACACCCTCTCTACCCCCAACACGTTGTTGTAATATATATCCAAAAAGGTGATGGGCTGGTTAGGAATATCATAGCATGACATATGTGAGGATTGTATATAAAGAGTTATGTGTGAGTTCCGGGAATATGTTCTTAAAATGTGTTTTGGAGGCAGTGCATAAATCAAATCTGCCATAGACAAAGGAATGTGGATTTACCTGTCTGACGAGCTTGGATACAGGCTGAGGTAAATGAAAGTACATTTACATAGAAGGTTAACAAAGCCATCAAGGTAATAAGTGGCAGAGGAAACCAGTGAGCACATCAGGGGACAGAGTGCAATCCTAGGAAGACTTCCTGGCTCTTTAGACAGAGACAAAGACAGTAGACTTTGGAAAATATAAGGGAGAGGAAAAGGACATTCTAGTTATCCATCACTTTGGGGACCTAGGGTACAGCACCCTCTGGTTCAGTTGGTGAAAAGTGAAAGTTGGATCCTCTGGCCTAGAGGGCTAGTGATGCTGGTAACTTGATGTAAGTGAGAAAACTGCTTAGGCAATGATTGCAACGTGTTAAAATTTAAGTTTTAGTCATTAGAACGCATGTTCTGTTTTTGTTTGTAAACAAATCTGTTTTTCTTATTATCACTTAAGTCTCTGTTCTTTATTAATAAACATATTCTTAGTTTTACTATAAACCATCTCGGTGCTGTTATTTAGTAAAGAGTAAGTCCTAAGCTAACAGACTGGTGTGTGCTCTGTCTGTGTGGAGGCAGCAAACTTAATAATTTCTGTGAGTGCACAGTAAGAAGGACTAGACACTGCAGAGAGGTGTGTCTGAAGAATTTGGGAATTGGGGTTCACTCTATGTTATCTGAAGGGCAAAATATAGACTGTCAGAATCTCAAGGAGTTTGCTGGTGAGGTGTACTGACTGGTGTGCAGGGATCTGGGGACACAGGCTAATTTTCAGCACAATTCACTCTTGCTGAGGCAGAAAGGTAACACAATGGCTTATGGTTCTGTGTTCCTGATGAGAGCTTCACAGTAAGAGACAGAGGTTTTTGGCATGGGGTAGGAAAATGTATCTCCTCTTTCATTCTCCTTGTGAGCTGGATTGGAAGAGACTATATTTTTTTTGGCAGGACTTGAACTCCTAGTTCCACACTTGAACATCCTTGACAGCAACTAGCTTTCTCCCAATCTCCCACCCCAGTATTGGCTGGTGCACTCAGCAAAGATGAATAAGCATATTAGCTGAATTTGTCTGCTTAAATGATCAGAAATACAATAGTCAATAATACTGACGTTACATTTCCATCACTAGGTATCATAGTTAACACCTGAGGAGAATGAGAGAGAGTTTATACCTTTCACAGTTGCCTGCCTGTAGACAAGTCAGACATTACTGCATTGGTTACACTCAGTTCACATTTGGAAGGTTTTCTTCACAAAATATATTATTGCATACTCAAAGGAGTTACACTGATATAAAACATTTATAGAGTGGAGAGTCAGGCCTGTAACATTTTAAATATGAAAACTTAGATTCTGTGTTCATTTCTGTGGCTGGGGACAGATTCTGCAGCCAGTTGCAAGGCTGTGCATTTGGCATGAAGTTTACAGATGCACTAATAGTAAGCAAATAGCTTACTATTGTTGTTTGGGGGGTGGGTGGGGAAGGAGGTTAAAGCTGTTGTTTTTTTAAAAAATAAGTTAATTTAGATACAACTATTTTCTGGTCTCTTTTTGAAGCTAACTTACCCTGATGACAAAACACAAAAATGTGGTGTGTGCCATAAAATAAATGAAAAAGTGAATGTTGGGATTGTTCATAGTTTCCAAGATGAGAAGGGACCATTGTGGGATCTAGTCTGATCTCCTGTGTAACACAGGCCATAGAACTTCCCTGTAATAATTCCTAGAGCATGTATATTAGAAAAACATCCAATCTTGATTTAAAAATTGTCAGCGATGGAGACCCCACCATGCCTATTGGTAAGTTGTTCCCATGATTAATTCTTCTCACTCTTAACAATTTCCTGCTTATTTCCAGTCTGAATGTGTCTAGCTTCAACTTACAGCCATTGGATTGTGTTATACCTTTCTCTGCTAGACTGAAGAGCCCATTACCTAGGCGCTGACTCTGGGGGTGCTCCAGGGCTGGAGCACACCTGAAAATATTAGTGGGTGCTTAGCACCCATCGGCAGCCAGCTCCTCCTCTCTGCCCCCCAGCGCCTTCTGTCCACCAGTGGCTCCGCCGATCAACTACTCCCTCTCCCTCCCAGTGCCTCCTGCATGCCGCGGAACAGCTGTTCAGAGGCATGCAGGAGGCGCTAGGGGGGCAGAGTGGCGGTGGGCCAGAGCGGGTTTGAACACCCCCGGGCCGAGTGGAAGCTGGCACCTGTGACCCATTATTAAATATTTGTGCCACATGATGGTAGTTAGAGACTGTAATCAAGGCACCCCTTGACTTCCTCTTTAAACTAAATAGATTGAGCTCCTTGAGTCTGTCTCTATAAGGCAAGCTTTTCTTTAATCATCCTCGTGGCTCTTTTCTGAACCCTGCCCAATTTATCAACATCCTTCTTGAATTGTGGGCACCAGAAATGGACACAGTTATCCAGCAGTGGTTGCCCCAATGCCAAATACAGAGGTAAAATAACTTTTCTACTCCTATTTGAGATTATCCTATTTATGCATCCAAGAATTGCAGCATAGCTGCATGCTGATTAGCTACCGTGGCTGATTATCCATCATGACCCTGAAATCTTTTTCAGAGTCATTGCTTGCCAAGGTAGAATCTTCCATACTGTAAGTATAGCCTACATTCTTTGTTCCTCTGTGTGTGTGAGTGTGTGTGTGTATATATGCGCACATACATACCTATTTAGCAATATTAAAATGCATATTGCTTACTTGAGCCCAGTTTACCAAGTGATTCAGGTCACTCTGAATCAGTGACCTATCCTTTTTGTTATTTATTACTCCCCCAGTTTGGGTGTCATTTGTTTATCAGTGATGATTTTGTTTTCATCTAGGTCATAAATAAAAATGTTAAATAGCATAAGGCCAAGAATTGATCCGTGTGGGACCCCACTAGAAACACACCTGTTCTATGAAGATTCCCTATTTACAATTATATTTTGAGACCTGTCCATCTTTAACCATTTAATGTGTGCCATGCTCATTTTATATCTTTATAGTTTCTAATCAAAATGTCATACAGTACCAAGTCAAATGCCTTACAAAAGTCTAAGTATGTTACATCAACAATATTACTTTTATGAACCAAACCTGATCTCTTTTTTGTATGAGATTACAAATTGGTTTGATAGATCTATTTTCCATAAACCTCCTTTGATTCTTCATTAATCAAGTCCCATATCAGCTGCTTCATTATCTGTTCTGTGATTGCTGACAGGCCTATAATTACTCGGGTCATCCTTTTTACCCTTTTTAAATATTGGCACAGCATTAGCTTTCCTCCAGGCTTCTAGAACTTCCCCGTGTTTCAAGACTTATTGAAAATCAACATTAGTCAATCAGCGAGTCCCTCAGCCAGATCTTTCAAATACTGGTGAGAGGACCATTGGACCATGTTTATTAATATTAATTTTCAACTATTTAGTACCATTCAATGGAATATATTAATGTGTTTTTTAAAAGACTGATTAATCTTGGAACATCAGCACTGCCAACTCTCATTTAATTTTGATTCATGATTTTATTTTGAGTCATGTGAAACTTAGTTTTTGTTTTAAGGATTCTCATGAATTTCAGATTTCTGCCTTCACCCGTGTAAAGTTTTATCCTTAACCAAAATGGCTGCCACCTTTCATTATATGTCAGTGTGACTGAAATCAACAAGATGGCTGCCAACTGATGTTGTTTCTAATGTGGCTGAAATGAGGCTGTGACATGTGAGGGCCAGACAAGACACAAGAGAATGTGGAGGAGCAGGGATTAAGACTATGGGGGCAGCAGGGAGTTGAGATGTTAGGAAGCTATGAGGAATCAAGGGAATGTGGGAGGCAGATTGAAATAAATGCAGGGAGTGACATTCTATACCTTGGGAGAGCATCCTGGAACCCCCATATTCCTCATTTTTTATATAATTGGGATGTTACATATACGGTATGCCTTGTAAGATATCAGGGGAAAGATTATGACCTGCTGAAAGTCATTTCTCTATCCATATATACATATAATTAATGCATATGAAGTTATGAGAATTGTGCTATATGGTCATTAAAACATGCTGTAAGTTGGGGAATCAGCCAGACGTTCGCTCTCCAAAGGCAACAGCAAGGAAAGTAGCCAACACCCAGGTGGGGTATCAATCAACCCATCAACAACCATTGTCTAGCAAGGGAGCTACAATGCAATGTCTCACCTGCATGAGGCCACACCTTGCTCAACCTTGCTTGGGGGGACTTAGTAATGCCCTCAGACATGCCTAGACTTTTTTGTTTTCCGAGCTTGTGGTCTGAAGTATAAAACAGACAGAGCAGACACATACTGGGCCATTCTCCTGCCCCCACCTACGCTGCAAGCAACCAAGACACTGAGAAGAAGACAAGACTCCAACACAGGAGATTGGCCCAGGTTTAAGGAACAAACTTGTATATTAAGGACTGTGATATCCAGTGGGGTGAGAAAAACTGCTTAATCTAATTGTTACCCAGTCTAATAGGGTTGAGAGTTTAGTGTGGTTATATTTTATTTCTCTTGGTAATTAACTCTGACTTTTTGCCTATCACTTAAAATCTACCTTTTAATGGCAATAAATTTGTTTTACTTTTTTATCTTTACCAGTGAGTTTGTATGAAGTGTCCATCTTGAGCAGTGCAAGACGGTATATTCCTGAGATACAGTGCTGGGAGCTGGGGTTGATTTGGCTCTGGTGCCTTTCTCTGTGTGATTCAGGAGTGGCTCTGGGAGCATTCATGCCATCTAGCTGGGGGTGGGGCTCCACATGCTGTTGTGCTGAGTGATAACAGCACCTGGAGGGGTTTGCTGCTGGTCACTAGTAAGGCATTGTGAGAAATCGCCCAGGCTGGAGATAGTTCAGGGGGCACAGCATCCCACAGTCCCAGGCTGCACCCTGGGGGGATCCTGTCACACACATGGAATGTGGGATTAAAGAGAAAAATGATGTCCTGAGTAGGAGACCTGGGGCGGGGGGTGGGAGGAAGGGAATAAACTGTGGGGGGCAAGTGAATATAAGGTGGGAGACAGCAGACTGTGGGAGGGACAATACGAGTAGGACAGCTACCTATCCTCTTTATTTAGTGAGGGATACAGAGGAATAGAGTGGTAGCTCCTCACATCCTGGGTGATAGTAAGAGTCGTCCCTTCTGAGTAGAGCACAGGGAGGCCTGCAGTTTGGGCATATATTTAAAGTTAAATTTTGAACCTGAGATGATCACACACAAGTGAGGCATGGCTGGCTTTTCCCTAATGGTGAAATGAATCCAAAAGTAAGCAGAAAAAAATAAATAAAGAGTAGCTATTACTAATTATACTAATTGTGGTGTTGAGCAACTTAAGTCAGAGCTGAAAAAACCCAGCATCTTGTAAGAGTAGCTCAGCACCTTGCAGGATGTAGCCTTAATGGGACTTGGACATCAGTGATTTTACGATTCAAAGAATTGTATGTTTAAAAACTCCAAAATATATTAAATAATAAGATACAATAAGGCTAGCTGGTTTCCACAAAAGATGAATGCATCATTGATATTAAATTAATTGAAGGAAAGCAAAATATTAAAATTATTCAAACTGATCTCATTTATAAAAGTCAGTGGGATCAAGATGTCACAGTAGCTACCAGCAGTCTATTCCCAAGAAAAACCTCAGAGAGCTTTACCAAATACACTTAGATGTATTATTTTCTCTTAAAACTTGAAAAGAATATTGCTTTGGAATAAAACCTGTTCCTCTAATATTCTTTATAACTGCAATGGCTGAAGGCAGCATGTCCAGTTAAAAATCATACAGTTTAAAAGCACATTTCTTCCTCTCTGTGTTAGTGATAATTCCTTTGATTATTACAATAGGAACAAATTTTAATATCGGATATATTATATTTGGGGGGAGGGATAGCTCAGTGGTTTGAGCATGGTTTGAGCCTGCTAAAACCAGGGTTGTTTGTTCAATCCTTAAGGGGGCCATTTAGGGATCTGTGGCAAAAATTGGGGATTGGTCCTGCTTTGAGCAGGGAGTTGGACTAGATGACCTCCTGAGGTCCCTTCCAACCCTGATATTCTATGATATAGACTCATAGTCCCTTCTGGCCATAAAGGCTATCATGAGCATGTAGTGTGACCTCCTGCACATTCCAGGTCACAGAACCTCACCCACCCACTCTTGTAATAGACGCATCACCTGTGGCTGAGTTACTGAAGTCCTCACATCATGATTTGAAGTCTTCAAGTTACAGAGAATTCACCATTTACATTAGTTTAAACTTTTTACTTGTTTATGCTGAAATACTTTTGCGTTTCTCTAACTTTGGACAATGAAAATTAATTAGTTTCTCTTTATTTAAGACCCACTTCTTGTTGTTTTCACTTTTAGTTTCTCATGCATAAGCATAATGATAGAGTAGATAGGGTTGCCAACTATCTAACTGCGCAAACCCAAACACCCTTGTCCCACCCCATTCCCTGAGGCACTGTCCCCGCTCACTCTATCCCCCCCCCTGCTGTCGCTCGCTCTCTCCCCCCCACACTCACTTTCACTGGGCTGAGGCAGGGTGCAGGCTGGGGCGTGGGGCCGAGGGGATTGGAGTGTGGGAGGGGGCTCCGAACTGAGCCTGGGGCAGGGGGCTGGGGTGCAGGATAGGGTGCAGAGTGGGGCAGGGGGTTGGGGAGTGAGCTCTGGGAGGGAGTTTGGGGGGCAGGAGGGGACTCAGGGCTGGGCAGGAGGTTGGGGTGCAGGAGGGGGTTTGGGATGTGGGCTCCAACTGGGTGTCACTTACCTTGGGTGGCTCCCAGAAGCAGCTGGCATGTCCAGCTCCTAGGCTCAGGGTTGGCCAGGCAGCTCTGTGCGCTGCCCCTGCGTGCAGGCACGTCCTTTGCAGCTCCCATTGGCTGCAATTCCTGACGGATGGGAGCTGCGGAATTGGAACTCGGTGGGGGGGCAGCATGCCAACCGGACTTTTAGCGGTCTATTAAAATCTCCAGATTGGTTTCAGTAGCCACCGGAAGATCAATTCTGATTCCGGGAGACTCCCAGCCAATCCAGGAGGGTTGGCAACCCTAATAATAGAATGAAAATATATATTTATATTTAAAGTGCTTTCATTCCTTTTTAAAAATTTATTTCCAGAAATATTTCTATTGGACATAAGTTTTGTAAAATATTGGTTTTACAAAACCTGAACTTTGGGTCATATTTGACCCACCAGTGCATACATTACAATTCTTTTCAAGGCCTCTGCATTCTGAAGACAAATAGTCCCAGGAAACACACTCTTAAATGCCCTTCACTTTTTCCATTCTTATTTCATCCCATTTCCTTGCATGGCCCATGTTTTACTTTAGACCCACTTTGCTATCTGCTACTTATTCCCCTTTCCTTAGCAGAATGTTTGGGCAGACATCTGGTTTTGCATCAAAGATATTTCACATATTCATAATTTTACAGTGGAACTTATGCGTCTTGCAACAAAATAGGCCATTCCCTGAATGCAATTTGTTGAAACGTGCAACTTGCGATAATTTCAACTCTTTTATCTGATTTATTTCCCTCCCCTGCCATGTGCATTTCCCCCCACTGTTATAGGTATGGTTTTCCCTGACTTTCTTTGCCTTTATCCCTACGGAGTATTACAGTGTGTAACACAAACATATTGTACTGTAGCAGTATTTGAGGTGCAGAATCCACTGTGAATATGTACTGATGGAAATAAAGAAGAAAAAGAATGGATGAGATCCTGGTTCCAATGAAGTCAATGAGAGTTTTGCCATTGACTTGAACAGGGCCATGATTTCATGCATTCTTTTTTGTGCAGTCAGCATACAGAAAATGACCTTTTCACCTGCTGTCTAATTCAAGTCATCAGCATGATCTAAATATGATGTTAAGAATCTGCTGTGGCTAAATGGTTTCCTTCCCAGCGTTTTTGAAAAAAATATAAACTCAAATAATGGCTAGAGAATCCCTTCTTATCTCCTTCCTCTTTAAATTTGAGTAATTTGTTAACAACGTTTCTGAATCCTGTTTTTGGAGAATTGTCTGACACAGAAGCTTTAAATCATTGTTTGGATTCCAAGCAGCTTGAAATGTTCCCTGCCTTGTTTTTTGTGTCTTCTCTTGAAATTGTAGCACTGCATTGTTTCTTTATTTGTTGATTATAATTTTGAGGATTTATTTATGAATTCATAACATCCAGGGCATATGTAAAATTATTGTAATTGGGGGCAAGTTGGTGTCTAGAGCAGAGCACTGAATTGCTTGTGAGAAATTACATAGAATTGTTTTTTAATTAAACATCTGAAAGCAAGATGCTGTGTTAATGCTAAATTAAGGTTGTACAACTTTTTTTTTTTTTTTGAGTCAGGAAATACACATGTGTAAGATTCCTCCAACAATGTTACTCAACCACATAACAGATATTGCTATTTTTCTTGTTAACTGTACAACTTAATTATTTAATTTAATGTTTTTGAAGGTGTATGATAAAATACACATGATGTGCTATGCGGCCAACTTAGTGTTGCTGTAGAAACTTTAAATTTTGTGTTTCCTGACTCTCTTGTTTTGGAACTTTGCATGAATGTAAAGGTGGATTTTTTGTATTTGTCCTTTTTAAAAACAAGCCAACCTTATACCACAAGTGTATGTTAAAATTGCTCTTGTTGTTTGTTAGTATGTAAAGATATTTCCAGTTAGGTTCTGACGTTGGGTTCTCATTATGATTGTATCATTATTTGTGTAGAGCCCAATCAAAAACCCAGCTAGGAACTCTGTTAACCTAGTGTAATAAACAGTTCCTGCCCCAATTTAGGTAAAACAGACACAACATTGAGGAACAAGATAGAATGCACATGCAGAAGGAAGTGAGTTACAGTTTGCAAACATCATGTTAGAGCCACAGTTATTTTTTCCAGGGGTAGATTTCTTCATTGTTTTTAAAATCTTTAGATGGAATTTTATTAAACTGGGATTATGTGAATAGAAGAAAAAGGAATAGAGAAGGGACAGAGGAAAACAAGAGGGCATTCAGCAGGGAAGGAAGGTGGGGAGCATGGAGAACCTGTGGAGTAAGCCTGAGCTGATGGGATTGTAGGGGAGGGAGCAACAGGGAAGCAAATGTCCACTCAGCACATGGAAATGTCCTGAGTCAAAACTGTGGAAATGTGGCTTGATGTGACATCACTGTTCCGCAATCCCTGCTTCTTGCCTTTGCTCCTGCTGGCTTGAGTTTCTGTAGCCCTTTGGGCTGGTTCTTCCTTGGAATTTCTTTGTTTGAGCCCACATGGCTAGGAGTAGCAAGGGGGAAGGAGCTGCCTGGGTCTTAGTATCTACAGTGTAGGGGGGAATCAATCCTGTATAGTTCTGGGAGTTCCCAGGGGAAGGAGTAATCCTGGTTGTGCTCCATATCCTCTTCATGCTTTTGAATCTCCTAAGGCTATTGCTTATGTTTGCCCTGCTGGCTAAAGAGTCTGTGTGGCTCTTGGGGCTGGCTCCTCCTTCCCTGAAATTCCTTTCTATATTAGGCTACATGGCTAGAGATAAAGAGGGATGCCTCAGGGCTGCGGAGAAAGAGGATGAGTTCCTCCCTGGCTCCTGTTCTGCTTTGGCTGCAGACAGTGTTTTCTGCAAGATTTGGTTAACAAAATAACATATCTAATTACATTATGCTGGCTGTATAGTTGCAGTGGGAAAAATAGAAATGTACATTGTTTCAAAGGATTATTTGACATTTTCAGTATATTTCAGAATGCAGGACGAATTTAGAGGCCTTAAAACTGGGGGAATGCATAACTTTTTCACACCTGCAGACATAGCGTTTCATGCCTTTAACATAGTGTGCATACTATGTTGTCGCAAATTGTTGGGAGACTTTTGATTTGTGAGTCTTTCACTGAAAAGTAACAAATAGTTACAAATAGTCCCTCCTGAAAACTGTACCCAGCAGGAGAGCAGCAACCCTTGTGCTGGCCCAGCCTTTTAGTACTAAAGCAAAAGGGATGTATAAAACGGTATGGGACTTAATTAGGCTCTGCTAAAATTTTAGCAGTTGCTCCATGAGCACATTCATATGTGACTCCTCAATTAGTTATCTTTATGTATTTTTACATTTTTTTCTCTCAAATCAAGCAAGGGCATGACTGAGTATTCGGACTATTTATCTGCACAATTTCAAATGTTAGGCATCAGGTCTGTGCGCAATAACCACGTCTTAAAATAAAAATGTGAAGTATTTATTTTTCATCTTTTCCAAACTATATTAACTCCCCTCTTCCCATCTGGATGAGCACATTTTCTTCAATTATGTCTGTCTTAGGTACTTCTATGATCTTCAGTAATGTAATATGAGTTCTTTAGCTTCACAATACCTCACATGAGGTAGGGAAGTAGTATTTTCCCACTTTGTAAATAGGAAGGAAATAAAAATTTGCAAACTTAGCTATAGCGTTCACTTGCCTCTGAAACTGTAATACTTTCCTGATTTATATTTCTGACATTCCATGTCAGATGAGTTTGATGGAAGTTACAAAATATGAAGTAATATCCAGCAAGAGAAAAAAAGGAAAACAAGGAAGGAAATGGAAAGAAACAGGAGGAAAAGAAAGATAGCAGATTTCTACCTTTTCATCCTAAGCACAAGAAAAGCAGGGAGAATAATTAATCTTGTCTGTGGGTTTCTGGGCACACCCTGTCTGTCAAATCTGTACCTCTAAAAGCATTATTAGATGAGATGGAATCATCTATAATGCTGTAGACTTTTTTGTGTGTGTGTGTTTGTATATTTAGAAAATGAGCGACTGCTTAACTGAAAAATTACAGGACTTGGAAATGATATTGGCTGCTGCAGAAGAGCCAGTCAAGTCCACACCAGCTTCTCAGTTAATAACTGTTATTAGAAGTAAAGATTTTGGTGCCGTAATAGGTGCTCTGAGTAAACCCTTTCGAGCTGCACGTGAAGGGCCTTGTAGCTTCTAATGTTGCTGATTGTGTTGCATGGAACTTGAGGATGTTCTGTCTACATATGTGATATGGCTAAAATAATTTATAGTTGTGTAGTGAACATCCATAGGGCACCGAGTTGTTAAAGGAAAAACAGATGCCACATCAAATATCAAGAAAATTCATTTATTTTGAACATCTCTGCTGGGGTAGAGAAGAATATCAAGGAAAATATAGGAGAGAAAGGTCCATTGTGGATAAGACACTATCATTTATTTAAGCTTTGAGAAATGAAGAAATATTTAGAATCATCTAATTTGTCTGTTGCACATAGAATGTTGGGTCTTTCCTGGGGGGTTCAGGAATACAGTTGGAGTGGATAAATAATCTAATAGTAACTTTGACAGTAGGAATGGAATATGGCAGCAAAATAGTAACTATTTTTCTCTGTGGTTTTAGTTGGGACAGAGTGGCCAAAGGGTAGAAAAATATGTATTATGAGAATTAGAGAATACGTATTTCCTCTGACATGGCTCACGACCCTGATGAGATGTCAAAGGCTATCCTATCTAAAAGCAGAAATCATATGAATTAAAGTTCATGTGGCTTTATTACATTTTGCTTGGGAGCGAAGAGAGATAAGGAGTGTCAGAAATTTTGAGTCCTGATCATGTTGTGCATAGGTTTTATAGCTTCTTTCTATGCGCTGTATTTGTCAAATTTAATCTTTCTGGATTCTTGTATCGGGCCCATCTCTCTGGTGTTTAAAATTATATGCCCAGCATATACTGATCAATGCTGTTATAAACAATGCTGTTATAAGACCCAAAGTATTTAAACATTCATATGTCTTTGTCATAGTAATAATGTATATTATTTGCACCGTGTGTGTGTGTGTGTGTATATATATAGAGAGAGAGAGAATGAATGCATTAAGCACATAATATTAATAATAGTTATATAGCCCAAATTGGCCTTTATCTTTTATAATTCTGTTCACTTGTGCTAACTATGCCATAATACCCTGCATTAGCTGAAGTAAGTTTTGGCTTAAGTAGATAGGAAAACTGTTGGGATCAGCATATAAATGTGTTCTCCTAGCAACAGGTAGTGAGTTTCTTTCACAGGCCAGTAGTGGAATGTCCCAAAGGGAAAGGACAAGATATGATTGTTCTACCCTGTTACAAACATAGGATGTATTTTCATGCACCAATACCTGGAATGCTAGTATCCAAAACAGAGATAAGGAAAGGAACTGAACAACAAGTTAAGGAGTTGTGATGAACTGATGGCTTGCCTTTTAGTGTCATGTAAAGAGATGTGTAACTGATAAAATTATCCTATAAATACTATACTAATGTATAAATAATGTACTAATGTATGGGAGCAATGTATACAAGAGCAAAACAAAATGAATGAGCATTGAAGTTCATCATGTGCGTTGTTAGTTCCATGAGGTTTTTTTTTTTTAATTTTGAATAAGCATTTTTTTTATCTTTTTGTTAGCATTTCTTTCATGGTTTAGGATTTGTAGGAAAAATGTGTTTTAGGCAGGACTTTGAGGCGGGAGAGTGATCTCTGGTGGAGCGGCGGGTGTGCTAGAGCGATCGGTCACATGGGACAGTGCATGGAGATCAGTGGAAGGACATGAAGTGAGTAATTATGTATGTGACTTCAGCAGAGTGAAAAAGGGAGCAGAAAGAGGAGGGGGGTGAGGATGAGGAGTTTGAATTTGATGCAGGAGACAAAGAAAGAAGCAAGTGAAAAGATTCAAAGGGGCTGGATGTGGTCATACCAATTTCTGTTGAGGTGAATATAAAGGTTTTTTGTTTGCATCAACAGGAAAATATTGACTGAGTGAAGGACAAAGTTAACTTATATCTCTCTAAGGACAATTGATCTTGATAGGAAGCCAATAAATGAATCAGTAAATCGATTCATTCAAAATCGATTTGACAGCGATATCACGGCATGTGGATACTGATAGCTTTTGGGGGAGGGATAGCTCAGTGGTTTGAGCATTGGCATGCTAAACCCATGGTTGTGAGATCAATCCCTGAGGGGGCCATTTAGGCCTCTGGGGCAAAAATTGGGGATTGGTCCTGCTTTGAGCAGGGGGTTGGATTAGATGACCACCTGAGGTCCCTTCCAACCCTGATATTCTATGATTGCTTATTCAGAAATGTGGAAATCTCTCCACTGTGACCTTGAATTTCAAAATCATAACTGCTTTTTCTTCAAAACTAAAATTCTGAAAGGGACACTATGCTTTAGGTCTTGGGTGGGGGAACAAAAAAAAAAAACAAAAACAAACCCACCCAAAAATTATCTGTCTTTTGATTGGTAAATAATCACTTTTCCTGTAGTCTGTCTGTGTAATCAGAGAAATACTCTTGCATATATTGTCTCAGGAAGGAAACAATTAAGAGAGAAATTCCCTCCTATACTTGTTTTTTGTCAGTCCAACAAAGGCTGATAGTAAAGTTAAAAGCAGTCAGCAAAGTTGAGGACACTTAACACAGTACTGGACTGAGAAACAGAAAGGACTTACATAGAGGGCTTCAGCCCTACAATAACTATATTATTATTATTTTAATTGTTTTTCCCATCTTTGAATTTTGGGATCCAGTCTACAGCAGCATTATTGGTGAGATGGGTCACCATGCTGGATTCTCCAGCTCCTCTTTAGGTCCCAATTCTAAGATGCTTATTATAAAAAATCACTGACTCGTGACAAGACCATGATCATAATAATGAGCTGTAATTGTTTCTCTTAGTAACAATAATAATTACCCTCTGAAAAGAATGAACAGCTGTCTTTTATTACTCAGAAATATAAAATGGAATGCCAGTCCAGCACAGGGCCCTGGAGAGGGAGTTTAATTTCAGTGGGGCTCTGTGCTGGTACAGAGGTTTACCCATACACTTCTCAGTGTAAGATGAGGACCTAAAATATTACAGATGACAAGTAATTTACTATTCTGATGGTTATATGCATTTTTAAAGTATCCTGCACCATGGGATTCTTCCACAAATGTCATATTATATAACACATGCCCCCCAGGAAGGATCATGGATCTCCTGACTTCTACATAGGATCTCATTAGAGGGGTCAGGCTTTGGTTTGTCAGGATCCTAAATTATCCAGTAGGAAAATTACTGCATTAAGAGTTGCATTAGGCTCAGCCTAATTTACACTGGAAACTGGTTCAACAGCTCTGCCTCCCCTCCCTTTGAGGAGTACCTGGAATTCTCTAATCTAAAGTGTTCTAGGTTCTGGTCAGTTAAGGATTTGCAAATGAGGTTTAGGACTTTCTACTAGACTCAGAACTCGATAGCCAGTGTGTGAAGTAAAGAAACTCATATTCAAGGTGGCTGAACAGAGATTAGATCCTGTTGATACATTGTGTAGTCAATTGCTTGATCACACTTTGGTTTGGTATGAAATATATTTAAAAGACCAATAACCAGTGCCATTCAGGTTTATTGCTAAAAGTCAATAATACTGTAGTATATGAAGAAAAGTTCAATAAGATACAAGTTTTTGGGAAGCAGTCTCATACAGTGTTGTTAAATTCACCTTATACAGAATATGTGCTCCTGAAGTTATACCCCTAAAACTGCTTTTTTTTTTTTTTTTAGTCATTTTGTTTACAGGTAAAAATGCTCTGTGTGTGTCATCTGAAACTAGAATCTTTCCACTTTGTTTTTCTGGTACCATGCTGTTACCCTTATCTCTGTGTTCTGCACACATGCATTCCATGTACCAAGGGGATGAAGGAACCCCCTTGGTTTGTACCAGCATAGAACACTCATGAATCTTCTCCTTTGCCTTTGGGACATTCCAGTCCTGGCCTGTGAAAGTAACTCCCTATCTGTTTCTATAGTAAACACCCATATGTTGTGATCCTGACAGTTTTCCTATTTACTTTTTCAGCTAATGCAAGGTATTGTGGCATATGTAGCATAAGTGAACAGAATTATAGAGAGACGTAGGCCAATTCAGGTTATGTAACTGCTAGAAATGTTATATAGATATATAAAATTCACACCACATATATTAATATACCTATCTTAGCCTAGCATATATGGGTCAACAATCCAAAAAGGCAAATTATTTGTTACAGGTAATGGAACCTATATCAGTCTCTTTAAACTGTAAACATTTTCTTAGATACAGCATTAATAACTGCACAAATGTGCATTATACCCAGAAAAGGTGGATATCTGACACAAGCAAAGGATTATTTATGACTAAGGTTTGAGCTCCCAAAATTCACACTGACAAGCGACAATTTCTTTGATTTCTTAAAAACCCCCGCAATCTTAAAGGGTAACAATGTTGCATTATATATTCATTCAGAAGGACCCCAAGCTCTTTACACTCTTTACCAGTGGATTTATAAACGAAACAGAGAACAACTTTGTCCATCACTTAAGTGTGTAGCCACCTGTGTGTGAAATACAACCACTATCTGAGTACATAGAAAACACACAGCAGATTTGGGCAGGATATGAAGATACTGTCTTATATAATTGGCTTTTAAGTGTAACTTTGAATGTCATCACCTGAACTAGAATTGTGCCAGGACACCGACTCGATTAGACAGTTACAATAAACTCATGTTACTCTTAAATAAAATGACTGCCAATTCAAAATGAGATAAATAATCTCCTCTTGGGGTTTGGACTAGACGACCTCCTGAGGTCCCTTCCAACTCTGAGTTTCTGTGATCAGAAGTGTGGTAGAGAGCACAGTGTGGGTTTTCCTTCCACTTTCTAATGCTCCAGAGCAGGAGGCAGTAGGTGTCTGTGCTGTCTCACTCCCAGAAGAAAAGGAGCAGCTATTGCTACAGGCAGTGCTCCATGCCCCAGAGGGTGAAATGAGGTTATAGCCATAGTTCCAACCTCCCTGTGCAGCAGAACTTCCATGTTGGGAGGATACAAACTATTTTTTTTCTCAAAAGTATAGCAAAGCTCAATAGGTGAGCCTACCTCCTCCAATGTCTCCAGAGTCATTACGTTTGGTCTTGATCTCTGGAGGCATAAAACCTCCAGCCACCTTTATGTAGGCAGTATGCCATCTCCTAGTGACCCCATTATGGTTCTTTTTCTAAGAACTATAACTAAGCCTTGAAGTTTATTTTATTTATTAATCCATTTATAATCCATGCAAAGCACTATGCTGTTATGCATATAAAACTAAAAGAAAATTGTTAATTAAAAATATGAAATAAAAAGGAAAGCTGTTTAGATAAGATCTTAACATTTTTGACACTGAGAAATAAAAAGAAAAGCATTTAACATTTGTGACATATAGATTTGTTTCAAATCATTTGGTTGTATTTCATTATTTTCTCTCAGTATAATTTAATATTTGCTCTCTATTGAATCAGGTAAATTTCAACAATATCAAAATGGTATAGATTATCTCATTTAGTGCCCTGCATTGCAGTTAGTGAATTTAATTGGTATGGCTGCTGTCTCCCCACACTGCTCTGCAACATTGTAATAAGAATATGAATTGGCTCATGGTTCTCTGGGGGAAGTTGGTATACAGTAATCTATTTTTAACCCATGTAATTAATTCATTATTGTAATTGGATATTCAGTTGTCTTGCTGCCTTTTTGAGATTTACCAATTGTCATGAAGTGCAAACTCCTGCTGTACATCTCACAAAGATAAGCACAAGTGTGTTAGGAATCAGCAAGTGGGAACATGATTAATTCTGGTTAGCCCCTACTTTTGTGTCCCAGTAATGTCACTTACAGCCAAGAATTGTGCAGTGTGGAGCCAAGAATTTTTCAGAGAACTAAAGAACAGAGGAAAGGATAAGCTGTCCTTGGTGCTGTAGTTACAGTATGTGAACTCCAAGGAATTAGTGAGCAAATTAGCAAGTTCTAGGCCTTAGTGACTTTGTATTAGGAGGAATTAAATAGATTAATGTCATGATCAAGAAGAACTGGTTGTCTTAGGCTTAATAAACAGCCATAGTTCAGACAAAAGACAGCTTCATTATAGTGTGTAGTATTTGTAGCTGTGTTGATCCCAGGATATTAGAGAGAGAAGGTGGGTGAGATATCTGTTATTGGACCAACTTCTGTTGGTGAGAGAGAGAGAGACGCTTTCAAGCTTGCACAGTGCTCTTCTTCAGGTCTTCCTAGAGCTCTGTGTAAGCTTGAAAGCTTGTCTCTCTCACCAACATAAGTTGGTTCAATAAAAGATATTACCTCACCCACCTTGTCTCTCTAGCTTCATTATACAGACTAACAGAACAAGCTAAAGATCTGTAGTAAAGATGAACGTCAGACTCTTGAGGACTCTGAGTTTATTACAACTATGTTCTCTTGAAATAAAAATGCCTAATGGCATGGGTCTGTGAGCTTAGAAAAAATCTTTAAAGGGTGTATTGGAAAAAGGAAAGGAAAATTATGTAGTGCCACACTGGGGAAGAAGAATGTATTTTGTGGCCCTGACTATACTCTCTTTCTCCTCTTTTAGGGGTAGGAGCCTGGCTTGTTGTGTGGGCTCTTGCCCCCTCTTCATTTTCTGTTGCCATTACATTTGTCTGTATTTATCAGGAGATTATGAATAATATAAACTATTGCAGGATTTGTTTCTCTGTACTGCTCTTCACTTATTATGAATCTTTATTGCACTTAACAACGTGTATTTTTGTTTTCTCCATTATTCCGGTGTGAATCTGAATTAACTCCTTCGTATCCAAAGGAATTATTACAGATTTGCACAGGTGTAACAGAAAGCAGTGAGTGTTTTATCCCAGTAATGTCATCTGCTGTTAAGGTTTAGTAGTAAAAACTCTGGGTCTCCTTCAGTAAGGATTAAAATGTAATGAAACACAGTTCATTTGGACTCTGAACTGCTGTAAGTACTAGATAAATGGTAGTAATGGGGTGCATCAAATAGAACAACAGTGAAAGCCACTTTGAGATAAAGTAAATTCTAATAATTATTTTCTGGGGATGGAAGAAGGTAACAAATGAAGATTAGACTTCATGTTAACACACACACACATCTGTTATTTGTCTAACATTCTAAGTTTCAAGCCAAATTCTGCCTATCTGTGTAATCTTGTTGATTTCAGCAAGGTTGCACTGATGTAACTGAAGATAGTAGCTTCTTAGTTTTACATATGCTACAATTTGTTTAAGAAAAGCTAAATCTACTTTGGAAGAAATCAAATTTGTTTGGCCACAGATTTCTCTTTCTTTGAAACCAAACAGCAGTGTGATGAGGAGTTTACCCCACACATGCTGTGAAAGTATTAATATGGCTCTGAGAGGCCAATTAATCTGCCTGCTTGCACCTGGAAGGTGGGCCTAGCTTAATTAGAAACAAAGTCCAGCTAGAGGAAATCAGGGCTTGTTTCCCTAAAGAACTGGGTGAGCCCAGTTGGGAGGAGGAAAGTTGGAGGTGAGGGAGTTCCCTTCCACTCTCTCTGAGGGTCTGCCTGGAAGTCTGAGGAAGAAAAAGGGGAGAAGACCAGACAAGGTTCTCTAGGGGCTAGCTAGAAGCCCAGTTGGAGCCTCCCTGAATACGTGACTGTGGGCCAGCCCCTGAATGATGTGGTGGATTGATGGACAGAAGAACAGTCTAAAGCAACAGAGGCATGCCTGAAATGAGGTGGATTGGATTTTGTATATATTACTTGAGTACTTTGATAAAGGACTCTTGGACCCAGAAGGGGTAGAACTCTGTAAAGTAGTCTGGCTAGAGGGACAGGGCACTCCTATGGCTGGAGTAGGCCAAAGGACAGTCTGGCAGGGAGGGGGAAAATTGAGGCAGAGCTGCCACAAAACCACATCTGGGCATAATGGGGTGGGTTGGGGTAGCAACTTGCTGCAGGCAGTTATGAAGTGAGGGAGACTGGCTGTAGAATTCCAGTGAGTCCTCTGCCACAGCAGAGAAGGTAGTGACATCCCTGCTCCTCTGTTGACTGGGAGTTAGGATTGACAGCCACCACATTTACAAGGTAATTTTATTAGATGATCCGTGGGTTGGATAGGATGATGATCCGTGGGTTGTTCTTCTTTTGCCTAGACTAGTGGGGACCTTATTTTACAGTAGCTCTGTCTACTCCTCACTCTCACACTCCAAACAAATACCCTCCTAATTCCCAGATATAAGGGCTTTGCGTGTTCGTTATTGTACATATAGCATGCCACCCTTTCTCTTGAATAAATTGACTGGCCGTGGAGCAAGTATTCCTGGCTTTGGGAGATTTTTATGCTTTGTTTAGAAGTTCACATTGGGCAGAGAAATAAAATTTCTAATGTTAAAAAAATAAACTTTCATTATTTGGCTAATCTGTTATTTATTTCTGTCTGTGCCTATCCTTTCTTTTCTTAAATGCAGATGGTGCCCTGAGGGTAGCTCTCTTTGTATTATGGAGTTACTCATTCAGAGCTCTTTCAGGGTAGAAGCACTCAGTTTCACTTTGCAGTGCTGAAAAGCATTATTCATAGACAAGCTACAGCTTAAAGAGAGATTACTCCATGGTATCATATTCATTCATAGAAAATGGGTGAGAATGTGCTAGAAACTATTTTCCAGTAGGAGGCTGCTAAATACTGTATTTACATTTCCCAGTTTTTTTCCTGTAGCCGGCTTTCCTCTCCCATTAGCCTCCAAATTCCTCCCAGGTGAGCATTCTAGGACTCATCCTTCCCATTAGTGGGTCAGCCAGTGGCTTAGGTCCTTAGGATATCTGAATGATCTTGAGAATGAAAGAGGATGTACGCTGATATAAAACAAATCAACCAGAAAGGACTATTCTTTCAGTTTCACTCCATGTATTTCTAAAGGTATTTTAAATTGCACTGGTCTGGGATTCATTATATATTCCATCCTGGATCATTGCCAAACAAGTACTTGTAGAGTATGAGATTAGTGCCATATTTCAAGCTTTCCAACATTAGAAATAATTTTGTCTCATGCAAGTTTCAGGATATCACACACATTTCACTGAGTTCACACACATTTTAATGGCCTTAGAACTGCTAGAACAAACTTTTAAGCTTTTATACTATCTGAAAGAAAGAATTCCAACCACATATAGCATCAGTCTTGAATTTTGATATTTTGTGAAATGTCAGCTAATTTTATAGGGAAATAAGCAAAAGGCTAATTAAGAATTTTATGATTTTAAACAGTGTGTGGCTGCTTATGTGTTGTTTAGTAGAGCCTCTGTTGTGGTAGGCCATGTACAAAAAAAGAACAAAATATGAAACCATGACTCAGAGCACAGGTTTTCAGAATGTTTATTGTGCTCTTGAGGGTTGATTTCAATAAAAGTTTAAGATTTAACTGGCACAATTGTTCCCTCTGCAGAGACGTCTGAAAGCTTGCTGGAGGCCCCTCATGCTGTTGCTGATAAGCTATTCCTGCAACAGACCCAGGAAATTAAATATAGAAAATATTAGACTTGATGGTGAGAAACCAGCACAGGGCTTTATCCAGTGCAAAATGTTTTCCAGGCCTTACACCTTTTCCAGGCATTACATCAGGACTCATGATCAGTGATATTACTTTAATGTAATATTGTTTTTTCATGCAGTATGAAAGTATTAAGCCAACCACAGCTGTATGAAAAATGCCACATACTGACATGGCAAACTTCTGAATATATAAGTTCAAATACAATATGGCAAAAGTTTCTTTTGCTTGTCATCTGGTTCATAATATTTAAGAAGCAATCTGGCTTGACATAAATGAGCTTTAATTTTTTAACACCTACAGTTTGATAAAAAAAAAAAGCTTTTAGGATGATCTAAATTATTAAAATACTTGATATGTTCTCATAAATGGAACAGTGTTAAAAGGATCAGTGTCAATCTGTACTGGGGGCAGGTGGGGGAGGAGATGGGGGAAGAAAAGGAGCCCCTGCCAGAAATCAAGGCCAGATCTCAACTTGTGCATATTATCAAAGATCTATTAAAGTCAATAGAACTCTGACTGTGTACGCCAGCTGAAAGGCTGGCCATGACTACTTAAAAATATCATCCCAGTCCTTACTCAGGTAAACCATTCACTAATTACAATGTAAATAGTCAATGGGAGTTTTGCTTGAGTAAGAACTCCCAAGATCAGGTCCATTGTTTGGCTCATCAGCAATGCTATCCTAACATATTGCGTAGATCATACTGACAGACAAACAAGCAAATGGTTAAAAGCCTATTTCTAATTTAGCTAAAATCCCATTTTAAAAAAAACAAACAAAAAACCTGGTGTGAAATCCTGGCCCTACTGAAGTCAACAAAACTCTCTTTGACCTTGAGAGGGCCAGGATTTTACCCCCAATGTTAAGGAACTTCCCATAAACCTTTTCTTGAAGTAGATGCACACAGAGAAGGGACTGCATGGATCGTGGAAGGAGTTATCTGGGTCAGTGATTTTTATTTGAATTTATACAAAGCATATTTTGCTTTTATTTTGAGTTACTTTTTTCTCACATAATTTGAAATCTCATTTATCTAGGATGTCAATAATGTTGCTCCCTCTGTTTAACTTGTTTCCACAACATTTTAGCTTTATCTTTTAGCCCTGGATTAATATTTTAACATTTGCTCCTCTTGTGCTTTATTTGCCTCCCGTTGATGCCTTAGAGTTGGAACGAGTTCTTCCTTATCTTCAAATAAGTATTTTGGGACATTTGTAACTTCTTGTGTTATTCTGTTGTTTTTAATGAGAAATTTGAACACCCACCGTCTTACTTTTGGTTTTGAAATATCTATTTTAGTGTTGAATTTTGCTGTTAGGACTATTCAATGTTTTAATCTTCCGATTATATATTTTTCCCCAGGCAAATTTGATCCTTAAAAACACTGAGGTTTAAATTTTTGAATGTGGTATAAATGTGATAAAATTATGCATTTTAAAAACAAAATAATGTGTATGAACAAGTGGATCAGAACATTTTAAGGGACGAGTTATTTTTGAGTTTGATAACCATAACTGTTAAAGAACAGTTAACTGGATTGTCTTGGACCTTGAAATTAAAAATCCTCAATTAACAGAACAAATTGAAAGTTAAAGAAGAGATATCAGAATTTTCATCTCAGAATGTTGCTTTGTTTGGTTTACAGAACTGTCCATTATGAAGGTGGTGCTGTGTCGATTCATGCTCGTTCCCTTTGGCGACTAGAGACTCTAAGAGTTGCGTAAGTAACAATATGCGAAGAAAATATATATACAATATAATCAAACTTGATTGGCTGTATGACTTCAGTCAGAGTAGGGTCAGTCTCTAAGTCAATAGCACAGTAGGTAAAAACTAGAAGCAAACATGAAAGCCCTGAGTCAGCAAGGTACTTAAGCGTGTACTTAACTTCAAGCACATGAATAGTTTCACTGTCTTCACTGGGACCACTTGTGCTTAAAGATAGGTGTGTGCTTAAATATGTTGCTGAATCACATCCAGGTTCTATTATTCTATTTTAATTTCAAATATTTGTGGTTTTATTTTCCCTTTTCCAGTCATTTATGGTTATGGACAGTTCCTGCGTGGTGGTCATATTCCAATAAGATTTTATGTTACTATGCTTTGCCCCCATAAATTTCTGATGCATTTTAAAAAGCCTCAAATAAACTGAAAAACTCGCACAAATACACACCCAGTTTTTTTGGCTTTCTTCTGGTTTACTCTGGTTCTTTAGTAATAGTTGTATTCAGGTTCTTTTGCTACCCAAATACACAGCACTGCTAAAAACTGTATTAAACAGTCACTTTTATGTTAAGATCCAAAATTATTAGACAGCCTGTATTGTAAAGGAAAACATCTGCAAAAGGATGATGTAAAGTTGGAGGGCTTGCTGAGAATTGTGCCTTATTTAGCTGTGACTGTAATATACAAGCATGCCTTAAAGTTTCACTAACAAGTATGCAGTTATGATAAAATCTGAAGTGACAAATTATCATTTTAGAGACAAAATGACAACAGCTGTGGGGAAATGTTACACTCTAATGATGCTGTTTAATGCGTGCATGTCATTTAAAGGGATGCTATTAAAAGACATTGAATATATATAAGGGGAATGGAAGGATTTCCCTCCACTCGCCTTTAGTTGCTTTCGGACTAAATTGTGCTTGAGCAACAGCAATGAAACCGTGCGAGAATCTCTGCCTTTTTATTTCCCAAACCTTTCTCTCCACGTGTTTCAGGGTAGTATTTTACCAACAATGTGTACCACCTGGCAAATAATGGAACAGGAACAGTGAGTTATGTTACGATTTGATTGCCTGTCAGTTATGCCATAAGACTATGTGTACAGACTGCAGGTTTAGAGAACTTGTCAGAAGAATCTGCAATACAAGTCAGCCCTGACAGGAGTAATCTTCTTTACAAGGAACATGACTGTTACTATCAAAATGTTAAACTTTTTTTTTTTTGGGTGGGACATAATTATTGCCAAATTTCAGATGTATTATTTTGTTAGCAAAGGTGTCAGCTTATAACTTTCCAGCTGGTGCTATATAGACAAATTTATGTGCATCAGTGATTAGAAGTAAATTTTGAACATATTGAATTGGACACATGATTTGTGACAAATCAGTCTAATCTGTATGTATGTTTGGTATTACTACTACACAACACTATATTGTGCAACACTTACATGTTTAACAAATAAAGACTAAAATCTGTTTCCTGTCCTGAAAATCTCTCTATCTAATGACTCAGACCTGCAAACACCACAATAAGTAGTGCGGATTAGTGAGAGTAAACCCAATATTTTACATTCTAGGACTCCAATCTTGTAGAGATTTATGCACATACCTAGCTTTGTCCCATAGAAGTCATGAGGCTACTTAGATTAATGTCTTTCCAGGCTTGGATTGTAAGCTTTTTTGCGGAGGCAAGGCTTGCTCTAGTAAGCATTTGAGTATACTACACAGTTTTGTGTGCAGATATGGTCACAGCGTTTCCTGGTACATTAGATGGAGTAACATAATATGCATGTGCATTCTTATTCATTCTTGAAACTTTCGGAAACGTTACTTGAATCTGGGAGTTTTTATGATTCAACATAGAGGAAATATACAACAGCCCAGGTTTATGTGTGTTTCCGCTGATATAAACCCTGGCACAGGCACCTGGATATTGAAAGTCCAGTAAGGAGGGAGGTTGTGATAACAGAAAGTGGACTCAGTATTTCCTCTGGGAAGAGAATAGGAGAGGAAGGCTTGGACAGAGCAAAAAGATGGCGTTTAGGCAAAGAATAATCAGAGGGGGAAGGATAGCATGGGCTATGACTAGAAAAGGAAAGATCAAGTGATGGATGGAAATGAGAGAAAGGCCTAAGTAATTGCAAGGAAAATACATTGGAATTGGAGTAGCTTAGTGTTTTTTTAATGGAATCTTGAGCTCTTGAAAGATCTTGTTTTATGCTATTCATCTTTTCTTTAGAAGAATATTTCTTAATAAGATTGGTTCTAAGACTATTATTGCTGTTGCTTCATAAATCAACACCCCCTCTTTTTTTTACAATTGTGCATGTCCTGTCACCTACCCATCACCTTTCCCCAGTCCTACTTCCTTTTCCCAATTTCTCTTTTTTCTTAAAATCACTGTCTTTCCTCCTCTCCACCCCACTACAACCTAGAACTTGTGCTCTGGCTGTCTAGCTTCCTCCCCCAGACTATGCTGATGGGATTTTCCATACAAAAGGCTTCTTGTTTTTGAATTCTCTTCACTAGCACAGAACCCCCTGAAGCATTGCACAGCTTTGGTTCCGTAGCCAGTCTCAATGTAAATTCACACCAGACTATTAGGAATCCTTTGTACAGAGCAGCTGGTGGTAGCGTTTATCATTGTTTTGCCCACAGTAGTCTGTGGGCTTGAGTCTGTTATGCTAAAGCCTCCTCAGAATATTCACTACCCAGAAGGCTTCCTTGACTGGTTAGAGCTAGTGTAAGGGCAGTGCACGCTCTGCTGCCATCTCTCCAGGGCAAATTGGAAGTGTGGTTGGAGTGCATTACATTTCAGCTATTCTCTTCTTCCTGTAGTCCACAGGGGCCATGTAGAGCAGAGTGTAAGTTAGAGCAGCCCTAGTCTGCTCTAAGGTAGGCTCCTGCATGGCTCCATAATGAGGAGTGCAGAGGTATTCAGCCATATTTGCCTTCCCTGGCCCAAGTGTTGCAACGTGACCACTGAGACTCAGGCCCTGGGTCTTTATATGGTTGAATGATGGAATCTTCATACCAGCTGACAGTTGTACGTATTGGATGTGTTTGGTAGTGGGTGCTCACCTTGCCATATAAAAGACTTAATGGGGGGGGAAGCATTTATGAGATATAAATCCTCCTTTCCTCCCCACCTAAAACTCCCACAGCAGAGTCCAACATTTTTACTGTCATTTAAAAAAATAAGTGTAGGTGACAGAAATAAACCCTATCTCTCTAGTGTGTTTTAAAACAACCAAGAACCTCCCCAATTTCTTTAAGAAAATGGAAGCCAAGAGGTTACTTATATTGTGAAAATGGCTGCCAAATGTGTTTTCAGGATTTACACAGACAGTATACCTAGTACTTATGAAGAGGTGCTTAAACAAATGGATATTTTTATTGCACAGATAATAGTCTAAATCTAAGTCTACAGTGATAATGACGTATGTGATGTGCCTTGAATAGGACCTAGGGAAAAACTTTTAATTTGTTTTGGCATTTTGTGCTTGGGCTCATTCTAAAAGTACATAAGAATTTATATAAAAACAAAAAGGGGCAGCAATGCAAGCTTCTGATATGTGGGATAATTTAGATTTAGTTGAAATAGAATATCTGTAGGTTCACCAATACCAGTCAGTGATATTTGACCCATACATGATGAGTTTGGGCTGTTTCAAACAAAATGGAATATTATTTATTTGTATTGTGGTAGTACCTAGGAGCCCCAGTCATGGACCAGGACCCCATTGTGCTAGGCACTGTACAAACACAGAACAAAAGAATGGTCCCTTCCCTCCCAAGCTTCCACTCTAAGTAAAGTTTGAGAGCTCCTATGAGAGAACACTGATGGAGGAGTACTTCAACATATTTGGAGTACAGCCAGGAGATTAGTACAGGAGGCTCAGTCTGAAGCAGGGAATTGGAACCCTGCTCTTTCTGTGCCTCAATTTGAAGTCCACTGTGAGTGGAACTCCAGGGTGGGAGCATCCCTTCTTCTTCCCCTTTGTCTCCTGCAGAATGTGAAGCATATGGGCAGGCTCTTGTTGACTGTTTTAGAATTATTTTGTGAGCACTGTATCTGAGGGCACAGACAGCTGAGCAGAGGAGTGATCTGGGAAGCTCAGTGAACTTAACTACAAGTGGATAAAATGTTGAAGTGAGGACCTGGTTGGTCTTGGCTCATACTTTGGAGCTGAGATCTCATCTCCTCTCCTGGATGCAATAGGGTGTCTGTAAAATCCTCTAGTTACTGAAATTCATCTGCGAATTATTTCTGTTTTTCTGTCAGTAAGCAGCCATTTCTGCAACATCTGAATTTTTTTTTTTTTGGTAACACAAGGGGACTAAACTTCCTCTCAAATATCCCACTGACAGCTCCCTTTCATTATACCTGAGAGGACTTCTCTTGAGCTATGGCAGAGTGGCACAAGGGAGAGTCACTGCATTTGCAGGTTTCAAGCCATTTGGATGGTATTTCCTATTGTCAGTGCAGAAAATACAGCTCAAAAAAGTAATCTTTTCTACCAGTGAAAAGATTTAAAAACAAACAAACAAACCTGTTAAACTGTACTGATGGTGTTCTTGGTTCTAGTCAAAGCCCCCTGTCTCCACTTCTTTGGGACTGGAAAAAGTCATAATTAATTTACCTTTTTCTTTTGTCATAATACTTTTTATTAACAGGTTAATTTAAACATGAGTTTATTTTACCTCTTGGGGTGATACCGTGTCAGAGAGCCAAAAAGTTGTAGCTTTTTCTGTTAATATTGTACTACGAAGGGTGGACTTTGACATTCTGTGCCAACACATTAAAATGATTTTGCAACTAATCTGAATTATAATGAATCTTTAAATATGTATGTTTGTTTGGTCCAGAACATTACATTTTAAACATTTTGTTTAAGAATCCTCCTTTGAACTTGCCTTATTAGGTGGAGTGGAAGCCACATTAGATGGGGACAGCTATTCAGACTAAGACATATAACAACTGGGAAATATTTAAGCCTCATGGATGACAAGAGTCTTCTTCTTATGGACAAAGAGAAAGCTGACGTGAAATCTACAGCGTTTTGTTTTCGGTCTTCCAAGGTACAAAACAAATGCAGCATTAATGTGCCTGGCGATGTTTGATTTTTCCTTTAATGAACATTCAAATACATTTAGGGAAAAAATAGAGAAATGAACGAAGTGAAGGTGCTACCAAACATCCAATTGCGTTTTTATCCCTGTGGGCCTCTTCTATTATTTGCTTCTGTGTTCAAGCTTTTAGATAGTCCAGACTCAATGCTGCACCTTAGGCTTTCTATGAACTGAATTATGTTTGTCCATTCCTTGTGGCATTTATACATCTTCCACTATAGGACTTAGCTGAATCCGTCCTATTTTTCTACCTTTTCACTATAAATAAGGAAATTCAGAATAGTAGAATTAATTCCAAAAAGCTATATTACATTATTTCCCTTGGATAGTGCTGCTTGATGGTTTTGTTACTCTGCTTACCCACTTTTGAAAAATAACCAGGTGTCTCTAACAATTTTTCTGGGAACTTCAGTAGTTCTTTCACTGTTTTTACTTCGTTTGGTGAGATGAGAGGCAGTTACATGATTGTTTCTTTTAAATTAAATGAAGAAATCCATTTTATTGAATTAAACAATTTATCTGTAAATCTAATCTACATTTAGGTTAGCTGAAATTATGTATTCAGCATTTTTGTTTAAAATTTTTTGTAGGTAATTCAAATTTTTTGTGTAGTGGGTGAACAGTTTAAAATGTGCTATGATTCAATTTGTGTTTGCAGTTGCAGCCTAATATCACTGAAAATTTTAGTTTTCCAAAATTAGTACTTTTGTTAGTTATCCTTTACAATGTTTGCTTTTTGTTACAAATTTTAACAATTGTATTAACATTTCTGTGGGAATTTTCCTTAGACATTGTATAATTTCTTCCATTTTACACTCAGGGTCATAAACAATAATCAGGCACCTGAAATTGGGTATATATTTTTTGTGTAATCTGGCATTGGGGATTTTTCATGGCTAGATCTGGTGGCTATAGTTTGGGTGCTCAGACAATGGCTTTCTCTCTCCCAATTAGAAAAACATAGTGAAAAAGAGTGCTGTGACAGTAGAATCCTCAGAGAGGGCAGGAAAAACAGTGAAATCCTGTTTATACAGAATTCTTAGGGGAATGCTCTAAAGCTTCAGATAAATGATGACGATTTGGGTGGAGGGGAAGCTAGCTTGTGGGCTTTGAAACAGTTACACTCTGGTTTGAGATCCTCCTCTCTGCTCTTGCCCCTTTTTGCCACTCTAGACATTTTACCCAGAGAAAGGGGTCCTGTGGTCTGATCCTGTATTCCTTACACGGGCAGAAATTCCATTAAATTTAGTAGAAGATACACCTGTGTGAAGGCTTCAGCCTAGGGAATGCTTCATGTGTCTTGATTCCTTAAAGTACTCTGCTTATTGAGGCATTTTAATCTTTGAGTTTCTAAGAATTTCTTGAGAGCTACTTCCTTTATTTTTAATCCAAGTGTTCAGTAAGATTGCATCAGTTGTTATGAATGCAGTGTTTAAAGTCTGGCTGGTAGTTAGCAGTGGCTTTTAAGCTATTATTTGAGAGGCAACCCAAGTTTTAGAATCTTTGGAAGCCTCAGGCCAAAACTTTGATAATCTGTTATGTTAAAGAAGAGCATTTATCATTATTACTGTTACTGAAGGGCAAGATTGTGGCCCATCTTGTGTGCTGGCTGAAGAGAGCAGTGGGGGCTTAACATGTTCTGTTGTGCTTGTGTTGACTATTACTGCTTTCTGGCAGCAGGGGGAAATTGGCTCCTCATATTTTACATCCCTCCCACTTCATGTAGGTGTGGGGGAAGGAGTCGTAACTAGGAAAAATCTGGAATCTGTCTCTCTAATTATAGTGGCACATTGGGAAGCATATGCTGCAGCTGGTATAGACCTGGCACAATTTACTCCTTCCCAGGAGCAGTGGGGTGAATACAAAGCAATTGTGACTCCCCTAGTCAGTCTCCTTCTTGGGCTGCTTCAGGGGCAGACCAACAACCTGCTGGAAAAGTCACATTGGGAAATGACCTCTGACTTGATGTTAATTTTGTGATCATCAAAGTCCATTTTAACTATAGACTGTGGAAGAGCTTGGGGAGAGACCATAGGGTGTCTGCACTTAATTGCTGAAAATGAATTCATTACACTTAGTTTGCAACTCAGAACTTGTTAAATTAGTGTCACGTTTTGCTGTGAAATAGAGTTGTCAGGCCTTAGATTTAGCAGTGGGGGAAAAATTAACTCAAAGTTTACAGATATCTTGCTCTATGGTAACAAACTTAAGTGTGGTCAAATCATAGCTATCCCCGAATGAGTTCTTTAGAGGAGGGAAGTCTGGAGTCTCTTTCCCCTGAATTGGAGAAAGCAGCTGAAATTTTGCTTTGTGCTCATGGGCCTGTAATACTAGTCAGCTCAGAAGGAATGTATTTGAGTAGGGCATGGCCTTGACTACCTCTACAGTGATGAAAATCAGCAGGAGGAATGTGTCAGGAGAGCCAACTACATTTTTCCTACAGGAGCAGCAAGTCCTGTTTACCCTCATTCCAGTGCTTCTTTGGTTATAATGCCTCCTTCCACACCGGCACCTCTGCAGGCAATAACTAACTGCAGGTGCAATTGAGAAAGCACTGTTATGGCTTGTGTCGTGAATTAAACACAATATGTATTGTGGGGCTATTTACAGTTTAGACATCAGGATCCAGTTTTGATTGGCAGAAGAAACTGAAAAAAATCAGAATATTCTCTTGTATTAATGTTCTTTAAACATCTTAGCAAAATAAAGAAATGTGATGTCCTAAACTTCATCACACATTAAATAGTTAGAATTTTAATTTGAAAATTGATATTGTGAACAACAAACAGCATTTTCACGTGGGAAGGATTATTTTCTGGGAAGTCAGGTTTTTGACCAATTATATATTTCAATAATAATGATCATTGTTAAATAAAACAGAACTAAAATGCATTAGGTTTTTAAGATAGTTTATTTCTTCTTTTAAATTTACAACCATTTCTCCTCTTCCTACACCCGGGCCACCAACATATGTGAGATACTTCCAAACCACTTAGTTATGATCCATATGTAAAGTTCACAGGCATTCAGATCAGTGGATTTGTTTTATGCCCATTTCTGTTATATACTGTATCTAAATTTTTGTCAGTTCCCTCTCTTTCTTTCTTTAATATTTCTCACAAATAATTGTTTGAGGTCAGTAATTCAAACCAATACTGATGCAGAATTCAGTATTCGTCAACTCTTTTATATGTATCTGTTTATGGGCTGCTGAATGCCATAACTGTATCCTTTAATGTAGCTTGGGAATATGCAACTATACTCTACTAACAGAGGATTACAGATTGAAGACTAATGGGAATTTCTCCTATTTCTTGTGTGAGGTTGATCAATATAGTAACTTTTAGCACCAGTTTGTGGAAGCTGTGGAATGGACATAGTCAAAGGGATAATCTCAAGTTTTCAGAGCGGGCACATTTTAAATAGTTTGTCCTGAGGTTTTAAAAATTCCTTTAAATAAATAAATAAATAAAGAAAGAAAGAATACGTTTGGGCCTTTTTCTGCTCACTGTTGTGTTTTATAAGGATCATTGGAGGGTCCTGGGAACAACATACCTAGGGCCACCCCTCCTTATATTTGTGTGCACATGCTGGCCTGAAGTGTGTTCAGTTTCAGCTTTGCCACTGTCACTGGTAAATGCTCTTGCAGAGCCAGGGGAGGACCATTCATGTGAGAGTTCTACATGAGGGCGGGGCACCTGACCAATGACAAATCAAGGAAGCTAACTATACACGTAGTCACAAGGCAAACAAACTGGGGAAAAAAGAGATTTTCTATTTGAGTTGTGGTAATCTTCAGTGGTGCTTGCTATAATAGCAAGAACAAATTTTTCAGTTGGAAATTTGATTTAGAAGTCGACTGAGGCTTTCTAAGGGTTTTTTCCAATCATAGCTCAAAAGAGAAATTAAAACTTCTATCTGCTAGAGTGCAAACTGAAGATGTAGCTAAAGAATGCTGTAATTGAAAATCTGCCATGGGAAAGAATAGGGAAATATACCCATCTGTCTATATCTAGATGCTTGAGGAGATGTTCTGGTTGCTGTTTTAAATTCCCCAGCTCTTTAAGGAGTCAGGTGTTTGTTTCTAAACAGACTTGATAAATCAGAAGGAGTTCTGTGGTTTATTAGTTAAATTGCTGGATTGTTGGCTTTAGCTACACAGCGTCTTACATCCAAGGACTGGATCTTAAACTCTGCCTTGTCAAATGCCATGTCCAAATGTGTAAGTGCCCCCATCAAAATGTATAAAACAATGATCAGCCTATAGTAATGAACTGAACTATTGAGTAATGACTCAGGTATTAATGTAAAACATAAGTTTAATATAATTTTGTCTCTTGAAATAATTTAAGCAAACAATTCTAATTGTCAATAAGGCTGATAGAATGTAGAGGTTATTGCACTATAGCACACAGCTGTCTAGGATTACTTCTAGCATTTTCTATAGAAGAATAAAAAACTAATTCATGTAAATGCCATTTTTTAATCCAATAATTGATCATGTAAAGTAGATTTATTTTAATATGCTGATTTTAAAATTGCTGCATTCCTAACCCATTGAAAATTCATTAGGGGGTACTTAGGTATAGAACACTGAATACTTGGAATCCCGAGAAGTGCTTGAAATATCCTCCTCAGGACATGCTAAACAAAATACAGATGCTGCAGCAGACAACCCTCATTTCAGGGAGGCTAAACACATACATAAAGGAGAATTGTAGTGGGATTCAGATTATTGAAATGCATGGGGGAACTAAAATACATTTGGATGATCAGAAGTTTGGTTACTCCACAGTCAATAGAACATTGGAGACATGTTGGCAGGTTCTTAGTAAAGGAGGTTTGAACAGTCTCATAGGCCCTGTTTCTGCAAACTGTTCCATGTGGATGTCCTTTTGGCTTCTGGGAGCAGAGTCTGCCAGAGTGGAACTATTTGCACAATTGCAGCCCTAAGTAAGTAAGCAAAACTGCCATAAAAATATGCCTTTTACAGTAGTTTAAATGTGAGGGATTTGTATATTGTAAATAAAACTTTAGCATTTTCTTTCTGTGCCTTGGAAAAATATCATTACATAATAAATATTCAACTTTATCATGTTTCTTCTTTCCATACAAAAGTCTCTTCTTTTCTCCCACTAACTTTTAAACAACACCCCCTGATTTTTGAGGGGGCTGAAATATGTCAATTTTAATAAAATGCTGCATTATGATACACTTGTGAGTATTATGCATTCAGTCTGACTCTCTTTAAAGGAGCTCAGGAAATCCATTAAAATGTCACTTGAAAACACAAGTCATACTGTAGCTTTTTATTCATTGACATCTGATAGAATGTCAATGTCGAAGGAATGCCACAAAAATTACAAAAAGAAAAGCAGTACTTGTGGCACCTTAGAGACTAACAAATTATTAGAGCATAAGCTTATTATAAATTTATTATAATTTATTATTATTATTTATTCTAATTTATAATTTATTATTTATTTATTATAATTATTATAAATTTATTAGAGCATAAGTGAGCTGTAGCTCACGAAAGCTTATGCTCTAATAAATTTGTTAGTCTCTAAGGTGCCACAAGTACTCCTTTTCTTTTTGCGAATACAGACTAACACGGCTGCTACTCTGAAACAAAAATTACAGGAAGGGGATGATGATAAAGGGTAAAATTCCAAGAGCAAAACTTAATTATGTGAATCTTTAGTATGCTTATTGCACAGGCACTATATAGAAATATTGAAGTAAAACACACTTTCAAGTCTAAGTAGGTTGAATCATGCACATTCAACACTGATATTAAGATACAATTATGTTACATTAGCCTTTAAAAGTACAAGGTGGTATGCACAGAAAAAGACCTGTATTTATGATGATTTCCTTTTGGGGAGAGTTGTTCACAAGGCTCAATTTTGGAAGATTCTGTTAGAATTGTTCAAACTAAAATTGTCCAGTTAAGATAGGTTTATGGTTGCTTTACTTCACTGGAGTGGAGCATACCAGTGAATTCGGTTCTTTGTATTCTGATTTAATGAATGGAGTGTGAAGAATTCTGAACTTTAGCGTGCTTTAGAAGTTGGTGTGCTGACAATGTCGCAAGTGTGATTTCAGTACAGTGGAGATATAACTATGCAGAGCTCTTGCTTTATAACTGTAATAAAATTAATCACACTGGGGAAAATGTCCAGTTGGGGGAAGGGGGAAAGAGGGAAATAGCATGTGATCATGTAATTAAGGGCTGTATCATTACAGATAAAGTGGCATGGGGTCCTTCATAATGTGGAGACTGTCCCAGCAGGCATCATACCACTACCAAATCATAGTGTGATAATTTCAGCCTTTTCTCAGACAGCGATGAACTGGTTTATATTAGATCATATGATGAGTCCTCTGAACCTGTTTAAACTGTCTGCGTATGTATTACCAGGAAGGCATCGTCCTGCTCTGACTTTCCCTGGAGCACCCTGCAGTTTCCTCTTACCCTCATGTGCAGCCCAGCGCACAACAGCCTTCTCTCTGCCATGCTACTTCTGCTTTCCCCATGCCCATGCCTCCTCTCACATCTCCTCCTTTCCATCTACCACAGTCCATCCTTCACTCCCAGCTTTCCTAGCCTCTATATTCTTCACACAACATCATGCTGTCTATAGAATTCAAAATACTATAAAATTGATATAGGCATGACCTATATGAGACAATAGCTGATGGTCCCAAAGTGCCTTGTAACACTGGTAACAATTATGGAAAGAGTTAAGCTGAATGTGTTTCAGTTCATTCTAAACAAAAACTTGACTTGTTTGTTAGTTGCCAAGGAAAGTTCTTTGGATTGAGGTGGGGACTGAGATCCTGCTTTTCACATTGTCAGCATGCAACCTTATACAGTAAGTGAATGAATTTGTTAGTCTCTAATGTGCCACAAGTACTCCTTTTCTTTTTGCGAATATAGACTAACACGGCTGCTACTCTGAAATAAGTGAATGATGTTAACCATTTTTGTAGCTTCCACTCCCCCTCAGATATGTTCTAGCCGTGTCTTTATTCTCTATAACAATTGGATATTTGTTAAAGAAAGTACTGAATATTTTAATTTAAACTTTCCGTTCCCTTTCCATATATATCATGTTAAGATGATACTTTACAGAGTACATTTATTAATACACATTTTGAATTAACAAAACAATGCAGTGAGTGTTATAATAACCTATGTTAGTAGGGACAAATGTAAATATGTTTTTTCTACCATAGTTACCCATGTTCAGTGGAGCCCTGTCCTCTTTATAATACTGATTTTATCTGTTTCTGGACATCAGAACCTGAGATGGCCACTCTTTCAAATTGTATTTTTGTTAGAAGTTTTCCACCTTTTGTCCGCAGGAGAGAGACAAAAACTTCCTATGCTTAAAGTTTGTAATAAAGTCTTAGAGAAGCCAAACTGAAAAAGACAGTCTTAGACTGTGGAAGTACAGCATACTAACATGGATAAATGCCTCTAGTTAAAAAAGACTAGTGCTTTTTGGTAATTCAGAAGCTTGAAAACAGCTTTTCATTTGTTCAAGTAACAGTGGGATCTAATGTGGTGATTACTGCATCAGTATTTGCACACAACTTGCTACCTTGCCTGCTGTGTGGAGAAAGGGGTTTCCAATGCCAGAACTTGCACCTTTAAAGCCTTCCGCCCTTACATTCCAAGGGGGTGGATCAGGGCTGCAAACTTGACCAACACCACCTTTTTACAGCAAGTTCTGACCTTGTTTTCCCCTCACCCCCACTGCCATAAAGCACTACTGCCTTCCTCCAGCAAGCCTGAACAACGCCCCCCATGCTTACAGTGCAGGGCAGTCATTTGTTCAAGTAACAATGGGACCTAATGTGGTGATTCTTGCATCAGTATTTGCACACAGCTTCCTATTATAAAAGCTTTTGCATTTTTACATTTTTGTTATCTCCACGTATTTGTATTACATTTTAAAATAATGTAATGTAATACAACACTAAGAGAAATGATATGATAATATATCTATAGCAAACACCCATGAATTAATTGTGAGCTAAAAGTATATTTCTACAATCAGTATCAGATGCATGAACAAATCAACTATTACAATATATCAAATAATTGGCTGGAGGAAGAAAAGAATTTAAATCACCCCAGATTTGGAGATTGTTTTTCTCTTTAATTCAAGACAAACATCTCTTGACAGCCTTCACTATCAAACTGCCTCCCCAGTCTGTTGTTGTTGCTATACTAGAACCATTCTAGTCATTCCCAAAGCGTTGGTGTGAAAGGGTGGAACAGCCAAGAGAAGGTTAACAGCTACCAGACTGTCACATGACTCTGCAGGGGACTGAAGGAAGGGGCAGGTCCTCTTTGTAGCTGAGCAGGGTTAGGGAAAGACCTTTGGAGACTGCAGCTGGTGTTGGTCAGGGGAATCACTTTGTTGTGTGTTACTTCGTGTTTTTGTGTTTAAATAATACATTGTGCCCGCCAGCTTACACTTGGTGGAAAATACATACAAACAGTTACTATAGCCCGAAGACAGAAATAGATAGGGAGGCCCTATTGAAATGGCTGGGGAAATGATGTCAACCACTATAGTAGCTGCAGCAGCTCTTAGTACAGAAGCAACAACACAACAAGCACAAACAGCAACAATAACCTCAACTGCAGCAGCAGCAGCAGTTTCTGCTCTAACTGCTGGGTCAGGATGGCTGGAACTCTCAGATGAGGGAGATGCCTTGGTTACTTCTGTATCGGGAGGATTTCTTCACTAAGATGGGGCTGGAGGACAATCCTGAGGCCTCCCTGGAGATCTTTGAACAGGGGGCAGGTGCCACCAATAGCCCTAAGGTGTGTGGGCCATCAAAAGAAACCCTGTCCTTGACAGGGAAGGCTCAGACTGCACATGGTGCTATGGAGGAGACCTCCCCAAAGGCCTATGGAGCACTGAATGCAGGCATGTGGACTATTTGGGGCCAGCAAAGAAGGATATTTTTGCCAGTTATGATTGGAAGAATTTATCCCAGACTTTTGGCTTTGAGCAGAAGCTCAACAGTTACGGGATTTCTGTTCTTGCTAGTTAAAGCCCAAGGTATGTTCCCCACAGAAAATTGCGGAGATGGTGGTGCAGGAGCAGTTTTGTCATAGGCTACCAGGTAACCTGCCTGGAGGAGGCAGTATACCTTATCGAGAAATTCCTCAAGGCAGAACTGGACTGTGGGACTATTAAGAGACCTTTTGAAACAGGCTCCTTCCTTGAGACTGAGGCTAGCAGTGGCTGGGGCTATGAGGGGATAGCCAGAGGTAACAAAACTGCAAGTGGAAGGGCTCCCACTGGGCTGCAGGGCCTACTTACAATTCGCCAGGTCAAGACTGGGGCAGACCGTGGCTCATGGCTGGAAATGAGGGACCGGTGGTATGTAACCTATCAGTTAAATCAGCCTCTATCAGATTATTGGAGGGTAGCTAATGTAATGCTGATTTTATTTTTAAAAAGGCTTCAGAGGCAGTCCCGACAATTTCAGGCCAGTAAACCTAACTTCGGCACTAGGCAAATTGGTTGAAACTATAGTAAAGAGCAGAATTATCAGACACACAGATGAACACGATATGTTGGGGAAGAATCAACACATCTTTTCTAAAGGGAATTCATTCCCTACCAATGTATTAGAATTCTTTGAGGGAATCATCAAGCATGTGAACAAGGGGTTCCAACTGATATAATGTATTTAATTGGGCTTGCACCTTTTCTTACTTTAGGAAAAATTGGATATAGGGATGAAAAAAGAGGTTGATGGAATGGGAGCACCTGAAATAAAGTATGGTGACTCAGTATGCTACATACAACATGCAGACACAGGCCTGTGGCTCACGTACCAGTCTGTGGATGCAAAGTCTGTAAGAATGGGATCTGTGCAACGCAAGGTAAGACTGTGAGTAAGGATACATTTCATTCACTCACAACTGTGTGCAACATGGGAAAAATGTGAAGAAAATCAAAGGCTGCTGTTAATTTCTACATCTCCAATATTTTAAGCCTTCCTTTCTATTAAATATTAGGAGTTGTCTTCACTGCAAAATAAAATAAAAGTGTGGTCTTAATTTAGGTTAAAATAGCAGTGAAGACAGAGCAGTTTGGCTCCCCTATAGGCTTTTAACTCGAGCTGCTAACCTGTGTTGAAAGTCAAATCTTCACTGTTTTAGCCTGTGTAAGCTCCATAGGGTTAGCTAACCTGAGTTAAGAAGACATCATTTCTTGCAATGAAGATCTATCCTGAAGTTTCTGTAGTCATGTCTTGAAAATCAAGATGGCAGCTTGCATCAATTCCTTAAATTAAAAACTAAATCCAACTACTCCTGTTAGTCTACAGCTGTTAGCTTACAAATGTTCTTGAAATTGATAGTGCTCAAAGGAAAGCTGCTTGGCTCATTGCAGGAAAGAACCATATAACAGTTTGAGAATGCTAACAGTACCATGTAGAATTCTGTTCTCCAGTCGTCAATAGTTGTAGTTGAGAAAGCACTTGAATTCAACATCTGTGCTTTCAGGTGTGGGCAGTGTTTTGAAAATATTACCTTTTGTGCAGAAATTTTTGATTCTTATTTTCAGTCCAGAGGTGTATTTTTTTCCCTAAAATATGATGATTCTATTTGTGGTTATCAGAGCATTGAAAAGGGTGAAAAAAGGTGCTTTTCACTCTTGAGCCATGTTTCAGATGCTATATTTGCACATGTTTTTTTATTTTTAAATTTCTAACATGGCATGACATTAATTCTTAATGAAGAAAATGCCTGAGATAAAATAAACTCTGTGTTCACTGTGAATGTTTGTCTGAAATATCAATTTATTTGAATGAGTTCATCAGATAAAAGGAACCAGCCGTTCGCCTTTCTGTGTTTAAATTTATCTTTCAATATTTAAAAAGTAAGGCGGCAACAACAACAATGTAATATTATGATTAAGATTTTACACTCACACACACTCAGGAAATTTGAAGTTATAATTTGCACAGCAACTTGGACATGATCCAAAATGCATTGAACTCAGTAGAAAGACTGCTACTGAAATCAGTGGGCATTGGATCAGGCCTACAGCAGCCAAGTAATGGGAAACAATAACTTTGATTTTTTATTCTTGTGCATGGAAAATGTTAAGCACAACAGTGCATTGAAGTTGTTTTCTCATATGATCAACATAAACACAGCTCTGTTAAGAAAAGTGTTTGCTTTATGTATGTTGTTAGTATGTATAACATTTTTTTTCATGAAAAGTATCCCCAAACATTTACAGTAGAACATAGGTGGTGTTTAAGAATATGTTAACTGACATCGTTTAATACACTAGGTTTAATATCTTTAAAAACATAGTAGCTAGTCATGATCAAATCTAGGCTTTTCTCTAGTGATCCAAGGTGTACTAAGAAAGAGGGCCAGTAAAAGGGTTGGCATCTGGGGTCAGCGAAGAGCCCATTTCTGGACGTGGCTGAATTTTAGAAGGTTTTATGTGCAGGTGGATAAGGAGAAAGCTGATGTTCAGCGTAGTTCTTATGTTTCCCATTCCTAATTTATTCCCATATATTTACTTTCCTATGAAGGTAAAGCCATATACGTTCCAGATATGACCTTAATATGGAAAACGCTGACTTCTGATGGCTTTGTAAGTAAGCCTTTCAGAAGTGGTAGTACTAAAATTGTCATGGAACTGGACATGCTTTAATTAATACCAGGGTATAACTCGGTACCAGGCAGTAAAATACAGGCTAATCTGATTTTGATTAACTTTGGTTTCTCTGTGTGTATTTTTGTATTTACTCCACACCTCCCCTCTTGCTACATATTTTACAAATAAGGAACATGGAACTTCCTTATGTTTTTCTTTACAATGGCGGGTCTTTGTCTTTGTATTGAAGGCTATAATGCACCATGAAGGCCACATGGATGATGGTTTGACCTTGTCCAGATCTCAGCATGAAGAATCCCATACAGCACGAGTCATCCGTAGTACAGTCTTCCTTTTCAACAGGTTTATAAGGTATGTTTTACTGTGGTCCTTTTTTGTCGTCCTTTTCCTTTCTCATGTCCACCCCAAATGATCATTGACATCATGGTGAGCAATTTAGCTTTGCAAAAAAAAAATAGACCAATATTTGTAATAATAGGCCTTGTAATTCTTTATCAACAATAAGCAAAGGGGAATCTGCAGAAGAATTACAGTCCATTTATTTTCTCCATTTCTGATCTTCCCTTCTCTTTCAACCTTGATATAAATTTATAAACATGAACGTTGACATTAAGATTCAAGCTAAACATAAAAGAAAAATTTCACCTGCCAGAATTTGTGTGGCTATCGAGCAGGCCATGAGGTGCTTTATTTTCTAACTACAGTTAAAATGTGATAATATAATATCAACAAACAAATTGATGCTTTTGCCTGGAAAAATGAAAGAGTAGTGTTGTTGCATAAAATAGTAGCAGTACAGTACAATAACTGTTGTAGATGGGCACCAATTATTGCAATCATCCTTCCTGCTTAGAGCTTTTTATGATTTTATTTGTTCTGATTGTGGGTAATAAAATATTGAGTGCGACTGCAGTTTGGCTGATATGTTATATATTATTCTTATTGCCTTATGACCAAACTAAGTGATTTTTAATCAACACTAGAGAGTGAAGTCATAAGCTTGCTGTTATCTAAACAATGGCCTTCAAAATCATTTTGTGAAGACACGAAAGAAAAATAGAAAAATCAGTTTATCATCATATATATTTGGTGTCACAAAATATAAGTTTTATTCTTATTTCTCCACTAAAATCTCATTTTACATAGTTTGCCAGGTGTCCAGACTGCCTTATGCTGGTTAAAAATAAAGCTGGAACAAGCAAAGCACTTTCGTCTTCAGACCTTGGGTTGTGGGCATGAATGTACATTCCTTCATGGTATATTTGCAGCTGCTAATGTCCTTAGTAGGCTACGCCAGGATCACACCAGAGCCATGTCCTCATCTGCATTGCAAGATATCTGCCTTCGCTGCCTCGTTACCTATGAGCTCCTTACATAGTTATGTAAGGTTAAGCAGGATATAGCCCTTTCTAGCACACTATTTAACTGGAGATGTCATTTTTCAAATTCAAAAATGTTTAATTTAATTCCATTGCTTTTCTCCTCCTCCTTGTCTTGCTTGCCTTGTGTATCATTTTACTTTGCAAACTTAGGCCCAGTTCCAGTAATGCTCTTAAGTAATGCTTAAATTTACCTTTATGAGTAGCTCCAGAAGAAGTCAAAGGACCTACTCGTGTGAAAATTTAATCATGAGCTTGAGTGCTTTGCTAGATCATGGCTTAAGTTCTTACTCTTTGCTGTATTGTGAAATTTCAAACCTGGACAAATATGGATTTACAAATAAAACCTTTTGAGTTTTTTGGAAATGTAGGAGGGGTTCTGCAAAAACATTTTAGAACTTTTTGGGAAATGTTTTTAAGAGAACATATCCCTCTCCCTCCTCCGTCTTAAAATAATCCAAAGAATTGGAATTCTAGAACCATTAGAATAGTCATGATTTCTGCCATCTCCGCCTACCATTTATATCTTTTAAAAAGCTTTTATTTTTATTTCTTTGTAATCTCAATATTTTGCTGTAAATGTTTTCTTCTGAAAAACCTGAATCCTCCTCCTACCCATCACACCATTAGATCATTATTTTACCGAGTTTTCTCCTTTCCACTATGCTCCCTTTGTTTGCTTTTTTGTCTTTTATGTTGTTATTATTTGTTTCTCTAATATCTTGGAGTGTATAAAAATTGTTTTATCAATTAATATTTTGGCCTGCTGAGAATGAGAGAATTGTAGGCAACTCAGCATAGTAAACTTTCCCACTCTGAACCCTCTCTTAAATGGCACTGGTAAGAGCCTAATTCCTGAACCTCTTTGTTAACTCAATAGCTCAGAAAAGGACATTCTTGTATTGATTCTGACTGTAGCTGGAAGTAGCAAAATAATCAGTGAGTCTCATGCTACTCCCTTCCCAAAGCCAAAAGAGAGCTGAGATACTGGTTTCAAGTGTGTCTGGCCTGGATCCATGTTCACCCATAATATATAGATATGCTAAATTTATTGAAAACGTAAATCTCCATTTACTCATGTTGTGACAGGCAGAAGTGCCTGCTAGAAGAGTTGCTTATTATGTGACATTCAAAATAAAGAATGAAGAGTATGAAGAATAAAGAGTAAAGCCCTTGATAGTTTTTTTTTTTTTGTGAGGGCTCTCTTAGAAGCTCCTAAGAATACTATACAGGAAAAAGTGAGAGAAAAAGTATTGTTATGGTAACAATTTAAAAAATGTAGGTAACGCTGAAGAAGAGAAATTATGTAGAAATACAAGTGGCATCCATATTTCTATTCTAACAACCCAGTTTTAGCATGATGGTATTCTAAGAAGCACAAATTGAATTAGATCGTATTTCAAAGCATTGTTTACGAATTTCTTTGAAGGAGCATCTTTCTTAGATTTCTTTTGGAAATGATTATGAGAATTCACCATCTTTGTGTATGTTGACATACTTTATTGTACTGTGCAGTAAATTGATTGTGTGCTATTTATTGAGATTTTGTTTTTGTAGCTTGGTTCTTTGTAGCTCACCCAGGTAAGTAAAACCATAAATTACTGTTTTGTCTGAAAATACTGTAGTGTATTGACTTTGAATAAGAGGTTGCAAAAAGGATAAAGAACTATGTTAGTTATTTCTGCCTGAGAGTTTCACATTGTAAAATAAATCATGTCATAGTCCCAACAAGTTCAACAAGTTGCTTAAAGATGTCCCCATCTTTGACCCTATGAGCAATCCCCTTGACTTCAATGGCACTGCTCACATGCTGAAAGTTGGGTACATTCTGAAGAATCTTGCTGACTCGAGGCCTGGGACCTCAATAGTTGGTGACCTTAATAGAAAGATTATTGCATAGGGCCCAATCCTGCTCCTGCTGAAGTCAATTACAAAGCTCACTTCAAAGGAAGGAGGAGCAGGGCCATAATAAGTGTTAGTTATGTTTTTGAGTCATTTACTGTAACTGAGATCCTTCTTTCTTCATTGGTAACTATTCCTCCTGCTCCTACAGTGATTCCTTCAGAATGTTTTCTAGTTCTAGCTCTTCATTTAGCGTGCAAGTGACCTGATAACACAGAAACACTCTGAGCAGGTGTAAAAGTTGTGTTTCCTTTGTTTTGTCCATGGTATTTCCTTCATCACTCCAAATATGAAGGTGAAACATCTATTCTGGTTATTTAAAAAAGCTGAATGGAACTGATATAAGTCTCCTTTACCAACTCTCTTTTCGCAATGCATTTGACTTATTGTTGGCGAGGAGGAAGCACTGAGAGGACAGTCTTAGAGCAGAGAACACAGGTCTGATTTTAAAGCAGTGAAGAGAAAAAAAGACAATGACAAATCAATTCATTCTCAAAACTTAGAGAAGTATTTGCAACTCATTTTAGGGGCCTTGATGCTCTCAACAAGAAAGTGAAGTCTTCCACAGTTGACTTTCCCATTGAGTCAGTCAGTCTGAGCCTTCAGGACTTGATCGGCTACTTCCACCCGCCAGATGAACATTTAAAACATGAAGATAAACAGAACAGGCTAAGAGCCCTGAAGAATCGACAAAATCTCTTCCAGGAAGAGGTAGAATTTTTTCTTTACATTGTTACTGTACTTCCCATGTTGTGTACGCCAGTAGGGTTTTTACCTGGTTTGACCTAACAATAACGTTATAGGTAGCTGGGTGTTTTGTGGGAAACCCAGGTTTAGGAGTAACCATAGGGCTCAGTATGGTAGAGGGGACACCTTCAATTTTGAAAATAGCTTTTGGGAGGACATTTTGATATTAAACTATCTGCACTAATAGCATCATTTTGAAAATCTAATTTCTTTTTGTAAGTTTCATGGTTGATTCATGTAACTGGCAATCTGTAATGCTCAGCCTAGTTTTATAAATTTCTGTTGCAGTACATCAATTGTCAGAATCTAATCTGATAAATCATTTCAGTAATTTTTTAAAATTTTTAAAATTTATTTTTATTTTGAGATGGCTGCACATCTGATACTAGTTTTGCTTATGTGGGATATCCATTAGTTTTTTTGGGTCTGCTCCTGCCTGTTATCTGTACTTATTTGGATTTTTTGGATGGGAAATTAAAGGTTTTATTTCCTTTCCCTTTTTAAAAAAAATACAATTTTCTGAACATGAGAATTACTAAGGATAATTCAGGATCCCTGAATTATGATCTTATGTTCTCCCCTCAAATGTAATTAGTAATTACTGTCATAAAAGACTCATTAGCTCCCTCTCTTTGTACTGGATTATGCCCTGATGCAACAACGTACTTAAGCATGTGCCTTAGTTTAAGCATGAGAGTTATCCCACTTACTTCACTGGTGCTGTTAGTAATTGATCTTGGAACTCAGGTATTTAATTTCACTTTGGAAGACTCATAGAGCAAATATGCTAGTAACAAAGCACTGTAAAAATTCTTCAGCATTTTCCTTAATAACTTCCCCCAGAGATAGCTGGCTGCATCTGCTACATATCTACTTTGTGTTTTACATTTATTTTTCTTTTTTGTCATGTATCTTTTTTTCTTGTCATCTTTTAATCTACATTGACATCTTTGAACTGAAGAGATACTTTCTTCTTTGAAAACCTGAACTTTTTATTTCTAGGGTATGATCAACCTTGTCCTTGAATGCATTGATCGCTTGCACGTGTACAGCAGTGCAGTCCATTTTGCTGACGTAGCTGGGAAGGAAGCAGGAGAGACTTGGAAATCTATTCTAAATTTTTTGTATGAATTACTAGGTAAGACCTATTATGGTTGTCTGAGATTTTTTGACAGCAAACTAATCTATTCAGGTGAAATGGAAATCTGAAACCAAAGACTATTGAAATTATCTAGGGACTATATTGGAGAAGACCTTTCATTTCAGTGAGTGTGGAAGAATAGTTATGAATAAAATGAAGTGAGTATGTCTTGATTAAAGTAAATGGATATCTTGACAAATACATGATTTTTGCATTTGTATCTTGCACATTGTTGGGAAAAAATATTTATATTGTAGTGTTGCCTAGAGGTCTCAGTCAACATTGTCAGGTTCTGTATAAACACGCATAAAGGTACAGTCTCTGAGTGGGGAGTGCTGTTTTCTGGATGATATAAAACTAAGATCTTGACTACCTGTGATCATTAAAGTTCCCATTACCTTCTTTGTAAGGGTCTTGGTGTCCTGGCCAAACTTTCACTTATGTAGTAGCTTTCTGTTTCCTGAACATTTATCCCAATAATTTCAATTGGATACAGTATTCTTCACTTTCTGTTCTGTTACTATATGCTGCTCCTGTTGACTGATTTTCATCCCAGAGGTGGCTGCTCTTCAGTTGTGGGCAAAATGACTATATAAAAATAAATCCTTCACTTCTAAACCAATGGAATAAACTTCAAAATCATCATAATAAACTGCATTTATTTTGCTATATTTTCTTGCCTCACCCATACTCTGCCAGAACTAATTGAACATTTCTTACCCTCTGAGCAGCTTTCAAATAGATGCCATTTTCTTCAAATAAAACAGACAAAACCTGCCACAGGACTGTTCCATTCTTTCCCTCACAATGTGGATCAGATAAAAGCAGAGATTTTGTTATATGAAATCATGTTGCGTTATATGTAGACCAGCACTGGAGGGGGATGTTGCACACACTTTGCCAGTGGGTTTCAGATATTTGCTGGCCATAAAGGAATGGTGAGAGTCGGGAATCTTGGGTCTCATTCAGGCTCCAGAGAGGAGTGTTCTCTAGTGGGCACAGATCTTTCTGCCCGTTTTCCCCCCCATCCCTCCCCAAATCATCTCTTCCAACTTGCCCCAGTCCTGTCTCTTCCCCACCCGACTCATCATTACAGTCCCATTTTCCTCACCTCACCAGTCCCAGTCACTGCTGAGGCATATGGGAGGTTTTGGAGGTGGAGATTAGGTGGGAAACTTCAGAGGATGAGGTGAAAAAGGAGTAGCAAAAAGAGGAGGGAGATCACAGTAGTTCTGATCAATCTTTTTGCAGAAAGATGTTGGGATATTGTGTGGAGAGAGAAGGGGTGTCTGAAAGGCTTTTAAGGGGAGGGAGCTAAAGACTGTGAATAGGCAGCCAAGCTTGTGGGGATGAGAGTCGGTGGGAATGAGAGGTTTCAGAGTAGCAGCCGTGTTAGTCTGTATTCGCAAAAAGAAAAGGAGTACTTGTGGCACCTTAGAGACTAACAAATTTATTAGAGCATAAGCTTTCGTGAGCTACAGCTCACTTCATCGGATGCATTTGGTGGAAAAAACAGAGGAGAGATTTATATACACACACACAGAGAACATGAAACAATGGGTTTATCATACACACTGTAAGGAGAGTGATCACTTAAGATAAGCCATCACCAACAGCAGGGAGGGGAAGGAGGAAAACCTTTCATGGTGACAAGCAGGTAGGCTAATTCCAGCAGTTAACAAGAATATCAGAGGAACAGTGGGGGGTGGGGTGGGAGGGAGAAATACCATGGGGAAAGGGAATGAGAGATAGTGCTGCTGTTTGAATTAACAAGAGAGAGTACGAAGTTGTAATGGATGGAAGCCTGCATAGCATCTTGACTTTATTCAGAGGCATTTGGCATCAAGGAAAAAAGGAATTGGATGTTGGGAAAAATGGAAAACATTTTGTGGTGTAAAATAGAGAGCGGCAAATGCACCTTGGGAGGTGGGGAGAGTGCTGAATCAACAGTGGAGTAGTGAAGGCTGGGAGAGGCAGAGCAGTCATAGATATCAATGGACTGATGGTCACAGAAGTGCCAGGTGAGGGCAGTGGACAGAGGGAAAATATGAAATACAGAAGGAGGAAGTGGATGGTGTTCAGAGAAAAGGAACTCTACTATTGAGTGATCAAAGAAGGAGCGCTGTTTAATGAAGACAAGGTGAAATGAGTGGCCATTTTGGTAAGTGGGGGAGTTGATCCAGGGCTAAAAGTTGAATGAGGAGAACAGGGTGGGGGAACAAAAGTCTATCAGGTTGGACAGAAAATCAACATAAGGTCACTGAGAATGTGGGTGAGGAGTAGATTGTGATGAGGGAATGAGAGCATCAGGTGTCAAAATAGGGTATATAGTGGCAATATCGGAGAAACCAAATCTATCACTAATAAATGAATGGAGTGGCTATTACATATATTTGCATTTATGTTTTTCTTTGTATTACTTGCAGTGAGTGCTTATCAAGTAGCTTTTTGGAATACTTTTCCCAGTGGCCATTTATGTCCTCAGTTTATGCTGTTTACTGTGAGGGTAATAATTTACATGGTAAAATGATTGTGATTGTACAGTTATCACCTGTATCTGTTCTGAAATGTAGAGGTGGAATACATGGTTTGGGTTAAAGGGAAGGTTAAAATGACACAGCAAGTTCCAGAGAATGCGGACCTAGAAGTTGGATCTTTATTTTATGTTTTTATTTCTTTAACTGATTATCTGTTCACTGCCTGATAATTCTGCTTAGACTGATCCTGTTAGTTTTCCATCTTTGTTATAAGCCTTAAAAGGCAACCTTGAAAATGTAAATTTTAAAATGTGGTTTGTCACTTTCACTACCACCATAGAAGACAGACAGACTAAGAGAAACTTTGAAGGGTTCTGAGACTGCTAATGGTAGAATTTCAAATAGTTATTTTTATTATTTTTTGCTTGCTGTCATTAGTGGAGTTTTTTATAGTTGCTACATGCTGCCTGCTAGAAGACACGTAACCTGTGTATGTGCTGAATAGGATTATTTGACACCTTGATAGCATCATTTTTATTATAAAATGGAAAAAAATATTTAAAAGACCATAACATTACATATGCATCAACTATATAATATTACCTTAAAATATCTCAAAATAAGGATGCAAAAATAAGTGTTCAGAAGTTAGGAAATGCCAGCATTAAGGTCGGGTCCACCTATAATAAAACAAAATTGAATCTAATATACAATATGCATTGTTGATTGATTGGAATTCATTGTAATAGTCCATACAAAAGTTCTACATTAGAGGGTTGCAAAAGGAAGCACCGAGAAGTTAGGAAATGTAAAAAATAAGTGCCTTGCATAATGACAGGTTTCAGAGTAGCAGCCGTGTTAGTCTGTATTCGCAAAAAGAAAAGGAGTACTTGTGGCACCTTAGAGACTAACAAATTTATTAGAGCATAAGCTTTCGTGAGCTGCAGCTCACTTCATCGGATGCATTTGGTGGAAAAAACAGAGGAGAGATTTATATACACACACACACAGAGAACATGAAACAATGGGTTTATCATACACACTGTAAGGAGAGTGATCACTTAAGATAAGCCATCACCAGCAGCAGGGGGGGGAAGGAGGAAAACCTTTCATGGTGACAAGCAAGGTAGGCTAATTCCAGCAGTTAACAAGAATATTAGAGGAACAGTGGGGGGTGGGGTGGGAGGGAGAAATACCATGGGGAAATAGTTTTACTTTGTGTAATGACTCATCCATTCCCAGTCTCTATTCAAGCCTAAGTTAATTGTATCCAGTTTGCAAATTAATTCCAATTCAGCAGTCTCTCGTTGGAGTCTGTTTTTGAAGCTTTTTTGTTGAAGTATAGCCACTCTTAGGTCTGTGATCGAGTGACCAGAGAGATTGAAGTGTTCTCCAACTGGTTTTTGAATGTTATAATTCTTGACGTCTGATTTGTGTCCATTCATTCTTTTACGTAGAGACTGTCCAGTTTGGCCAATGTACATGGCAGAGGGGCATTGCTGGCACATGATGGCACATGATGGCATATATCACATTGGTAGATGCGCAGGTGAACAAGCCTCTGATAGTGTGGCTGATGTGATTAGGCCCTATGATGGTATGATGGTATCATACAAGTACTCCTTTTCTTTTTGTAAAAAATAAGGTTTCCTGTGGAAGCTTAATTCATCCTCCTTGTGTGTGTGTGTGTGTGTGTGCGCATTATAATATCTTATTACATGATCACCTATAGTGCTTTTCCCAGAGGAATTATGTCTTATTCAGCACCATACGCTAAGAAAAGTAGCAGTTGTTCAAAACCTTTATCCTCCCATGGAGTGTGGCCTCATGTTTTGTTTGCTACACTGCATGGTACAAGGACTTTTGCAGACCCCTCTTGGTGCCTCACAAATATTACTGAATTTATCCTCACATCACTCAAGTGAGGTAGGGAACTATAATATTGTCTCCATTTTACAGATGGAGATGTGAGGCAAAATGAGGTACGGAGAGACTAAGGGTTTTGCATTGATTTCAGTAGTGTTCCTTACCTCAGAGGGGTGTTGTGAGTATAAAAATGGCGAGGCACTGGAATATTTGGTTGTGGGCCATGTAAGTACCTGAAAGAGAGAATTTTTCATAAAATGTTTCCATTCAGAGTGGTGGTTGCCATTTTTTCTCCCTCCTGTCATATAAAACCAGAAATAGGTTTATACGGAGAAAAGTTTGTTTCATTTTCAGTCATAAGTAACTGTTGTAGCAACCAGGCAAGGTACTAACAAACTTCAACAGGACTTTATTTTTAAAGTGGAAATCTCTTTACCAAGCTGCTGCTGCATGCTCAGTAGCTCTCACTCCACCTCCTTAACTTCCCCCCTCCTTCCTGTTTCCTGTCCTTTCAGACTCCCAACAGCCAGTGCTCCCAGTTCTAATAATTACAAGCAGCATCTAAACACCACATTCCATCCTCTCTTAAGAAACTCTCCCAATTAAAATAAACAAGGTTGTTCTAACCACAGGAACAAATATGAAACAAGACACTATACTGTTAACAGAAATATTACAATGAAAACTGTAGATACTAAATAACATAGTCACTAGTCCAGACAGCTGGTCGTCTCGGTCTGACAGGCCGTCTCTCAAGCCCCGGTTCCAGTGCAATGTCTTCTTGTGTTGATGCTACAGTGAAGTCATCCAATGCAGACTGGGGGTTGGCATAATCTCCTCTTGGTGCAGAGGCACGTGCAAGATAAGAAGCATTCCATACCCACCCATCAGAAAGTTGATAGGTCTAAGGTCCCTTCTTCTCTATGATTTTAAGAGGAGCTGTGAATTTATGAAAAAAGAACAGGAGTACTTGTGGCACCTTCGAGACTAACAAATTTATTAGAGCATAAGCTTTTGTGGGCTACAGCCCACTTCATCGGATGCATAGAATGGAACATATAGTAAGAAGATATATATATGCATACAGATAAGTTGGAAGTTGCCATATAAACTGTGAGAGGCTAATTAGTTAAGATGAGCTATTATCAGCAGGAGAAAAAAACTTTTATAATGATAATCAAGATGGCCAATTTAGACAGTTAACAAGAAGATGTGAGGATACTTAACTTTAGGGAAATAGATTCAATATGTGTAATGACCCAGCCACTCCCAGTCTCTGTTCAAACCCAAGTTAATGGTATCTAGTTTGCATATTAATTCAAGCTTAGCAGTTTCTCATTGGAGTCTGTTTTTGAAGCTTTTCTGTTACAAAATTGCCAGCCTTAAATCTTTTACTGAGTGGCCAGAGAGGTTGAAGTGTTCTCCTACTGGTTTTTGAATGTTATGATTCCTGATGTCAGATTTGGGTCCATTTATTCTTTTGTGTAGAGACTGTCCGGTTTGGCCAATGTACATGGTAGAGGAGCATTGCTGGCACATGATGGCATATATCACATTGATAGATGTGCAGGTGAACGAGCCCTTGATGGCGTGGCTAATGTGATTAGGTCCTATGATTGTGTCACTTGAATAAATATGTGGACAAAGTTGGCATCGGGCTTTGTTGCAAGGATAGGTTCCTGGGTTAGTGTTTTTGGTGTGTGGTTGATGGTGAGTATTTGCTTCAGGTTGGGGGGCTGTCTGTAAGTGAGGACTGGTCTGTCTCCCAAGATCTGTGAGAGTGCGGGATCATTTTTCAGGAAAGGTTGTAAATCTGTGATGATGCGCTAGAGAGGTTTTAGTTGGGGGCTGAAGGTAACAGCTAGTGGCGTTCTGTTATTTTTCTTTGTTGGGCCTGTCCTGTAGTAGGTGACTTCTGGATACTCTTTCGGTTCTGTCAGTCTGTTTTTTCACTTCAGCAAGTGGGTATTGTAGTTTTGTAAGAATGCTTGATAGAGATCTTATAGGTGTTTGTTTCCATTGGAGGGATTGGAGCAAATGCGGTTGTATCTTAGAGCTTGGCTGTAGACAATGGATCGTGTGGTGTGTCCTGGATGGAAGCTGGAGGCATGTAGGTAAGTATAGCTGTCAGTAGGTTTCCGGTATAGGGTGATGTTTATGTGACCATCGCTTATTAGCACAGTAGAGTAGTGGTGTTAGCGGACGAGAGCTAAGGAAGTGTTGTTCTAAGTCAGCCATAAAAATATTGGCAAACTGTGGGACCATGTGGATACCCATCGCAGTGCCGCTGATTTGAAGATATATATTGTCCCCAAAAGTGAAATAGTTGTGAGTGAGGATAAAGTCACAAAGATCAGCCACCAGGTTTGCCGTGACATTATCGGGGATACTGTTCCTGATGGCTTGTAGTCCATCTTTGTGTGGAATGTTGGTGTAGAGGGCTTCTACATCCATAGTGGCCAGGATGGTGTTTTTAGGAAGATCACCGATGGATAGTAGTTTCCTCAGGAAGTCAGTAGTGTCTGGAAGATAGCTGGGAGTGCTGGTAGCATAAAATTCCAGGTTTTCATATTCTAACGAAGGAACCACACTCAAATTTCGGTTCCTTAGCACACCACCACTTGTCTGTGAAAGCCTTATACTTTGCTTGTTTCTGTTCAACTGTTTTTCTCACATCATCCTCGGTTGGGGCATCAGGTTGTGCCTTAAACAATCCAGCAATACTCAGTGTAGTATTCATCTGTTTCCCAGGCAGTAACTCTGCGGGTGATCTTTGCGTTGTGGCATGTCGTGTAGCCCGGTATGCATGCAAGAAATCAGTAGTGAAGATTATCCACAGTCGTCCTTCCAGTTTAGCTGTTTACAAACTTGTGTTAAACCATTCGATTTCCCCATTGGCTTGAGGGTAATATAGGGATGACCTTCTGTGTAAAATGTTCCTCTCTGCTAGAAAAGTTTCAAACTCCAGGGAAGTAAATTGACTGCCATTATCTGAAACCAGTTCTCTGGGGTTACCTTCCCTGCTAAAAACTGAAGAGAGGAACTTAATTACTGTAGCAGAAGAGATTTGCGATGTAAACGCTACCTCAGGCCATTTACTGAAATAGTCTATTAGAGTGATGGCATAATGGCAGTCACTTGGACCAGTATCAAAGGGTCCTACCATGTCAATTGCCACTTTTTCCCATGCAGATTCAGGAAGAGGAACAGGCTGTAATGGAGGGGTACATGTCACGGTTGTCTTATCATGCATTTGGCAAGTGACACAGGATTTTAGTCCAGCCTGTGAAATTGTATGCCCCAGAAAGGAGAGTTCAGTTTGTCTAAATTTGCATTTGGACCTATTGAGATTGAGGCCTGCTTTGCTGATGCAGTTTAGTACAGACTGCAGGTTATTGTCATGCTCCTCAGAAGTATTTCCAAACACGATAATATCATCCAGATAGCACTGAACTCCAAGTTGATTCTTCAGAATCAGTGATATAATTTTTTGGAAGGCACTTGGGGCAGATGTGGGACCGTATGGAACACATTTAAAAAGAAATAGTCCGTCATGTGTAATAAATACTGTGAGGTCTCTGCTATCTACCATAACCTGGTAGTATGTGCTCTGAAAATCAAGAGTAGAAAACATCTTTGCGCCACGGAGTTCTGCAAATACTTCTTCTATGTGAGGAAGAGGATGGTTGTCAATCACAACAGATTTATTTGGCTCCCTTAAGTCCACACAAAAACGAATGCCTCCACCCTTCTTCTGCATCTCTACTATAGGTGAAACACATTCCAAGGAGTCAATCTCTTCAATAATGTGCTTTTGAACAAGTTTTCTCAGTTCCTCTGAAACAGCTTCCTTGACTGAAAATGGTAAGCACTGTAACTTCTGTTGTACAGGCATTATTCTGCATTTTAACTTTATGCAGAAAACCATAAGCACAGCTGAGTTTCTCCTCAACCTGATGTTGAGTCCCAGCTGAAATTGGTGTGTGTACCACAAGAGTGCTTTGCTGAGGAAGATCTATTCATTCATTAACTACCCTGAGATTTAAAGCAGCCAATAAATCTCTGCCAAGGATAGGAGTGCCTTTGTAGACAATGTAGAACTCTGCAGTTACACAGCAATCACCAAAAGTAACTATTGTGGGCAGGCAACCACGTACTGGAATATGATTTTTCAAATAGCACACCAAGTGAAGTTTGGGTTCAGTAAGAGGCACATCTTTAAAGTAATGCAAATAGATGGAATCAGGTTGTATAGATACAGCTGAGCCAGTGTCCAACATTAGCTGAATAGAGTGTGATTTGCCTGAGGATATGACGGAAACGTTTAAAGTGCACTTTATTTGTTCTGGAATATGTGCAGTAGTGATTTTGTTCATGCTCAGCACAGTAACATCCGGTATTGTAACTACATGCACCTGTTGATTGAACTGGCTGCTGCAACATACTTTAGCAAAATGCCCAATCTTTTTGCAGTGATTGCACTGAGCTACTTTTGCCGGACATCCTGTGTAGCTTGCAAGGTGTTGGGGTGATCCACAGCGAAAGCATGCTTTTACTATATTTTGAATTTGCTGATTCGGTGCTTTTTCATTAGTTTTCCTCTTGTAATTGTTTGTTTGCAGCGATAGTGAACTTTTCTGTAAAGGAGTCACTGTGCCTCCTGTATCCATGCTCGTTATTTTGGCTTCAGCTGTAGCTGACTCAATCTGAGTAGCAATGGTTATTGCTTTTTCTAGTGTAAGTTGTGGTTCTAGAAGTAAGGGTTCTCTTACACGAAGCATGGTTGTTTTCTCAATGAGCTGGTCTCTAATCATCTCATCTGCCATATTCCCAAAGTCACAAGTTACAGTCAGACTCCTCAGGGAAGCAATATACTGCATTATAGTCTCCCCTGTTTTCTGCTCACGCTGGCAAAATCTGTAGCGATTAACTACTAAATTCACTTTTGGCACAAAAAAGTTCTTTGATGCAGTGTGTGCAGTCTCATATTTATCATCTGTAGGGGAAAAGTGTAAAATATATGCTGCACTTCTGCTCCAAGGCAGTGGATTAGCAGGGCACACTTTCTTACTTCAGAAATCTCTGTAGCACTGATTGCAAGCAAATAAGTCTCAAACATATGGATCCAGGCACTAAAAGCAATTGGAGGTTCACCTGGGCTTTGCAGAAAGGGTGCAGGTGGGTTCAGAGGCAGAAGATCCCATCTTCGTTGCCAAAATGTTGTAGCAACCAGGCAAGGTACTAACAAACTTCAACAGGACTTTATTTTTAAAGTGGAAATCTCTTTACCAAGCTGCTGCTGCATGCTCAGTAGCTCTCACTCCACCTCCTTAACTTTCCCCCCTCCTTCCTGTTTCCTGTCCTTTCAGACTCCCAACAGCCAGTGCTCCCAGTTCTAATAATTACAAGCAGCATCTATACACCACAGTAACATTAAAAATGCTATGGCTCAGAAACTCTCAGAAAAATGAAATGTGTAATCAAAATGCTTGATAGCCTATTAAATATACTAGCTCAAAACATGGTCTTATAATTCATTGTTACAAAGAATGACCCTTTTAAGAAAATAGAATATTTAAATGAGTTAGCTTCTAAGTAGAATGTGAGCGTTTGTAATTTTGATGAATTTTATATCTCAAATGTGTGATTTTAGGAATGCATCTCTTCTATATCACTTCTGCCATAATAGGCCCTGAGGGATTCTCTGTGCTTTGTGATTAGTTGTGCTGGTTACCTGAACAGTACTAAAATTATCTACAGCTACAGCTGAATGCCTCTAAATAAAGCTTTAGTGGAACTGTTCTCTGTTCACCATTTCCCACTCAGAGTGTGGTTCTACAGGAGCAGAGAAAGATGATTTGCCACAGACCATTAGGTTTTCAGCCTCTCTTCCCCTGCTTCCCTAAAGCCACTCTGTCATCTCACTGGTTTGGTGATATGAAGGATTAGCATTCATACCCTGGCCTTTCATGTCTGCAGAAGACCCAGCTTCAAATCATACTGAGGCCACAATTCTAAGGGTGTAAATGCATTTCCTAATGGCAATGAATCAATATCACAAAACCATAGCACAATATACCATAACTAATAACCAAACAATATTACTTAGCCGTCATATAGTGCTTTTCATCTGTAGCTCACAAAGTGTTTTAGGAAGTTATACAAGTATTATTAGCCCTTTTTACTGATGGGGAAACTGAGGTACAGGGTGATTCGGTGACTGCCCAAAGTCACACAGTGAATCAGTGGCAGAGCCAGGTATAGACCTGGTCTCCTTAGCCCTTGAATCATACCGTCTCCCAATGTGATCAGCAATCTCTGTTGAAGAGAATGGCAGGGGAAGTTTCTGGTTAAGATTGATGCTTTGGTAGAGCTGTATGTGAAGCTTGCCTAAGAACAGCTGTTTGCACTGTTCCACACTCTAAATGGAATTGTTAGTCCCTGGTAGGTCCCCCCCCGCCCCCCCCCAGGAAGAAGGAGAGGTTCTTCAAGTCCTGAAATCATCACTGTGTACTCCTCTCCGCATTTACTTCTCACCATCTGTAGTTCCATTTCTGTCCAAAGATGAACTTTGCCCAAGTTTTTTTTTTTTTGGATGACTTTAACACTACTTGTGATAACACTGTAAATGCTTCTTTTAAGCTATCTTAAGACATGATGTTTTGAAGAGTGAAGCCTTGTTACCATCAGAGACCTCTTCTGGTCTCCTTAATTTAGAGATTCATAGATTCATAGATACTAAGGTCAGAAGGGACCATTCTGATCATCTAGTCCAACCTCCTGCACAGCTCAGGCCACAGAATCTCACCCACCCACTCCTACGAAAAACCTCACCTATGTCTGAGCTATTGAAGTCCTCAAATCATGGTTTAAAGACTTTAAGGAGCAGAGAAGCCACCCTCAAGTCACCCATGCCCCATGCTACAGAGGAAGGCGAAAAACCTCCAGGGCCTCTCCAATCTGCCCTGGAGGAAAATTCCTTCCCGACCCCAAATATGGCAATCAGCTAAACCCTGAGCATATGGGCAAGATTCACCAGCCAGATACTACAGAAAATTCTTTCCTGGGTAACTCAGATCCCATCCATCTAATATCCCATCTCAGGGGATTAGTCCTATTTACCCTGAATATTTAAAGATCAATTACTTACCAAAATCCCATTATCCCATCATACCATCTCCTCCATAAACTTATCGAGTAGAATCTTAAAGCCAGATAGATCTTTTGCCCCCACTGCTTCCTTTGGAAGGCTATTCCAAAACTTCCCTCCTCTGATGGTTAGAAACCTTCGTCTAATTTCAAGTCTAAACTTCCTGGTGGCCAGTTTATACCCATTTGTTCTTGTGTCCACATTGGTGCTGAGCTTAAATAATTCCTCTCCCTCTCCTGTATTTATCCCTCTGATATATTTATAGAGAGCAATCATATCTCCCCTCAACCTTCTTTTAGTTAGGCTAAACAAGCCAAGCTCCTCAAGTCTCCTTTCATAAGAGAAGTTTTCCATTCCTCGGATCATCCTAGTAGCCCTTCTCTGTACCTGCTCCAGTTTGAATTCGTCCTTTTTAAACATGGGAGACCAGAACTGCAGAACACAGTATTCTAGGTGAGGTCTCACCAGTGCCTTGTATAATGGTACTAAAACCTCCTTATCCCTACTGGAAATTTCTCTCCTGATGCATCCCAAAACCGCATTAGCTTTTTTCACAGCCATATCACATTGGCAGCTCATAGTCATCCTATGATCAACCAATACTCCAAGGTCCTTCTCCTCTTCCATTACTTCTAATTGATGCGTCCCCAATTTATAACTAAAATTCTTGTTATTAATCCCTAAATGCATAACCTTACACTTCTCACTATTAAATTTCATCCTATTACTATTACTCCAGTTTACAAGGTCATCCAGATCCTCCTGTATAATATCCCGATCCTTCTCTGAATTGGCAATACCTCCCAGCTTTGTATCATCTGCAAACTTTATTAGCACACTCCCACTTTTTGTGCCAAGGTCAGTAATAAAAAGATTAAATAAGATTAAAACTCCTGAGTTTACAGATTCATTAAAAATTCTTGCTAATGGGCTTGCAATTTCAGGTGCCAATTCCTTTAATATTCTTGGATGAAGATTATCTTGGCCCCAAAGAGATAAGTGATGGTAACATAATTCTTCCATTTAGAATTTATGTAGAAGTTCCTTTGTTCCCGATCAGATTTTTTTAATATCATACCTTTATAGTACTGTGAAGTACAAATCCCATAGGGCAGAAAGTTTGACAAACATTTCCTGAACATAAAATTCATTGTCATTTTTTTTCTTTTTCTTTCTTGAACATACTTATTTTGCCAGTACAAGGTAAATCCTACTGTCCCAGTAGGTTTGTGTGTTCCCCCTCCTTCTTTCCAGTACCCTCCTGCTCCTCCATCAGTAATGCTATGTAGGATTTGTTCAGAAATACCAATGGACTTATTTTTTGTTGCTTCAAAATGGACTATTTTGATATTCAAGAAGAGATCTAGGAAGATAACTGTTGGCTTTAGATAATTTTTTTACAGTGATGGGCAATTTGATGATGACAAAATCCTACTCATTTTATTATTCAATATAATCATTTGCCAAGTTGTTTTGCATCTGGTTGGTTGGATCATGGTTCATCACAGGAATTATGGGGTTACTGTTAATGAGAATTGGACACATTTATTAACTTTTTTTCTGTTTTTCTTCTTTTAATAGCGGCACTTATTAGGGGGAATCGTAAAAACTGTGCTCAATTTTCTGGATCTCTTGACTGGTTGATCAGCAGGTTGGAAAGATTGGAAGCCTCCTCTGGTATGTTTTTCCGTATTGTATCTCTCTTTTTCATCCCTCGCAGTTTTTTCTTCAAAAATTTATAAAGAAATGATCAAGCACTCATTCAGTCATACTGTTTTGAGTTTTTTGTGCTGATGGGAAAATAGATTGGAGTGGGGAAAGCAAGATTTGACCCACAATTTTCATTGGTCATCATTGTAGTTCTAGGTATACTTTTGATACTCTTTTAATGTTTACTACTGTATAGTGATAAAAACTAGGTCTATCTACAGATCTATGGAAAGCAATTAATTAATGAATTAGGGTTGTTTTTTTTCCTTTCATTTCTATTGTGAGTAACATTTAAAATTTGGTCTCATCCTTGGTTACCCTTTTATATTATCACCACCAATTGAGGCAAACAGGACCTCAGCCCAAACTGTGAAGTTCACAATTTTATTTTTTCTGGGTTCTCTTTCACCAATAGAGTCTATAATTCCCTTCACTTCAAAGTCTATTTTTGTTCTAATAAGTCTATCAAACTATAATAGATATAATGGTAGATATCTTAAATTTATATAGTGTATGTTGTTCTAAAGAACCACAGGGTGTGTGCATCTGTAATATACGCACAATTAGGTAACTGTATTTGATAAGTGAGAATATGATTGCCAAAGTTAGAAGCCTATTCCTGTTGGAAGGTGCTACTGGATTTTTAATGGGTGATTAAGACTTTTTTTTTTATAGTTCATGCAGGAGATTATCTTCCTGTCAACAGTTGCCCTCAGCATGATATGTATGCATTGATTTTATAACGATATGAGGAAATGTGCCACCTTGTGAATCATTAACACGATTTTTGTAGTCCCTGAATTTCCCTTGAAGGTTTCCCAGCTAATCACTGTTCAACCTTGTCTAGTTATGAGATTTTTTTTATAAGCTTACAGTGTTCTAGAGTCTTTCATGCTTTGTATGATACAAACCTTTGTTGCTGGACTGGCTCAGATAGGAAGTACTCCCTAGGTTTATGTGCCTAAAATCATGCTTCAAACAACTCAAATACACTAATGAATTTATTTCACTGTGGAAAGTAATGCAGGGGGCATTCTCTTCATATCTAAAATAAATTCAGTGGAACCTTATGGAAAGTAGCTTCCTTCTGAAGAGGTACTACCACTGATATGCAAAATACATAAGTAGGATTGCTCACATGACTAGTCCCCAAACAGCATATCCTGCCAGCAAATCTTTGTTAAGGTAGGATTTTTAGTGTACAATACCTTCAAAATTCATTGGTAGATTGGTTTTTGAAATAATATGTACATTGAATGTGTGGTTGTCAGAAGGCTCTAACTATTGGTTACGTTTTTTTCCTCATAAAGTACATTTGCCTGTTTTGAAACTCTGGTTTTGGTTATTGGGAATATTACATTTATCAGCATACTTAAAGCCAAAATGAAGTTTTATTTTAAATGTGATATTGAAGAATTCTTATTTTTGTATTTTAATGATTTGGTTTTATATCTCCAAAATATCTTGGCAATGCAAAATCAGGTTGTATTATGTAAATTGCAACAATGCTGGTATTGGTCAGATTATCCATGTCATTGGGTGATGGAGTGGGGGAGGGAAAGAGTTTACCAAAGCACTTTAAAGTGTCTGATGTTAATGCAATGAGTATGGGTGCAGAATGCTACCATGAAAGATAGCCCTCAAGTAAGTTTGTCGAAAAGGAGTAGGTCTTTGTTATACTGTTTATTTCCATATTTAAGGCTGCTGATTGCTTTTCAAAATAACAAAATAATATAATTAAAGCATTAATAAAAAGTCTAACTTTTCTCCAATCACTGAATCCCCATGCATCTAAGAATTATCTTTAAGCACCCATGACTTGAATTGAGTTTGCTTTGCTCAAATCCTTTTGGGTGAAGCTTACCCCAGTGCAGAGAGACGGTGTAAAAGCCCAAGAGAGACTTAAGTGGTGCATATATCTGTTGTGATTGGATCCAATCATTTGATCCCATGTGCATCTAATACCCCCTGGGTCTGGGAAATGACTGATCACTGTTCCTAGCTCAGGGGAGTCTCATGCACACTCTCAAGTGCAGACTCCATGACACCATACTTCAGCAGTAGGAGCCCACAGTCTGACTCTGGAACCAGTGCTACAGTTCCCCAAAGCCCCAGTTGCTTAGATACATTCTTCAGAGTCCACTCACTGTGGGAGCTCTGGTTTCCTAGTTATGCTCTTCATGGACACTGTGGCAGTAAAGCAAGGAATTACAGGCTAAGCAAAGGAATTTCTTAGACACACACTTCTCCCTTGAAAAGCACAATCGAGTTCCAGATGTATGGAAAACAATGAACTGCTGAATGCAATCTTCCTGAGTGTCCTTCCCAGCCTTCTTAGCCTGATTGTCTTCTGATTGTCTAATTGAAATAACTGAGGGCTTCTGGGCAGAGCATCGTTCAGTCAGTGATTCTGCTGATAGCAAATCCCTTGTTCCACTAGGGAAGGCATGTTCAGTGTTGATAGCTCTTGATTGCTCTGTCACAGCTTCCCACGTATAGTCTTTCTTTAATATGTTAAATTTCCACTTAAAATAAATGCTCAAAGCGACATTAAAGCTTATATTCAACGTGGAGGTTGAAATGTAACATGGCATTCACAGAACCAAAATGGAATTAATAAATAGACACAAACATAGGCAATATTGTAAGTATTAACCGCTGGGATTATCTTGGATACATACATTTTCCACTTCTTCCCTTTTCTGTTTTTGATCATTTTTCTACCCCTCACAGTTAGCCTTGTATAAGGTGAACAGGAAGGAGCATGGGTGGGTCATAAATTGCAGGGCTTATATCTACGCTCTTTAATAGTATCTCAGTTATTCCCCATGTAATTACCTAATTTCCTTACTATCTTGATTAGGCCCTGTGCCAGATGCCCAGCACATCTTGGTGTCTGGGGTGACCAACTGGCACTTTCTCTAGAGAAGCTAATAATGATGGACCCAGGCACCTTTGATTGCTGAATTGTACTTCCAAGGATCCCTGCTTCTATCTCCCCTGGAAGTAATAATCTAAGCATTGGATTCACATTAACATTAATGTTACTCTGCTGGCTCAACATACTTTTGTTTTTAACTTACCAACATTCAAGGTAATTCTTTTAAAACTTTAGAACAGAGGTTTTCAAACTGCAGGTGGTGTGGAATGTATTCTGGAGAAGCGGAGGGGTGAGAGAAGCCGCTCTGCCTTCAGAACTGCATGGCCACAGAGTAGCGGCTGCAGGCTGGGCACCCAGCTCTGAAACCAGTGCCACCACCAACAGCAGTGGAGAAGTAAGTGTGGCGTGGTATGGTGTTGTCATTGAAGGTAGCTCCGCTGTCAGCAGCAGCAGAGAGGTAAAGGTGGTAATGCCATACCATGCCACCCTTACTTCTCCACTGCTGCTGGCAGTGGCACTGCCTTCAGAGCTGGGTGCTCAGCCAGCAGCTGCCACTCTTCACTCTGCCTTCAGAGCTAGGCAGTTGTATATATACTTGTGTGGCAGGGGTGGGGACAGAAATTATTACAAACACAAAGAAGTAAGGCATGGTCAAATAATTTTGAGAACCACTGCCTTCGAACATACAAAACTAGGAAATTGATTGTGTTAGTACTGTGGACTGTTCTGAAAAGGAATAGTTGTGCAGAACAATAAATAATTGGCATTTAGGATGCTCAGCAGTACTCTTCTGCTTAGCTTGCATATTCAACATGACCTTAATATTTCTAGAACTCCATTAAGTCAAAACAAAATTTCTGTTGGCCTGGGTGGCTTGATGAGATAGACAGTAAATATTTTAAGGCATTTTATTTTATAGCTCTGAAGTGTCCATCCCTGGGAATCTGGGCACCACTTAAAAGATATTTGTCTTACCAAAGTGTCTCACTTTCCACTAGTTTAAAACAGTCAATTTGCTTATTTATTACAAAATTCTTGTTTTTTAAAATTTGATAGTGTATTTTTTTGTTGCCTGTTTCCAGTTTGATCCAGTTTGATCTCCTTCAGTTTGATCCAGTAGAAAATATATCAGAGATCAATTTTCTAGCATTAGAGAATCTCTTGCATCCCAAGCCAGAAATCGGGGTTGTATTCCTATAAATTAAAATGCTGATTTAAGGTGTTAATTCAGTTCTTTTTTAAAATTTACTGATGTAATAGTTATATTTTTTTTCTGTTCTAAATAAAAATTTTTTATTCTTTTAAAAATTATCTTTGTCAACCTGAGAATGTACCAGTATGATGTCACACAGGCAGTTGGGTAGATTGTAATCAAATCTTGATTTAACAGCTATAAATTGGGATCCAGGGAGGAGTGGCTGGGTCTATTCATTTGAGATTGATTTTTGACTGTTTACCAAGAATGCTTTCCATGTTGACAGTCACATTACTGGTGTGAAGGCAAAGTAATATGATGACTATTACAGGTAATATTGCAAAGAAAAATGACCATAACCTTTTAGCCTGTTGTTCTTTTCCCCCCCTTTCAATGTAGTGGGTTAAATAAAGTATTTATGGGAAGAAAAGAGGACTACTATGACACCTGTCTTGTACACTTCATGCAAATTAATTCCATACCTCTTAGATTTGCTCAAAATTCCATGTTCAATGCAGAACAAAAATGTATATACCTTTATTTTTTTGGTTAAAGATTGCTAGGCAATGAGTTCTTTTGATGAATAACTTGCAAACTGGGGGTGAGTCATAAGACAGAGAGGATGAGCTGAGAAACAGGTGAGCTGAGGAAAAAATATAAAAGGGATATCACTATAACCGTTCTTTCTTTTCTCATTTTTCATGAGCTATTTTTCATGAGTGTAGATAATTTAACAATCTAGCAGAGAATAGCACAGTTTTATTTAACTTCTCTGTTCTCTGACAAAATCATTTGTCTTGCAAATTTCAGCTTTAACTAAAAAGGAAAAATGGATACAAAGAAATTTAAAAAGAAGCATATGTGGCATTCATTAATATCAATATCACATAAGGGGCACACGCACATCTGATATGAATTTAGTGCATAAGGGTTTTTTATTGCCTTGAGGCTTTTGAACATAGTAGACTCTTCTGTCACTACTTGCATAGTCTGCGCAAATTTCTTTTCACCACCAATTCACAAGCTGCACCAGGAGCAAAAGCCATTAATCTTTTACAAAAGAAAGAAAGACATGCATTTGTTATGTAGCTTTTGGTGAATTGTTTAGAAACTTGAATGCTTTAAATGGATATGATTGATAGGCTTATCCTGACTGTCTTACTACGTCCTAGATAGAGCTGGCTGAAATTTTTCATGAATACTGGTCTTTGATGAAAAATGGCCATTTTTTCAGCTTTTCAGACTTTTGATAAAAAAATCTCCACTCTCTTAACCTTTCCCACTTATCTATCTATTCAGCTGCACAATGGAAAGGGGGAAAATAATAAAAGGGGAGGCACAAGGGACAGAAAGGGGATGGGGAAACAATAACAGAAAACAAACTGAAAGTTGAAAAAATCAGTTTCAGTTTTTTTTGGCTTTGTATTTTAATTGGAGAATTAAAAAAATCATTAAAATGTCAAGAAAACTTGTTTTAAATATGATTGAAACATACCTATATTTAACCAGCCCTCTCTGGGGTACAAGACAACTTGATCTTATCCGTCCCAATACTGGGGTGTCAGCCATTTCAGGGGGCTCCAACATAATGTACAAAATACTACCTCTTTTTGTGATGCCAGCAACACTGCTCTATGAACTGGCACCAGCATAATTAGCCACCTTTCACTTGCATCATTCATTGATTCTAAATGTCTTGTGAGAAGACTGATCAGAATTCTAACCTGCTCTCCAGACTCTGCTGCCTCCTCTCCAGCAATAAATAGTTTTTTTATGCCTCTCCCATATGCCAATATATACTTGTCAGTTGACATATTAAAGCAGAAGTGCCACCAGGGCACTGATGCCCACCCTTTGTGCCCTGAATGTTGCACAACACTGATCAGATGCATCAGAATCATAGAAATTGGAAAAGTTACCTCCTGCTATGTTTTCAATGTCACAGGCACAACATTTTCGTTCTCTTCAGCCTTTTTCTGTGGTATTCCTGTGTCAAAGCAGCATATTTCCATTGCTGAATGGCCCTCCTTAATGCTATAGTCATGGATCATCACTTTGTATAAGTTGTTAAATTTGTTGCCTCAGTCGCCTTCAAAGGATCAGCAGCAGCCATGGAGGCAGACATATCGCTGGGCAACTGATTTGTCAGTTTTCCCCTAGTTTTGTAATAAGAAACACACATATCCCTGTTCCTCACCACTACTCTCTTTCCCTGAGACGCCAAGGGAAAATATTCAGTCAATGTCAGTGCAAGCACTGCTCTCACCATAGGAACTGGGATCAGCTGTCACAACGTTTACCAAGTAGTGACATGTCTCAGCAGGGGGTGATTACAACTGATATGAATGATTCTACAAGAATGCTTCCACCATTTTACTGGGTATTCTGACAATATATGCCAATAATTAGAAGTCTGATTCTCTTTAGTGAGGGAAGTGGAGTTGTCACTTTGGGACCTTGAGCCATGCAGGTCTCCTCATGCAGTGATGTCTAATACTGCCTTTGATGAGGAGCTTACAAAAGAGGGGACTCCTGGTGCAAGACAGCAGACACCTATGTTAAAATCACCTCTATGGCTCTGCCATTTATCACCTTTTAAAAATAAATAGAAATAGTCTTGATTTCCCACAGTCCTGCTGAGGAATTTGATCAGTTTCATATGGAATTCTTTACTTAGATGGAATTCTTCATTGTGAAAAATTTCTACCGGGACTGTAGGGAGGTGGCTTATGCCTTCATGATTCTGTAATTGTGGAGGCTGGTTTGGCTGACTGCACACCCTGTACTTCTATGGGGTGTGTGACAGTGAGGAAATACTAAGGTGTTAAGACCACCTCTGCCAAGCTTGAGTTGGTCCTCTCCCTCTTCTGGCCTAGCCCAGATCTTCCCATCCCCCATACCTGGGGCTTCTGCAGAGGGCACCAAAGACACTGATGGGAGCTGTTGCTGCTGAAGTTAGGATGTGGATTCTTTAACCTCTTGAATCCCATGCTAAGGATAGGATACAGTAATGGAGGGAACACAGCACAATAAAGGTAAGGGATTTAAAAAAGGCAGACTTTTAGCAAACTTGGGGAGTTGGTAGGTAAGATCCATGGGAAACAAGTCTAAAGGGAAAACAGTTCTAGAGAGTTGTCTCTTTGAAAAACTGCCATTATTAAGGGCACAAGAGCAAACTATCCCACTTTGTAGGAAAGACGGGAAGTATGGTAAGAGACCACCCTGGATTAACCAGGAAATCTTCAATTATCTGAAACTCAAAAAAGGGTCCTATAACAAGTGGAAACTAGGTCAAATTGCAAAGGATAAATATAAACAAATAACATAAGTATGTAGAAACAAAATAAGAAAGGCCAAGGCATAAAATGAGATTAAACTAGCTAGAGGCATAAAGTGTAACAAGAAAACCTTCTACAAATACATCAGAAGCAAGAGGAAGGACAGGATAGGCCCGTTACTCAATGGTGGTGGTGGTGCAACAATAACAGAAAATGTGGAAATGGCAGAAGTGCTAAATAACTTTTTTGTTTGTTTCCACCAAGGAGTTTAGTAGCAATTGGGCGTCTACCATAGTGAATGCCAGTGAAAATGAGGTAGGATCAGAGGTCAAAATAGGGAAAGAACAAGTTAAAAATGACTTAAGACAAGTTAGATGTCTTAAAGCTCATGAAAGCTTATGCTCAAATAAATTTGTTAGTCTCAAAGGTGCCACAAGTACGCCTTTTCTTTTCAAGTCTCCAGGGCCTGATGGAAATACATCCTAGAATACTCAAGGAGCTGATCAAGGAGATATGACCATTAGCGATTATCTTAAAAAAGTCCTGGAAGGCGGGAGTGACTCCAGAAGATTGTAAGAGGGCAAATATAGTGCTAATCTATAAAAAGGGAAATAACTTGTGGAATTACAGACCAGGCAGCTTTTAACTTCAGTACCCAGAAAGAAAATGAAGCAAATAATGAAGCCATCAATTTACAAACACCTAGCCCTGGTCTACACTACAAATTTAGGTCTAATTTAGCAGCGTTAGATCGATTTAACCCTGCACCAGTCCACACGATGAAGCTATTTTTGTTGACTTAAAGGGCTCTGAAAATTGATTTCTGTACTCCTCCCTAATGAGGAGATTAGTGCTGAAATCGACATCACCAGGTCGAATTTGGGGTAGTGTGGACACAATTCGATAGTATTGGCCTCCGGGAGCTATCCCAGAGTGCTCCTTTGTGAGTGCTCTGGACAGCACTTTCAACTCAGATGCACTAGCCAGGTACACAAGAAAAGCCCCAGGAAATGAAATTCAAAAGTTCCTGTTTGGCCAGCGTGGTGAGCTCATCAGCATAGGTGAACATGCAGTTCTAGAATCGCAAAAGAGCTCCAGCATGGACCCAGCGGGAGGTACTGGATCTGATCGCTGTATGGGGAGACGAATCCATGCTATCAGAACTCTGTTCCAAAAGACGAAATGCCAATATATTTGCCAAAATCTCCAAGGGCATGATGGATAGTGGTTACAACAGGGACCCGCAGCAGTGCTGCATGAAAACTAAGGAGCTCAGGCAAGCCTACCAAAAAACCAAAGAGGCAAATGGCTGCTCTGGGTCAAAGCCCCAGACATGCCGCTTCTATGATGAGTTGCATGAAATGCTAGGGAGCGCCCCTACTTCTACCCCACCCCGTCTTTGGACATCTGCAGCGGGGGAGTCTCATGCAACAGGCATGAGGATTTTGGGCATGCGGAAGATGAGGAGGAGGAGGAGGATAGCGCACAGCAGGCAAGCGGAGAAACCATTCTCCCTGACAGCCAGGAGCTGTTTATCACCCTGGAGCCAATACCCTCCCAACCCTGCCAAGGTGGGCTCCTGGACCATGAAGCCGGAGAAGGCACCTCTGGTGAGCGTACCTTTGTAAATATAATACATGGTTTAAAAGCAAGTGTGTTTAATGATTAATTTGCCTGAAGACTTGGGATGCATTCGTGGCCAGCACAGCCCCTCCTGTTAAATGGCCAACCCAATGGGTGCTTGGTATGGGAAAGGAGGGCACTGCTGTTTGAAACCATTCCCACATGTTACGAAGGTTGAAGAAGCTGAAAGACTGTGGCTTACCATGGCTGCCTGCAAGTCAAGTTCTGTTGCCCGGCCCTGCGTGTGTGATCTCTCACACCAAACCGGCAGGCCCTCAATATAAGAGCAAAATGTGACCTTGTATCGAAAGCACATGTGCTATGTAACGTTAACAGCTTGGTTCACCGTGAAAGAGTCTACCTATTGTTCTCTAAAATATGTCTTTTCAAATACTACTCTCCCTTTTTTTCTCCCGCAGCTGCAAATGTTTCAATGCTCCCCCTATCATCTCCATCCCAGAGACTAGTGCAGATAAGAAGGCAACAAAAGTGCACTCATGATGAAATGTCCTCTGAGCTCATGCAGTCCTCCTGCACTGAAAGAGCTCAGCAGAATGCGTGAAGGCAAACAATGGCAAAGTCCAGGAAAGCAGAAAATGAATGCGAGAACAGGAGGGATGAGCAAGATGAGAGGTGGCAGCAGCGCGATGAGAGAAGTCAGGAAGCAATGCTGAGGCTACTGGGGGATCAAACTGATATGCTCTGGTGTCTGGTGGAGCTTCAGGAAAGGCAGCAGGAGCACAGACCATTGCTGCAGCCCCTGTGTAACCGCCTGCCCTCCTCCCCAAGTTCCATAGCCTCCTCACCCAGACGCCCAAGAATGCGGGGTGTGTGGGTGGGGGGGCTCTGGGCACCCAACCACTCCAGAGGACTGCCCAAGCAACAGAAGGCTGGCATTCAATAAGTTTTGAAGTGCAGTGTGGCCTTGTCCTTCCCTCCTCCCCTCCCCTCATCCACCACCCAACCCGGTGCTTCCCTCCTCCCCCACCTCTCCCAGGCTACCTTGGCAGTTATCCCTCTATTTGTGTAATGAATTAATAAAGAATGCATGATTTTGAAACAACAGTCACTTTATTGCCTCTGCAAGCGGTGATCGAAGGGAGGAGGGTGGTTGACTTACAGGGAAGTAGAGTGAACCCAGAGGGCAGATTTTCATCAAGGAGAGAAACAAACGGAACTGTCACATCGTAGCCTGGCCAGTCATGAAACTGTTTTTCAAAGCTTCTCTGATGTGCAGTGCGCCCTGCTGTGCCCTTCTAATCACCCTGGTGTCTGGCTGCGTGTAATCAGTGGCCAGGCGATTTGCCTCAACCTCCCACCCCGCCATAAATGTCTCCCCCTTACTCTCACAGAGATTGTGGAGCACACAGCAAGCAGCAATAACAATGGGAATATCGGTTTCGCTGAGGTCTAACCGAGTCAGTAAACTGCGCTAGCGTGCTTTTCAATGTCCAAATACACATTATACCACCATTCTGCACTTGCTAAGCCTATAGTTGAACAGCTCCTTACTACTGTCCAGGGTGCCTGTGTATGGCTTCATGAGCCAGGGCATTAAGGGGTAGGCTGGGTCCCCAAGGATAACTATAGGCATTTCAACATCCCCAACAGTTATTTTCTGGTCTGGGAAGTAAATAAACGTCCCTTGTGATCCACCAGTGCTTGCAGCACCACTGAAAAGTACCCCTTGCGGTTTATGTACTGGCTGCCAAGGTGGTCCAGTCCCAAGATAGGGATATGCATTCCATCTATTGCCCCACCACAGTTAGGGAATCCCATTGCAGCAAAGCCATCCACTATGACCTGCACATTTCACAGAGTCACTACCCTTGATAGCAGCAGCTCAGTGATTGTGTTGGCTACTTGGATCACAGCAGCCCAAACCAAACTGACTGGTAGCTGTCTGGCGTTGCAAGCTTCCAGAGGGCTATCGCCACTCGCTTCTGAACTGTGAGGGCTGCTCTCATCTTGGTATTCTTGTGCTTCAGGGCAGGGGAAAGCAAGTCACAAAGTTCCATGAAGGTGCCCTTATGCATGCAAAAGTTTCTCAGATGCTTGGAATCATCCCAGACCTGCAATAGTGTGCGGTCCCACCAGTCTGTGCTTGTTTCCCAGGCCCAGAATTGGCGTTCCAGGGCATGAGCCTGCCCCATTACCACCAGGATGTCCACATTGCCGGGGTCTGTACTTTGAGAGAAGTCTGTGTCCATGTCCTCATCACTCTTGTCACCACGCTGCCGTTGCCTGCTTTTGCAGGTTCTGGTTCTGCACATACTTCAGGATAATGTGCAAGGTGTTTACAATGCTCATAATGGCCGTGGTGATCTGAGTGGGCTCCATGCTTGCTGTGGTATGGCGTCTGCAGGAGAGCAGAGTTGCAGCGGAAGCGGTGGCTGACGACAGATGCCACGAGAATAGATATTTATAGAGAATGATGAGAGGACCTGCGAGGTGAATTCATGAGAGCAGGAGAGCAGAGTTGCAGAGGAAGTGGTGGAGGATGATGGTTAGCACTGCGCACATTTCCCAAGGAAGAACATGCGTACCCTGGAGCCCATGGCAGACAACATGGAGAAATTCGCTATTGAGACAATAGCAGCAGAGCAGAGTTGCAGCGGAAATGGTGTATGACAATGGTTAGCAGTCCTACTGCACCGTCTGCTGTCAGCAGCACCTAGGACACAACAGTGGCAGTGTCGGTGAGCTGAGCTGAGCAGGCTGCACGCTTGCCGTGGTATGGAGTCTGTGTGGAAAAAAGGCACGAAACGATTGTCTGCCATTGCTTTCACGGAGGGAGGGGTGACTGACAACATGTACCCAAAACCACCTGTGACAATTTTCTGTGGGCATTGGGAGCTAAACCCAGAATTCCAGTAGGCGGAGGAGACTGTGGGAACTACGGGATAGCTACCCACAGTGCACCGCTCCATAAGTCGATGCTAGCCATGGTAGTGAGGATGCACTCTGCCGACTTAATGTGCTTAGTGTGGACATACGCAATCGACTGTATAAAATCAATTTCTAAAAATTGACTTCTATAATATCGACCTAATTTTGTAGTGTAGACATACAAGAAGATAATAAGGTGAGAAGTAGCAGTCTGCATGGATTCGTCAAGAACAAATTATGTCAAATCAACCTAGTAGCTTTTTTTGAGGGCAACAAGCCTTGTAGATCGGGGGAGAAGTGGTAGATGTGGTATATCTTGGCTTTAGTAAGGATTTTGGTATTGTCTCGCACGACCTTCTCATAAACAAACTAGGGAAATACAACCTAGATGGAGCTACTATAAGGTGGGTGCAAAACTGGTTGGAAAAACATTCCCAGAGAATAGTTATTAGTGATTCATAATTAAGTTGGAAGGGCATATGAAGGTCAGGGATCAGTTCTGGGTCCAGTTCTGTTCAATATCTTCATCAATGATTTAAATAATGCCATAGAGAGTACATGTATAAAGTTTGTGGACAAAACCAAGCTGGGTGGGGGTTGCAAGTGCTTTGGAGGATAGGATTAAAATTCAGAATGATCTGGAGAAATGGTCTGAAGTAAATAGGATGAAATTCAATCAGGACAAATGCAAAGTACTCCACGTAGGAAGGAATGATCAGTTGCACACATACAAAATGGGAAATGATGCCTAGGAAGGAATACTGCAGAAAGGCATCTGGGGGTCATAGTGGGACACAAGCTAAATATGACTGAACAGTGTAACACTTGGAAAAAAAGCAAATATTCTTCTGGGATGTATTAGCAGGAATGTTGTAAGCAAGACACAAGAAGCAATTCTTCTACTTTACTCCACTCAACTGGAGTATTGTGTCCAGTTCTGGGTGCCACATTTCAGGAAAGAGGTAGATGAATTGGAGAAAGTCCAGGGAAGGTCAACAAAAATGATTAAAGGTCTAGAAAACATGACCTGTGACAGAAGATTGAAAAAATTGGGTTTGTTTAGTCTGGAGAAGAGAAGACCCAGGGGACATAACAGTTTTTAAGTACATAAAAGGTTGTTACAAGGAGGAGGGAGGAAAAATTGTTCTGGTAACTTCTGAGGATAGGACAAGAAAGAATGGGGTTAAATTGTAGCAAGGATCGTTTAGGCTGGCATTAAGAAAAACTTGCTAACTGTCAGGGTACTAAGTGTAAGCACTGAAATAAATTGCCTAGGGAGGTTGTGGAATTTCCATCTTTGGAGATTTTTAAGAGCAGGTTAGACAAACACCTGTCAGGAGTGGTCTACATCAGTGGTTCTCAAACTAGGGGCGCCGCTTGTTCAGGGAAAGCCCCTAGTGGGCTGGGCCGGTTTGTTTACCTGCCGCGTCTGGAGGTTCGGCCGATCGCAGCTCCCACTGGCTGCGGTTCGCCGTTCCAGGCTAATGGGGGCTGCAGAAAGCGGCGCAGGCTGAGGGACCTGCTGGCCGCCCTTCCCACAGCCCCCATTGGCCTGGAGCGGTGAAGTACGGCCAGTGGGAGCCACGATAGCCCAAACCTGCGGATGCAGCAGATAAACAAACCTGCCCGGCCTGCCAGGGGCTTTCTGTGAACAAGCGACACGGCTAGTTTGAGAATCACTGGTCTAGATAATACTTAGTCCTGCCATGAATACAGGCAACTGGACTACTTTACCTCTTAAGGTCCCCTTGAGTTCTACAATTCTGCAAATTCACTCATACATTTGAGTTTTCCAGAATAATGTCTGGGGCTCAATTCTGCAAGTTGCCAAGAGCTCTGGCCTCTGAAACAATTAAGCATTTGCTTAATTTTAAGCATGTTAATAGTCTGATTGAAATTAAGAGGACTTGTGTGCTTAACTTTAAGGTTTGTGTTTATTGGTTTGGTGCCAGAAAGTATACATACCACATGCCTTGCAGTAATATGTATACAAAATGAATAAATGATTCTTGAAATTATATCTTTTAACCAAAGTATAATGATATGATGTATTCACAGTGCCATTTTTGTTCAGGGCTCCTTTGTGCTAGACACTTTACAGACACAGCAAAATACAACATTGTCCTTAACAGCTCTAATCTAAATCTACCTGTATCGGTCACACTGCACCCTGAAAACAGCTGTCTCAAAATATTGAAAACAGCTTTTTCAGGGGTTATTTCCAGTAATGGACAGTGGAGATATCCTCATGGAAAAAATAAGACTTTTTATATCATCATCACTCCATTTTAGGGTTAAAATATCATAAGAACCACATACCTTGCAGGGAATGTGCATTTCTGATTTCAGTGTTAGGGTTTGCCCCTACTCCTATTAATTTTAAAAAGAATTCTTACCTATTTTCCAGGGCACCAATGCTGACTCTCCCTCTCACATGCATCCCTTGTGCAGAGGCCCATTGTGATGGTTCCTGCTCCCAACATGTCAGTTCCTTCCTGCTCTTACTTCTGTTCTCTCTTCCTACACAGAGATGCTGTCAGTTCCGGCATGAGATCTGAAGGTGCAGCATGGTGGGGGGAGCACAAATGCTAATATACACCTGTCTCCATCCACACCTGCCTGCTGCCCCCACAGCAGTGCTGATTTCACCTAGCCCCTATGTGGCTGGGCTCCTGGCTCCTTGTGGCACTCCTCTTTGATGCAGCTGGGGATTTGAGGCAGCAACTGTATATGGAGCTAAGGTTGCACTGGGGTCTCTGTGCTGCTGCCTGGGCTTTCCCAACGTTGATGCCTTAGTGCATACACAGGCAGCTCCCCATAACACCGATGCCTAGTAGAGGGCTGCACAGTTAAGGGCTGGGGAACATCACTGGTGCTGGCAGTACTGGAAGAACATGGGTGCTTTCACATAAGGAAGAAAAGGTCCTTTACATGTAGATGTTGCAGCGCAAGATGGAAGTTGTTGGCATTATTTTGGGGATACCTACTGGGTTGGTTCTTTCAGCTCCTTGCTTTCATGAACACTTGAGTCTGAGAGAGTTGAAAAGAAAACCAGTTGCTTAAAAATTGACAGAGCCACTTTTAAGATCCCTTGTCACAACCTAGAAATTGCGCAGAATTGAGTACCGATTTATGTGTTCTTTTGAAAGCTTTTTTGAATAGTCGACAATGCAATAATTTTATAATAGATTGTTTCACATTTTATGTAACATACTGGGATTATGATATTCAGAAACAGTTCAGGATTTTGGGTGCCTTGATTTTTTTGCGGGGAGGTGGGTCCAGTTTGAATCCCACTGAAATAGGTCCCCATTCCCTCGTAAGACCTAAAACAAAATCATTGGATGTCATCAATGGACACCTGTCTCTCACGGGCATCCTACCTAGTAACACAACAGATTTGGCTCAGGACAGGACATCAGGAGACATACAATGCTGTTTTGCTGTCCGAAAGATAGTATGAGAATTAACCTAACAACTTGAATCCTCTTAAAGGGTCCTGAGTATATGACACCTATCAGGTTCCCTTTAATTTATCTCAAGTTGGGCACTATCCAACCCTCAAGTTTTTGTGATCCAAAATCACTAGTCACTTTTGAAAATTTAACTTTGAAAATTCATATTTATGATAATGTAGTAAGGGATCATATGTGTATTTTATAAGTTATAAAGGAGACTTTATTAGAAAGTTGGCTGTGCAATTCTGTTGCATAACAAGGCTCATTCTATTGAAGAGCTTAGTAGAGGCTGGAAAGATTTTTGAAATCTTTGTTGTTAAAATGTTAACTTTTATGCTTTTATGATGCTCTTGAAGCTAGTGATAAGCACTGTATAAAAGTTTAAGGGTGAGATTTTCAGAAACACCTAATAGACTTTCAGTGGGACTTGTACTCCTAAATCACTTTTGAAAAATCCCACCTTCAATCAATCAATCTAATGCATCCAGCTTCTGTGCTAGGCCACAGAAGTCTTGAAGATTGTTATATGTGGTGCAAGAGTTCAGATTCAGGTTGTTCTGAATCGGTCTTATAAAAAGTAGGTCACTTTAGTTCTGGTCGCCTGATTCCAGCATGATCTGCAAATTCACTCGTACATTTGAGTTTTCCAGAATAACATCTGGGGCTCAATTCTGCAAGATGCCAAGAGCTCTGCCCTCTGAAACAATTAAGCATTTGCTTAATTTTAAGCATGTTAATAGTCTGATTGAAATTAAGAGGACTTGTGTGCTTAACTTTAAGCTTTGTGTTTGTTGGATTGGTGCCAGGAAGTATACATACCACATGCTTTGCAGTGATATATATATAAAATGAATAAATGATTCTTGAAATTACATCTTTTAACCAAAGTATAATGACACGATGTATTCCCCTAAAATAATCAATTAATTTTTCTAAAGTGCCACATGTAAATGAAAAATAGTAATTTTTCTTGGCCAGATTGAAATTTAATTCAGCTTTACTATGGAAATTTTCTAAATTATGTCTCCGGAGTGAATGTTTTCTTGAATTTCTTCCAGTGAAAATAAGGACTTGAAGATGTGTATGGTTCTAAGCAGAACATCCATTTCTTCAGTGATGCCTTTAGGATACAAAATGCCATTTCTAAAATCATAGGTGGTAATCTGTTAATATTCCCATTATAATCACCACTACATGAAATGATAGCATGAAACCATTTTGGACCATAATAAGTACATTTCCAGTGATTCTCTGATGTATTCTCACTCACCAAATTGAAGCTTAGGCCATTTTCAGCACTCCTATCTGAATCCCAACTGCATTACAAAGGAGATTTCAGAAGGAAGAAGCTATTTGAGGTCAATTATAATTGAATGTAGACTCTTTGTTCTTCAAGTAAACCACTTTGAAGATATGTCAGGGGAATGTGGTCATTTCTGCCAGGAAATCAGGCAAGTTTTCTAAAATAGAATTGTCTATCCTCTCTGCTGCCAGACAGTTTGGTTATAATAGCAGTAACACTTAAAACACCACAACACCTTACTTGGCAAAACATTCTCAGAAAAGAGTCTAAAACCAGAATAATTTGTCTAAACTCTGGAGTTTAAATAGAATAGTTTTAGATCACCCCTTGTTTTGATTTTTTTTTTATTTTGATTGGGGGGCGGGGAAGAATAATTGTTGAGATTTTGCAGAGCCAAGATTATCCTGTCTTTGTTTAGTTCTGCATTTCATTCTCCTTATTAAGAATGACTTACACTTCGGGCAAAATTGTGCTTGCTTACTTATGTTCATACTTGCATGGAAGACAATAAATTTATTCATGTGAATCAGATTAACAGAATTCGATCCTATCTCTTATAATAAGAAACAGTAACTTTTTGAAAATCTTTCAACATATAAAATATTTTAAATTATTTTATTCTTATTCTAATTAGCAATGGTTTGTAAATATCTATAAATCACAAGCTGGTACCATCATGTTTTAGAAAGCTAGGAAGCCTTAATGTTAGCTATCCCCAGATTTAAGATATTTATGTGAAGTAGGTCATTCTCATATCTCTCACTTAGAATCCTAATTGGCCTTTGGGTTTTGAGCTGAAAATCTTATTAAAGATAAACAATTTAGATTTTTTCTTCTCAGTTTAAAAAATGATATAAAAGTCAATTTAAAACTCCCATATGTAATTTATATTCCCTCTGCTTTTCTGGATGTAGTTTGCAGAGCCAAGTAGATATGAGGTAGAATTTGGTTGGAATACAAGTAATTAAAATCTTTAAGACTGAAAAGAAGTTAATTTCACTTCCAGACAAATATTTATCTTTAAATAAGAGAGTTCATGTGAGATGTGGAGTGCATTGATCTGTGTGTCCTACAGCAGGAGTTCTCAAGCTTATTTCATTGCTTCCCCCTTCTTTGTGTCTGTAGTGGTTTACGCCCTTGCCTGCTCCCCCGGACTCCCTGCCAGCAGCTCCTGCTTTCTGGCTGTCCAGCTCCGAAGGCAGAGGGGAGAGCGACAGCTGCCAGCTGGGTGCCCAGCTCTGAAGGCAGTGCTGCTTCTAGCGGCAGTGGAGAAGTCAGGGTGGTAATACCATACTATGCCACCCTTACTTCAGAGTGGGGTGCCCAGACAGCAGCCCGCTGCTCTCTGGCCACTTAACTCAGAATGTGCATAGTATGATTTTTTTCCCCTAAAGTTTCTCCCCCGCTTCCAAATATATTCTGTACCACCCCATTTAAAAACCTCTGTCCTACAGTGCTATAAGATGCATGCTTTATGATTTCACAGCCTTCTGCTAAGGAAAGTGACCAGCTAAAATGAAACACAGCATCTTATATCTGAAGTGACCTTATTGTGCATACAAAATAGCTAACCCACCAAAACCCCCCAGAAAAACACAAAAAACCCTCTTAATAAAGGACATGATCTGTACATATAGGGTATAGCCAGCCTGGAAAACCAAATTTGTGTCTCCTGATCATACTTCTAAGACTTATAGAAAAGTGGAAAAACAGAAATTCCAACTGTCATACTGTCTGAAGTGGTTCATGATCATGAGTGCCAACTTCAGGGAAGACAGTCAAAATCACAGCAGATACCCCAAACTGGTGTTGCATTCTATAATTAGATTTCACCAACCCTGTAACAAATGTGAACTCCTGGATCACTGTAACAGACTCCTAACATGGAGTCAAAGACTGTTAAATGGTCACTTACACCAAAAATCACAAAATATTCAGGTTGCTCCCAGTCACTTACCCTGGATCAATTTGTACCTTTGATCTCCTACCAAAGACAACACTGGTAGCCAATCCTATAGTAAACTAATTAAGGATTTATTAACGAGGAAAAGGAAATGTTATTTTCAGTTTAAAGCGGGCAACATCTATACACAAATCAGTTCAGTCTATGGTTCCAAAATGTGACAGAGATATGTAATCTGTCAGCATTGAATGTCTTTTTAGGGCTAACCCAGGTTGACCCCATGAATCTCTGCTTTTTGTTTTTTAGCTCCAGCCCCGTAAGAGTTCAAACAACAAAGAGATGAAAAATCTTCATGTTATCTATCTTTATTTCCCCCTTCCAGAACTCAAACTGCTGGGACATGCTTTCTTGCACATAGCGCTGTCATGGGTGTAAGAGGGCCATTATACCAGCCTTTGAATGGCGATGATCCACAATAGCTCATTTAGTCTTGATAGATCTTCTGGATGGGGAGGGGAACCGCTTTTTCTGACTCTGTTCACAAATTTCAGAGCAGGCATTTTTACAATTATAAAGAAAAACTATATAGCACTGGATATAGACATTACATGTAAGATTAATGCATGCAGCAATTTACAAGCATCTTATAGAGTCTAAACACTGAACATATTCTTACAAGTTCAACACCCATCTTGAACAACATGAACATACAGGTGAGCTGGTCTGGCTTCCAGCTATGAATTTGTCAGTGCTCAGCTGATGCCTACAGCCTTGGCAAGAGCTGGCACTTGGCCTGCTAATTTCACACTAGTATGTTCAACCATAAGGACTCTCCTCCGTTATAGTTGGCAGCAGGTTTTGAATTGAGGCAGTTTTGATCCTCAATACAGACCCCTAACCCTTGAGCTAAGGGATTGTTTTGTCTTGTGTGTGGAACACTCCAAGCAGGGTGAGCAGGACATACCTACTTCCAGGAGGCACCATACTTCTATGCCGCTCGGGTTTTTTTGTTTTTATTATTATATTTTGCTTGCCCACTTGTGGAGGGGAGGAAGGACAACTCCTGACTCTCGATACTATCCATGTCCATGTCTGTTAGGTTGACTTTGCACATTGGACACATGTCGATCAGTTATTTGGATTTTCTCCCTTCACTGAAGTGAACTAGCATGCTCTCCTGCTTCCAGTGAGAGCAAGTCAATGTTCAAGGAAGCAAATCAGTAGGAAAAGATTGAGTACTTACAAATGTAATACACATTTAAAACTCTCATATAACAGCCTCAATTGGGTTTTCCATCATGCAATGACGACAGTGCAATGGTTATTCATACCAGTGTGAAAATAAAAACAATTCAGTTTAGTTTCTTAATTCTTTGAAAACAAGGTCCTGTCCCAAAGACTGGTAGGTTCCACAGTTGAGTGCCCCTTCTGGCATACCTCCCCAACCCTTTATACTGAGGAGGCTTACACTTCTGCAGGCTACATACAGGTTAGTCTAATATGGTGAGAGAGACTACCCACAGTATTTTAGAGCTTTATAAAAAACCCCCACAAACCCTTAAATTCCATCTGTGGAATGCAGATCATTGAGCTTTGGTGTCATGTGCTTATGATGACATACACTGCTTAATAAACTAGCCTTCATATTCTGTCCCATCTTTAGTTTGAAGATTGTCTTAAATGGAAAAATTCTATACTAAAAACAATCCTGTTGTATCCAAAATAATGCTTCTAGCAAAATTCCATTAGATGTCAATTAGCCCTAGAAGAGAGTGTTTCTGCTAGGAGTGTGGACTGGTGATTAGAGTGCAAGACTGAGAGGCAGCAGTTCCTAGTGTCTTTACTCACTCTGCCAGTGATTTGCTTTGTATGATGGGGAGGTCACGTAATTGTTGTGTGCCTCAATTTCCCCATGATAATACTTATTTACCTGCTATTTGGGAGTGTTGTGTAGCTTAATTCATTAATGTTTCTAAAACTTTTTCAGATTCTTGAATGCTGTAGAATTGGAAACTGATTATAAAAGTCAAACATATATGTAAAAAAATGATGTAGGATTAAAAATTAAACCAGGCCTGAAGAAAACAGAAACCAGTACTGGGAAACTGTTCTTATTTTTGTCCTGATCTGGAGTTCTTTATTGAAGCAAAATTAAAAGATGAGAATTTGGGTGAGTAAGAAGGTGTTTGGGATTGGACCTCTTTAGCACTGAGACATCACAGAAGAAACAGAGTGGAAAATGCAAATATTCTGTCTCTTCAATGCATAAATTAAAACAAGTGTAGTGTCTCACTCTCCAGAATAAACTTCAGCTCATATTAACCAATCCTTCTAAAAATTTAAAGAAACAGTAGCATACTGGATAAACATGTAAAGTGCAAACTGAAAATGACTGAAAATCTGTTAATCTTCTAAATGTTGATCTCCAGAAAACAGCAGAGATTAGTTTTTGAGTAAGTAAGGGAGAAATAATTTTTAAAGAGACGTATGAAAAACAATTATTTTTAATCTAGGTATCTCAAATTTCATACACTAGGGATCACTGCATCTGACTGAAATTATCTGCTAGTCTTCAAGCTTCTTTCTCCACTTCATGTTGACCCATTAAAATAGAATCTCCTGCCAGCATTTATAATTAAAACCCTCCACAGCCCACTGTTGTTTGTGTGGATGAAGAGATCATGTAAAAGAAGAAACATCCTTGGTTTCAAATCTGTGTTAGATAGAGTTATTGGTGTGATGCTTTGTGTGTTTCCATTGTTTCTGTTAGAGGAATTCATAGCAGTAAACACATTTTTCTTGACTGGATCACTGTTAGGCAGCTCCAAGGAGAGAGGGACAGTCCCATTTTGTTTTATCATAAACAAATAGGCATATTTCAATCAATGTGTGATCAAGTTGCACATTCAGAGGTGTTGTCCAAGAACACAGGGCACTTGTCCATGGGAGGAGAGCATCTGCATCTGTAGGGTTTTTTCTGTGTTTGATACCCAGGGCTCAGTTGCTACAGTGATAACGTATGATAGACAGAGGGGTGGCTGGTTAGTCTGGAAATGGAGTCGAGGAGATAATACTTGCTTATTCAACATAATTTACTTCTTCAACATAGGTTTTTTTACTGTATTAAAAACAAAGAAAAATCTTGGAAAATAAACCCAAAATATTGTGATGCAATCCATAATCTTAGTGTTGTTCTATCACACAAGCCTGGAAATTCAAAAGTTATGGTTGCCACAGTAACCATAACTAAGTAACACTGGATCTCATGACATGTGAAGTACTGTTGGATTACTGTTCATGGCCATGCTGTTAAATGTACGCTACAGTGAGGCAGTGATTTGTGTCCGAACTAACACTGTGTTGGAATGTACTGACTTCTGTGCATTGAAATTTCAGGCTTAATATTGCACTGACTAGGATTCCATTCTATGAGGAGTGGTTGCCCTTGGCCCTAAGTTTTACCCTCCTCTATTCAGTGAACTTGGCTGTCTGTTCAGCATTACTATGGACTTGATCCAGTTCTCACTGAAGTCTGTGAAAATCCCAGTGACAATTATTAGCTCATATTTTATTGGGGAATAAAACTAATCTGGGCTTTCAATATCAAAGGAGTTGAAATTGGCTGTTGTGCCATAGATTGCTACAGACAGAGTAGCCCTGGCTCATTGAGGATAAGTGGGTGGAGGTGGGAGTTGGAAGAAGCCAGAAAAACCTTAAAAAATTTTTTTTTTGAATGAAAAGGTATCCATAATCCTTTCTTTGCAATTCTTTTATCTTTCTACTTGCATTTATTTTTCATAGATGATATATTGCACAACCTACATACCTTCCCCCAATAAAACTAATGTAAAATGTTTTTGTTTTATTTTAAAATTAAAACTGTAGCATTCTCTAAAAGCAATAAACCACACCAGGAGTTAGATACTGATGGATTTCTCTGGAAGTTTTGGGCCTTCCATTTTATATGTCACAAAGAAGCGTGTATCAATAGCCTACCAACACATACCTGTTGTGGCTTATTCCTACAGTAAAGCTACTAATGGCATTAAGTTATTTATCTGTGACCAGACAAATATTCTAGAGAAGTTATTTGCAACTCCTCTAGAAGAGAACTTATATATTTTTATAGATACCATAGATTACTTTATCATAAAGGATTCCTGAATTATGCTTATAATATTATTCCATATTTTTTCATACATTAAGAAGTTAGTTAGTTAATGCAAGTGGGTTCATTTTAAGGCCACTTAAAATATACCAATTATTTTTAATTCTTTCCATGCCTGCTATATTTCAATTTTTCTTCTTTTTGTTTTATTTTCAGAAACACTGATTACTTTGCATAATGTGGCATTTCATAAACCCTATAATGATTTGTTTTTTTTCAGATATTTGTTATTTTTTGTTTTGTTAGGTAGTTTAGATAGGTATTTTTAGATTCCTTGAGTCCCCTCAAACAGCTTATTGCATGCCAGTCTATGCTCTGTTGTTCCTTAAATTGTCCACCAAGGCATTTATTTTTCTCATTAAAAGATGTCAGCATGTTGTATTAAATTCGTTTTTCTCTCTTCATCCTTACTGGAGGGTTGGTGTAATAGTCTTGGTTTAGATTGCTTCTTTTCTCTCATCTGGATGTTCTGTTCCTCACAACAGCAACAAACTTCATATCAATAAATCAGAGTATACCTTTTGTCACTTGAAGAATACTTCTTTTGTGTGTCCAAATTGTGTTTTTTAGAGTGAGTAAATTGGAACTCAATAATAAAAACATGTTCATAAAGTCATAGAAGCATGCTTTCTACACTCCCCTGGCAAACGCTTGCTAGCTTGCCAAGTTTTGACAAAAACTTGTTCTAGATTTTATATGCTGCAGACAGTTGTTTCCTCATGCTGTAGTCTTCGGTGTCATGGTCACATGCTATAATTTTTTCTTTAGTCAGGGCCTGATCCTAGGCCCACTGCAGTCAGTGTTAAAAATCTCATTGACTTGTGTGGGATTTGGTTCATGTCCTCAGTGCGCATGACAGATGTAGTGCAATGGATGCGGCAGATGAACAGCATTTATTTTGATCCTTACTTTTCGGTAAGTGTCCTCTAACTCATTCATGACACGCTGTCCATCCTGTGCACTGAGGACCCCAACCTGTGTGGGTTTAAGAGTTCTAATGGGTGGGAGTGATGCTATTTTTGCTTTTCTTCATCCTAGCTTCTGAGAAGAGGGAGAGTGTATCTCTGCCCTTTTAGCTGCAGGGAGGAGTGGTGGCAGGATTTCCCCTTCCGACTGACACACTAGCAAATGGGAATATTCTTCATTTCTAGTTTCTGTGAGGTCAGCAAATACATCCTCCATTCCTATCTGGAAGAAGATGGGGAATTTCTGTCCTTTTCCTCTCTGATGCTTGGTGTGATGGATGCTCTTGGTTCTGAGGTAGTAGTTGATGATTTATTCCTCCCTTCACTCCATGCACTAACAGGAAAGATGTGACATCTCTAATGCAGCTGGGTCTTGCAGAGAAGTACTGGGTGATGCTTTCTTCCATAGCAGAGTGGGAATAGATGCTGTGAGGTTACCACTGCCCTCTTCCAGGAAAAGAGAGCATGTCATGGAGCATGTATCTCACTCAGAGAGTCAGGATGTATTCTTGGAGACAAGGGATGGGGGAGAGGCAGAAGGTCACAAGAGATGTGACATGACAGGACTAACATTAGACCTTGTGTAACTGCTAGCTCAATACTGCCTCTCAGCCCTCCTTTTCAATGCTGTGACTTGTTTCTTCAGGGGGCAGCAACAGCAGCAGCTGATAGCAATTAACTGCATGCATGATGCTTATGGCTGCCAAATTTGGAGGCCCCTGAAGCAATGGTGCCTGGATCCCAGTAAACATGGGATCCTGTCTTACTGCATCATTGTAGGGATGCAAGTCTAATGATTCTTAATGGCAATGACTGCTGCTTTATTGGGATGGTAATTGCATTTAATTGGGAGGCTACAGGTGATTTAGTGGTTCTTAGTTCTTTGTGTGTCTCAATTTCATGCTGATTCTATTTGTTTGCTCCTTAAACAACACCAGCTTTCAGTCCCTGCTTAGCTGTGATATACACAGAGAGTATGAAGTGCTTCAAAAAAAAGAGTACTTGTGGCACCTTAGAGACTAACCAATTTATTTGAGCATAAGCTTTCGTGAGCTACAGCTCACTTCATCGGATGCATGCAGTGGAATTTCCACAGTATTTTCCTCCTTTCCCTCCTCCACAAGTCCTCCTTTTCTTTTTACGGATACAGACAAACACAGCTGCTACTCTGAAGTGCTTCAGGATGTCTTGCTCCGGCTGTGAGACTGTTCCCTCCAAAACAGTGACATACATCGGGTCACTCTGTTAGGAATCTCACATCTGCCCCTCCTCCAGCATTGGGCAGGATTCAAAGTTTCAGTTTTGGTGCATTGTTAGTGTGACTAAATTTTTTTTTTACATATTTCAGACAATATTATGCTGGGGGAAAATATAAACACAAACACACACACACACACATACACACTGTGTGTGTGTTATGTGTGTAATACATATGTAGGGTGAAATCTTGAGCCTTTTAAAGTTGGTGGGAGTTTTGCCATTGACTTAAGTGGGGCCAGGATTTCTCTCATATTTTGCTTGTGAACAATAATTATCAAATGTATCTGCAGAGATCAAAGTGAATTGTAATATACTACTTTTCTGTTAACCTTTTCCCTAAATCCACTTGTTCTGCTAAGCCTATCAGTAACTATATCAACATGATATTCTTTTATTTTATTTGTTCACTGTATATTGTTGAAGGCAGCAATTTTAAAACTTTGTCTATTGCTGGGCAATGTGCAGTGACGCCCATGTGTAGTTATCTATATAATAAGATTACTGGGATGTTACTCTCTGTGTCACTCTGAAGCCTAAACTGTCTAAATCAGTGTGAAGTGATGGAAGCTGCCACAAACATGGTTGAGAGCTTTCAGTCTGTTACTGTCCAATTTTTTAATTTCTCAGTCACTTTGACTTTATGAATTACCGTAGCTGTACATCACACAGGTATAAAGTATGTATCTGTGCCATGCTGAGAGTTTTAGACCTTTGTGATATTGGAGGTGGCTCAACCGATTATTACCCTTACTTAATGTGCATGCAGCAATTTTACTGGTTGTATGAGGGTGACTGGACAGACAGTGGATTACCCATCTCCTGTTTTGGTCAATGGGCATGAAGCCAGCAAGTGGCCACTGTTTCCCTACAGTCTATCCTCATGTGGGAATGAGGCTGCCCTTAATGAGGTTGGCTGCCTCCTCCCACTGTTTTCAATGCGACTGAAGCCATCCCCACACACACAATGGCTACCACACTATCATTGATGTACTACACAGGGAATGTGAGGAGCAGTAGAGACTCTGTGAAAGGTGAATGGGGGTAATGATGGGGAGCGGGGTGCTGGGGAGGACCAGGAATCTGATGATGATGCAGGGGAATGGGGTGCTGTGTTATTTGGGGGCAGGAGAGAGCCTAAGCTGGGCACAGAGGACAGTGGTGGGGATGGGAGATGGAGGAGATAGAACAGCAGCTTCCCCAGCCTGGGTGTAGTGGTGGATAAGGGGGGTCCCCTCCAAGCAGCCAGGGGAAGGCAGTGTTGTAGTGTTGCCAGCTCTCACAAACTGATCACAAGTCCCAGGATTTTAGGGATGACTCAAGAAGCTTCCCTATTCCTACAATCTTCAGGAGGAGCCATGTTGGCAGCACTCTGTGCTAGAGGACGCAGACCTGCCCTGCCACTGAGCCCTGCCTTCATGTAATGCCCTATAGGAGAGAGAGGATCCAGGGCAGCATGATGTGGGTGGGGGAGGGGGAATTTGGGAGGTGGTGCTACTGGGACCTGGGCAGAGGGTCCAAACAACTAGAACAGAGGTTCGTATGTTGGAGTTAGGTAAAGTGAACTGAAGTCGTCACATGTACATTATTAAATTGCAGTTTTTACATACATATGCTTGTTGCCTAATATTTTTGTCCAGCAGTCACATGACTCTACAGATTTCACAGGGGCAATAGCACAGACTTTCAGCTAGTGATATTGTATAATCAATACATGATTACTATTTTTACTTTCTCAGGAATTCTGGAGGTTTTGCACTGTGTGTTGGTGGAAAGTCCAGAAGCTCTAAACATTATTAAGGAAGGACATATTAAATCGATTATCTGTCTTTTGGACAAACATGGAAGAAACCATAAGGTGTGCAAGGTATTTCTATGAATAGACGAACTGTAGTGAATAAGAAAAGCATGTTATCCATAAAAGTGAAATTTCAAATGGTTTAATGTGTAAAATGTGCATCTCATTCAAAGGGATGGGGTATCAATACAGTTCCCTTCAGTAGTCCATGCTGATTCTTAATGTTCTAATATAAAAAGTAAATTACAGTGAAAAGAGCTTAATTTCTTTTATAGGTTTTAGATGTCTTGTGCTCTCTCTGTGTATGCCATGGAGTTGCTGTTAGGTCTAATCAACATCTAATCTGTGACAATCTTCTACCAGGAAGAGATCTCCTCCTACAGACACGCCTTGTGAACCATGTGAGCAGGTAAAAGAAAAATATTTACTTAAATATAGATCAGCAAAGCAAAAGGAATTTGAGTTCTTGTGCTAAGATGATATCTGCAGTCATTAAGAGAAAGATCTATTTAACCATAGCACAGGAATCACCTCTGTGAATCTTTCTAAAGACAATGCGTTAACTGGCATATTGTGGCTTTGATAAATTATATCCATAAAAATCTGAACAGGAACTGTAGCCAGCTGTCGTAAGTAAAAGCAAACCTAAACTTAATTCTGGGGCAGTGCTGCAGTAGTTAGAGAATCAGGGAGCTCTAAATGGCTCCCTCATATACCCCCATTCCTACACTGAGCATATGCTTATGCAGGAGAGAATTCGACCTTTCAAGTGAAGAGTCCTATACCCAGCAAATAAGTCATTAAATCATTGAGTGGGAGGAAAAATGTAAATATAAAAATGTGAATGATAACAATGTGATAACAGATTTTTTAAAAGTCTTTTAAAATCAAGATTGGATACCTTCCTTAAAAAACAAAACTAAAAACCACAGGCTCTAGCTCAAACAGAATTTATGGACTTGTGAAATTATTGGTTGAAGTTCTATGGCCTGTGTTACACAGGAGGTCACACTAGATGATCACAATGATCCCTTCTGGCCTTAAATCTATGAATGAACTTCTGTACCTCTTTTTAGTGATCTATATTGCTAATTTGCACAATGGCTGGTATACCATTATGAATTATTGGATTTACAAATTGGTGAATAAGTGAACATTTATTTTACAAATTTATTGTAGTTATAACATTTCACAGTAAAGCATTCTGTAGTACATTTTATAAGTGTAATAAAGTCCTAGTACTGCAGAATGAGACCATTCTACAGTATCTACTCACTATACTTTTTCTGATGGTGCGGGATGAAACTGTCGTTGTTTGTGCAAATTTGAAGATGTTCAATGTGAATTAGTAAAGTTGTACAGTAGAACCTTAGAATTACAAACACCAAAGTTACAAACTGACTGGCCAACCACACACCTCATCTGGACCCAGAAGTATGCAATCAGGCAGCAGCAGAAACAAATGAAAACTACTAAAAAAAATTAAGGGAAAGAGAACTGTTTTGGTGCTTGGTTCATTTAAATTAAGATGGTTAAAAGCAGCATTTTTCTTCTGCATAGTTCAGTTTTTCAAAGCTATATTAACTCAATGTTCAATTGTAAACTTGAAAGAATAGCCATAATGTTTTGTTCAGAGTTACGAACAACCACTATTCCCAAGATTCTACTGTACTTAAAAGTGCAAAGTATTATTACAGGTATTTGATTAGTAGTGCTGGTTTAATTGCTGAAAATTACAATTTTGATTGAACTGTATGGGAAGCTTTTCCACCAGAAGTTTTGAAGAATTTTCATTTTGTTCTTCACTTCTAATGAAACAAGACATTCAATAAGTGGTAAACACAAATTGAGAAAAAGAAATCTAACTACTGTAACATGTTCTTCTGATCTGTTTTTATGGCTAGCCATTTTTTCCCTTTGTTTTAAGCATGAGACCCAATATCTTCCTTGGGATCAGCGAAGGCTCCGCCCAATACAGAAAATGGTACTATGAGCTTATGGTGGACTATGTGGAGCCCTTTGTGACAGCAGAAGCAACTCATCTTCGAGTGGGCTGGGCTTCAACAGAGGGCTATTCACCCTACCCTGGGGGAGGTGAAGAATGGGGTGGAAATGGTGTTGGCGATGACCTGTACTCTTATGGATTTGATGGTCTTCATCTGTGGTCAGGTAAAGCATTTTTAAATTTCTTGATAAAGGGATATGGGACAGCCATTTCCAGTAAGTCTGTGGAATCTAGCAGCATCAAAATAAATCATGTATGTAGATGAATGCTAGGGCATTCCATTTGGGGTAAAATGCAGAATCAGAGTTCCATTCTGGGTTTTTTTAAGTTGACTACTCTCATCTAAAAGACAGTTTAATTCAAAACAATGGAATTTATAGATGGAATTATAATTTGGTTCCACCCAAGGCTTTTTTTTTTTAACAGTGCACTCCAAAGCTTCGCTTTAAAACTTCAAAGATGCAGAAAATGAAGTCTGACAAGCATTCTCACAGTGGTAGACTGGATTTCTAATCCCTCTGTGATATTATAAAAGCAACATGAGATATTTAGGTCATATCAATTTGGGGTGGGGTGAGGGTTCTTTGAGATACTCATTTTAGTTCAAAAGTTTAGAAATTCTTAAAGCCAGACAGTGGGGACTTATGTACTGATGGCCTATCCATTCTCTGTATGTGATGCATATTGAGTTTGTTTGAATATGTAGTAAGGAAACTTTTGTATCATACATTTTAAAAGTACTTCTCTGTGTTTCTGTTCAGATAGATGGGAATGCATTGACATTGAGGTTTTCAAAGCCACCCAGGTGATTTGGACATAATCCTTAAGCAGCTTCGAAAAATCTCAGTGTAAATGTGTAAACCACTCCTGTAGATGTCATTACAGGATATGTTCTGAGAAGTTTAGACATTGGATATTAAGTATGTATGCATGTGATGTGTGTGAATGGGTTATCTTAATAGAATACAATATATATGATATGATATTCACCAGGTAGGGAAGATGGAAGAAACAGAGACTATTTAGTAGTGATATAAATATTTTAGTTGCATAAATTTAGATTGACTGCATATCTCATGAATGTTTGTGTGTTTAGACTGGAAATCCAATCGTAAAAGTGTCACTGGCTCAGGATAGAATTAATCTGAAATCATAGTTTTTACCCTTACATGAGAGAAGTATTGTGTGCTAACTATAGGAGAAGCACTAGATATACAATTGGAATTAATCAGTTTTGTTTTTTGTTTTGCAAAAGCCTTTATTCCATTGCTGACTGAGGCCATTGTGGTGATATCAAGTATCACAGAGAAAAATATGTTCTCTATATTTGTCATAAACTTATGCCAAGAAAGCCTATGCATAGCACAGTATCCATATATTTCTATTCTTTGACACTGTCTCCCTTTTTTCCTCATCTGTGCTGATCATGTGCATCCCCTGAGCTGAGATTTGTTTGTTTTTTAAACCTCTATCCCAGGCATGTCTTCCTTCTGAGTCTCCTGCAAACTGAATAAGTTTGCCAGTTGGAGCTCTTGTCCCAAGGACTTAGACTGGTGAACTAAAGAAGTCTTGCTAGATGGAGAAGGTACCTTCTCCTCCACAGAGCTACAAGTTTTTAATTCTCTATTTAGCTGGGGTTGAAATTAAAGCTGTGTGATTGTGAAGAATTGGACCTTATAGGTCATTGTATGTTGGAAATGAAAGGGATTTTTGTGGCGTCAAGGTGTGTGTGAGAGCATTTGGATATTCTGATCTGGTAAGGCATGTAAATTGACGTTGATCTGGATGTTAGTTGCCCTAACTGATGTTTTTAAGTGATTTAATTGATAGGATATGCACTTGAGCATTAATTGAACTGTAAGGGTATGTCTACATAGTGCCAAAAATATCCCCTCACCATGGCAGTGAGTTTTGGAGTCTGGATCAGTTGGCTCAAACTCGTGTTATGGGGCTAAAAATAGCTGTGTAGATGTGTGGGCTTGGTTTGGAGCTTGAGCTCTGAGACCTCCTCAGCTTCAAAGGAATCATAATGAAATATCTCAGAGATTCAGCAGCAAGGGAACTCTGGGATGGGCAGGAGGTACTATAGGCAAGAGAATACTTTAGAAGCCAGAAACTACTTAAATATAAAATGAATGGAGTGGGGGAGAGCGGTTTTGTTTTTTGAGAGAAAACAGTAGAAATTTTCTCTCTCAAGAGTGCTCTTGTACTTTGTTCCTCTTCCAGGATTCCAGTAATCTGATTTTCATCTAAGGTTGCTGTTGCACTTCCAGAGCGAAATGTAACATAATGTCCTTGAGCTGTTTTTGTCCCAGCAGGGGTAACATACAGTATGTATTTTTTGTCCATGATAAATTGCACTCAAATATGTAGTAACATATTAAGCTGTTGCTTCTTAGTTCTGATCCCAGAAAGGTCAGGGAAGAAATGCCAGTTACCATAAAACAAGACAGAGGAGAAATTATTCTTCCAATTTACGTACAAGATTTACTTATGATTATGATTATTACTATTTAATACATGGAGAAAGACTTGCATCTGATCCTGTGACTTATGCCTCTGCTGAGTAGAGGAAGATAACAGAGGTCACATTTGATTTTTAAAAAAAATTGATTTGTACGTTCATATTTTGATTTTCCATTTTTCCTGAGAAAATTTCCAGGATAAGAAGCAATTATTCTTTTATTGAATAAAAAGAGGATCCAATTAACAGTCACTTATATTTTTTGTTGCTATGAGAAAAATTAAAATGACCAGTCTCATGTAGTTAAGTAATTAAGTCTTAAGTAAGCCACAACAAATAGCCTGATCAGAGCCATCACGTAAAGTAATTAACTGACTCTCCACCGCATGCTCCAATAGTAAATCCCCCTCAAGCCACTCAGTTTCCAAATGCCCGGGAAAAGTGATGGAGTTTGAACATCAAACACGATTCTGGAGAGTAGAATCTTCAAAACACATAAGGCAGCAGGTATGGGCACCTGACTCCAGGAAAATGGAAGGGCATGACATACAATGATTAAACCTGGACTTTTTATCCAGGTCTTTAGAATCTGTATTGGAAATGATTCCTCAGAGCTCAGGTGAAGATGACCTGTGAATCTAAACTGCACAACCAACATCTCAAATGACCTAATATTATCTAAAGCTAAGTTAAAATTGTCTCGATCACAACTGCTCTTACAAAAAAGGAAGGTTTTTTTTTTTGTTAGTTAAGACAGAGTGAAGTTTTTGGGGCACCGAGCAAAGGTCCCTATACCCACAGTTTGCCACCAAAAGGAAGGAAAAGAGACATCTGATGACCACTCAACCTATTGTAATCTCAGTGTTGCAAGGTGATGGGTGCTCTTGATGTCCTTGTGAGCACTGTTTTCCCAGGAGGTTCCTGAAGCTCATTGGCACAGAAAGGGCTTATCTTCTTTTTGATAAAGAATTCAATCTGTTTAGCATAAGTCTTTCACTGTAAGGCATTTTCTCCAGTCCTCAAGTTATTTTTGTGGCTCTTTTTTGCACCTTATCGAATTTTCAACCTTATTTTTAAAGGGAGGACCTGAGAACCGGCAGTGCAAGTGGGACGGTCCGGTCTGCCATACCAGCAAGATATTTATAGCTGGTACAGCATACCGGAAAGACGGGCCCCATGCTGGCAGGTCCTCTGGCACAGCTGTACCACCCCCAGCCCTCCCATGCAAGGTGTTCTCTCCCAAGAACCGCAGCAGGGAAAAGAGCAGAAAGAGGGGCCAAGAGGTGGCCCCACGCCAGCAGCTCCTCACGCTGGCAGCTGAACTGCCCCCAGTCCCACCCCCAGCCCTGTCTTCTGGTAGGGCTGCTGTACAGACAGAGGAGACCCTGCGTGGAAGGGTTGGGGTGGTACAGCCGCACCAGAGGAGCTGCAGGTGTGGGACCTCAAGTTCTGCTCCTTTCGCGCTGTGGTTCTGAAGTCTCCAATGCAGTGGGAGGGAGGAGTACAGAGCCCCACCTCTCCCCAGGGTAAGGGAGGGTGGATCATGGGGAGGGAACAGGGAGAGTGTGGGGGCATCAGGCTGGGAATGGGGCGGGGAGGAATTATGTGGAGAGTCACGTGAGGAGGTCACTTGCCCCCCCCCCACTGGTAAGAAATGGATTACATTTGCACCACTAATGAGAACTGTATGTAGTATTCTAATATCTGTTTTACCAATGAAGCATACTGAGATCAAATCACCTTTCTGCTATTACTACTCAGTTTATGTAACTAAGGGTCACATTAGCCATTTTTGACACCCGTAAGGGGCTGATATAGTTTAACTGTAGGTGTTCTGTACTTAATATGCACTCTGCTTTGCCCCACGTATTCCAAAAATTATAGGTCTCATTTTTAAAATCCATTTCCAGAGGTTTTTCACTTGCATATTTCTTCTTATATCTCATGTTATAGATAAACAAAATGCGAGAAGTGTGTTATTTCTTATTTCCAATTTCTTCTGTAGATAACTCTTCTTGGAGATCAGGAATTTTATATGTAATACAGTGAGATGTGTTATTTAAATGAGTGTGGGGAAGAGAATGATACATTCCAGGGTTAATTGAAATCAGAGCAAAATAACAGACACCTCTATGGTGAAAAAGTATTTACTAACCTTTATTATTTCTGTTTTAGAGCTTGATTATGATACCTTTTATTTACGCTGAATAGTACAATATTGCACAGAGTAAACAAGGATACCACAGTCTGGCCCTTTATAATGATACTTCCTGATTTTACATTTTCAAATCACTTTACAAAGAACAAATTTTTGTTTATCTTGGATGATGAGACATACTATAGATTAGCATTTTGATATATTTTACTCCACACTATATCATGGGCTCATTGATGATAGAAGAGAAGATCTAATTTTTTTTTTATGATTAAGGTATTCAGCACTCTTCATTTGTTGTATAGAATTTGATAACTGAAACAAAAGTCAAAATAATATACATTTCTAACACAAGCATGTGACAAAAAGAAAAGGAGTACTGGTGGCACCTTAGAGACTAACAAATTTATTTGAGCATAAGCTTTCGTGAGCTACAGCTACACTAAGTGAGCTGTAGCTCACGAAAGCTTATGCTCAAATAAATTTGTTAGTCTCTAAGGTGCCACCAGTACTCCTTTTCTTTTTGCGAATACAGAATAACACGGCTGCTACTCTGAAACCTGTCATCAAGTATGTGACATGCATTGTTAGTTTCATCTTCAATTAATGTTCTGGGGAGTTGGGTTCGTTCAGCGTATACATTAAACAATATTTACATAGAACATAAAAGGAAGGAATTTTTGACGCAAGTTCCTATTGTGATTGTGGTATTTGGATGCTCAGTAGTGATATGAAGGACTTTTAATTCCAACCTCCCTGGCAACAAGCACCGAAAGTCTGAAATGCTGATCTTCTGTTGGTCAGTGGCTCAGAAGCATCCCTAGAGAGCCCAGATAAGATCCTGGCCAGCTAATGTAGGCATTTTTTTAATAAGGTGTAATTTTTTCTCCTTCAGGTTTTAATCCACTTTTTGGAATTTGGAACGGTGGTGTAAATGGGGGTAAAATTTCAGTTTTGAGTTTTTTTGAGCCTCAAAATGGGACCATTATTTATTTCCAGATGCATTAAGCACAAATTTGCAATAATTAAAATAATTTTTGCAGATGCCATTGGGTGCATATCTGCACTTTATTACAAGCTTACTATTAATTCTTTGATAATCTAGTATTGATGTCTCTGAATCCAGGCAGATGTACTCCATCTGTTTACCTCATTATTATTTTTTTTAAGTAAAATTTTCAGGTTTTAGTGAAACCTTTTCTATGCGACTCTCTAAAGTTGTTCTAAATGTATTTCCTTTTTTCCATAGGCTGTATTGCACGGACAGTGAATTCTCCCAATCCTCATCTGTTAAGAACGGATGATGTCATCAGCTGCTGTTTGGATCTGAGTGCCCCAAGCATCTCATTCCGGATAAATGGTCAACCAGTTCAAGGGATGTTTGAGAATTTCAACATAGATGGCCTCTTCTTTCCAGTCGTCAGCTTCTCTGCAGGAATAAAGTTAGCATCCATTGTAGTTTTTCCTGTTTTCAGTGAACATGTCCAATTATTTCCCTGCTACCGTCCCCTTCATTTTCCTTTCTGACATCTGCCTTCTTGGCACATTGCCTGTTCCATAAAGGTGTCCTGAAGGGATAGTGCACCTGGCATTTGTCAGCATGTGAACATGTTCAGGTAGTTCACTAATATACTCCACTTAGGATTTAACAACATCTTCTGTCTCCTTTTTTAGCTGCCAACACAACATACATTGCTAGCATTCGCTGCCAGGTCAGCCTTTAAGACAAACTAAAAGAAAAACATCAATTTATGTACGTGAATTTTTCTGATTTCTGCAACGTAAAAAATGTACTTTCCATAATGCGCCTGTGGCAGTGTAGTCTCTGTTAGTTGAAGATACACAAGCATAATTGGTCAATTCTGTCTGCTGATTAGGTGAACTCTGGGATTTCTTGCTGAAGCTAAGCTCTCATAGCATCATCTACCAGTAAAATGTTCTAACTAAAACTAAAAGCTGGCTCTTTTGGGACCTGAAAAACAGCTCTGTGTAAGCTCGAAAGCTTGTGTCTCTCCAACTGAAGTTGGTCCAATAAAAAGATATTACCTCATCTACCTTGTCTCTCCAGTAAAATGTTCTAGCACCTGTAATCTGGCCTCAGTTATACATGCTCATGTCACTTCCTGGCTGTACTACAGCAATGCTATCTTCCTGCATATGCAGCTGTGGGCCCCCAAGGAACATCAACTAGCAGAGAATGCAGTAGCTTGTTTCTTCAACAACACAGCAACACAGTCTACCGCTAGGACATTTAACCTGTATTCTGCTCACAATGCAGTTTTCCAATAGAATAGCAACTCAGATTCAAGGTCTTGATCCTCTTCTTCAAGGGTGCTCAATGGTTTGGGCTCATGATAGCGAAAAGATTGCTTCACATTTTGGGATCCAGAGTACCGTCTGCAGGCGTGTTGCCCAGGCACAATGGAACCACATACTGCAAGGCTAAATCTCATCTGTGCAGGCCCAAAGCTTTGCTGGTAGCCTCTCCAAGACTGTGGGACAAACTCCTACAGGAATTAACCATCATCAATCATACCTTTCATTCTAAATGCAAAGTGTACTTTTTCCACATTACTTCTGCTAATATATACATATAATACAATGTACATATAACAAATTATATTAAAAAAATCCTCCCCACACAATTTCTCCTTGAGGAGAAGGAGAAAGAAAAGAACCATATGTGAATGCTAGTAGTCAAATAGCTCAATGGACTTCTGGAAGGTGTTGAGATGGTACTGGGATGAGGGCCATATAAGAACCAGAATAGAATAAAATGGAATACACAGCATTCTCCTGTGGTGTAACTCTACTGAAGCCATTATAGTTACACTAGGGATTAATTGACTTTTTTTTTTTTAGTATCTTCCAAATCACACTACACCAAGATGAATTTCTCAGTTTTGTATCACTAAGTTATGCTCATCTCTGTACTCAGAGAGCCTTGCAGTGGCAAAAGTGATAGGCATCATTGTACAGCTACAGAACATAGAAATGTGGAAAACTCGTACTGTTGAAAGTAAAATAAGTTTTTTGTGTTATGTTCTGAAGGTTTCACATGCTATTGGAGAAAGTATGGAATGATTTTCCATTGAGTTTTTGGGTCTCATTTTTCAAATCTCCCAAACTTCAGGGATGTCAGAGGGAAAGGTTCTGGGCCTAGCTCTGATTGGTGATCTGTCTGTCCCCAGGGTTGTGGCCAAACTTTGGATGCTTGGAAGGTTATTGACTTCTAGGCGTCTTTAGCAAGCTGGTGTTCTCTCACTTTCTTCTCCATTATCCTCCATCTCTCTGAAACTCTTGAATAAAAGGTGAAGAGTAGCTTGTGGAGTGACTAAATCTCTTCTGGTTATGCACCTGTTCCTTCTTCCTTCCTTCTTTCTCTCCACAATCCCCAGTGCTAATTACCAGGTTACATTTGAGAGGAAAATGTTTAATATGGTGAAGAAGCTGCAGCACTGATGGTTTTAGATTGCCTTTGAGGGCAAAAGACTAACCACAGATTTGTACTGGAGGTGCTATGATTGCATAAATTGCTGCTGCTGTTTACAGGGTACGTTTTCTGCTTGGAGGCCGCCATGGAGAATTCAAATTCCTGCCTCCACCTGGGTATGCACCTTGCTTTGAAGCTGTTCTACCAAAAGAGAAGCTAAAAGTAGAACATAGTCGAGAATACAAACAGGGTCACCAATGTACAAGAGACCTCTTGGGTACAACCATCTCTTTATCCCAAGCAGCCTTCACACCAGTTCCCGTGGATACTAGCCAGGTAAGGGAACTAAACACCACAGTCTTTCTCAACCCTAGACATTGCAGGCTCGGGTTTGCTTCATGTTTGAGCTTGCAACTTGTTTCAAACATGTGGGTTTTCTTTCTGTTCTGATTTGGTACATTTTATTGCTAACCACTGAGAATACTGGGACATGCAAAGCACAATAAAGAACTTGTTGCTACTTTTTAGAAATTTTATTTCTTTCACATTCACGAAGCCTTAGGACATCACATGTTGTTTTATCCTTGGAGTGAAACTAGATTAAAACAGAGTGACCTTTGAATTAGTGGTAACTGTGGGGATGATACAGGTATTTTATTATTGAACTTTTTATTGATATAATATTTTAAAGGTGAAGTCTTGTAATCATGTTAGGTGCATTGGGCCACATTTAAACCTGTTTTATTTACTGAGGTTGCCATGTGACTGAGAGCAGAGTGTGGCTCATTATGGACAGAAAATGGTATAAATTAAACTTGCATTATCCTTGTGCTTTATTGCATATCTGTATTTATTATGGAGAAATAGAAAAGTTGACAAATGAAGGCTAACATTAAAGAGAAGTGTGCTTCTAGCTCCACCTATGACAACAGATAACAAATAGTCTGTTTAATTGGGTTGATCCTTAGAATGGCAACTGATGCATCCCCAGAATACTGGCCATTGCTACACTTCTGGAATGATGTGGGCCCGTCCCCACTGGCATGACCTCACACACACCAGGCATGTGAGGTCGCACCAGTGGGGATGGAGCACTGCAAAATGGCATTCTCCACAATACCACCTGGCAGGGACAAACCTTTCCAAAAACAGGACAGTCTGGCTTAAAACTGGATGAATGGACTGCCTGTTGATCCTGCTCCCACTGACATGAATGGAAATATTGCCATTGGCTTCAGTGTATACAGGATCAGGCCCTAAATGTTCACTTTTAGTGAACTTTCAGTCATAAAATGATTGAACAAGAAAGAACAAATCCTGTGAAACAGACAGCACATGTCCAACTATGTAATATGCAGCTTTTATGGTAGACTAAGGCTGAGGCGCACATATTTTGACAGTGCTCTTTTATACCGTAATGACTCTGAGACAGCTTGCTGGAGATTTGTATGTTTAATAAATATAACTCTTCTGTTTTGTGGGTCCTGTCATGTAATAGTGGTGAATAATGTAATATCAGGTTTGTTAATAATTTAGCACTGTGTTCCAGGGGTCTGTTTTTTTGGAGGAGAGTGAAGCTGATTTCGGGGAGAGCAAGGGTGACTTGTATTCGTGATTTCCCTTACAGGGCTTTTTTTACCCAGTCCCCTCCCAGTCGTACTCTTTCTTCAAAGTTGGCCACAAAAGAGTGATCTTCTGCAGGTTTGTTTGGCAGCGCCTCTGCTTCATCTCACCAATACGGTGGAGTGGTTTCAGCGGCACATTCTTTTTCTCATGCATCCCCCCATCAGGCTCCTGGATCAGTGCCGTTCCTGCTCTGACTCTCACCAGTTACGCTCATAACTGCCTCCTAGCTCCCCTTTGTGCACTGAGTAGAGAAGCAGCAGCAAGGTGGAGGGCAGAAGGGAGGACAAACCAAAATTGCCTGCTAATCACAAAAACTGAAGGGGAACCTTCCCCTGCAATGCAATCTCGACTCTTGGAAGGAAGCCCAATGGCAGATTATTTCTTCCTTTCTGCCCCTGACCTTTCCTAGTCGGGGGCAGAGAATGCAATTTAAGGACAGGCCATGGAACTTTGTAAGGGCTCCACCATTTATAGCATTACCCGGTAAAATAGTGTATTTGGTGTGAAAGGGTTGCTGCTTTTGTTCCCTCGTAGTATTTCCCAGTGCACCCCTGAACAACAGACCAGGACATTCATTAGCAGCTTATACTAAAATTATCAGCATTAAAATAGTCAACAATATTCATGCTGATAGTGTTATCGTTAGGGTTCAGTGTTAACATCTAAATGAGATGGGGTAAAAATGTAAATTCCAACCCCCAGACTACCATTGCCTCCATTTTACAGGAACAAGAGATATCCTAAGAATTCAGTCTCCAAAAAAGTAGCTTGTTTTTGCAAAACTACATGGGAGAAAAAAGCCTTAGAGAAATAATACCAATGATTATATAGCATATTGAATCTGTAATTGTTTTCTCTAGATTCAGTACCCATTTGAAGCTGGTGGGTAATGTGGGATATATTTTGTGAGCACAACTTATCTGTACATTTATTTAGATTCTTATAAGGCCACCATTAGAATAGTGTATAAGCTCTGGAAGAGAGTGAAAATGCATATTGTACATATTTATACAGCACTTCTCATCAAGACACTTACATTGTGTGTGACACCTTACTGGTTCTTCCCTACTCAGTGTAGAGAGGGGAGCTAGCAGGCAGGTAAGAGAGAAATGTGACTGGAGTAGAGGACAGAAATTTGCATAAAGTTCACTGAATAACATTGGGGAGAGGTACATTTTGGTCAAGAGCAAGTCACTGCTTTTATGAAAAGTGAAGGCTGACCTATTTTCGTGATCTTTAATGTGTTGCGGGAGTCAGAGACTCCCCAAAATTCTGCCAAAAAATTCAGTTTTTCTTTCCATTCCGTACATTTGTAGACAAACTGTTGAATTTTTAAGTTTGTGTTGGCAAAATAACAAAGTGCTTTTCCAGGAAAACATAGGTAAACTTTTAGACTCCAATTCTGTCTCCAGTGTACTCACTGCCTTAGCAACTGCACTGTGCACTGGGGAGTTTCGTGTGGGATACTGGGGAATCTTTCCCTCTCCCCAGGCGCCACGTGCCCTACTTATCACCAAAACATCAGAACCTCTCTGTCTGATGGCGGAGGGATAGCACAGTGGTTTGAGCATTGGCCTGCTAAACCCAGGGTTGTGAGTTCAATCCTTGAGGGGGCCATTTAGGGACCTGGGGCAAAAATTTGGGATTGGTCCTGCTTTGAGCAGGGGGTTGGACTAGATGACCTCCTGAGGTCCCTTCCAACCCTGATATTCTATGATTCTGAGGCAGGTCCTGCACCCATGGAGGTGTCTGTAGTATTTATATTCCCTTAAACAATTGTTATGGAAAGCATTTTGCTGAAAAATGGACATTTGTGTTAGTGTTTTATCATGTAACTGAAGAAATACTGTCAGTTTGGACAGCTTCTAGATATTTTGGAGGAATTTTTTTTTTCATGTTGTGTCTACATCTCTTTCTCCATTTGCCCTTTCTTGCCCATTTTTAGAGCCATAAAATACTCAGAAAGACACAGATTAACATGTATCTGTTGAAGGAGCATTTAAAAACATATGAATTTCATTATGGTTGGCTTGAGAGATCTCTAATTTAGTCTAACTGACTATTTACATTAATGATGTTGGTTATGAGATTGCACAGTAATACAATTTATCTGTAATAGGCTCTGTCTCTCTTCTGTCTTTAGATTGTATTGCCTCCTCACCTGGAAAGAATTAGAGAAAAATTAGCGGAGAACATCCATGAACTCTGGGTTATGAATAAAATTGAACTTGGCTGGCAGTATGGCCCAGTAAGTACCTTTTTAATTTTCACATTCTGTTAATTACTTTCTTAGATAGCAAAATTGTACTATATTATTGTACTGTGTGGTGACATCACTCTGATCATACTTGATTTTCTCCATTGCTAAAACGGGGTAGATTTTAACCTTCTCCCCAATAGTTAGCAACTGACAGTATTCATATAGCCAAAAAGCAAAGATATTGGGCCAAATCCTGGTGTCCATTAAGGCTGCTTTATGATGAGTTTTAAAGTCAGTCTAACTGGCTAGGTGTGGATTCCCAGGCTGGTGTAGAAACAGCACAGCTGGCTCTTCTTTTTCAACTTGCACTTGGGCAGGAGACAAAGTCAGAGGAAAGGAGTGCAACTGGAGCATCACGTCGGTCTTGGCTGCAAAACAGTTTTTGGGGGGCAGTGCAGTGCAATGTAAAGCAGCCGTAAGACTCCTCTAACATGTCAGGGGCATGCTATCACTATCTCCCCCACAATGGGTGTGCACTATCTTCCCTCCCCGATAGAAGTGGAAATCTTGGTTATGGAGTCAATGAAGTAAAGACCAGTATTAACTCTTGGATGGATTTCTGTTGGGAAACTCACTGGGTTGCCAAGGGAATAAGCCATACAGAACCGGTGCTTCTCGGCATGCCTTGCCTCCCTTGATCAACATGTACCTCCTAGAGTCCTAGTCTGAGTGTTCATGGAAAAAATAATTCTGTAGACTCTCAAGGAAAGAGAGTTGCCAGGAAATCTCCAACTGTCCCTCAACGCCTTATGAAAGTTGTATTCTTTTTGTGCCTATGTTAAACTATGCATTTTATTGTTTATGTATTTCCCTAAACACACTAGGAAAATACAACCTAGATGGAGCTACTATAAGATGGGTGCATAACTGGTTGGAAAATCGTTCCCAGAGAGTAGATATCAGTGGTTTACAGTCAAACTGGAAGGACATATCGAGTGGGGTCTCACAGGGATCAGTTCTTTGTCTGGTTCTGTTCAATATCTTCATCAATGATTTAGATAATGGCATACAGAGCACACTTATAAAGTTTGTGAGCGATACCAAGCTGGGAGAGGTTGCAAGTACTTTAGAGGATAGGATTAAAATTCAAAATGATCTGGACAAACTGGAGAAATGGTCTGAAGTAAATAGGATGAAATTCAATAAGGACAAATGCAAAATACTCCACTTAGGAGGGAACAATCAGTTGCACACATACAAAATGGGAAAGGACTCCTAGGAAAGAGTACAATGGAAAGGGATCTGGGGATCATAGTGGAACACAAGCTAAATATGAGTTAACAGTGTAACACTGTTGCAAAAAAAAAAAAAAGGCAAACATCATTCTAGGATGTATGAGCAGGAGTGTTGTAAGCAAGACACAAGAAGTAGTTATTCTGCTCTACTCCACACTGATTAGGTCTCAATTGGAGTATAGTGCCCATTTCTGGGTGCCACATTTCAGGAAGGATGTGGACAAATTGGAGAAAGTCCAGAGGAGAGCAACATATTCAAAATGCAAAATATTTGCATATTGTTATTGTTTTCAAAAAGAAAAAAATACATACAACCTACAAACATACTTTGAATACACAATCTTATTATCAAATAATGTTTACAGTTTGTAGAGCAGAAGAATCTTATAGTACTATTTTGATTTTACTTCAAGTTTAGAGCGTGGGGGGAAGAAGCTGTGATCCAAGACTAAGTAAATTCAATTCAAGCCTTGAAACATCCCTGTGAAGTATTATAATCTTTTTAAGGATGGTGTAATTGAGACCACAGTGGTTATTGCTTTCTCACTTCAGTGGCAAAGCTGGAAATAATACTCATGACATCTGTCACCCTGTCTATTGTTCTAACTCTTAGGCTCCACTCCCTGATTGAGGCCGATGTCAGAATGAAGCTCAGAATGGAAAGTTTCAGCCTGAAAGGAATATTTTTGGCAAAGCTATGACTGGATGAAATGATAGGGTTTTGTAAATTACTCCCTTCTTGACTCTACCTCCCATTAATAAGAGTACATTATTTGTGCCAATCTTGTATGTGTGCTTTATAGTTTCTGTCTGCTGGTATGCTGCTGGCCAGCTTTGAGTCATTTTCTGGAACACAAATTGCCTGAATTAAGAGAAGGGGAGGTTTAGCCTTAAGTGAATATCCTTGTTAGTATGGAATATTTTTTTCTGTATTATGCACGTCAATTGAGCCATGTAAGTCCCATACACAAATTTGCACAAACTACTCTGAGAATGGGAACAGACATCCCTAAATGATATTTAAACTGACTTTTTATGGTGCAGTCTGTCAAATTATGCTGAGTTCTATGCAATCCTTAATATCTTGTTTATCTTTGAATAATATTTTTAAGTCTATTTCAGTATGTTTGTCTCAGTGTGTACCTGTTGTGAACTACTGAATAATATGTACTGATGCTCATGTTTAAAATGTATTACATTTTGGATTTGTCTTATTTACTGAGAGCCAAATTCTGCCAATCTTACTTAATGATTAATGTTTTATGTTCTGAAATTTGGGCTATTTTTGGATCAAAGAAATACTCTGTTTCAGTAGGGCTGACGATCAGTCCCAAGTTTTGAGGGTCTTTTTTTTTTTTAAATCATTACTACAGTTCTTAAAGCACATTTAAACTCTTTCCCTTATTGTCTTGCAGGTTAGAGATGACAACAAAAGACAACACCCGTGCTTGGTAGAGTTTTCAAAGTTGCCAGAGCAGGAACGAAATTATAATTTACAAATGTCACTTGAGACACTGAAGTAAGTTTCTACCATCTACAGTCTTACAGCAAGTTTTTTTCATGCAACTAAGCAGCTGTGGTGTCAGAAATTCTAATCCAATCAGTGAAGTTTGTTTATCTGTAGGGTAGTAATACAGAAATGACAAACTACGATATATTGATGAATAATAGACTTGAGACTAAAAAAGGCCATACTAGCTAAACAATTTGTGATACTGAAAGTCCATTTCTCAGTCTCCAGGGAATGTTAAAGTCTCCAAGGTATTAGAACAATAATTATCTCCCTGCCTTAAAGCAACTTCATATTAGTACTGAGTAGCACTGCCTGCTTTGGTATGTTTGAGATTGTCACACCAACACAATGACATTTTGATAATGATGAAAGGACACGGAGAGCCATTTTTCCCCTGGATAGACGGTGTGAGAAGTGGGTCCAAAGTGTACCTCACAGAAGTAGGAGGAACCCTTTATTTTTAACTTTCAGTTATCATTCATTAGGCACAGTTTTGCAATAAACAGTGATTTGTGGTCATGAGAAGCTGGATAAGAATTACTTCAGCATTCCTTATCTGGATGGTTGCCACCGCCTCCTACTTGCCGATGAGCACATGCATGTGTGAATATTACAGGCCCTCCCAACTTGGAACGCTAGAGTATTTCAGCTGGTCACTATTACACATCCTCCATCTGCAGTATGATGCTGCCACTATATTAATAAGAGACTTTCTTGAAAATTCTCTCCTTACCTGTGATAAAAACCTCATGACTAGGATGTGTACCGGTTTTCCCTATCTCTCTTCTCTGCAGTCTACTAATTTGTTTTCCAGTTTAAATATATAGCCTTTTTTGTAACCTTAATTTAGAAAAGAGACGACCCTGCAGAATCAACATACATTTTAAGTGGCACTTTGATGGAAATATTCCTACTTTCCTCTAAGAAAAATATGCTGTGTATATTGAGAGTATGACTCAGTTATACTCATGGAGTGTAGGTGCAAAGAACTTTTAGGGAGCTTGAAGCATCCTCCCCAGAACAGGTTTTGGAAATACCAGATACTTGGTTAAAATAAATTGCTCTTCAAATACATTTCTATGAGCACTGGTGAAAAATTGTTTCTGGCAAGAATGTTTTGGCTGTATCCACTTATAAGGTGAACTCCTTATGCAGGGGAAATCAGCCCAACTTTCTGTTCAGCTAGGTGGCAAAATTTCAAGAACAGCTCATGGGATTCTCAATCAGTACAGCACTGTCATTTTAGTTTCCAAAATAATCTCTGTCCAATTTGTGAAACTCCAAAAGTGATGCCATCAATTTTGCCTTCAGTCTCAGGGCCAGATTAATTGTTGGATTTATAGAACAATGACATAAACATAGGAAGCCACAGTCTCTCATAACATTTAACGTATACTAATAATATCCCATTGAATACCCATCATGGCTTTTATGGGGTCCTGACATTTTTACAGTCCCAGGTCCTCATAGCCTTCTAATCTGACCTTGGGAAAAACATAAGTCATTTTGTTTATGTATAATATGAAATTAGTTGTTTTGTACAGTGATATTTTTATTTCTCATAATATATAGAATCTGCTAGTTAAGTGAATGGAGGGCCACTGTATAGCAGTTTGCCCACCCTGCAGCTTTAATAATGCATCTGATTACAATCCTGCAAGAGCCTTATTTTTGTAATACTGGACCTTTCTTAAGCATACACTGTTAGTCGTGTTGTATTATGGTGACTTTGTCATGTAAAAATTAATCCACTAGGGACTAAAATGAGAGTGTCAGACTCCTTTCATTTCTGCTAGTCTACATGAGTGGAAGAATAGTGCATTAATCCGCTCTTAATATCCCCTGTAGTGATTTGAATCTGAAGGTACTTTCAGTGTAGTTTGAATAGTCGTTTAACTGAGTTTTAAAATCTATTAGTACTCAACTTCAATGGGGGGGGGAGAGAAAGAGGGAAAGGAAACATCTTTTTTTTAAGCTTCTTATAACCCTTTACACAACAATGTCATATTCTTCACATTTTGCATTAGAGTGTTCGTTCAAACTTGAAAGCGCTGTCTCGAGGTTTGAGGAATAGCTCTGCACTTTAATTAATTTTGTGGTTATTGACAGTTTTCTGCCAGCCTTACTTGATCTAGAGATGCAGAAATCAAAAAAGTCTTGAATCGTATCATCTGCCACATCTTTTCTTCTCATTATGCTTCTATTTCAGTATATTTGATAGTATACTTCACAAGTATGAAGTATAAAAATAATATAAACTATAGAATGTCAAAATTCAAGAATGAGTTGTCAATGAAAATGGTTTAATATTAAAATATGTTTATTTGGTTTTCATGCTATACTATATACCTTAGTCTGTGAGAGGTTCAAGTGATTTCAGTGGGTCTGTTTGAATTGTAAACTTAAGGGTGATTATAATCTGACTCAAGGCCTCAATTTCCCCTTTCTCCACTTGTGGCTCCCTGATTCAGTGCCAGTTGGTCTGGATGCAAATTAGAGCACGAAGGCTACTGCTCTAATTTACTCTGCTTGTGTAAATTCTTTTATACCAGGGAGGATTTGCTGTAGCAGAACTCAGTTTCCCCATTCCACCTCTGTTACCTGGGGTTCTTTTAATCCAAAGCTCTTGGTAACTTTTACTCTGTGCGAAGTGGTGTCAGGAAATAAGGGAGACATGGCCGTCCAACCGATAGATGGCTGGCACAAACAGGACAACACAAGAGTGTTTCCATTTAAAGCTAAACTTTACTTAGTCTCAAACACTTACACACATCTGCAACAGGTTATTAAAACACCCCGAACCCTAGATAATTACTGAAGCTGAGTGTGGCCTTCGAGTGGCACCATGACAGGCTTCCTGCTGGCCAGACTTCCGTCTGCCGGTGGGGACCCCAAGATGCATCCAGAGGGAGCGTCCCAGAAGAGCCCCTTCTGAGAAGTGCAGCTACCTCAAACTTTCCCCCTTTATTTATACATTAGTAATACAATGACATATCCCTTAAAGAAAACTTGCTAAGCAAGCAGTTTTTAAAGGTCAAGCAAGAGGTTTTCTTTTGATCATCAATTTAACCAGATATGTTTTGTATTTTTCTGTGTGTCCATGCCTTGGGGCCCTGACAAACATTCCAGGGGGCACATATAGACAGACTTCCTATTTTTATAAAATACATATATCAGCAATTTCAACATTCTTAGCAGGAAGATGTGAGGTCAAGCCGCCCTGTCTGAACCTCCCTGTCCTCCTGCCTTGGTTACGTTAAGGCTGCATGACCAATTTACGACCTGCTGATTTGGCTACTTTTAGCAATAAGCAGTAGTGGTTCAGTGCAGCCTGCTGAGTTGGTTACTGTTAGCAATAAACAATGGTGGTTTCAGGCATTTTACTGGTTTGCCAAAATCTTCCCGTACACCTCCTTCCCACAACACACCTCCCCTCCCCTTACATTGGCGATGGTTGGGAGAGCTGGCATAGGAGGTACATACACTGTTAGCTGTAAGCCAGCAGATGCTCCCTATGGGCATTCTGCAATGGGAATCTCTGGCTGGTGGCTTTAGTGAAATGGAGAATCTGGGTCTTAGTGTTTAGTCTTACCCTGGATGGGAGAAAGTGATGTGATTAAAGGGTTGAGCCTCTAATATACACATTTATACACTGTGAAATACTGTATTGGTGATTGACAAGCAAGTCTTCAGCTATCAAAGAGTTATTTGTGCAATGTCAGAATATTCTTGCACGTGCAAGATGGAGGCAATGTAGAAGACTGAGCCGCTTGTCCTGGATTAAATTTCTGTTTTCTGAGGGTCAGTGGTATAACTCAGTTCATCATCTAGTCTTGTACTATGCATCAACAATTGAAAACAGTGTTAATAAGTTCTATTTCAGAGCTTATTTTTTCTTTTTGATACTAAAAACAAATACGAATTTATGGGACTGAGCGTGAGTTTTAAAAAATAGACCGACAAACATAATTCCTTATTGAAAAATAACCGATAGAAAATGTGGGTTCATGATAGATAACACTACTATTTATTTTACATACAGTAGAAAAAATAAGATTTAAGAATCAGTTGAAGCGTATGATCCATCTGCAAGGAGAAATAAATATGGGATTGTATAACACCCTGAGCAGCAGTATGCACTGGAAAGTAAAATCGAGAAAGAATGGTATAACTAGAATCAGCCCAAATCAAACCTTCCATCCCAACCCCTTTGAGTGATGGGAAAATTGGGATCTTAATCCTGATTTCCTATCTCTTGGGTCTCTCTTTTAATCAGTCTGAGCCAAAGTTAATGATAAAAACACCCTCAAATTTGGGGAAAGTTCTGATCTGGGTCCAAACTTGAGGACTTGTACACTTCTGTAGTTTTAAGAGAACTGAAACATAGCCAGCCATCTTACTAACAGCAAATTTGTAACTCTGACACTGGAAAAATTAGGGTCTGACACTTACCCCTCTAATATCAACTAAAATATTTTCTAGCACAGATAAGCCCACTGGTTGCCAATTAAAATATCTGAAGTCTCTCTTTCTAAAAGAATCACATTTTAAAGAAGACGGGTGACATTTTCTGGTGTTTTTTCTTTCATATCATCTTAGAAATGAACACAGCCTAAAAAGATGTTGACTGAGAGCAGTGATCCCACTAGTAAATTGTCAGTACTTAAAAGGGAGACGTTCCTGCCCTCAGAATGCATGACAAAAGTCAATAAAATATGTCTATCTGAACTTTTACAGCATATTATAATGTACAACAACAGTTATTCAGTCTAACACAAACTTGTTTGTCTTTCCTCAGTTGATAGCTGTAGGCTAACAATAACAACAAGGAAATGTAATCACAGTTTTTGGCAAACCAGAACAAAAACTGTGTGCCCTTAGATTGTACGCATTATCCTCACAAGGCAACATATGATCATTTGTAGGCCCTTGGATTTGAATAATCTGTCTGTTTAGCCTGTGATAGAGGACTGTAAAATGCTTTAGTAGGTGTTCGATTACATCAGATAAAATGGTCATGGTGTAGGACAACGTTGCCCAGCCTTTTCAGGTTGATGACCATTTATTCAAATAAAAAAAATTTAGGACTCCTTTAAATTTACTATAAAAGTAATTAGAAAAATGTATCAGTGATAAACCTGTATAATTCACTTGTGTGTAGATTTTGAGAGATTGATGGAGAATATTTAATCTTGAAGGATAAAGGTGCGTGGAAGGCAGGCAGAGTAGTGAAGTTTTCATTTTTTTAGATCGTACTAAAAATTTCAATGACTCATGACCGCTCCGATTTCCTTTTGTGATATCTTTGGGGGTTGTATTCATTGGCTGAGTAAAAACTTGTGTATGATATATAACATACCGCTGCAGAAGTTTATTTGGTTCCATGCTGAAAAAAGTGTAGTGGTGTTGTCTTAAAACTATAGCATTTAAAAATCAAACATTTTCTAAAGAAATAAACTGAATGCACCTTCCTAGAATTTCTGATCTTTGACTCCTGCTAGTATTTGATCCTTTGATCTGACAAGGATGCCAGCTTTTTTTTTAAAAGCCAAAATGGGAGTCCCACTTAAAGAAAGAAAGTTAAAAATAGAGTATCAGTATGCTGTTTGGCTTGGCCAGAGTCTGAGATCACTGCAGAGGTAGTATGCTCTGTCTCTTTGGGAAAGGAACACCTTGTTTCATTCGTCCACCAAGTTCTCTGGCATAGGAGTAATATTGACACTACCTGGAGGAAACAACCTATAGTTCTCCTTTTTGGAAATGAAGTCTGTGTTGCATGGACTCCTTGATTATGAGTTGGGAGAAAATAAGAGTTGCTAATTGTCTCAAGACATCAGGAAATACAAAGAGAATGACAGTTTATAGTCATGATTTTTTAGATGGTATATTGAAAAAATTCAGAAGGTTATACCAATCTATTCAGAGTCAATTTACAGCTGTGCGTATTATATTTATATTGTATTTAACTCAAAAGAGAGTATCTGCTCTGCTTAACTGAGGAGCCTTTTCTGGAATGTGTATGGAAACAGAAATGTACTTGACCAATATAATTTTTTACTTTTAATAAACATTTTTTGGGGGGGAGGGAGAGGAGAAGTTTTTCATTCAACTATCTTAATCGGATGTATTTGAAATTTTTACCCATATGAAAGCTCTAATAACAAGTCTGATCTAACATTTTAAATAGGGTACTTAGAAGTATCCTAATAAATTTTTCCAACAATACATAGAATTGTATAACACATACCTCAAAAGAAGTGTGGTAAGAATCTTTACATAAAAAAAGGAATTTTATGTTGTAGTTCTTGTAGGTCTGATTTGACATAAGGGTCCTGTTCTGTATATCTGATAACAGAAACCAATATTAAAAGTGACAGTTTATCACTGGTTTTGCCTTCCAGAACCCTATTGGCATTAGGTTGTCATGTTGGAATTGCTGATGAATATGCTGAAGAAAAAGTGAAAAAACTGAAACTTCCTAAGAAGTAAGTCAAAATTCAAACACATCCTTTTTATTTTGTTTTATTGTTTAATGAGGGAACAAGAGTTGAGGAGACTGAGTTCTAATAAGTGTGTGTGGAGGAAAGGTAGGGAGGGAAGAGGGAGAAGAGAAAACACTAACTGTAGCCCACAGGAGTCAGCATGTAGTGACATTCTGACTGTGATCTTCAGCTTTTTGGGTTGGAAATGTATTACAGACCTCCTTCATCTACTTTGATTTTGTATTTTGTACCCAGAAAATAAGTGAATAAAACATGGGTCCAAGCATACCATTCCACTCCTTGTACGTCATGCATGTTCATATTACCAACTATCATCACATGCATTTCTTTGGGTCTTGTGCTCCTAACTCATTAGGTGTTTTTCAAAATCCCCTCACATACATAGATATACAGTAAAAGATTTTTTTATCCAGGATGTCGGGGGGAATGTGGGGTGCTGGTAAGTGAAAAATTCTGGTTAACTAAGAGGGAAGGAGTTTGGGTGGTAGGGGTGGTGGGGGGTGCTGGACCCGGGGGACACTCACTTCGGGTGTTTCCCCATTAATGGCGACCTGTTCTGGCTGTTCCTAGGTGGAGGCGCAGTTAGGCGGCTCTGTGTGCTGCCGCCACCCTGCCCCGAGCGCTGGCTCCTCAGCTCCCATTGGCTCTTGTGCGTGGAGGCAGCGTGCAGAGCCGCCTAACTGTGTCTCCACCTAGGAACAGCAGGGACAGGTTGCTGCTTGTGGGGAGCTGCCTGAGGTGAGCGCCCTGCTCCCCAACCTCCTGCCCCGAGCCTCTTCCCGCACCCAAACTCTGTCCCAGAGCCCATGCACTGCACCCCCCCTCTGTGCCCCAGCCCCGCACACCCTCCCACACGCCGAACCCCTGGTGGCTGTTCCTCTGCCTAGGAGCAGCAGGGACATGTTGCTGCTTCCAGGGAGCCAAGCAGAGCCAGGTATGTTTCTTATACTTATTTTTTGGAGTCAAGAAAATAAAATTAAAGGGGATGAAGGACTATAATAGGTTTCTAACTCAAAAAGATGATCACAGTTAGAATGTCACTACCTGCTGACTCCTGTGGGCTACATCTAGTTTCTTTGCAAGAATAAAGAAAGAAAAATAAGGAATTGGATAAACTTCCCCAAACTCTTCTTCAGTAATGGCATTCTGAAAAAGGGGTAGTTAAGACTAACTAAGGTGCATATACAATATCTAAGTAACAGGAAATCATACTTGGTAATATAAGAACAATGCCACTCTATCCATGACAATGTTCAGTGTTTTTGAATTCCATTGGACTGGAGATCATAACTTCATTGCCTCTGAAAAAACCAGAGGTCCCAACAAATGACCCTTTTAATTGAGATGTGGGCAGAAAAAAACCTAAAAAAATATTCTAAAGTAAATTAATAGTAAAATAATATTACTGTGACAATTCCCATTGACATCAAGATACAGTTGTGTCTGACTAAGAACTCAATAAGGACTTCAGGATTAGGAACTAGCTATGTTGGTGTTAGGTTGGACTACATTCTATGTCAGGTTTATTTTGGGCCTTCTGAAGGAATCTTGAATTAATCTGACCATCATTTTAATTTACCTGCTACAACACTTGAGAATGATAACAGTTGCGATAGAGATACGGTTTCTGTACCCAACTAGTAGAATTCATTGAAACTCTGCCAAAACATTAGGAGCTACTAGTAAGCAACAAGGATTTCTGTATTAAAGTGGGAGAAGAGGTCACTGGTCTATTATGATGGCTTGAATTAATAAGGATCAATTCATATGTGCCTAGACTTACTGACAGCCCTTCTGGTAGAAAATACAGATGAGCGAATTCTTCTGTCAGTTATAACCATACAATCACAATGAAGTCAGTGGTCTTCCACAATGAACTCAATTTAACCCTTGGGGTGGTACATTGGTTTTATAGTGCACAATCATGTAGCCATTCAACATGCAGAACTCCCATGATTTCAGTGGCTACAGGATAAGTAGATCAGGTTAATAGCATGATCACTTACAAAAGCTTGTAATGAATTGCCACTTGTTATGGGCCATTAGGCACTCAAAATGTTCAAACTTCACGCAAAATACATGAAATGAGTTGCTACCCTGGATTGATCTGACTAGCTGAGAAATACATCGAAACGTAATACATAATTGGGGTTCATTGAGCATATGAAGATCAAAAATGGCCAATGAAACATGGTTAGATACAAAAGTAATATCTGGTGAAGTTGTGGTGATTCTGAAATGTGTGCAAATCTATATAAAACTGAATCATGCACTGAAACTTGAGCCATGTTGGAAAAATCATGTTACCATAGCTAGAATGGCTGGATTAAGATTATCCAGATTGATAGGAAGATTAATTCACCTGTTCTGGATGTTTTTAAAAGTTTTATGATTATTGCAGTAACACAATTTTAACATGAAGGTACCATGCCACAAAGACGCCAGATGAAGCCAACAGGTGTCAGCACGTGGTGACATTCTGATTGTGGTCTTCTGCTTTTTGTATTGGAACAATGCCATTTCTTTTATATTTTTTTAATTTTGTTTCTGGAGTCCAGAAAATAAATGTGTAAAACGTGGACCCAATTCCCACTACCTCAAATATTAATTCTGGACTAGCATAGTAACACTACAAAGACAATACTAAACCCACTCCAACTACTCACTTGCAATATGGACCCACTTTGTTACTGGGAAACAATAGCCACCACAACAGAAAGCTTGTGGCCTATTGCTGGAAATATTACATATGCTCTGCTCTGTGATGCTGTCAAAGCTTGGTTGCACTTGTAAACTCAGTTTTGGTAGGCTTTTGCTAAACCTGTACTGTTTTCCAGATGTAAGGTCCTTTTATCCAGTCAAGGAATAGTGTAACTGTAATGACCAGGAAGCTATCCACCTGCAATATTTTGATATACAATTTGTCTGCTAGTTTTTGTGAATAACGTTTATGTGGAAGCAGGATTAGTGCAGTCCTACAGCAACAGTAATGTGATTTTAATAAAGCTCTCTTCTATGTAGTGGAATACTAGCATTTTTGTAGACTCTGCTTGGCTGGCTCAATCATCTTTCTAACAATGGTGTGGTCACACCATGTGGAGTGAAAAAGCCAGTTTAATTACATTTTTCTATAAAATAATACTATACTGCAGTGGTCACCAGCTGGTAAGTCGTGATCAACTGATCGATCCCAGAGCCTCTGACAGTCAATTGCAATTTCCGGCTGCTAAAAGCCTGGTTGTGCAGCGGACCTAAGGCAGGCTCCCTGCCTGCCCTGTCCCCACGCCGCTGCCAGAAGTGGCCAGCACGCCCCTGCGGCCCCCAGTTATGGAATTAGGGATCTCTGCCTGCTGCTCCTGCCTGCAAGCACCATTCCTGAAGCTCCCATTAGCCGGGAATGGGGAACTGCGGCCAATGGGAGTTGCGGAGATGGTGCCTGCAGGGAGGGGCAGTGTGCAGAGCCATATGCCTCCCCAGCTGCCTTAGCCCCACTGCGCCACTGCCTGGGAGCTGCCCGATGTAAGCGCTGTCCAGCGGGAGCCAGCACTGCTAACCTAGCCCAGAGCCCCCTCCTAGAACTAGCACCCTGTACCCCCACCTGCACCCCAACACTCTGCCCCAGCCCAGAGTCCCCTCCTTCACCCAAACTTTCTCATAGACTCTGCACCCTGCATCTCCTTCGGCACCCCAATCCCCCGCACCAGGCTCAGCCTGGAACCCCCTCTCACACTCCGAACCTCTTGGCCCCAGCCCAGAGCCTGCAGCCCTTCCGAACCCCAACCCCGTGCCCCAGCCTGGTGAAAGTGAGTGAGGGTGTGGGAGAGCGAGCGATGGAGGAAGGGGGACTAAACCTCAGGGAAGGGGCAGGGCTTTCAGGAAGGCGCGGGGTAGATCCTGGGTTGCACTTAAATTCAAAGTGTGATATTGTGCGTAAAAGGGTTGGAGACCGCTGCTATACTCACAGTGTAATAGATTGCATGACAGCTAGAAGTTCGGGGGCATTTTCTTTCATCTGTATCACAACTTTCACATTCAGCCTAAGCTAATACCTTCCATTCATGCTACAGTAGTTAAGGGTTTTGACCTTACCTGTGCAAAACTTCCCTTGATTTCAAAGGGAGATCTGTTTAAAGGTTTGTCTAGACATGTAAATTAATCTGGAATAAGGTTGGGTGTAAATTTAAAATGGATTAAATATTCCTGATTCACTCTGTGAAGACACCCTTATTGTAGGACATGTGCATTATTCAGAATTAGTTTAATCCAGAAAGTGGAATAGGGATTAAAGCATCTAGTTAATCAGCAATAGCTATGTATTTAATCAGCAGTTAACATATAGTTAATCAATAATAGCTATTCTGGAATAACTCCTCATATAGACAGACCCTTAGATGTGCAAAATTAGACTCAAAGAAATGACAAATGATTCAGAAGTTGGATCAGTTAGGCCAAGTCCTGCATAGAATAATAGAATATTAGGGTTGGAAGAGACCTCAGGAGATTATCTAGTCCAATCCCCTGCTCAAAGCAGGACCAACACCAAGTAAATCATCCCAGCTAGGGGTTTGTCAAGCCAGGCCTTAAAAATCTCTAAGGATGGAGATTCTACCACCTCCCTAGATAACCCATTCCAGTACTTTGCCACCCTCCTAGTGAAATAGTGTTTCCTAATATCCAACCTAGACCTCCCTCACTGCAACTTGAGACCATTGCTTCTTGTTCTGTCATCTGCCACCACTGAGAACAGCCTAGCTCCATCCTCTTTGGAACCCCCCTTCCGGCAGTTGAAGGCTGCTATCAAATCCCTCCCCCCACTCTTCTCTTCTGCAGACTAAATAACCCCAGTTCCCTCACCCTCTCCTTGTAAGCCATGTACCCCAGCCCCCTAATCATTTTTGTTGCCCTCTGCTGGACTCTCTCCAATTTGTCCACATCCCTTCTGTAGTGAGGGGACCAAAATTGGACACGGTACTCCAGGTGTGGCCTCACCAGTGCCGAATAGAGGGGAATAACCACTTTCCTCGATTTGCTGGCAATGCTCCTACTAATACAGGCTTTTTTTGTCAGGCTATATTGGCTTTCTTGGCAACAAGGGCACACTGCTGACTCATCTCCAGCTTCTTGTCCACTGTAATCCCCAGGTCCTTTTCTGCAGAACTACTGCTTAGTTGGTAGGTTCCCAGCCTGTAGCAGTGCATGGGATTCTTCCTTCCTAAGTGCAGGACTCTGCACTTGTTCTTGTTGAACCTCATCAGATTTCTTTTGGCCCAATCCTCCAATTTGTCTAGGTCACTCTGGACCCACATCCCTACCCTCTAGCGTATCTACCTCTTTTCCCAGCTTAGTGTCATCTGTGAACTTGCTGAGAGTGCAATTCATCCCATCATCCAGATCATTAATAAGATTTTGAACAAAACTGACCCCAGGACCGACCCCTCAGGACCTCCGCTTGATACCGGCTGCCAACTAGACATCAAGCCATTGATCACTACCCTTTGAGCCTGACACTTGTGAGTAGTCTCACTAAAGTCATGTGCATGAGTATAAGGTGAACAGGTGAACTGCCCATGGAATTCTTTAGGCCCTTTTTAATATTGCTTTATCCCTTATGTCACTCTTTCTTCAGTTCTTCACTCTCATTTTAATCTTTTAAAATGTTTTCAGCATCTCATACATATGCCTTCCAAAGTGGAGTTTCCTGGACAGTGTAATGTATGCATCCTAAATATCCATCTCTTCATTTGTACATAACTGTTCATTGTATTATTTTCCAAACTATTCCTTTATCTGTAAGACTAATATGTAAAGATTTTAGTAAAACTATTCTTAAAAATAACTGGGACAAAATGAAGTTGCATATTATGAGGATATATGTCTAATGTAAATCTTTACATCTCAGCTAAAGATGTCACGTCACTGGTGAACTAATAGTCTCCTCTCCAGACCACATAATGCGTATTACTGAGTATTTTCTCTGTAAAAGGTTCTGTGTTCCCAACTAAAACTTTTTAAGATGGTCCTTTTGACATTTTGACTGAAATCTTTAGGGCTCCAATCCTGTGAGATGCCAAAGTGTCCTTACTTTCCATTGAATTAACTGGGAATTGACAATACTCAGCACCTTGTAGGACTGATCTCTAAGTGGGAAACCGTCAGGCTTGCTTGTTATTCCACAGGGAACCTTCTCCTAGTTATAAATTTCTCTGTGTGCTTGCAAGCTTGAAAATGTTATTTCAAAATTACGGGCCTAGATTCTACCTTAGATACAAAAAAAATTACCATTGACTTCACTGGCGACTGTCCAGGCATAGAGTTTTCTGGTATATTTGTTGTATGTTGATCAAGGAAACCTCTGAGAGAGTCATGATGCAAAACACAAACCAACTGGTTGATTAGATCTTATTTTGTAAAACAAAGGTAGCTCAAATAAAAAACTTCTAACACTGGGTCAAACTCTCCCCTTAGGTACACATTTAACATTTCTGTTGAGAGGACTATTGGAAATTATGTTCATTTACACCTCTGGAAGCCCATTGGCTCAGTAAGGTTACACAGTGAGATTGAGAGCAGAAATAGTTCCAGTAAGACTTGGATGTGCTGTAGTGATTTTTCTGTTAGCTCCTTGAGCTCTCACAACAGTTTGTGGTGTTTCAGGTTTTATTGTAACTTGTTTCTTTATCTTTGGAGTATTTTTCCTATCTTATTCCTTGATTCCTTTCAGAATCAAATTTGCCTTCAGTTATGGCCATGGTGTGCATGGTTGTTTTGTTGAAAGAGCAATTTTGTCACCATTTGGAGAAATACACACCTCCTATTTTATTCTCTCTTTAATTCCAAAGTCACTACATGCTGTCTAGTTACTCCACTATATATTTCTAAGGGTATGTCTTCACTACCTGCCGGATCGGTGGGCAGCGATTGATCCAGCGGGGGTTGATCTATCGCGTGTAGTCTAAATGCAATAAATTGACCCCCGAGTGCTCTCCCATTCACTCCGGTACTCCAGTTCGGCGAGAAGCACAGGCAGAGTCGACAGGGGAGTGGCAGCAGTCGACTCACCACGGTGAAGACACCACAGTAAGTCGATCTATGTACGTCAACTTCAGCTACGTTATTCATGTAGCTGAAGTTGCATAACTTAGATTGAACCCCCCCCACCCCCTTCAGTGTAGATCAGGCCTAAGATTTATAGACTGAGTCAGGGATGTAGGTGATTATCAACAACATTCCCATTCCTTTAACACAGCTTTGTAGAGTTAAAGGTAACAGAAATGGGAAGAGTTACCTTATGGCCAAAGCACAAGACTTGGGAGCCAAGAGGGGTGGGTTCTATTGCTGGTGCTGCCATAGAATTCCTGCGTGACCCTGAGCAAGTTACTTAGGGCCTTTTTCAGAGAGATGTAACAAACAAGTTGCAATAAAACCTGTTACACCACAAGAAGCTCCTGCTGATTTCATTTTGAGATGAGTGTGATCAAACCACACTGTAAACCAGCTACTTAATTCTATATGCTTTGTAAAACTGCCTAAATACCTCTCGATGGTGTTGTGAGCTTAATTCATTAATATTTATAAGCCACTTTTGAGTCCCTTTAATGGAAGGTGCTGCACAAATCAGAGGTGTAATTAAAGAATGTATTGTTGTGCTAGAGGATATTGATGGCTGCCAGCAAGCATGTCTTTGGTCTGTGGGCAATCACATACCTCACTGAAACTCGTGGGTCGTTCAAAGAAACAAATACGGTCTTTTATGGAGTAAGAATCTCCATATGGAGTAGGAAAGCTGAAATAGTCGAAATCATGCAGAAAGTGCTGGGCCACATGGGAAGGACCAACTGAGGGAAAATAGGAGGGGTTTCCCTGGGACATATTGCAGTCACAGTAGCTGGGATAATGATTAGTGGAGGGGTGTGTGTGTGTGTGTGTGTGTGTTTTTCAGAAACAGAAAGCAATGGGGAAGCAAGCAGACAGCAAGAGAAGCAGTGTGAGTGTGGCTGTGTGAGGAAGCTAACAGAGGGGACTTCTTTTGGGCAGAATGTTCATTGAAGAGGCAGGCTTGGAAATTGCAAGCAAGGAAAATGCCTCCTTTTTGTTCTTACTGGATTCAGGAAAACAGGACTTCGTGTTTGTTCTTTGTAAATAAACAGGACTGCACCAAAGAAATACCTGACTTGTATAATAAATTTCTCCTCCTAATGGAAAGATTCCATCAAGACCTCAAATATTGACTACCCACTTGGGAAAAGGGGCAAAACTGTTGTTCTTTTATGTAATTAGTGCAATTCAAATACATGCACATAACACAAAACTGCATATATATCTGAGGGCAGATTTTAGACATTAGTGAGGTAGATCCATACTATCTTTGACTTTGCTCCATGGTTTTCATTTTAAAATATCCATTTGCTCTCTGGCCTGAGGTCCTGGAGTTTATTTAAAACCCACATGACAAATCCTGTGCTCAATGAAAACATTTACATCCCATAAAAATCAGTTTGAGGGCCAGAATTTGGATCCCACGTTTTCTGACTTTCCCACTCTGATGTCATTATTGGAGGGCAGTATCAGTAATGGCATACCGATGCAGCTGATATTCTCCCTTTTAAGTGATATGTAGGTAATTTATGCTCCTGAAACATTGAAGAGCTTCTGTTCTTTCATATAGAGCTAGTGTAACCACAAGATCTTTAATAGATCTTACAAATATCTGTGCAATTATTTTTACCTTATGCAGGTTGAGTATCTATTTTCTGAGTAGTTACAGAAAACTGTGAGAAATGTATGATCAGCCACCTCTTTTTCTTGGTGAAAGAAAATTGCCATTTGTCCTACTCAGTCTTCTATAGTCAAGTACTGCATTTTCAAATATGTTGGGGAGCCCCCGCAAAGCACTGCTTGGCGAATCTGTTTTCCCAAATGCCTGCTTATTCATCAAGTCCAATCTGGTAGATGGTAGTGGCAGGAGATCCAGGAGGGTCCATGAGTCCCCGTCTCTGGAGATGCTGGGAGGCAAAAGGTGGCATGACAATTAGGATTTAGTGTCTCTCAGGAAAAGAGCAGAAGATGTACATGGGCAAGCGGTGATGCAATGACATGAATATTATTTATGCTGGCATTTAGTGAAACAGTGACAAATATTCCTGAAGACTTACTTTGAACATTCATTTTTAGTGCAACAGAGGTTCTTTAAATACTACTCACTGAGAATAATTTTGTGATTTGTTTTCCTAAAAAGTGGGTAAACCTATAAAATATATAAATTACGTACACTATTAAATATGTAGATTATTTAACTATCTCAGATACTATAAATGATTGCTACAATTTTCCTTAACCATGTTGTCATCACTGAGACTTCATTGTTGAGACACAAAATGAGGGGAAAATGCCTGGTCCTCTACAAAACAAGGACAAATTGACAGGAAAGACAAAGGGAACTATATTCTTCGAAAATTCACTCCCTTGTCAACTTCTAAAGACATGCTCACAACAAAACACATTCTTAATATTTCTCTGTGCAGTCAACTGAGATTTTCCCATTTGTTCTGAAGTGCTTGAATAGCAGATTTAGAAATGGAGTTTACAGCTAACATCCCCTGAACTTCGTCATAAACTGCATATGTTTCCCTTATATCATTTTCAATGTAGTGACTTTCCAGCTCCATTTAACTTGATTCGTGCTAAAGCTCTAGGTACAACTCAAAGGAGAAAACCGGTGTCATATTTAGTTACACAGATTTTTTTTCACTGACATGCACTGCATTTTTTCATAAGCTCAATCAACAACATTTATGTTTTTCTGAGAAAATAAACAGAATACTATTTTATTTTTGTATGACTAAAGACAGATTAAATAGAAGTTAATTTTAAAATATACTACTAGTCATATCTTGCACTTGTGAGGTGTGAGTGTCACATACTTTATGTCAGAAAATAAGTATAAAATATAAAAATACAGTAGAAAAACACAAAAGCTCTTTGACATTTAATTTTATGTAGTTGTCTACCATTGCATTAATCTTTTCTGAGAAGAAATTTTGCTTTAGAAGACCATAAGAACGGCCATACTGGGTCAGAGCAAAGGTCCATCTAGCCCAGTATCCTGACTTCTGACAATGGCCAGTGCCAGGTGCCCCAGAAGGAATGAACAGAACAGCTAATCATCAAGTGATCCATCCCCTGTCGCCCATTCCCAGCTTCTGGCAAACAGAGGCTAGGGACACCATCCCGGCTAATAGCCTTTGATGGACCTATCCTCCATGAATTTATCTAGTTCTTTTTTGAACCCTGTTATAGTCTTGGCTTCACAACATCCTCTGGCAAAGAGTTCCACAGGTTGACTGTATGTTGTGTGAAAAAATACTTCCTTTTGTTTGTTTTAAATCTGCTGCCTATTAATTTCATTCGGTGACCCCTAGTTCTAGGGTTATGAAAGGAGTAAATAACACTTCCTTATTTACTTTCTCTAAACCAGTCATGATTCTATAAACCTCTATCATATCCCCCCTTAGTCGTCTCTTTTCCAAGCTGAAAAGTCTCAGTCTTATTAATCTCTCCTCATATGGCAGCTGTTCCATACCCCTTAATCATTTTTGTTTCCCTTTTCTGAACCATTTCCAATTCCAGTATATATTTTTTGAGATGGGACGACCATATCTGCACGCAGTATTCAAGAGGTGGGTGTACCATGGATTTATATAGAGGCAATATGATATTTTCTGTCTTCTTATCTAGCTCTTTCTTAATGATTCCCAGCACTGTTTGCTTTTATGACTGCCACTGCACATTGAGTGGATTTTTCAGAGAACAATCCACAATGACTCCAAGATCTCTTTCTTGAGTGGTAACAGCCAATTTAGACCCCATCATTTTTTATGTATAGTTGGGATTATGTTTTCCAATGTGCGTTACTTTGCATTTATCAACATTGAATTTCATCTGCCATTTTGTTGTCCAATCACCTAGTTTTGAGAGATCCGTTTGTAGCTCTTCACAGTCTGCCTGAGACTTAACTATCTTGAATAGTTTTGTATCACTGCAAATTTTGCCACCTCACTGATTCCCCCAAACAGAAGTGTTAAAATGCTTTGTAGTAAGTCATGCTGAGATGATGATTTGTGTGTAGAACAATTAAATGTTAGCCTATAAATTAATCTCATGAATACAAATTGATTGACAGAAGCCAGTAATTAGATATAAATGATACAGTTGCCAGACAAAGCTAATTAATTAACAAACTAAATCCATTTTGGTAACTGTTGAGACTACATAAATTACATATGAGAATGTGTTGCTGATAAGATATTGAGAAGTATTTTTATAGTTGGACAGAAAACGGATTGGGACATTTTGCATTTTACATTTACCATCATGATGCTGTTTATGCCTCTGATAAATTAGTTCAGATTGTGTGATGTCTTCATTACAAATCTCTGTTTTCAATTCATATTCCAGCAATCATGCTGAACTTACCCTTCCTCTGAGCTCCTATTTGTCATGATTATTTGAAAAAATAAGACTTCAGTTGACTATAGCAAAATTAAAGGAGGGCCAAAAAGGGAAGATGGAGGGAAAATAGATTACCGCTTATACAATTTAAAATAGTTGCAAAGTTTAAAATATATTTTAATTCCTGTCTATTGTTTTACAGCATTTGCAAGCACAGTTTAGAAAAGCATCTACATATCATGGGCAATAAATTGAACAAGAAATTATTTTCAAAATAACTATTAGTATGTGGGTTTAGGAGGCTTTGTTAGACTGTAGGCTTCTTCCCTTTATGTTCCCACTTGTTACTTAAGTGAACTATGCAGTAGGTACCTCACACGGTTATTATAAGGCTTGCTTAATGTTTGCAAAGCACTTTAGGATCTTAGGATAAAAAAGATGAGTTAATATTGTATTCTCATTCTCTAGTCAAGGGAGATACAAGAAAATATCCGGATTAGTTAAACTCTCTGAATTCAGTGTTTTTATTGTTTTCCCATGTCAGTTGACAGGTCTTTAATATGTATAATTTATGTGAAACCAGAACTGTGTTTTCCGACTGACCAACATGCCTTTGTGACCAAAATGGTACATGTTTTATCTGCGCTCATGGCGAAAAAAATCTGTTAATCAGCCTGTTTTATCTCTCTGTTTAACTGGCTGTTCAGTTTAACAGACTCCTTATGAAAGAAGGTCTTAACAAAATAATAGGCTGATCCACTTCTGCTGTGCTGCATCTTATTAAATAGTTTACCACATACAGGTGGACTGAACGACAGGCAGCAGTAGTGGAGAGCAAGTGACTGTACTGATAGAATCTTAACCAGCCCACCAGTGAGAATATTCACAGAAAATAAAAATTTAGAATGAAGACTCAGTTTCAGCTCTTTTATATCTGTTGGCAGATCTAAAGAGCTATGAGTTACATGACAGGTAAAAAAATAAAAAGCAGCAACAGCTTATTAATGTTGGGTAAATCATTTATTCTGAACTCTAACCATCAGCATAGCAGTATTTCAATGTACTTAAAAAAATCCGGCTATATTAACTAGCTGCTTTTTTAAGACCCGAGTTCCAAAATTACTGTATGAGATTTTCCTAGCACTATTTCAGTGATTTGCATAATGCTTTATTAATGCTTTGAAGCATTTTTATGACATAGAGGGCACAGTAAAAACCATCTGGAATAACCGTCACTGAAAATTGATTTCTTGTGCTGTATCAGCAGAAGTGAACTAAAGATTAAAACAAAGATGTGGTGGTGTTCTGTTTGGCCCTTTGAAGGTCTGATTACTGTAGAATTCAAATTAAATACATACTATGATACCAGTTTTTGCATAGAGGTCTGTTATACTTTGCTATCAGAAATCACATTTAAAGGCTTTTAAGAAAGACATAATGAGTGAACATAGCTCATCTTGTGAAGATAACAGTTTACAGGAGAGGCCCCCATTCAATTCTCCCTATAGTCTGTGAGAGTGTCTCTGTTACAAACAAGATAAGACACAGGACTAAAAGTTAGGAGTTCTGGATTCTATGACCAAGTCTACAATAAACTTATTTTTGACACTGATCAAGTAGTAGGGACAAATAATTTCTTGTACCTTTTTTCTTTTACTGAAAATACATGTGATTTCCCCCTACTTCCCCCCCCCCCCATTTCTTGGCAATAGGTCTTCATAGTTTGATTAAATTAATGATTCATTGTTTTTTTTAGCTTTCATAATTTTCTACATCATTTGTAGTCTATGTAAGGTAGACACTTCAGTCCAGTGAAATAGCCTATTCAACAGTTTGATGATCTCCTCCTAGCAATGGTCAGTGAAATCACAACTAATAAAACCAATACAATTTCTGTCACCTCTTCAGCCCTATAGCCAGTGTCAAGGAAATGTCAAGAAACTTTTATATTTGCCTGTCATAGGCTTTCGATGACCTTCCCTAAAAATGATAGATTGTTAGCCAGGTTGTCAACATCATGAGTTGGTTTCTTGATCATGGGCCTCACAATACTACTTTGAATGCTGTTGGAATCCTGTCCCCATGTGGGGAAACACTGACAGAGTGGGAAAAGCATACAAATAATGCTAATGGGGAAACAATAAAATGATAACACAGAACTCTTCAAGGTTCATTATATTCCCTGTTTTCAGAGCTCTACTTACGATACTTCCTATTCAAGTCATAGAAAGTTGAGAGCTGGAGGGACAGTCTAATGGCTAAGGTATTACACTGCGCCAGGAGAGTCCAGAGTTCAGTTACATGCTCAGTTATATTCTTCCTGTGTGTCTTTGGGGAAGCCACGTAATCTGCACAGTGCCTCAGTTCTTCATCTGTAAAACAAGGATATCCTTCCTTTCCTCCCAGGATGTAGATATCTATTCATGATTGTGACCTGCTTAGACACTGTGATCGGGGGTGGGGCATATAGTAGATTCATATATACTAAGGTCAGAAGGGACCATTATGATCATCTAGTCCGACCTCCATAGATATCAGCTTTAATCTCTGCACTGCTTTAAGCATGTGAAGAAATGCCACAATATGTATATTAAAGCTTTTTTGGACTTCGGTAATTCTGAGTCACTTACGCATCCAATAACACATGTTACTACCTAATGAAATGGACTTCTTCCGTCACTCTAGGTATAGTTAAATAGAAACCAAAGCTAAATTTCTGTGCATTATTTCCATGCATTATTCTTATAACCTAGATCTTATCTGGATTATTAATATTTGTATTTCTGTGGTTTTATCAGTGGATGTTGTAGTTTTCCTATGTAATATCTGTTAGTGTTTTCTCAGTGAAATATGTGATTTTTTTTAAAAATCACCAATTGCAAATTCTACATTGTTTGACAGTTACCAGTTGTCAAGTGGATACAAGCCTACTCCCATGGATCTGAGCTTTATCAAGTTGACCCCCTCTCAAGAAGCTATGGTGGATAAACTAGCAGAGAATGCTCATAATGTGTGGGCAAGGGACCGTATCAGGCAGGGTTGGACATATGGTATCCAGCAGGTAAGAGCAAACTTGAACACTTGAAAGTTCAGCCACCTATTGAGGTATTGTACAACTGAATTTGGGATATGAGGTTAGAGGAAGCCACTGACAGAATATTAGCCTTTCAGTCAAGAGGGCAAACTATTGGCATCTGGGTTTATGTTGTTAATAAATATATTATAGCTAAGATTGCCAGCAATAAATGATTTACTCTCTACACATGGATTACTCTCTATGGCAGCCATAATGAAATGGATAGTGTGTCTTTCCATTCTCTGGACAGCTACCTTGGGGGAAGGGATGTGGCATTTCTTTGTGTGTTGTCTAAAGCATACAGATTAAGTCTTGGGCTTCCCTCTGCCTCTGAAATGCTGTCCTCTGAGCCCTTAAGAAAGTGTAGGCAATGATTTACAGTAGGAAAATAATTTACATATCCTCATCCAGGAGACTAAATTTTTCTTTGTTCACTGAACAGCTAAAGCCCCCAAGTAGCAACAGTGTAAATTTCTACTAATTACCCTACAATATGCATCATCTCTGGTCTAGGAGACCACCATTAAAGATGGGAGGGTAATTCAGTCTCTATGGGCTATCCAAATTTTTGCTCCTTTATTGAGGCTAGAAACCTGGGTTTCAAGTGCCATTTCTGGTGGTGAGGTTTTTTCTATGTGTCAGGAGTGAGTAAAAATAAAGCATGGTGGATTGTTAGCAGCAAAACTCAAGATCTCTAGCTGTTCTAGACAAAGATAAATAAATATAAAAATCCCATAGATGTACAATGTAATCCATTGCGGTAACTATTAATGTTTAACCGTTGTATCAGTTTTCTATTATAGTATTCTATATTCTATTACCACATCCACCAACCCTTTAGTGATTATTTGTGAATTCAGACTAGGACAGGTATCTTCACTTTTGCCAAAGAATGTACAGTAGCATTTCACAGTGAAACTATAGAAAAATCCACCCTCTGGGAAAAAGTTTGAGTTTTCATGGATTTGTGCTGGGGGAAAAAGACATTTTGAAAAGAAAAACAGCATTTTGCAGGAACACAACTGTTTTCTGCCTGCAAAATCTGCATTTTGGTTTTGTCAAGAATTCAAGTTATACAGTGCAGTTTGGTACATCTTGAATTTTGTTGACATGCAAGAACAAAACCAATTCTGTGTGCAATGCTTTCCTGTCAGTAAACAACCTGCTGTTTTTACAGTTTTATTTAAGTGAATCACTTAATTTTATTCATCACGTTTGACAGACTGTTTATGTTGAAGAAATATGCCACATATCATTTCCAGCACCCTCAATTAGTGTATTTTCATTTTGGGGCTTTGCAAGTCATTTTATAAACCGATCTTCCATATTTGGGCCTGAGAAGCTTGTGAACTAACAACAAATATATTTATTTACATTTGGATATTTTTAATATGGGCTCTGATATCCTTTCTATAGACATTCAGGGCCATCTTCAGCATTGATGAAATTCCATCATGTACTTTACATTCACAGATGCAGTGTTAACGCAGACATTTTAAAGTGCCTTTATGTTTCTGATAGAGAGTTAGCCTAATAGACTATGAGAGAAATAGTTCCCTACATTGCCATATAGGAGAAGAGGACACATGTATTTTCTATCCACAATTTCACATGCTGATTTTGTGAAGGCACTGCATTCATTGCCTGGAATGAAGGAATGCTTCCTAATAGTCAACTGCAACATCACTGGCAAATTAAAGAATGCTATCAGTGATTTCCAAGTTGCAACCCATAATTTCATCTTCTTTCAGAAGCCAAATAGTTGCAGTTCGTGGCCTTGAATTGAGAGGATTTAAAGTCAGTGAAAAATGGGGGTATTCTTTGGTAGAATCATTGGAAGCTTTGCTTTGCCTAAAATCAAATGTAGTAATGCACATACAATGGACCAGTTAATAACAAGTTAAGAACACAATAGATCAAAAATGTGTGTTTATATTTGCTAATTAACACAGTGGTTTAAACTGTAATGTATTAGCAAAATATAGACCCACAATCCAAGGTAAATTCGGTGTAAAGGTTGAGGTTCCTTAGGTCTTGAGAGCAATTTAGCTTACTTTGTACATCTGAATTTCAGTAGAATGACTAATTTGGCCAACCTTATTACAATGAACTTTGCCACCAAATTATATACTCTTTGAATTACTGAGATACCTAATGATAAAGGAAGTAAGTGAGGCCAGCTAAGAATTTCTTAAATGTTATCAGGTTGGGTTGGGGAGGAGAGGAAAGAGGCAGAGTGGGAATGGGTGGTAGATACAGTTTCTCTGCATTATTCAGATTATTCATATGTATAGGGTCTCTGTGTTTCTTTTTGTGTGCCTGTGTGTAGATATGGAAGGCTCCACTTTGTAAAGAATAGATGTAGTATGGCACTTATTCCTCCTAAGTAGAGCTGACTGGAGGATGACAATTTCATTTAGCAGCAACTTTTGAGGTTTCAAAAATTGTTTTTGTTCCAGATTGGAACAAAAACAAAACCTTCTCATTTAATTCTGTCACACACATAACATAGCTGCTAACGGATATCTGTGCTAATATGTGCTTCTGCTTAGCTTCCACACTGGGTTGTACCATGGGCTACATTTTGTCATCTCGTTATGTTACTGTGACATGTTACAGTACTGCATAAGGTAATGTGATGGTATGCTATACAGTACTATACACAGTGAGATCAAATAGTTCTGTGAAATAGTCTGCTGGGGAAGGAAAACTCATTGCTTGGAGAGATTTGAAAGTTGATTGAACCAATCATTCGAAAATATATCGTAGTGAACAATTGTGCTGGGAGATGGACTAAATTATATAGTAGGTCTTTTCTATATCTAATTTCTAAAATTCTGTGATTCTAAAACTGCTACAAATTAAAGGGATACTGTCAAGTAGTTTACGTTCCAAATATAACCTATTTTTATTATTATAATGTGGAGGGGAAATGCCCTCCAGATTCTACATATCGTCTCCTCACTCCACCACTGCTTACAAGGACATTTTTAACAAATGAAGCTGCTGTTTATGCATGACTGTACCCAGTATTTTTGTTGTGCTGCTGCAGAGCCAACCAGCCAGCCAGCAGAGGGAGCACAAGTTAAATAATAAATCCTGTTCCCAGAACTGTGTTGACATCAATGCTGACACTGATCACAAACAAGTAAGTACTGGAAATAAGTCAGAGCCACATTAGCTTGTGCTTCATAAATAAGTCAGGAGGCACAAATGAGTGTTTATGAAATGAAAAAGGACAAAACAAGTAGAAAAAATATATTTTTTTTATCTTATGGAAAGGTAGTGAATATCAATGGTAAGTGAAAAACAAATATATATATATATAAAATAGGAAAATACTTGACAGTGTCCCTTTAAGGAAGAACTGGTATGCTCTCAGATTGATCATTTTCTCTGAACTGAGGGAGTTGAATATAACCTGAATAGGTAAGGCAAACAGGACAAAATATATCTCTGGTAAACTCAGTAATTATGATTGTACGATGGGTCATTTTATCCTTATCTGTCTATGGTGTTTGGCCTAGGAGATGTCATAATTCATTGTCCCAAATGTCTTTAAGTACTTCGCCATCTCTCTAACTTCAAACTGTATTTGTGATCAAACTGATTAAAAATAAGTTTTCAGCTTGAAAGGGGGCATTTATGTCTACTGAAAAAATGGGGTTTACATTATTGCAAATGTACTTTTGTCCCTAATCTTGCAATATTTGGTGTTTTTCGTAACTTCCTAGACTCTGGAGTCAGATGAGTATAGAAGATCTTCAATTTTCATTTAAAAAAAGAGTAGGTTTCTAGCCCTCGTTGCAGAGATTAGATGGAAAACATGTATCCTAATGGTTTAAAGGTCAGAGGGCAAAAGAACTCAAAATACATTATTTTTAAAATCTCATGATAATTAAGCCAGTCTGATGGTATGTTGGGGACTGACTCATGATTATCAAACGCTTGGAATTTGTAATATTGGGTTCTCTCTGCTGGAGTTGGAGGGTGGGAGACAGAATCCATCCTGCAAAGCCCTGAGCTATGCTTGAAGGGTATATCTACACTGCAATTAGACACTTGGGCTTTCAGGGCTCGGTCTCAGACTCAGGGGCTGTTTAACTGCAGTGTAGATATTTCAACTCAGGCTGCAGCCCAAGCCCTGGAGCCCTTCCCCCCTCATAGGATCCTAGAGCTCAGGCTACAGCCCAAGCCAGAACATCTGTACCACAATTAAACAGCCCCCTACCCTGAGCCCTGTGAGACTGAGTCAGCTGGCACAGGCCAACCGGGGGCTTTTAATTGCAGTGTAAACATACTCTAGGTCAACTATAACAGTCTCCACAGTTGTTACTCTCTCCCGCTTCATGCTCCACATAGTTTAGCCACATACTTATGGGTATAGTTACTATGGCCTGACCCTTCTCCAGTCCACCAGACCTCCAAGACCTGTCTCTGCACTAGCACAAATGGATGTTCATGATGTAGAGCTCTGTAGCATGGTTGGGGCTGCTGATAGCTCCTGCGTTGGCTCTTTGTAGCTTGACACCCTTGTGGAGCAGTACTACACTAGTTCTGCTCCCTTTTTGGATCTCTGGGCCTACCAGTGGGGCAGGGGGAGTGTAAGCAGCCTATTTGCCTCTTTAAAGAGCAAGAGGCCTGGGGCTCACCAGCCCTGTTCACTCAGTCCCACCTGTGCCATAATTAGCTGCCTACCAGCCTAAGGGGGCTGGATTATTTGGGGTCAGATGACAGCCTGAAACATCTGGGCCTCATGAAGCGGCTGAGAAAACTCAGCTCAATTTGAAGAAGGAACCATAGGGAGTAGGGTCTTGAAGCACTCCAGTGTTCCAGTCTGGGAGTCAGTGCTCTATCTTAGAGCCAGAGACACTCAAAGGTAACCTAGGAGGAACTGGGAACTGACCCTAGAGGGTGGGCTGAAGGGCAGCCCAAGCAGGGCAGAAGAACCTTTTGTTTCTTTGGGATTTTTATTTGGACTTTTGTTACCCATGTATGGGATTAAACTCAGAGTGACCCTGCCAGAGGGCTGAAGCCATGGGAATTCCAGAGAAAGAAAAAACTCTGGTGAGGGGAAACTGAGGCAGGGAACACCTGCAGCCCCATGCATGGCAACTGGGTGGGGCCGGGGAGGGCAACAGGGCAGGCATACCTATGACAAGTAGGAAATAGGCCATATTGATGTTACGATGAGAGACACTGGGTTCAGCTATATACACTATGTTGTACATGCAGATTTTTTTTTCAAGTGTGGCCTCAGAGACCATAGAAATGGTACATTACTTCATCTAATAACTTTGCAGCAAGAAACCCTTTTCATTCTTCAGTCTGGTTATGTTTTGTTGCAGAAGGACCCAGACATTGAAGCCACTACTTCACAAAAATGAGAGTGCTAGAAAACAGTTATTAAAAATCAGTTTTCATGAAATAAATTCATTCTACCTTATGTAGACAGAACATTTTTTTAAAGTTGTTATGAAGCATAGGTTACCATGTCCCTGTGTATTGTAGGAAAAATTACCCATGGTAGACAACAGGTGTCACTGTGGGTTCGCATGAAGACAGGGTCAAACAATTTTCAGTCACATATACAAAATATTCTAAACCATTGTTTGATCTGGAGTTGGCCAACCCTGTGCTGGTCTGACCAAACTTCCCTCCTGTTGAGATGAGAAGGGGGAAGTGATCAGAACACTTGGGTGAATGAAACATAGACACAGGAAAGGAAAAAACCTCCAACTCAAAATTTTTCACTTATTTTTCTTTTAAATGTGAAAATTGATTTTGCTTTATTAAAGTATACAGAGGTTGTCTTTTAAAAATTACTAGCATTACATGACTTTTTTTTTTACATTTTCATTATTTATACTGCCATTATTTATACTGCTGTATATCAACCCCTAAGACCTCTAAACAACAATGTGTCATATTTGTGGCACAGGCATTGAAAAGACAAAAAGCTAATTAATTCCTTTGAATAGGAATATCAAGTCCTCCTTCCCACGTGGGGTTCGATATCTTGGTGATGAGGGGATATCGTTATAGTTATAGTATATAACTAGCTAGACTGATACCGAGATACACAGAATGCTAGTGACACCACAAGAGGAACAGCCAGTAGCCAGCCAGTCAGGCAGCGGCACAGACAGCTGCAGCGGCACAGGAGCTAGCAAACAGAGCTCTAAACAGGGGAGTTTGAGTGGGAGTTTGAAAGGGGAGTTTGGCTTGTGGTGCTTGTTTGGGCTTTGCTTTTGCTGGGGGGGTGTTCTTTTTGGTGTGGCTTGTGTTTCCCAGATTAACAGGATTTAGGTGGGAAGGAGATGACAGATACAGAGGAAGCTGTGGGAGTGACTCCTGCAGTGAAAGACACATTGAGGATGACTGGATGTGGAAGCTGTGGTATGTACATGATCCTGGAGGGGGGAACCGGTAAGAGTTTTGTCTGCATGAAATGCCGTCTGATAGAGCTGATGGAGGAAAAGATCCGAGGTTTGGAGATGCAGGTGGAAAGTCTCGTTGAGTTTAGGAAGGGGTTTGAGCAGATGATGGAGCAAAGATATGAGGTATCTGAAGGGAAAAGCTCAGACTCACGGATGGAAGCAGGGCTGGGGAATTTTGAGGAGAGACTGGATGAGGAAAGTGGTCAGTGGAAACATGTGACTCAAAGAACCAGGCAGAGAAAAAGACGGGCTAGTGAAGGAGAAATAGAGCTTAGGAACAGGTTTGCAGAGTTGGAAAATGAAGAAGGGGCTCAGCAGGTAGTCGCTGAAGGTGGAAGGGTAAGGAAGAAGAGAAGAGAGGCTAGCCCTATAGAAAAAGGGGAAGAGTCAAGGGAGACTACACCAATTATGAGCCCCAGGAGGATACAGGATGGGTTGAAGAGAATTGTAAGGGAAAATAGGAATGGAAAGAACTTGCAGCCAGAGGGAACAGGGGAGAGACTGGAGAATAGCACTGTCACCAGGAAAAGGCAGGTCTATGTGATCGGGGACTCTTTATTGAGAAGAATAGACAGGCCTGTAACTAGAGCTGATCCTGAGAATAGAAGGGTGTGCTGTCTTCCGGGTGCTAAGATAAGGGATGTAGACCTGAGGTTGAAAAGGATCCTCAAGGGAGCGGGAAAGAATCCCCTAATTATCCTTCATGTGGGAACAAATGATACAGCCAGATTCTCGCTGGAAAGTATCAAGGGAGACTATGCTAGGCTGGGGAAGACGCTTAAGGAAATTGAGGCTCAGGTGATCTTTAGCGGGATCCTTCCTGTTCCTAGAGAAGGGCAACAAAGGTGTGACAAGATTATGACTGTCAACAGATGGCTTAGGCAGTGGTGCTATAAGGAGGGCTTTGGGATTATGACCACTGGGAGGCATTCACGGACAGAGGTCAGTTCTCTCGGGATGGACTTCACCTGAGTAGGGAAGGAAATAGACTTCTAGGATCGAGGCTGGCACAACTGATAAAGAGAGCTTTAAACTAGGAATTGGGGGGAGATGGATGGGAGATGTCCGGAAAATCTCCACGCCAGATTTTAGCATTGAGAGGGAAGAAGATGAAGTAAGAAAGGATACAGCCATGGGTAGGAGAATGTATATAAGGAGCGAGGGCGGTGTGGATACTAGTCTAATAGGTTATAATGGCTGTAGAATGACTGTGCCTAATAGGATACAAAATGTGAGCGAGGCCAAACAGCAAAAATTAAGATGTTTATACACCAATGCGAGGAGTCTAGGTAACAAAATGGAGGAACTAGAGCTACTGGTGCAGGAAGTGAAACCAGATATTATAGGGATAACAGAAACATGGTGGAATAGTAGTCATGACTGGACTACAGGTATTGAAGGGTATGTGCTGTTTAGGAAAGACAGAAACAAAGGTAAAGGGGGTGGAGTAGCATTGTATATCAACGATGAGTTAGAATGTAAAGAAATAAGAAGCGATGCAATGGATAAGACAGAGTCTGTCTGGGCAAAAATTACATTGGGGAAGAAAACTAGTAAAGCCTCTCCTATGATAGTGCTTGGGGTGTGCTATAGACCTCCGGGATCTAATTTGGTTATGGATAGAGCCCTTTTTGATGTCTTTAATAAAGTAAATACTAATGGAAACTGCGTGATCATGGGAGACTTTAACTTCCCAGATATAGACTGGAGGACCAGTGCTAGTAATAATAATAGGGCTCAGATTTTCCTAGATGCGATAGCTGATGGATTCCTTCAACAAGTAGTTGCTGAACCGACTAGAGGGGATGCCATTTTAGATTTAATTTTGGTGAGTAGCGAGGACCTCATAGAAGAAATGGTTGTAGGGGACAATCTTGGCTCAAGTGATCATGAGCTAATTCAGTTCAAACTAAATGGAAGGATTAACAAAAATAAATCTGCAACTAGGGTTTTTGATTTCAAAAGGGCTGACTTTCAAAAATTAAGGCAATTAGTTAGGGAAGTGGATTGGACTGAAGAACTTATGGATCTAAAGGCAGTTGAGGCCTGGGATTACTTTAAATCAAAACTGCAGAAGCTATCGGAAGCCTGTATCCCAAGAAAGGGGAAAAAATTCATAGGAAGGAGTTGTAGACCAAGCTGGATGAGCAAGCATCTTAGAGAGGTGATTATGAAGAAGCAGAAAGCATACAGGGAGTGGAAGATGGGAGGGATCAGCAAGGAAACCTACCTAATTGAGGTCAGAAGATGTAGGGATAAAGTCAGAGAGGCTAAAAGTCGAGTAGAGTTGGACCTTGCAAAGGGAATTAAAACCAATAGTAAAAGGTTCTATAGCCATATAAATAAGAAGAAAACTAAGAAGGAAGAAGTGGGGCCGCTTAACACTGAGGATGGAGCGGAGGTTAAAGATAATCTAGGCATGGCTCAATATCTAAACAAATACTTTGCCTCAGTCTTTAATAAGGCTAAAGAGGATCTTGGGGATAATGGTAGCATGACAAATGGGAAGGAGGATATAGAGGTAGATATTACCATATCAGAGGTAGAAGCGAAACTGAAACAGCTTAATGGGACTAAATCGGGGGGCCCAGATAATCTTCATCCAAGAATATTAAAGGAATTGGCACCTGAAATTGCAAGCCCATTAGCAAGAATTTTTAATGAATCTGTAAACTCAGGAATAGTACCGAATGATTGGAGAATTGCTAATATAGTTCCTATTTTTAAGAAAGGAAAAAAAAGTGATCCAGGTAACTACAGGCCAGTTAGTTTGACATCTGTAGTATGCAAGGTCCTGGAAAAAATTTTGAAGGAGAAATTAGTTAAGGACATTGAAGTCAATGGTAAATGGGACAAAATACAACATGGTTTTACAAAAGGTAGATCGTGCCAAACCAACCTAATCTCCTTTTTTGAAAAAGTAACAGATTTTTTAGATAAAGGAAATGCAGTGGATCTAATTTACCTAGATTTCAGTAAGGCATTTGATACCGTGCCACATGGGGAATTATTAGTTAAATTGGAGAAGATGGGGATCAATATGAACATCAGAAGGTGGATAAGGAATTGGTTAAAGGGGAGACTGCAACGGGTCCTACTGAAAGGCGAACTGTCAGGTTGGAGGGAGGTTACCAGTGGAGTTCCTCAGGGATCGGTTTTGGGACCAATCTTATTTAATCTTTTTGTTACTGACCTTGGCACAAAAAGTGGGAGTGTGCTAATAAAGTTTGCAGATGATACAAAGCTGGGAGGTATTGCCAATTCGGAGAAGGATCGGGATATTATACAGGAGGATCTGGATGACCTTGTAAACTGGAGTAATAGTAATAGGATGAAATTTAATAGTGAGAAGTGTAAGGTTATGCATTTAGGGATTAATAACAAGAATTTTAGTTATAAGCTGGGGACGCATCAATTAGAAGTAACGGAAGAGGAGAAGGACCTTGGAGTATTGGTTGATCATAGGATGACTATGAGCTGCCAATGTGATATGGCTGTGAAAAAAGCTAATGCGGTTTTGGGATGCATCAGGAGAGGCATTTCCAGTAGGGATAAGGAGGTTTTAGTACCGTTATACAAGGCACTGGTGAGACCTCACCTAGAATACTGTGTGCAGTTCTGGTCTCCCATGTTTAAAAAGGATGAATTCAAACTGGAGCAGGTACAGAGAAGGGCTACTAGGATGATCCGAGGAATGGAAAACTTGTCTTATGAAAGGAGACTTAAAGAGCTTGGCTTGTTTAGCCTAACTAAAAGAAGGTTGAGGGGAGATATGATTGCTCTCTATAAATATATCAGAGGGATAAATACAGGAGAGGGAGAGGAATTATTTAAGCTCAGCACCAATGTGGACACAAGAACAAATGGGTATAAACTGGCCACCAGGAAGTTTAGACTTGAAATCAGACGAAGGTTTTTAACCATCAGAGGAGTGAAGTTTTGGAATAACCTTCCAAGGGAAGCAGTGGGGGCAAAAGATCTATCTGGTTTTAAGATTCTACTCGATAAGTTTATGGAGGAGATGGTATGATGGGATAATGGGATTTTGGTAAGTAACTGATCTTTAAATATTCAGGGTAAATAGGCCAAATCCCCTGAGATGGGATATTAGATGGATGGGATCTGAGTTACTATAGAAAATTCTTTCCTGGGTATCTGGCTGGTGAATCTTGCCCATATGCTCAGGGTTTAGCTGATTGCCATATTTGGGGTCGGGAAGGAATTTTCCTCCAGGGCAGATTGGAGAGGCCCTGGAGGTTTTTCGCCTTCCTCTGTAGCATGGGGCATGGTTGACTGGAGGGAGGCTTCTCTGCTCCTTGAAGTTTTGAACCATGATTTGAGGACTTCAATAGCTCAGACATGGGTGAGGTTTTTCATAGGAGTGGTGGGTGACATTCTGTGGCCTGCGCTGTGCAGGAGGTCGGACTAGATGATCAGAGTGGTCCCTTCTGACCTTAGTATCTATGAATCTATGAAAACAGAGCCAGTCATTGGCTTCTACTAGGAAAAAAGAAAAGGAGTACTTGTGGCACCTTAGAGACTAACAAATTTATTAGAGCATAAGCTTTCGTGAGCTACAGCTCACTTCATCGGATGCATTTGGTGGAAAAAACAGAGGAGAGATTTATATACACACACACACAGAGAACATCTCTCCTCTGTTTTTTCCACCAAATGCATCCGATGAAGTGAGCTGTAGCTCACGAAAGCTTATGCTCTAATAAATTTGTTAGTCTCTAAGGTGCCACAAGTAGTCCTTTTCTTTTTGCGAATACAGACTAACATGGCTGCTACTCTGAATACTAGGAAAAAAATGATGCAGCTGATACTTACATATCTTTTAAAAATACAAATGCATTCATGCTCCTTTTTTGCTGTTTTGTTAGATCAGTAAGATGTTCTGTAAGGGCCAAATTCTGTCATAAGATTACAATATAAAACAGTAAATTCATGTTAGTAAAAGTAGAAAAAGTTGTAACTCTCAGAAGTGGAATGAATTGTCCAGATAGCATCATAAAAAGACAGATGATGAGTATGCCATATCTTGGAAGTGTAAAGTGGTATTTGAAGGTCAAACATGACAACGGTGGCAGTGACAATACCATTTGTATTCAGGTACCATATATAGGAATTATGTGGCTAAACAAATTTCAGAACCAAGACAACATAGTAATTATGATGACACCATACATTGTGGGCAAACTGTCATGGTGAACTAGAATATTTTTAAAAGTGGAGTATAAGGCACGTGTATTACTCTGAACCAGAAAGCTAATTTGTATTGTGCAAATACTCTACTCAGTTTTCATTCCATGTGCTGTGCACAGGCCTAATGTGCCATGGTTGCGATAGAACTGCAGACAATCATGCCAATGGTGATTAGCATAGAAACTGCACAGACACCATTTGTGCCACAGGCAGAACACCTGGGAGAAGCTCTTGTATAATCATGTCACAGTATTGGAGTGCAGGTTCAAGGTACTATTCTGTGTGAATCCCTGGGGTAAATTTGTAACTGGGTTATATACCTTCTGAGGAACTTTGTGTCTTTGGATCATATGTGGAGAAATGCATTTTCAGAGTGGGATCATTTATTCCAGTACTTCTCTTCTGTAGGACTAATATTGCCTGCTAAAGGACTATTAGTGGGGATGTTACTCAAGATATCTGGGAGCAGGATCCTATTTATGCAATACCTGAACTCAATCATACCCCATTTTGCCATTGTCTCCTGCAAGTCCCATGCCACAATTTACAACTACTAGTGATGAGTAAGGGGAGAGGCTTAATAGGTGGACTGCTATAGCATCTATCCTACTGCTTACACTTGCAGTTAGTCAAAATCATTGGCTTTCCTTCTTGTATTCTTCAACAGGTATGAGGGTATTGAAAGAGCAGAGTCTTCAGTAGGGAGCTAAACTCAAGATTCATAGATTCCAAGGCCAGAAAGGTCCACTGTGATCATCTCCTGAGTAATACAGGCCATAGAATTTCCCCCAAAGAATATCTTAAAAAAAACCCCCTATCTTGATTTAAAAATGGTCAGTTATGGAGAATCCACCATGACCCTTGGTAAATTGTTCCAATGGTTAAAAATGTGTGTTATTTCCAATTTGAATTTGTTTAGCTTCAGCTTCCAGTTATTGGATCGTATTATACCTTTCTCTGACATAATGAAGAGCCCAATATTAAATATTTGTTCCATGTATAGGTACCTACAGCCTGTATTCAAGTCACCCATTAGTCTTCTTTTTGTTAAGCTAAACAGATTGAGCTCCTTGAGTCTATCACTATAAGGAATAGTTTTTAATCATTCTCTTGGCTCTTCTCTGAACCCTTTCCAATTTACCAACATCTTTCTTGAATTGTGGGTATCAGAACTGGAAACAATATTCCAATTGCAATTGCACCAGTGCCAAATAAAGACGTGTTACATAGTACTTTATTGGAATAGCTCCTTTGATATGGAATAGAATCCACTTTCAAGAGAATTTTTCTTAAATTCAGTGATAAAAGGTGACTGCTAATCATTTTTTGATCCATATGTTGTCAGCATCCATGCTATGAGAACGAAATAATTAGGTCCCCTGTGGAATAGATATATATAAATACCCGATGTTCTAAATCACTTAACTTGTGACCACGTCAATTGCTTATCCATGTCTTTCCAATATTCCTCCTATTACATGCTTTCTGTGGTTGTTCCTTTTATTTCCTCTTTGAGAAGTGCTGTAATGTGTGTCTAGTTGTCTGTCTTCTCCTTAAACCACTTAGCAGATGACCTGCACTTCTGTTGAACTCCACAACAGTGTCCGAGCACAACAGTGCATAGGTTATTCACCTAATTGCATACCATACTCGTAAGTTGTTTCATTGAAAGCTGCATTATTGCATGTCATTACAGAAGAGGTTTAGTAGGGGATTATATAGGAAAATGGCACTTAGTTGTTGATTTACCTCTAACGTGCACAACTCTGACTTTGAGATCTTTTGGATCTTTTAAATAGTTGCTTTCCTTACAGCTGCTTGTGTGAACTGGCTGTTTAACACTGTTATTCTGTGCTGCTATAGACAATGTTCTACAGATGCTTCTGCAGCCTCACTCCTTCACATACTATCTTTTATGTGGCATTTTTCATACAAGTCTCTCTCTATATGATGTGGCCCTCACTAAATCATTTATCCATTCTGTGTGCCTGCCACATACCTATAGCATGCATGTATGCACCTATACACTTTACTATCTCTTTCTAATGTGAAGGGTTGATAGGCCTGATCCTTTTGTTTCTAATAGGAATTTTAACAGCCTTTTAGATGGCCCACATTGTTCTTATTTCTATGCATTTCTTTGGGCCATCCCTTCTGCCTATTTCCTGGTAGCTGTCACTGGTATGGAGCATTGTTTGCCTGATACAAGCCTTTAGAACCTGCATTTCCACTATATATGCTCAAACATGTTAATTCATGTCCTCCTATATCTCTCTGCTCCATTCCCTGCATATATTTGCAGGTACTTTTCTAGTTCCCATGCTTTTTTCTTTAAGCAATCCAGAATTCAGGTGTAAATTACTAATGTTATGTTTGATAGAATGATAACTTCCAAAGCTGAAAAACACTAACTATATGTAAAAGTTAACAAATGTTATTTAACTCAAACCATTTGTAATAGTGTTGACAAGATATTTAAGGGTTTCCCTGAAGAAAACCTACTCTTGTCATTTAAATTATTTAAAAAGTAAGTAATTACTAGAAAATCTCTGCACGTAATGCAGTCCTCCAATGGAGAATCAGACTGTCAAATCTGGAAGATTCTAGAAAGAAAATTCACAGGTTAGAGCAAATTTTCCCTTCTCTGTCCCAGCAATCTTTATATTATAAAGCAGTAACTTGTCCTTAGGAGAGTAAGAAGGATTGAATTTATATATAAATTGAAAATGAACTTAAAGGTTTTGGAGGTGCCAAGTTCTGCAACACTCATCTACCAAATGATGTGTCTACAGAAGAGAAGAGGTCACCCTTAAAATGGTTTGAGAATGTGTGGCTAGAGAGCCACAAAAGGGCTCTTTATAGTTCATAATAAAAAACATGATCTCTACACCAACAGTGTCACTGCTCCTCCAACTGAGTGATCTGTAACATTCTTGGGGAGAGCAGGACCTGACATTTTGTGTGTCTGCTACATATTCTGTTATCCCCTTGGTGGCCCATTTAACATCCAGGTTATATAATTTTTATGCTATGGCTTGTCCTAGAAAGAAAATCCTCAGGAAAGATCAAATTTCCCTTTTGCATTGGGAACGAATTGAGCCTTTCGACAGGCAAAAAACACATTTTAGTACACTTAAGTATCTAGTTACCAGGGTGCTACTAAATCAGATAGCTAGATATGTCATAGCTAATGAATGAAAACAGCCACAAGTATTTGTACTACCAAAATGTATATGCTGTTTTAGGATGCAGGAATGTGTGTGAGAGTGTACAGGAGCAAAGCTAAAAAATTCTGAATCAGAACCATAATAAAATAAAATACTAAGACAATATTTTGTGATATTTTCATTTTCACAATTGTTGGTATCTCCCATTAGTAGAAAGTTCCCAATATCTTTGCTTTTTGTTCCTATACAATAGTCAACTTATTATGGCAGATTCAACCTCTAATTTTTTTAAAAAAATTAATATCTACACAATTAGCAAGGATATGGACAGATCTATTGCACTGCTTCTGCCGCTACCAATAGACTGTCCTAAGTGCAAAAGTGAAGACATAGAGAGGCAAATTATAATACTCACTAGAATTGTCATAATGTATACTAAATAGACTATATAATCAACATTTGCAATTGAAATGACCTTAGCAAAGAAAATAAATTAATTTTATGTTAAAAACAAACTTTAACTCACTTAATAGCTTCATTCCACTGGGAGTAGAGAGCTGTGTTTGTTTATCTTATGTTATGCTAAAAAAATTCCACACTAGAGCACCACACAGAGGGAAGGGCATTTACACTTGGATTCTTACTAGAGCTGTAAATTCCAATACTTTCTTTTGGAAAAATATATGCCTTGAGTATTTCACATTAGAAGCAGCTGTTGTTTTACATTTTGGTGTTGTGGCACTTTTGTTCTTCTATATAAAGATAAGAATCTTGGGACTGATCCTGCTTCCATTCAAATGAATGGCAAACCAGCCATTCACTTTGGATAGTGCAACATTGGTGCTATTATTATTTATCAAGTATTTATATTATGTTGGTTCCTAGGAGTTCCAGTCATGGACTAGGACACCATTGTGCTAATGCTGTACAAATAGAAGAAAAGTATGATTCCCATTCTAAAGAGAGTGCAAAATCTTAGATAGTAAACAATTCATTTCTGTTCTTGATTTTCACACTTAGTGTTGCATGAACATATTTCCATTAAATTATTTGGTGGAAAATGAAAAAAAATTTATTCCATGCCATTAAATATCATATTTGTGAATAACTTGCTTCTTTTGAATTCAGTGTCCATATAGATTTCAAGAACTTCAGTTTCCTCTGCAAGATGCTTATTGTATATGTGGTGTTATGCAAGTCTTCATTTCACTTTGTGCAAATCATATTTTTTAAACTGAAGCTACTGTACATTTTATCTGTCCTTGCAATTTTATTTGTAAGAAAACTGTTTCATTTTAGCATGGTCTCTCTGAAACTGCAATGATTTTAATAACTTATCCTTATGTAGGATGTGAAGAATCGAAGAAACCCCCGCCTTGTCCCATATGCCCTTCTGGATGATCGTACCAAGAAGTCAAACAAAGATAGCCTCCGGGAGGCTGTCCGCACCCTTCTTGGCTATGGTTACAACCTGGAGGCTCCTGATCAAGATCACGGTATTTAATTTAATTTTTTTACTCTCAAGAGTCCATGTAATGTTACAGTAGGTATTGGTAATGACATAGGCATATCATTTGTTGTTAAGTTTATTAGGTTTTTTTTTTAGCCCTGTTTGAACTGTTTCCTGAGGCATTGCAGGGCTGCTGAGGATGACCAAATCCACTGGCTTCAAGCTGTGCTCATCTCTCATTGATGAACAAGCACAATGTCTATTCCAAATCAGGGAAGTGTTCCACGTTCAAGTTACTTGCTAGCAGCACATTTATTGTCAAGGAAAATTGCCTTAACCTTCATTTCTTAGAGGTGGCATGAGTTATTGTATTCCAGCTCCGGTCTGCCTGATGACCCTGCATCCAGTCCATGTCTCATTTTCCTGAGATGGGAATGGGTACCCAGAAAGGCTCTGTGCCCAAAAACACCTCAGCATGTAGGGACTCCACTAAGTCTTCCCAGGCCATTGGGTTATGCTAATCAATCTTCTGAGTCCCTCAGCCTTATGGTAGTGTTCCCAAGGACTGGTGTCTGAATCAAGCATTGCCTTAACGTCTACATCAAACTCTCACAGCAGAGCCGTTGAAGAACTGAGTAAAAGAACTCCTTGTAAACTGAGTAAGGACCTCAGAATTTGGTGAATTTGCTTGGTTGTAGTCAGATTCAGAACCAATTTATACATACTGTATGTAGGAAATTGAATAATGTAATTCCTAATACTGCAAAGGATCCTTTAGTGTGGACCTGAATGTCATTGAGACTTCCTGTGGCTGCAGACAACTTTGTTTTATTCTTACACATCAGTTTAACTTAGTTTGTGTGAAATCATTGGCTCTGAAATACTTTTCTCTAAAAGCTGAGGATTTATTTACTTTCTTAATGTAGGGGCATAACTTTTAAGGCTGCAGTACTGGATGTTACGCATGTGTGTTCAAGAAAGAATGAACCTTTATATTCTTTCAACTACTTTTAAGCAAGTAGCAAACTAGCTGTTGTCAGTGTTTCATCCTGGTTTAATGTCCAATGCAAGAACTAATCTCAAAGACAAGAAAATAGGTGACAAATTCTTGTAAACTGTGACTCCAGTGACACCATTTTTATAATAGTTTTTAGATGATTGCTCTAATAGTAGGGAGCCGTTAGAAAGGACTTCTAATCAAGTTGTGAGTGCCCTCATTTGAAAGATGGTCACTTTCCCAGTCAGTTTAAATTTACAGATAATGAACAGACTGTGCAGTGTTGCTCATGAGTATTCTAATCACAGAACATCTAGTGTGTGAAGATACTTTCTGCATAATTTCCTTAGTTGGCATTTGATAACTACTGGAGATAACCTGCCGCTCAGAGGAGATGTTATTTTATCATTGCATCAGCTGTATAAAGAAATAAAATAGATAATGGCTGCAGGGAAATACATTATGGGAAAAAATCAGAAATTATAAATTGTATATACGAAGAGAAAGTATGTCTTAGGGAAGCTTTCATAATTATGTATTATAAAGCTTGCTGTAGTATACATGGCTTTGGAAATAAACTAATAGGTCTGAGTATGCATGTTGGTGCTTGGTGGTCTCTTCTGTGTGCTTTGGTGATAGTTAAGAAGATGTCCTTAACTTCATCAAAACATAAGTACATAATGAAATCATTAAGACGATATGCTTGTACCACTTTGAGATTACCCCTAAATTGCTGGTGTCTGAAATGTGCTGTTAGTCCATTTTAGACAGCAAACTAAGGACTGAGAGTTGCTGTATGTACTGTAAGCACTGTCCCACTAGCAATGCTCATTAAATAACAGATGGTAAATTCAACAGAATGGCTCTCACTACACTTAAATATTTAAGTCTGCATATGTTTTAATTAATGATACTCTCAGCTATGCAGTAGATTGCATCAGGGCCCAAAGCTAATTATTTTTCAAGATGTGTGGCCTGTGTTTCTGTGGTAGAATTGTAGAATGAAACTCATAAGTTTCAGTTATTAACTTCTCAATATTATTAAAAAGAGTGTTCTGTGTTTACAACAATGCTGAAGGAAAGAATAATGAAAAGAAAGCATTATTGAAACCAAATTTATAAGATTTAAACATTCAGAACCCTATTTTAGGTGCTGATTTAAATAGGTGTATGCCAGAAATCTTGAGAGCAGAAATGGTAATGCCCAAGAAAAATTGCCTGATTATCTCCATTGTTCTCCTCTGAGAATTCAGAGAGAAACTGCTTTGAGGTTTTTCCTTGACTGGCATTGCAGAGGAAGCTTAACAGGGTGTCGTGATGGGAAAGTGGGTGAGTACATATGAGGCTACCAAGAAGAAAGAGTGGTCATTACCCACAGGAACACACACAAAATATTCCTATTCTTAGTAGGAATAAAATTTGCAAGAGGGTGGGGGCATAAAGCTAATGTGAGGAAGACTATGGATGCATATAACAATTCTTTTGCAATTAATATATGAGCCTGCTGGGATGGAGAAAATTATGCAAAATACCTTCATATTCGCGAGGTTTTCCTAGGAATATGCTAAATGAAGTGAAATAAGGTAATTTTATATTGAATTCACTCTATCAATATCCTTCTATTTTATTTATTTAGAATACATTATGCTTGAGAGAACATGAACCAATCTTGTGTATATCGATTGTTTAAATGCTGGATATTGCATCCTCTGTAGTGTAGTGTGGAGATTTATAGTGCCATGGAGGACTCTTCTCTGGTGTATGTTGGGGTATGGATTCCCCTTCTTGGGGTTTACTTTGCAATTGTTACACAAACACATTCACATACAGTTCACACGCACAAATACCACAGTTTTGAGATGCTTTTAGCCTTAACATTCATGAATAAGTGTCGCAGAAGTGGCTCCTGTTTTTTAGTTATTTTATTATGTTTGTACTAAATTGGATGTTTCCAGTTACATACTACTTAGCTTTTATGCCAATGTATTACATGCTTAATTTAGTGCCTAGACTTAATAAAATTTGAATAATAATATTAAATAAATGCAAATAAAGAATAAACCTTCATTTTTCTAAGTAATATGTTCAAGGTATTTGAAAAGCTTGGGGCAGGTTTTTTAATTCATTTTTAGAATATGACAATACTATGAATTGATAGAATTAAACTGCTATATTTTATATTTTTATAAAATATAGCAGTTTAATTCTATCAATTCATAGTATTGTCATATTCTAAAAATGAATTTAAAAACCTGCCCCAAGCTTTTCAAATATATATATATATGTTACATAATATGATTGTTTTGCAGAATCATTGCTTTCTCAGGTTTTCTTGTCTGACATAGGATGTTTTCCTTTGAAACATTGTGGGAAGCCCCTCTTCATCATTCAAATTCTATATAGTGTATTGTAAAAGGATTTAGAGACCTCTAGTGGTTTTCTGATTTTTGGTTCACGATTTTTTTTTTAAGCCTCGATTAACCAAATGGAATACCTTCAGCTGTATCCTTATTGTTATTTATTGCTTCAGGTAGCACCCCAAATATTCTAGGTGCTGTACAAACATCATAAGAAGATACAGAGCTATTTGGCATCTAAAAATACAGTGAATCAGACAAAGTGTAGGGACAATGGGTGAAACATACAAGTTGTCGGGTGATGTTCAGTTGTTTTTTTTAATTAGATATGTACACTATTCCCAACTTCTCTTCAACCTTGCTATTAGTAGTCAGCTAATTTCTTGTAGAGTTATGACACCAGGGGTTTTCAGGAGGCATTTGATGCTGCGAGGGCAGTGGGCATGTAGAGCAACAAGGATAGAAAATGCAGTTTATAAACAGCTGTGTGGAAGAAAGTTTGGGGCAGTTTTGCCAAGGCTGGCATCACTGGCAGGGTGGAGATGAGGGGATGGAAGGCAGGAAAAGAGACAAGAACAGATAAGTACAGAGGAGACAGTTACATAGAATCTTCAAGGCTTGAACAATAAGCTGGAATTTAAGGTAGTGGAGGGATTGGAGAGGTGAGGTGGGGAGTGGGTTGTTGTCATGGTCAAAGCAGCAGGCAAGAAAGGTGATTTTAGCAGCTATGTCTTGTACAGGCTGAAGGGAAGCTGTGGAGCTAACAGGAAGATCAGAGATGAGGAGGATGTTACAGTACTCAAGATGAGCGAGTCCCTGAATAAGCGTTTTAGCTGTTTGTAGAAGAATGAATTCTAGAAATATTATGGAGAAAGAAGCAGCAGGATCCAGACATAGTCTGGATGTGCAGGAGAAGGGAAACAGAGGATTCAAAGGATGAGCCCCAGGTTGTGGGCCTGACTGACTGGTAAGATGATGACATTGTCTATAATGACAGAGAATATGGGAATTGGGAAGGCAATAAGGGGCCTTCTTCTCCTTCTCCTTCTCCTCCTTGTGCCTTGTAGTCCTTTACAGCTTTGTAAAATGTGATCATTGCCATTTACACCTACTTTACACAAGGGTGACTGTGTTAAGTTTAAATTGACAATGGGACATTTGGAAGGAAATGTCAGAAACAGATAAAATTCAGGACTGGATGGGGGAAGATAATTTAGGAATAGTGAGGGTTTGCAAGTAATCAGTTTAGAGGTGGTAGTTGAAGCTGTGTAAGCTGTGATGAAAGAGAGGTTGTAAAGTGAGAAAAGGAGGCAGCCAACATGAGAGCCCTTTGGGTACACCCTTTTGGTGGGTTCTCCTACTCTGTATCTCTTTCCATGGATCAGCCAGAGAGATAGGAAGAGGACAGGATAAGATGTCAAGGAGGAGGGTATGAATGAAGGTATGAGAAGCAAAATAGAGATCAAGAAAGTTCTGGGTGAAGTAGAAACCTTGAGACATTTTCTAGAAGAGGGCATTAGAAAACTTTGTGAGCACAGTTTCATTGGAGTGAGGAGAACAGAAGCGAAGTTGGAGAGGATAATCACTCAAGGCAATGGTTGTAGGTTGCATGCTTAACAAGGTTAGAGCTGAGGGGAAGGAAGGGAGTGATGGCATAATGGGGGAGGGGAAAAATCAATGGCTGGCTTTTTTTGTCTGTGGAGGAAACCATAATATACTTATATTCTGAGGAGATGGAGCCAGAGAAGAGCTGGAGATTGAGGAGGAAGGAAGAGGAGTGCATGAAAGCAGGAAGTCAGGACATATACGGGCTCAGGAGAGTAGTGGAGTGGGTCAGAGATTAGAGATAAAGTGTGAAACCTCAGTGTCAGTTGAAAGGGAAAAAGAGGAGAGAATAATAGATTTATTCATGCACTCCAAAGTGACACATGCACATTCTTTCCTTTTTAAAATCTAAATACATTTTATTTACTGACTTAGATTATTTTTTAAACCCATGCATTTCCCAACCACTCCACAGTTCTCTGGTGCATTAGGAGCTGCAATGGTTCACTTATGCAATGTATCACTAATCTTTCTGTGGAGTTTACATCTGTTGTGATCAAGATACATGACACACTGTTTGCATAATAATGTCAGTGGTAAGAGTAAGATTAATGTGTCCGTCTACTGGAGATTTTTAAAATAGTGTTTCATGCTGAGCCCCTCTTGAGTGAATTGTTATGTAGCCATATTAGTCTTGAAGGAAAAGTATGTTCAAGGCAGAAAATTTGATACTTTTATCCTGTAACCTTTTAGCCTGTAAACTTGTGTGTTGTTCTTTACCTGTTGCAGTCAGGGCAACTGTTTAATAGGACACAATATCTATACAACAGTTTAGGATGGAAAGTGAATAAGGATAGTCTATTCAATTGAAATCATATATGTTATTTCAGTGTCCAGCAATATTTTCTAAATACCTGTTTGGGTCTGATTTCAAACATCATAAAAACATAGATTTTTCTTTTACCCTTGAACAGTTTACAGCCTTGAGCTCTGTGTATTCACAAAAGCTTATCTCTCTCACCAATAGAAGTAGGTCTAATAAAAGATATGACCTCACCCACTTAACCTCAGATCAATCAGTTTTATTATAATAAGAAATGCCAGTTATTTGTTCTACATTGTATTTTAAAGGGCACCTGTTTTTTCAAACCCTCTGCCCTTTCTCCTTGTCGGAAGTTGATATTTTTTCTAATGCAGAAATGTGGTCATCTGGTGCATTAGAGACTCATGCGGATAAATGTATCCTTTCCTTCTGCCCACTCCTCCCATTGCAGAAAAAGGATGCTAAAATTACATGGTCCAAGTACCTGTAGCTATGCTGTGGGTAGGACTCATTACAGTAACTAAATATTTGTACAGCAGTGTTACACTGAGAGATTTAAGAAGCTCTATCTAATTAACATATCAAATATCAGATTAAGTACCAACTAGGGAAGAAGATTTCTGATAGTAGAGCACTCTAATTTAGCAAGGAGTGTCATAATAAGATCCAAAGACTGGGTGTTGAAGTTAGAAAAATTCAGACTGAAAATAAAGCACTTTTATTTTTTTTCACAGTGAGGTGTAATTACTGTTTGGAACAATTTATCTAGGGATGTAGTGTAAACTCCATCTCTTGAAGTCTTTAAATTGAGATGGGATGTATTTCAAAAATATATGATCTATCTCAACCACACAATATGGGCTTGAAGTAGGAATATTGAGTAAAAATTCTGTACTCTGTGTTATGAAGGAGGCTAGAATAGATGTTCATAATTAACCTTCTGGCCTTTAAAATCTGAGTCTATGATATTTTCTGGTGGATTACCAATCATTGGTAGCATTACTAGCTCACTGGATTAACTGAGCTTTCGGGGCTTCAATTCTTGGCTATACAGCATCATGGCTTATGGTAAATCATTGCTAAATGCCTTTATCTACTTCCTAATATTTTTCTATAAGGTTGAGAGGTATGGATACTATACAGTAATCTCCGTTTATTTTCATTACTTTCATTTTGTTATCAGATAAACGTAAGGGCCTTTTTTTCCCCCTGCAGCTACAAGGTCAGACATGTGCACTGGGATAATGGAAAGGTTCCGGATATTCCGCACTGAGAAGACTTACGCAGTGAAGTCTGGAAAATGGTACTTTGAGTTTGAGGCTGTCACTGCAGGAGACATGAGAGTTGGCTGGACTAGGCCAGGCTGCCAGCCAGACCAGGAACTTGGCTCAGATGAGCAAGCTTTTGTCTTTGATGGCTTCAAGGTTTGTATAGGTTTGTTTTGATGGGATTGATTGCAAGTAGTGACAGTAAGTTGTTAACAAAAATCACTTATTTTTTCTTCCTATTCTAGTTGTTTCAGCTTAATGCCCTTCTGTGCCTTAGCTTTTGTTTCAGTGTTTGAAAATATTAAGAATCCTCTTTAAGGTTTGGGTGAAATGAAAGGTAAAATAATATTTTAGAATGTAGAACCGTATTACTTGGCAAAAATACAGTAAGAGCACTTGGCACTTCCATACCTCTTTTCATATGAAAATCTCAAAACACTGTACAAAATTGGGTGTGTATTTGAGGCACAGAGCACTTAAGTCACTTACCCTAAATCAAGTCATTGGGAGAGCTGAGATTAGAGCCCATTTCTCCTGAATCCTAGTGCAGTGATCTCCCTATAGGAAATATCTATAGGAAAGAGAATGTGATTTTCATCGTCAGCAGTAATTCCATTGGACTGAATTTGGTTAAGAATATAAGAATGTAAAAGTTATGAAAATGAAGACTAAATTTTAATGGAAATTTCCATTATTCCAGTATTTAGCACAAATTAAGTATGAGAAAGCAGGTAGTTCTAGCTCCAGCTTCAGTATGAAAGAAACAATGAAAGACTGAAATCTAGTTGGATGGGTAATATGTAGATAATCAGAACATTTTTTTATGCCACTGGTTTTTGATCCTTCACAAGAGTCAAATGACTCATTAAAGTGTGACAGTAAAAGATCATTTTAGTGTGAAGGCATGTGAAATCTCTGCCATGATAACAGTTGCTATCTAGACTAGTGGTGACTCATGTCTTAGTACAAAAATGCGTATTAACTGCATTTTGTGTCTGGAGTTGGAATTCAGTTACATTGTTGTTGTTATAATACTTGACAGAAGTTAACATTACTCTTTACCCAAACTCAGTTTTCAGAAATGCAGATTGTCAAGCCAAGCCCTAGTTTATTGTTGTTACTGCATTTCTATTTGACAGTGTTGTATGATACAAATTCAGATGCCTTAACATTGAACTGAAAAGTCAGGATTTTTTAAATGACTGATCAAATTAAATAACCATTCACAGTGTCCCATCATTAGCAGAGGATGAGCACTGAATATATTTGAAAATGATAACAATAAAAAGCTGAGAATCAATTCTCCTGCTAAATCCTGAGTTGGGGCCTTGATGTTTTCCTTGCAACTGTGTAAGATCACTAACACCTAAAGCAGCAGTGAGAATGCCACTCCCTGCCTTCTTTTAGATATAAACCATGTCATCAGTCAAGTTTTCTAAGCTAATACAATCTCAGGTAAAAACTTCTTCAGTCTATTTGTAAGCCAATAATGGGATTTTAGTAATACTTTTGGTGTATTTTGCTAAGATTAATGTAATGGACATTATCCTCCTTTTTAGTTCTATTTCCTGCAGAAAGCACATTTTATCCTTGCTGTGTGTTCTATTCCAGTTCCCATCTGATTTCCAGGTGCTGTATAAGATGTTGGTTTTGACTGATACATTTCTTAAGGATTTTAGCTGTGATTATCTTTTAAGAATGGCTCTATCCTCTTGTACCACAGAAGTTAAGATCAGCTGAGGTGCTGGAATTAGCAGATTCCAGTTTATTTGGGATGCTGTTTACAGGAGGGATTTTAGATGAAGGTTCTTCAGTTCTGGAATTCACTCCCCCCTTGGTCAAAGAGAGCTTGAGATTGTTGACTTTCAGGGCATGCCGCAAGGCTCATGTGTTCTCCCAGGCTTTTGAGGAGTGGGAGTAAGGGATGGAAACTTAGTCCTGATAGAATGGGTGTATTAGGAAGAGATACACTGATAGTGGGGTTTTTTTGTATACATTTTCTAAGAATTTGTATGTATTTATTTAGATTCTGCTCTTATGCAAACTCCACAACAGGCATCCATCCAAACCTGCAATATTTATTCCTCTAGAGATCAGTCATGCAAGGTGCTGAGCCACTCTTTGAGGTAATGAATGCCCTCAACTACCTCTATAGAAACAAGTGGGAACTGAGGGTCCTCATTACTTCCAAGAATTGCTCAGCACCAAGAATTGCTCAGCATGTTCAGGCCGATAGAGAGCATGGCAGGCATGTTGCATAAATTTAAATAAATGCATTAAGAATAACATATTTTTGAAGATTGCTTGGAAGCATGAAATTTAGAGGCCAAACGATTCCATGGAAATAATTTAAAAAATACTATAAAGCAGCTATTTAACTTTGCAATTGAGACCATATTATTTTCATGACAGACCTATTGTAGATCTTCCAAATAAAAATAAAATATATTCTTACATGTGTTACTATTATGCTGAAATATCGGTTTACCTAATCTATTAACTGGCCTCATTTTACAATGCTGATGTTCGGAGTGCTTCAACAAAATTAATTGTAGGATTGCCACTCTCAAAGTGTATTTGTGATACTCATGAGCAGTATTTCAGAATGAGTTGCTGTAAAAGTATTAATTCTAGTGCTGTGTTAATTGAGGGGGATGATTATTAGTCATATCACTGAGGGGGAGGGAAATACTCTCATTGTTTTTATCCTTCTCTGAAATCCCTTTCAGGCCCAGCGGTGGCACCAGGGTAATGAGCATTTTGGCCGCTCTTGGCTGGCTGGGGATGTCGTGGGATGTATGGTTGACATGAACGAGCACACCATGATGTTCACCCTGAATGGTGAAATCTTGCTCGATGACTCAGGTTCAGAGCTTGCATTCAAGGACTTTGAGGTTGGTGATGGTAAGTGGTTGCACGCTTTGTGCTGTTAATTTGCTTTTGTTGCTAGATTGTGCCTATTGTGGGTTGACATCCTTTTAACATGCTCTTTGTGGGTGTACGAGCAGATGAGAATGTAGCTTTGTCACATGTGCATAGCATAGTTTGGCAGAAAAATACTTGTTACTGGGCATTGCTTTACAGTAACTTTGCTTTCTCTCATTTAGTTGAGAACTGCATAGGGCAAAAGGGTGAACATCAGTGGAAATAGAATAGTAATTACTGTATGATGCTGATCTTGAGCACTGATTGCAGTTAGAGCAGCTTGGTTCATCATTTTGTTACAGTACTGAGGCACTTCTTCAGAACTGGTAGTCATGGCTGAATTACTTTTAGTTTTTCGCAGACTACTGGGATTCTGCGATTCCTTTGTATTCCCTTGTTATCTCCATGACATCAGCAAGGAAAGGCTGATATTGCAGAAATAAGACTGTAAATAAAATCAACCTACCTCATCACTCAAAATGCAGGAAGCTTATACTGCTACTGCCTATTCTGTGGCCAAACAGGGGACACAATACAGAACCTCTCACCACCAACACATTTATTTTTCAGAACGTTTTAAAGGACAATAAGGATTGTTCCTCCTGCTGAGAAGGGAAAGTTCTTCCTCCTTTAATGTGTACTCATTGGTCTCAAGAAAGAAACAGGGAGATATGGGCTGAATCATTCAACCCAAAATTCAGATATTACCTTCCAGTAACATCATCATGTGTTGTGTGTCTGGGAGTCACTTTTTTAAATTCCAGAAATGCGTTTTAAAAAGCCTTAAGGGAAAGATAAAAAACAATCATCAACTTTTTGCACAACTCTGTTATGAGGAAAGAACTGTGGAAGTCACCAAAAAGTTTAATTGTCATGCAATAAATACATTGGAGGGACCTCAGGGTAGACAAGAAATCCGATGGAAAATTCATGATAGAAATATTGTACACTTTTTTTTGATGACCTCATACAATCATAGAATACCAGGGTTGGAAAGGACCTCAGGAAGTCATCTAGTCCAACCCCCTGCTCAAAGCAGCACCAATCGCCAATTTTTGCCCCAGATCCCAAATGGTCCCCCTTAAGGATTGAACTCACAACCCTGGGTTTAGCAGGCTCAAACCACTGAGATATCCCTCCCTTCTCCGTTGTAGGTTAAAAGAAGATTGGTCTGAGTGCTAATAGTTACATTCAGCATAATACAAAATAGCAAGAGTCTGACAGGCAGATTTATATTAGCTGAGAGAACAAAAAGGAACTTGTGTCCAAATGCTTTTTGTATTATAAATCATTTTAAATCATGTTACAATGATAATTGTTATTAATGAGCTGGATCCCATGTTTTTTTACAGTTAGTTTAAAAAGCCTTAAATTAAACTATTCCCACAAAAAACTTTTTTGATAGGCCTCCCCTTGCCTCTCTTTGTTCTCTTTCCTATGTTTTTCGCTTGTGAATATTATGTTTACATTGCCTCACCCATTGCCCTATATTCTAATAACCTTTCATTTCGCTTGCAGTTTAAGGATCTGTCCCAACTTAACTTGAGGTAGCTCATTATGGCAGCAAAAACATTAGTGTTGATCTGGCCGTAGGGTGATAGTACAGTGACTAGTTACTGTAATTCTGTATATTATTTATGTAATATATTATGTAATTATATAAAACATTTGTTGCGAAGTAGATAGAGTTGCTACATACATATTTGAGGCAAACCCACAAAAGCAAGGAAATGAAAAATAGTCACCTAACACTACATACCCTCCACTCCTCAACCAGAGGCACACACCTTAGCAGAACCACAACTACTGTATGCCACAGACCATGCTCCATGACCTTAACTGTATGTTCCTTTTGCCCCTCTGAATGAGCCTCTTTGCCAAATTATTTTTCTCCTCAGCACTAGAAGTTGTGGATGTTTGGAGTTGGGAGAAGGCAATTTGTTTATTCAATCTGTTTAATTCCTTATGAATCAGCAGCCCTTGTTTATAGGGTAGAATCTGACAGAAAAGTGTATCTCCTGATAAAGAAGTTTTGTGTGCTTCTATTACCCATCAAACCAGGCTTACGTGTATCTTTCTTTCCCCCATCACCTAATTGGGATTATGTGCACCCACTTCCCATCCATGGGGCTTGTGTGCATAAACTTTCATTTACAATATAAATAATGGCTAAAAATGATCCTAATGCCAATATAACATAAACACAAAACAAACACCACATACCCATTGGTATGAAACTCCCTGAAAAAGCACAAGAACAAATCTGCACAGACACACCCCTAAAACCCCGACCTGGGGTATTCTATCTACTACCCAAGATCCATAAACCTGGAAATCCTGGATACCCCATCACCTCAGGCATTGGCACCCTGACAGCAGGATTGACTGGCTATGTAGACTCCCTCCTCAGGTCCTATGTTACCAGCACTCCCAGCTATCTTCGAGACACCACTGACTTCCTGAGGAAACTACAATCCATTGGTGATCTTCCTAAAAACACCACCCTAGCCACTATGGATGTAGAAGCCCTCTACACCAACATTCCACACAAAGATGGACTACAAGCTGTCAGGAACAGTATCCCCGATAATGTCACGGCTAACCTGGTGGCTGAACTTTGTGACTTTGTCCTCACCCATAACTCACATTTGGGGACAATGTATACCTTCAAATCATCAGCACTGCGATGGGTACCCGCATGACCCCACAGTATGCCAACATTTTTATGGCTGACTTAGAACAACGCTTCCTCAGCTCTCGTCTCCTAATGCCCCTACTCTACTTGTGCTACATAGATGACATCTTCATCATCTGGACCCATGGAAAAGAAGCCCTTGAGGAATTCCACCATGATTTCAACAATTTCCATCCCACATCAACCTCAGCCTGGACCAGTCCACACAAGACATCCACTTCCTGGACACTACGGTGCTAATAAGCGATGGTCACATAAACACCACCCTATATCGGAAACCTACTGACCGCTATTCCTACCTACATTTCTCTAGCTTTGATCATACCACACGATCCATTGTCTACAGCCAAGCTCTACGATATAACCGCATTTGCTCCAACCCCTCAGACAGAGACAAACACCTACAAGATCTCTATCATGCATTCCTACAACCACCTGCTGAAGTGAAGAAACAGATTGATAGAGCCAGAAGAGTATCCAGAAGTCACCTACTCCAGGACAGGCCCAACAAAGAAAATAACAGAACGCCACTAGCCATCACCTTCAGCCCCCAACTAAAACCTCTCCAATGCATCATCAAGGATCTACAACCTATCCTGAAGGACGACCCATCACTCTCACAGATCTTGGGAGACAGGCCAGTCCTTGCTTACAAACAGCCCCCCAACCTGAAGCAAATACTCACCAGCAACCACACACCACACAACAGAACCACTAACCCAGGAACCTATCCTTGCAACAAAGCCCATTGCCAACTGTGTCCGCATATCTATTCAGGGGACACCATCATAGGACCTAATCACATCAGCCACACTATCAGAGGCTCATTCACCTGCGCATCTACCAATGTGATATATGCCATCATGTGCCAGCAATGCCCCTCTGCCATGTACATTGGTGAAACTGGACAGTCTCTACATAAAAGAATAAATGGACACAAATCAGACATCAAGAATTATAACATTCAAAAACCAATTGGAGAACACTTCAATCTCTCCGGTCACTCGATTGCAGACCTGAGGGTGGCTATCCTTCAACAAAAAAGTTTCAAAACCAGACTCCAACGAGAGACTGCTGAATTGGAATTAATTTGCAAACTGGATACAATTAACTTAGGCTTGAATAGAGACTGGGAATGGATGAGTCATTACACAAAGTAAAACTATTTCCCCATGTAATTTCTCCCCCACACCCCACCCCGCACTGTTCCTCAGATGTTCTTGTTAACTGCTGGAAATAGCCTACCTTGCTTGTCATCATGAAAGGTTTTCCTCCTCCCCCCCTCCCCCACTGCTGGTGATGGCTCATCTTAAGTGATCACTCTCCTTACAGTGTGTATGATAAAACCCATTGTTTCATGTTCTGTGTGTGTGTATATAAATCTCCCCACTGTATTTTCCACCAAATGCATCCATTGAAGTGAGCTGTAGCTTACGAAAGCTTATGCTCAAATAAATTTGTTAGTCTCTAAGGTGCCACAAGTACTCCTTTTCTTTTTGCGAATACAGATTAACACGGCTGCTACTCTGAAACCTGTCACATACCCACTGCACTGCATCATGGCAAAAGTTTGTGTAATAGACTATGTGTTTTGGGAGAAGAGAATCAACATTGAAAGAACAACTGCTAAAGAAAACTTTCAGTCATATCTAAAGCTTGAGTAAGTAAATAAATAAACATTTCAGTTTGTCCTGAAGGGCAACAAATCTAATCGGATTTGTACAAAGGACAGGAATAGTTCCAAAATTGTGGGCCACTCCTGCAGAAAGCTGCAACTTTTTTGTGTACGAAGAGATCTACACTTCAAGTACCTCCACTCACTGCAGCTGTGGCAATACTGTTCAAGCATTCTTGTATTAGACAGCTCTCAAATAGGCATGTCTTGTGCCATTATACCGTTGTACCGCAGATAAACAGTGCATCTTGCTGTCCCATTTCTAGGCAATTGGCTGCAGACTGTTAGCACTCCCATAAGTAATCAAACCACTGTTGGGTGTAATAATATTTTCACTTGGGGGGTTTGTTTCTGAGGTTTATCTTCAGGCCCTCAAAAGAAAAATGAAGGTAAATGAAATGTTGGTGCAAAGAAGATGAACGCTGATTTTGATTTTTACAATGAAAAGTTTTTCCATTGACTTTGGTGGTCTTTGGATTAGGCCTAAATCTCAAGTTCACTTCAGTGACAGTATGTAGAATTAAGAATTGATTTTAATAGCTACAGTTGCAGAACCACTGTAGGGCTGCAAATGTCTGATAGAAGTGTTTCTGAATAATTTAGTATGCTGCTCAGAAAAATGCACACACCCACAAACGAAAATTAAACTGCTAGATGGAATTTTAAATCTCTCAGACTTGACAGGTCCCTGTTAATGGAAATTTGTGTTTGTTCACTGCATATTTTCAATGTTTGTATTCTGGTTTTCTGAATGTTACATATATTGGTAAATAATCTCTAAATGGCTTGCCAGAAAAATGATTGTATTGCCCAATAGAATTTCACCCTCAAAATATTCAATGTAGAACAAAAAGTTGTTTCATTCTGTCTGGATTTGCAGTATTATGCGACACAATTTGTGCTTCCAGTTTCAAAAAGACATTGAAGCAACTCTGAGAGATGTTTCTGCAGACATACAAGAGACAATGGGCTTCCTCAAGTCTTGCCTGATATTAATTATTTATGGAGCACTGAGTATGATCCCATTGTAATAGAAACATATATAGAAGAGAGAGACCCTATCCTGTGTACAAGTTCCTCTCCACGTTGTCATTGAAGTGTTGTGGAGCAGTTCATAGAATGCAGAAGGTGTCTAATCAAAAGACCAGTTAACCATGGGAGTTTTTCCATTCACTTAATTGGCTTTGAATTAAATCCTCTTTCTATGACTTCCCTGCTGCCTGTCCCTTATTCATGTCATGGGACAGGAGTTTTCCTTTTTGGGCCTTGTCCCCGTGCTACAAAATGGTGAATATAACAGCACTTTTATGGGGTCATGAAAATAAATTCTTATTTCTCTCTCTTCATTTAAAAAAAAAAGCTTCAATTTTCTAGTCTGCTATGGTGTGCATTCATCCCCACTGTAAATGTTTTCTGTGCCATATTCACAGAGTGTAAGTAAGCTGATGTAATTGAGCAATAGCACATTGTCACGCGTGCATTTGTCAGTTGAAATGGCATGTGTCTCTACATGCTAAGGACACTTACATTGACTGATGAGCACACATCTCTTAGAGTATGTTACTGTGCTTTCAAAATTATAGCTTTTAATAACAGGTTACATTGTACTTTCTTTGGCCTCTATTTTAGTAGGATGTAGAGTTAGTAGAACTGATGAAGGTTAAATGACTACTCCTGCATCAGCTTTCCCAGCTCTACCATAAGAAGAGGAAGTGCTCATTTTTGTTTCTCCTACTTTCTAGAGCAGTGCTGCCCTAGAGCTGCTCCTGGTTTCATTTACATTCCCCACTCAAAGAAGGTGTGGTGAGTGTGAGTAGAAGAGTCCTGCTTCCACCTACTAGTGTACACAATTCTGCGAACTTCGCAGCCCTTATTACTGAACAAGGTCTTACAACTGTAACTCAGGCTATGTCTATACTACTGAGGTAAGTTGACCTATGCTACGCAACTCCAGCTACGTGAATAACGTCGCTGGAGTTGGCGTACCTTAGGTCAAGTTACAGCAGGGTCTACACTGTGGGGAGTCAACGGGAGAAAATCTCCTGTCGTCTTACCTTACTCTTCTCGTTGGGGGTAGAGTACAGGGGTTGACTGGAGAGTGATCTGCTGTCGATTTGGCAGGTCTTCACTAGACCCATTAAATCGACCACCGGTGGATCGATCTCAGGGTCAATTCCTGCTGTAGTGTAGACCTGCCCTCAAAAAGCAGGCAAGAATGACCTCTTTCCCGCCCCCCCACCAACATTGAACTGATAGGGTAATTGAGAGGTTAACAGTGGCCAGTACTGGATGCTTCAGAGGGAAATTTTGACTGATCCATCCCCTGTTGTCCACTCCCAGCTTCAGGCAGTTGGAGACTTAGGTTGCTGCAGAATGAAGCTTTTCACTTCAGGAAAAAAATAACAGTTTGTCAGAGTTATCTGCCCTGCTTTAGAGGATACAGCCTACTTATAAGCCAGTGCTAGTGTTATAACATATTTACAAACCGGGAAAAAGGAACATGGCTCCCTGCCAAGTTACCAATCAGGTTCACAGGCCCCTATTTTAGGGTCTACTGCCAACAAGAAGAGTTCCAGAGAATGATGACAGACAGTACCACTTGTGAGATATCATTCTTGTCAGTAGTAAACATAACTATTAAATGATAATTGCACATTATATATGTATGTGCAAGAGAGATTTCATGCAGGAGGTATGGTGTATTCATGCATTATAATTCTGAATATTCAGCTAGGTATATAGTATGATTCAAATTCCGTCCCCAGTTACACCAATGCAACTTCAGAGTACGATTTTCATGTCTGCACTGTATATGTGGCAAAAAGGTTACAAGTTGCACCCCGTCTTCTCCAAAAGAGTATAAATTACACAGAAATTATGCTGCCCTTATCCTTTTGCATTGAGCAAAGGGTGGCATTATGTGGTTCACCTTGGATGTGGAAAAAGTGGATGGAGTTGTAGTCAAGATCAAATCCGTTATTCAATATGCATCTGCCAGAAGCAACCTGCAGGAGAGGGGAGAGGCAAATCCTACCCTGACTCATGCCCTGTGCAACTGCATTTACTTTGGTATGGTTGCATTGCATGTAAGTCAAGGCAGGATTTGACCTACAGAGCAAATTAATGCTGCCACAGGCATCTTCAACCATTTTCACTCAATTTATGAGGCACCACAGCAAATACTGGTCCACTGGGGGGATTTGGGGGATTTTGGCTATTGCAGAATGAGTTGGTGATTAATCTGGTGCCTGTGGAACTGGGCTGATGATACAGATTCTCATCTGCATGTCACAATGACTGGTTACTGAGTTAATGAGAACCTTCTGCATTTAGCCAATCGATTTCAAGTGAAAAATTTTCCTGGGTAAGGATTTAGTCCAAAATTCATTGCAATGTAGGCTGCTTGGTCAGATATGCATAACTTAAAGACAACTTACAGATGTATTTATTGTACTAAGGTATCGCTGAAAAACAGGTATCTGATAAGGTTATGATTCCTATTCATTTGACCGTGTTAGTGAAGGTGTGATGAGAAGCAACTGTATACTATATTTTTAATAATGTTTGCCTCTGTGAGAATGCTACTCCAGATCTGACAGACATGCATGCATGTAGTAGAATTAATAGTGTATGTGTGTCATCTTGTACACCACTCATTTCCCTTTCTTGTTGGGGTGATGATGTCTCCTGAGATGCAGGACTGCATTTTCATTATATACTCAGCTTCTACATTCCTACTGTTTTCCTGCCTGCTTCTGCTCATCACAGCAACTGCCACTACCTGTATTATGCATAACTAAACTCTTTCATATATGAGCTGATTGCTGTAGTAAGGAACTACCTCATCTGAGTTGGATCTCCAATAGCTGTAGATACAGAATTTGGTAAAAATATTGCCACTTCCTTACATGAAACATTGACCCTTGCTAAAACCCACCTTAACTATCTGCTCTTGTATTGCAAATTCACATGAATTTGATGTAGACTGCATTTGATTCTTCCACTTTCCTGTTTTTGAGTAAATTTTAGAGCTCTTTTTTACATGTACACTTTTTTTTTCGGAGTGGATGACAGGGACTTGAAATTTCATTCTAAATATATATTTTTTCCTTTATGAGACAAAATCCTATCTACATCAAAGAAATACACCTACTGTTTCTTAAATGGGTCATCTGTACTGTCACTAATAACTTCAATAGCATTCTGACTGTTCCAAAATTCCTCATACACACATGGCATGCACTCATAGTTTCCAACCTATAATGCTATTTAAAGAAAAAATGAAATCAGGATGTTTGTGTGGAATATTGTATGTTGTTTCCAGAGTCATTTGTATCAAGGTGTATGTTATATCAATGCTACTTAAAGAGTTTTTTATATTGAGGATGGTGCAGGGCTGTACTGCTCCATTGAGAGCTCCAGGAGACATTGAGTCACTCAGACACATCACTTCCTCCAGTGCATGCTTCCTTAGAGTGCCTGGGAGGAGAATCCTGGCACCACTCTTTACAAGCATGTCGTTGTGGAGTGTGGGGCAGGGCTATAATACCACCCACTCTGGAAAGATTAATGCTGCTGTGCGGTAGCTTCTTTTGTACTGTCATTTTGCTCCCTTAGCACAAGAATTGCAGTTGTGCTTTCCCCTTTTGCAAGGGGAGAAATGGGAAGGGAGGCTTTTTGTTCCTTCTTCCTCTTGAATGCCTGCTCAGCACTGGGCAGTTCTACCCAAGGATGACTGACATTCATATGTTGACCTTCATGCTGAAGAACTCTCAAAGTGCTTTACATCAATAAGAAACAGGGGTAAAGGGAGACAAGGTGTTAGGTAGGCAGGCAGGCATGTGGTGCAAGTCTGATAAACTTATATCTAGTTGGCTTTCTCCTGCCATATATAAAGTGGAAACTTGTAAGTGATGAGTTGCATTACAGAGGTCCATGCTGTCTTCTCTGAACACCCTTCCTGTAACTACACTAACTGCTGCCCCCAGGGACAGTTGCTCCCAAGAACAACTCTTCTTGAGTGATGCATCAAGATTTGTCATCCTACTGCAGACAGAGCTGTGATTTTTGGCTTTGCCTAAAAACATTTGCAATCATGGTTCATTGAACTCTGCAGGGTGCATGTTAGCTTCCCTGTAAGTTAAGCTGTGAGGCAAATATTAATTTAAATACATATTGATTTATGCAAATATAACTCCTCTTGTTATAAATTGTTTAGTATGATTTTTCCCATTTAGTTCTAGTATTCTGCTGACAAATGGTTTGTATAATATTTTAACAATAGATTTGCAATAAAAAGTAGTCATAAATCAGAGTGACTGAGCAATCTCATTATCTGTGTGTGAAACTGATGTCTCGTTACTAAGAGCCTGGCCACAAAGATAGAAATTCAGATATTAATCTTACCGACTAGAGTCTGCGGCTTGTAGTTTCTGGCCTTATGTTTATCGTGCTTAACATACATGTAAATGACAGTGAATCTTTTTTATCTGTAATAAAATATTCAAAGGAAGTTTTGAAGTCTGGAAGTTAATACAGAACAACATTAACCACTGTGGCTTTTGGCTGTAACATTCTTCTACTTGTGTAGGCAGAGCATGTCATGAATGGAGGCTCTGCTCCTTCCCATCCTGCATAGCCCCTAATTTCAAGGGCCCCAAAGAATGGGAAGATCCAGCTGCTCTGCCTGTTGACCATTGCCATTTCTCCTCCCCAATTTCCGTTAGATTCTACTCACCTCTACCAGCGTAATGGAGTGGAGCATCCAGATTTACATTTCTTGGGGGGCAAGGAGGGAATTATCTTTTTGACACTTTTATTAAACTTAATAGATTTTTTTTAGCAGACAGGTCAAATAAGTTTTCAATAGTATTGTTAGATGAAAGGGGAATAAGAAGGATGAATAGAAGAAAGAAAAGAAAATACATTTTCTTCATTTTCTAAAATAACAGACTGAATCTAACAACCAGAGATGTCTTAATGTAATTTTTGAAGTGGTGCATAGGTCTTGTGTTTACTCAGCACAGGAATGAATTTCATTCTTTAATGAATAGGGTCTTCTCTTAGATGTGAAGTACCAAGAGACCAGTCTTGTTCTAGTGTTGTGCCCCAAACTTGCACCTGATGCTACACAGGGACAATGCCATCCATCAACTTCACGGAAGTTACAGTACAATATTGCCTACCCTAAGCATTCATAAGTCATGAATCTGACCCCAAAATATCATAAGATTGGTATAAAAATAATGAGATTTAAAGAAATAAATGTGGGTTCTTTTTATTTGCCCTTCTGGTTTTCAAACCTTTAGGTTACCTTTGGGACATGTTTTCAAGTTTTTCTCTGCAGCCATTAGGGCCAGAAACATTTTTTTTAAAGGAAAGGAGAGGTTTTTTGTTTTTAAAAAAACCCCAAACCCCCAGAACTCTGAGCTGAAGCTTGATGAGCAAAATCAAATACTGTAAGACTTGTAAAATCATGAGCGCTGGCAGCACTGGTCACCAGCAGAGAATTTGGCCTTATGTTCAATATGGCAATCACTGTCTGATATTTCTGAACAGTGAATTATCTGGTATGTGATATCATTTCTTGCTGCATCTCCTTTTAGAGAGGCTTGTATTCAGAACAATAACAGAGATGTGCTGCTTGCTGATTCCTGGAAGGTAGAGTACTACGCCCTAATACAGGAGTTTGTACTTTTTCATGTTTCATGTTCAGGTTTCATGCATTTTTATCCCAAACCATTTCTGACTGTGTTATGTCAAGAAAACACTTCTGTAATATATGGGATGCATAAATTCTTTCTTTCTTTCTTTCTTTGGATAGGATTTATACCTGTGTGCAGCCTGGGCTTGTCTCAAGTGGGAAGAATGAACTTTGGCAAAGACGTCAGCTCCCTGAAATATTTTACTATCTGTGGCTTACAAGAAGGCTATGAACCCTTTGCTGTTAATACAAACAGAGACATTACCATGTGGCTGAGCAAGAGACTCCCTCAGTTTTTCCCAGTGCCACCAAACCATGAACACATTGAGGTTTGTGTTTTACATTAATATTTCCTGTTAATTTTTCAGGAATTTGTTTTAATTAAACGAACTTTACAGTTAACTTGCTGCTTTTGCTATTTCAGCCTTCCCTTTGAATATGGATATCAGTGTTGGCATCTGACATGCACTTACTCACCCTGGTAAACTATGATTGTAGCTCAATGAGAACATGATGATTAATTCTGTCAGCCAATGAGTGATCTCTTGGAAGAGTATGAATGTATTAGACTCCTAAATAAACAAATAAAATAATGTGTTAAGCTTGCCAACTTGACCTGTCAAAAGCCTGAAAGTTCCAGAGTTAAGGTTGCTTCTGCAACCTTAATGCTATCCTTTTGCATGAGTACATTATGAAACAATCTTTAATTATATTGATTTTAACTTAAAGATTCCTGCTTCATTCAATAGTGTAGATCAGATAGTGCTCCATGTGTGAGGTAAATTTTTAATACTTGCTTTTATCTTGTTGTCCCATAAGTTTTATACTGTACTCTATACAAACTCCACACTGAATGAGACAAGGATTCTACCAAAAAAAAGTCAAAGATTATGAGTAATATTTTCACAAGCACCTAAGTGACTTAAGCTCAGTTTTTAAGAGGTACGTAGACTTTTCTCTAATCAGCACTGCGACGCCTAAATATAATTTTTAAAAGTGACACAGGCTCTTTGGTGTCTCTCAATGACTTTTAATGAGCCTTAAGCTCCTAAGTCTCATTTTCAAAAGGACTTAGGCTCCTAAGTCAGCTAGGTGTTACAATGCTGAGAAAAGGAACACCTAAACACTTTTAAAAATCTGGGTCTTACGGTACTAAATGACTTAGGTTCTTTTAAAAATATTACCCTGTATCATAAGGCATATGCACAAGGGAGCAGAGTTAAGACTGCCTTGGTAACCTTCATCTCTGGTATTTCCTAACTTCTGTGACTTACCTTTGCGATTTTAACAGTATTTCTCTCTCTCTCTCTAAATATAGACTGTAATATATAAAGACACTTCAGAGTTCCACATGTACTGTTGCTGACTGTACTCCACAGGCATTTAAATACAGGAACCGAAATTCCGGTCACCTTTTTTTGCTCTCGTGCACAAATTCAATGTGATACTCTAAATTCATGTGTTCACCGGAAATTGTTACTCAATTTATATATGGACCCATGTGCATAGACAGTAGGCCTTTGCAGATTGTTTGTTTTATCCAATAACAAAAATCTGTACAAATGCATACAATTTTAAAATACATATAACTCTATAAAATTGCAATCAGTTTTTACCAGACCACATGAATGCCACATTTGAATGAAATAGAAACTCTGTCCCTACGGAAGTATATCAAGAAGCATAGGTAAAAAGAAATATTGTTCTTTCTCTTATATCTGTGCCTTGTGTTTGAGTTATTATGGATCATACTGGCCAAGGTTGGATTACTATTGCAAAAAATAGCGGGGATAGTCTTTGACTGTAAATTCAGTTTATAAGTGCTAAAAGGAAGCAACTCCATTCACTTGTCAATGGATTTACCTGCTCTTGCTGCTATAGTGCATGCTGATGTTTAATTGAATGTCTAAGCCATATTGTAACTTTTAATCATTTTGTAACTCTAAATACATTAAATATATTATGCTAAAATCAAACTGGAACATTTGGGAGGAGGTGGGGAAGATATTTACTTTTATAATAAATGAGCTTTTATATTTGATAGGTGATGAGAATAGATGGTACCATAGACAGCTCCCCCTGTTTGAAGGTCACACAGAAGTCCTTTGGCTCACAGAACAGCAAAATAGGCATCATGTTTTTTCGCTTGAGCATGCCAATTGAGTGTGCAGAAGTATTCTCCAAAACATCAGCAGGAGGGTTGCCAGGCACTGGTCTTTTTGGCCCAAAAAGTGACTTGGAGGATTATGATGCTGATTCTGATTTTGAGGTTCTGATGAAGACAGCTCATGGTCACCTAGTGCCAGATCGGGCAGAAAAAGAAAAAGAAGCTACAAAACTAGAGTTCAATAACCACAAGGATTACACTCAAGAGAAACCTTCACGTCTTAAACAAAGGTCAGTAACATATTTGATCTGTTTTTGTCATAATACGGTGGGTTGGGTTTGCTTTAAACATTACTAGAAAATTCATATTAAATCCCTCTCCATATCACCCATAAAAGTTTTCTGTAGAGAGTTTGTAAAGTTGTGGTTAGTGCTAAACTGACAGTCAGGACTTCCTGGTTCTATTCGCAGCTCTGCCACTGAATCATTGTGTAACAATAAGCATATCATTTAACCTCCCTGTACCTCACTTTCATCATCTGTTAAATAGAAGAAACAAAAATCTATAAAAGAAGCTTTCCTCTAAGGGTATTGTGAGGCTAAATGCAGTCTTTTGACATTCTCAGATGAAAGGCACTCTAAAAGTGCCAGAGGGTTTTTTCTGATCCTGTCAAAACTAGGAAATACTGGAAATTTCATCAGAAAATTATGCTTATAAGACTTCCAGCAAAGGCCAAAGATATTTAGATAAGTTTTGGTGAATATCTGAACTTTCATGGTCTTTTCCTGTGCCCCAATTAAGTGAGGTAAGAATATTCACTATGTTATATCTTTATCATTTTCATAGGTAATCAAACAAACCCTCCCCTTCCCCATCTGATCCATGAGATACTCATACCCAAACTTAGTAATTGTCCAGACATATTACTGAAACCTTCATCCTTCCATTCCCTTTTTACTTTTGCTCGCCCCCTAGCTTGTTGTGTCATGTTAAATTGTAAAGTTTTGGAATAGGGGCAGTGGATAAAATTTTCAAAAGCTCCATACTGACTTAGGAGCCTAAGTCCGTTTTTATAAGTGACATGAATACTTAAGAGACAAACACTCATTTCAATTCAATGGAACTTAGGCTCCTAAGTGACTTTCAAGAAAAGAATTTAAGCTTCTAAGTCACTTAGGCAAGTTTGAAAATTTTACCCTGTGTCTTCTGTAAAGCACTTATTCTACCCATACCTGATGTAATCAATAAATAACAATCTGGACCCAACTACTAAATCTTTTAGGGTAATTTATATTTGCGGAATTCCTGTGTGTGTGTGTGTGTGTATTGATTTGCTCAGAATTGATATAGGTTGTGATTTTACTCCGTCCTCAGTACTTTTGTATTACAGGTTTATGCTCAGAAGGACAAAGCCAGATTACAGCACAAGCCACTCTGCACGGCTCACAGAGGATGTTCTGGCAGATGACAGAGATGACTATGATTACTTGATGCATACTTCTACGGTATGGCAACGCAGTGTTCATATTTTTGCTATTTGCTTTTCTAACAGTTGCTACTTTTGCTAGTAGGAGTCTCAGTGAACACATTCAATTTTTCTCCCTTTTATTTCCAGGCCATATTTTTTATGCAATTTTCTGCGGTAGTACAGTGTAACAAAGCTTTAGATCACCACACTCATTCCATTTAGACCTGCCTCCTACTTAGCCCCAAATCCAAAACAACTCCTATTTGAAGAGACTTAACTTAGCTTGGATCTGTGCTTAAAAGAACTTCCATGGGCAACAGAACAAGGGCAGAATATGGCCCTATTTTGAAACAGCTAGTCAAGCCCAGAGCTACTCAAACATAGAGAGTTAAAGAGTCAACAACTAAATACATGATCCTGATTCAGAGTATGAAATGTGGAAGTCCCATTGAAATGAATGGGAGTTTTGTGCATGGATCAGTGGCAGACTCAGCCCCTTTAATCTGCTCAGTTTATTGTGTTTCCAGTGTTTGCAGGCATAATAATACACCTGTATGTCTCTTAATCCTCTACTACTGTAATGTGAACATACCACCAGTGTTTCTGCATGCATCTTTTTTTATCCTCCTTGTCTTTCAGTTTAAATCAGACCCCCTTTTTGCAGAACATGTCAGTGCAAAGCAATCATCATTCTTCCATTGCTCTGCTAATGAATTACTCTCGAACAAGACTATATCTGTTCACAAAAGCTGATTCATCGCAGTTAGATTGTGAAAAATAAACTACAAGATTTTAAAACAACAAATTAATTCTGAATCAAAATTATAACATATAAACCAGATATTAACACCATACGATATTGTTAATTTATTGACAGTACTATTACTCAGTGAGAATATTTCCTGGGCAAGAACCTGCTAATGTCTGGGTGGGCTGGATTACATCTGACTTCCATCAATATGACATGACCTTTGACTTGGACAGAGTACGCACTGTTACAGTAACACTAGGGGATGAAAAAGGAAAGGTTCATGAGAGGTTGGTTCCAACTATTTTTCTTTTTAATTGAATTGTTTTATACTTGATGTGTTTTTAAACATCTAGCACCTGGTATAAAATAGGTATTACAGAGGAGAATCAGGCCTGTAAATGTTTAGGGGTCAACCAATGAAATTAATAGGGAGCAGGAACAAATAAAAGGAAGTACTTTTTCACACAATGCACAGTCAATCTATGGAACTCATTGCCAGGGGATGCTGTGAAAGCCAAAAGTATAACTGGGTTCAAAAAAGAATTAGATAAATTTGTGGAGGATAAGTCCATCAATGGCTATTAGCCAAGATGGTCAGAGATGCAACCCCATGCTCTGGATGTCCCTAGCCTGTGACTGCCAGAAGCTGGGAGTGAATGACAGTGGATGGGTCACTTGATGATTACCTGTTCTGGTCATTCCCTCTGAAGCACCTGGCATTGGCCACTGTCAGAAGACAGGATAGTGGGCTAGATCGGTGGTTCTCAAACAGGGGTATGCAGAGGTCTTCCAGGGCATATATTAACTCATCTAGATATTTGCCTAGTATTACATTAAGCTACATAAAAAGCACTATTGAAGTCAGTACAACCTAAAATTTCATACAATTACTTGTTAATACTGCGCTATATACTGAAATTTAAGTAATATTTATATTCCAATTGATTTATTTTATAATTATATGATAAAAAGGAGAAAGTAAGCAATTTTTCAGTAATAGTATGCTGTGACCCTTCAGTATTTTTATGTCTGATTTTGTAAGCAAGTAGTTTTTAGGTGAGGAGAAACTCGGGGATACGCAAGACAAATCAGACTCCTGAAAGGGGTACAGTTGTCGGGAAAGGTTTAGAACCACTGGATGGACCAATGGTCTGACCCAGTATAGCTGCTGTTATGTTTTTGTTTGGAAACATGTGAAGTCAAGATCCATGGATGTAGAATGATGTTACTGAAAGTAAAATAACTGATGACAGGCAAAGGTGCAGTAAAGTTTCATCACTAATATAATTTATCTGTTTGTATCTCCACTGCAAAGAATACGTGGAATAATTGCCTGATCAAAATGATGTATACTGAAACATAGAAGCAGTACTGCCTTTGTGTGCCATTTCAGTCATTCAGGCCCCGACCCTGCAAAATCTTCAGTCTGCAAAATCAAGTGAGAACAGTCTCTTGTTAGAATTGTGGTATGTTCTGCTTCTAGTCAGGCCAGAATTAGGCTGGCTGTTCTCATGCTTTCACGGCATTTCTGCTTATGGTGCAGGTCAGAATCTGTAAGTTCAGGGATGCATAAAAATAAATGATTTAACATGTTAACTCCTGGAATCTCTTTTGTCTGGTTCATGTAAAGGTTTGGGCTGGTTCTTGTTTTGTCAGAAATAGTTCTTCCATCTTTACGGAACTTTGGAAAATCCATGGTGTAAAATTCTGGCTTCATTGCCATTGGTCGGAGTTTTGCTATGAATAAGGCCAGGATTTCAACCATGGCGTTAATACAACATTCCAGTTTCAGCAGTAGCCTGATGGTTGCAACAGTGTAATTTAATTTGAATAAACAGACTACAACAATACCTTCCCATACAAGCTCACCTGCTAGCCACAAATGTATCTCTTGAAATTCAGTATCAAACGCAGCAACTGCTATATGGTGTGCGCTGGAGAGAGCATGAGCCCTGGACAAGGACGCAACAACAATGGACTGGAGATTGGTTGCGTAGTCGATGCTGCCAGTGGTCTGCTAACCTTCACTGCTAATGGCAAGGAACTGAGCACCTATTATCAGGTATATATTTTTTTGTTTTATTCACCTCATCCAGATGAGAAAAGCTAGTAGATTGAATTTACTAGCCTTATTTATTAATAGAAATGAAAGGAAAAGACATTGCCTCTGATGCGATTGTAATCTTCTCTCTCTTTTGAACCCCAGTTATGATCTTCTAGAGTTTCACGCAGTAGTTTGTACCTATAAGCAGTTGACACAAGTGATAGATTTCCTAACATTGATGGCGTTTTGCTCTCTTCAGTCACTGTGTATTTCTGTTTGTGATTTAGGTTGAACCAAGTACTAAGTTATTTCCTGCAGTATTTGCACAAGCTACAAGCCCCAATGTTTTCCAGTTTGAGTTGGGAAGGATAAAGGTAAATAAGACCACACTTATTCGTTTCTCTATAAGTTTAATTGTTATATCAGATAATATCCAATTGTTGCTGTTTTGTTGAATTCAGTATGTTCCCGGTGTTGGGGATATTTTTGTTGGTGCAATTGTATGGCATATTTTGGTTCTTGCCTGCAAGTAGGCTTGGAAATTTGATCTTATGGCGCAGAATAAAACAATTTTGTTAAGATTGCATCTGAGAACTTAAATATTTCCAAACTGTAAATGCAATATTTATTTCTTATGCTTGTCACCCTTCATGCTGTATGTCATGCAATGAATAAAATGACTAGATCAATTTTAAAGTATGCACTATTTATTCATTAGATCATATCATGTCTTCTCTGAAGCCATCACATCTATGGTATGAACATATAAGGTAGTCACAGCTAAAATGAATCTGAACATTGTGGAGGAATCTCACCCTTTTGTGAAAAGATTCCAAAATCACACGTTCCTGCAGTGCAAATGTGTGAGGTACTATTCACATTGTGAAAGGGACTATATGCTCATTTTATCTGTCACTACTGCAAATTTAGTCAATTTCTATAACTGTCATTATTTCACTCCCCGAACCTGGTTATATTTTGTCATTCTGTAGCAAAGAACAGTTACGATAGTTATATACAGATTTGTATCACAAAAGTTACTGTGTGTATTAGCTGAATTTAATGATTTGGGATATTTAGTGCTGGATTGAGCACTTACAAGCTTACAGTGGCACAGCGGTACCGATACAGCTGTGCCACTGTAAGAGCGCTCATGTAGATGCATTATGCTGATGAGAGGGAGCTCTCCCATCGACATCATAAAACCAGCTCAACAATCTATGTCGGTGTGAGAGCATTTTTTCATACCCCAGAGCGACAAAAGTTTTGCCGACATAAGTGTTAGTGTAGACATGGCCTGAGTCATGTTGCCATGTTGCTGTGCCTTCTCAGGAGGAGCATCAGGAACAATTGCGGCTTCAAGAGGCACGATTCTTCTTCCATCTTTTCTCTTGCTGCAGGGAGTAATTTCATAAAATACTGTTGGCAATGTAGCATACTCCATATCTGTCCACACAGCCAGCTACTCTAACGGTTGTAATACTAGCTGTGCAAACTAAGGACTCATCCACTCCATGTCCATTCCCTGCCCAGATGCTTGTTGCTGGATGTATAGGTTGTGCAGCCCCTGCTATCTCTCCTGTCCCATGCTCAGAGGCACGATCTGGGTATGTCCTTGGTGGCTGGACATGGACGGGGGTAGTAGAGGCCTTACTGCCCTGTGTATCTATATAGGACCAGAGCCGAATCTAGTCTTCAGTGCCCATTTTTCTGAAACTCAAAATGACTTTATTAAGACCTTGGTTTGGCTTTAACAATCAGCAACAAGTCTTGAGAAGTGATTTTTTTGTAAAAGAAGAGAGTGGCAAGCCTTCTGGAGAAGGGACTGCCACTTATGTGCTTTTACAGCCCAAGGGGGCCCTGATCCTAACTGAGACCTTTTGGTCCTATCGCAATATAAAAAATCAGTATTGGTAGTATAAATAATATCAAAAACTGATAGAATTCAAATGTACACTTGTATAGGTAAAAATGGTGAGAATTTTCATTTTAAAATATATCCAATGCACCGATGTCTGTTTTAGCTCGGAGTCAATTTATATGTATTTATATTAATTTATATGTTCCGATGAAGTGAGCTGTAGCTCACAAAAGCTTATGCTCAAATAAATTTGTTAATCTCTAAGGTGCCACAAGTACTCCTTTTCTTTTTGCGAATACAGACTAACACTGCTGCTACTCTGAAACCTGTCTTTATATGTATGGGATACTGTGTAGTCTCATGAAAAGGGTTGCAGCCCAGAGGAGCTAACGCAGACTTTTTAAGGTTCCATGGAAGCCTCTAAACCCTATTCTTCATGCTGAAACTAGCTTCTTCTGAATTAGGAGGAGGGCATAATAACTTGTGATGGTGGAGATGGGGGTACAATTTTTGGTTTAAATGCCAGGGCAAACCCTTACTCTTACAAATAGGGCCACGGGATCATTAATGTCCATACAGAAGAGATTGGGCTTCAGTTTTCAAGGATTCACCCAAACTGCCTGCTTCTAGCGAAATTGAATTGCACAGAACTTGAATTCTGTCTCAGAGGAATGAAAGACTGAGGTTTCAGAGGGTGTGAAGGATTACTGGATTTCATATCTCTGGTTTCAGGGCAGCTAGATATTAAACCTCTATGACATCCTTTTAGGCAAGTTCTATTTAGTGTTTTATATTTTGCTTTGAGAACCACCAGTCCGCAGCCTATTTTGGGAGCTGTGTAAAATGCGACATTCCTACCATATTATGCTTGTTTCATTGCATTGATTTCATATCTGTTTGGAGCACATTTGTCTTGTGTATTATCATACACCATATTGTCCTATAGTGATTATAAAACTGACAGTCTCTTCTCTTGCTGTCTCCAGAATGTAATGCCATTGTCTGCTGGCTTGTTCAAAAGCGAGCATAAAAACCCAGTCCCTCAATGCCCTCCCCGTCTCCATGTCCAGTTTTTGACCCATGTACTGTGGAGCAGAATGCCAAACCACTTTCTGAAGGTTGATATCTCACGGGTCAGTGAACGTCAAGGCTGGATGGTACAGTGCTTGGATCCTTTGCAGTTCATGTCTCTCCATATCCCAGAAGAAAACAGGTTGGCTTTGTTCGTATGTATAAATTGAATGAGAGTAGGTGTGGGTTTTATGAGGTCAGACAAGTAGCAAGAAAATAGTCTGCTAGACAGTCAGTTCCCTTTCTCTCTTGCATGTGTATAATATATATAAATACAAATAATATATTCTGACATAGAAAGGAATCCCTTCTTGTGGGCCCCATTTAAATTCAATTAGTGAATTATTAACTGGGTCACATAAATATAATCACTGGTTTTATTAAACTGTTTCTAGTCGTGTTCACCAACAAGAGATCTCTTAAATTAAAGACATATTGCCAATTAGCATTTATGGCAGATTTGGGTTTCTTCTCCTCAGGGAGAAGCACATGCTTTTGTGGATGCCAAAACTACATAGAGATGTAGACAAGGCATGCCTGATTTTGTTTTTTATATTATTTTGCTGAGAGGGGAAATATGTACAAAGCTTCTGGTAACATCTTGAAACTAATCCTTACAAAGCATTAGATAGGTCCGAAGGGAGGGAGCCTCAGCTGTAGCTTGTGAATGTGTACAAAGTTTTTCAGTGCTTTTTTTTTTTGTAGTCTAGTAATTTACTTGGATTTTTGTGTTAGCAATAATCAGACAACTCTGATATGCTGTGTGCTTTAAGGCTCATTAAATCTCAATTTCGGTAGAACAAACGGACTGTTTTGATTATCTTCAGACCTATGCTTGAGATATGTGTAGAGTGAGAATTAGTGCATTGTGGTCCCTAGTGAAAAACCTAAATATCGTGTGCATCTTGAGTATATTTGTTAAAAATGTATTGTGGGGCAAATTCTGCTACTCCTCCCAGGGCTATGAAGGGCCTCAGGGGAAGTGGAACTGAGCTGGTTCCACAGCACATGAAGCAGGTCTGAATCTGGTAAGGAGCAGCCACCCCCAGGTGTGCCAGAGAGGCTAGTTCAAATACCAATCAAGTCTGAGGACAGGGGCATGCTGGCAGCAGAGCAGGGTGTCTCTTTTTGCCCCTGTGAAATCTCCCTGTGCATGCCTGACTCTTTGGTCTTGGCACTGAGAGAAGGATTTAGCCCTAAAAGTGATTAGCTTGTATTATGATCTAATCTCACTTTTAAAAATGTACAGATGAGAGCAAGAGGTATTCATGGACTAGATTGTTTTGAAATCTCCATTGCTGTTGTGTTTCAAACCTGAAAGACTCTGCAGGACTGTTACTCAACTCCAGTGCATATAGGTTTTATTTGCTTTTATTTTACAAAAGAGGAAATTGAAAGCAAAAACCTACATTTATGTTATGAAAAGCCCCCAAATTATTTTTTGTAAAAGTAAGCTTTTACAAAACTTGTGACCAATAGAAGCATTTCCATAGTTTTATTAATGTTAAATTCTAAAGGAAGCATTTAAATAAAACCTCAAAACAAATGTAATACATCCCCCTGCAGTATTTGTGACCCAAATATTGCAGCATTGTGCTAATCTACAAGAACCTGAAAGTGAAATTGCCTAGAATATTACATTAATGATGATGAGAAACCAAAAGTGAAAAAGTGAGTAGTCTATTTTCATTGTCCAGCCTGAAATGAAAAGTAAAGAAGTAGCATGAATAGTGAAAATTTAAATTTGAATGTTGTCTTTATGTTCTCAATTATCTACATTTTTTTTCTAATCTAAATCTAAAGGGAAATTTGTTTTAAATAATTCCGCCTGATCCTGCTCCCACTGAAGACGATTGGAGTTTTTTGAAGTGATAGGTTTTTATTCAGTCTAAACAATTTCAAGGCTTGGCGCATGATTTTTAAGCCATCCGTTGTCTATAAAATTGCAAGTTCAAATACCTGCAAGTCAGGAAGTCAAAAATTCAAGGTCCAGAGCAATGGCTAATTTGCCCATATTGCACAACTGTAGAATTCTGAATAACTTTCTTGCTTTTTGAGTCCTATGTTCCTAGCTACTGCACTGATATGGAACTTCCTCTATTTTTCCTTCTTCTCTACAGGTCTATAGATATTTTAGAACTGACAGAACAGGAAGAATTGCTGAAATTTCACTATCATACCCTCCGATTGTATTCAGCCGTTTGTGCTCTAGGGAACAACCGGGTGGCACATGCTATGTGCAGCCATGTGGATGAATCTCAGCTTCTCTATGGCATTGAGAATAAGTATATGCCAGGCTTGCTTCGCACAGGCTATTACGACTTACTCATTGACATCCACCTCAACACCTATGCCACGGCCAGGTTAATGATGAATAATGAATTTATTGTTCCAATGACAGATGAGACCAAGAGCATTACTCTGTTCCCTGATGAGAACAAAAAACATGGCCTCCCTGGTATAGGACTCAGCACCTCACTACGACCTAGAATCCAGTTCTCCTCTCCCAGTTTTGTAAGCATTAGCAGCGAGTGCTATCAATTTAGCCCTGAATTTCCTCTGGATATTTTAAAGGCCAAAACTATAGAGATGCTGACTGAGGCTGTTCAAGAGGGCAACCTCCATGTCAGAGATCCAGTAGGGGGTACGACAGAGTTTCTATTTGTCCCTCTCATCAAGCTTTTTTACACTCTGCTAATCATGGGAATCTTCCATAATGGGGATCTGAAACACATCTTGCAGCTGATTGAGCCCAGCGTTTTCAAGGAAGTCATGAGCCAGGAGGATGAGAGTGAAGTGTCAGAGAAGGAGTTGAGTACAGAGGAGCTAAAGCCAGAAAGAGGAGAGGAAGAAGTCAAAGGGGGGTGGGTGCTGACGGAAGGTCTTCTTCAAATGAAACTTCCTGAACCAGTAAAATTACAGGTAATGACTGAGACAGTATCAGTGACTGTTTGTATATTTCAGACTTCCTTCTTCCTTTCATTCAAATATTTCAAGGAACACAGCAGTCTTGAAGCGTCTTTCAAGCCACGCATTCTCTTTTGCAGGCACACGTGCATCTTTAGTGCATTTTTACATTGTGTTTTAAAAATATAATCGCTATTAATGATACAATTTTGCATTATCCCCTTTATTGCCCTATGATAACAGTAACCTTGGTGGACGTTGTGAACCAAATCTGACATAAATAAAACATTATTAGGAAGGAAATATCTTCTGAATAAAAAAATAAAATTGTCGTTTTATAAATTTAGAAGCAGCGACTTGTATACAATTTATTACATTTTCCCTTCAACTTTCTTTGGAGAATTGTGGCTATTAGTAGATAACCAAGTGAGAGCAGCTTCTAAGAGCTATTTTCTTCCTGGCTGTTACATAGTTGAGCAGTGACTGACCTGGGGGTGGGAGTGGTTAGGCATAAGGAGACCCAAAAGAGGCATGGGAGAGGTTGAGCTAAGGGCTTTTCTACATGGAGCTTATTCAGCAACAGTCAGGCATTTGGCCATTTTTGGTGCCCCCTGGAGCGACCAAGCCAAAAAAAAAGGCTGGTCAATCAACAGAGCAGAGGGAAAAAAACAACCAACCAAATAACAACAACAACAAAAGGCTGAACCAGCACTGGCATAGTAGCAGACATAGTCATTCTGCTTCTGCATGCCCAGAAGTTGTGGGAGTCATTTTGTCAGTTTAGACAGAAGGCCTCCCATTGTTGCCCTGAAGCAGTGTGACTGTGCAGTACCCCTTTCTATAAGGTATCTTAAATGGCATATTGTAGTTTCTAGGATGAAATTCATCCCTGAGCAGAGAGAGAGCACAAGGCCTAAGTACCACTTAAATCCCTGGAAGCCATCAAATTAGATTAATTGGGATATAAGTGGTGCATAGGCTTTGTTCTGGGTGACCTCACCTTTAATGAATAAGAGATGGATGTGATTATTTTATAAAGAAAGATAAAGGAATTATATAGGATAGCATGGCTCTTGTAAGTAATAACTTAAGAGGGGTTAAAGGGTGTAAACATTGCAGATGCATGTTACAGGAAATCTAACATAGGGGAATGGAATGAAATGAACAAAAGGAACATATAATTTCAGTATGGCATAAAAAAAAACTTTAACAGAGAAATTTGGTTGACTGTTGAGTGGCTTCCCGTGGGAAATACAATAGAACCTCAGAATTATGAACATCAGAGTTACGAACTGACCAGTCAACCACACACCTCATTTGGAATCAGAAATACACAATCAGGCAGTAGCAGAGACAAACAACAACAACAAAAGCAAATATAATACAGTACTGTGTTAAACGTAAACTACTAAAAAAAATAAAGGGAAAATAGCATTTTTCTTCTGCAGAATAAAGTTGCAAAGTTGTATTAAGTCAGTGTTCAATTGTAAACTTCTGAAAGAACAACCCTAAGGTTTTGTTCAGCATTATGAACAACCTCCATTCCCAAGGTGTTCGTAACTTTGAGGTTTACTGTAATGGAGATAATTAAAAAGAGAGTTTAGAAGTAGAATTGACAACTCACTAGAAAAAATATTGCAAAGTATAATCCTGTAGTGTCAGAGGATGCACTGAGTGATAAAATAAATCTTTACTATCACAATTGCTCATGAATCTGTGTTATAGTGTGTTCACTTCTTCCCCTGAATCTACTGTGCTATCAGCAAAAAATGTTACATAAAGACAGCAGAATTTTCAACAGTTTTGGCATGATCTCTCACCTGCACAGGCGCACACACTCTCCCAAAACAAAAAAACTAGAGGGTGCTGATGAAACATTTAACCAAATACATTCAGATACATTTCTGTTTTTTTGTAAGTTGCACTCTCTCATTTGAGCTCCCCTGTGGTTATTGGTTGGGCCTAAGGGGGATCTTTACTGGTAGTAAACCGTGGAGTTAAATTGCTAATAAAATGGTATTATATTAGCCATCAGCCTAGCAACAACTCTTATCATCTGGCCAGAATTAATTTCTAAATGCACGGTAGGCCGGCGTATTGTAGATTCACACCTCAGCTTGCTAAATTGCTGTATAGACAAAGTCTAAATCTATATTATTATCTTTTTACTCTAGCACGATTCCCATTTCCTTGTATATGTTTCTGAGGCAGATAGATCTCCTGCAGATGGCAATTTATAAGCCCTAATACTAACTCAAGCATGACTGTATCACAGATTACTGTCAATTCATCTGATAACAGGTTCTGCCTTATTACTTGAAGTCTACAGTACCCAAACTCAGTTATATGTTAACAGAATATTTTAAAAGTTTGTCTACTTTTTGTTGCCCTTTTTCTGATATTTTCTCAGATGTGTTACCTACTCCAGTACCTTTGTGACTGCCAGATACGTCACCGGATAGAAGCCATTGTAGCATTTTCTGATGATTTTGTGGCTAAGCTTCAAGAGAATCAGCGATTCCGATATAATGAAGTTATGCAGGCCTTAAACATGTCTGCCGCACTGACAGCTAGGAAAACAAGAGAGTTTCGATCTCCACCTCAAGAGCAGGTACCACTTAAAATGGGCAGTTATTCTTTTTCCAGACTGTGAGCATGGCAGAAAAGCCAAAGCAGGGATGTAGGATCCCAGCCCAGACAGAGTGCTGTGTCCTAACGTTCAAATTTTCATTCGGTTCTCACCCTTTTCTATGCTGGTGAATCAAGTATTTAAACATACATGATGTACAACTTCAGTGCAGTCAAGGATAGGTCATGTTTAACATTGTCAGTCAGCCAGTTGTGGTTAGCCCTAAGGTCCACACTAGGGATAATCATGACATAACACCATGGGATGTTAGTCTTTATCTACACTGAGTAATATGTTGTGTTCATTCATATGTATTAGCGTTGTCTAGTGCTGTGTAATTTCCCAGTGTAGACAAGCTTTTAGAGTATAACCTTGTCATGCTCTTATGTCTATGTATACAATGGCATTATAGGAAAGTAGACAGTTCTCAGATGAGGTTCTGCAATAATAATAAAACTTAGCATAGCCATACATTTTTGGATTTCAGAATGCTTTACGAACATTCATTTATTAAACTTTACAACACCCTTTTTAATCTATTTTAAACATAGAGAAACTGATATTCAGAGAGATTAAGTGATTTGACCAAGGTGACACAGCTAATTAGCGGCAGAGTTGGAAACGGAACCCAGGAGTTCTGATCCTATCCTTTGCTCTAGCCGCCAGTTCACACTGATGCTCATTTTATTACCTTTTTTACCTACTCTACTTAAATGCCTGATTTTTTTCCTCTTCAGAAATCATAGTCCCTCTGGTATTTGTGTATTTCAGTTTATCTGCAAAATTTCTATAATAGAAAAAATGTTTTAAAATTTGTTATCTGCACATATTTATGGAGATAAAGTGCAAAAAGAAATGCAGTATTGAATATTAACTGTAAACCTTGTGGATACTTTATTGGTCTTCTAAGTACATATTTGGATTCCAGGCATCTTTGGCTTTACGTATTCCCTTCTATCCTACTGCAAAGTGTTCAAAAAGATGCTCCCAAAGCTTTAAACTTTCTTTTTTATTCTTTCTTTTTAAGATTAACATGCTTCTGAATTTTAAGGATGATAAAAGTGATTGTCCTTGCTCTGAAGAAATTAGAGATCAACTCTTGGAGTTCCATGAGAACTTAATGACACATTGTGGTAAACCCTGTTTTTGAATGTTCTTGTCTCTGAAATTGTATTAGCCAGATTCAATAACTTTAGCAAAACCAAGCTACCCATTAAATTATGTCAGCAACAGGTAGCTAGATAATACAAAAGGGGGTGTGGATTCCTCAGTCATTATAATACAAGCGCACCCTCTCATCTGATCAGAATACAAGAAAACACATTACATTTTATTCAACAAGAGGAAATTTCATTCCTCTCACACAAGCTCCAAATAAATGGAATTTGTGTTGTACTCCTCAGAGGTTAGTGAATGAAATCTAGCTCCCATGGGTATTGGGAAGCTCTATAGCTCTTTAATAATAATCTGGGGCTAGAATAGCAGCTGTTGCTCCTCTTTTCCCCCCCGTACCATAGGTAAACTGCTCCCATTCACCAGGTGAATTTCACTCTATCAAAATAACTATGGTTCTATTAACCACAATAACAGCTGTTCCAGTTCTCCAAAAGCAAATGAAAAATGAACATGCTAAAAAAACATTATAATTCACTTACTAAAAACTTTGATGCTTGGGGTTTTGTTGAAGACAGACAGGGAAAATGATGCTTAAGCTCAGTCCAAATGTTTTTGTTACAATAATTACATGAAATGCAACAGTCTCTGGTGTCAAAATGTTGAACATTGTAAGAAAATAAAGTAAATGCCAAGAAACCAAAACAAAACAATTTTTCAAATGTTAAACATGCATCTGTGGACACTGCAGATCCAGTGAAGAGGTTCCTTCTGTTTAAATTTTGCTTCAGTCTCCTAGAGACTGATAAGACAAAGCTGTGGATAATCACCAGTTCTCTATTTAAAGTTATTTATGCCACCTTCTTCTGTAAATCACCTGTAGAAAACAGGAAAAATTAGCTGCTCAGTTTGTAAAAGGAACCAGCAGTTGACAAGCAGCAGAGGGAGGTGGCAGTTGAGCTGCTCCACATTTAAATTCTCCCTCCTCCCTCCCTGCATGGAGAAAGCTGCAGCCGAGTCATGTGATTATTATTTTTTTCCTAACTCAGGCCCTGATCCTGGAATGGACTCTCTAACTCAGGCCTGTGTACTTGTCTAGACCCCAATTGATTTTTTGCCTTGAGTTTCTTCCAGGATTGGGTCTTAAACAGGAGGGACCTTCAAGGACTCTTGTTGTTGTTATGACATTTCGAATTAAATATTCCAATTTTAAATGGAAAAGAAAAGCTACAAAAAATGAAAGAGCTAGACAGAAGCCAATTAGAAGAGGGATTATAGTAGGGCAGAGTATAGAAATTTATGTAGTCAAAAGGAAACAAACACAGATTATGCAACTCTTGGTTGTAGATGACTGGCTAATGATGACTCTCAACCAGTCATAATTTGGGAATTCATATGTTGTGTATTGGTTAAGAAATAATCATTTTGATATTCTGCAAATCAGACACATAGAACTGGCATTTTTGCATCAATAACTGTAGAGGGATTCTGTACTCTAACTGGATTAGAGTTACAAGTCAGTTACATTATTGTTAATTACTTAAATTAAAAGGAATTTCCACCAATCAGATTGCAATTTCCTTACAAACCAGTTTATAATTCAGTGTAAAATATGTGATTATTGATGAGTAGGGCTCCATGTCTGTCCGTGACTTTCTGCGGCCTCCGTGACTTCTGCAGCAGCCAGTGTGGCTGACCCCAGGGCCGCCCAAGCAGCTGGCCCAGGGGCCAGCTGCCCAGACAGCCCCAGGAACAGATGCATTGGCCACTGCTCGGTGGCCCCCGGCAGCTGGCCCGGGGGACCTCCTGAACATCGGCCGATGTGGCTGGCCCCGGGGACCACCTGAGCAGTGGTCCTGGGGGCGGCCGAAGTGGCCGCTGCTCGACAGTTCCTGGCAGCTGGTGCTGCTGGCCCCGTGGACATCTTGAGCAGCGGCCAGTGGGGCTGGCCCCAGGGGCCCCTCAGAGAAGCAGCCTCCCAGGGTCTCCCCAGAGCAGTAGCCCCCAGCTAAATTTTAGTCAGGGGTATTTATAGTACAAATCATGCACAGGTGATTTTTACTAAAAAATACCCATGACTTAATTGTAGTCTTATCAATGACTTATGCATTAACATTTTCCTTAGGGTGAAAAGTAATAAAACAGAGAATAGATCACATCCCACAAAGGGATTAATGGAAAAAAGGCAAATACATTTTAAAAACAACTCAACTTCTTTATCAAAAATACCAAAGGAGCAAGCAGAATGATCTAATGTGAGGTAGAATCATGCTGTAAAAGTGACCATCATATTTTTAAAAAGTTGAATAATTTTGAATTTAAAAAAAATACTGAATGTCATTTTTCCTTTGAACTCATGTAGTCATGACACTTTAATATTAGTTATCAGCCTGGACCAAACCCTTAGGTTTCAATTACATTATTTTAGACGAAATCATAAAAATGAATAACAAATCTTGCATCAAATCAACATATTTTTCATTTTCACACCTTGTTTTTCCTTATAGCTGCCTATCACATGTGCCATAATATAATGAATGGAGTTACTTGCTCATACCTACTCATTGAAAAATGAATTAACAGCCATGCCAATGCCCTCATTTCTTTAATGCCTTTCCACTGAGGATCTCAAAATATTTTACAAACTTCAGTCAAGCATCACTAAATCCCCTGGAATGCAGGTATTATCCCATTTTGCAGATGGGGAAACTAAGGCACACACAGGCTAAGAGACTGACCCACAGTCACATACTGACTAAATGACAGCAGCAGACAGGATTCCCAGCTCCCAGTCCTCTACTCTAACCTTTAAACTGATATAACTTTTGAAACAGTACTATATATGTATTTGTTTGTAAGACATTTAGCTAACAGAACAGAACAAAATCAGTTTGGTATATTTTCACATTTGGACACTGAGCACAGCTGTCATCTATTTAATTGTATTTTTTTAGCGATTTAATATTTGTTGCTTTCAGGAATTGAATTAGATGAAGATGGAGCCCTGGATGGAAACAGTGATTTAACCATTAGAGGTCGCCTGATGTACCTAGTAGAAAAAGTCACATATTTAAAAAAGAAACAAAATGAGAAACCAGCTGATAATGATGCTAAGAAACCCTGTAAGTAAAATTAAATTAAAGTCCAGTGTAGTCCTGCTCTGAAGGGGAAGGAGGTGGAAAGCTCTGACGTCTCTGTATATGTTATGTGTCAGACAAAGTTAGATTTTAAGGAAAGCGTCTGTGTGTATCTTTAAGCTTATGGCTCTGACTCAACGCAGGCTTAACTGAAGTTTTCGGAGAGTACAATATTGGTTTTTCAATGAGATCTTTGCTTCAACCCAAGTATTGTCTGAAATGTCAGCCAAAACACTTTTTTTAAAATAAGATATGTATTGCTGAATCCTAAATTAATAGTCTAATACACAGGAGCTGACAATGGTGATACTACCATATAAATAATAATAAAATAATAATAATAAAAACTCATGCTTTCAAAACTCAAGGAAAAAGTATCTGGAAGTGGAACTGGCCACCGCTGTACAATCACTCTCCAGTGAGGATCCAGTACATCTTTGTGCTCTTTTACACTGTCATATGTGGAAGTGATATCTATTATTTTTAAAGCTAGCTTCTTGCAGCAAAATATTACTACTTGTTTTCCCTATAATGACATATTTTTCTCTTGACACAATGTATTACATTGTACCTCAGCCTGTTAAGAAAACAAGAATAGTTTTTTTCTAGATTGTGCTAATTCTAATGTGCTCTGTAATGCATTCAAAGAGACTGTCATTAGAAACATGAGAAATTAATTCTGATTTTTTTTCATTCTTCATTCTTTTTTAGCCACTCTTCAGCAATTGATTTCAGAGACCATGGTACGCTGGGCTCAGGAGTCAGTAATAGAGGATCCGGAGTTAGTGAGGGCCATGTTTGTATTGCTGCATCGCCAGTATGATGGTATCGGTGGTCTGGTTCGAAGCTTACCGAAGACCTACACCATAAATGGTGTATCAGTGGAAGATACAATCAACCTCTTGGCATCCCTAGGCCAGATCCGTTCCTTGCTTAGTGTCAGAATGGGCAAGGAGGAAGAGAAGCTTATGATTCGTGGATTAGGGTAAATCACTGGAGTACAGTAACATTTGATTGATAGATCTCTTACTTTCCAATTATTTGTCTCATTGTTATCACTTGGGTTAAGCATATTGTTTGACTGTAAATATAATTTCTGTCTGTGGTTTAAGGAGGCTAAAAAGGAAGTTTTGGATTGAGATAGATAGGAGCTTCAGTAGTTCTAAGATCTACGCTTTGAAGCATTGTTAACAAAGATGTCTTTAGAATAGTAGCAAACTGCACTATAAGGTCTTATCTTTTTGGAAAATTCATAGAGGGGAGAAGCAAAAGTGAAAAGCATTACAGTCCTACAGTAATATATCAGTCCTATTTGAAACACTATAACTTCACGTTAAAGGATGCAATCAGGATCAGCATTTAGACCTTTCTATAAATTGAATGGATAGAGGCTGCATGTGCATATAAGTAGTCCTGCCATCAGTAAAGATCACCCTGGGACTTTCAACACCAAAACCAGAAGTTTCATCCACTTGAGTTTAAGGAGAGTACATTTATTTGTGAGATGTTAATGGGCTTTGTCGTTGCTGGAGCCAGCTACCAAAAGAGTCATGATTGCACTCAGACCAGTTTATTCCATAAATCTTCTAACTGCCAGCACAAATTCATGTTTCCGAGTTCACTAAAAGGGAAAAATTGGATTTTCCACTTCCTTTTTTTATTGTTGCTTGAGGCAGTGTTTTTTCTCCTTTGAAGCAGCATAGCCCTGAATGCTATGTAACAGCCATTAGTTGTCCAGGAGAACAAGAAAGAAGTTTTTACCCAGCCTTAATCCCCACGCTGATTCCTCTACCACACCCATAGCTTGCCCACTATTAGACCTTGCACCTAGCAGAGCACACCTAGAATGCACATCTCCTTTTTATGTCCCCCTCATGTTGACTGTGGACCCAGAGCATTGTCAGTTCTGGTTAAATAACCCCAACTTTATGTATGAAGTTGCACCATTGTTTTGACACATCGGAAACATTTTAGTTCCTCAAAAATGCCTTTGGTGGTAACTAGTGAAATATATTTGACTTTTCAGTAGCAATTACACTCTGTACACATCTCTTAACTCTGATTCTGCATGATGAGTTGAGCATGCTCCGTACCTCATAGGAAGTGCTGGTCAGCTTGCCTGTTACATTTTCTCTCTTTTTATGTGGCTTCAAGCATTATATATTTGGTGACATTATTTTATTACAATGTACTTTTATGAGCAGCAGTGAGATTCCCTCCAGAGTATGACAGTCAGTAGAGAAGTATGGTCAAAAATGATTTTAAATTAATGAGATAGCATCTGTCGACTTGAATTAGAACTTCCCTACATTTTCTTCCACTGAAATTTGTAATTCTGTGTAGGTCTAATTATACTAGCATTTCATTATTCATATATATTTAATCATTTAGCTCTCATAATGTAGTTAGTACTATTTTAATTATTTGAATTACCAAGTAAGCCACTAAAACTCTGACCTTTTCCCTGTAGGTAAATGATTAATAACCATAGGGAGTCCTCAGATCTAGTCCCCTCTGCCATAAGAGAAACATGTGAGTTCTCAGGCCCAGGTGCTAGAACTTGTAGGTATCATAAAAGCCACAGATCCAGGCACCTGTCTGCTCCGAGCAGACCTCCAGATCCAAGAAAGGTTGGAACTGGGGGATGCCTCAACTCATTGTCAGGGATCAGTGTGTCATTTTTGCCCCCTTTATCCTGGCAGTTCTCCTGTATCCATATGTAGTACTGGTTCTGAACAGGACCTCATGGAGACAGCATTCCATGATCTATATTTGTTGTGGAGGTCTGAAACTTTGCCCATCATCTTCTGGTATGAGCAGGCCATGATCTCCTCTGACTCTTCCACCTACCTTTGATTGAGGAGTCTCCTATGAGGGCCTATCGGGCTGCCCTTGGTGATCCCACCTCAAATGAAACCAGCTCAGTTTTGAACTCTTATATATTTGAAATGTTGTGTCAGACTTGTCTCAGCCTCTTCAGAAAAGTTCTATCCACAAATAGTTCTATCTACATGTTTAAGCCCGTGACATATCTGATGGATTAGTATAATTTTACCTAAACTTGGAATATACACTTTCAAATTGCCCTAAACATTTTTTCTATGTATTATCTTATATCCATTCTTAAATTCACACACACTGCTAAGACAGCCCTTAAGTGATCTATGCACATGGCAAAGAGCTCAAAGTACCCTGTCGTAACAGTTCAAGAGGTAACTGCATGGCAATGTACATAGCACCTCTGTGGGATTGATAGATAGCTAGTCTTTAACTAAATTATGCAGTTGAAACCAGAGATTATAGTTTAATTGATTCACAAAGTCAAACACTTGCAGAGTCTGTAATAGCTGCTCACTGAAAAGAAAGCAATGTATCAATTATTGTAAGGGCAGTGACCAATTACATTCTATTTCAGATATGAGGCAGATATATCATAGCTAGATGTTTAAAAGGAATAAGGAAAACAATTCCATTCTTATTATTTTCCACCAATAAAGGAGATACAAATATGTCTCTGTTGCCTCTAGCCATTCTTGTGTCCAGGGAGTACAGTGAGCAGTAAAATAGCTTTTGACCATCTGAGAGCTCAGACTAAGATATTTGGCTTAATGAAAAGGCTGATGGTTTTTAATCTTTGCCCAAGCCTCATTGTCATTCTCATAAGTGTGTCAAGTCTTGTGAGGGATGCAGACTTCTACATGAATTGCTTACGTCGATGTGCACGGGCTGAAATTGTGGAAAAGCAGCATCACTTGCCCCATAATCTCAGCCGTGCTGAACACAATGCCATCAACGGCCTCAGGAACAACTCTGACATCATAATCAAAAAAGCTGACAAAGGAGGTGCTGTCGTTATTATGAATAAGTTGGAATATAAACAAGAGGCTGCTAGGCAGCTCACTAACTCCACATTCTACAGGCCATTATCCTCTGATCCCACTAAGGATTACCAAAAGAAACTACGCCATCTGCTCAAGAAACTCCCTGAAAAAGCACAGGAACAGATCTGTTCAGACACATACCTAGAACCTTGACATGGGGTATTCTATTTGCTACCGAAGATCCATAAACATGGAAATCCTGAAAGCCCCATCATCTCAGGCATTGGCACCCTGACAGCAGGATTGTCTAACTGTGTGGACTCTCTCCTCAGGCCTTACGCTACCAGCACTCCCAGCTATCTTCGAGACACCACTGATTTCCTGAGGAGACTACAATCCATCGGTGATCTTCCAGAGAACACCATCCTAGCCACTATGGATGTAAAAAGAAAAGGAGTACTTGTGGCACCTTAGAGACTAACAAATTTATTAGAGCATAAGCTTTCGTGAGCTACAGCTCACTTCATCGGATGCATTTGGTGGAAAAAACAGAGTAGAGATTTATATACACACACACAGAGAACATGAAACAATGGGTTTATCATACACACTGTAAGGAGAGTGATCACTTAAGATAAGCCATCACCAACAGCAGGGGGGGGAAGGAGGAAAACCTTTCATGGTGACAAGCAGGTAGGCTAATTCCAGCAGTTAACAAGAATATCAGAGGAACAGTGGGGGGTGGGGTGGGAGGGAGAAATACCATGGGGAAATAGTTTTACTTTGTGTAATGACTCATCCATTCCCAGTCTCTATTCAAGCCTAAGTTAATTGTATCCAGTTTGCAAATTAATTCCAATTCAGCAGTCTCTCGTTGGAGTCTGTTTTTGAAGCTTTTTTGTTGAAGTATAGCCACTCTTAGGTCTGTGATTGAGTGACCAGAGAGATTGAAGTGTTCTCCAACTGGTTTTTGAATGTTATAATTCTTGACGTCTGATTTGTGTCCATTCATTCTTTTACGTAGAGACTGTCCAGTTTGGCCAATGTACATGGCAGAGGGGCATTGCTGGCACATGATGGCATATATCACATTGGTAGATGCGCAGGTGAAGGAGCCTCTGATAGTGTGGCTGATGTGATTAGGCCCTATGATGGTATCCCCTGAATAGATATGTGGACAGAGTTGGCAACGGGCTTTGTTGCAAGGATAGGTTCCTGGGTTAGTGGTTCTGTTGTGTGGTGTGTGGTTGCTGGTGAGTATTTGCTTCAGATTGGGGGGCTGTCTGTAAGCAAGGACTGGTCTGTCTCCCAAGATCTGAGAGAGCGATGGCTCGTCCTTCAGGATAGGTTGTAGATCCTTGATGATGCGTTGGAGGGGTTTTAGTTGGGGGCTGAAGGTGATGGCTAGTGGCGTTCTGTTGTTTTCTTTGTTGGGCCTGTCCTGTAGTAGGTGACTTCTGGGTACTCTTCTGGCTCTGTCAATCTGTTTCTTCACTTCAGCAGGTGGGTACTGTAGTTGTAGGAATGCATGATAGAGATCTTGTAGGTGTTTGTCTCTGTCTGAGGGGTTGGAGCAAATGCGGTTATATCGTAGCGCTTGGCTGTAGACAATGGATCGAGTGGTATGATCTGGATGAAAGCTAGAGGCATGTAGGTAGGAATAGCGGTCAGTAGGTTTCCGATATAGGGTGGTGTTTATGTGACCATCGCTTATTAGCACCGTAGTGTCCAGGAAGTGGATCTCTTGTGTGGACTGGTCCAGGCTGAGGTTGATGGTGGGATGGAAATTGTTGAAATCATGGTGGAATTCCTCAAGAGCTTCTTTTCCATGGGTCCAGATGATGACCCATAACTATTTCACATTTGGTGACAATGTATACCTTCAAATCAGCGGCACTGCGATGGGTACCCGCATGGCCCCACAGTATGCCAACATTTTTATGGCTGACTTAGAACAACGCTTCCTCAGCTCTCGTTCCCTAATGCCCCTACTCTACTTGCGCTACATTGATGACATCTTCATCATCTGGACCCATGGAAAAGAAGCTCTTGAGGAATTCCACCATGATTTCAACAATTTCCATCCCACCATCAACCTCAGCCTGGACCAGTCCACACAAGAGATCCACTTCCTGGACACTACGGTGCTAATAAGCGATGGTCACATAAACACCACCCTATATCGGAAACCTACTGACCGCTATTCCTACCTACATGCCTCTAGCTTTCATCCAGATCATACCACTCGATCCATTGTCTACAGCCAAGCGCTACGATATAACCGCATTTGCTCCAACCCCTCAGACAGAGACAAACACCTACAAGATCTCTATCATGCATTCCTACAACTACAGTACCCACCTGCTGAAGTGAAGAAACAGATTGACAGAGCCAGAAGAGTACCCAGAAGTCACCTACTACAGGACAGGCCCAACAAAGAAAACAACAGAACGCCACTAGCCATCACCTTCAGCCCCCAACTAAAACCCCTCCAACGCATCATCAAGGATCTACAACCTATCCTGAAGGACGAGCCATCGCTCTCTCAGATCTTGGGAGACAGACCAGTCCTTGCTTACAGACAGCCCCCCAATCTGAAGCAAATACTCACCAGCAACCACACACCACACAACAGAACCACTAACCCAGGAACCTATCCTTGCAACAAAGCCCGTTGCCAACTCTGTCCACATATCTATTCAGGGGATACCATCATAGGGCCTAATCACATCAGCCACACTATCAGAGGCTCCTTCACCTGCGCATCTACCAATGTGATATATGCCATCATGTGCCAGCAATGCCCCTCTGCCATGTACATTGGCCAAACTGGACAGTCTCTACGTAAAAGAATGAATGGACACAAATCAGACGTCAAGAATTATAACATTCAAAAACCAGTTGGAGAACACTTCAATCTCTCTGGTCACTCGATCACAGACCTAAGAGTGGCTATACTTCAACAAAAAAGCTTCAAAAACAGACTCCAACGAGAGACTGCTGAATTGGAATTAATTTGCAAACTGGATACAATTAACTTAGGCTTGAATAGAGACTGGGAATGGATGAGTCATTACACAAAGTAAAACTATTTCCCCATGGTATTTCTCCCTCCCACCCCACCCCCCACTGTTCCTCTGATATTCTTGTTAACTGCTGGAATTAGCCTACCTGCTTGTCACCATGAAAGGTTTTCCTCCTTCCCCCCCCTGCTGTTGGTGATGGCTTATCTTAAGTGATCACTCTCCTTACAGTGTGTATGATAAACCCATTGTTTCATGTTCTCTGTGTGTGTGTGTATATAAATCTCTACTCTGTTTTTTCCACCAAATGCATCCGATGAAGTGAGCTGTAGCTCACGAAAGCTTATGCTCTAATAAATTTGTTAGTCTCTAAGGTGCCACAAGTACTCCTTTTCTTTTTGAGAATACAGACTAACACGGCTGCTACTCTGAAAACTATGGATGTAGAAGCCCTCTACACCAACATTCCACACAAAGATGGGCTACAAGCTATCAGGAACAGTATCCCCAATAATGTCACGGCTAACCTGGTGGCTGACCTTTGTGACTTTGTCCTCACCCACAACTATTTCACATTTGGGGACAACATATACCTTCAAGTCAGCGGTACTGCTATGGGTACCCACACGGCCCCACAGTATGCCAACATTTTTATGGCTGACTTAGAACAACGCTTCCTTAGCTCTTGTCCCCTAATGCCCCTACTCTACATTGATGACATCTTCATCATCTGGACCCATGGAAAAGAAGCCCTTGAGGAATTCCACCATGATTTCAACAATTTCCATCCCACATCAACCTCAGGCTAGACCAATCCACACAAGCGGTCCATTTCCTGGACACTACTGTGCTAATAAGCGATGGTCACATAAACACCACCCTATAGCAGAAACCTATTGACCGCTATGCTTACCTGCATGCCTCCAGCTTTCATCCAGGACACACTGCACGATCCATTGTCTACAGCCAAGCTCTATGATACTACCGCATTTGCTCCAATCCCTCAGACAAACACCTACAAGATCTCTATCAAGCATTCTTAAAACTACAATACCCATCTACTGAAATGAAAAAACAGATTGACAGAGCGAGAAGAGTACCCAGAAGTCACCTACTACAGGATAGGCCCAACAAAGAAAATAACAGAACGCCACTAGCCATCACCTTCAGCCCCCAACTAAAACCTCTCCAGTGCATCATCAAAGATGTACAACCTATCCTGAAAAATGATCCCTCACTCTCACAGATCTTGGGAGACAGACTGGTCCTTGCTTACAGACAACCCACCAACCTGAAGCAAATACTCATCAGGAACCACACACTGCACAACAAAAACACTTACCCAGGAATCCATCCTTGCACCAAAGCACGATGCCAACTCTGTCCACATAGTTATTCAAGTGACACCATCGTAAGACCTAATCACATTAGCCACGCCATCAGGGGCTCGTTCACCTGCGCATCTACCAATGTGATATATGCCATCATGTGCCAGAAATGCCCCTCTGCCATGTACATTGGCCAAACTGGACAGTCTCTATGCAAAAGAATAAATGGACCCAAATCTGACATCAGGAATCATAACATTCAAAAACCCAGTAGGAGAACACTTCAACCTCTCTGGCCACTCAGTAAAAGATTTAAGGGTGGCAATTTTGCAACAGAAAAGCTTCAAAGACTCCAATGAGAAACTGCTGAGCTTAAATTAATATGCAAACTAGATACCATTAACTTGGGTTTGAGTAGTGACTGGGAATGGCTGGGTCATTACACATATTAAATCTATTTCCCTAACGTTAAGTATCCTCACACTTCGTTGTCAACTGTCTAAATGGGTCATTTTGATTATCACTACAAAAGTTTTTTTCTCCTGCTGATAATAGCTCATCTTAACTAATTGGTTTCTGATAGTTTGTATGGCAACTTCCAACTTATCTGTGTGTGTATATATATATCTTCTTACTCTATGTTCCATTCTATGCATCCGATGAAGTGGGCTCTAGCCCATGAAAACTTATGCTCTAATAAATTTGTTAGTCTCTAAGGTGCCACAAGTACTCCTGTTCTTTTAGTGTCAACTATCCGTCTCTTCCAGTGGATAAATGGGAGCATTGCTCAATCATATTTAAAGGCACAATTTTCTTTTTTATCATAATAAAGAGACGGGGTGGGTGAGGTAATATCTTCTGTTGGATCAACTTCTGTTGGTGAAAGGGATAAGCTTCTGAGTTACACAAATCTCTTCTTCAGGTCTTTTTTATCACAATGTTATTTCACAAAATACAGCAGAGTCTTTGAGTTGTCACACTTTATAATATGCTCAGTAATTATGCCAAGTATTGTAAGAGTTATGCTTTCAAAGAGTCTTTGTCTTTGATACCACTGGCCAGTCCTTGAAATGTCTTACATGTTCAGGACTGCTCAGTTCCCAATGAAGGAGGAAAATCTAAGCCATGGTGTGGTGTAGAGATAAGAGTTTATGGCTATTCAGAGGAGTAAGCAATTAAGGCCCGGGAACACAGCCAAAGCAGCCTGCCTATGGCCTCCCTGAAAGATTTGATTTGCCCCTCTTTTTTTAAAAGGTCATGGCCCATGGCACACAGAGTAGATGCCAGGCACTTAGTGGCATGTAGCAGGAGCAGCTTTCCTGGGTTGAGATTCCTGGTACAGATCCCATAGCAACTTTGACCTGAAGGCTTGTCTGGGGCACCTAAGTCATTAGAGGCTAATAGAGTTAAGAACTATTAGTAATGAAACTGCTGTCAGCTACACTACAGAGATTGTATAGTGTGGCTGATGCATCTGGTTTTTGAGATTTTAGTTTCAGAGTAGCAGCCGTGTTAGTCTGTATTCGCAAAAAGAAAAGGAGTACTTGTGGCACCTTAGAGACTAACAAATTTATTAGAGCATAAGCTTTCGTGAGCTACAGCTCACTTCATCGGATGCATTTGGTGGAAAAAACAGAGGAGAGATTTATATACACACACACACACACAGAACATGAAACAATGGGTTTATCATGCACACTGTAAGGAGAGTGATCACTTAAGATAAGCCATCACCAGCAGCAGGGGGGGGAAAGGAGGAAAACCTTTCATGGTGACAAGCAAGGTAGGCTAATTCCAGCAGTTAACAAGAATATCAGAGGAACAGTGGGGGGTGGGGTGGGAGGGAGAAATACCATGGGGAAATAGTTTTACTTTGTGTAATGACTCATCCATTCCCAGTCTCTATTCAAGCCTAAGTTAATTGTATCCAGTTTGCAAATTAATTCCAATTCAGCAGTCTCTCGTTGGAGTCTGTTTTTGAAGCTTTTTGTTGAAGTATAGCCACTCTTAGGTCTGTGATCGAGTGACCAGAGAGATTGAAGTGTTCTCCAACTGGTTTTTGAATGTTATAATTCTTGACGTCTGATTTGTGTCCATTCATTCTTTTACGTAGAGACTGTCCAGTTTTTGCCCCTCCACCCCCACGAACATGATACAGTTCTGTGGTGACCTAGAATCCTATTTTCGACGTCTCAGACTCAAGGAATATTTCCAAAACACCTCTGACCAACATATTAACCCACAGAGACCTTCCTGCCAACACTACAAAAAGAAGGATTCTGGGTGGACTCCTCCTGAAGGTCGAAACAGCAGCCTGGATTTCTACATAGACTGCTTCCGCCGACGTGCACGAGCTGAAATTGTGGAAAAGCAGCATCGCTTACCCCATAACCTCAGCCATGCAGAACACAGTGCCATCCACAGCCTCAGAAACAACTCTGACATCATAATCAAAAAGGCTGACAAAGGAGGTGCTGTCGTCATCATGAATAGGTCGGAGTATGAACAAGAGGCTACTAGGCAGCTCTCCAACACCACTTTCTACAAGCCATTACCCTCTGATCCCACTGAGAGTTACCAAAAGAAACTACAGCATTTGCTCAAGAAACTCCCTGAAAAAGCACAAGAACAAATCCGCACAGACACACCCCTGGAGCCCCGACCTGGGGTATTCTATCTGCTACCCAAGATCCATAAACCTGGAAATCCTGGACGCCCCATCATCTCAGGCATTGGCACCCTGACAGCAGGATTGTCTGGCTATGTAGACTCCCTCCTCAGGCCCTTCGTTACCAGCACTCCCAGCTATCTTTGAGACACCACTGACTTCCTGAGGAAACTACAGTCCATTGGTGATCTTCCTAAAAACACCATCCTAGCCACTATGGATGTAGAAGCCCTCTACACCAACATTCCACACAAAGATGGACTACAAGCCGTCAGGAACAGTATCCCCGATACTGTCACGGCTAACCTGGTGGCTGAACTTTGTGACTTTGTCCTGACCCATAACTATTTCACATTTGGTGACAATGTATACCTTCAAATCAGCGGCACTGCGATGGGTACCCGCATGGCCCCACAGTATGCCAACATTTTTATGGCTGACTTAGAACAACGCTTCCTCAGCTCTCGTCCCCTAATGCCCCTACTCTACTTGCGCTACATTGATGACATCTTCATCATCTGGACCCATGGAAAAGAAGCTCTTGAGGAATTCCACCATGATTTCAACAATTTCCATCCCACCATCAACCTCAGCCTGGACCAGTCCACGCAAGAGATCCACTTCCTGGACACTACGGTGCTAATAAGCGATGGTCACATAAACACCACCCTATATCGGAAACCTACTGACCGCTATTCCTACCTACATGCCTCTAGCTTTCATCCAGATCATACCACTCGATCCATTGTCTACAGCCAAGCGCTACGATATAACCGCATTTGCTCCAACCCCTCAGACAGAGACAAACACCTACAAGATCTCTATCATGCATTCCTACAACTACAATACCCACCTGCTGAAGTGAAGAAACAGATTGACAGAGCCAGAAGAGTACCCAGAAGTCACCTACTACAGGACAGGCCCAACAAAGAAAACAACAGAACGCCACTAGCCATCACCTTCAGCCCCCAACTAAAACCTCTCCAACGCATCATCAAGGATCTACAACCTATCCTGAAGGACGACCCATTACTCTCACAGATCTTGGGAGACAGACCAGTCCTTGCTTACAGACAGCCCCCCAATCTGAAGCAAATACTCACCAGCAACCACACACCACACAACAGAACCACTAACCCAGGAACCTATCCTTGCAACAAAGCCCGTTGCCAACTCTGTCCACATATCTATTCAGGGGATACCATCATAGGGCCTAATCACATCAGCCACACTATCAGAGGCTCGTTCACCTGCGCATCTACCAATGTGATATATGCCATCATGTGCCAGCAATGCCCCTCTGCCATGTACATTGGCCAAACTGGACAGTCTCTACGTAAAAGAATGAATGGACACAAATCAGACGTCAAGAATTATAACATTCAAAAACCAGTTGGAGAACACTTCAATCTCTCTGGTCACTCGATCACAGACCTAAGAGTGGCTATACTTCAACAAAAAAGCTTCAAAAACAGACTCCAACGAGAGACTGCTGAATTGGAATTAATTTGCAAACTGGATACAATTAACTTAGGCTTGAATAGAGACTGGGAATGGATGAGTCATTACACAAAGTAAAACTATTTCCCCATGGTATTTCTCCCTCCCACCCCACCCCCCACTGGTCCTCTGATATTCTTGTTAACTGCTGGAATTAGCCTACCTTGCTTGTCACCATGAAAGGTTTTCCTCCTTTCCCCCCCCTGCTGCTGGTGATGGCTTATCTTAAGTGATCACTCTCCTTACAGTGTGTATGATAAACCCATTGTTTCATGTTCTCTGTGTGTGTGTGTATATAAATCTCTCCTCTGTTTTTTCCACCAAATGCATCCGATGAAGTGAGCTGCAGCTCACGAAAGCTTATGCTCTAATAAATTTGTTAGTCTCTAAGGTGCCACAAGTACTCCTTTTCTTTTTGAGATTTTAGTGTTCATGTTTTCAAGCTTTTCTTCACAACCATTTTTTAACTAAAGCTGAGTTACATAATCACATAATTCCAGGAGCAGAAGCTAAAAGAACAACAACAAATACCACAAGACTCACAATATTATCAGGAGAATTAACAATACTGTTGCCTCATTTATAATTATCTAGTCATTTTTCCTCTGACCTGAGGCACATTGCTTTCATATTTATTTCTAGGTTGTATATAATTTGAAGGCTTGCTACAGCTTTTAAATTGTAATTACTTTAAAAATATTCATGTTTATTAGACATCTCCAGCTTTATGTAAAATAATATTGACACCATAATTTTCAAAATTGGTGCTCATGTTTAAAGCTGCATTGCTGAAGTGCAGTAGAAAGGAAAGAATGTGCTCTTGAGCAGTAATTCACTTAGGTTAACATTTATTGGAAAACAACTAAAGTTCTTATGATTATTGTTCTTTATGTGGCTAACACTTGATGACAGGAGGATAACTTTCAGAGTAGCAGCCGTGTTAGTCTGTATTCGCAAAAAGAAAAGGAGTATTTGTGGCACCTTAGAGATTAACAAATTTATTAGAGCATAAGCTTTCGTGAGCTACAGCTCACTTCATCGGCTGCTCACGAAAGCTTATGCTCTAATAAATTTGTTAGTCTCTAAGGTGCCACAAGTACTCCTTTTCTTTAGGAGGATAACTGGAACTAAAGACATGTCTATGCTGCCCTGAAGGTGGAGCTATTGGGGGTGTGAATAGCACTATAACTCCCATGTGTGGCTACTGCAGGCATGAACTAAAAGTTTCCTATTTTGCATCAATGTAGTCCTGTTGGAAGAGGGCTATGTTAATGTGAACTAGGAACTTTTTTGTTCATGCCTGCAGCAGCCACCCGGGGATGTTATAGCACAGCACTTTGGTGCGTACTGCTATTCACACCTCTGTAGTCCAAACTGTGTGGCAGTATAGACATGTTGTAAATTCTCTTTCCTACCCAGACGCTAAATTCTTTTCTGATCTTGATAGGAGATTCGACAGGCAAATGCCTAAGGCGTGGAGATTTAACTGGCACATTTCTATGGTACAATTACTACTAATGCTGTTATTTGGGACAATGTTTGCAAATGTGCATTCTGTTACTGGAAAAAAAAAATTCCTTCACTTCTGTCCTGTATAGTACAATCTTTTAATTAGACAGAATGAATCTTAGAAACTCTGACTGCAGAATAATTGTTGTTTAATGGATAATTGAAGCTTCCATTGTCATATCACTTTGGGTTCTATTTTCCATTCTTTACTCAGGCTGAGATCACGATGACTTCAGTGGGAGTAAGGACTGAAGGACTGGGCTTACACTGGTTAATTTATTAATATCATTTACCCACAGCTCCTGTTTTGCTGCATTGTTTTCCTCTTTGTGGAAATCTTATTGCTATTCTGTGATATAACTGTATTTGGTTTTTATTCCACTATGACTGTTATTTATTAAAATCTTTTTTTTAATTAAACAAACAGGTCTAGCAGTCTGACCAATTTTATAGGGGTAAGCCAGGATGTTATAATTATGAATGATCATATTGGTTACATCTATGTAAATTATGTAGTATACAGTACTAAGCAATATTTATGTGGCATGAAAATAAATTAGAGTAAATATCAGATTTAGGCTTTAGTTATAAAAAAAAAAAAAAGAAGAAGAAGAAGAGGATGACACTATGGGGTGGGAATATCAGGGAAATGTTAGATTCACCGATTTCAAGCCCAGCAGGGACCATTATGATGATATAGTTTGACTTCCTACATAATATAGGCCATGGAACCTCACTCAATAATTCCTGCTTCAAGCCCATAACTTCTGTGTGAGCTAAAGCATATCTTTTAGACAGACATCCAGTGTTTAAATCAATACTTCAAGTGATGAAGAATCCACAATGTCCTTGGTCATGGCCCTCTAACTTTATGGATGTCCTAAAACCAGGAGGAAATGCTACTAATTCTGGGGCTTTTGTGAAAGGTGCGAAACCTTGGCACGACCCCTTGGGTATGTCCTCCACCCACTCAGAACTAAATGCCTCTCTGCCTGCCCTTTGGCCAGTTTTCTTGTGGGTTTTATATGGAATGATGCAGCAGAGAATAGCTCTACTTGTCACTCCCCTCTATGCCATCCAGTCACATTATCCCTCAGCCCATGGACTGTATGGTGTCCAGCGCGCAGTCGGAGGCTGGCGGAATGATGCCTCTTTGGCTCTACTCCCTTCCCTCTGACAGCCGTGGGAGTTTTGTTCTATCAGATTGGTATGTATGTAATTCAGATGCACTGAATGCACGAACTGTATGAATGTGCTGAAATCCAGCTAACCTATTAGGAGAGGAAATGTCATGCCATCATGACGAGGTATTTTCCACTGGATTTGCACTAAGGCCTCTAACTTGATTTATGATCTCTGTATCATGTAGCTTTAAGAACATTTTATGTAGGTAATACACAGTGAAATAAGCATTCAACCCTTTGTGCATTTTCTAGAATTTCATTAAATTACAAGGATTGAAATCAATCAATAAAATTCAATAACTTCTAACACTTAACTTTGTTTGTGCCCAGTCCTTCTGTTCCTGTGCAAACACTGGGGGTTATATCTAAGTAAGAACTGCAAGAGCAGGATTGTTCTTCAGACTGGTAGTTGTGAGTATCATGTGACAGAGAAATTAAAATATGTTCCCTGAACAGTACATTTTAATCCATTTTCTTATTATGTTTCTTTATAGAGACATCATGAATAATAAAGTGTTTTACCAACATCCTAATCTTATGAGGGCTCTAGGAATGCATGAGACTGTCATGGAAGTGATGGTAAATGTACTCGGAGGAGGAGAATCCAAGGTAAAGAATTTCATAGGCAGAAGAGAGGGAATTTAGAATGTGGCCTTTTAAAGCTTTGATCCTGCAAGGTGCTCAGAAACTCATGGAAGTGCTGAGAGCCCTATACTCCCATTCTTTCCCCATTGGCACAATATAGGGTCAAGTTCTTAGTTAGTAGAATCACCTTTTACAGAAAAAGTGGTGTATCTTGGAATATTACATTACAAGGATTCCATTTTTGTTAGTGAACTTGGAATAGGATAAGAGTACTATATTCTCATATGGGAAAGGAAGGACAGCCAAAAGCATTTATAACCTACTATGTTTTATAGGTATTGGTTTCAAAGGATTCTTGATCTGCGTGGTATGTGGAAAAGATTCTAATATATGTAGAAAACCAAAAAGGATACTTAGGGATTTCCAAAATGAAGAGTGTTTTAAAGTAAGATTTTTTTTGGAAACATCTGATTAGAGATGGCTGTAACATCAGGCTCTGCATCTGAACTTTCCCATACTTCAGTGTTTGAATCTGGGGTTTAGGTGTGAATCCAGTTCTCTTTCTTGTTAAGGCCACAATCTGTGCAACTAAACTTAATGAACCATGCACTTGCCCAGAGTCCTGTTGATTTCAATGGGGTCTGCCCTTGAAAGATCATTTTGTGGGATTGGTACCTAATTGTGTTTACACACATACACACACAAAAAAAGTAAGTGAAAACAAATATGTAAAAGGACTCAGCATACAATGATTTTTTGGTGATTTTTAGAAATATTTGCAGCTCTAACTTAGTCTTGTTTGTCTAGGAAATCACATTTCCTAAGATGGTGGCAAATTGCTGTCGTTTTCTATGTTATTTCTGCCGCATCAGCAGGCAGAATCAAAAGGCTATGTTTGATCATCTTAGTTACTTATTGGAAAACAGCAGTGTTGGGCTTGGTGAGTAGTAACATAAAATGTATCCTAAATTGTGTGTAAAATACAGTTTTAAACGTTTTCATTGATTTATAAGTTATGAACAAACAGAAAAACAGTACAAAAAATTTCAAATCCCATGTTTAAAACAGTCCTTCCCACAACATTCTGCTTGGCAGCATGATTTTTTTTTAAACTTGAAGTTTCTATATTATTAAATGTGAAAAAGTCCTTATGCAATTGTATTATTTAATGCAGAAAACCCCATAAACAAACAACTGCCCACCCTACATGAATTCAAAATTATGGACACAAATTTCAGTAAATTTCATGCCTTTGGGTCGGATTGTACCTTGTAATTACCTTCCCCCCCCCTCGCCCCATGTAAAGGGTAGAGTCTATTTGTGCTGCTCCAGGAGCTGAAGATCTTTAACAGAACTGTTTAACTGTAAGAGTCACTGTTCAATGCCTGCTTTCCTCTTTCTACAGGGATTTTCCTGGGACAGCTTTTCTCTCTACCCACGCAGGCCAAGATGCTCTGGGTTGTACAGGGAAGAGGCAGAGCCAAGACCCTGCCCACCTGTACAAGGAGGGTGGGGGAATAGCTGGTGCTTGTTCACTTATATGGGTGTGGTAGGCAGTTCACAACTGAATCCTAATTTAAGGTTTTCATGCTAACATTAACTTGTCCATGATGCTTATGCTGAGGCTCAGAAATGGCACAGAAATGTGAACTGCCACTTTTGTTTTATTTTGGAGCTTTTCTTCAGGACTACGTAGTTGAATCTGATTATTTTCGTGCTCAAAAATTTAGTTACCAAATTTTGCATGTCAGAAGCAAAGCCCAAAAGTATGTTTAGAGTGAAAATAGTTAAATTGTGTTTTTCCTGGACTTAGTTAATGTTACTGTGAGACCTTTTGCTAATATTATGTTAACATTGGGGGAGTTTCATTTAATTTCCATTTTTTAAGAAAAGGGGAAAAAACCTTTTATTTTAAATCTGAAAAATATTTTCCAATTATCCATAACTCAAACAATGTCTAAATGGATTTTCTTTAAACTTTCCACTCACCCTCCCCTCTAAAACAATAATCATCTTCTACCTGAAAGGAAGCATTTGTATTTGTAGACTAAAAAGATAATTTTGCATAAAGTTCTGATTGAATGAAAACACAAGGTTACAAGGGAACTTGATATGGGGCTCACACTTGGAAAGTTCAGCAGCATGAATGCTTATATTATAGTGTTAATAATAATATTGGTAAAAAAAAATAGTGAAGTGGTATCTGTGTAGCAAAATTCTGGGATTGTCCCTGGAATGTCCCTAGAATGTCTGTTTGTCCGTATGAAGTGATAAAAACAGTTAAAACCATTGTTGAAAGCCCATCATGGCAACACACATGCTTCGTTCGCCATACATATAACCCTCCCAGCAAAACGCAACCACCCACAAAACAACCAACCAGCATATACAAACAGGCAAATACATAAAACAGCCATGCATAGCCCCTCACCGCAGGCACAGCTGAGAGCCCTTTTTGTTTAGAATATCACCAGGTTCAGTCATCACTGGGGTTCGTGGTCTGTTAGCATCGCATTTTTGAGTTGTCAGCCATCTCTTTTTTTTTTCCACACATGATATTACAAATTATACACATACAATTGCATGGTCTTTCGCTACTAGTTGGTTATTAATGCCCAAACCTCAGATGTTTGCTCCATGGTTTATTATAACTTTAATGGTAAATATATTTGTCATCTGGATACATGTTTGTATTTTTATAAGCTATTGCATCTTTATTATTTTTTATTTAAATTACTAACTTTGGCAACTGTTTTATTAACAGCTTCCCCGTCTATGCGAGGATCAACCCCTCTAGATGTTGCAGCAGCATCTGTGATGGATAACAATGAACTTGCACTAGCTTTAAGGGAGCCTGACCTGGAGAAGGTTAATGACAATATTTTTCTAGCATTTTCCCAGGGTGTGTGTAGGTACATAAAATATGAATCAACAAGCATCTATAATTACAAGTAATGGATTACCTGAAGTCATATATTTCCTGGACATGTGATACTTCTGTTTGTATTATCTATGTGAGGCTTTCGAACATTTTCAATTTGAAAACTTTAAATTTACTCAGTGGAAAAATTTTATGATGTAGTAGTAGTGCAGTAGTACCTAGAGACCCCAGTCTTGGTGCAGACCAGATTGTCTTAGGCAAAGTACAAAAATACAGTCCCTGTCCCAAAGAACTTCATTTTAAAGTATGAGACAAAAGATAATACATGTGGGGTGCACAAAGTAGCAATTATGATTAACATAATAAGCAACCATTACAGTACTACAGCTGCCTAGCCGCTGTCAAGTGTTTTGTAGGCATCACAACAGAAGTGAGTTTTAAGGAGGTACTGGGACTTAATCTACACTTAAAAGTTTTACCAGCATAGTTGTTATGTTGGATAAGGGAGTGATTTTTTTTGCTGACATACCTATATGAGTAAAAGCTCCAGTATAGCCTCCATGCATCTGAAGAAGTGGGTTTTTTACCCATGAAAGCTTATGCCCAAATAAATCTGTTAGTCTTTAACGTGCCACTGGACTCCTCATTGTTTTAGTGTAGGCATAGTTATATTGGCATAAAAGTGCTTATGCTGGTTCCCCAAATTGGCATAAGCTGTAAGAGTATAAGCAATTTTATACTGATATAACAGTGTCTGCGCTGGGAGGGTTTTGTTAGTTCAGGTGTTCTGATCTAGTCAAACAGGCAAAATTTTCTAGGATAGATCTGCCCTTGAAGAAGAAAATGTTAAGGGTTTTGCAGATTTTTATGGGGCATTCCTCTCATGTGTGAGAGCCGCCTGAGAGAAAGTGCAAATGTGTTTAAAGGAAGATTCAGTTAGTGGTCATTAAAGGTTGGTGATAAAGCAGAGAGGACATCTCAATATCATAAAATGTAGAATGGTGCAAAGTTCTGAAGGGCCATACAAGTGTAGACAGGTAATTTGTGCTTGATGTGGAGAAGGAGGGGGACTAGTGGAGAGAAGCAGGAGGGTGAGATAGCTGGAACTCCAAGTCAGGAGGATGATCTTTGCAGCAGCAAGAATGGATTTAAGAAGGGCAAGATGGCATTTTCCAAGGCTAGCAAGGAGGCGATTGCAATAGTCAAGACCTGAGATGAAGAAGGTTTGGATGGGAGTTTTATCTGCACTTACAGAAAGGCTGGATCTTGGACATGTTCGGAAAGAAGCAGGATGACTTAGGTGTAGCCTGGATTGTGGGTCTAGAGGAATGGCCAAATCAAAGATGACACCAAGGTGACAGGACTGTGTCTCAGGGACGATGGAATTGTTGTCGATGGTGAGGGAGAAATGAGAAAGTGGGAAGAGGCCAGGTTGGGGAACAGGAGGGAATTGAGAGCCTATTTTGGGGTACATTGAATTTAAGTTGATGTCTGGATATCGGTAAGGAGATGTCCAAAAAAACAACAGGCCAAGAGTTTAGTTTGGACAGATGGAGATTGGTTAGAATGGAAGAGCAGATTTGAAAGGTGTCAGCATAAAGAGACTAGTTGTAAACCTATTTTTGAATAAGGAGAGAGTGTGGAGGGAGAACAGGAGGGAACTAAGAATGGAGTCATTTGGGACGCTCACTGAAAGTTGGAGCAGAAATGAGAAGTGCTGAACAAAGTGCTGAAGGAATGGTAGAGAAGAAGGAAGAGAAGAGAGAGGACAAGATTTCATGATGTAGATCATATTTGGCAGAGCCCAAAGGTTGAGGATGATGATGATGATGAAGTACTAGTCCTTAGATTTGGCCAAGTGGAGGTCATTCAAGACTTTAGATAGCGTCATTTTAGTGGAGCTTAGAGGGTGGAAGCTAGATTGGAGGGAGTTTGAGTAACCTACCTTTTAATAGCAGTAACTTTCTCCTTTTCAACGATAAATGTTTGTCTTTTTTCACCTTATCTTATTTTTAGGTAGTTCGCTATTTGGCTGGATGTGGTTTGCAAAGCTGCCCTTTGCTGGTTTTTAAGGGATATCCAGACATTGGATGGAATCCAGTTGAAGGAGAGCGGTATCTGGATTTTCTTCGCTTTGCAGTTTTTTGCAATGGTACTGTTCTGTAATGTTTAAATAATTGTATATGTAAAATTTGTCATTGAGGGCTTGTCCATATGGTGATTTATTGCACAGAAAGCTAAGGTGTGACTCTACAGTGCTCTAGCTTGCCATGCACTAAGTTGCTATGTGGACTGCTATAGCACACTAAATTTTCTGTAGTGCATAGCAGCAGGGTCCGCACAGCCACTTAGTACACAGCAGATTGGAGCGCTCTAGGTTCATGCCCCAGCTTGCTGGGCACTACATCACCATACAGACAGGCACTTAAATTACAGATACAGTCAAAGGTCATGACATAGCAAACAAAGTAAACTTATGTGGCTCAGGAAGCCTATATAAGATCTGGTTTAAGTGTTTAACTGGTGCATTGATTTTTGCACTAGCCCTCTGGTACTGGTATGAATTTTACCAGAGGTGAATGGCATATGTGTTAGTCACTTTTTGGACCATAACTTAATTTAAAATTAAGTGAAATAAATATTCTGTTACTGTATACTTAACTTTCAATGCAATAATCATCAAAAGTTGTGTGCTTGTGTGTGTGTAATATAAAATTCAGTTTCATCCTATTGATCTAATAGCTTATAACCATGCTACTAGATTTGTTGAATTTCATTTATAAATCTTTTAGCTATATGCTGATGAAATTCACACAAGGTCTAACACTTTCCATCTCTTTGATTTCACAATATCAAGTAAGTGTTAATTATATGAAATTTCTGAAGGCAGCATTGAGCAACGGAAGAGTGAAAGAATTTAAATATGTAAACACTAATCTTCTTTGCTTCTTTCTATTGGCATTACACAATTTCATACATCTTATTTTTTTAAGAACAGCTTTCATATTTAAGTACAATCTGCCTTGTACTGATGCATATGCAATGTGTATTCATCACCCACCTTATATCAGATCATATCTCAGATGTATACCAAATGGATCCATTTACCAATATTTTTTCTGTATGATGCTAGGAGAGAGTGTTGAAGAGAATGCTAATGTTGTGGTCAGGCTACTTATTCGTCGTCCTGAGTGCTTTGGTCCAGCATTGAGAGGGGAAGGAGGTAACGGGTTACTTGCTGCCATGGAGGAAGCTATAAAAATATCAGAAGATTCTACTAGAGACGGACCTTCCCCAAGTAATGGATCCAGTAAAACTCTGTAGGTGCAATGGGGCTGTTCAGTTTACCTACACCTTTTGTTTTATAATCCTATTTATGGAATTCAGTATTTCTTTTTACCATATTTTTAAAATATTATCACATAATCTGACCATGTGGGACAGGAAATATTCTCTCCTCTTCCCAAAATTCCATTGGGTAAGCATCTTCAGCCAAGTGAGGCCCCTGCAACTGTCCCTGAACTCCCAGCTGTCAGCCTGGATAACTATTTTCAAGATGTACAGCATCTTTAGGATTCCTTCTTGCTCCTATCAGTCAGGTGTAGGTAGGAACCAGTCTCCTGTTGTGAAGTTAGGGAGAAGCTGCATGTAGCGGGTGCTTCCCCTATTGTTCTCCTCAAACACCATAGGGCTGGATGGAGTATTAGAGTATGTCTGCCCTGGAGTTAGACACCCACAGCTGGCCCATGATAGCTGATTAGGGTTCCTGGGGCTCAGGCTAAGGGGCTGCTTAAATGCAGTGTAGCCATTTGGGCTCAGACTGCAGCCCAAGCTCTGAGACCCTCCCACTTCTCAGGGTCCTAGAGCCGGGGATCCAGCCCAAGCCTCAACGTGGCTGCCTTAGATATTTTCAGATTAAAAAAATGCCTCTTTACTCCACAAACACAGATTCTCCTTCTTAGTTACTTTACTCTTGCTGCAATGCCGCCCCTATTGAAAGAGGAGTGCTTGAAATTGGATTACATAGCTTGCACAGTAGAAAACGAAAGGTTAAAAAGTAAGAATGGAGATGTCAGTATGATCACTGAGGACCAAATTCTGCTCTCAATTGCTTCGGTTTAAATCCAGAATAACTTCTCTGAGGGTGATGGAATCTCCCTGGATTTGAACCAGTGTAAGTGTGAGCTGACTTTGGCTCCAACTTTGTGTTGATTTCATAGCTGATGAAAAACTCTTGTCTTTTTTCATATTTTGTTTCCTGTCACAAATAAATAAAAGTGAGATGGAAGAAGAAGATGACACTATCCACATGGGAAATGCCATCATGACCTTTTACGCTGCTTTGATTGACCTCTTAGGACGCTGTGCCCCTGAAATGCATGTAAGTTTTTTGTCTCTGCAAGTACTGCTATTTTCTTACTGATAGTCTGGTGTTTTAGTTCATTGGCCTTTTCACTGCAATACATGTTATCCCTTAGTATTGAAACAATGTTATGCCAGTATAATATTTAAATGTGCAGATGTGATTTAAATAAACTGTATGTGGGATCATTTTGATATTAGTTAAAACCAATGTCCAGTTGCCAGTTTCTTAAGGATTTCCATGTAACCTGTGCAGAGGCAAAATTCTGCGTTCAGAATCTGTGTGGCGACATCTGAGCTCCAGTAATTTGCCCTTATTACATGTACAGAACTTCCAATGGGTGTACCAGTATGTATGGGCTTGCAGGGAAAGCAGAGAATCATCAGTCAAGATATACCACATGGCTCTAAGATCACCATTTTGCCTGAATACATGAGAAGGTTTAGTCAAAGAAAAATGTTGGAGAACCCCTGAATCTTCCCTGTTTTGTCCCTCACTGAAACCTATTGTGCATTTCCGCAGTCGCTAATAGGAACAAAGCAAAATGTCAGGTTGCCTCCTTTCCTACGATGAGACTGAAAATATCCCATAGAGTTGCCTGAAGCTTCAAAGAGATACTCTTGAACTAAGTTCTCCCATGTGGTAGTGAGACTATCCAGACCAAACTGCCCTCTTTTTTCACAGCTGTAAACTATTTCTTGAACAACAAGCAGTATTTTTTACTCTCATTACATACACTTGAACTCACATCACTCACATATACAAGAAAGTAAAAATGATGTTGCCATCCATTAAAACATGAACGATCAATTCCACTTCCAAAGATAGACAGTGGTATTCCACCATGATCTTTGTACTGTATTAGCATCACCTAGGGATACTAGTCAATGATCAGGGGCCTTTGTGCTAGGAGCTATACAGATATATGATAAACAGACAGACCTTACCCCAGAGAGTTTACAGTCTAGACCCCAGTCCTGCAAAGGCTTATGCATATGCTCAACATGTCAGTGGTCTCGCCAAATTTATAAGGGCTACTCCCATACTTAAATATGTATGTAATTTTTTTCATTACTGGGGCCTGGGTTATGACTAAATGCAACAAGTGGATGAGGCAAACTAACAAGTGGGAGTGGGAAGTATGAGTTAGGAACCACTTGTGCTCATTGAAGTTCAAATTATGGCCTCATTTCTCTAAATAAATAGTGATGACTGCAACATGTCTATAACATCTGTTATCAATAAAAATCTCTTTGTAAACTACTTAGAGATGTATCCTAATATAAAGTGTGATCAAGTAGATTACAAGAGCCAAGACAGACAGTGCTTGTCATACACTCTCACAGCCAAGGAGGCATGATGGATGCATGTAACTCACTGATAAATGCATGTCCTGTCCCCGTTGGTGCCCAATCCACAGAGGATATGAGTCTGTTAGAACCTAAGGTAGAGTGCCTTAGTCCTTTCACTTTTGTGACAGCTGGGTCTTTCACAGGTTCCCCCAAATGTCAGGTTTATACAGGGTTAGGCATCCTCAAAAACTGGAAGTATCTATATTATAAGTTCTCTGTATGTGTTTTTGTGTTGTTTTATTTGAAGAATAAATATTATTTTGACTAAAAAAGGAGTACTTGTGGCACCTTAGAGACTAACAAATTTATTTGAGCATAAGCTTTCGTGAGATACAGCTCACTTCATCGGATGACGTGAGCTGTAGCTCACAAAAGCTTATGCTCAAATAAATTTGTTAGTCTCTAAGGTGCCACAAATACTCCTTTTCTTTTTGCGGATACAGACTAACACGGCTGCTACTCTGAAACCTGTCATTATTTTGACTACTTTTCATAAACCCCTGGTCACCCTGAAAGAGCCGTAAGCTAACTAAGACAGTGAACCTGCTGATGATAGAATAGCTGAACTCATCAGCATTTCATGGATTTTCTTTCACCAAGCCTACTACACGTTGACACCCTGTCCTGTTCCCCAGGGGTCTCAGCATTTCACCCTGAAAATGTGGTCATTCTACATTAATAATAAAACCTTTATAGCTCTAAGTCCCACAAATTTGCATCTGGGTCAAAACAAATTAAATATATATTGTGTGAAATATGTATATTTTATTATCATTTGGCTCAGCACTCATTCTTGTAAATGTGTACTTCTGAAGGTTTCTACAGTATGCAGGCAAATATAGTTACAGGGAAAAAATGTTAATTTTTTGTTACTCTTTCATTAGCTAATCCATGCTGGCAAAGGGGAAGCCATTAGGATCAGGTCAATTCTGCGGTCTTTGATTCCCCTGGAAGATTTGGTGGGTGTAATTAGCATTCCTTTCCACATGCCAACAATAGCTAAAGGTAAGATGATTGCAGTGCATTTCTTTCTCCCGTGCCAACTCATTATTTTGAATTTTGCTATTAATATATGAATATTTATATCCATATTTCCCACACTGGGGAATTTAATTATTCATGATGTGAACTAGAAAAGTCATACCACTTTCTTTGATTTTCTAGATAGTGATTCTATGTCCATTTTTAAATCAGTGGCAAAACCTCCACTGATTTCAGTGGGATCATCATTGGGTCTAGAATGGCCATCAGCTCTCCTAATAATGGTAGACAAAGCAGAAATTTTTAAAGGTGCATAGGAGGGAAAGTAGAGAAGGCTAATTACTGGGAATAGAACAAGATAAGTTTCATGAAGGATCACCTTCTAAATGCCCTCTGTCTTAAGGAACTAGTTTAATGTATCTTCAAGGTTCCCAGTGCAATTTATTCAGCAAGCAAAATTAACTGGCTTCTTGTGTCTTAACACTTAAGACAAGTTCCATTGTTCATATCTGGCTTTTATAAAAAAGTCTGAATTTTTTTATTTAAACCGTTCCATTTAATATACCATGAACATTATTTATTGTTTTCATTCTTGGCAAAAAACCCACAACATTTCTGTATTTTCAGAATATATTGACATTCAGAGAATGGAACAAGCCCCTCACTTTTTACTATAGAGCCCTACTTTTATCACAGTGCCACAACATTACCATTTCTGAATCTATAATAGCACTGGGAGCACCTTCTCTCCTGAAGTATGTACACTGGGCACAAGTATCACAAGGCTGTTCATGCTCCTCCATGTTAGTGTTGCTGGAGGGGAAGGATGACAGTACTGCTGTGATGCTGACACCAGAAACTGGAGCTTGACCCCCACTTTAGCACATACTATTTACTTTTAGCACATTCTGTTTGCTTTTTAAGGAATTTCTTTTTGGTTTAAGCCTTTAAGATGCCGTTGTTTTTTGGTAGGTTTCAGATAGAGTTTTTTCTTTTTTTCTGGAAAATACTAATAAATAGATATGAAGAACCCCTTAAGACTTTTTTTAAAATAATCCCACTGTGATGGAGTGTGCTGCCCCTTTAAAGGAGAAGCTAGAGCATAGGGCCCTGACAGCCTGGGGTGTAATCAAGAAGGAAGGTGCGGCTGCATTAAACAGCATTCAGCAGAAACTCAGCCCAGGAGGGTGGGGGGACAAGGATCCCTGCAGGTTGAGTGGGTGGTGGTTTCTCTGACAGACTAACCACACTAAAGTCAGATTTTGTTTTGTCAACTTCAACATTTGGGAGTTCTGAACTAGGGTGCTGAGGTGAGAACCTTACAAATCGTTTATTGTGATGGCTCCTGTCCAGAAAGTTTGTTAGAAGAGATATGCTATTTTGTTATTGTGTGTTGGATTGTCCTTGCCCTGGGCTGTTGAAGTGAATTTATTGCTGTCCCAATCAGGGGAAATTAAGGTGTGGCACATCGGCAGCTCCACAATGGGAACATAGGAACAATCCATGCCTTTATATCTGCAAATATATTTTCTCTATTTTTCTAAAAAAAATTTTTAAAAAATCCAACTCACCGTCTCTTTTCCTGAGAGACTGGTAATCTAACCCCTAGTTCTGGCACCCCAATCTTGTTGTTTGTTCTTTATCTCCAGCAGAACTAACTTATAGTATGCCTACACTGGAGCTGGAAGGTAAGTTAAAATTCTAACATACCCACATTAGCTCTGATTGAGGTACCACACTAAAAATAGAAGTGTAGCCACAGAGGTGGGAGGGACTAGCTGCCCCGAGTATGTACTCAAATCAGATTGTACTTGAGGCGACTAGTCCCTCCCATGACTCATGTACAGTGGCTACACTTCTATTTTTAGTGTGCCAGCTTGATCTGAGCTAGTGCCAGTATATCTCCTCAAACTGGAATTTACACCTTCCAGCTCTAGTTTAGATGTACACTGTGATCCTGACCCTGCTATGAACTCCTCATGGGCATAGCCTGCACCCACATATGGGCCCAACATAGAATCATAGAAGATTAGGGTTGGAAGAGACCTCAGGAGGTCATCTAGTCCAACCCCCTGCTCAAAGCAAGACCAACCCCAACTAAATCATCCCAGCCAGGGCTTTGTCAAGCCAGGCCTTAAAAACCTCTAAGGATGGAGATTTCACCACCTTCCTAGGTAACCCATTCAGTACTTCACCACCCTCCTAGTGAAAAAGTGTTTCCTAATATCCAACCTAGACCTCCCCCACTGCAACATTGTTCCTTATTCTGTCATCTGTCACAACTGAGAACAGCTGAGCTCCATCCTCTTTGGAACCCCCCCTTCAGGTAATTGAAGGCTGCTATCAAATCCCCCCTCACTCTTCTCTTCTTCAGACCAATTTCCTCAGCCTCTCCTCATAAGTCATGTGCTCCAGCCTCGTAATCATTTTTGTTGCCCTCTGCTGGACTATCGCCAATCTGTCCACATCCTATCTGTGGTGGGGGGACAAAAACTGGAACCAATACTCCAGATGCAGCCTCACCAGTGCCAAATAGAGGGGAATAATCACTTCCCTTGATCTGCAGGCAATGCTCCTACTAATGCAGCCCAATATGCTGTTAGCCTTCTGGCAACAAGGGCACACCATTGATTCCTATCTGCTTCTCGTCCACTGTAATCCCCAGGTCCTTTTGTGCAGAACTGCCACTTAGCCAGTCAGTCCTCAGCCTGTAGCAATGCATGGGATTCTTCTATCCTAAGTGCAGGACTCTGCACTTGTCCTTGTTGAACCTCATCAGATTTCTTTTGGCCCAACCCTCCAATTTGTCTAGGTCACTCTGGACCCTATCCCTACCTTCCAGTGTATCTAGCTCTCCCCCCAGCTTGGTGTCATCCACGAACTTGCAGAGAGTGAAATCCATCCCATCATCCAGATCATTAATGAAGATGTTGAACAAAACCGGCCCCAAGATCACTACCTCTTGAGCCCGACGATCTAGCCAGCTTTCTATCCACCTTATAGTCCATTCATCTAACCCATACTTCTTTAACTTGCTGGCAAGAATACTGTGGGAGACAGTATCAAAAGCTTTGTTAAAGTCAAGATATATCACATCCGTTGCTTTCCCCATATCCACGGAGTCAGTTATCCCATCACAGAAGGCAATCTGGTAGGTCAGGCATGACTTGCCCTTGGTGACTCCATGTTGACTGTTCCTGATCACCTTCCTCTCCTCCAAGTGCTTCAAAATGGATTCCTTGAGGACTTGCTCCATGACTTTTCCAGGGACTGCAGTGAGGGTGATTGGTCTATAGTTCCCCGGATTCTCCTTCTTCCCTTTTTTAAAGATGGGCACTATATTTGCCTTTTTCCAGTTGTCCAGGACCTCCCCTGATTGCCACGAGTTTTCAAAGATAATAGCCGATGGCTCTGCAATCACATCAGCCAACTCCCTCAGCACCCTCGGATGCATTAGATCCAGCCCCATAGACTTGTACATGTCCAGCTTTACTAAATGGTCCTTAACCTGTTCTTTCACCAGTGAGGGCTGCTCACCTCCTCCCCATACTGTGCTGCTCAGTGCAGCAGTCTGGGAGCTGACCTTGTCTGTGAAGACCATGGCAAAATAAAAGCTTAGAGTATTTCAGTTTTTTCCACATCATCTGTCACTAGGTTGCCTCCCCCATTCAGCAAAAGTCCCACACTTTACCTGACCACCACCTTGTTGCTAACATACCTGTTGAAACCCTTCTTGGTACCCATCATCACATCCTTGTTAGCTGCAACTCCAATTGTGCGTTGGTCTTCCTGATTACACCCCTGCATGCTCAACCAATATTTTTGTACTCCTCCCTAGTCATCTGCTCAAGTTTTCACTTCTTGTAAGCTTCCTTTTTGTGTTTAAGCTCACCGAAGATTTCTCTGTGAAGCCAAGCTGGTCGCCTGCCATATTTCCTATTCTTTCTGCACATTGGAATGGTTTGTTCCTGCACCCTCAATAAGGCTTCTTTAAAATACAGCCAGCTCTCCTGACTCCTTTCCCCTTCATATTAGCCTCCCAGGGGATCCTGCCCATCAGTTCCCTGAGGGAGTCAAAGCCTGCTTGTCTGAAATCCAGAGTCCATATTCTGCTGCTCTCCTTTCTTCCTTTTGTCAGGATCCTGAACTCAACCATCTCATGGTCACTGCTGCACAGGTAGCCACACAATTCTACTTCCCCTACCAGTTCTTCCCTGTTTGTAAGCAGCAGGTCAAGAGGAGCATGGCCCCTAATTGTTTCCTCCAGCACTCTCCAAAAATGTATTGTTCTCCCAGCAGATATCAGGTTGATTGAAGTCCCCCATGAGAACCAGGGCCTGTTATCTGGAAACTGCTGTTAGTTGTCTGAAGAAAGCCTCATCTACCTCATCCTCCTGGTCTGGTTGTCTATAGCAGATGCCCACCACAACATCACCCTTGTTTCTCTCGCCTCTAAAGTTAACCCAAAGGCTCTCAAGAGGCTTTTCTCCAGTTTCATACTTGAGCTCTGAGCAATCATACTGCTCTCTTACATACAATCCACCTTTTCTCCACGGCCTGTCCTTCCTGAACAGTTTATACCCATTCAGCGCTCCAGTCATGTGAGTTACTCCACCAAGTCTCTGTTGTTCCAGTCACACCAGAGACCCAATAAATTCAATGAGACTCCGTAGGGCTACATAGGGCTCATGGCAGGAGCAGGGTCAGCCCCATGTTGCTGGCATTTAGTAGAATTATCACTGCATTTGCAGGCATGGATGCAGCTTGGTTCAGTGCAGCACAAGAATATCCTGATTCTAATACAGTGTTACAAACACAGCAATGCTAATTTACCTTACAAATAAGAACATATTATAGACAGAAGTTATAACTAAACAGCACTCTATAAAATACAGGAATAAAAAGGATTATTTGGAAAGAAAATATCAAAAGGATTAGCATTTCTGTTATGTTTTCAAACATAACGATACAGATCCTTTACTACCAGCATCTTGACTGTGTCATCAAAGGATAGTTTTCATGTATACACTTCCTAAAGCTCAAAAAATAGCTCTGAGTTTCCATCACCTTTTAAGATCTTCTAGTAAATGGTCCTTTTTGAGATTTTTTTCTTGTAATCTCTTGTTCTCATTCCTTTTGTTAATGAACCTGCCTTTCAGGTATTCTCACCATTGCTGCATTCCAGGGATATACAAGTCAGAATCATTTTGCCGCTCACTTTTTCATTGGACCTTTTTAGTGAACACTATATATTACAGGATATTTTTCTTATGCTACATAAGAGAGTCAGGTAGTGTGACTGCTTTGACACCCAGAGTATGAATGAGACCACATATTTATAGTATAGGGTTTACCTGGATTTAGGTTGCCTTACGCATTTTATTCAGTCATGCTATGAACTGGTTGCCTTTGTGTAACATAAACATGTGGAAAATGTTCAGATATTAACAGATACTCAATACCCTTGCCTATGCAGAATGATCCTTTTTATTGAAGCCTTATTGCTTCCTTTTAGATGGTACTGTGGTGGAACCTGACATGTCAGCGGGGTTTTGCCCAGATCACAAGGCAGCCATGGTTTTGTTCCTTGACAGAGTCTATGGAATTGAGGACCAGGATTTCCTTCTACGGCTCCTTGAAGTTGGCTTTCTGCCAGATCTCCGTGCTGCTGCTTCGTTAGACACGGTAAAGATTTAAATTCTTTGATTTGTCAGTTCCCTCAGCTTGTCAAGCACTTCACAAAATGACATTCTTCTCTTTCAAGGTGGCCTCTGTCCATTCCCACTTGCTAGATGCACCCCATAGTTCTGCTGACCTTTGGGAACATTTTAAAAAGCAGCAAAGATGCATATTCTCCAGAAATTATGCTTGTTTTATAGAGCCTTCACACCTCAAGCCCAGGGCCCCAGCCCGCAGAGGCCCAGTGTCTTTCCCAGCAAAGAAACTTTCAGAGCCTGAGTCCTGGATCTAAAATCAGATCAGGTGCCTGTGGGTATAACTAAGGGCCTCTTCCTAGGGAACAGCGGTAAAGGATTTCTTTTCCAAAATTCTGTGATCTGGGTCTACCTCTTATCTCTCAAACTCTCTTGACCTTGTCCTATTTCTGCCTTGGAATCATCTGTCTCCTATTTTCAGACGTCTGTCCCTTGTAATTTTTCCTATATGACCAGAAGGAAAAAAGGGAGTCTGAGGGCTGAGATTTGGGCTTCAAGATTCCAGATGGAAGGTGGCAAAAAAGTCTGAAGAGAAGTGGGCATTACTACCAGTGGCACAGAATTTTTGCCCTTTTCTGAAGGATAAGGAATAAAATCCATATTATTCTTGGCTGTGTTGGTTCTGCAACGCTAAAAGGGAAAATATTTGTCATTAATCAGTAAGTTATAACTCTACATCCGAAGCAGATACTTTGAACGAGAAGGTACTATATGTCAGTAGTCTATTTCAGGAACTATTTAAACTTGTTTTTAAACAGATCATCATTCTATAATTACAGAAAACAGATCATATACAATTGTGCTGGCAACAGGAAGAGCGCACCCTAGAGCAGAAGTATCAGAAACATAGTTCACTGGATGTATATTTGATATGATCAGATTTTGTAGAGTTTAAGTTTTTATTAAAAAAAAAGTTTCTAGTCCTCAGAGTAATGGGAAAAGAACATGCAAACGTGAATGAAGTATAAACAAGTGCATTTTTGTGAAGAAACAAGGCAAGCTGCTTTTGACTTAAATGCCAGGCAAGTCAGTATTGGATGGTTTAGAACTGTAGGGCCCAGGTTTATTATGAACACCAAGAACATCAATTGCAAGAAGTGAAGCTGTCCAGGAATTTTGACTTCATAGGATGCTTGAGTTTTGCAGAAGGAATCAAGGCAATCGGAAAATGCATAACCTCAACTTTGATTGTTCAATGCCTCAATTGCCTTTATTTTCCAGAAGGTTCCAAAGCTCAACGTTGCCAGAGATGTGAATACCCAGAGGTGATACTTTAAACACACTGCCTTGTGTGTGTAAAAGAGAGAGAGAATGTACTTGAAACAAAGCCTTCTACTGTACTCAATATGTGGTGTATTCAAAATCTAAAGATGCATCTGAATTTTGTAAGCAGCACCAGTCTTTCTAATGGCTGATCCAAAACCCCTTGTGAAATGGTTCATGGACTTTAGACAGTTCAAAATAATTTCTGCAGCTTGAGCCCACCTATGTATATAATGTCTGTGTATCTATGTATCATACAGTTTATAAGTAGAATAATCATTAACATTTTGTAGATCCCCATTTTTTGCCATCTCTCTATAGCATGTTTTTTTCAGGGGAAAAAATAGTATATATAATTGAATTTTTTTAAATATTTTTTTTTCATCTGGAAAAATCTCTACATATCAAATGACATGTTTGGAAAGTAACAAGTGACTGAATATAGGAGGTTAGAAAGGAGTGTGCATGCTGTAGGATGTATATTGTCTGTCTCTCCGTGTACTAAGTCTCATTGCTTATCCAAATTTCACCTCCTTCTTTGACATTTTCCACAAAATAATTATAGGATATTAGAAAAAATAGTGTGTAATTGTATCATACATGGCATGTAGGGAGGAGAGTTTTCTCTTTGTGCCTTTGAAAATTAATTCCTTTTATATCTACTATATAAGGAAAAGCTGCAAAATGTAGTTATTTTCCTTTGTAACAATATTTATCAAAAAAGTCTTAACAAGTTTGGGTTTAATTTGTTTCGTAGGCTGCTCTGAGTGCTACAGACATGGCCTTGGCTCTGAATCGATACCTTTGTACTGCAGTCTTGCCTTTGTTGACCAGATGTGCTCCTCTTTTTGCTGGCACAGAGCACCATGCCTCCCTCATAGATTCCTTATTACATACTGTGTACAGACTCTCCAAGGGCTGCTCTCTTACCAAAGCTCAGCGGGATTCCATTGAAGAATGTTTACTCTCTATTTGTGGGTAAGCGAATATTCCAGACTCCATAGAAAGATGAGTTGCTATACTGAGATGTGATATATACGAGAGCATGAAGGCAGATTAGCTAACTACATATCATCTTTTATCAGTAGCATGGTTATGGATTTTATTGAATACACTGTCTCTCTTCAGATACTGTATTTTTCCATTTTGCTGGAGTCTGGGAAAGATGTATTAAATAAATATATACTTGACTATATTCATGTTGCACAGTTGATAATTACATGTAGATGTTCAGTTATTGTTCTATTAACAGATTCTTCTTAATTAACCTCAGTAAGCAACCAAGAGAATGCACTGCATTGGGGACAAAAGTCTATATAAATAGGGAATTATGAACATAATAGAGTATTATTTTAAAAGCATTTTTAACATTGCAAACTGATAGTACCGGTGGTGATTTATTATAGAAGGTTATGTTGCTTGCTGAAGCTATTCAGTTATCAGTTATATTTTAAATCCTAGCTGATCTTTAATTACATAGTAGTTCATGATCAGCACACTCTTCAACCTATCAGTTGTATTAGTGTCACCCTCTTTCCATCTTGGAATGTTTGCCTATGTTCTCCCTTCTCAAGTCTAGTAGCCCAAGTGCAAAATTTTCAAAAGTGCCCAGGTCTCATTTTCAAAATGTGCAAGCATTCTGGAACCTAAGTCCCACTGAAAGAAGTTCAGGGCAAATAAAAGCAGTATACTGAATTCTCTATGCCATATATTATAGAATCATAGAAATATAGGGTTGGAAGGGACCATGAGAGATCATCTAGTCCATCCCCTTGTGCTCAGGTGGGACCAATTTTACCTAGACAATCCCTGACAGATGTTTGTCTGATCTGTTTTTAAAAACCTTCAGTGACGGGGATTCCACAACACTCCTTGGTAATCTATTCTGGTACTTAACTAACCTTATAGTTGGAAAGATTTTTCTAATATGTAACCTAAATCTCTCTTGATGCATATAAATCCAATTACAACTTATCCTATTGTCTAATAGCCCTTAACATATTTGAGGGTCTAATAGCCCTTAACATATTTGACGGTCGCCCGTCAGTTGTCTTTTTCTCAAGACTAAACATGCTCGTTTTTTTTAACTTTTTCTCAATGGTCATTTTTCCTAAACCTTAGTTCAATGTAGTTAATAAAAATATTTTAATCTTGATAATGTCGATATCATATATGTTCATGGTTTTCTGTTATTGAGAGACTTTTTATATGTATATTCTCTGCCTATTATGGAGTGGCATATAGATCAATCCCTGTTGTTTGTTCTCTTTCCAGCTGATGCCCAGTACTCTTTGGGCCCTACTATAATACATCCACAGTGTCAAAACTTAGTTTATATGGCTTCTTCAATGCAAGAATATTGACAAAAGATTATTCTTATGTGCTTTTTTTATGTGTTACAGCATGCATGGTGATAATCAAATATAATATCAGAATATTACATTTTCTGGTTTGCGCCTGTCCTTCTCTTCTCTATTTTAGAGCTTGTGTTTTCACAATTTTTTTATATGGTTCACACTGGAAATAGCATATTCTGGAAGTTTTGTTTAATATGCATCTGTTATTGTTTGCTCTTCATTTCCTTCCCACACATTTTTAAACTGCTGTGTCACTAATAAAATTACATCACTTTATGGATTTGGGAATATCTGAAGGAGTAGGACAATTGGCACAGATCCTTGGAGTGTGTGGTTACTTTAATGGGTTGTCTATTTATTGCATAAAAGCTACTTGTATGCTCTGTTGAAACTGTCTGTCTACCTGCAGCCAATTGAGGCCTTCCATGATGCAACACTTGCTGAGGAGATTAGTGTTTGATGTTCCTCTATTAAATGAGCAAACAAAGATGCCTCTGAAGGTATGTGTGGTTTACCGTAAAGGTATATTTTAATCTTCTTCTATACAATGTACTATTTCTTGTATGTTACCTTGCCTCCTGTAGAGGAGACAATAGCATGTTATCACTCTAGCAGGAAGTAAGGGGAAAAAGTATTCTTTGTGACAGCCTCTAATGCTCACTTCTGATCAGTCCATACGGAAGCATAAAGTTCATGCCTCATCTCTGTCACCCCTTCCAATTCTGTCCTTTCTTCAAGCCAATGTGTCAAGGTTCCTTCCCCACTCTGAACGCTAGGGTACAGATGTGAGGACCCGCATGAAAGACCTCTTAAGCTTATTCTTACCAGCTTAGGTTAAAAACTTCCCCAAAGTACAAACTTTGCCTTGTCCTTGAATAGTATGCTGCCACCACCAAACCTTAAACAAAGAACAAGGAAAGAGCCCACTTGGAGACATCTTCCCCCAAAATATTCCCCCCCCCCAAGTCCTACACCCCCTTTCCTGGGGAAGGCTTGATAATAATCCTCACCCAATTGGTACAGGTGAACACAGACCCAAACCCTTGGATTTTAAGAACAATGAAAAATCAATAAGGTTCTTAAAAGAAGAATTTTAATTAAAGAAAATGTAAAAGAATCACCTCTGTAAAATCAGGAAGTTAAATACGTTACAGGGTAATCAGATTCAAAACATAGAGAATCCCTCTAGGCAAAACCTTAAGTTACAAAAAGACACAAAAACAGGAATGTACATTCCCTCCAGCACAGCTTATTTTACAAGCTATTAAACAAAAGAAAATCTAACACATTTTTGAGCTAGATTACTTACTAACTTTATAGGAGTTGTAAGGCTGCATTCCTGGTCTGTTTCCGGCAAAAACATCACACAGACGGACCAAACCCTTTGTTCCCCCCGCTCCAGATTTGAAAGTATCTTGACCCCTCATTGACCATTTTGGGTCAGGTGCCAGCGGGGTTACCTTAGCTTCTTAACCCTTTACAGGTGAAAGGATTTTGTCTCTGTCCAGGAGGGATTTTATAGCACTGTATACAGAAAGGTGGTTACCCTTCCCTTTATATTTATGACACCTTGTAAAAAAGAAACAAGATGGAGAGAGGGTAAGAGAGAGATGATTCCAAGGCATAAATAGAGCAAAGGTCATATAAATTTCTGGGTGTCTCCCCAGGATCTCCAGCTTGGGTTCTTGTGTTAGTCTCTCTCCTACCAGAAAACTGATTCATTTTCTCTGTATGCAGTATTGTAGCTGTGTTGGTCCAAGGATATTACCTTGACGAAGCTGGGTGAGGTAATATCTTTTATTGAACCAACTTCAGTTGGCGATAGAGACTAGCTTTTGAACTTACACAGAGCTCTTCTTCAGGTCTGGGAAAGGAACTCAGAGTGTCACCACTAAATACAAGATTGAGCTGATAGTTTACCATAAGTAGCTAGTACATATTCTAAGGGGGACCATTCAAGGTGAAGTGGACTGTTAACACTCCTATCGTCATAGGACAAAAAGGGAGGTTAGTGGGTTATAGAATTTTGTAATAAGCCATAAATCCAGTGTCTTGTTCAAGACCATGAATTTTAGTGTCTAGCAAAGTTATAAATTTTAAGCTCCTGGGCTCATTTTCTGGAAGTGTTGTGCAGGTTTCCTTTGAGGATGAGGTCTGATAGTGGGCTACTCTGGGATGTCTGAGGAATCCAGATCTTTTTCCTACCATTCAGGTTGTCTTCAGGCTCCAAAGGTTTTATCGTCTCCTGTTGATACTGGTTGCGGCTTTGTTCCATGAAGGCATACACTTATATCCTTACTTAGACAAGATCCCCAACACAGAGTCCTCAGAGTAAAGCCTTAGTGTGCCAAGTGCTGAATCATTCACCACCGTATATCCTACTGCTTTCTAGTGAACCATGAAAAATCACTTCTGATGATTTCCCAGCACAGCTTTCGGCAAGGCATTTCGGCTATTCTCCTTTTATTTTGCCTTTTCTCCATCCTTTTATAAGAAGAAGGTCATGCTTAATTTCATCTGTCACCTCTCTTGGGTAGAGACTTGTGCCTCTCTCCCTCCTGACTGGGGGTTTTCCAGGCTACAGAGTTTCTTGCTTGCACTGTGGTGTCTTCAGCTAGCCAGACTGCATGGAAGGCCAGTGTCTGCATTTTGCTTTCTCTCCGGAGGTTATGAACAATGTGATTGCCCTCAGTTACAAGGAACCACACAGCTTATTATAAGCAAGCAGGTTTATTCTTAAGGTGAAAGCATTACAGAGAAAAAGTTTTAAAAACAATATAAAAACCTACATGAATTCTAAAAGCTTACCAGAGATCACCCCAGCTCCCAACTTGGGCTCTGGTAGCTGTCGGTCCTTCAAAACCCATAGCTGGATTGTCCCAGTGGTTACAAGATCATGACTGTCTCAGAACCTGCACATGGGTTGGGCAGAGCAGCCATTTCTTTTTAAAGCTCAGGTCTTTGATCTTGGTCTTCAGTAACAGATCAGCAGCACACAGGGCATAGCCCCAAAAGACTGGGTTTTTGCATAACTGGAGTTGAGGGATTTGAATTCACCTCCATCTAGATATTCCCCAGGAAAACCACTTAACACTTTTTGTTCCAAAAAGTCCATTCTTGTCTGGCACATCGTTTAATGTGGTCCTATGAACCCCCAGTTCTCACATCTGTCACATCTCCCTCCTCAAGAGGTTACATACAGTCTCACCCCACAATACCACTATGTCATTCATTTAATACAATGGACGCTAAAGGTACTTAAACTTAATTCAATAAGGATATGGCAGGAAATTGTCAGATCTGTCACAGCTATGATTCAACAGGTGTGATGAAGATTTAGATGATTCCCATTACATATCTTGATCTTTGTTTAGTTCTGAAAATACTTGGGTTCTCTTTTTAAATCCATGGGAGCAGTAATGTGGACTTCAAATATATAATTACATTTTTGATTGTGGTCAAAATCCTCCCTCCCTCCATTCTCTGCAGGATTTTCTGAAGATTTTAGGGAGTTATAACTTTGAATTTAGTATTATAAGGTACTATGAACATTTTCAGTTTTGTGTCTCGTGATTTGTTCTGACTTATGAGAAGATGAAGGTCCGTTGCCTTGTATACTGGCTGTAATTCAGAATATTTTGTTTGTTTACTTGAGTCATCTATCTATGTAACTTTTTTTCTCTCTGCAGGATTGTTGAAATAGATGAACAAAAAAATCTAGCTTAATATTTTTTTCTTTTATTCCCTGGAACTCTCCTGTAAAGAGATAACGATATATCTGTTGTTTAACTTCCATGCCAACAACTGTTCTTTAGATATTCTAAAGAGTCCTCCACTTTAGTGACAATACATCATATTAGGGGCTTATTCCTTCACCTGCTTACTTCCCTGGTCCTTCTTGCATGAACAGAGAGCAACAATACCCGGAATCCAAAGGTGCAAACAATTCGATATTTATTAGAGTGAACTTCCAGCAAGCATGATTCCAGATTCCTTCCTTAGTGTCCCCCTTCCCAGCTCTGACACCACAGAGCCTTACCTGTGTCCCTGTTCCAATGTCCCCCCCTTAGCAAAACATGATTCCAATTTTCCCACTCCCATTCCCTGTTCCCATTCCCCCCCCCCCTTTACTTCCTGATTGACTACAGACTATATAGTAAAACTTGAGTTCTGCTTAGCTATACCATAACCAATCATTTTCCTGAAATTTAACTAACCAATCCTAACATATTGTAACATGATTATTTAACCAATTATATCCCACCACCTTAATTAGTTTTCACCCAGCAAAATTAATTATACAGCAGACAGAAACAATCACAGAACCAGACAGAGATTATACAAACAATAGGGAAAGGGGGCCTACAATGATAGAACAACACAGAAATGAGGATTTCACATCCCAGCTATTGATAAGTGAGTTCTTGCCAGACAGGATGCTATCAAACTAAATTTCCTTTTACATTTTCTAGGCACGTCCCTTTCTCTGGAGGCGATAAGCATTATCAGGACAGGGTTGTATTCCTAACAGCCCAATAGCATCTTATTTCAATGTGACTAGTTTGGAATGTGAGGCTGTGACCATTCGCTTCCCAGCTTATGGCTGCCTCTGCTGCTTAGCCAAAGATCTTAGCCTAAGAACAGGGCCTCAGACTGTCACAGTAAGAGAAGGCCCTTACCCTTGCAGACTGATTTTGATTCTTTCTTTTATACCTCTATAATTCGCTAAGTGATAAGAATACACCTAAATACTTAGAGTATAGGCCTTTACAGACAGACCTGAATATCTATATCCTAACACATCATGAGTGACGTTATTTTGAAACTATAATAATGTCAAGATTCCAGCCCAGTAGACTAAAATAGAATGAAAATAGGGACCAAGAGCTTTCCAAAAGGTGTATTCCATACACAATGGAATCATGCTTTTATAATGCCACTTCTCTTTCTGGTAATTTTTAAAAAATATGCAGTCCCCTGATGCTTTGTTGTTGCTCTTAAGAGTCTGACTCAGCAAATGTCTTTTGACTTTTGACTTTTGCAGTGCTGACAAAAATTTTACTTTATTGCTGCTGGCCTCCTGGTGAAAGCAATTTCAAAATATCAAGAATTCAGTTTTGTTGCCTTTCACAAAAGTTTCGTAGAGCATACATTCTCAGCCTGGGGCTTATGATCCTCAGGGTGGGGCAAACAGGTCCAAGGGACTCTGACCACCCTTCCTTTCATTTATAGGGAGATGGGAAGGGGAGTCCTGAAACTCTTTGCTGGTGTAAGATAGGGTCATGGTATTGAGAAGGTTAAGAACTTCTGTCATAGAACAATGCTATCAGTATGCCTTCAGGATGATAAATGGTATGCTGCTCTCAACATAAATAACTTCTTTAGATTTAAGACTGCCCCAAGATTTCTGAGAAAAAAATATTGTATAGAAAGTAAATTATGTGCAGAAATAAAATAATCTCCAGAAGTCTGTTTTCAACTTTTACAATCAATGTTAAAGTTAAAAGCAAAAATTGTCATGTTTCAAGGAGTTTATTTCTCTGAGCGCCTTTAATTTTCAGTTTTTAAGTGAATCATGAAGGATTAAAATTATTTATCCTTTTAATAGCATCTTTCATCTAAATTCTCAAAGCACTTCATCTCAATTAAGTTTAAGAATGCACCTTTGAGATACAAGAGGTGTAAGTATTATTTATACCTGTTTCACAGATGGGTAAACTCAGTGCCTCAGAGGTGAACAGATTGAACAAAGGTCACAAAATGCTCACCGTTCCTCAGCCTCAGAGGTGGGAAGGCTTTGCCTGGACGAGCAGGGAGGAAAATATATCCCTTGGCCCCTTTAAAGATTTCCCCCTTGTTTCTTCCCCTCCTCATGGGAACCCAGTCTCTTTGTGGATTTGAGGACGGGAAGAGGGGGACTTTCTGGGTCAGAAGGAGGCAACATAAACTTATTAGCCCCTGTGCACCCAAGGGAGAGCTTATAAACCCTTCCCCCTGTCCAGGGCATCATTCTGTGCCCATTTCTGCCAGTTGGAATTAGAGGAGGACCAGGTTTTTGGGCCTTGCTGTGAACATCATACTAGATGTATTTTGGGGGGTTGGGATGGAATTTCTCCCTTAGTGCCAAATTGGTGTGGGCAATGTAGGGTTTTTTCAGTTTCCTCTCAGCAGGCGAGGGACCTGGTGGAAAGAGGTTAGTTTTTTAAATTCATTTTGTCACAATTTTGCTGGTGTCCAGTGCAAATGTTTGTTCACTAGGCAGTCTGGTTCCTTGAAAAATTAGAATTTGAAGCAGATTAGGAGAAGGCAGCTCCTAAAGAAGGTGGAGAATGGGGATGGTACTCCTAATGTCCGGTACACTAAGGAGACAACCCCTTCTTCCCTATCCACTTATCCTTCATACAAGGGGATGCTGGAACCAGGCAGAAGAGAGGGGTGGGGGGTTGACAGAAGCCTTCTACCAAATTGTACAGATTACAGAAGGAAGGATGAGCTGCACTGGATGAGTTATTGCTGGATAGTTCCAAGACATATTGCTTAATAATTTTGCTGCCTAGTTAAATCACATTCCTGATGTCTTGTCTTGTCTTGTCTTCCTGCAGCAGTCATTGGTAGAGTCCAGAATAAAATGCAGGATGCAAACACTTTGGGTGATATCTTGGCTTTATTGAAGTCTGTTGGAACTTTGCCATTGACTTCAATAGGGTGAGGACCTCACCTTCTTTCCTATGCTTAAGCACTAGACCACACATGTTACAACAAGTGCCATCTAAGGTTAAGCCGTAACATTAATCTGAAATCTAAAAGAATTACAGAATATTAAGAATTGGAAAAGTGTAAAATGCTTAGCCACTGTTTTTAAATTGTAATTATTATTAATAATTTTCCTTATTGGATTCTAAGGCAAATAGTATATTAGAACATGAATTTCTTGAATGAATTGAGAGACTGTTCTAGTGTGTAATTATTGTGTGGATCATATAGTGTTTGAATGTAAAGATAGATAAACACAATCAATTATGTTATATATTTTGGATGCTTTCAAAATATTTGTGTTCTAGTTACTGACAAATCATTATGAAAGATGCTGGAAATATTATTGCCTGCCAAGTGGGTGGGGCAACTTTGGTGCTGCATCGGAAGAAGAACTTCATTTATCCAGAAAGTTGTTCTGGGGTATCTTTGATGCCCTGTCTCAAAAGGTAATTTTTATATAGTTCTCCATGATCACAATGTACGCTGATCATTTCTATTCAAAGTCTTTATTTCAACTGAATTAATGATATCAAAATTATGTAATTACATTATAAATTCTTCTGCATCAATTAAGAAAAATACATGCACAACAGATTATGCGGCCAACTTCAAATGTGCTAAAGCTATATGTGTTTTTAATACTATTTAATCAAATAGCTAATAATAGTGTATACTTATAAGATCCTCAAAATGCTTGTTTAACAATTTGTCAAGGAATATGCTGCTTCCATGATAAATATAATCATTTTAAAAAATAAAATGGTATCCATGCAATCCTGTATTGGTCCAATCCTGTATACCCTTACATTTTATTTGTCTTTTTGTTTATATGACTTCTTATTACTGTACAGTAAAAGAGAGCCCTTCCAACAATCTTACCTTGACAATCTTTAAAAACACACCAATACACAGACTCATCTGTTACCACAGATGAAATCAATTCATGCAGCAACAGCATTAATATAACAAATGTTAATTCATCTCTCCACCAAATCCCCACCAGAGTCCTACACCACCTCTATTCAGTCCTCCCCATCACTTATCTCATCACAGGTAAGGAGGAAAAATGGGCCTTGTAGTGTGTCCTGAAGGTTAACAACCTCTGGCTGTTATAGACTAAGAAGGGAAGCATACTTAATCCTTGCTTACACAGTAGGACCTTTTAGTTCTATGGACCCACTCACTGTAATAAGGACTACTTATATGAGTATGAGTTTGTAGGATCAGGCCCTATATTATACACTATAGTAGCACTAATGAAATGTATCTAGACGTTAAGTTTAATTTGTTATAAGTATCTATAATATCTTTTCAGGACTTGTTTCCTCCTTGGAAGAAAAACTTTTGAGTAATTTAATAAATTTAAATCATGCAAATGTTTATTACAGCTGTTTTTTCATGATCATTTAAAAATTTTAAACATGAGCTCAACTATCTTTGAAATATCATCTATACCTTTTCTGAACAAGACTTAGATCATACATTTGGACATTATATAGTGTTTTTTTCCCCTAACCTGATGAGGATTTCACCATGATGGGAAGCCATTTGGTATAGAAAATCCAGGTTCTTGGACAAGTGTTGGATATTCCTCTGCTTTACTCTGTTCTGGCACCTCGTGAGGGACCAGTCCGGCTCCCACCAAAGTGAATAATCGTTTTTCGATCGACTTCAATGAAAGCAGGATTTGGTCCTAAGTCTAGCTTCAGTATTCAGTAGTATTTCAGTGTAGTTGAGACATCAGTTTTTTTATTTTCAGAACCGAGATTCTATTTCACATTTTTTAAAAAAGTTGTTCCATTACAATTATATTTCATGTATGGCTATAATGATGAATCAATTTTAATAATAATAGAAATAATCTCCATTCACCACTGTGTCTTTTTATCCCATGTTTCTTCACAGAAGTATGAAGAGGAACTGTTCAAACTGGCTTTGCCCTGCCTGAGTGCAGTTGCAGGAGCTTTACCCCCAGACTACATGGAATCCAATTATGTCAGTATGATGGAAAAACAGGCTTCAATGGATTCAGATGGGAACTTTAACCCACAACCTGTTGATACTTCAAAGTATGAACTTTTTCTGTTGCAGCTCATTTTTACCATGAACAGTTTAAACCTGTAACGGAAATATGGTAGTAAAGAAAACACATAAGTACATGCCCATCTTGAATTACCATCCTTAAGATAGAATGGGGGGCTTGTTTGGTTGTAAAACATGAAAGACCCAAGTGGTTCACTATATATTCCTTGGGCACCTTACCACAAATGAGAAATTTTCAGCATGGCAATTAAACTACCTGAACCCATTTGTTCTCGGAAGCACCTAGTACACTTTTGGGAGTTGTAAAAGTAAATAATAATGAATAGTTAACAGGAGCCAAGTGCTAAATTCCTGTGACTGCCACTTAAATATTATTCTGCAAAATGTGGTGGTGATTGTATATTGATGGTAATGCCTTTTTATCCAGAAGTACTCCAAGCTACAGGCCACGTTCTGGCTGTTTTGCACAGGTGTGCCAAGATGGGGAGTGGGCAGAAGGAGCGCTTCTTTAGCTTGCCACGTCTTTGTAATGGGCAGCCAGAATCCCACTGTTTGTGTCCTATGAGTGCAAGAGCCAGCGATTTTATACACTCAAAGTGCACAAAGCCCAAATGGATCTAATATCCTGGATGTGACCATAGCCCCATACTTCTGCACACACAATGATGATAAAAACTTGACAGAAATAAGACCACATGCTACTTCTTCAACAAGATTACTTCTAGGTATGGCTTCGCAAGTGCCCTTATATACATTCTGTCTATCTCAGCACTCAACAGGCAGAATACCTCAAATAGCTGCCACTGGTGCACTGGGCTTATGCACACACACACCCGTAATGTGACGATGGCTGCAAAAGCCACAATCTAGCCTTGAATAGAGGAATCATGTTGCCCACCACTAAAGTACAATCACCTCTGAAGTGTAATGTGCTAAGTGTCTAACTACATAACAGTCCTACACAACCATTTAGGACATGAAATGAAGATTACTTTATCCAGTTGATATAACAAATAACAAAATAATTAGAGTTTGCCCAGCTCTCTGGTGGCCATACTCCTGGCTGTGAAAAAGTGTTGTTATGGGACTTTCAAGGACGATAATTTGTCAAGACTGGTTTTTAAGCTCTTTCAAAAGACATCGTCTGAAGCATCAGTTTCCCCTTAGTGCCATACTAAGGCATTGGTTCAAAGAGCAAGTACTGCCTTACCAATATCACCTCCATCATGAGTTGTTTACCTGCCAGTCCCCCATCGAAGTACTAACCAGGCCTGACCCCGTTTAGAAATGATTATAGGTGATGTGGCTGCAGGCTTAACTGCAGCTGCAATTTGTTCTATTTGTGACTTCATGCAGAGTACTGTATTGTGCCCCTTAAAACCCCCCCAAAGCCCCCTGCTGAGCACACATGATGAATCTTTTGTGGCTTCTTCCTACTTCATACCTCGATAAATTTTTGCACAGTACTACACTAATTGTTAACTACTTGGACTAATTACTGTTGTACATCTCTCTTTTCTGTGATCCTATGACAAAGGATTAAAGGACAGACTCTCCTTGCTTCCCAGTAGGTGGCACTATAATATTGTTTATCCCTTAATCCACTGTCATAGAATGGGAGAAGAGGGTACTATGACAAACAATTATCAGTAAGCGATTTTCCTTTTCTTTTGTAAGAGCACAAGTGTAGGAGACTGCTTTGTATGATAAATTGTTCATTTGAAAATGTTCTGTAGCAGTGGTCTCCAACCTTTTTACACCCAAGTTCACTTTTAGAATTTAAGGGCAATCCAGGATCTACGCAAAAAGAACAGTTAGTCTCTAAGGTGCCACAAGTACTCCTTTTCTTTTTGCGACTACAGACTAACACGGCTGCTACTCTGAAAGGAGTACTTGTGGCACCTTAGAGACTACAAATTTATTTGAGCATAAGCTTTTGTGAGCTACAGCTCACTACACTGCCCCTTCCTCAAAGTCCCACCCCACTAACTCTGTTCCCCCCCCATCACTCGCTCTCCCCCACCCTGACTCACTTTCACCAGGCTCAGACAGAGTTTGGGAGGGCAGGCTGGCTCTGGGCTGGAGCCAAGGGATTCACAGTGTGGGAGGAAACTCTGGGTTGAGCCTGGGGCCGGAGGTTGGAGTGCAGGAGGGAGCTCTGGGCTGGGGCACAGTGTTGGAGTGCAGGAGGGGGTACAAGGTGCTGGTTCTGGGAGGGGGGTCAGGGCTGGGGCAGAGTGTTTGGATGCAGGAGGGGGTGGGGGTGCTACTCTGGGAGGGGGGTCAGGGCTGGGGTTTGGGGTAGTACTTATCTCTAAAGAAGGCTCCCTGCCTACCCTGGCCCCCCCGCTCCTGGAAGGGGCCAACGTGCCTCTGTAGCCCCTGGGGGGGGGAGGGGGGGCGGCATGCTGTCCCTCTCTGCAAGAGCCCTGCCTTCCAGCCATGGGTCTGTGCTGGTTGCTTCCAGGAGCAGTGTGGAGGCAGGGAAGGCCGGGAGCCTGTCTTAGTGGCAGCCCCGCTGTGCTGCCAGAGATCGGGATCGGCTGGTTGGTGACCACTGTTCTATAGTATTTGTTTTTGTTTGAAAGAAAAGTATTACTGCTCTTTCTGTAGTGGTAAATAAATATCAACTTCAGTACTCTCTTGTGCACCTGAAAGATTGCTAGTTTATTTGCATGTTGATTTTTTAATTTTTCATATTGAATGGCTTTTAGGCATTCAATGGGATCTGAAATTTGTACCTTTTTGAGTGGCTATAAGCTGCAGTATTTCAATTATATAATGAAATTTGCAGGTTTATAATATGCTTTAACAAGAGGTGGTTGACAGTGAATTTATATTATGTATATAATATGCACTGTATTTCTGGAAAATAGGAACTGAAATTTATGTTAAAACACAAATAAGTTGATGTTAATAATCTAAATCCATATCAGAAAACTTCAGCACATTTTGTACGTCATTAGACACATAGACTTTAATGCCGGAAGGGACTATTGTGATCATCTAGTCTGACCTCTTGCACATCTCAAGTCACAGAACCTCACCCACCCACTCCTGTAATAGAGACATAACCTGTGGCTGAGTTACTGAAGTCCTCAAATCATGATTTAAAGACTTCAGGTTACAGAGAATCCATCATTTACTCTAGTTTAAACCTGAAAGTGACCCATGCTGCAGAGGAAGGTGAAAAACTCTTAGGGTCTCTGCCAGTATGGCCTAGGGGAAAATTCCTTCCCACCCCAAATATGGCAATTAGTTGGACCCTGCGCACAATGACAAGACTCACCAGTCAGACACCTGGGAAAGAATTCCCTGTAGTAACTCAGAGTCCTCCCCATCTAGTGTGCCATCTGCAGCCATTGAGGATATTTCCTACTAGCAGTCACTGATGGTCCACATGCCATTGTAGGCAGTCTCATCATACCATTCCCTCCATAAACTTATCAAGCTCAGTCTCAAAGCCAGTTAGGTTTATTGCCCCACTGCTCCCCTTCGAAGGCAGTTCCAGACTGTCACTCCTTTGTTAATTAGAAACCTTCATCTAATTTCAAGCCTAAACTTGTTGCTGGCCAGTTTATTCCCCTTTGTTCTTGTGTCAATGTTGGCACTTACTTTAAATAACTCCTCTCCTTCCCTGGCATTTATCCCTCTGATGTATTTATACACAGCAATCATATTCCCCCTCCCCCCCCCAGTCTTCTGTTGGTTAGGCTAAGCAGGCCAAACTCTTTGAGTTTCCTCTCTTAAGATAGGTTTTCCATTCCTTGGATCATCCTAGTAGCCCTTCTCTGCACCTGTTTCAGTTTGAATTTATTTTTCTTAAACATGGGACATCAGAATTGCACACAGTATTCCAGATGAGGTCTTATCAGTGCTTTGTATAATGGTACTAACATTTTTCTATATCTACTGGTAATACTTGGTGCATCCTAGGATTGCATTAGCCTTTTTCATGGCCTCATCACATTGGTGGCTCATAGTCATCCTGTGATCAACCAATACACCCAGGTCTTTCTCCTCATCTGTCTCTTCCAACTGATATGTCTCCAGCCTATAGGAGACTTTTCACTGATTTCAGTGGGTTTTTTATCAGAATGTGGATGGGGAATCAGAGTAGCAGCCGTGTTAGTCTGTATTCGCAAAAAGAAAAGGAGTACTTGTGACACCTTAGAGACTAACAAATTTATTTGAGCATAAGCTTTCATGAGCTACAGCTCTCTTCATCGGATGCAACTGATAAAGTGAGCTGTAGCTCACGAAAGCTTATGCTCAAATAAATTTGATAGTCTCTAAGGTGCCTCAAGTCCTCCTTTTCTGTATGGGGAATGTAGCACAAGAGTACTCTCTAATTGGCAGTATATAGTGCTCTATAATTTTTCAGAAATTTTCTTTAAAAGAACCCTTTCAAATTATAACATATATAATGTATTGAAATTTGTTTTTTTCTTTTTCAGTATTACAATTCCTGAAAAGCTAGAATATTTCATTAACAAATATGCAGAACATTCTCATGATAAATGGTCAATGGAAAAGGTAACATTATATTATTTTCTTATCAAAGTGCATTCAGAATATTATGGATCTACCTATATTTTCTGAGGATTTTACTTAAGTTTTTACTCAAGTTTTTGGGGTTGTGGTAGCATTACATCAGTGATGTCTGGCCAAGACTGTATCATCATTTTTATCTTAGAGTTCTTTTTTTCAAGAGTTCTATAGCTGCACTCATCTGGTCAGAACTTGAACATACCAGCATTTTGTGTGTGTGTGTGTGTGTGTGTTGAGAAAAATGTAATTGGTAGATTTTTAAATAGTTTTGTTACTTCACACTTTAAGTTCTATTTTTTCAAGAGACATTTTATATCTCTGTAAAAACCACAGGCTTGGTGTTAAAATCTGCTGTCTCTGCCTCAAAGAGTGTTGTCCCTATTCATACAGACACCCTAGCAGAATAGTAAATAAGAAAGTATATTCAAGTGTATTTACTTTAAGATAACATAAATGTTGTGATAAAACAACAAAAGCCTGGACATTCAGAAGTAAAAATGACATTGGACCTAACTGATTCGTGTGTGTGTGTGTGTGTGTGTGTGTGTGCGCGCGTGTATGTGTGTGTGTGCGCACGCGCATGCAGCGGGGGAGGGCAGGAAGTTAGGTTTTGAGGGAGTGGTGGGGAAGGGAGCAAAAGATTTAGACTTGAATAAGAAAATAGTCTTACAGATGCATTACTCCAATTCTTTTTCATAAGTAAATAAATATAAGATTTCTGATTATTCTTTCTTCATCTTCTTGCTGCTTTTTCCTTTCTTCCTTCACTTTTTTCAGTTTACAAATGGATGGATATATGGTGAAACATATTCTGAGTCTTCCAAGGTGCAGCCATTAATGAAACAATATAAATTATTATCAGAAAAGGTGAGGAATGTGTTCATTCTTCATTACACAGATGTTTCTAAACATTTGTTTCTCTATCTTTGGTAAGAGGCATCTGGCTGTGAAATTTGGCATTTTGGCTGTCTTCACTGACACAAAGATGTTTTTTGTTTGTTTGTTTTTTTGTTTTACACAGCAAGGTAACTAATGTGGTTGTTACCTCACTGTACAATCCTAAATGGAGACAAAACACTTGTGGTTTTTATTACGAGGTAGCTAGGTGAGTTCAGCACCATAGCCCCCAATCATGGTTGGCCTCACTGAGTTTACCTTGTGTTAAAACTAAAGTGCCTTGTCTCCACTATGTTTTTACAATGTGATAGCAAACGTGTTTTCATTATCCCACAATAAAATATGCCTTTTCAATCAGTGAAAACATAGCCTTTGTCTTGTTTGGTTTGGTGTTTGTTTCAAGGAATAGAAAAAGCAGCTTGGTACTTATGATAATTAATAATTCTTGTCAGCTCTGTATTCATATCAGAGCATGCTAGCACAATGCACTGTCATTATCACCATCAGCCCTCTGGTTTTTCAGGCTACGTCAGGGCCAAACCTGTTCTGCATAACTCATCCATAAGGCTTTGAGTTTGTCACAGAAGTCACGGATTCCATGACTTTCCATCACTTCTGCTGTGGCCGGAGCACCTGGCTTAGCGGTAGCTCAGGCAGCCCCTGCATCGGCTGCTGTGGAGGCAGTTCCTGGCCAATGGCAGCTGCGGGGGCGGTGCCTGAAGGCGGAGGCAGCGCGCAGAGCTGCCTGGACATGCCTCCACCTAGGAGCTGAGCAAGGGGGATGTTGCTGCTTCTGGGGAGCCCCTTGGGTAAGCACTGCCCAGAGCCTGCCTCACCCTGTCCCCAACCCCCTGCCCACTCCCACACCCAAACTCTGCTGGTGCGGGGGGTGGAGGTGGGGAGAGCACGTAGCCAGGTTGTTGGCCCCACCAATCCCCCCTCCAGCACCAAGCAGAGGTCCCGGGCTGTGAGCTGCCGCCCACCCCCATCCCACCCCGAGCACCCAGGCCACCCTCATCCAGCACCCATGACACCCCCAAGTTTTAGTCAGGGGTATATAGTAAAAGTCATGCACGGGTCATGGGCCATGAATTTTTGTTTACTGCCCATGACCTGTCCGTGACTTTTACTAAAAATACCTGTGACTAAAACATTGCCTTACTCATCCATGATACTGAAAAAGTTCATATATCACATGTCCATATGATTTGGTTTGCATAAGAGGTTGGGGAATAAATACTTACCCTTACTGTTTCTCTTAATTGGGCTTCTTACCCATGCACAGACTGCTTCTTTGCTGTTTCTGTCCCACAGCAGGCTGTTTGCAATTTGTCTCAATGGATGTAAATTTGCAGTGCTACACAACAGGGCAGACGGCTAGTAATAGTGCATTAGATTTTATTCCATTCAGTTATATAATTATCAAGATAGTCAGTCACTCCCATGTGTACTTACCCTAGGAAAAAGAAATTTATCGGTGGCCAATCAAAGAATCTTTGAAAACCATGCTAGCTTGGGGATGGCGGATTGAAAGGACAAGGGAAGGAGATACTATGGCCCTTTATAATCGGACACGTCGCATATCTCAGACGAGTCAGGTGAGTACTGTGACAGGCTTCAAGCCATTTTATTAAAGACTATATACTGATATTTTGCCTGTCTCTGTCTTTTTACCAGAATGGTGTATTTAAAATGCAAGTGTCAAAATCTGCTTGAGATGTTCTTTAGCTTCCCCCCTGTGTCTTTATTGTAGCACTCACTTGAAGGTAAAGTTCACATGTCTATTAACCTCTTGTTTCACATGCTCAAAACTTCATGAAAACTCTCCATTTCAGTTGTAATGTTCCCTTTTTGGCCATAGCCCAAACATTAAAATCTAAGCAAAATCTGTTACCACGCTTACAAAATTGTTCCAGGGTGAAAAAATGCTTGTGGTTTTAAAAAAAGAAAAAGGAATAAAAAAAACTGTGTAAACAAAAAATACATCTCAAAGAGACTGAATTAACAAGCTGAAAATGTCCAGTTGGTTAGATCTCCCAATTGAGTAGTTCCCACATAATTTGGTATTAAACATCTTTTTTAAAATTGAGATTGAAAAATTTATGCAATTTTTGAAATTTTTCACTTCGTTTAGAGTCAGTTATGATAGTATTTATGATGATAATGTAATGCAAAGTAAGGCACACTGGAAAACATAATCACAGCTACACATACAAAATGATAGGGTCTTCATGTGCTGTTACCACTCAAGAAAGAGATCTTGAAGTCACTGTGGATAGTTCTCTCAAAACATCTTCTCAGTGTGCAGCAACAATCAAAAAAGGTAAAAATGTTAGGAATGTTAGGAAAGGAATAGATAATCAGATAGAAAATATAATGCCACTATATAAATCCATGGTACGCCCACACTCTGAATACTTATCACAAAACAGCTATATTAGAATTGGAAAAGTTCAGAGAAGGGCAACAAAGATTATGAGTGGCATGAAGCAGCTTTCATATGAGGAGAGATTAAAAAGACTGGGATTGTTCATCTTCAAAAAGAGATGACGAAGGGGGGGATATGAGGAGGTCTATAAAATAATGACTGGTGTGAAGAAAGTGAAGAGGGAAATGTTAATTCCTCTTTCACATAATACAAGAACCAAGGGGTCACCCAATGAAAATAATAGCAGGTTTAAAACAAACATAAGGAAGTACTTCTTCATACAATGCAGAGTTAACCTGTGGAACATGTTGCCAGAAGAATAACTGTGCTAAAAAAACAATTAGGTAAGTTCATGGAGGATAGGTCCATCAATGGTTATTAGCTAAGATGGTCAGGGATGCAACCTCATGCTCTGGGTGTCCTCTGACTGCTAAAAGCTGCGACTGGATGACAGGGGATGGGTCACTCGATAATTGCTTGGTTCTGTTCATTCCCTCTGAAGTATCTGGCACTGTCCATTGTCAGAAGATACTGGGCTAGATTGATTATTGGTCTGACCCAGTGTGGCCATTCTTATGTACAGCGCTGTTTGAACTGTTGTAATTAGAAAAAACATTATTTTGTATCAGAGAGAAATGAAGGAATATGTTTACAGTCTGTTGTTCATAGGAGTTGTGTGTATAATTCTAAGTAAACTGCCCTGAAAAATATTCTTAAAGATAAACAGGAGGCATTTTTCATAGGGGTCCATTGACTCTCCAGTTCATAAATATAAATATTTTCAGAAGATGTGTCATTATGAAGACTGATGATATTTTAGACCCAATCACATAAATGGCTGTCTTTTTTTTTTTAACTCTCATGTTTGATTATCTGAGCCAGTGCTGTCATGAGGCAAAGTTATCTAACTTCTGTGACAGGGTCGGGCCAGATGGCTATAGGAGAGTAATAGAAGGCAGATATATTAGCCCCAGGCTAAGCAGGTCTCTTTTCCCTGAGTAAGGTAATAGGGAAGGTTCCAGAACAATCAGGAACCTTCTGGAGACAATTAAGACAGGCTGATTAGAACACCTGCAGCCAATCAAGAAGCTCCTAGAATCAATTAAGGCAGGCTAATCAGGGCACCTAGGTTTTAAAAAGGAGCTCACTTCAGTTTGTGGTGTGCGTGTGAGGAGCTGGGAGCAAGACGAGCTGAGAGTGAGATCGCGGACTGTTGGAGGACTGAGGTGTACAAGCGTTATCAGACACTGGGAGGAAGGTCCTATGGTGAGGATAAAGAAGGTGCTGGGAGGAGGCCATGGGGCAGTAGCCCAGGGAGTTGTAGCTGTCGCACAGCTGTTCCAGGACCCTAGACAGCTGCATTCCACAGGGCCCTGGGCTGGAACCAGGAGTAGAGGGCGGGCCTGGGTTCCCCCCAAATCCTCCCAACTCCTGGTCAGACACAGGAGGAGTCGACCTGGACTGTGAATTTAGAAAAATGGCCAAGCTGAGGGCTGCTGTGAAGCTCCAAGGCGAGCAAATCCGCCAATAAGCGCAAGGCCCACCAATGTAGAGCAGGAACTTTGTCACACTTCATAAAGCACATCTTTTAAAAATCAGTGAGGAATATGGGGAAATCTGCCTACTGGTAATAATGCCATTGTCAAATAACAGTATGTAGATGATGGGAAAGAAAAGAGAATAGATAAATGGTCACGGTCAAATGAGGGAACCTGCCTCAGTTAACCAGCTTCCTTTTGTCCTTCAAGTTATCCCACACAAATGGCAAATTTAAGCTGTAACTTTGTTTTGTTGTACCAGTGGGCTAAACTTTAAATAGAATTTGTAAATTTAAAAATCATGCCTCTTTCTGGAAATATTGTTATCTCTCAGTGGTGCAACTAACAACTAAATTGACTGCAACTGTAAACACATCTGTTTATACATAAATCTGAAATATACATTAACTTTTTATTCTGTGTACTTTGTGACAACACTTTAGCTTTGATTTTTCCCCATGAAACTGTCTGCCTCTTGTGGCAGAAGAGGTATTTTCCCTAGTTTCCCGTGCTGCTGAAATATTTTCAGGGGCATCTTAGGTTGCTGAAGCTGCCATTTTAAGAAGCAGTCTTTTGTCTTTAAGCTGTCAGTATGTCCCAGGTGCTCCTTCTTTCTGATGATGTAGGGAATGTGGGAGGGGGCATCCTCTAAATGTGCCATAGAAGAGACTCGGGGACAGCCAAAACTAAAATTAAAAATAATTTTAAAAGAAAGACCAGTATCGATGATTTTACTCGGTTTTACTCACTTAAAAAAAAGACGTGGCCTACAACACTGCTAGATGACATTGACTTGGATATATTAGTAAAATACAAACTATTTTCATACTTTTGCCTTTCTCTGATGTATTAATTTTGCCTGATTAAATAGAAAAGCATGTGGCAGAAAGTAGGAGCCTTACGCTGTGTTGCCCTACCCTATGAATAGTCATTTACATCACCACAAGAGATGTGGTAGCATTTTACACTCACATTGCCCTAATTTTACACCGAGGCAATGGTCTTTTCAGAATCAAAAATGCTGTCCTAGAACACAAGTTTGAGAGAAAATATCATGGCCTTTTGACACATTGTTGAATTCATCCAGATTTTGAACTCCATTTCTAAAGTCATGCTTGGGTAATCAGAGAGAACTCAGTTCTGTTTAAACATACTGCTTAAGCATTTAGCCTTTGTCATTGTGAAATGTTACTATGGATTCAGTATTTTGTCAATACAAAAGGTTATAGAAAAGGCAATATAGCTTCAATTCAGTATAGCTTCTTCAATACCAATTTCTGCATACAGGCTAGGCTCCTTGGCAGCTTTATAAGTGCTTGGCACAGCTTACGTGAAGGGTTGTGATATAAATGTGTTCTTTTGTCTCCCCCCTCAATACTGGCCACTGAGTGCCAGGCTAGTTCTTGGGGTATATTAGCGTACCCTAAAGGCTGCTGTAATTTACACTGACTAGCAGAGGCTCAGAGGAGCTTATATGGTTGCCAGGGATTGCCAAGACATAGGACAACCTAGCCACACCTCCTGCACCAGCCGTTGTATTTTGAAGATGTCCTCCAGGACATCCTATGACAAAGGGGAGAGATTTTTACATGATTGTGACCTTTCTCTGGAAATAGTTACAATGCAAACATTGCCAGTTATCTGACTAATCTGCATTCTTAAATCTACCCCTTGTTCCAGTTAATCTGTTCCATTTTTAGTATTATTGCTGTCAGGCAAAAAAAGAAAACTCATGTAACTCTAATGTAATGCTCTCTGTTTTTCCGCCAATGGATATGTCAGTGCTCCTTTCTACCTCAAGTTTGCTTTTTCTTTAGCTGTTTGATTGCCTCAAATATCTAGGTGACATGAATCTATTAGGACCTAGTATTTGTAATACTTCATTGCTTTTTTGCACATCTGTCATTCAGGTGTCTGTAGATGCTGCCCATGGTTACACCCCTCGAGCTATCGACATGAGTAATGTTACCCTCTCCAGAGATCTGCATGTAAGTCTTATTGTAGTTAATGCATATGTATATTTTTTTTACTTAAATTTTCTTTTGTGAATTTATGTAAAACAAAAGTTCAGTGTCCTATAGTTTTAGTTAGTTCAAAAGGCACCGTTAAGGCTGAAAACTTAACATTTTACATAGGGGACAATTGACCCTGGAAGCTTTGTGTGCAGAGAATCTGATGATTTTAATGGGATTTCTGCACACAAGGGCTTGCAGGATCAGTCTTTTATTTTTTTGTGTAGCTATTAGCAAAGCTCATGGTATGATGATTTTCAAAATAAATGCTCACTACTCTTCTTTCTAAAATAAATAAATGCCAGGTCATGAGTCAGCCTTATGAAAAACCACCTTGTATTTATGAAGAAGGAAAAAGAGAAATTAACTAGGGGCATGATTTTAAATTTTAATCTTTCAGCAGATTTATAATCAGTAGCCAGTAAAAATAAAATAACTTTTCAAGTGATAAATAAATGGACAGTGATGTTTTAAAAGTATTTATTTTTCCAGAAATATTATCAGCTGTGGTAATGATTTACAGACCTATATCAATGCTTCCACTACTATTAAGAACTACCAAGTCAATATTGTTTATCATCTGATAAATCAGGATGGCCACCACACACAGTTCCCTTAGAAATAACTTCCTGCAAGTATCATATCCAGATTAGTCACCAAGTTGATTACCTGAAGTCGCTGACCAAGAACAAGGTGTTCTAGTTTTTTCCATTGTGAAATGAAATTCAAGACTCTCTTTGCCCAGCAATTCTAATAACAAAATGAAAGTTTTGATACACTGTAGAAATGGATAAGAGAAGTGGTGGTACTTACCACATCCACGATCTCAAGCTTCTCTCTTTCTCTGTGCCTAACTTAAGCCTCTTATGTATCTTTGATACAACAGGGATGCAGAAATTTATGTAAATTTCATAACAAGTATTGACAGTGGAGTATTTATTGGTCTTAAAATATATGATTTGTTGCCATTTCATTTTTTCTGATTTTCCCCTTTAATTACATGCCATTACTTCTAATTAATATCCCCTGTCATGCCTCTAAGCATTTTCTCTCCTGTTCTGGAGTTTACTGAACACAGGTCAGGTGCACAGCACTTGTAGATGATTATCATCTCTCCTTTGGCTGTTATATGGTCAGTCTACACATAATTAGGTTTTCGTTTGTATTTTAGTTATCCCTTTGGCTTATTCATGATGTTTATTACTATTCTCTGAATTTCCTGTATATTTCTGGCATTGAGATGCTAGAACTGAATGCATTATACAGAGTTGTATGGAGTGGCACTATTACCTAGTCTTTCCGTTTTTTTGCGTATGCAATCCTAAAATATCACTTAGTGGATAAACTATTGTATTGCAGTGTTCTAATAGATCTAGTTTCAGGTCTACTAGCAATCCTAGCTGTCTCTTGGTATTTCTGCTTTCCAAGTTCAATATCTTTGTCACTTTGAATATTTGTGTTTTAGCTTCTTTTTCCCCAATCTCTCAGGCTGAATTTTCTCAGGTTAAATATTATTTTGTTGCTTCCAGTCTCTATTTCTAACCACTGTAGATTTCTGTGTATCTTTCCCTGGAGTTTGCAATTTCTCCCAATTATCATTGCTATATTTTAACTAGTAAGTCATTAAACTTCCGAATACGTACTAAAGATGGTGAACAAAATTGAGTCACACTAGTTCCTGCAGCATTCCACTGGGGACTTACTCCATTATTATAACTATGCTTATCACTTATACAGGACTTCGCATATTCAAAAAGCCATACAAACATTAGTTAACCTTCACAATACTGCTGGGATGTAGATAAGCATTTATCACAGTATTACATATTGGGAAACTTAAAGCAAAGAAGCTAAGTGATTTACCTATGGCCAAACTGCAAACTGGCATAAGAACTAGAACTGAATTTAGAATTCAAGGACTTTGTGACCACCACTCCCATACTCATGATTTTACATCACACTATCTGCCATTTGTCACTGATAATTTCCCTTTGTTTACAGGTTTCAGAGTAGCAGCCGTGTTAGTCTGTATTCGCAAAAAGAAAAGGAGTACTTGTGGCACCTTAGAGACTAACAAATTTATTTGAGCATAAGCTTTCATGAGCTACAGCTCACTTCATCGGATGCAACTATAAAGTGAGCTGTAGCTCATGAAAGCTTATGCTCAAATAAATTTGTTAGTCTCTAAGGTACCACAAGTACTCCTTTCCTTTGTTTATAGCCCTCCAGTAAGTTAGAAGTCAATACTGACTGTCCTTATGATCGAGAGTAACTGGTTTCACCAGGTTTCAGAGTAGCAGCTGTGTTAGTCTGTATTCGTAAAAAGAAAAGGAGTACTTGTGGCACCTTAGAGACTAACAAGTTATTTTGAAGCTAGCTTTCAGTTAGAAGCCTACTTTTGTTCTGCAATCAGTAATATCACCACAACTAAACAAATTTAACTAAAATTTCAGTTGCATCATTATGTCAGGTTACAATTTCTCTAGTAATTTTCAAGCGGATGAGCAATGCATTTGTGAGAGATAAGGGGTAAATATGAGGTGTGATTCATTTTGATGTAACTTGAGGTTTTAATGTATCTTAAGAGCTTAGCCTACATATTCCAACTTTGACTTAAGTTGGTGGCTTTTGGAAAGGCAACTGCTTTGACAGTAGTAAAAAGTGGGTGTTTGGATTTTTGGAATTGTTAAATTAAATACATAAATGTTTTTTGTCCTGTGAAGGTACTCTACTATACCCATCTTTTCCTAGAGATTGTCTTAGTATGCAGACAAGTTATGGCCAAAATTTGCATTTAAATCCATAGATAGTCCCCTAAATGAGTGGACTGGTTTTCATATATTCTGGGCAATGAAACATTGCATTGAAGGCAATAGGAACTGTGCACCAGGTCTACATACCATAGCCCAAAAGGAATGTTACAAACTGCTCTTTCCCCTAGAGCAATTCAGTTAAGTTTGAGAGACCTGTGTAGGTTTTAACTATTTACTGAAAACCACAATAGAATCTAAATGAATGCTCTGAAGCTACAATACAGCCATTAAAGTAAGCAGTCTCACTCCCTGCTGGGCAAGGAGTACTAGATGCTGGCAGACAAAACTTCCTCTCTGTTCAAAGGTTTCTCCCTTTCTCCCTCTCCCGTGTTAGTCTGTATTCGCAAAAAAGAAAAGGAGTACTTGTGGCACCTTAGAGACTAACAAATTTATTTGAGCATAAGCTTTCGTGAGCTACAGCATGCATCCAATGAAGTGAGCTGTAGCTCACGAAAGCTTATGCTCAAATAAATTTGTTAGTCTCTAAGGTGCCACAAGTACTCCTTTTCTTTTTTGCGAATACAGACTAACACGGCTGCTACTCTGAAACCTAACATTAATCAAGACATACTAAAATGGTAATGAGATGAACATTAAAACAAGAGGGACAAATTTGCCTCACCCCAGGGATACAGGAGCGTCTAAGGGTACAGCCCGTATGGGAGCTCTCCAGTCTCCTAACAGGAATGAGAAGTGAAATTGTGATTGTGGCAGCAGATCCACAATTACCTGGATCCAGTGAATACAAACACTCATGTAAGGGGTGCAAAGTCATCGCTGACACACTACAGACTAAGTACTGGAGCAGCAGGAACATAGCGAGAGAGCTTCTCTGTGCCTACCTGCAGCCTGGGGATGGATTCCATCCCCCCGCCTGATGTAGTACTTCATATAAAACTGATTTCTTTAGCTTTTGTGCAAGGTTGAGGGAGAAATTCAGTGCAGAATAAACAACTGTATTGGGTTTAGCTGTTGAGTTCCAGGTTTGTCAGCTTGACTTATCAATAAAAAATGATAGTTTGCAATTGAACATTTAAATGTAATTTTATATATTACCTACATTACAATACCATTGCAAAATCTTGATATTAAATATAAACTGTAAAATTACCTTTCTTTGAGATTTATAACATAAATCATTAACTTCTCCATTTTCTTAAGGCAATGGCTGAAATGATGGCTGAAAACTACCATAACATATGGGCAAAGAAAAAGAAAATGGAACTGGAAGCAAAAGGTAATCATCTCTGGTTTTTTGCTTGTTTGTTTTTTGGGGTTTTGAGGTATTTTAAGTTCAGAGTGACTCAACTTAGGTTATGTGTTTATGATGCAGTATTAAAAAAGGTCAAATTAAAAAAGAAATAAAACCATTTATTTAACTTGACCCGAAAAATCAGACAGAGACAAAACAATTGTTCACAATTTTCAAATTACTTTATTATCATGATCATTATTATTTTTGAACATCCGGCAGAGTGTTAGACACTTCACAGAAATACAGAATGAGACAGTCCATACCCCAGAGAATTAGACTAATTCAATAAGGAAAAAGAGAGGGCAAGAGCTTGTTTAACTAAGACTTGTAAACATCTTATGGTTGTGTTGCATTTGGTTTCTTTTATTTCCCTTGTGATACCAGACTATTGGTCACAGGAATTAGACTTCATTCATACTATTATACATATTGCCAAGTTATCCAGCAATGTATTAATCAAGAATTATATTCATTACAGATTAAATTGACAGACATGATTAAATCTAGATTAGTTCCTTGGCTTTACAAGGAAAATAGTGTACTCTGTTTAATCTCTTCTGGTCCAGATGGTAAATATTACTATACACGATAGTTGTTACCTGCTATGTTTTCTTCTGTGTTAAAGTTAAGGTTTTTATTTATTTTATTTTTTCTGCCTTAATGCTAACATTTTATTCTGTAGATGTTATAATCTTTTAATTGCTACATGGAAAAAAATAGTGATGGCATTGTACATTTCACTGACTGGAATTCAGGTTTTTTTTCCCTCATCAAAAGATGTCAAGGCAAAGAGCAAATATGGAAATTGTTTTTTTCCTTTTTATCTCAGTTTCTATTTACGATACTGTGGTAGCTAGTGTTTTAATGGTGGCTTGACACCACTATTCATGTATTTAAACTAGAGCTCTACAGATATCAGCTGACTGCACTGTGTTAATTATACGCAATCCTACTGACTCAAATGGTGTTGCATGGGTATGACTGAAGGCAGAATTTTGAAACCATTGTCAGTGAATGTGTAAATGAAGCCTTAGTATTACTGAGCAGTAAGGCCTTATCTGGATGACCTTGTGTTGGATAAATAAAAGTGAATTTCCATATCTTACATTACATATCCCCTCATTTCAGTTTTTGTGATTTTTTTTAAAATAAAATTTATCTAACCTAAGTAGCCAGTTTGGGGGGAGGGGATTTGGACTTCTGAAGAATGTTGCAGGATGATTAGACATTTGGAATGGGGAGGTGTATTTGACACCTGAAAAGGCAGAGGTGTTGCTGCTGTGCACTCATTAACTAAGGGGATTTACAGGCAAGGAAGGCAGCATAAAGAGGGGTGCGTTTTTATTGAAAACTTTGCAGGGAGTTATGATGAATGATAGAGAGGGTGTGTGCTACTTGGTAAGAAGTGTGGATTGGTTTGGCAGGTGAAAAATGGTTACGATTGTCCAATATATTTGCGGTTTTGTGATATAGTGAATATATCTGTTTTCCCACAGATGAAAATGGCAGACTAATAATTTAGCTGTCTGATACAGGTCATGTATATACATAGGGTTATATTATCTTGTATGGTTTTGTTTAAGTTCTTTTTGCAGAAGGATCTTTCAAATTATGATCCTCTGCTGCCACCTAATGGTCAGGTACATTCAGTACAATAATATTCTTTATAGAGTTCTCTCCTTGTACATGTGGATCTTTTCACTGTCTTTAATTATGAAATATGAGTCTTTGATGTGTGGGCATATTTATGTGGGTTGCTATTTCAGAGGGAAAATGCAAGATTCCAGAAAGCTGTAGTTTTCTGGGAGACTTTAAAATGCTAATTTTGTAGATCATTTTATCCAGTGAGATTCTCCATGCATTGCATACAGAATATATAGCATCTCATTCAAGGTAGAGCAATTTAAATCATTGATTGGAAAAATAATTTAAATTAGGTAGAGACTTTATAAACCTAATTCAAATGTGTGCTATTGCAACTGTAGATATAAATTCATAGTTAACTAAATCATAAATGCTGGAAATTTTTTAAAAAATTTCCCTACCTTGAATATTACAAAACTGCTATAGGAAACAAATGTTGAAAGTGAAGGCGCTGACGCTGCAACCACTTAGGCTAGTACAAAATTTACTCACATGAGTAGTCCCACTCACTACAGTGCAACTGCGTATGTTGCCAAACTTTAAGTATGTTCATAAGTGTTGCAGCAACAGGGACCAAAACTGAATTTTCATCAAAAGTTTTTGTCTTAGTGACACAAAACCTTGGCCACTTCTAAACAAAATTGCTTCAGTGTTATTGTGAAAAGTTATCAATACTTTCAGTATGTTAAGTTTTTGTGAACTTTTTTTTAGACATTTCAAAATTTTCAAAAATAAAGGAAAGAACCTGTGCTTCAGTACATGGTACAGTACAGTTTATACTTGGTGAGGATCTGCCCCCAGGAGTCTAAAATTAGGCTTCTAAGCTTATATTTAGGTACCTAAGGGTGAGCTTTTCAAAAGCACCTGACTTAGAAGCACAAGTCCCATTGACTTCAAACTGCAAACCTTGATGGAACTTGGTCAAAGACTTTCATTTTTCCTGACTTGTGGCAGTTCAATATATAGAAAGATAGTGCTGGATGTAAATTTGGTATGGTGTATTTTCTTATTAATTTTGTGTTTGAGTTGTTTTTGCAATAAGGATGGTAATGAAGCTATTTTTTTTAGTATAAATGAGCAATTTAAATGTGAAACTTAAGTAAAAAGTTTGTATGAAGTCTACAAACAATTAAGAAACAAATAATAAATTACAAAACATCCATTTTAGAAATTAACTCTGTAAATGGTAAGAAAGTAAAAATAAAAGTAGCAACATATAAATAAAACTCCTATAAATATGCGTAACCATTATTCACATGAGGTGTCCCATTTGTTTCTCTGGAGATACTCATGTGAATAAGAACCACTCACATGGCTAAGGGTTTATAAGATTGGGGCCTTAGATATAAAGGTTGAACCCTGCTCTGTTGAAGTCAATGGGAGTTTTGCCATTGACTTCAATGGTGCCAGGATTTCACCCAATATCTGTAACTGATATTCATGCACTCAGCTGTATAATGAATGTTAACACTTTTTCGTCAAAGACAATACACTTTTATATTTTATTAAACAATTTTCACGTATGCATATCTCCCTCAAATGCACAAGCTCTTCTTACTAATGAAAAACTCAGTTGGTTGTTTTGCTTTCTTATGATTTACATTGGATTTGGATGTCTATTTATTTTGTATGTGTTTTTCATGTCTGTCTAAAGGCATAGCATTGAGAACTCAGCAGCATGTGTGAAACATGACACGAAAACCAAAGATACCTGACATTAATTTAGTATCTGCACCCATTTGTTTTAATGGAGGAAAACATACATTTGACTGCCAGGGTTTCATTTTTCATGCATTTTAAAGACCTTACTCAAACCTCCTGAAAAATTCTAAAGAATCTCTTTTTTAAAAGCATCTCTTCTTATGTGTAGTGTTTTCTGAATTGGATTTGCTTCCTTGCTGTTATATTTTTATTAGAGACTTGCTGTGATAACAAAATACTTACCTGAAGTTATCATTTTTTGTGATGTCATAGTAATTTACCCAGCAATTAATTGTGGGCTGTTAGAAAATAGTGACTTCGGGTGAGAAATAAGTATTGAGAGCCAATGAATTCTTAAGTCCGAAGAAAAACTCAAAGATAATGTTTTTATGTAAATATGCACACTGGTAGTTGTAATAATTATCTTATGGATTTATCCTCATGAAAAATTGACTATTTGCAACCAGTGAGAAATTAAAAAGCCGTATTTTTCTGGAAAATTTTAAATTTTATTTCCTTAATTATCTTTTTTTCTCTCTCCACCACAAAAAGCTGGTCAGAGTGATCAGTTGTCTGAATTATCCCTGAATATCATGTTTTGCACATTTTTCCATGTAGTAATGACTTTTTATTACTATGAAATAGATCCACATCACAATTTGATATTTATCTTGATACACTTTTATTTTGCTAAAAATGTGAGCCCTTTGTTATTACCACTGTATTTATAAAAAGCAAAGAATTCTGCTTCTCAAAGGGGCAAATTTTGGTTCCCCTTGAAGTTTCTGCCAATGACACACAGTATTTAGCAGCAGTGTTTTTGAATTATACTATTTATATACTAATTATACTATAGTGAGCTCTTAAAGATAACTACAGCTTGTCGTGCTGGACATTTTCTTTTGGACAGGGAGTAGAAAGAGGAGAAAAAAGCAAAAATGTAAAATCTAACCAGACACAAGTTTTAGCAGTGAGGGAGTGGTGATGTGCGTTGAAGCGTAATCACTGGCATAATGTCAAGTCATAATTGTAACTTTAAGTGCTTTTTCCCTACTAGAATTTTTTTTTTATCAAGGATGTTGATGCTTCTTTCTACCATGAGGTTTGCAGGTCTTGGGAACATTTGACTAAGTTACAAATAGTATGTAGTCAGGTCTATAAATATACTTCAGATGTATATTCAGATCCTCCGTGTGGGAAAACAATGTGCTTAGTGAAATAGAAAAGTATATTATTGGTACTTTAGAGTGAAGAGGAACCTATCATGTATTTTACTAGTTGTTAGAGTGACCTACAAAGCACTGCATGTTATCACAGGCTTGTTACAAACAAGGACGTGCCATCTAACCGCATGTTTTCTAACTACTTTGTCATTTTCTTGACATTTTGTAGTAGGAGGAGGCAACCATCCTCTGCTGGTTCCCTATGACACGCTGACAGCCAAAGAAAAAGCCAAAGACCGAGAGAAAGCACAGGATATTTTCAAGTTTCTACAGATCAATGGATATGTTGTCTCCAGGTAAATTCACATCCAATACAGAATTTGCTTCTCAGCAGATAATTAACCCTCTTTAATATCTTGTTTAATATAAAAGGATCTAAAGGAGTGTTAAGCTTAAGGGTTTTTTTAAGATAATGAGGGAACGATTCTGCTTGGCCCTTACGTGAGTACATGGTAAGGGCAGGATGGGGAAACAGAAACTTTCCCCAACCTAGCTCACAGAGCCCAGGCAAAATTCTAATCTCTATAAACTGGGGAATTCTGGGAGGTATTCTACATCAGTTATTCAGTGCTCCTCAGAAAGCTCCCCTGTATCTGGAGTACTGTCAGCTCCAATGGGTTCCCCTGCTCCATCACCTGCTTTCTACTCTATATTCCACACTTAGGGAAGGACTCCCAGCCCCTTCCACTGCCCTGGGGATGCTGAGAGACTGTCTTATCCAGGGGGCGAGGGGAAAACAGGCCTCAAGCCTACAATTCCCTCCCTCCCCCAGTACCAAGGAATTGTTTCTGCCCATCTCAGCTGGCCAGGACTCTATTTGCCTCTAGGAAAGCCTGGCTAGATCCCTCTGTGGCTTAGAGGTAGCCTGTGAATTGACCTCCTGCTTCCACCAGGTTGTCTCCACTCATCCACAGCTGCTGCTTTTCTACCTCTTGCCTCAGGGCTGGCCTCTGCTCCAGCTGCCACTGCTGCTGCCCAGTCCCTAACTCGTGGAGTGGGGGGTGCCCTGCCTCCTCTTCTCCTGGGGGCATGTGGAAGTCAGAATTGTCCCTAGCTGCTACATCTGTGAGCTCTCCTGCAGTTTGTCATTCCAGACATTGCTCCATTTTGCTCAGCTCAGCTGCTGTTTGTTCTGCAGAAATAGCAGTCTCTGGAGGCCCAAGAAGGCTTTAAATAGAGGTGGGGTTGGCTGAGAGAGCCAGTCACCTCCCCTCATCTCCCCTGGATGAGAGGCAGAAAAATCTCACGCCTGTCTTGAGGCACATTCCCACGTGCATTTTGAGGCATGAAGAAGCTTAGCTCCAGTATGTCGGCATGAGCTCTCCCTTTTCTTTTCTAGGAGTTAGCCATTTCCTGCTGATCCAACCAAACTTCTCTCCATTGAGATGGGGAGAGGCATTTAAAATTCAAACTCCATTGTAGTTGAATATATGGTACTTTAGATAAAATTTACTGCTATATTGTAGTTAATCATTGGGAAGTAGTCATATACTGTCTAGGATTGTCAAAGGTAAAACAATTCAGAATTGGATGCCCCAGATTGGGAATCACAATTCAATAAGAGGCCCTGATCTTCAGATGTCTTATTCACTTAACTCCCTCTGAAAATTAAGGGTGTTATTTAGCTATCTGAATCATAGGGTTAGAAGGGACCACAAGAGTCATCTAGTCTAACTCTCTGCGTACATGCAGGATTTGTTGTGTCTAAACCATCCAAGATATAAATATGCATGTGGGTGTCTAACCTCAGACATCCAGTTATGAATATTTTAGCCTATGATTTTAACTTAAAAATGAACTGCTGAAAAAAATTTAGTGCCATTTTGGCAAAAATTCAATAAGATTAAATAAAACTTGAGTTTTAATGCACTGTTACTACTGAATGTTTTTTCTGTGAATATGAATATTTTGGTAGCTTCAAAATTACTCATCTTGGAGGGGTCAAAGCTTAGGAAACATTGTAAGACAGTAATATTTAACTGAGAAAGAAGCTTAAAATGTGGGAGCAATATCTTCAGCAAAACCCTTTTTCCATAAGCCTTATTTGAGGAATCTGTATTTTTGTGTAACTGGCTAAAGTATAAGTAAAGGTATAAAGACGACAAATTTGTGTGACAGAAGAAAATTTGGCTCCAAATAAGAAATGTTCCTTATCCTATCAGACAGTTGAGAAGTACCAGAGTAGGTGGCTGTGGGTTATTTAGTGAATTAAGACTGCATTGAGTCAGCCTTCAGTGGGTGGGAAATTATTTCTTATTTCAGAGGATTAAAGGACCTGGAGTTAGACACACCTTCCATTGAGAAACGATTCGCTTACAGTTTCCTTCAGCAGCTGATAAGATACGTGGATGAAGCCCATCAGTACATTCTAGAGTTTGGTATAGTACCTACTTATGTTTTTACTAAATATTTTAACTGATGAAATTTGCATTGAAAAAATTAAAAACAAATGTATAGTTTCCAAAAATATCCTTTTCTTAGAGTGCATGGTCTTTTTCTGAAGGACATTAATTATGTTTTTTGGAAGGTGTCAGTACAATGGCTATAATAAATCTTAGCGTTGTAGACATTGATTTAACATCGTATCTGTGGGGTAGTCCTTTCAAACTTCATCTAGTCACTCCTGAGATATAGGTTTGAGACAAAAGGCTTTCAGCCTACCCATATGATAACTTACTTAGAATCATATCATCTTTAAGATTTGTAATATTACTATCACCAGTAGTAGTAGTAATATAATAATTAATTAATATATCATTATCCAGAGTCTGAGAGTTAGAGATGAAGTGAGGAACACAAACTGACTCCTGGCTCCGCAGATAAAGCAGTGAGAAAACAGCAATTTTTGCTCTGTGGAGATGATCTATATTCTGCATATTTGTGTGCAGCAGGTGGCCACAAACCAATCCTTTCAGATAGATTAATTCAAACCTACAATTTTCTTATTCTCTGGAACCTTCCATCATACTCTGGAACATCTTACTTACAACTCTGTATGACTCCAGCTGCCTACTGAACCTGGTGGCCCCATCTTCCTGGGACACCAGCTGGCCACTCCCTCAAAAAAACCTTGGCAGTATCATGTTTGCAGACAAGGAAATAGCCTGTCCACTCCTAGTTCTCAGAGGGTAACAGTAGAAGTAAACCTTTCTCTCTGATGGTGCTACACTAAGCTTCAGAGCTAATTACCCCCTAGTTTATACTTTTAAATATTGTGACCAAGCTCTGTCCTTGCCTCCGTGGGTCCCATGTTTCCTGGCGGATTTCGCTAGCCTCAGAGGCTCACTGTGACCCTCCACGTAACCCTTCTTTCTCTAGAGACAAGGGTCACAGTCTACTGAGCCATTTTCATCAGAAGCCAGCGAGGGAGGTGAGGAGAAGTTTTCCTTCCTTGTACAGTCTCTGTTGTCTCCCAATCTCAGTGATTAAACAGGGGGCAAAGGTGGGGGGGGAGCCCGGGCCCACCCTCTACTCCGGGCTCCAGCCCAGGGACCCTAATAGTATCAGCTATGGTAGCTGACCTTTTAGAAACAGGACATGTACAATTCCCTGGGCTACTTCCCCACACAGCAGCCCTCACTTCCTCAAGCTCCACTTCACCCTTACCTCAGGGCCTCCTTCCTTGTGCCTGATATGGTGTGTACTACTCAGCCTCTCCAACCACGCAACTTCTTCCCACAGCTCCTGACATGCACACCCCCTTGACTGACTGGGAGGCTTTTAACTAGTTTCAGCCAGCCCCAGATTGGCTTCAGGTGTCCCAATCAACATAGCCTTCTCCCTGCCTTCTGGAAAGTTCTTAATTGGCCCCAGGTGTCTTAATTGACCTGGAGCAGCTTCCATTTCACTTAACCTGGTACCAGGGATTTGTTTAGCCTGGAGCTAATATATCTTCTATCTCCCACTACTTTTCTATAGCCATCTAGCCTTGCCCCGTCACAATATATAAATAAATAAATATAGATGTCCTTTCCATAAAATAAAAATACAAATATTAACTTCACCATAATTCAACATCACTTCTAAATCATGTAATCCCCAATCAGCAAACCAGGCAAAATAAAAATGAAAACTGCCTCTCTCCCCATCAGTTCTCCTCCCTCACAATCCCCCCGCTCCTTTTTCAAAATCTGAGAAAAAAAAAAGCTCTTTCATGTGCCCTGCAGGCCATCCAATTCAGGCTATACCAAGAACATGTGGGGAGGAGTGAACTCCAAAGCTATGGGTCCCTCACAGAGAACCAGCATCCACTTCTCATCTACACCAATGAGACTTTGGTTCAAGTGGCTCTGCTGTTCTCATCTGTGAAGTAAGGCAAGGGGAGAGAAGTGGTGTCTGTGGTCGATAAGTCCAAAGCTAAGCTGGGGGTCACAGCCAGATGTCAGGAGGTCATGACTCCCCTGCACCTTCCATCTTGCTAAATGTGAGAGGAATCCCAGGTGAGGGGGAGGCTCTGGGGAGTGGGGAAGGGCCCAGTATGGAAAAGATTGTGAACCACATTCCTGAGTTATTTACTGTTTTATACATGAAAATCAATACTTTACACTCTACTCAAAACCCCACAGGCAACTAGTGTAGCTCATGGAAGTTCGGATTCCTTGTGCTTATGCCAATGTATTCCACTAAACAAGCAAGCCACCACACTCATGGCTAGCTTCAGTTTCCACATGGTGTTAGTGTTCCAATTCAAGATTTCTCTAGTAACCACAAAGAACATTATGGGGCTTCACTTCCTAGTGTTGACTGTGAGGGAACCTCTGAGGATTTGCTAGCTACAGTATTGCACTATTTCTTCAGGGCTCTGCTTGCTTTACAGAGCCATATGCCATACCTGACCGAGTTTGGCTCTTTTCTCTCCTTTCCATAATTACTTTGGAGATTAGAGAGGTGTATGGGCCTTATTTAGCAGTCATAGAACCCAGGAAAGATTCATTTGGGAGGCAATGGGAGAGGGAGGAGACATCAGGCCCTCATTGAAGACACCAGTAGAGAGTTCTCGGACTTGACTAGAGGGAATCAACTATTGGTGAGAGGGAGGGAGGGCTGGCCAGCTGGGATGAAGAACTTCCAATTTCCATTCAATGTAAACTCCTTCCTCCTTAATTCACAAAACACTGTGAATCTCAAACCCCAATTTAGTCCAAGTCGTTCAAGGTTCACTGTCGTCTGCTTTTAAAGGAGCAAATCAAACCAGGCACCGGCGCTGCCATGTAAATCCTACCGGCAGTGGAACATGTGCACAATGGCTTCTGAAATGTCCATGAGCATATGAAAGGAATGTCCTTTCTCCCCCTTATCCCACCCCAAGCATTTTCTGAGGCTGAACACAAGGCTTGAATGTTCAGCCCTGCATACATAACCCCAGAAATGTCATAAAAAGTGAGCTCAGCTCAGCATGCCTTTCCAGCAAGATGGAGTTATGCCAATGGAAAATGAAGGTTTGACATCATTTAAGTAGAAAAAGAATTCATGCCAGTTTTTGCACAATGTAAGTGAAAGATGCACAGTGCATAAATAGTGACAGATTAGAGATGCACTTCTATGGAATAGATTTCCATGAGTAGACAAGTAGAGAGAAGGAAATTTAATTTATGATTGGTAGTCTGGCATTGAGATTCAGGCTTTGTCTACACACAGTTTGGGCTATAGGAGTGTGAATTGCAGTGAACACTGGTGTGCTGTGCAGTAACTCCCCTGTGTGGACAATGTAGGCACAGACTAAAAGGTACCTAGTTCATGATAATGTAGTCCTATTTAAACAGCACTAAGTTAATGCAAACTAGGTACCTTTTAGTTTGTGCCCATAGAGTCCACACAGAGGAGTTACAGTGCCGCAGACTAGTGCACACCGCAATTCAGGCCCCCTGCAGTCTGAACTGCGGGGCTATACCTTAGAAACAGATCAGTCTGCTGATTTCCCATTGATTTCACTTTACCCATTTAGTTAACTGGGGTGAATTTGATCCTAGATAGAGGTTTCTGCACAAATCTGTAGAGTAGGAGGGTGGAACAAGTTCCCCTGGTCTTGGGACATCTATTCAGGAGAGCACATGTATCCTCTTGTAGTGCATCCCGTCTGCACTCCGCTTGCTCACAGGAGCGCTAGGGCTATCTACCTATCTAGATTAAGCACTTCAATGGCCCCCATTACCATCTAGATGAGTCCTTCACTGTCTTTAGCATTATTTTCACAACATGCCAGTGAGGTAGACCCCATTTTACAGATGGGGAACTGAGAGATTAAATGATTTGCCCAAGGTCACCCAAGGAAGTCTGTGGCAGAGTAGAGAATTGAACCCAGGTCTCCCATGTCCCAGGTTAGTGCCCAGTCATCCATCCTCTTTGAATGAGCATTTTTCTTCAAATTTCCTATCACTGACATACCACTAGCACTCTTCCATTGGGGTAGTAACTGCTAGCATTTTAACTAGGGTGACCAAATGTCCCGTTTTTATAGGGACAGTCCCGTTTTTTGGGACTTTTTCTTGTATAGGCGCCTATTACCCCCCACCCAATGTCCCATTTTTTCATAGTTGCTATCTGGTCACCCTAATTTTAACTGCTGTGTTGTCTTAACCATGGTCAGAGTAGTCCTGGAGGTAGTGGCGGATTAATGATTTTGCCGCCCCTAGGCCCAGAAGTAATTGCCGCCCTCCCCCCCAGCTCACCTCCGCTCCGATTCCGCCTCTTCCTCTGAACGCGCCACCAGGTCCTGCTTCTCCCTGCCAGTGCTTGTGTGCGAAACAGCTTTGCGAAGGAGGGGGGAAGGGGGGAATGTGGCGCACTCAGGTGAGGAGGCAGGGCTGGGGTGGGGATTTGGGGAAGGGGGCCAATAGGGAGGGGGCAGGGAATGAGGGCGGGGAAGGGTGGAGTTGGGGCGGGGGCGGGGCGGAGGGTGCGAACCGGCACCGGGGGAAGCAGCCTCTGGCTTCTATTATAAATTTGCCGCCCCTGCAAATTTGCCACCCTAGGCCTTGTTGGCCTAGGCGTTAATACGCCGCTGCCTGGACGACACAGTGGTTTAAAATACCAGAGGGCCCAGGTACCTTGTCTACACTAGTGCTCCCATAATTTCTTCTCTCAGTTTATCTACACCACACTGTTTGGGGGAATTAGATGAAAAATGCCTAATTAGATGAGGTCTGGGAGGAATTGTGCTTCCACTATGACAGTGAAGCTCTTCAATGCTCCCTATACAGGACAGATCCGAAAAGATGCATTCCAAACCTGAATGTGCGTGAAAGAGCACGCTAATAAACTTTAAAAAAGGATTCAGTTCGTTCATATAACTTCTTACATTATCACAGGTTTTACTCCTGGTGAGTGTAATTTGCCACAATGGCTGGGCAACATCAAAGCCCTGGTTAAATTTTTTCAACCTTCTGGACTGTTAAAGTGAGGAAGACTCTTATCTGCTCAGAGCCTTCTAAAACAGCATGTGTTTTATTCTGTGCAATGAACAGTTGTTGCTCATTTGATCATGGTAAATGTTTCAAACTCCTTGAAAAAAAGAATTATTTATTTCCCTTCCTCTTCGCAAAACAAATGGGATGGAAAAAGTTACAGATTTTTTGCTTCACTTGGACGTGTTTTACACTAATTGCTTATCAGGATTTGCAGATTGCAGCGGATGTGTTTATCAAATGGTATCTGAGTTTCATTGTAGTGTGGTAAGTGAAGTAAGTTTACTCTCCAGTGAGTACTTCTTAATTAATTGCATTCTTTAGACAGAAAATTCTTAACCATGCAATCTAAATCCCATAGTTTTGTAAATTAGAGGGGAAAGCTGGTTTAATCATAATCTTTGTAGTTCATATATGTAATTACTCTTTTGAGGTATTGAGCTTCCCTAATCTAACTTTAATTCTTTCTGTGGAATTCAGTTAAGTGATTTGAGAGAGAGATATTTTTCTCTCCTTTATCATTTTATTTCTTACGTTTTTTTTTCTGTACTTACACTCAGTATGCATCACACTGAGCACTGCTACTGAACAAGAGAACCATAACAGCAGGCCCGAGAACTGAGTGCGAGATCTGTGGTTGAAACCCAGTCAGATTTCCTTTCCTGCTACTCTTGTCCTACACACAGCCTTTTCACAGAAAAAGTCATTAATTGGCTCCTAAAACAGGCTTTTATAATGGGGAAAAAGTTGGCTAAATCAAGTAGGGACCCCAAATTCTGGATGGGATTTTTTGTATCAAATGAAGTCAATTAAAAGCTTCTCTGATTTCTTTTTTTTTTTTTGTTACTTTTAGCTTTATTTATATATGTTAGCAGGGTCTTTATAGGACGTTACCAACTTTTTCAAAAATAAGAACCCTGAGCCAGATTCAGACTAGACAAAGCTCCATTGACTTCCAGGGTGCTACACTGATATACACCACCAGAGGTTTTGGCTCCTTATTTTTACCCCCTTTTCTAATGTATCTTATATTGGATGAAGCCTTAAAATACATATGTAACTAATATATATTATCTGAAGCATATTAAAACCTAGCCCTAAAGAAGAGAATCAAATTACTTCCTCTGAAGTGTGCATATTTAAAGTATAGAATAGCATGTAATTTTATTTATTCAGTGTGCATCTTAAACTCTTCCTACTCACAGATGGTGGCAGCAGAGGCAAAGGAGATCAATTCCCTTATGAGCAAGAAATCAAGTTCTTTGCCAAAGTAGAGTATATCTTTGCTTATCCCTTTTCAGTGCAGAAACTGCTTGTTAAGAAGCATGTTTGTTCTTGTTATATTTGCATTTGTCTACATTAAATGTGTATTGAATTTTATTGTTATACTGTTGACAAATGAAAAGCTACACAGCTTGAGCAGACTATCACATGAAATATATCTATGAAAAAATTACATTTTTCTCCTTAAATTCCCTTTATTTCCTTTCTTTACGGTATACAGCATATCATGCTAGGTGTTCATAATCTCCCCACGTTCTCCCTGTACTGGTTTAGCCCAGTTGTGAAGGAGGGTAGACTGTGTCTCTACTATATAATCTTTAGACAGTTAATGTGAGCTATACTTGGAGAAAATACAGCTAGATATTTCCCAATGTCATCTTCCCGTTTTCTTTCCTTGTTTTAAAACCTATCTTGATGTCTGGTTGTGCCAAAAACGATTTATCTTTTGTACATTAGGAAATTCTGCTTATACCTTTGGTACTCATAAGTTTGCCTGGTGTATGCATATTCAAGGTGCCTTTTCAATCCATTAATGAATAAGAAGACAGGTGTTGCAATATTCTCTGACCCTGATTCCCTAGCAGTAAATTATAGTCTTTGTACTATAAAGTACTGTCACAAAATATATCACCATCTGCAATTTCATCCACTGGGGAACTCATGTTGCTTTTTCCTTTCAAAATTATTCCCAAATGAAATAAGGTTTGTAATTTTTTATTTTTATTTTTTTGAATCCATGCCTGGGTGATGGATCAGCCGTAGGCACTGAACAGTGGGCTCTGTTCATGGGTTAAACTCCATTTGGTGGCATGGCACTGTTTTTGCAGGAGAAGGGATGGGAAATGATGGGAAAAGATGTTTGTTGGGGAGAACAGTTAGTTTTGCTGGAGACTGAGTTTTGCGGGGAGCTGCTCTCAGGCTGGCTGCTGTTTTGATTAGTTTTTTTTTAAGCTATGTCAAAGCCATCCGGAGTAATAATAGATATATTTTATTAGAAATATAAATAAATAACCTTTCCCCCTTCATATCCCTCCTAAAAATCCAGGAATAAAGTAGAAATTCACTTTAGTTCATGTTTTTGGTTGACATCCTAAATACTTGTTTAAAAAGAAGGGGAATTTAAGGATAAACAGAATTTAAAGAGAAAAAAACATGTTACATGTTAAGAAATCCTTCTTGCCATGAAACTGTGATGTGAAATGAATATTATGAACTAGAGCACGAGAAGCCCTGAGCTGACTGTGCCTGTTTTTCTCTGATGTATTTCAGGTTGTGCTCCCCTTAATTGATCAGTATTTCAAAAATCATCGGCTGTATTTCCTATCTGCAGCAAGCAGGCCTCTGAGCAGCGGGGGACATGCCTCTAACAAGGAGAAAGAAATGGTGACAAGGTAAAAATAAATAAAGAACAATAGTTGATGTGTAGGCAGGTTTTAGCTTAGTTAGGGGAGGTAAAGTAGCCTTATGGAAACACAAGTGATCTAACGTTTTTCATTTTCTTTCTTGTATTAAAAAGATTCATTGATGTTAGAAGGGAGAATTCACACACACAAAAGTCTGTGTGTGTTTCAGACTCTGAATCCAATAGTACTTTTAAAAAGCAGTGGTTGTTATTCAGGTAGGCAGGAATCTAAATTTACTTTCACGTACAGTACAGATAAGTACTAAGACTGTGTAAAAATTGCTGTTCATGCAAAATTTCACAAATATGTTCAAGAACAAAATTTAACCATGGCAGATTATGAGAACATATTCTCATCCTGCTCTGAGAAGAATCAAGGTGTTCTGTGTATAATATAGACTCACACCTTTTCTGGGACATTCTTAATAATAGTAACACAACATAAGTCTCAGCCCAACCCTTCTCCCGAAGCTTGTCTCTTCTTAGGCTTTACCTCCAGATACCTGTTTGTCTTATGTAAACTCCTGCTAAATTGTCACTTCCACCTCCTCTAAACCAGAGGTCCCCAAACTGTGGGGCGCACACCCTTTAGGGGGCATGGAGGAATATCGGGGGGATGTGGCAGGCCCATCCCAGCCCCTACAGGGGACAGGGAGGTAGCACCACTCAGTCCCTCCCAGCTTCGTTCTGGTCCCGCCCCCACCTGTGTCCCTGGCTCCCAGCCCTGTGCCTGGTCCTATCCCCAGACTCAATGCGGCTCTGCTCCCATCTGCTTATTAGCTCTCGACCTCAGCCACTAGCTGCGGCTCAGTTCCTGGCCCGGGGCCGAGGCCAAGGCTGGGATGAGGCTGGGAGTGGAGCTGCACCTGGCTGCAGTCCCCTTACCTCTCTCCACTGCCCCCCACCCCAGGGTGTGGATGGGGTGAGCGTGGGTGTGACCCTCAAAAGTTTGGGGACTGCTGCTCTAAACTAAGGGTGGAGTTAAAAAAGCCACACCAGTCACAATGAGTCAGCAGGAATCAGTCAGCATATCCAGCCACCATCTTGGCTGATGCCAGAGAATGGACTGGGGCTCTCCAGAGCTGCAAGCATGAGCTGCTACAGTTTGAGCCAAAGTTCACTAGGTTGGGCTTTCTCAGACTGATGTTCTCTGCAGATCAGCACAGAGGGAAGGCTGTAACACACACCCCCCAAATATGGAAGGCTGACGTGTTTACATGAGGGCTATTCTCTGGTAGCCTTATTGAACATGACTCATAATAGTTGGCATATTAGAGCAAACTAATGGCCCATTTATTCTGACATCTTGTTTCTAACATTGCTTTGTCTGGAGTCCTTCAAGGAATTTAAAAGACACTGTAACACACCTGACCAACCATCTATTACTAGCCTGCAAAATTAATTCTTGATGATGAATGTTCAAGGGCTATAGGAACTCCATCTTACAGTCCTCTGCCATGAACCATCCTACTAGCTGTCCAAAGATTTCAGGGGCCTTGAGAAAGGCAAGGTAAAACTCAAGAACGGAAGGTTTAATTTCAATATTGAGCTTAGGAAGTGTATGGGATTCACCAAAGCTGTTTTTTATGTCTTAATTGTTTTCAGTGTCCTTTGGACCCTGGCTTCATGTAGGTTTTTCTCAGGATGGAAAGACAGTTTGTCTTTTGAAACACCCAGCAAAACCTACATTTTCTTTTTGGCAGTAAAGTAGATGAGTTTTGAATTGATAATGGCAATGTAGTGATTGTGTAGGCAAATCCAACAACCACTTGGTGCTCAGCAAACACACACGGCCTTGGACAGTAAATCTTGATGTGTTAATTGAGTGAATGTGGGCCAAGACACTGAGGTTATCCCCAGCATTTTATATAAAGTACCATGGAATTATTAACTTCTACCTTTTTAGTGACCAGAGTCTGACAGAATTGGATTTGATTTAATGTCTTCTCTGTTAAGACCAGCCTACTTAGCAAGGCGGCCCCTCTTAGTACTGCAATTTTGTAGGATCGATTCTGGATGAGCCCAAGTATCAGGCCCTTGGCTTTGTTGCCAGCTGGGTCATGCTAGGCATGCTAGACATCCTTCGTGAGCTCAATTCCACCCTCAACTATGTGAGCACAGCTTCTACTCAAGTTGATGAGTGTTGTGCTCATACACTGGCAGGAGGAATAGATTGACCTCTATTTAATGTGTTTCTGTTTAAATCAAAACGAATTGTATATGATAACATACTTTTGAAAATCTATTCATAGTTTTTTTTCTAGTTTTTTCACTAGATGGGTCAGGGGCTGGATAATGGGACATGTAGTGTCTTTCCCTTTGACATCAGTGGTTGGAATTAGGCCCAAGATGCTGGTGGCCAAAGTAAAATGAGATGATATTCTTAATACAGTTTCTAATGGACTAAGGTCTTTGCCACAGAAGATGATACCACAGTAGACATCAATATACACCCGGAGTAATGTTCTCCTAAGAGATGCAAAGGATTGAATTGGGCCATGAAGAGTGAGCTATTCTCTCCGTGGAGATGGAGATGAAGGTTGAGTCAATGGTTGGGGGGCAGTGTGGGGAAGCTTGCACTACTGTTCCCTTTTCTATGAACATAAACATAAAACATAAAACTTTATTACCCATTACACTCAACTGGGCACCTTTCATCAGTGCTAAAATTAATTTAAACATGTTAAAGCCAGTGGTCATATCCATATTTTGTTTGATTTAACCACTTAAACTATTGTTTATTTAGTTCTAATCTTAAATCATTTAAGTTAAATGTTTTAATGGACAAGATTTCTTTTTAATTATCTAATCTATTAAATATGATGAGATCCAAATTGGACTAATTAAACATTTACCATCAGACATTTCTATTAATCTGATTTCCTTACATTTCCCCTGCAAATTTTCAAAGATATTTTGAATAGCCCACTGACTGCATTTTAGTTTGTAATACTTCAATGAGTATTTCCTTGTGGTTTTTCATATAGAACGCTTTTATATTACTTAGCTTTGCTTTGAGTTTTTTGTTTCTTTAATTAGAATATGTGCTTATTTAACCATGTTCGTTAAAGATATGCACTTTAAATCTCTTTCTTTAGTACTCTCAGTCCCACATTCTGCTTAGAGAATTTCTGCGTGACATCATATTGCTTTTTCCTGCTCATATATCAGCTGTTATTTTTCTTTCTTCTCCCTTTTTTTTTCTTTTTTCCCCTTCTTCTCTTTATTTTTCTTTTGTCTTCAGCCTGTTCTGCAAACTTGGAGTTCTTGTCAGGCATAGGATTTCACTGTTTGGTAAGGAGACTGTTGACAAATACTAGCATGGCCATCACTTGGTTTTCTTTGCCATTTTTGCGCTGTGTTATGTACCGCCTTGTTGCATGTTGCATGGCTGAATGCATGATCTTCATGGGCTACTAATGATCCTTTAGGTTGTTAGATCACAGCAGTTTTTAGATGGACTAAAGAGCTTTTGTAGTAATAAAAAAAAGTGTGTGTAAATCTGATTAAGAGGGGATCGATTCTCAGGCTCTTTGTCCTATCAAGGAACAGAATTCAAACAAGATCATTATAAAAGTATTTGCTGCTTTATACTTATTCAGTACTGGCCTGCTAAAGTTGAAACAGATTAGCATTTGCACATTTTTTTTATCTCTGAAAGTCACTAAAGCAAAGTCTGTTGTGGGCTGAAATGCTTAGCTGATATTCCACGGAATTCTTCCATTCTCCCAAATGTGCTTAACTCTAGCTCTGCATGTCTATCATGTTTCAGACATCACTGACTATAAAAGTGATCGGGTGAGTCCTTAATTTCTGCCTGGTGAAAATCACTTCATTATCTATTCTATACCCATGGTACAATCATTCACTCTCTGCAGTCTTTTCTAATGTCATGCTGATAGAAGGCTAGCTGAAAATATGTCCCTATGTACATATCTTCTATAATGGGAGCAGTGAGGACTTTAGCATCCATCATTATCCATTTGGATAATTATCTGGATGATTCCAATTTGATTAAAAAATACAGTTCTTAACCCCAGTTCCCATATATTCCTTTCTATTTGAAGGGAAAATACCTGTTTGCTGCAGCACTGTGATATTCCAAAAGTTTATAAACCCTTCTTGTAATCAGTAAAATGAAAAAAATATGGAAATTAGTTTCAGACTTCTGGGATAAGCAAAGTGGACACAGTTCACCTGTTAATCATTTTACAAGACCATTACAGAAACAAAATTACTAGCCCAAATTGTGAGAGATTGTTTCATCTTTTTGTGATGTAATGTCAGTAAAGTGTGTCACACAACTGCTCTTCATGTATGGTAGGCTGCTTTTCCACAAAATATTACAACCTCTCTTGGTTTATTTTGGTGCTTACCAAGTCAGTCACAGTTAGCATGATTTGACAGATTGTCCATCTTAATATTCTATTATTTTACATTTTGGGGAAATATTTTCAGGAGTAGTCTTTCATGGATTAATCTCTTGGATTATTTTTTTAGGATTGGTAATGGGCAAACTGTAAAAACTGAGATTGTGAACTTCATATAAGGTCTGTGATGCTAGACGGAGGACAGTTTGCACTGTACATCCCAGCCCAACCAGCCTCCATTTGTGGATTTTGTGGAGAGGGCTTTGCTGGATCTATGTGATGGAGGATATAGATGCCACAGAAGCAGCTGAGCCTAACTACTGTGGGTGCATCTTCATTAGGAAAAACAGTTGGTTCTTAATCTGCGTTAGCTAACATATGGTAAATACCACAAAGTAAAATCCTCATGACTATACAGGGCAGTTTGTAGTTTTCATGTGTATTAGCAGGTTGAAATAAAGACTGGAGGAGCCTAGAGTTTCACCTTGAACTGCTAACTCATGAGAAAATGACAAACTGCCTTCTCTTCACTAGAATTTACGATAGCTAACTTCAGTTAAGAACTCACGTTTTTTTCTAGTGAAGACAAGACCTGTCTGGAAGAGGAAAAGCTCCACATGAGGGTGAATTCTCCACATGCAGATCTAGGGGATACAGTCAGGTTCTAGGAATTTACTTTGCTTCTTATGTGTTTTGGAATGTGTATTTGAATGAAAAAACAAGCTTAATTGTAGCCTCAGTATGGGACTTGATACCAGCTGGACATTAACTACATGTACTGTAGTCGTGTCCCTGAACCTCCAACTGCTAGAAGCTGGGACTGGACAGCAGGGAATGGAGCACTTGATAAATTGCCCTGTTCTGTTCACTCCCTCTGAAGCATCTGGCACCGAGCACTGTCTGAAAAGATACTGATGGATGGACCATTGGTCTGACCCAGTATGTCCGTTCTTATGAGTGGTATGGGATCTGTACACTACTCCCAAAGATAAATTAGCATACTGTGTACAGTAAAAGGAAAGACATTTGTAAAAGCTGTGTTGCCTTAATTTTGAGGAGAGTGCCACACAAAATCAGAAGCTAAGCATGATGGCTTGCCATACAGAAGAGCCTGAAGTGTGTTAACCACACTAGATTACTGTGACTGGGTCCCTGGATGGACCACACTGAAAATGCCAGACTCGGGGCAGACTGCAAGAAATAGGACAGACAATCCCCCAAACTGGTATTTTATTCTATAATTAGATTTACCAAAGAGCTCCTGCAGTAGCACACTGGTTAACAAGAAGCCAAACACGGTCCCCTTTAGGCATTCCAGCCCTTGGCTCCCATCTAGACAGTCTAGTGTAATATAGTGATAGGTTACTGAAAACCCTATTAATCATACTTAAAGTTCTACCAATCCCAAAAGATCAGACACTTGCACTCAGGCCAATATGTACTTCAGATCTTACCCAAATAGCCCACTGGCAGCCAATCCTTTGTAAACTAACTAAAGATTTATTCATAAAAGAAAAGAAGGGAGTTATTAAATGGTTAAGGAATCATATACATACAAGTGATTTTCAGTGTTCATATAACATCACTGCTGTGATCCTGATCCATCTGCTGGCTTGCAAAAGTCTCTTTGGAATTATCCTAAAAGGTTAGAATCCAAATCCAGCTTAGATGTAGAGTCTGTTAGAGTCTTTCCATGCCTTTTCCAGAGTATTCCATGCAACTACTTGGAAGATCTCAGTCCCACAGATTAAACTTTCTCTAGTTTAGCAGACTAGAGATGAAAGGATCAGGCCTGAGGCTGAAGCAGGTTTTTCAAGTACTTTGAGCACAGCATATGACTGAGGTTTTTTCTTTGTTGAGAGCACACTGTCCCATCACTTAGAAGTTAACATTCTATTTACTATGCATACACAGGTAATCTAGTTATATTGATTAATGTAAGGCAAATGCTGATCATAGATTATATCCTGGATAAATAAGATGAAGACAATATATGTAATACTGTTAATTTCATGCAGTGTCTCACATCTTTGATCTTAAGGTCTACTGAACACAGTTGCATTCATAATGTAAAAGCAATTAAGACATGAAAGGAATAAGCATCTACAAACTAATTGGGTTACATTGTTAAACTTCGCAAAAAGAAAAGGAGTACTTGTGGCACCTTAGAGACTAACAAATTTATTAGAGCATAAGCTTTCATGAGCTACAGCTCACTTTATCGGATACATTATAAATTATATAATATAAATTATATATATATATATATATATATATAAATTATAAATGCATCCGATGAAGTGAGCTGTAGCTCACGAAAGCTTATGCTCTAATAAATTTGTTAGTCTCTAAGGTGCCACAAGTACTCCTTTTCTTTTTGCGAATACAGACTAACACGGCTGCTACTCTGAAATCTATTGTTAAACTTCTTTCAGAATACAGGTAAACACAGACTTAGCATCTACCCTTGATTTCTATTTGGCAAATGAATGGGTTAATGATTGCTGGTCTAATACATCTCTTTGAAATTCACATACAAGTGAATTGTCCTGATTAGGGTGACCAGAAGTCCCGATTTTTATAGGGACAGTCCCAATTTTGGGGGCTTTTTCTTATATAGGCATCTATTATCCCCCACCCCCATCCCAATTTTTTACACTTGCTGTCTGGTCACCCTAATCCTGATACAATTGTAATGCATCATTAAGTTGTTATGGGTCATACACAGGTTGGCTGGTCTGCCAGTGTCACAATTACTAATATTTTTAAGGTTATTCTTCAGCATGGACTTAGTATATGCTGATCATTGGATAACTGAGGTTTAACAAGGCTAATTTACTGTTTGAGAGCTGCATTTGTGCACTCAGGAGAGTACATTTGTGCACTTTCATTATTATTAATGGGTTGAATTTTCCATAAATTATTTGCAGTGGAATGAGCCTTTGAAATTATATTTTCCTCATTTAAAAAAAATTTCTATGAATAGTTTAATTTATTTTTCAATATTATTTAACTCTGGTATGAGATGCTTTCTCTTTATTTTCAGAGCTATCAGTGTATCACCCCAATTCTTTATTCTCACTATTGAGGACAAAGTGACATACAGTCTGAAACAATTGTTAGCCATGCTGCTAACTGACCAGTTTTATCCCATTCACTTTCATGACTAAAGAGGATATTACTCAGGAGGAAAACTCTGTGGTGATATAAAGGGGGAGGGGATGCTGTTTCTGCCTGATTGTTTGCTCCTTCCTAGGAACCAGCACAAATCCCTCCATTAAGGCATCCTGGAGATGAGTATCCATGGGATTTTGAGTGCAGAGTGTTAACACTGAATTTAATCACCAACATCAGTTCCTGAAGTATCTAGGATTTTTTCCTCAAGATCTCCCATCCAAGTGCTGATTAAACCCAATCATTTTTCTTATGAGATCTGTTGTGATTGTAGCCCAGGGTTGAACGATCATTTAGATACCTAGTGATCACACTAACTTCTAGGATGCTTTTAGCTTGAACTCTTTTAGTGAAAATGTTTTTGTACTTTCAATTTTTATTGTTCCTTTAGCAGTTACTTAGGTATACAATTCCTTTAAGGTCTAGTGGTTTCTTAGCTTTGATTTGTACCCTGTTGTTTTAAAGTGTTTTATAATGGAAAGGCTATGTTATGGATTAGAAGAATGTGTTCTGCATTAGGCTCTAGTACTGTGCTCTGGCTGTTTGGGCAGACCTGCCACAGTTGTGTTACTGCTGTAGAACTTTGTGTTGCATCAGTAGAATTCACTTAATTAGAAACTCCTAATTTCAGGTATTTGTAACTGATTGGTGATCTGAAATTTGATATGTGGTCTCAGCCTAGAAGCAAAATAGTTTTTCCCTACATTCTGAAATAAAAAAAGATTGGTCTGGTCTTTATTAATTTAGTGGCATATATACATAAATTAAAAGCGAGGGCATCTAGTTTTGTGCTTGTATGTGTTGAAAACACAGTGGAAACAACTAAATGCTCTAAATCAAAAGAAATACAAAGCCCAGAATTCTCACTGTCTGTGCTCCTATGTTTGAGAAGCAAATAGTGCTGTGAAGATGTTGGGCCAAATTCACCAATTAAAGTAAGAACATAATTTTTCCTGACATACCTAGGGCAGACAATCCAGGAGGAAAGGAGCATACATGCTAATCCGCAAAGTTCTCTCAGGTATAATGGGTCTCCCAATCGCTGGCAGTAGTTTTACTATAACTTTGAGTGTAATAAGTACTGAGTTATTTTGAATACTTTTCTCCAAATTAGGTCCAAACAAAACATATGTGAAGTTCAAAAATGTTTAGTTTGCTTTTTACAGTATTAGCAATTCAATTTTCCTTGGCTACATCCAGAATCAGAACCTGGGCTTTGAAAATACCTCATGAAAGTTTCTTCTCACAAAGTTTCCAGGCAAAACAAAATAAAGAAGTACTGGAAATCTCATAATGGACTTCATTCTTGCAAAATTTCCAGGCACATTTCCAGACCAAAGAGGTTCAGATAAGCAGCTGAACTTGGGATGCTTTTCCAAATATCTCGAATATTTGAAGTTAAAAAACCGGTAGACACTGGTGATGCTATGGTCTATTTGGGAAAGCATAGTTGTGGAGGAAGGCTGTACCCTTCAGTTGCTGCTGTGCTAATTTACATGAGGAAGGTTATAGGAGTGGAACTGAAGCACATACACCACAATCCTCCAAAAATATGTTCTGCTTACCATTAGGAATAGGAAAAGATGTCAAAAAGATACGGATCTTCTGATTTTTAGTTCTCTCCACAATTACTAAGCTTTCTTTAAAAAAAAAAAGTCACCCCTTTCTGTTGCAAAAATATAGCTATCATAGACTATGTCTACACTAGATGTCTTTCTCAAAAATATATGGCCCCACAAGTAATAGGAACAGTGGAAGTGCTAGCGTAGACAGATCATCAGTGTTCTAACTACTGTTGTCGTCTAAACATGTTTAATACATGTTGGGCAGAGGTTTCCAAATGAATTGTGATTATATTACAATAACTAAATGAAGAGTAGTGAATTAAGGTTGGTTTTTCTACCTAAGTCCTAGTTCCCGCAAAGACTTGTGCATGTGAATGGTCCCACTGAAGCTAAATTAATCCTGTTAATACATTTTTTTCAGGCAGGGCCTTAATTTAGAATTTTTGGAATTTTTAAACTTTCTGTAATTTCTCAATCTTTTAATATTACTTCAGTATAAGTCTGATATGTTCCAGTGAAGTTTTATCCTATTTTTACTATCAGAAAGAAAGCACACGCACACCCTCCTGTGGGGGTAGTCTTAAAAATTGGCTAGTTTTCAGCATGCTTAGACTACAGTAGGCTCCACCCTACTGACCCTCACTATAGAGACTAGCTGACCCTGATAAAGCACATAACTCTTGCTGTGAATGTAAATAAGAGAATGTATCAACCAGTTCCTGCTGTGAGATTATGAGTAAGGCTACGATTTTTTCACTGTTATTTTTAGTAAACATCATGACCAGGTCATGGGCAATAAACAAAAATTCATGGAGCCCGTGATTTGTCCATTACTTTACTACAAATAACTGGGGGCAGGGCTAGGTAAGGGGAAGGAGTGGAGTCCCATGTGGGGGGGACTGACAGGCCAAGCCCCCCACCATGTGGCCACAGCAGAGGGCACAACCATGGGGGGCGCACAGCCCCTGCTCCAGAGCTGGCCCAGCTGTGGGACGGGGTGAGTGACTACCACTGCAGCCCCCACCAAGCCCCAGCACGGGGGCACATGACACTGGGAAGCCGCAAGGGGCACGTGCGCCCCCAGCTGCAGCCTCTGGCGAAAGCCGTGGGGCTAGGGTGCACTGCTATGGCTGCAGCCCCCCCAGCCTGGGATGCCGTGGGACTGGGGCACGTGTCCCCTACCAAGTCCGGGACGCCGTGGGGCTGGGGCGGGCGCATGGCCTGGCTGCAGCTGCCGATGGAAGTTGCGGGGCTAGGGCACATGGCCTGGCTGCAGCTGCTGGCAGAAGCCCTGGGGTGGGGTGCTCGGCCCCAGCTGCAGCCCCGCCAAGCCTGGGACACCGTGGGGCCGAGGCATGCAGCCCGCGCCAAATCCAGGACGCCGTGGGGATGGGGTGCACAGCCCGGCTGTAGCCGCTGGCAGAAGCCCTGGGCTGGCCCAGCTGCAGCCCCGCCAAGCCTGGGACACCGTGGGGCCGAGGCATGCAGCCCGCGCCAAATCCAGGACGCCGTGGGGATGGGGTGCACAGCCCGGCTGCAGCCGCTGGCAGAAGCCCTGGGACTGGCCCAGCTGCAGCCCCGCCAAGCCTGGGACATTGCATTGCTGGGGAGCACAGCGCCGGGATGCTGTGGGGTTGGGGTGCATGGCTCGTATGAAGCCCCTGCCAAGCCCAGAACGCCACGGGGTTGTGATGCACAGCCTGGCTGCAGCCCCCCAAGCCCGGGACACTACAGGCCTGTGGCCCATAGCTCCCGCCAAGCCCAGGACACGTGGGAGCTGGGGAGCATGGCCTGGCTGCAGCAGCTGGCGGAAGCTGTGGAGCTGGGGTGCACGGTTTTGGCTCCCACCAAGCCCGGGACGCGTCGGGGATCGGGTACACGTCCCTGGCTGCAACTCCCAGTGGAAGTTGTGGGTCTCGGGCTCTGGCTCCAGTCCCTGGCCCCTGCTGCAGCCCCCCCCCCCCCCCCGGAGGAAGCAGCAGGGCTGGGGATTGCAGGGTCCTGGTTCCAGCTAGCTCCAGTTGCAGGGCAGGGGCACACAGTCCCCGCTCCTCCTCCTGAAGCCCTAGAAGTCACCAAGGTCCAGTAAAGTCATGGATCTTCATGAACTCTGTGAGTAAATCATAGCCTGAATTATGAATAATGTAAAGAAGCCCTCCCAAATACCACTATTGCGTCTAGTTCTCTATGGTCTGCCTTTTGAAAATCTCTATTCATTGTATGTACAAATCAATGTTTAAAAACATATTACTACTCAATTGTTGGTTCCTGAAGACCAAGTAATTTTAGAAGTGTAGAAAGGAAAGAGAGAGAAAAATCCACCTTTGTAAACAGGTGGGGGAATTAACTCTAAAACAGTGAAATAATATATATGGTTCATGTATGTATGGCCAAATTCTGCGGTGTGTGTTAACTAATGAGACTCTTTATTTTAGTGGATGACATCCATTTATGCCAGTGTCTGAATTTGTGCTTTATACTTTATCATAAGAAAGTTTATTATAGAGCATTAGGTGGAGAACTGCAAGAATTGTGAGAAGTATTTGTGTTGCTTTTCAGGAAGATGTATCTGATTTCAAAGAGCTGTTATGTTCAGGGTCTAACATCTTTGCCATCTTATATGAATGCTTGTTTCTTGTATCAGTGAGGCAGCACCAAACTGAGAGCACCTTTGTTATCTGAGAGAAAGAAAATAAATGCTCAGATAAACTGGAACCAATTAAAGTGAAATTTTCAACAACTTAAATGAAATACAAATACTACACTGCAGCGCTAATTAACATCATATCTATGTGCTTCATGAGTGCCTCAGATGTTTGAGGGAGAGATGCTTTGAGTGCCTCAGCTATTTGATCAGACATGCTTTATTGTCTGTGTAAATAAAGTTAATGCAACAAACTGCATGTTTTTAACTTGACTGTTAAAATCACGCAGAAGCTGAATTGTGCCCCTGCTGTGTCATTTACTGCTTCTTTGAAAATGACAAAAGTTAACAAAAATAGGACTGCTTTAATGCAAACTCATTTTAATTGGTGGATCATTTTGCTTCCTGTTTAGGAAATGATGCAACATCAATAGTCAACTGTCTTCATATACTTGGCCAGACTTTGGATGCAAGGTAATGCTGAATACATTTTCTAAAGTATACAAAAATCACTTAAAACTGAATAGCACATGTACAATAGGATTTGGAGGCTGATTATCTGTACATGGCCACAGAATTTCTAAAATAAAAAAGGGTTGTCCTGCTGAAATAGTTCCTATACTGAGTGTTGTTTCATTATTATTCTTGATAACCCAAGGGTTTGGTAATACAACATAGAGCTTTTCATCTCTAGCTCAGTGTTCCAACTCCAGGTCAGTAGTGACCAAAAACTGCTGGCTATTTATGGGTTTTGTCTCGAGGGAATAAGTGTCTCAAAACTGTCATAACTATTGGAAATAATTTACTGTTTTGCTTACAACCTCATGCTCAGAGAAGTCAAGAACTGAATTGGCATAGAGTGAGGCATGCTTTCACTCTTTGAGTATGTTTTTACTGCTGAGCTAACTCGGGCGATTATTTGAGATTTGCCCTTAACCTGTCCACGCACAAAAATTCTGACCTGAGTTTAGTGGTGTTTTCAGCCCAGGCTAGCTGACTCAGCTGGGTCTATAGGCTAAAGTGTGGCTGTTGCATTTGTTCAAGCCAGTAAAGTGCCCACTAAAGTGCTGATAGTCCTCGGATGCTTTCCTCACAATTCCCCCCGACACGTCCAGAAGCACAGACAAGTTCTCCCACAATTCACTAGGTAGAAGAATCACAGAGCAGCTCACACCAGCACTAAGAACCATGGCATGTGCCCCCCCAGAAGGCCTGGTGACACATGGGCGACTGCAGTAGCAATGAGGATATAGTGACTTAAGTATGGCTTTGCAGTATGGCTGCCCACACCTAGGTTAGGTTAACTCAGGTGGCAGTCACCCAAGTTAACTCTTCAGTGAAGGCATACCCATAGAAAGGTCCTTCCAGGTCAGGATTGAGGCACATTTATATAGCTATATATGGAAGCTTGCATTGCTGCCACCCATGCAGTACAAATTCTGTGAATAAAATAGGTTACTTTAGTCTCCTGGGCTGTCAATCTAGCATTTTTCACGTGGACTGAGTTCTTTCACACAATCACAATGAAAACTCTGTGAAATTGTACTTTGCTAAAAATAGAGGACCTCTACAGTCAACTCAGCTAGCCTTGTGTTTCTGTTTGAGGACAGTGGCACTGAATTACAATATTGCATACAAATGATTGTAGTTATATGACCAACATGTTCATGTTGCTCTTTTTCTACTACAGATTTTAACTCTGGTTTTCAGAAAACCCATTCTGATTTTTAAAATTGCTGAAGCAAAATCTGGCTATGATGGTTGGGTAGCATTTTGGGTTGCAGCTTCAAACAACCATAAACTTTCTATTTTGATGATTTCGCAGGCTTCCTTGCTCCTTGTTTTTATGAAGCGTTTAAGCCCTTTCCTTAAGAAGCCTTGTCAATGTAAAATGAATTGAAATCCCTTCTGGTCTGCAGAGTGACACTCTGACACTGCTTTTCAATTGGAACGTGCTTGCTTGAATTGCTTTCTTTAGGGAAAGAAGATTTTACCCAATAGGAAGGTTTTCCCAAGATCTTGTGAATCTTTTTTTATATCAGTCAGGAATAGACTTTGTTTTGTGGTTTCTCTAACAGAATATGATCTTTAATTCTTTTATATGTAATGCACAGGACTGTGATGAAGACTGGTCTGGAGTCTGTTAAAATGGCATTGAGAGCATTTTTGGATAATGCCGCAGAAGATCTGGAGAAGACAATGGAAAATCTTAAGCAAGGCCAGTTTACACACACAAGAAATCAGCCAAAAGGAGTGACACAAATCATTAACTACACCACAGTGGCTCTCCTGCCAGTGCTCTCTTCATTATTTGAACACACTGGACAGCATCAATTTGGAGAAGATCTAATACGTATGTATTATTTAGAAATGCCAGGCAGCTAATGATCTTTATTATTTTGTACTGAGGGTTATTACAGATTGGCTTCTAATATATGGGACAAATCCTGACAAAACCCTGCCAAAATTTTCACTGATTTAAATGAGAATTTGTCTTAAGCTTAGAATAAGGTATGATGGTTTTATTCCATTGTGTACAAATGTGGGAAGGAGTGTGGATTTGTGGTTAGAAGATAGGTTTAGAAATCTGAATTATATTTCTGGCTCTGCCATAGACTTGCTATGTGATCTGGCATAAATCACGGAGTCTCACTCTGCAGCAGTTTATCCATCTGTAAAATGGGAACAATAATATTTATCACACAGGCGTGTTGCAAACTTAATTTTTGTATAGAACTTTGAAGTTCTCTGATGATATCTGTTGTAATGCAACCTCATTCATTCAAACTTTTCAAGCAAGGTTATGTCACCTGACTTGAGCTACAAACATGACGTTGTTTCAATTTATGGGGTGTCAAATGGGTGTATGAGGCAGAACAGGAGGAACTGCTGAAGACATCGGCAAGGGTCTGATGTGGGGAGGTACTTATGAAGCTCCATTTCTGCAGAGTGTAGCAGCACAGTTGATGTAGAGCGTACATTTTGTAAATCACCTCGTTTTGGAGAGACTAAAGCTGTTTTCTCACAGTGCCTCTTACAGTCCACAAAGCAGAGTTTCAATTTTGTACTGTTTAGAAGCCCCACAGGAATTCTAATAGCCAGCTCCCCCTCTATTGTGGGCAGCAATTCTTCTCTTTCAACAATTCTCTATTTCTGAGCTGGCCAGCTTTGAGGAAGGAGTCCACTCAGGAAGGATATAGAAAAATATCAGACTCAGTCATCTGCATGTTCTATATCTGGGAAAATATAAAATACCTGTGTGGAAAGTGGTTTTCTGATATTTATAATTTGACTGGGTGATGCTATACTATCATTTTTATTTCTTTATAAATGATGGCTGAAGACATTTAATTTCAGTGTCTAATTAACATAATCCAAAACTAAAAAGATGTGGGACTATATCCCATCTATAGAATATCAGGTATACTCCTTCTACTCCTTTTTGTTTTTTGATCCGGATAGAATTTCATCATTAGCCTCTGATACTTTATTACTTACAAGATTTTAATCATCTATTCTATCTGATTGTTATTCAGTTATTATAAACCCACTAATAGCATGAATTGTTGATTAATTTAAACTGTGCTTACCTATTTTATGGAATGCACACAAGCACCACTTCTCTTCACATTGTGTTTTAGGAATAACAGCCATTTCGCTGTGGAGGAGATAGCCCTCCGTGTCATCCCAGTTTGTGTATTTTTTCCCTCAGTTGGACAGTTACTTCTTAGTGCTGGGCAGTTTTATCTGTTAATAAATTTTGAAAAGTGTTTTATTCAGATATTACAGTTATTGGCTTTAGAAGAGACTCTCTGGAGTGGCTCGTAAGTGGGAGGAGTTAGCTAGAATGTCAGCCCAGCCAATCAAAAATATCTGCCTCTGCCTCATATTGTGTGAGGGACTGAAAAATCATCTCTACTGTATTTCTATCCAATTTGATCAGTTCAGTTTTTTACAGCTGCACACAGAAAAACAGTGTTGGTCTTTACACTGGAATGCATAATGTAATGATTGTTATTCCTAAAAACAAGCAACGAACAGAGAAGTTGTTGTGGGGATCAGGTTTTTGGTTCCCTTGCCTGACTAATGGATACATCATTTAGATACTATTTATCTGTAGCTTTGTCTAAAAATGAGATACTATCATTAATCATTAAATATAATTTACAAAATTAAAAATCTGTTCCGCAAGAGTATTTTTCTACTGTTGTATATTTTACAAAGCATAATGCATTCTTAAATTGGTTAGTTCTCTTATTTATTTTCCTTTTACTCATTTAACACTTTAGATAGTTACTGTGAGAATTCCCTGCTTTTAAAGCACTGCTAGCAATTGGAAAAGATTCAGTACACTGTATTGCATAGATTATTTAATAAATCAAGTCTCAGCTTCTATAACTATGCATTATCCTAACAAAGATGGTTTGCCATTTTTCACAGCAAAATACAGAGCGTTAATGGTACATTAAATATGATATTGTTCTCTGTTTTCAGAGTAGCAGCCGTGTTAATCTGTATTCGCAAAAAGAAAAGGAGTACTTGTGGCACCTTAGAGACTAACAAATTTATTTGAGCATAAGCTTTCGTGAGCTACAGCTCACTTCATCAGATGCATTTGGTGGAAAATACAGTGGGGAGATTTATATACACACACAGAGAACATGAAAAAATGGGTTTTATCATACACACTGTAAGGGGAGTGGTCACTTAAGATGAGCCAACACCAGCAGCAGGGCGGGGAAAGGAGGAAAACCTTTCATGGTGACAAGCAAGGTAGGCCATTTCCAGCAGTTAACAAGAACATCTGAGGAACAGTGGGGGTAGGGTGGAGAAATAACATGGGGAAATAGTTTTACTTTGTGTAATGACTCATCCATTCCCAGTCTCTATTCAAGCCTAAATTAATTGTATCCAATTTGCACATTAATTACAATTCAGCAGTCTCTCGTTGGAGTCTGTTTTTGAAGTTTTTTTGTTGAAGGATAGCCACTCTCAGGTCTGTAATCGAATGACCGGAGAGATTGAAGTGTTCTCCGACTGGTTTTTGAATGTTCTAATTCTTGACGTCTGATTTGTGTCCATTTATTCTTTTACGTAGAGACTGTCCAGTTTGACCAATGAACATGGCAGAGGGGCATTGCTGGCACATGATGGCATATATCACATTGGTAGATGCGCAGGTGAACGAGCCTCTGATAGTGTGGCTGATGTGATTAGGCCCTATGATGGTGTCCCCTGAATAGATATGTGGACAGAGTTGGCAACGGGCTTTGTTGCAAGGATAGGTTCCTGGGTTAGTGGTTCTGTTGTGTGGTATGTGGTTGCTGGTGAGTATTTGCTTCAGGTTAGGGGGCTGTCTGTAAGCAAGGACTGGCCTGTCTCCCAAGATCTGTGAGAGTGATGGGTCATCCTTCAGGATAGGTTGTAGATCCTTGATGATGTGTTGGAGAGGTTTTAGTTGGGGGCTGAAGGTGATGACTAGTGGCGTTCTGTTATTTTCTTTATTGGACCTGTCCAGTAGTAGATGACTTCTGGGTACTCTTCTGGCTCTGTCAATCTGTTTCTTCACTTCAGCAGGTGGGTATTGTAGTTGTAGGAATGCTAGAGATCTTGTAGGTGTTTGTCTCTGTCTGAGGGGTTGGAGCAAATGCGGTTATATCGTAGCGCTTGGCTGTAGACAATGGATCGTGTGGTATGATCTGGATGAAAGCTAGAGGCATGTAGGTAGGAATAGCGGTCAGTAGGTTTCCAATATAGGGTGGTGTTTATGTGACCATTGCTTATTAGCACCGTAGTGTCCAGGAAGTGGATCTCTTGTGTGGACTGGTCCAGGCTGAGGTTTGATAGTGGGATGGAAAGTGTTGAAATCATGGTGGAATTCCTCAAGGGCTTCTTTTCCATGGGTCCAGATGATGAAGATGTCATCAGTGTAGCGCAAGTAGAGTAGGGGCATTAGGGGACGAGAGCTGCGGAAGCGTTGTTCTAAGTCAGCCATAAAAACGTTGGCATACTGTGGGGCCATGCGGGTACCCATCGCAGTGCCGCTGATTTGAAGGTATACATTGTCCCCAAATGTGAAAGAGTTATGGGTGAGGACAAAGTCACAAAGTTCAGCAACCAGGTTAGCCGTGACATTATCGGGGATACTATGGTGGCTGAACTTTGTGACCATGAAAGGTTTTCCTCCTTTCCCTGCCCTGCTGCTGTTGATGGCTCATCTTAAGTGATCACTTTCCTTACGGTGTGTATGATAAAACCCATTGTTTCATGTTCTCTGTGTGTGTATATAAATCTCCCCACTGTATTTTCCACCAAATGCATCCGATGAAGTGTGCTGTAGCTCACGAAAGCTTATGCTCAAATAAATTTGTTAGTGTCTAAGGTGTCACAAGTACTCCTTTTTTTATTGTTCTCAGTATATGCTTTCTATTGAATTAAGTGGCATTTTTTCATAAAAAGTTATGTCAGCATCTGTCCATAGGACTACTTTTTGGCTTTACACAGTGATTTCTATAGATGGTGTTTGGTAGCTTGAACTCATTAGTATGCAGGTTGTCAAGTCAAATATAATTAGATTGTCTCTATATTTTAAGCCCACTATGTAGACTAAAATGGAATGCATTAAAACCTTTTTTTTTTTTTACTTCTTCCTTATCCCTTTCCTTTAGTGGAAGATGTTCAGGTCTCTTGTTACAGAATATTGGCCAGCTTGTACTCTCTAGGAACCAGCAAGAGTATCTATGTGGAGCGGTAAGATGAAAAATCATGTACATAATTGTAATCTTCATATACACAGTTAGTCGTATAAGTAGTCACCACATTTGTTCTTTGTTAGAATGTTTTCTCAGGTGGAAGTTTTAATAAAGCACAAAAAGAAGTGCAGAGAGAAGTTGTGGGTGAGGGCAGGGCAAAAATCAAGTACCCCTTAATAGAAAAGAGAGTTGTGATAATAATAAGAATACTGGATTTAGTATAATAAATTTTAAATATTTGCATATAACTATGTAAAAAGATAGTCTTCAATTAAAACCGAGGAGGTTCTTATTCTAAAATATATTTCACGCTTGCATTGGGACTGCAGGATCTGACTTTTTTGTATAATACAAGCAGCATTAATTGCAAGGAGAACTTAGAGAATTTTATAAGTTGTAGAAGGGGAAATTGCAAATTTTCATTTCAATTATTGTTATAAATTTTCCTTGTAGATTGATTAACTGCACTGTACTTTATGGTTATCCCTTATTTATCTTTGTTCGTGACTGATATTAAAAACTTACCTTTGTTCTACAGAAACTTGGTGTTTTTACATTTTGTAAATAAAACGTCATCTATTCATTTTGCAATTTCATTCTAAGGGAATGAATTACATTCAGAATTACTGAATTTTGTTCATGCATGATTCTATTAACAAATCAAATGAAAAAATCATAATGCATCAAAAATGTACTTCTTGCATTTGTACTTCAAGTAGAGGTGGATCTGAGCTATAAAATTCAAGACTCTTGAATCCAGTCTGGATGGACTCATTCTCAAAAAATCACTGTTGAAAATAATCAGTGATTCTACAGAATCAATCAGATAGGCCATAAAGCAAGGCAGAAGAGAACTTTATTCATAACCATTTGTACTTTCATCAAAACACTAATTAAACTTTACAACATTCGGCAACATCCCAGCAGGTTTAATTATCTACAGCACGGGTGGGCAAACTTTTTGGGCCGAGGACCACATCTGGGTGGGGAAATTGTATGCGGGGCTGGGGCAGGGGCAGGGGGTTGGGGTGTGGGAGGAAGTGCGTTGTGCAGGAACGGGCTCAGGACAAGGAATTGGGGCAGAGGAGGGGTGCGGGGTGTATGAGGGGGCTCAGGATGGTTGCAGGATGTGACAGAGGGCTCAGGGCAGGGAGTTGGGAGGCGGGATGCAGGAGGGGTTTGGGCTCTGGCCTGGTGCCGCTTACCTAAAGCAGCTCCGGGGTGGTAGCAGCGCGCACCACGGCCAGGACAGGCTACCTGTCTGCCTGCCCTGGCCCCACGCCGCGCTGCTCTGGGAAGTGGCTGGAACCATATCCCTGCACGGCCCCTGGGGGGAGGGGGCGGTACAGGGCTCTGTGTGCTGCTCTTTCTACGCCTCCAGGTACCTCCCCTGAAGCTCCCATTGGCTGCAATTCCCCGTTCCCGACCAATTGGAGCTGTGGGGGGCGGTGCTTGGCAGCAAGGGCAACGCATGGAGCCCTCTGCCTGCCCCCGGACCGCAGGGACATGGTGCTGGCTGCTTCTGAGAGTGGCATGGGGCCTGTGGCACCACAGGGGGCAATCCCGCGGGCCGGATCCAAAGCCCTGAGGGGCCAGATTCAGCCCGTGGGCCGTAGTTTGCCCACCTCTGATCTGCAGTCTGCAGAGGGGGAAACTGGCAAATAGCGGAGATCAAGTGACTTGCTCAAGGTCACAGCAAAGCAGTAGCAGACCCACAATAGCACTGAGGAGTGTAACGACCACTTCCTTGCCAGGATGTCTGTTTCTCTACCCCTTTCCATTAATTCTTATAGCTTGTATACGGGTAGGGTTGCCAACTTTCTAATTGCACAAAACCAAACACCTGTGCCTCGCCCCGCCCTGCCCTTCTCTGAGACCCCACCCATGCCTCCTCCTTCTCCAAGGCCCAGTCACCACTCCATCCCCCTTCCCTCCGTTGCTCACTATCCCACATCTTTACTCACTTTCACTGGACTAGAGCAAGTGTGTGGGAGGGGATGCGGGCTCCAGCTGGGGGGTGTGATCTAGGTTGGTACCGGGGATGAGGGGTTTGAGGTCCAGAACGGGGCTCAGTACTGGGACAGAGGTTTGCGGTGTGAGAGGCAGTGCAGAGTGCGGGCTCTGGGAGGGATTTAGAGTGCAGGAGGGGTTTATGACATAGGGCAGGGGGTTGGGGTGTGGAAAAAGTTCCTGACCTGGGGCATAGGGGAAGCAAGGCAGCTCTGCATAGTGCATGCTGCCCGCACCCACAGGTGCCACCCCTGCAGCTCCTATTGGCTGCGGTTCTTCACCAATGGAATCTGAGGAGCCAGCACTCGGTGCGATGGCAGTACGCGGAGCTTACCTGATTGCCCCTGCGCTTAGGGGCTGCAGGGACATGTTGGCCGCTTCTGGTAGCCACGCGGAGCCAGGGAAGGCAGGGAGTCTGCCTTAGTCCCGCTGCGTGGTTGACTGGAATTTTAACGGCCAAGTCCGCGGTGATGACCAGAGCCTGCAGGGTCCCTTTTCAACTGGGCATTCCGTTCGAAAACCGGACTCCTGGCAACCAATTTGGGAGTCAGAATGTAAGGTTGCAACAAGTCAATATAAGTTGTATTGTTTCAGCTATCAAAATTCAGGGATTCTGTACTATGTAAACTTGTTTCTTTTACAAATCACTGCATCCTGATAAAAGGGCTCTGATTTGCATGATGACTGATGTTGTTTCTCAGTAGCCCTTAGTCTGGAAATCTCTGTACTCTATCAAAGAGCCATTGTTAACCAATAAGAGTGGAAGGATGTGTAACTCTAGAGAGACATGCATAGTCACTGTACTCCAAATGGCTACTGCCTTCAGAACTGCTATCTACCTATAACGCTGTGCTCACAACAAACATGGCCACCTCAGCCTTTGACCTCACCCCCACTTGTCACCCCATCTAATCATGAATAGAATTAAATTTTAAAAATAATTACTCTCCAATGCGGAATAAAAATATACGCAATTATATGTGAATGCTCTCTAAGTGGCTTATATTTTATGTATTGGTCTTATATGAAATTATATATTGACTAATACAAGAGCTATTGTGAAAGTGAAGTGGCCTCTTTCATCTATTATAGTCCACAAGCATCAATGCAAATAGAAAGCGAATAGCATGCTATCTTATAGATATATGTGAAACATGTTCTTTTCATGAGGACATAATGTGGGTCAGGGAGGAAATCAGGAGGGGAAATAGCTATGAGAGTGGAGTTAGATATGATGGAGTCAGAAGCTGAAGTTCCTGTGTTTATTGTGGGTATTATGGATTGGGAATTCAATGGCAATCTATTACAGCAGAAACTCCAGGTTTCTCCTTTCTCCTGGGTCAGAAAGGAAGGCAGGATTTTGACCAAACTGCAGAATTTCTGTGACTTCTAGGAATCTCCTCAAGTTCTCCAGTTTGATTCTTTCTTTCTTGTGCATGTTTTAGTCCAAAAGAAATTAGAAATGGCTTGTTCATCTTTTGATACTAAGCCATCTTTATTTAAAGCTGCCCACAAGCTTTTCAGAATGGTACAACACCTGATAGTCATTTTGACAGTCACGTACTACAATAAAATTGACTTGCCTGCGGGATCTAATGTATCCTTTACATCAGTGGTTCTCAAAGCCGGTCCACCGCTTGTTCAGGGAAAGCCCCTGGCGGGCCGGGCTGGTTTGTTTACCTGCTACGTCCACAGGTTCAGCTGATCGTGGCTCCCACTGGCCGCAGTTTGCTGCTCCAGCCCAATGGGGGCTGCAGGAAGCGGCGTGGGCCGAGGGATGTGCTGGCGGCCCTTCCCACAGCCCCCATTGGCCTGGAGCAGCGAACCGCGGCCAGTGGGAGCCGCAATCGGCCGAACCTGCGGACACGGCAGGTAAACAAACCCGCCCGGCCCACCAGGGGCTTTCCCTGAACAAGCAGTGGTCCGGCTTTGAGAACCACTGATTTAGAATTTATGATGGTAACATTTGACCTCTTGATCCATCAGTTTATTAGGTAGCTTTCTGTCAGTAGGAGACACTGTTTAGTCAGTATTATCTGAAATTGAGAGGAAAATAATAGGATTACTATCATTATTTTTATTATACTAGTGCTATGTTTTCCTTGTATGCTCCTTGGTAGCTCTCAACAAATATAAGTAGGCCCAGCTTTGACATTTTATATATAACATTTTATTTGTGTAATGGCAGAAAGTTGATGTTCTCTGATATCTGTTAAATGGATTTTTCTGTTTCTGTGTTAGTAGTAATAATCATGTAGCAGATTCTCTCTTTGAGAAGATTATAGTTTATAATAAAAGTAAGGATGATACTGAACTAGCTCTGAGTATATTCATTCAGAAAAAAATATGTGTGTATAAATAACAATGAGCATTTGTGAATTCACAGGCAGCGCTCAGCCGTAGGAGAATGTTTGGCCGCTTTTGCTGGTGCCTTCCCTGTGGCCTTTTTGGAAACTCATCTGAACAAACATAATACCTACTCTATCTACAACACCAAGTCTGCAAGAGACAGAGCAGGTATATCCAGACCCTCGCAAGCAGGCATTTTAACATCTGGATTTCACACACAATTGTGGTTTTTTTACTCACTGCATATTTACATGCATTTTCTTTTACAAAAATCCTCCCTTTCATTTACTGATCTGTTTATATTCATTTGCTAGAATGGGAAGTTAAATCTTGCAAAACTCAATTTTTTCATTCCTTTTTGAGCTGCCCAGTGTTGCATATGGAGATATTCTTATTATTTTGGAATTAACTTGCCAAACTAGTTCCTCCTCATTCTGATCACATTGATACATTGCAACACAGAAGCTCCTTGTATTGTATATAAATAAGTGGTTTTATATAAGGTTTATTTTATATGGCAAATGCAGGTAGAGATTTTAATACTGCCTACTATCATGTAATAAAATGGCATATCCTAATGAACAGTTTTATTTCCTCATCTCTCATTTTCAGCCTCAACTCTTACCTCCATCTCTGGGATTTACCTGTGTCTTTAATTGAGACTAAATATTCTGATACATTGTATGCCCTTAACAAGTAAATACTTAGGATAGCATGATATAAATTGTTTGCTATGGTGTATTCTGTATTTTAAGTGTAGGAAATACCACAGCAAAGGCAAATATAAATAAGTAAACATTTGTTAAAGTAGAGCCCCCTTCAAAGGGCTATTTAATAAAAACATAATTGGGGAATTAAGGCTGTGCCTTATGCTGTTCCCTATTGGAAATATTTTAGAGGTTCTGTTGATTAACTTGTATTATTTTAAACTACCATGGGTGAAATTAAAAACTGGACAGCTACCTTTCATAGTAGTAGAATATAATTTTATTTTGTTATTTCTCATTCTAAATATAATGCAAACTACAAATATTGCAAAATGAAAAACACTATGCTATAGTATACAACAATTACTTAATGGCATCTTATGTATAACTTCACCCACTCAATTTTAAAAGAAGAGCAGCTGATTCATTCTTCTATAGAGCTACAGTAGTCTATCTGGCAAATGTCAGTGTCTACATTAATAGGTAATACGTTCTGGTAATTTTAGTACATCCACACTAGCCTATACTATCTCTTGTTGAAAGAAATATCCTTTTATTAATAGTAATAATAATAATTTGAATATACTTTTATTGAGGATTTCAAAATGCTTTCCAAACTTCAATTAAGCAAGCATTAATGCAGCTCTGTGAACAAATATGTATAATGTATTCAGTGTTAAAATGAGACGTAGCCTGATTTTGAAAAACAGGCCAGAGTATAGGCAGATACAAACAGTTTGGCTCCAACTTCAGTACTGGCACTAATCTTACTACACAAGTTGACACTTCCATTGAAGCTGATGTATAACTCTGTACTCAGTTTCATAAAAGCACTCTTTCTTTGAGTCTAAAGCTTTATCTGCCAGATGGACATGCTGTGAAAGAGAAAATAAAAGTAGAATAGAAAAACATTTGGATATAAATATTTTATGTGTGTTTTCTCTTCGTAATGCATTTTATTTTTATTATTTTCTAGCTCTTAATTTGCCAATCAGTGTAGAAGAGGTTTGTCCAAAAATTCCTTCCGTGGAGAAGTTAATGGAAGAAATTGTGGAATTGGCAGAGTCTGGTATTCGTTACACACAAATGCCACATATAATGGAAGTGATATTGCCTATGCTTTGTAGCTACATGTCACACTGGTGGGAACATGGACCAGAAAACAATCCTGACAAGGCTGAAATGTGCTGCACAGCCTTGACCTCAGAGCACATGAACACTCTGTTGGGTAACATACTGAAAATCATCTATAACAACCTGGGTATTGATGAGGGAGCCTGGATGAAGAGATTAGCAGGTAAGATTTGAAGATATGAATAATTTGGGTCTGATTCTTCTCTCTCTTACATCAGTTCACATTGACTTCAATGGATTTACTCTATATTTACCCCACTTGAAGTTGGAGGAGAATCAAGCCCATATTTTACAGCCTCTTTGAATAATATAAAGTCTAATTAAATGAGACAATAAAACAGCAGTTCTTTGAAAGAGAGAGACTATATTTTAAAATAATTGGCATATATCATGTTGAACTTCATAATAAACCATGGTCATCCCTGCATTGTAATATGCCATTTACTGAATGAAAAGAATTATATTTGTGCCACCCATTTATCTATACGTACAGAAGGCAGTTGCGTGCTATTACAAAATCTGGTTCTTGAAGTGTTGTCATTAGGCTTTGTGACTAACACCCTATCACCATTCCACAGGGTCTGTTCTGTGCCCCAGTTTCTAACTAGTTCCTTGGGATTATGACCCCTTTAGTGTGCTTGGGCCCCAAAGACGCACACAGTTCCACAGAGGCAGGCCTGTGGCCTCCAAGAATCCAGAACTGAGCCTTCGGGCACCAACAAACCCTATCTGTCTCTATGGTTCCCTGCAGCGAGTCCAGCCAAAGCCAGACTCCTGTAGAAGGCTTGTGTTGTGCCCCTTCAGGGTACAGTGCTCTTAGTGATTATTTGTAGCGACTCCAGGCAGCCTTTTCCAAACAAAGCAACAATTTATTTATCACCTGATATACAGAATCTGAAAGTCCTTAGGTTAGGGTAGAGAGGCAAAGGTTAAGAGTTCAGCATGGCAAATGCTAGGCCAGGGCTCCCTTGAGCCATGCTGCCATCAAAGCTATCTAGGGTCTCTCTCAGTCTCGGTTCCTAGTCCTGTGTGTGTGTGTTCCTGTGTCTCTCCAAAGACCAGCTCTTAACCCAGCCACCTGACTCCTTTGTTCTCCAGCTGGAGCCTTTGCTCTGCTTCTCCGTGCAGAGTTATGGGAGGGAATCTCCTTCTTCTTGGCTGTTGGTTGCTAGATAAGAATGTCTTGGCCATTGGGGTTCCCATTGTCTTTCTGGATCCTCCATTGATACGGGTTGGTTTCAGCCAAACCTTTAATGACCCATTCATATCACCCCAACAGTTGCATGACTCAGCACCTCATATCCTCTGCTTTGCCCCATGGACAGCTTTTTACACTCCATGCATAGCAATGCAAAGCACAGGGAAATTGAGGCACTCATAGAAATCATAAAAATATTATCAGAATTTCCACTTCAGCATACATTCCTTTAAGATGGGTGGCAGTTCATAGCTCACTTTTAGGCTTTTTTTTTTTTTAAAGAAAGATGATACTACATTGGGTCTTATTCAGAATCACAAAGGTGAAAGGCTGAAAACACAGTTGATTTGTTGATTTGTCACCCTGTAAAACTTTATCTCCTCCCTGGAAAAGTCATTTTTGCCCTCTGATTCAATTTCACATGACTTTTCAATGCTTATTGTCTTCTTTTTGATGCTTATGTTTTGGTTAACATGCAGGACTGGAACCCCATTTTGATAGTCACTGTAAAACAACATAGGCAAACATGTTCCCTGCCGCAAATGGCCCCACTGAAATCTGTGCAGAGCTCCCATTGACTATAAATGGGACCAGAATTTCATCCTAGTTCTTTAAAATAAAAAATACATGAGAAAATAGGTTAAGGTTTTGGATTACGCTTTGTGGTCAAGTGTTTATTATAGTATTGATTTGCCTTAAATAGTGTTTTCCCAGCCTATCATAAGCAAAGCGAAGCCCCAGCTCTTAAAGACCCACTTCCTGCCACTGATGGATAAGTTGAAGAAAAAAGCAGCAATGGTTGTATCAGATGAAGACCATCTAAGAGCAGAAGGCAGAGGTGACATGTCTGAGGCTGAACTGCTTATCCTAGATGAGTTCACCATTTTGGCACGGGACCTCTATGCCTTCTACCCTTTGTTGATTAGATTTGTGGACTATAACAGGTACGTGGAAAGAAACAACTTAGTGAATCCTTTCAAAACCTAGTTATGTTTCTTGATACTTCATTTTGTGTCTTAATTATGTTCTACACTGAATTTAAATAACTTTTCTTCACACAAACAATTTTAAAGTGAAATTAATGGTACCTTATTGCAGACTTAATTCAATTTTAGGGAAGGGATTTGGAGAAGAATCACAAAAAATAATTTCTCATTGCATTTTACCTGGTGAGATAGACCCAAGCCAGTTTGGTACAGCAGAGTAGCAGAAGGCAGATATACTGGCCACTGGTTTAACGGTTTTCTGTTCCTTGACGACCAGAGCAGGGGCTACTCCAGGCTAATGAGAACACCTGACTTCAATTAACCTACAAAGAGTCAGGTGAGGCCATTAAGCTAATGTGACCACCTAACTCTAATTAAGGCCCCTCTGATACTATAAAAGGGCTCACTCCAGTCAGGCAGAGGAGAGCCAGGGAGCCAGAGGAGAGGAAGTGAGGCTGAAAGGCTGTTTAATGAAGACATCCTCAAGTCATTGGTAAGGGAGCCCTAAGGTAAGAGTGAAGAAGGGAGAAGCAGGAGAGCTGTGGGGAAGTGGCCCAGGGAAGTGTAGCAACTCTGTCAGTGAAAGATTGGCTGCCAACAGCTGCTACCATTAGGATCCCTGGGCTGGAACCTGGTGTAGATGATAGGCCCGGGTTCCCCCCAACCCACCACTACAGACCTACCTCCTGGGAGGGGCATACAGGCCTCTGTCAGGACAGGAGGCTAAACTGTTTTGGTATAAGGCCATAGGAGCAACAGAGACTGGGAATTCTCTCACCAACCTCCTTGCTGGCTTATGATGAAAAGGGCTCAGTAGACTATATCGCTGGCCCTAGAGAGAGAAGGGCTACATGGAGGGTTGCAGTGAGCCTCTGAAGCTAGCGTAAACCACCTGGAAGCACGGGACCCACGGGGACAAGGTCGGAGCTCTGCCACATTGGTATTATGGGAAAACTGTATTCAGTTGTTGAAGTAGGGCATCAGAAGACCACTCTAGCATAAATTAGAACACATGCACATTGTTCTGTTTTTTTCCTGGTGATGTCATGTAAAAATTGATTTCAAAGTGAAATGTTAAAATTGCATTATCCAAGCCAGAAAGGATCATCGCCAAGTTTTTTTTTCCCCTCTTGTTATCTAATTTTAGAGCAAAATGGCTGAAAGAACCCAACTCAGAAGCAGAGGAATTGTTCCGCATGGTGGCTGAAGTATTCATTTACTGGTCAAAATCCCACGTAAGTAAATTCATACAACTTCTATTTTACTGTGGTTTTCTTGGCAGATAAGTCAGTTATTTAACTAACAGCAATGTCCATCCCTTGAGAAGGAAGTGCAAGTGGTGTGTTACCTCCCACCCAGGTCAATTTCCTTTTTCTTTTTTTTTCTTTAATGGTATTCCGATTGCTTTAACCATATGACACAAAAAGGATAGATATATAGTGCAATGCAATATAGCTCTACTGATGCATCAGTCAAACAGTAAATCAATTTATTGGATCGTATAGCTGGGTGCATCGTTCAAGCAAAACTGATTGTGGGGGAACTATCATGGGATAATTTGTAACAATCCCACAGTGTGTGAGGAAGCTGGTTCTGATTGCCTAACTTGAGGTTTCCTTTTGCAATGTTCCAAGATAGACTCAAACACAGTTTATCCTCCTTGCTTATAAATCACCACTGATGCATTTTTTTTCTGGCCGTGAGGATGGATCATACTTTCTCTGTTGAGGCTGGCATTATTGTCTCCCCATTAATCAGATAACAGTGCTTCATCATGAGGAGTTTGCCATCCTCTTTTTCTTGTCAGATGCTAAACATGTCATCCCTTGTAGCCAGTCTGTTCCACTTGAGAGCTGCGAGGGCTATGAGTAGTCCTAATTTGGGTCTCCAGTTTGCCACCAGTAATAATGATCTTTGAATGGTTGCATGGGAAAACATACACAATGATGGATAGGAGTCTGTGGACAAGGAAGCTGTTAATTTCCTGCCACTCCTGAAGTTCTGTGAAGTTGAAGAAATACAGTCGTGTCTTGTAGTTCTGACAATATGTATTTTTTCACGAGAACTCATATTTCTTTCATAAGGCTCCTGTACAGATGGTCATTACTGAGTTCTTGCCACCAGCCTTATATTTTTATTCCCCCCTGAACTCCCTTCTTTGTCTGAATATGTAGCTAATCAATTAGTTTAAATTGATACAACTCACCACAAAATTATAAAATCTACCCACCACAGCTGGATATCCGGCCTCCTTCAATCTATAGGCATGGTTATGATACAATGTAGGTAATAGAAAAGTCCTCGATGAGACTGGCATACATGAAATCTAGAAATTCTTTGAAGAGAGTGTGTAACTTTACTTCCACTGACTTAACGCTGGATTGCAGATTTCTGTTTCTTTAACAGAATTTAAAGGAAACCATTTCACTTATTTTGCCATTTCAGTAACTGCTCTGCATGAAAAGGTGTCTCACTGAAGTCAATGGGAGTTCTGTGCACAGAGCAGACAGACAAATAGCTCAGCATGTTTTAAATCAGGGTTCTGCTCTGAAAAGTAACTGTAAAAGACGTCCTGGCATTCCATGTTTGCCTCTTGGCGTATGTCTGCATTGCAGCTAGACACTCGCGGCTGGCCTGTGTCAGCTGAGTTGGGCTTGGAGGGTACAGACTGTGGGGCTATTTAATTGCTATGTAGGTGTCTGGGTTCAGGCTGGAGCTTGGGCTCTAGGGCCCTGTAAGGTGGGATTAAACAGCCCTGCAGCTCAAGCCTAGCCCAGCTAGACCAGCTGGCACGGACCAGCCATGGGTGCCTAATTGCAATATAAACATGCCTTTGGTGACTTCTAGCTGAGATTTGCTAAATTGCAGGTTAGGAGATTTCCTCTTAATGCCATTCCTGCAAAACTTGTCCTGGGATCTCATCCTGGGTTTTTTCTGGCTTGTACACCAGCAACAAAGATTGTGCATTAAGAATTAAGCTATGGACTTCACTGATGATACATGCCTTAGAATAGAATAGAATAGAATAGAATAGAATAGAATAGAATAGAATGCAGCTCACGAGGTGTGCAAGAGTAAAAAAACAGTAAAATTACTAACAGAAAACTGCCAATAAGATGAGACTGAACACTCATAGGGAATAGGTGAGTGAAGAAGTGTTATCTTTACATAAATTGCTTTTACCACTATAACCACAGACCAGCAAGTCCGAGTGATAGTATTGTAGCATTTCTGTACTTAGAGGTATTTTACCTAACATTATCTATGAAGCCCACCAGGCACAACCTAACTACCTGTTCAACAATTAGGTGCTGATTCAGCAAAACATATAAGTATGTTAATAACTTTAAGCATGCTAGTTAAAAGGGATTGCTCACATGCTTAAATTTACACACATATTTAAGTGCTTTGCTGGATCAGGATTTTAGATAGTGGTACTCTAGTGATGCTCATTGAAAAAAACCTAAGATAGACAGCATTACCAATATGATAATATCTAGGCAATTATTTTTTATCTAATTGTGATACTATTTGCATTTTATGCCATTTCACTATGCAAATGTGAGGAAACAATCCTTTATCTAATATAATTCATATTTGAAACGGAAACTGGATAAGTTTACGCTCTATTATAATCTGTCAGAGTTTTCAAATGCAAATACTTTTGATTGAATTTAGAAAGTTTGTTTGCCTGCAGGTAAGCAGTGAAGTATAGCAAAGTCATTGCCATCAGTAATTGATTTTATGCCTTGGAGATTTGCGTCAAAGTTTAGCTAGGTTAGCTTGTTATTTTGTTATGTGGAAAATCATTTAAGGTGTGCAAACTGAACAGCATATTTTGTAAAATCTTTTTATTGTCAATGACAATATTTTATGTAAAACAAACGAAAATAGCTAAGGTAAAATATATAGAAGTTTTGTTGTAGTATTTTATAGTGCTTAATCAAGTCTACATGATTTTTTTCAATATGAACTCTTTCTAATATTTGAATTCAAGACATGTAATTACTAGAATTGGTTGGGAAATTTTCAATGAAAACATTTTTTGTTGGAAAATGCAAATTTGTAAAAACTGAAACTTTTCACAAAGATGCAAGTTCTGAATCAAGAACAGAAGGGACTTGAACCTGGATGTCTCATAGTTTGGGGGATCAGTCTAATGAGACAATTCAATTAACAGTAGGATAGCAAGGGAGGAAAAATCACTTTTGTGGTGGTAATGACAGTGGCCTATTTCAAACAGTTGACAAGAAGGTGTGAGTAACAGTAGTGCGAAATTAGTATGGGGGAAATTAGGTTTAGGTTTTGTAATGACTCAATAACCAGCACTCCCAGCTATCTTTGAGACACCACTGACTTCCTGAGGAAACTACAATATTTTGGTGATCTTCCAGAAAATACCATCCTAGCCACTGTGGATGTAGAAGCTCTGTACACAAACATCCCATACCAAAATGGATTACAAGCTGTGAGGAATAGCATTCCCAATACTATCACAGCAAACCTGGTGGCTGAATTTTGTGACTTTGTCCTCACCCACAACTATTTCAGATTTGGGGACAATTTATACCTTCAAGTCAGCAGGACTTCTATGGGTACTCGAATGGCCCCACAGTATGTCAACATTTTTATGGCTGACTTAGGAGAGGAGAGCTGAGGAAGAGTTATTCTAACACCCCTACTCTACTTGTGCTACATTGATGACATCTTCATCATCTGGACCCATGGGAAGGAGGCCCTTGAGGAATTCCACCTGGATGTCAACAATTTCCACCCCATCAACCTCAACCTGGACCAGTCCACACAAGAGGTCCACTTCCTAGACACTACAGTGTTAATAAGCTATGGTCACATAAACTCCACCCTATACCGGAAACCTACTGACTGCTATACTTACCTACATGCCTCCGGCTTTCATCCAGACCACATCACATAATCCATTGTCTACAGCCAAGCTCAAAGATACAACCGCATTTGCTCCAATCCCTCCAACAGAGATAAACACCTACAGGATCTCTGTCAAGCGTTCTTAAAACTACAATACCCACCTGGTGAAGTGAAGAAACAGATTGACAGAGCCAGAAGGGTACCCAGAAGTCACCTACTACAAGATAAGCCCAACAAAGAAAGTAACAGAACGCCACTAGCTGTTACCTACCGCCCCCAACTAAAACCTCTCCAGCGCATCATGAAGGATTTACAACCTATCCTGAAGGACAATCTCTCACTCTCACAGACCTTTGGAGACAGGCCAGTACTCACTTACAGATAGCCCCTCAACCTGAAGCAAATACTCACCAGCAACCACACAACAAAAAAATCAACCCAGGAACCAAGCCCTGCCACAAACCCCAGTGCCAACTCTGTCCACATATCTGTTCAAGGGACACCATCGTAGGATCTAACCACATCAGCCACACCATCAGGTGCTCATTCACTTGCACATCTACCAATGTAATATATGCTATCATGTGCCAGCAGTGCCCCTTTGCCATGTACATTGACCAAACCGGACAGTCTCTACATAAAAGAATAAATAGACACAAATCTGACATCAGGAATTGTAACATTCAAAAACCAGTAGGAGAACACTTCAATCTCCTGGCAATTCTAAAATAAAAAAAACTTCAAAAACAGACTCCACCGTGAAACTGCAGAACTGGAATTAATTTGCAAACTGGACACCATCAAATTAGGCCTGAATAAAGACTGGGAGTGGTTGGGTCAGTACAAAACCTAAACCTAATTTTCCCCCATACTAATTTCCCCCTACTGTTACTCACACCTTCTTGTCAAATGTTTGAAATGGGCCACTCTCATTATCACTACAAAAGTGATTTTTCCTCCCTTGTTATCTTACTGTTAATTGAATTGTCTTGTTAGACTGACCTCCCACTTGGTAAGGCGACTCCCATCTTTTCATGTGCTGTGTATTTATACCTGCTGTTGTATTTTCCACTACATGCATCTGATGAAGTGGGTTCTAGCCCACAAAAGCTTATGCCCAAATAAATTTGTTAGTCTCTAAGGTGCCACAAGGGCTCCTCATTATTTTTGCTGTTACACACTAACACGGCTACCACTCTGAAACCTGTCACATTTCAGGGTTGTGCCATAATCACTCGGCTATCTTTCTTGCTCTGTTTTTCCAAAGGGTCTTGGTGTTGTCCTTGGTGTTGTCTTGGTTTTGTAGAACAAAAGCAAATGTTGAAATCTGAAACATTTTCACAAAATACTCCTGTTTTCCAGCCAGCCCTAGTAATGACATTTTATATTTAGATCTATCTACAATATTCCTATCTATATAGTTCAAATATGTCATATAATTAGAGCTTAGAGAATAAAGAGAACAGTTTTGTGAATACTCTCACAAACTTTAAAATGAATTTGCTTTGGCAGTGCTTGCATCCATTTTTGTGCTCACTTCCTTTGAATGTTTGAGTGATCAAGTTTCACACTCATGAACGGTCACAGAGTGAATTTGGAAGCTTACATACTCTAGCATTCACACTATTAGTGGTCTGTGCTATATGAGATTGCCTCCCTGTTGTACAAAATAGTATCCAATGTTCCAAATATCCCTCACTAGAGCAATAGCACAGATTTAATTAAATAAGTTATATAAAGATCTGATGGCAACCTTCACAGATTGGACCATGTGTGCACATGCATTTATTTAGTGACATTAAATTATTTTAGTGACATTTAGTCAGTAAACACAATGACTTTGTGTGAATCTCACAAGACAAAATTTAATTTAATTTCAGCACTCGGGTTATATATTTTACAGTAATCAGACTTTTTTAAGCAGGATGTCTGGAGCCAAACTTAGTGTTGGCAAGAGTAGAAAGTGTTTAGTTTTCTAAAACTCCTTAATCCTGTTTATATGCTGCCTCTCTATCAACTGATACCTCTACAGGAGATTAAAAGACAACGTGGCTTCCTTAAACCTTCTTCCAAATTATAAAAATTACACTAGTTCAGCCAGAGGACAGAAGTAAAACCATGTGGTTTATATCAGGGGTTCTCAACCTTTTTCTCTCTCAGGCTCCCCTCAACATGCTATAAAAACTCCAGGGCCCAGTGGGAGTGGGAGGGCCTCGGGGCAGGGGCCTTGGGCATAGGTGTAGTTTGATTTCTGTTTTGGGAGGACAGGGGCCAGCAAGGCTCAAGTCCATTCTGCATGGCTGGGTTCAGGGAGGGAGCGCCACCTCCACCCCCTGACTCACGTCATCAGGCCACCCAGCCTGTCTGGGTTGCAGGGAGACGCAACCAAAAATTGTAACTCCAAGGTGGGAGGGCTCAGCTCAGAAAGTTTGAGAACAGCTTAGGGTGCAGGGATGGGGTAACTAGGAGCTGTGTGCAGGCATGGGGGTAGCACACAGTACAGAGAGTGGGTACCTAGGAGTTGTGTGCACATGGGGTGCAAGTGGGCTAAGTTTTCTGTAAGCTGTGCGGCCACACAGCAGCCTATTTAGCTCCATGCAGGCACGTAGGGAACCCACACGGGGACCTGCTGGGGGAGGGGCGCCCCTGCCCTGGCCCCAACTCACCCTGTGGCCCGGAGCAGCCCGAACCCAGTCGTGGCTGAGTCAGCGTGGCCCAGGCCGGCCCCAGGCACAGCTGGAGAAGCCCGGTCCCAGGCACGGCACGGGTGGCCTCCCCCAGCCCAGACCTGGTGGGGCCAGGGGAGGGGTGCCTATCCTGCAGCCCCAGCAGGCACCTCTCCCCCATAAGCCAGATGCTGCTGTGGGGAGAGAGCACCAGGGGAAGTCCTCTCTCTCCGCAATAGCCCTGGAGCACCCTCCTGCACCCCAAATCCCTCATCCCCAGCCCCACACCAGAGCCTGCACCCCCAGCCAGAGCCCTCATACCCCTGCACCCCAACTTTCTGCCCCAGCCCTAAGCCTCCTCCCACAAGAACCCCTAGGCCCCACCCCCACCACATGAATTTTGTTATGTGCACCAGTTTGAAGGTGATGTATCACACATCACCTTCATTTTGGTGCAATAACAAAATTAATTCTGCACATGGGTGGAAAAAATTAGAGGGAACACTGGCTGTGGGTTCAGGGAGGGGATAGCTAGGTGCTGTTTGCGGGCAGAGGGGTAGTTCAGGGGGCAGGGAGTAGAGTAGCTAGGGGCTGTGTGCAAGGAGGGCTCCCCTGCGGTCCCTGTTCCCGGAAGGGTCTGTCAGCCTCGGAGCCGGGTCTCCCCATCTGGGTGGCTCTTATCGCCTGCCTCTGCAGGAGCAAAGGGGGCTGGGAGCTGAGGAGCAGCTTCAACCCAGGGCACCAGGAGGAGAGAAGGGAATGCTGCCGCTCCCTGCTCCACGGCACCAGCCAGAGCAGCAGCTGTCCTGCACTGCCCGGCTCCGGCTTCCCGCCTCCGAGCTGGCCAGGGAGCAAGGAGACGAGATGGCGCAGGGGAGGTGTGGAGCTGCCATCGGGACTGCCATGCTCTTGCGCTGCAGTTGGAGGGAGGGGGGCGCAATGCCCTCCATGTCTCCAACTCTGCCCATGGGCTCAGGGTTTCTTCCCCACAAGGAGCACCAGGGCTTGGGGATTCAGCCCCGTGCCTCCCGGCTTCAGCCCTGTCGGGGCGCCGGGTATCAGGCTCTGGGTTTCAGCTGCGGGGCCCTGCCACCCCCTTGAAAGGGCTCCTGGACCCCTTTGAGAATTGCTGGTTTATGTGATTCATCACAACTAACAGCTGGAATTTCAAATATCCACAATGGGCTGTTGTTCATAATGAAAAGTCCATTTAAAAAAACAACTGAAAAACAGAATTTGTCAGTTCAAGAAGCTGGTAATGGCAGTCTTATTGCGTATGTGAAAAGTGAAAAGTTTAAGTTCAATGAGTCAGGTTACTGGAAATATTGTTTGCTCAGATGTAAATGTTAATATCACGTTGGAAATTTATATTCCCTTAGGTGTTAGAGAAAAAAATATTGAAATTAAAGCTCACTTCAGATATAAAAATGCTCACTTCATTTATACAAATTAATTATATTGCACAATTATATTCTTTTATACAACAATAGTTTCTGAAGAGCTTTCTAAGCACTGTGGCTAAAATTTCAATCATATCTTTTGATATCATTCGCTCCTAATAATTCTTTGCCTTCCTTCTCTTTTCCCTAATAGATTTTCAAAGCTGCACCAGACCCTTCCGAGAATAAAAATACATCTCTTTCATTTAAATCAGGGGATATCTGTTTGTAGATCTACTTTATGTTCAGAGTGGATAAAAATCTGAGATTTGTGCAATATAAATAATGCCAGAATTTAGCATATTTTTGAGAATCCATTAAAAACATAGAGACTGCAACTTTGTGGAATCTACAGAGTTCCAGTGAATCCATATTTATTATTTAAGACTTGTATGGTCAGATTTCTCACATGTAGTAAGTGCTTTTAACTGAAGTCTCCTGTGTAACATTTCAGAATTTCAAAAGGGAAGAGCAGAATTTTGTGGTACAGAATGAAATCAACAACATGTCTTTCCTTATTACTGACACCAAATCCAAGATGTCTAAGGTACAATGAGCTGCAAAGTTTAAATATTGTTATCCCATCTTGCTTTCTCTCCTCTTAGTGTTTTAGCTTTGTAGGTTGTAATGACAAGTCTCCGCATTTATAATCCCTTAAATTCAATGTTCCTGTGAAATTTCAGGGTCCGGCCATTTATGATGGTCCCTCCGGTAGTGGTGAAAATTCACTGTGCTGCTACGACTTGCTTTGGCTAGGGTGGGTAGAAATATCAGGTGTGCTTAAAGGCCATGTGATTATTATATCACTGGCTGCACATATCACAGTAGTCAATCTGTCTTCTTTACTGGTGTTGGACCTGATCCTTAATTGTTTTGCACTCCAACGTCCTAGTCCACAGGAGCTTTGGGTAGGCTAACAATGCGGGATCCGGCCTCTGGTGCATGATGGGATGCAATTGTGCCTACTACAGTGGGCAAAGTGTGTGTGTATGTCTTCCATTTCTAGAGTTATTCCCCACTATAATTACAGGGAATATCTGTAGTTACCAGGATGAAGGTAAGAGAGAGCAGGCATTTCACCTGGCTACAGCTTGGAGCAGCCAGACTCGGTGGGGGGAGGGGAGAGAGGAAGATTTAGAAAGATGGTATAATGCCTCTTACCTTCCCCAACTCTTGAGTTCTGTGCTGAGCAGAACTCAGCGAGACATAATCCCTCATTCTTAAAGGAATAAGCAAATCACTAACTAGGAGGATCAGGAATATCAACTCATGGTGCAGGAGATAGAGATTTTTCCAGGGCCAGTCCAAGGCTGTGGAATGAACTTCCACAAACTTCCCAGCTTTCTGGTCCAAGCGCAAGGTTTACTACGTTGATATGGTCCTCAATAACAAACATGTATGGCACAGTAGACAATTTTTTTTTAAATTAACACCCCTCTCCATCCTATAAAACCTCACATAATTTTCTCCTGGGAGAAAAACTCTGGGGAAGACAGAACGTCACATATGACAACTGCTAGTCACATCACTTAATGCACTTCTGCAAGGTGCTGAGATACAAAGGTGAGGAGGGCTGCATCAGAACCTGAACAGAGAATCAAAACAATTTTTTTAACTTAACTTTTCCTTTAACTTTCCCTTTCCTTCCTGTAGATTGAAATTATCCTTTCGTGGGATTCTAGCATATTTTGTTCAAGCATCTAATATTTGCCAGTGTCAGAAACAGGACATCAGAGTAGATGGACCGCTAGTCTAATCCAATATGGCAATTTGTATGGTCCTGTGTTCTTATGCCTCTTAGTGATGCTCCTTCATCTTCTCTCCTCACTCAATCAGATAAAATGTCCAAATACCCTGTCTTCTCTGGGGAAATGCTGACAGTGTACCCTTGTGCATCTACTGGCTTGGGTCAGTCAGATCTCCTTGGACACACAGTCAATATATTTTAAAGCCAGTTCCTGTTTCCAGGATATTTTACATACTTTGTCCTCTTTTCTCCCATTCTCAGTATGTGTTAATGCTCCTTCATTAGTAAGGCAGAAATGTTAGACTGTTATTGTCTAATTGTTAAGCATAACTGTACAGTTTTATCATGTATTCTATAGTTTTTGTTTTGTTACAGAAAAATGTAGTGTATGTGAACAAGTTTTCCCAGAAATTGTGTCAAATTCTGATCTCAGTTGCACCCATGCCACCCCATTGACTACATTGGGGTCAAACATGTAAATGTGAATGGGTTCTCTCGGTTACAGCACAGTTAAATTGCTATGGAAGTGTCAGAAGTTTCTAAATGTACCAGTATACTCTGAGTACATGAAACTGGATGCACAGCTTTTCATCTGTCAACCCTGATTCAGACAAGGCATTATTATGATGAAACTGTATTTTATTCTCCATTTCCTTTTTAGTCACTTAAATAAGTGTCACTTCAAAGGGTTCTTTTTGCAAAAGCTGCATATCAACTAATAAACATTGAATTTAAATAATCAGTTTGGATTTTTCACATATATATGTCAAACATTTCATACAATAGCTTATTTTTCACCATTAGCTTATTTTTTCATGTATCCCTTTATGTGTGTTTGTCTTCAAACAGGAGAAAACTATTGAATGTCATCTTTTGAAATGCACATGATTCTTTGAAATTCCAGACAGCTAAACAATCCTGTTTCTATGACCTACTAATTGCACGTGTCCTTGCTGTTTCCTACATGGCAAAATCTCATCAAACAAAAGCCAATGACAACTCCACTTTTTGATGTATAATTAAAATAATACTTGGCATTTACATAACACTTTACATAGTCAAAGCATGAAATGAATGTTAATGAATTAATTTTGAAAACACCCCCGTGGTGAGGAAGGCCACATTCCTGGTCTCCTTTACACTGATGTAAACTGAAGTAAGTCCTTTTAGACAGTGTGTAAACTGGTGGCAGAACTGGCACGGGAATGTCTGATTCTCAATACTGTGTTCAGTCCAGAAGACAATGCTGTGTTTTATAAAGAAATCTTCTTATGATTTTTAGTGTTCAGTTCAGAAAATTGCTGCAGATACTTTAATTTTTCCATGGTTCCATCCAACACTTTTTTCCATGGTTCCAGCCAACACTTTTGTTTATTGTCACCACTTTTTCGGCCAGAACTCAGTGGTTCCTATGGTAAACTATGGTGATTCCCCTACAAAAGGTGGTGGTATTTAAACAAACAGCAACAAAAACAGAGAAGGCAGGACTCAGAGACTGGAACTTGGAAATGATACGTTTGCGAAAAGGAAAGACATAAAAGGACTATTGACAAGTATGTCTCTTGAAGAACAGCGTCCAGTCAGATATAGGAAGGGAAATATGTGTGTGGGATCAAGTCAAAAGACAGTTGTTCTAGAAAATATTCATGTTTATGAAGTATTTGAGTGAAACACAAGGCAGTGTGGCATAGGAAGCAATATCTTTGGATGAGAATGGATCTGGATAGATGGTAATGAAATTGTCAGAACTAGGAAACAGTAGAAAAATGTAAATTAAAATGTCATTGCAGTCATAAATATTTAATAATAATAATAAAATATTTGTTATATGCTCTAGGCAGCTGTTTCTGATCAGGAGAGAAAGAAAATGAAGCGAAAAGGGGACCGGTATTCTGTGCAGACATCTCTCATTGTAGCAGCACTGAAGAGATTACTACCTATTGGTCTAAATATTTGTGCACCCAGAGACCAAGAGTTAATTGCACTGGCCAAAAACAGATTCAGCATGGTAGGTCCTCTTCATGTGTTTTTTTTTTCTTCTAGATCTGGAGCAGTGACATTACACTGTTCCTCTAACAGAGTCCTGTGAGATTTCTCTGCTTTTCCTTGCTTTAATCCTCTATATCTTCAGGGCCTGACCCCAATGCCCATTGAGTCTTTTGATTGACCACAGTGGGGTTTGGATCAGGCCCTAGTGATCATGCTTAAAAGGATTAGATGGGACTCAATTTAGAGGACTATCAAAACATTCCAGAATTGATCAGTAAGAAATGTGAGACATTCTCAAACTCTTTTCTTGGGGCTGAGTGTTCTGTCTTTGCAACCCTGCAGACAAGAGAGTAAGAAATTATGACTAAAATCAAAGCATTAAAACCTGGTTTTTATTGTTTAAATGTTGATTTGTGGACATAATTCTAAGGATTCCCAGTGATAACTGAGTAGTGTACAGTACACTCTTATGTAAAAAAACTACCATGGATGACCACCATGATGGTTCATTTACACCTCTTAATTTTATTTTGATTTGCTGAAAAAAATTTTTTTTGGATATGTTGCTTTGTGAAGTGTATTTTTTTTCTGTCTAGGCCTTGGAATGGGTAAAGATTAAACTACTTTTATTGGTTAAATTATAACAAAGTTATTTCTCTTGTTTGATTTTTTTTTTATGAAAAATTGCCAATAATAGATATTAACAAACTTTGGTTAGTTAGAAATACAGATAGAAACTATAAATATACTAACATAACAGATTCCCAAATACATTACTACTTTCATCACTCCCAATTGGTTACATAATTTTGTATTGGCCTAGAGGTTTCACTGTCATACAGATGGTACTTCTAGGAATGATTCCACAGTCAAGTAGCTTTGTTTGACAGTATGATCACAATTCAGTGAAGCTGCAATGCTTTTATGTCATAGAAGCATATATGACCTTCAGACAGCTATACTGTTTAAAAATGACAGGTTTTTGATGAGGGGAAGGGAACTCAAGTCTGAGAAGACCATCCTTCTCTGTTTAGTGGTGAGTGGGCAACAAAGAATTCCATATGGTACCATTCATTACACTAATTTGGGTAAAGGTTTCCAAACTGTATTTATGATGATGATTTTAATGCAAATGATTGTGCAATGGGTTGAATGACTATCGGTAGCTATAAATACAGCTGCAGATATAAATGATGGAATCTAGACCTACTCCCGGAGAGCTAGAATGGGGTTAGCCATGCCCAGATACCTAAGATGTAGGCCCCGGGAGCCTTTAGTTGCACTTGGTGCAGGGTCCAGACACAAGTCTGGTCTTTCCACACTTAGTGTGTAAGAATTAAGAGGAGAGGGGACCAATGTGGACAGTGGTGCTAGACACCCCAAAGAGAGTAGGCACAAGGAGGGTCCAATGACTCTCCTTCCTCCATACTGACAAAAACAGCTGGGTCTGTGCAGATGTAAAGAAAGCATACACCAGTGAAAGGGTGTATGTATGGGCCACCTTATGCTCTTGCTTTCCAAATACTTGCAGTCATTGTACCAGTTTCCAGCACACTATGTTCAGGAGCTGCAGCTGGTATGCATCTCTTTTTAAATCATTTACCTGCATTAGAGAAGGATAAAAGTCATAATCTTGCCCAATGTTTGAACAAGACACCATCAAAATAATACTTTGCATTTATACAGTGCTTTTCCTCTGAGGATATCAAAGTACTTGATATGAATAATACTAACCCTCACCACATGCCCGTTGGATTGGCAGATATTGTTTCCCCAGTGTACAGTTTGTTAAACTGAGGTACATAGCGGCTGTCAGCTGCCTAGGTCAGCACAGTTGAGTTGGGAATAGAATCCTGAAGTTCTGAGGCCTATCTTAATCCCTAGAGAGAGCTCCTTAACATGGTATGCATAGCCTAGAACATCCCTGTTTAACACAAGTAATTGCTTTATTTAAGTGAATGTTCTGTATGATGTATGTGATACAATGTATTTTTCCTTCACAGAAAGACACTGAAGATGAAGTTAGGGATATTATCCATAGTAATCTTCATCTGCAGGGCAAGGTAACTTAAATGCAATATTTAAGTACGCTCTTTTTCTTTTTTCATAAAACTAACAGAAACCCTTCAGTTGTTCAAGACCAGCCAATGTGTATTTAGAATACCCTTTCTCTAGGCCGTCAAGTGTCTCAGCTTTATCTGATGTTGCCTACACGTTACTCCTAATTTATGCACCCAGAAATCCAGCTAGTTTTCTCAGAGAGTATTTGTAAATGTTCTACCAGAAATTCAGATTAGTTGGTAGCTGCTACATTTATATTAACAGTATGTATCTGATATATAATAATGCATGGCCCTTTAGGGTGAATCTCTTATTTCATCACACTGACACCTTAAATCACTGGCTTTCTACCCTTTTTGATTTGCGGACCCCTAAAACATTTTGAATGAGGGTGCGTACCCCTTTGTAAATGTTAGACATAATCTGCACACCCCCAGGACCCCACTGCCTTAAATGATGCAGTGTAGAGCAATGTGATATGCTCAGAATGGATAGCAATGTGACATTGAGATTGAAAATGCTCTTCTATTTGTAATCTGCCATCCGGTACCTGGGTCAGAATCTGCAGAATGCTGAGGCCTCTTTATGACATTTTGGGTTATAAAGAAAGCAGAACCAGCCCTTTTGGAGTACTCCCAGTATAAGGGATTTCCTCGGTTGGTAAAGTGTTGCCACAATGACACTACACTGCCCCTGCTTTGCAGCCCTGGAATAGAGGGTGTGATAGAAAAAGGGAAGTGTGGCTAGAGCTCATTGGCCCAGGACAAGCTACAAACTGATACAAAATACGGTAGACTTGAGATGCTCTAATTTTTTCCAGGGCTGGAAGCTCAAATTTAATTTAAACTCACTTTTGCCTCCCTTCCCAAAGAACAGCAGATTTGGCCCAATGAGTTGAAGTGTTTGGTTTTTTAACATTAACTCAGGCACAAAGAAAGAATAAGTGTTTTCCACATTTGTGAAATGATTGCAATGAATTTTCAAAAGAATGTGTGACTTATTAGCCAGAATCTCATTTTCAAAGTAATTTAGGCTCCTAAGAAAAAAGTCAGGAGCCCAGGGATTTGGGAGCCTATGTCTCATTTTTAAAACAGCTTTGCGTTTAGGAGCCTAAGTCCCATTGAAAGTCAATGGGATTTAGGCATTTATGTACCAAAATAATGTAAGAAGCTTGTCTTATTGAAAGTTGTGATAAATAAAGTGAGGGATAGCTCCCTTTGATGGACACCCAGCCAGCCAGCTAGCTGTAAAATCCCTCTTGGTAGCTGTTCTTTACTTGCTTTACCTGTAACAGGTTAAAAAGTCCCCCAGGTAAAGAAAAAAGGTGGGCACCTGACAAAAAGAGCCAGTGGGAAGGCTAGAACTTTTTAAAATGGGAAAGAAACTTTCCCTTTGACTGCTGTTCTCTCTGCTGTTCTCTGGGTTCACAGAGCAGCAATGCTAAAAGCAGAAATGCTGTGTAAGGTTTGAACCAGGTATGAAAAAGTATCTTCCATACCTAGAAGAAATCATTTGGATAGGGAATGTTTAGACGCTATCAGGTTTATTTCTTATTTTGGCTTGTGGATATTCTCTGTGCTAACCCCTGATGCTTTTGTTTGCTTGTAACCTTTAAGCTGTACCCCCAAGAAAGCTAGTTTGGGTGCTTAATTTTTGGAATTGCTCTTTTAAAATCCAGAAAAAAGCCTAAGTTCCAGATGTATTTTTTTTCTTTTTGTTTTTAATAAAATTTACCTTTTTTAAGAACAGGATGGGATTTTTGGTGTCCTAAGAGGTTTGTGCATATTATTTGATTAGCTGGTAGCCATAGCTAATTTCCTTTGTTTTCTTTTTCAGCTCTTCCCTCGGGGGGGTGTGAAAGGGCTTGAGGGTACCCCACAGGGAGGAATTCCCAAGTGCTCCTTACTGGGTTCAAAGGGTTTTTTTTTTTTGCATATGGGCGGTGGTAGTGTTTATCAAGCCAAGGTCAGAGAGAAGCTGTAACCCTGGGAGTGTAATACAAGCCTGCAGTGGCAAGTATTAATTTTTAGAATCCTTGTGGACCCCACCTTCTGCACTTGGAGTGACAGTGGGGATTCAGCCTTGACAAAAGCCTGTGGGACTTAAGAGCCTAAATAGGTATGTCACTTTTGAAAATGGGAGCTAGGCTCCTAAATCACTTAAGTGAGTTTGAAATTACCGTAGATCTTCTTGATAATATTTCTTATATTGTACTGTGTTGTTTGTATAGCACTGAAGTGTAATGATATAAGATTTATGGATGGTGGGAATACTGGGAATCTCACGAGACTAAGGTGTATATCTTAGTATGGTTTAAAAACGCACCAAATTTTAAGGTCCAATATCTTGTTGACTCTGTAGGACTAGACACTGAAAGCTTATACCATTTGAGACAGGAGATTCCTAGTTTCCCCAGAGGTAGTAGTACCATCTTCTAAGCCAGAAAGTGCCTAAGATAATGGCCCTTTTAGATATGGAAAAGCTATTTAACTTTGAAGAGCAAAGAGGAATATGCAATCTAAGAGGGCAATGAAAAAGGGAGTTGTGGAGATCCTTGGTAAAACTCATGCAAAATCGCTGTTAAATAAACGACCCGGCAGATTTCAAATTGGTGTGTTTATTGCATAATTTCATGCATAAAGTTGAGTAGTGTTTTTTTCCCTAATGAGAAGAGGTATTTCTATCCTGACATTTTCAATCCATTCTATGATTTTCCCAGTTCTGAGTGCTGTTCATTTCATGCTGATTTCTAACTCTGAGTCTACCATTTCCAGTAGTTTTTGTGTGTTCAATTTCCAGTTCATTTCTCCTAGGTTTTATTCTGATTGCCCCCATTAAGATGTTTGCATTCATTTTTGGCTTAAGTTAATGACACTTACTAATACCTTGATCTCAGCCTATGCTTTCACTCAGGAAACTTCCTTTTCTTAGCGTAAAGTCTGCTGCTGTTTAGCATACTGTGTCCTATGTTGGAAACCCATCGAAAGAAAATGATTTCTTGATTTCTCCTATTAATGAAATCCAAGCTGGTCTTGGTGATAAAGGCTAGAGTAACCACAGTGAATCTAAAGTAAAAGAATGGATTTTCCATTGAAAAACTCTCCAGGGATGTGCTTTTCTTTTCCTATTTGCAAAATGGTTTTGAGGATGAGGAGGAAAGTTTGGATTAGAACGACAGTGTTTGCTCACCATAATGAATAAAGTTTATTATAAATCAATATGCATCTCTCTTCACTAGACAGTAGAAACTATATTTTCAAACTGTTCCTTTAAACTGCATATAAAAAATACGTAGTTACAATTGTAACTTCATATTAAATACAAGACCCTAATTTTCAAAACTTGTTCTTCTTAAACACTTTTGTGCCTCATAGCCTTAAAGAACTTTCTTTCTGAAACCAATAAACACTGTCAAATTTTTAAAGGAGATTTTAGTTTAAAATGTATGATTCCTTTGCATTAATTAACACTTTAAAATATTATATTTGAATGACTTGCCCTGATATTAATTACACTAAAGCATATTTACAATTTTCAAAATGAGCAGAACTGTCTTTGTAGGTAATTTCATGTTTCTCTGAGTTTATTAACCTTCAGTTGTGCTAAGGCTTCAGGTATCCCTGACACCTACCTTTAAATAATCATGTTTCTGTTGTAATAGAGAATGGCAGATTACTTGTTTTTCTCATGAAATTGCCTGTTTTTCTTTCTCAACCTAGATCCACATGTGAGAAACATAAGCCTAGTGATTCAGGACCTCTTATGTTAGGACTTATTTCTATTTTTGTGAAGCTGCTTTTCTCAACTGACTCTCATTCCTTGTGGGAAGGCTAGTTTTCTTGCTTGCAGAAAGTTCCTCCACAACAGCAGCATTATTTTCTTAATAAATGTTTTATAGTGTTGCCCAATTGGTATCACTTACACTTCTCACTTGATACCATGTTCTGTGCAATAATTCTCCTAATGCTTAAATGTAATTTTCTGTTTGTTTAATTTCACTTTGTTAGTTTGCATTGGTTGAGAACCTTCTTTGATAAATTGTCTCTTTTGTTTTATATGTTGCATTGTCCATATCATTTGTCTTCCCCTGTCCTCACTGTTTCTGCCTTCTCTTTCCTTGCATGCCTGCATGATATTACTCAGTATCAAGTCTTTATTTCAAGAAACTGCTGACAAGACTCATAATCATTTTGACATGGATAAAGATCCAGTCACCAAAGTCTTACTCCAAACATGCTAACTCAATCCTTGAAATATCAACCATTTGTGTCCATAGAAAACTACCTAAACAAAAGAGCTTGCTAGAAAGCAGCAAGCCCTCAATTCAAAAGACCACTCTGCCTGCGATTAATAAGTCCTTGGTGGACTATGCAATCATGATGATCCAATAATATGCTCACGCAAAGACTGTGGTGGATGTGACAGTTGTTAAGAAATGCAAAAACCTAAAGGTAGATTCTAGGATATATTACTGAGCAAACCTATAAGTTTATAATAATTTGAGCACACTTATAGTGCTTTTCATCCATACATCATAAAAGTGTTGTAAAGGTGACCAAGCATTATTATCCCCATTTTAGGCATAGACAAATAAAGTGACTTGTCCAAAGTGACACACAGTTGATGGCAGAGCCAGGAATAGAACCCAGGTTCATAACGCTCAGTAAAATCTGTTATCAGATGTACCAGGCTGCCTTGCTATCACCAATGTCACTTACATAAAAATTAGTGATAGCTGTTTGTGAAGTGTTTCAAGCATCAATGTTTATTAGCACAAATACAGGGGTGACAAAAGAACTAAAGTGAAAGATTGCTAATTTTGGTGTAAAATTGCAAATCATTGAAATGCAGAAAACTACTTATTTCCTTTAAAATTACATCTAAAATAGAAACAAATAGTGAAAAGAACACGTTTGCTTTATACATCAGGCTACATTTATTAATCTTTTAAATTTTGCTACTGTCATGTTAGAAATTTGCCATTAACGATAAAAGGTAAAATTTAAGAAAACAATCAAAAGCAAGTCAAAAATCTTTCATCTTGTTCATTGCAAATGTGCAAAGACTATAAATAAGTTCATAATGAAAAAGCAGAATAGTTGGAAGTGCTAAGCAATGCCAAATGCAGCAGCATAGTCAATATTCTTTGATTTAATGTTGAGACAAACATATAAAAGTTTCTCTACAACATAGTATTTTGCTGTACATCCCATATAAACAATGCTTATCACCTTTTCTGCTGGTGATGATTTGTTCCTAATGACTGGGCATCCTCCTTGGTATATGATCTCTTTAGACCCCTTTAAGTGTTCAAGAAACTTTCAGCAAATCAGTAGCTAAGTAGTTCTATTTGCATACATTGTCCCATTGCTTTACAAGGAACAGTGCCACATCACAGCAGTATCGGCTGCTACAGTTAGACACTCAAAAGGAAAGGTTTAGCAAAAGAAAAAGACCTTCTGTTGTCTTAGGAGCAGTGTTAATAATACTTCATAAACTGTTTGACCCTTGTGTTTGGAATACTTTGTTTCGATTATGTGTGAAATATCTTGTTCTTGCAGCTCGAGGATCCTGCCATTAGGTGGCAGATGGCCCTTTACAAAGATTTACCAAACAGGACCGAAGATGCTTCAGATCCAGAGAAGACTGTGGAAAGAGTTCTGCATATAGCTAATGTACTTTTCCACCTGGAACAGGTTAGATTTTTTTCAGTCCTATAACATCCTACTTTAAAAAGCAGGTGATAGGAGGTATTTGCAATCACAGGTAATGTTTCACACTCTTAACTGTGGGTTAAAAAAAAAATTCTCTGCTTAGACCAGAGGATCTCAAATGTTTTCATAGTATGAACCATCTCTTAATAGACAGATTAGCTTCTGGCAATCTTCATTCTTCGTGATCACCTAAATTCCTTGTAGCAACTCCAGCAATTGTTTGCCTGGAAAAGTATTATTAGGAAAGTGTATTTTTAACTCTTTTAGTGTCTTTTAGCTGGCACCATCGGACCAGCCATCTGTCTGTTCACCACCAAAAAATGCTCCACAGACTTCTGATGGTCTATGGACCATGATTTGATGAACATTGTGTTAAATAACAAAATATGCAGGTTTCTCAAGATCAGTACATTTTTCATTTTGTTCCCCATTAGTATTTCCTGGACCCAGTAGATTTTCTACATAGAAGGATACTTAATCTCAAACTGCCCAAACCTCTGGTAACAAGCTGTATATTAATATGAAGTTTGGCTATTCAGATTATCAATAGATTTCTCGTCATGTTGTAATCTTAAAGAACTAATTACTGTAAACTGTTTTTTCAAATAGCTTTTAAAAGAGATAACCTGTTGATAAAGTATCTGTTATAACTTTCAAAATCCAGGTGAGGGCTACTGGTAAAATGAGTCTGAGTAAATATATGTACATTTAAAAATAATTAAATTTCCTGTGAAATACATTAAACTCTTGATTATCCAAACTGCTTGGCAACACAAGCTATGTTCTGATAATAATTCCACAAACTGTTACTCAATATACAGGAGTCAGATTCACTCTTGCTGGTACAGAAATGGGTACAGACTACACTGTTCAGTGCCAGTTTGGCCTGCTGCACTCCAGTGGGGATTCAAATGAGAATGTCTGACGGGGTCTGCATAGAAGCCCACTGGCAAAGTGCCTAAGGGCTGTGTTTAGTGAGTGCATGCCCCTTACGCCCTTACTGTAGTACCTCCCATTTTGGGGGCTTCCTTAAGTTATGTACATGTCCTTTCTCCCGCTACCACTTTTTGCCACTTGTATCTCTGAGTGAGTTTGGCCCAGAAAGCCCATAACATGATGGTATATGCTGGACAGATGTACAATTCAGTGATCCTAGTTCATAACTTCAAATGATGGAACATGGAAGAATAAAAGGTGTCTGAGAGCTCAATGCTAGTAGATGGTTTTGTGGATAATTTACACTACACATAGTTTTTGGTCAGCGAAGGAAGCCTCCCTTTGGGCTGTATGCTTCCAGTTTATAATATGGAAGACTTCACACTTAGAGTTTAAAATATGAGTTTGCATAGTGAATGAGTTTAAAGATTTACCTACTGATTTATTTTTTATTATTTGCATTACTTTAGTGCTGAGGGAACCCAACAGAGATTGGGGTCCATTGTAGATTCCAAGGCCAGAACGGATTGTTGTGATCATCTAGTCTGACCTCCTTTATAGCATAAGCCAAAGAATTTCCCCAAAATAATTCCTAGAGCAGATTTTTTAGAAAAACATCCAATCTTGATTTAAAAATTGTCAGAGGTGAAGAATCCACCATGACCCTTGGTAAATTGTTTCAGTGGTTAATTGCTCTCACCATTAAAAATTTATGCCTTACTTCCAGTCTGAATGTATCTATCTTCAACTTCCAGCCATTGGATCATGTTATATCTTTAGAGGTATGTTTGTGAAATATTATAATTTAGAGAGGCTCCCTCAGAAGGGGCAGTATTATGAATATAGGAATTTTGAAATGTGGCCTGGAAGCAGAGGGTTGAAAACAAAGGGTAACTGTGTACAGTAGTTCAACATGGATGTGCTTTAGGTTTTAATAAAAGTTTTATTCCTTACTCATTCACTGATTTGTTATTTAATGAATCCCAGGATCCTTACAATACCTTTCTCTGCTAGACTGAAGAGCTCATTATTCTACATTTGTTCCCCATGTAGATATTTATTGACTGTAATAACTATAAAGCATGTTTTCTAATCCTTTAATTATTCTCGTGGCTCTTTGAACCCTCTCCAATTTTTCAACATCCTTCTTGAATTGTGGGCATCAGAACTGGACACACTATTCCAGCAGTGGTCACATCAGCACCAAATACAAAGGTAAAATAACCTTTGTACTCCTCCTTGAGACTCCCCTGTTTATGCATCCCAGGATTGCATTAGCTCTGGACTACAGGTATTGAAGGGTATGTGCTGTTTAGGAAAGACAGAAACAAAGGTAAAGGTGGTGGAGTAGCATTGTATATCAATGATGAGGTAGAATGTAAAGAAATAAGAAGCGATGCAATGGATAAGACGGAGTCCGTCTGGGCAAAAATTACATTGGGGAAGATAACGAGTAAAGCCTCTCCTACGATAGTGCTTGGGGTGTGCTATAGACCTCCGGGATCTAATTTGGATATGGATAGAGCCCTTTTTAATGTCTTTAATAAAGTAAATACTAATGGAAACTGCGTGATCATGGGAGACTTTAACTTCCCAGATATAGACTGGAGGACCAGTGCTAGTAATAATAATAGGGCTCAGATTTTGCTAGATGCAATAGCTGATGGATTCCTTCATCAAGTAGTTGCTGAACCTAGAGGGGATGCCATTTTAGATTTAATTTTGGTGAGTAGCGAGGACCTCATAGAAGAAATGGTTGTAGGGGACAATCTTGGCTCAAGTGATCATGAGCTAATTCAGTTCAAACTAAATGGAAGGATTAACAAAAATAAATCTGCAACTAGGGTTTTTGATTTCAAAAGGGCTGACTTTCAAAAATTAAGGAAATTAGTTAGGGAAGTGGATTGGACTGAAGAACTTATGGATCTAAAGGTAGAGGAGACCTGGGATTACTTTAAATCAAAGCTGCAGAAGCTATCGGAAGCCTGTATCCCAAGAAAGGGGAAAAAATTCATAGGAAGGAGTTGTAGACCAAGCTGGATGAGCAAGCATCTTAGAGAGGTGATTAAGAAGAAGCAGAAAGCATACAGGGAGTGGAAGATGGGAGAGATCAGCAAGGAAAGCTACCTAATTGAGGTCAGAACATGTAGGGATAAAGTGAGACAGGCTAAAAGTCGAGTAGAGTTAGACCTTGCAAAGGGAATTAAAACCAATAGTAAAAGGTTCTATAGCCATACAAATAAGAAGAAAACTAAGAAAGAAGAAGTGGGGCCGCTTAACACTGAGGATGGAGTGGAGGTTAAAGATAATCTAGGCATGGCCCAATATCTAAACAAATACTTTGCCTCAGCCTTTAATAAGGCTAAAGAGGATCTTAGGGATAATGGTAGCATGACAAATGGGAATGAGGATATGGAGGTAGATATTACCATATCTGAGGTAGAAGCGAAACTGAAACAGCTTAATGGGACTAAATCGGGGGGCCCAGATAATCTTCATCCAAGAATATTAAAGGAATTGGCACCTGAAATTGCAAGCCCATTAGCAAGAATTTTTAATGAATCTGTAAACTCAGGAGTAGTACCGAATGATTGGAGAATTGCTAATATAGTTCCTATTTTTAAGAAAGGAAAAAAAAGTGATCCGGGTAACTACAGGCCAGTTAGTTTGACATCTGTAGTATGCAAGGTCCTGGAAAAAATTTTGAAGGAGAAATTAGTTAAGGACATTGAAGTCAATGGTAAATGGGACAAAATACAACATGGTTTTACAAAAGGTAGATCGTGCCAAACCAACCTAATCTTTTTTGAAAAGGTAACAGATTTTTTAGATAAAGGAAATGCAGTGGATCTAATTTACCTAGATTTCAGTAAGGCATTTAATACCGTGCCACATGGGGAATTATTAAATTGGAGAAGATGGGGATCAATATGAACATCAAAAGGTGGATAAGGAATTGGTTAAAGGGGAGACTACAACGGGTCCTACTGAAAGGCGAACTGTCAGGTTGGAGGGAGGTTACCAGTGGAGTTCCTCAGGGATCGGTTTTGGGACCAATCTTATTTAATCTTTTTATTACTGACCTTGGCACAAAAAGTGGGAGTGTGCTAATAAAGTTTGCAGATGATACAAAGCTGGGAGGTATTGCCAATTCGGAGAAGGATCGGGATATTATACAGGAGGATCTGGATGACCTTGTAAACTGGAGTAATAGTAATAGGATGAAATTTAATAGTGAGAAGTGTAAGGTTATGCATTTAGGGATTAATAACAAGAATTTTAGTTATAAGTTGGGGAGCATCAATTAGAAGTAACGGAAGAGGAGAAGGACCTTGGAGTATTGGTTGATCATAGGATGACTGTGAGCTGCCAATGTGATATGGCTGTGAAAAAAGCTAATGCGGTTTTGGGATGCATCAGGAGAGGCATTTCCAGTAGGGATAAGGAGGTTTTAGTACCATTATACAAGGCACTGGTGAGACCTCACCTAGAATACTGTGTGCAGTTCTGGTCTCCCATGTTTAAAAAGGATGAATTCAAACTGGAGCAGGTACAGAGAAGGGCTACTAGGATGATCCGAGGAATGGAAAACTTGTCTGATGAAAGGAGACTTAAGGAGCTTGGCTTGTTTAGCCTAACTAAAAGAAGGTTGAGGGGAGATATGATTGCTCTCTATAAATATATCAGAGGGATAAATACAGGAGAGGGAGAGGAATTATTTCAGCTCAGCACCAATGTGGATACAAGAACAAATGGGTATAAACTGGCCACCAGGAAGTTTAGACTTGAAATCAGACGAAGGTTTTTAACCATCAGAGGAGTGAAGTTTTGGAATAGCCTTCCAAGGGAAGCAGTGGGGGCAAAGGATCTATCTGGTTTTAAGATTCTACTTGATAAATTTATGGAGGAGATGGTATGATGGGATAATGGGATTTTGGTAAGTAATTGATCTTTAAATATTCAGGGTAAATAGGCCAAATCCCCTGAGATGGGATATTAGATGGATGGGATCTGAGTTACCCAGGAAAGAATTTTCTGTAGTATCTGGCTGGTGAATCTTGCCCATATGCTCAGGGTTTAGCTGATCGCCATATTTGGGGTCGGGAAGGAATTTTCCTCCAGGGCAGATTGGAGAGGCCCTGGAGGTTTTTCGCCTTCCTCTGTAGCATGGGGCATGGTTGACTTGAGGAAGGCTTCTCTGCTCCTTGAAGTCTTTAAACCATGATTTAAGGACTTCAATAGCTCAGACATGGGTGAGGTTTTTCATAGGAGTGGGTGGGTGAGATTCTATGGCCTGCGCTGTGCAGGAGGTCAGACTAGATGATCAGAATGGTCCCTTCTGACCTTAGTATCTATGAATCATCATCATCATCATATGATGATGAGAATATCATCTCTTTACCAAATACAGATCAGAAATATTTATTGAACACTTCTGTCTTTTCTGCATTATTATTGATAATTCTATCATTTCCATCTAGTAATAGACCAATACCATTGTCAGGATTCTTTTAATTCCTAAAATATTTTGAAAACTCCTTCTTACTGTCCTTAACTCTGCAGGCTGTAGAGTTCTTCTTGTGTCACTTGGCTTCCCCTGTCAGTTTTTCACAAATTGTGAGAATCACTGTACAAAACACAGTAAGAGACTATTTCATCCCTGAAGAGATAGCAGTCTAAGTAGACAAGCGGAAAGGAATATACCATACAAGCAGAATGAACAATGATGATTGACAAATGTAATGTTCGCTAAAAAAAAAGAGGCAAAGGAAAGGAGAAGGTACATGGAAGTGAGGTGTAAAGGGACTAGGAGAAAAGAGAAGAGCCAGGGAAGAAGGAGGGCAGATGTAGTGACGCTAAAGTGAGGAGGCTGTAAGTGAAGGAGTTGTAACTAACAGCCACTTGGGGAAAAGGATGTCCAGAGTGAAAACTGAAATTATCAATCAGGCACTGATGAGGTCATCAGGGTCCAAAGGTCCCTGCTGCAGCTGTTTTTCTCTGCTGCTGCTGGCTAGGTTTCTGGGAGGCCCCTCTCAGGAGGTTCTTTCTTCGCAAGCTCCCATGACTGGTGGGAAGGAGTGAGACCAGATTGGTCTTGTTGTCCCAGAATTGGGTATCTCCCTGCAGTTTTGCGTCTGGGTCCTGAGATAACCTTGGTGAGTCCAACTGGGTCTCAGGTCCCCTCTTTTCTCTATAGTGCAGCTGTACCACCTGCAGCTGCTTGCGTCTGTTCCTGATGGCTGAGTTTCTGGGAGTACTCACCCAGCAGTTTCTTTCTTTGCTGAACTCATGGTTGCAGGAGAGTTGGGATCTCACAGCTCCCTGAAAGGGCAGGAAGAGCTTCTCTCCTGCAAGTTGATATATTTTATGCTAAATTTCAGAAGTTAGGTAGTGTTTCAGATTCATCTGAAATTCCTTCCCAAGAGAGTGACAGTATTTCACCTTAATCAGCCCACGAACCCCAACAGTTTGTCCAAGTCATCATGCACCATCTGGCAGGTCCTTCTTCATGAATTAGATGTTGAAAATCATTTGAGTGTACTACACTAAAATCCACATCGTGTTTTGTTTTGCTTCTACAATAGGTCAAGCTGCACACAGGGAAACCATGTCTAAATAGCAGTTTGACTGCATCAGTCATTGCAGTTTTCTCACAGGCCTGAAACTAGCGGGTATGTTAACGCGCGCACAAAAGTGTCAGAGTTGGTAGCTAGCCTCAGATCTGTTTTTGTCCAGGAGATTTACAGGTAAACCACATACAGTTCTCTGTATAATTACAAAGAAATGTTGCTTGGATAGCATCATGGCTTGAATTCTGGTTCCAGAGGTACGTCAGCTCTTTCAGATCATACCCTGCTAATGCATTTTTAGGATGCTTCTGTGATTAGTCATTAGCTGGAGAAGACTGCAGTAGCACCACCAGGGAGAAGGAAACTGCTCCTTCATGGGGAGGAAGCTGGCTCCTGGTACTTCTGAGAATAGGACAAGAAGAAACAAACTTTAATAGTAGCAAAGACAATTTAGGTTGGGCATTAGAAAAACTTCCTAACTGTAAGAGTAGTTAAGCACTGGAATAAATTGCCTAGGGAGGTTGTGGCATCTCCATCCTTGAAGGTTTATAAAAACATGTTAGACAAACACATGTCCGTGATGGTTTAGATGAGTGGTTCTTAAAGTCGGTCCGACACTTGTTCAGGGAAAGCCCCTGGTGGGCCAGACTGGTTTGTTTACCTGCCGCATCCGCAGGTTTGGCCGATTGCGGCTCCCCTGGCTGTGGTTCGCCGCTCCAGCCAGTGGGGGCTGCGGAAAGGGCAGCCAGCACATCCCTTGGCCCACACCGCTTCCCGCCGTCCCCATTGGTCTGGAGCTGTGAACTGTGGCCAGTGTGAGCCGTGATCGGCCGAACCTGCGGACGCGGCAGGTAAACGAACCAATCCGGCCCGCCAAGGGCTTTCCCTGAACAAGCGGCGGACCGGCTTTGCGAACCACTGGTTTAGATAATACTTAGTCCTCACTCAGTGCAAGGGACTGGACTAGATGAGCTGTTGAGGTCCCTTCCAGTCCTACATTTCTATGATTCTATGATCTTTTACATCTGTTAAGAAGTGTTTCATAATTCTCTTCATAAAAATTCTCTGATCTTGTTATTTTTTCTGTTAGTGATATATTTCTTAAGTTGACATGCAATTAAAATGTCTGTTTCTGGTTTCAGTTTTATTATTATGTTTAATAGCAACATGTATTAGGGCACTACTTGCATTTTTTTAGATCCCAGGAATAGGGTTATATTAGAAAAAAATACCTTTGAAAAAAGGAAAAATACCTGTAATATTTGTTCTCAGAAGTTATTGTAGTTATTATACTAGGTGCCAATTTACTCACCCATTTCATCCATCTATTTTCCCTATAGTGTTGGTGATATTTATCATTACTTTCCTCAGAAAATGAGTTGACTATTAAAGGCATTTGGGACCATTGCTGTTCCTCAGTAGATGCTACTTTTTGATGAGGCAGCGTAGTAGCTTTAAAATTAGAACTAGGAGAGTATTCAGTAGCTTTATTCTGAAAAATTGGACCCAAGGGTGGGAATCTTTTATAGTAACTTATCTCCTGAGATCAGAGAGGCAGCTATTAGAAACAGCTACTGGTAATAGTAATTTTCTTTATTACCATGTAATTCAAAATGATGAGTTGTGATGAGTTATCTCAGTGACTTCTTGTGAAAGTTTGGGAATTTTCATCATTTCAACTTTAACCACAATAACTTTCCCTCTTTGTTTCAATAATATTTTAAAATTTTTGCAGCAAACATAATCACAGATGCACGTTTGGTTTTCTTCAAGTTCTTGTCTTCTGCCTGTGTTTAGCTGAGTTGATTGTGCCCTTGGAGATTGAGCGGCATGTGCAAAGTCACACAATTCACCATTGGGATCTGCCCACCTTAGAATCCAACCAGTATTTATATTCTCTTGTTTTCTAGGACTTTGCTTTATATTATAAGATCATGTGACCTTTTTTAATTAACAATGTAATAGATAATAGACTATAGCCCACATTCTCTAGTGAGGTCAAGCTGTGCATGGTATAGGACGCAAGAGGGACTTCTATATCTACCCAATCTTGATATGGACTGGGGGTTCACTGAAGTCTCACTGTTCCTGGCTGAGGCAATAGGAGTACCTGAAAATTCTAAATATGGACTCTTCACACATTTTGCATTCACTGGATTATATTTGAGAGTCTGTTTCCCCCACCTAATTTACCATGCTCCGCTTAAAGTAGATATAAGTGGTAAGCTTCTCTGTTCCATTGAATGTACATTGCACAGCTCAGTCTGTACAATGTTGACTGGAACTGGCCAAAAATGTCTAGCAACGAATTCTCTCTGTTCAGGAGTTTGGTTTCATGATGCACATTAGTTAGATTTAGTATCTGTAGCCATTTATGGCCTGATCCTGCAAACACTCTACTAATTGATGTGAATTCTGGTCCCACTTCAGCAAATTACTCAGGGCTTATCTACACAAACAATTAATTCATGGCTAGCTGGGGTGTGAACCTGCCTCACACTAGCTTTCTGTGGACTAACTGTCCACATGGACCCTGCTGATGCCTTTTAACAATCTGTTAGTTCACTTTGATCTTGTTCTCTTTGAAACAGAAGATCAAAGCACACTAACAAACTGTTGTATCACCAGGATCTATGTGGACATTCCATGTCAGACTAGTGCAGGGTAGATTTGTACTGCAACTTGCCACGAACCAAATGTTTGTGTACACAAGCCCTTAAGCACAGCCTAACTTTAAGCAAATGAATAGTCCCATTGATGTCAAGAGAACCTTGTTGAATTGGGATTCTCTGTTACTTTAAATTTTTCTAACTCTCCTACACTAAAGTAACTGTAAAACCCAAATCCACATCCTGTTTTGGACCCACTGAGATCATTATTTGAGACTCTCTTTCCTTCACACCAGTAGTTGCGCTTTACCATTCAGCCCTAAAAGAAATCTGTGTATTTTTTTAAACTGACCAGTCTGCATATATCCCTGCTCTTATTTTCTAATGTATTTCTCTTTACATTCATATTAAGTTTCATTGTGTGGCCTTGTGTATTTTATTCTCTTTATGTATTTCATATACTTTTGCTTCCCTCATTTAAATGGGTAGTTCCATTTCTTTAATCTTGTGTGAAAAATATTAGCCATGGGAGCAATCAGTTCCATTTATTTTTATGGTACTTTGTTATAGCCCAGCAAATCCCAGTACTTTCCAGATGTCATTATGCTGAAAGCTTTGCCTATTGCATCTGCAGGGAGGTGTCATCAAGTTTTTCTCTTTCGTGCATGTCTAATTTTTTCTATTTTTATTACTTCCAGCGATCTTCTAAAATGCGCCAGAAATTTTTCTGTTTGGGAAGTATAGAGAGTTTTATAGTAGTTTGTAAATATATTTTAATGAGTTTCACGTTGGGGTGTGCTTGGCTGTGTATTAATAGATCTGATGGCTTTGTTTTGTTTTGTGGTTCTCAGTATGAATGCTATAGAGTGATTTGTTTCATACCCTTTCTCATAACAACTTTGGTTCACTTTTACTTGTTCTTTTGGATGGGGCTGTGGCATTTAATCTGTCTTTCACTGACATTAATTCTTCTCCGCTGTGCTGTGGATGCCCTGTAATTTCTTTGCCTGTTTAATTAAGTGATTCCATTCACGGTTGCTAGGTGTGTTGTTTGTGAGTTTTTATTTATTTTGAATGGGTCACTAAACTAATAAAATACTGTTTGATAACTGCTTTCCCTAAATTCAATTTTGTATTCTTAAAAATGTTCTCATTGTCATGCATTTCAAAGTACTATGGTTTCCTTTATTATGAATGAGAGCATCAAACCTTTCATTAAGGTGACATTTAACTTCCATTTTCCTTTCTGATGATATGAGGTGGTAGAGAATCTGAATACACTGGCGCACAGTCAAACAGCATGATGACTCTGTCTGAATTGGTGGTCCATGGGAAAAAAATAGATTCTTGAGTAAGAATTACATAGTTTTGAGTAGAATAAAATCATTGTTTTAGGAGAAAATGTTAACTGATCATAGAATCATAGAATCATAGAATATCAGGGTTGGAAGGGATCCCAGAAGGTCATCTAGTCCAACCCCCTGCTCAAAGCAGGACCAAGTCCCAGTTAAATCATCCTAGCCAGGGCTTTGTCAAGCCTGACCTTAAAAACCTCTAAGGAAGGAGATTCTACCACCTCCCTAGGTAACGCATTCCAGTGTTTCACCACCCTCTTAGTGAAAAAGTTTTTCCTAATATCCAATCTAAACCTCCCCCATTGCAACTTGAGACCATTACTCCTCGTTCTGTCATCTGCTACCATTGAGAACAGTCTAGAGCCATCCTCTTTGAAACCCCCTTTCAGGTAGTTGAAAGCAGCTATCAAATCCCCCCTCATTCTTCTCTTCTGCAGACTAAACAATCCCAGCTCCCTCAGCCTCTCCTCATAAGTCATGTGCTCTAGACCCCTAATCATTTTTGTTGCCCTTCGCTGTACTCTTTCCAATTTATCCACATCCTTCTTGTAGTGTGGGGCCCAAAACTGGACACAGTACTCCAGATGAGGCCTCACCAGTGTCGAATAGAGGGGAACGATCACGTCCCTCGATCTGCTCGCTATGCCCCTACTTATACATCCCAAAATGCCATTGGCCTTCTTGGCAACAAGGGCACACTGATATGTCACAAAGAAAGCTATGTTCATTTCCAGCATTCACAGGCACAACTGAGGTGTTTTAGGTCACTCTATATTCATTCTGACTATTCATGCTTAAGGAAGGGGATACAGGGTTATTGGGATAGATTACTTTTCAGTGCTGCCAGCCACACCATGTGTAGTTAGAGTAGTATAAACAGAGATTATTTTAAACAAAAGTAAAAGTAATTTGTTTTTCATTGAATTCCAGTACTACATGAGAGATGGCTTCAGTGACATACTAATCTCTAGTTCAAATGGCCTAGGGTTAGGGTAAGAGTAAAGGAGGAAAATAATGCAGAGTCCAAATGGGACATTGAATCATGTCGGTCACATAATATTTGTCTGATCACTTGAATAATGTGTAGAAAATATTTTTGCCAGTTACTTTCTGTTATCTGTTCTCTGACTGTGCCCAGGTTAGTTTTTTATTAAAAGTCAGTCAAGGAAAAGAAGCATTGTTTATTTTTCATTGTGTAATTTGTCTACCAGGTTGAGCATCCTCAGAGGTCCAAAAAGGCAGTGTGGCACAAACTGCTGTCCAAACAGAGAAAAAGAGCAGTAGTGGCCTGCTTTAGAATGGCTCCATTATATAATCTGCCAAGGTAAGAATGATGTGGCAAGCTTCAAACAAAGGAAAATACACACACCAAGGTTCTATAATGTTGTTTTCTGTTTTTATCTCCGAAATGAAAATGTACAGTGATTTATTACATTCTTGTCATATGTCTTTTGAAAAGAGCTGCTAAAAGTGCTAAGTGGAAAAAAAGCTAATCATGATTTTCCCTTCTCTGTGAATCCTTCTGTTACATTCCTCTTGGTATAAATTTTCTTTCCTATTGGTCTGCATTTACACGCAAATGCAATGATCAAGCTCATGGCCCAAACACAGGATTGTGTACCCTGCTCCTCCTTGTGAAGCAGAAGTACAGAATCTATGACTGGAGAAATCTCAGTGGCTGTGGAGGAAGGATTTGCCCCTAGACACATTGCTGTTTGGCCCAGTCCAGCTAAAAGTATTTTCAGAATGTGTGTGTCCATTGTACAGCATGCTACCACCTCCAAGAAATCAGTTGGCCTGTTGCCAAGCTCAGTCAGGAAAAGGGAATTCTGCATCAAGCACAAAAGCCATGACAATTGCCGAGGCTGAGTCTGTGATTCCTCCCCAGGGAAGGTGGCAATGGTTTGGGCTGTCACATTGGGTTGATTCTGGCCTTATGTACCTGCTTCTAAAAGGAAACTACTGTTAGATATAGGGGCTGAGAGACCTTTGCCACTAATTTATTCTTACTTTTTAAAAGTGGTTCAATGGGCTTCTGTATATATGCCTACTGGACTGGTATATTTTTATTAATTCTGTTTCATTCTTCATTCACCCCAAACATTTGAAAATGATTGCTGAAATGAATGAGGGGATTCATAAGATTATTCTGTTGTGTATACTCCATTGATTCAATTATAAACACAAAAAGTTTGTTTTTGCTTATTATCTTGCAAGTATCTCTGAAATAAAAACATGGTGCTAAATTCACTTTACTCTGCATTGATTTAATTTTACTTATTTTGGAATAAATTAATTTATGATTTTGAATATGCAAGTTTAATCATGAAAATTAAAATACAATTAGTTGGCCATCAGTCCAAACAAAAAGTCATCCATGGTGCTGGTCCCAGCAGTATAATGTTAAATGAAAATTTTACAGTCAAGATGAAACACACTAATGTAATCCCATAAGATCATCATCGTTGAAAGGATTGTATTTCTCTATTAGTGTTTTTAATTGCTTCAAAAGATACTTGAATTATTCGATCTTAGAATAATTTATTAAAATTCTGATGCTAGTTTGTTTAGATGTTTTTAATGCCAGACACTTTTGAATAGGGGACATCAGTGAAAAGTCTAGGGCAGTCTTAATTAAACAAATGGATATTTTTGACAGGTCTTACCAGGAAATATTGCTCCCCTGTGCAAATGGTTGTTGTATTAGTTGCACAATTCTCTGAATAAGATGAATTTATATTGAGCAAATCTTCTTTTTATAGATTAATAGTTTTGTTTTAAATATTCTTTTTTAGGCATCGAGCTGTCAATCTCTTTCTTCAAGGTTATGAAAAGTCTTGGATTGAAACAGAAGAGCATTACTTTGAAGATAAACTGATAGAAGATTTAGCAGTATGTTCTGGGTGCAGGGATAATGGGATTGTAGATTATATTTATTGATAATCATGTATAATGAACCGACCGGAATTTAAGGAAAAAGAACAAAATATAAAACCAGGATATTAGTATTGGCCCCGACCAGACCTTCCCTTAGGAGCACCCACAGAAGTTGCTTAGAGGAAGGAAATCTACTAGGGAGGGAGAGCTTGAGCCCTGCAGAAAAGGACATGGTTCCTACTCCAAACCCGTCAGATCCTAGGAGCCATCAGCAAATAGGCTCTGTGTTCTTGTCCACTGCTGAGCCTCCTCCCACTCTGTAGGGCCTGGGTGAAGAGCACCAGTCCGGAGGAGATGGCTCAGCCCCTCCTTTCACACTGCGGGCCCAATGCAGTGCACACTGAAGTCAGGTATGAGTCTTAACATTTTGTATTTGTGTATAACCTCTATACACAAAGATAAGGGAGGAAAACTGAGCTGCTATTATTAAGAAATAAAATGTTTAATTTAATTTTAATTGTTTTGAGTTTATGCTGAGAAAGACTGTGAACTGTTTTGAAAGCAGACAAAGATTGAAACAGAAGAGGGAATACGATCAGCAAATTGCCAAAATGTCAATGAGATTTCTACTAGTTGTAGGCAGGATAATGTTTTTTTGCCTAAGTTTTAAAAATTAGTTAGTTTTGTTGAAGTCAGTTTTCTGTAGATCCCTTTTTGTGCAATGCATTACATTGTCAGCGTAAAATAAAATGTTCCTGATTAGATTAGAATTCGAATTCACTGGACAGTGGTTATAAAAATGAGAAAATATTTAACTATGTTCTTGCTTGTCTACAATAATTGTTTACAACAGGCTATTTAAAAATAATCAGTTCAGAATCTAGCTTTCAGCAACTTTATAACAACAAATTAAATTTCTCCAATTTTTGTAATATAGTCATAAGATAACATACAGTTGAAAAACATATTTTAACAATGATTTTTGTAGATATTGTCTTTAAGAGCTTTGAGCAATTCTGAAGATTTCTGAAGATTATCCAGAATTTGAGAAACAGAATATTGTAGAAGTATTGTTAAAAAGAGAAATGAATAGAAGCATATAATAAAATATTAACCCCAAAAAAGCCTTAATTTATTACGTGATTAACTATGATTTTGTGAGGATTAGACAGCCAGTCTATTCAGAATCTAAACACTTATATAACCTCCTGTGCTCAAATATCACAAATTTAACACTTTAATGTCTGGCATTTCTCTTTCCCTATTTTTTTATTGGTAGGATCTATTGTGGTTATGAGAAGTTGGAAAATGACATAAACTAAAGAAAAGGAGGACTTGTGGCACCTTAGAGACTAACTAATTTATTGGAGCATAAGCTTTCATGAGCTACAACTCACTAATGCATCCAATGAAGTGAATTGTAGCTCACAAAAGCTTATGCTCCAATAAATTTGTTAGTCTCTAAGGTGCCACAAGTCCTCCTTTTCTTTTTGCGGATACAGACTAACATGGCTGCTACTCTGAAACCTGTCATAAACTAAAGAGTAGAAGATGTTAGAGTGATTAGAACATAATTAGACCCTTCTCCATGCATAACTGGTCCTTGCTTCCTCCACCTATGGATAATGTTGGGCCTTTTCTCCCTTGTGTGTATAGTGTTACGTGACTTCACTGTCTATTTAGTCCTCATGCTGTTAGTTATATTCCCTAGACAGATGAGAGCACAGAAGAGTTTGAAAAAAATCTTTTTATTGCAGATATAACTTTTAATAAATTCACACACACAAAGAGGGTAATGCATTTAATAACAGGTAGTGCCTCTTGAAAATGCTTACAAATGGAAACCTCTAAAAAGAACACTTAAAGAATTGTTCCTGATCTTTGGAAGTAAACAATGGATAAATCATTGTAGTTGTTTTTCGCAATACACACAGCCTAATTGCAGACTGCTCAACTTCTGAACTACTGAACATGCTGTGCCCTGACATCCACTTTTCCTGCATAATCTTTAAAACTCAAATCCACTTATCTGCAACTAACCTTGCATCCAGGAGAGAGCACAGAAGCACATCTTCCTGGGTGGGGGAGGGTGCTCTTGCTGCATCATTCATACACTGACCAAGTGGAAATAGACACTCCCTGGTGATATTTATTTCATGTACGAGTTTATTTCTATGCTATCCACCCCCGTGTATTTTCAAAAATTAAAAAAGTAGGGCAAGATGGCCTGGAGAAAAGAAGGGGAAAGAAAAAATAATTGTAAGGGCTTGGAAAAAGAAAACACAAAATGTTCATAGATGAATTAACCAAAATATATAATAGAAAGTCTTTACACTGACCCTTGCTGTCAGAACTACTTTGTGACCCCAGAGACATTCCCCAAAATTGCAAGAAGTGACAGTTTTGTGGCAGCAGTGTGTGGGTGTGTATGCAAACATCTGATACAGTAACTAACTTAAAATAACATGAAAGGCTCTCTCTTCACTATAGCCACCTTTCCTCCTCATCTCAGCATGATATGTATGTATGTTCTGGGAAGATCAAAATAAACTCTGTGCCAGCAGATGGCTAGAAGTCTCACACCAGTATGCCTTTGGGGGAACACAAAGCAGATTGGCTTCTGCAGTGCCCTTTAATAGAGGGCAGCATGCATTCCATCCATGCCAGCTCCATTCTGCTGGCTGGTGTAGGAGGAGGAAGGAACTGCTGAAGTTAGCACCGTAGATTACAATACAGTCTCCCAATCTTAGAAGCTCCTTGCAGGCTCAGGCACCCTGTTCACATGCAGAAGGCCAGCCAAGGGTGTCAGACACTTGTTATAAAAACCAAAATAATCTGGAAAATTTCTCATGAAAGGAAATCATTATTTCTACTTTATTTCCTCCAATAATAGAAATGGAAATCACCTTTTCCTGCCCCTTATTTCCTGGCTTCTCAAAATTCCACGGATGGGCCAACATTTTGCTGTTCAAAGTGTGATTATTCCATTCTGACAGAGTTGCCACAACTGCTAAACCCAAAAGAAAAGCACAGCCCTACATTGAAATATTGAAAGGATGACACTAGCAATTTGACCACAGCTGTATTTTCTCCTCTTGGGAATATTTCAAAATTGTCACATTTTAATGTATGAGGTAATGATATCAGCATCAATACATTTCAGGGTGCCGCTCCCTTTACAAAGAGAGGGACAATGTTGGTTTCAGCCTGAAGTCTCTCACCAGGGTCACGCTGTAGCAAGGAAAAGTTTACTTTTATTGAAACGTATCACAAAAATAAATTGAGATTTTGAATCTATTTTTCAACATTTTGACTGTGGTGCTCTACTACAAATGGGAGTTTATCTGAAATTAAATCAGATGGCATACCATGCCTTCCTTTTTTTAATTTACTGTTACAAAAAACACTGTTCCTATATTTAATAAAAAGACACAGATTATATATGCACCTGAGTTCATATGGATACACTTGATATAATATGAATTCTGGCAATAAACTATGTTGAGGAACTATTACTGAGTGCAGTTATTTAACAGGAATGATACTGAATCAATTAATGTTAGTGTAACTCAACTTATATTGTGTGGCACTTCCATATTTAGAACCACTATAATTAAAAATGTTCCCAATTAATTTTTTCATAGATTCATACATTCCAAGGCCAGAAGGGACCACTGTGAACAGCTAGTCTGACCTCCTATATTACACAGGCCATAGAGTTTCCCCAAAATAATGCCTAGAGCATTTGTTTTACCCACTTTTGTTAAGTTTGTACAGGTAGTGAATTTTAGATTTAAATAAATATAAATCAAAACTTTATTAATTAATACATTGAAAATTAAGAACCCTTGCATTCCAGAAACACCAGAAAATCCATTTGTTCTTGTTGCCATGCTACAGTATAATAATGCAATGAATTCCACTTAACACAGTCATTGGCAAATTTGATCCTACATTTAATTTGTAGTAGGCCTTTGAAATCCAATGTCGTGGATTAAAAAATTAACACAATTTCCATTCTTTAGCTTGATCAATTTTTATAACTTTAGGCAGGTATTTTGGATGATGAAAACATGGGTTATAGAAAGTTGTCATTTAATTAAAGAGAATAAAGAGCCACTATGATGATCAAATATGATTGCAGTTATAATTTGCATTATTCAGACATAATTTTCTATTGTAAGCACTGATTTGTATTGTTAAAAGTTTGTGCACACTCCTGGTCCTGAATAATAATAATAGTGACTTATTTCACTGAAAATGGGCTAATTTAAAGGCATTATGAAACAGGCATTGCCATATTTGATGAGGTAGGAGCCAAACCCACATCCAGTAAGTACTTGGTACAGCTGAATGGAGAGAGGGAGGGTGAATGAGCCATTTGTAGCTCACTGATAATTGACCCAGTTCAATACAAATCCAATCACTCACACAATTTAGAGCAATATTAGGTCTGCTCTAAACTATACCTGCTAGCTATTGCCCAAAGGACTGATAAACTAGCTAGGGATAGCAGGAATGCAGCAGCACGCTAGCCGCAACCTCTATACCAGAAGGGCTAGAAGTGGATAGCCTAGAAGCCATCTCTGTGCCATATGAGTATGGAATCCACAGCTAGCCATCAAAACTGGCTTTCCAGCTCCTCTGCGAAGAGACTGGAGCAGATCAGATAATCTGACCCATGATCTTTTAATATTTCAATTTCCTCATCCGTAAAACGAATAATGAGGATGACAAAGAAGCAGTGAGGATACATTTATGAATGTGCATAAGTATTTTGAGTTTCTTGGAGTGAAAATTGACAATTGTTGTTTGTGAATTTAATATGGTGTCCTTTTTCAGGCTTAGCTGCCTTTTCCTGACAGGGTGATTTCCTTTGTCCTTATAATGGAAAGTCTTTGGTATTTTGCCTGAGTAAGATCTTCAGGAACAAATTCACAAAGCAGTTTAGATCTTACATCTCTTTTCCTTTTAGAAAAATAGAATTATCTGTGGGAGTTTACAAAATGTACTCTCTCTTTAAAAACTATTCGGTGAAGTGAAGACTTATACTGCGTGTTCATCTTTTTAATAAAGTTATAGAAAATATAGCTACTAGTAACTCACTGTATTATTATGTGAGAAAAATCTCTCTATGAGTGAAATTCACCTTTGTGTGTAGGATCAGCACCTATTTTGAGGTCTTAAGTGATCCTTAAGCCTTTTGCTGAAATTCTGCATAGGTGAATTTCAGCTTTAATTTGTAAGTATGGGAAAGTCCCCATTTTCTTTGAAAAGTCAAAAGTGAACAACTGATTCCTTGTGAGTAACTATGAAATACTTTCTAATTACGTTTAAATTCCTTATGTATCTTGTGTGTTCTATGTGTCTCTTCCTTACACTTTGTGACTAAAGACATTTTAAAACTGGATCAGTGTTTGTTTTAAAAATAAGAATGGTTACTGTTCCTTATTCCCCAACTGAATTCATGCTTCACAGTCAGAAAGAGAGGATTATACATTCATCTAAGGAACAAGGATTTGAAACCATTAGGAAAGAGATAATAAGACAGAAAATATCATAATCATAGGATATCATAATGCCATTATATAAATCTACACCTTACATATGTGTGCAGTTCTGGTTGCCCCATCTCAGAAAAAGATACTAGAATTGGAAAAGGTACAGAAAAGGGCAATAAAAACGTTTAAGGATATGAAACTGCTTCCGTGTGAGGAGAAAGTAAACAGATTGGGACTTTTCAGCTTGAAAAGAGACACAATTAAGGGTGGATATGATAGAGGTCTATAAAATCCTGAATGGTGTGGAGAAAGTGAATAAGGAAGTGTTATTTACCCCTTCACATAACACAAGAACCAGGATAACCCAATGAAATTAATAAGTAGCAGGTTTAAAACAAGCAAAAAGAAGTCGCTTCTTCACACAGTGTACAGTCAACATGTGGAACTCATTTCTGGGGATGTTGTAAAAGCCAAAAGTATAATGCAAAAAGAAAAGAAGTACTTGTGGCACCTTAGAGACTAACAAATTTATTAGAGTATAAGCTTTCGTGAGCTACAGCTCACTTCATCGGATGCATTTGGTGGAAAAAAGAGAGGAGAGATTTATATACACACACACAGAGAACATGAAACAATGGGTTTATCATACACACTGTAAGGAGAGTGATCACTTAAGATAAGCCATCACCTGCAGCAGGGGGGGGAAAAGGAGGAAAACCTTTCATGGTGACAAGCAAGGTAGGCTAATTCCAGCAGTTAACAAGAATATCAGAGGAACAGTGGGGGGTGGGGTGGGAGGGAGAAATACCATGGGGAAATAGTTACTTTGTGTAATGACTCATCCATTCCCAGTCTCTATTCAAGCCTAAGTTAATTGTATCCAGTTTGCAAATTAATTCCAATTCAGCAGTCTCTCGTTGGAGTCTGTTTTTGAAGCTTTTTTGTTGAAGGATAGCCACTCTTAGGTCTGTAATCGAGTGACCAGAGAGATTGAAGTGTTCTCCAACTGGTTTTTGAATGTTATAATTCTTGACGTCTGATCTACAACCTATCCTGAAGGACGACCCATCACTCTCACAGATCTTGGGAGACAGGCCAGTCCTTGCTTACAGACAGCCCCCCAATCTGAAGCAAATACTCACCAGCAACCACACACCACACAACATAACCACTAACCCAGGAACCTATCCTTGCAACAAAGCCCATTGCCAACTCTGTCCACATATCTATTCAGGGGATACCATCATAGGGCCTAATCACATCAGCCACACTATCAGAGGCTCGTTCACCTGCGCATCTACCAATGTGATATATGCCATCATGTGTCAGCAATGCCCCTCTGCCATGTACATTGGCCAAACTGGACAGTCTCTACATAAAAGAATGAATGGACACAAATCAGACGTCAAGAATTATAACATTCAAAAACCAGTTGGAGAACACTTCAATCTCTCTGGTCACCTGATCACAGACCTAAGAGTGGCTATCCTTCAACAAAAAAGCTTCAAAAACAGACTCCAACGAGAGACTGCTGAATTGGAATTAATTTGCAAACTGGATACAATTAACTTAGGCTTGAATAGAGACTGGGAATGGATGAGTCATTACATAAAGTAAAACTATTTCCCCATGGTATTTCTCCCCCCCACCCCACCCCCCACTGTTCCTCTGATATTCTTGTTAACTGCTGGAATTAGCCTACCTTGCTTGTCACCATGAAAGGTTTTCCTCCTTTTCCCCCCCCCTGCTGCAGGTGATGGCTTATCTTAAGTGATCACTCTCCTTACAGTGTGTATGATAAACCCATTGTTTCATGTTCTCTGTGTGTGTGTATATAAATCTCTCCTCTGTTTTTTCCACCAAATGCATCCGATGAAGTGAGCTGTAGCTCACGAAAGCTTATGCTCTAATAAATTTGTTAGTCTCTAAGGTGCCACAAGTACTCCTTTTCTTTTTGCAAATACAGACTAACACGGCTGCTACTCTGAAAAGTATAATGGGGTTCAAAAAAGAATTACATAAATTCTTATAAATCTCAGGAGTAGATTCATTATCAACAGATTCCCTCAATAATAAAGACCAAAGGAAGGGAAATGTGAAAGTGTTCATATATAATCAAAGTTGTATAAAATAGAATTTGCTCTGTTCTGCCCCAGTGTGCTACTCACCTCTCTTTGACTTCAATGGGAGTTGTATATCTCAGAGTACCATCAAGTTCAAGTGTATTTTCCCTGGGGGTTTCTTTCCTGATGTTTAAAGCAGGGATTCCCAAACTTTTTCATAATGTGTGCCACTTAACAGAGAGACAATCTTTTGAACACTAATCTCCTTGCAATCATCATATGGCCAACCCCCTCCTATTGTGATGAAATAACATGCCTGTGGCAACAATTGTTGACATGGAATATTAATCTCAGCTATGCATTGGGCATATTTTTATCTGTAATTTAATGTATTTGAGCAGGTGGAAACAAGGAGGATCCAGCACTATGTGATTAGGCAGTTCTCCTTGAACCACCACCAAGTGTTCTCTGGAACACTGATGGTCAACACAGTACAGTTTTGGGAACCCCTGATTTGCAAACTGAAACTATCTGAAGTACTATGCTGGTAAATGAAAGTTGGCTTTCTACTAATTCATGGAGGGCCATAAAACCAGGTTAAATATTATACTTTGAAGATATTTTCAAATCCAAACCTTCAGGGGCTGCTCTGGTAACTGCCACTTTATTAATAATTGTAAAAAGAAAAGTCTGCCCTAACTAGAGGAGTGTAAACCTAAAAGAAAAAATTACCAACGAGGCAAAGATGCCCTTTTCTAAGCATGTAAAAACTTGGGCCAATGTAGAGCTTTAAAGTGAGGAGAAGAAAAAGCTACATTAATAGCAAAAATGTGGACTAGTCAAGGGATCCACCCTTGCCAACTTGAACACTGTTATCGGTAGATATGAAATCACCTATCTTAAAATGATGGGGAGGCCTGCAAATTTGGGTTACAGCCCCTCCCCCACTGCACAATGCATCAGGCTCATTAGGGAGCAAGAAGCAGTGTGGTTGGCAGGTCACAATAATCACCATAAAGTAGTAGGAACAAGGAAAAATTCTTCACTCTGCTGAGGTAGGCGGTTACAGTAAGGTAGGAGCAGATAGTTAGTGCCTTGTCAGCCTTAGGGTGGTAGCCCATACTGTGTTCAGGCTACCCCCCAACTTAATCCTGAAGACAGCAGTGGTAGGGTTTGGGGTGGTATCCAGGAAAGGGGAGGAGGTAGCTTTTATGAGGAATGGGGTGATCCAGGGCTGTGGACTTTCATGGTTTGAGTGTGTTCAGGATTCTAGCCTACTTGTTCCCAAAGGTACTCCATGGAGCTGGACTTTTAAATCCTCGCTATCTAGGACAAGTTCAGTTCATGCATTCAAAGAGCCCAAATGATATGTATTATTATAGTATATCTAATACAAGGTTCACAGTCTGACAGATTTCACAACAAATAACTTAGAATGCGCATATTTTTTTCTATTCCAATTTTCTTTCCCCACAGAAACCTGGAGCGGAGCCATCAGAGGAGGATGAAGGCATTAAAAGAGTTGATCCGCTACATCAGCTTATTCTGCTTTTCAGTCGAACAGCCTTAACTGAAAAATGGTAAGGTTGGTGTGAGGGGCTGTGAAATTTCTGCAAATTTTCTAGCTGCTTCCATTTTTTAAATTGCATCCGTTTGCCATGCAATATGTCACATATTCAAAGTGCTAAGCAAGCACTGACAGATTTGCATGTGCCCACACATGTGAGACCTGATTCTTTATTACATTGCCAGAGAGGCCTTACCATAGCTGAGAAGCGGGTACATAGAGTTTTCTGCAAACAAACAGATATGCCTACAAACGTCAATGTCACATTTATGGTTGCTGTTGAAAATCTGTCCCGTGGTGTCCTCAGTAATGTCTGTATTACACATTAAAAGAGGTACCCACAGCTTGAAAATTATATTATCTGAAAATGCTGGATTTACAATATAGCTAGAAGTAACTCCTCACAATCCTACAACTGAAAGAAGTTGGAAAAAAAAGTATTTCAGTTTGTTCAGCTCTATTTGTGTAGTCAATTTCACTGTTCAGCCTGTATTAGTTTATTAGTTCATTCTCTTCCTGAAAAGACCCATATAATTAACAGAGGAGCAGAAATACTCTTATAAAAAAATTAAAGGAGGCTAAAAACAAAATTCAGGACATCCTATTTAAAAGGTGTGCTCTTGGAAACTAGAATTATTTTAAAATGTTCAATTTTCTGGTCCTCTTCTGAATATTTGAGGTTTTCAGTTGTTTATGGAGATGCTGTATTACATTAATGGTTACAGCATTTCTTCCCTTCTATTCCCTAGCAAACTGGAGGAAGATTACTTGTATATGGCATATGCTGACATTATGGCAAAGGTAACTTTTTCCCCATCTTTTGCATTTACCTTTTAATAAGAGAATGTAAGGGAGATTGAAAGAATTTTGGTATATCAAGCTGTGGCCATGTTTTTTTTAAAGCAAACTTTATTTGTGAATGTTTTGTTTTTACATGGTCTCAGAGCTGTCATGATGAAGAGGATGATGATGGTGAAGAAGAAGTGAAGAGTTTTGAAGTAAGTTTGATGTCCTCTTTTTTGTTTCTTGTTTCATATTATACATTATTCCATAGCTTCTGATTGACATTTATGTTTCTTGCTTCATGGCTTCCTGCAATTTATTATGTAAATGAACTGCATGTCACAAGATGGATTAAAAAATATGAGTAATCAGATTCATAGTAGTAAAACAGAGAGAGAAAAGATAGTGTTACATAATTATATATATACATGCACACATATATATTTATAAAATAAAGTGTGTGTGCATGAGTGAACATTAAAAGAGTCTATTTGGACAAACGTAACGGTTCAATTGCTATCCTGAACCACAAATCATTCTGAAACTCTGATGAGGACAGTCTGACAAGATTTTCAATGGTGACTGAGTTTGGATGGGTAAGAAATATTGAAAGAGTAGTGTTTATTGCAATAATATCATATATATATATATATATATATATATATAGTAGCAGTAATTAATAAATTATTTGCATCTCTGTTTATAGAGCAATGACTGTTAAGAAAAGGTCAATATTTATCCACAGTTAGCACGTTATTTCCGATGTTTATAATAGGAAATAACTGCAGTAACTCAGACACTACTCTACATTTACTGTAGATTAATGTTGACTTTGTAATAGTGATTACTATATGAGGGAGCACCCGGTCTTATGACTAAAGCACAGAAATGAGAGACAGGAGATCTGCATACGTGTTTGATCAATCACTTATCTTCAAAATATTTCTGGATATTTTTTCTTATTGCTATTTCACTTCTTGTCCTCACCCTTCCTTAAGGTCACAGGATCACAACGCAGCAAGGTAAAAAAAAAAAAGTGTGTGTATTTGTCTTGGTCTAATTTTGTGACTTTTAGCTTTTAGATCCAACATCTTGGATAAGTTCATATAAAGGGTCTTTAAAATATTTCTAACTATTTTCAGCTTTCGCATAACTTATCTTCACAGCACCCTTCATTTGAACAAAAATGTATTCATCTTAAAACTTCAAGGATTGATTAATATGAAACTTTTTGACCCCATTAAATAGAAAAACATTTTTCCCTTCTAGGGAAAATGGAATGACCTTTGACTTGTTTTTTATTTTTTTCTTATTATCTTAATATTCTTGCCAATGGTACTTTTTAAAAAAATGATTGCTGGCCTTATTCCAAGAAATGTCAGTTTCCATCTTTTCCAGTTATCACTCTTTAATTTCTATAGTTGAAACTGTTATTCTTCAGATTGGAAGGGAATACGATCGTACTTTTGCTTTCTTTTAACAAGCCAACTTTGTGTGGCATCATCTTAATCCAGGATTCATCCAACAAAGTCGTCGTTCCAGTGTTCACAGCCTAATATCAAGTGTGTTACCTTTTCTGCAATTTAAATTCTTTGGAGTGGATTGACACTCTTTCCAAATTCTCCACTAATTGAAAAATCTAAATATAGAATTGTAGATTAAATGACTATTGGTCATTTAATCAAAAATATTTGTAACATGTTCAATGAAAATGGGTTGGTTGTTATTATCTTCAGCTTTCATTACAGGGCACCAGGTAGAAATTCTATAGTTAGGGTTGCAATCTAAAATGGGCTTAAAACAGGGCATTTATTTCCGTTTTTCTCAAAAAGTATGTAGCCAGGTGGTATGCAACTTCACATAGAGTTAGTTTTTATGCTCATTGAATTTCCTACATAAGCTTTGTATGGTTTCTCTTCATATATTTTTAACAGAAGCCTTTGAATTTCAGCTCCAGCTGAAGTTTTTGCTTGGCAGTCTTACTTTTCATTGTTGACTGACATCTGTTAAAAAAAAAACCATTATCTACAAAAAACTTGCTAGATTGGTGTGTCCAGGATAGATCTAGAGCAAGAGGTAATTTGATTTTGGATTTAGGGCCATTTTTAATTGCTGATTTCTGTATAACTTCAAGTTTATGCACAGTGCATACAAACCCGATGGTTGATTGGGACTAGGAATGCACATGACTGATGGTTGGGCTCCTGGCAGCAGGCACAAGACTCCAGCCACATGATGGGACTGAGAGCACATACATTCTGCTCCATCGGGAGTTATGTTTTTCGGTCAGATTTTATCTTACAAAAGAGGGAGTTTTTTGTGCAGCTGCTGATACATGAAGGTTTATTCATAGGTGCTGACAGATAAAATATACTCCATGATCAGCTGCATTTCTTCCTCCCACAAGTCTGCACACTTTTGTCTAAACGCCACTAAATGAAGCATTAAAAAAGCCTAGGAAACTAATACCCAAAAAACATTGTGTGGAAGCAGGTGCAGTTGATACACATACAGCATGCATGACACAAACCCACAAAAGCAAGGAAACAATAAATTCTAAAACACCCACACTCCTTTCCTGGAGGATAGGATAAAATGTTAAGGCTTCAGGAATACAGTTGTCTGATTTAGGATCCCAATGTTGAATGCCGTCCACTGATTCCATGTTCTGTGAGTCTGCAAAAATAGTGACAGTCCAGTGTGCATGATGTTCAACTTTCTGCAATTCCTTCTCAATCAGAACCTCAGAAGGGTCATTCTTTGACAGGGCTTCAAGTCAAGGGACACGGTCAGTCCATGTTCTGTGCAGTTTACTCTTGCTTTTTGGCATGAATAATCTATATTGGGGCCTCTGTGTGAGCAGCACACAGATCAGAATATAAAACCTACAGTAATGATGTTCAGGCCTTAGTACATGGCTGTCTGCACCCCAGTGTAATATTGGCCTGCAGACCTCATGCATTTGCTCCCTTGGTATTTATTTTTCATTAGTAAGATTTTTTTTTATCCTCCTTGCTGTTTGTCTCTAAGATCATAACTACCCAGTTATAAAGATATAGAAATAACTATGTGGAGTCCTTGATTCTTCTATTTGACAAAAAGTGCTTCTAGTCAAAGTGCCTCACTGGACTGAATGCAAAATGGTCTTCACCATGCATGTTATATGTTAGTGCTATTAATATGGATAGGGTCAGGGCTCAAATGGATGATCAAAAACACAGTTCCACTTTGTAAAATGAAAAGGAGTACTTGTGGCACCTTAGAGACTAACAAATTTATTAGAGCATAAGCTTTCGTTAGCTACAGCTCACTTCATCGGATGCATTTGGAGGAAAAAAATCCGATGAAGTGAGCTGTAGCTCACGAAAGCTTATGCTCTAATAAATTTGTTAGTCTCTAAGGGGCCACAAGTACTCCTTTTCTTTTTGCGAATACAGACTAACACGGCTGCTACTCTGGAACTTTGTAAAATAAATCAGTTGAATCTAGGAAGAGGAGAAAAGGGAAGAAGAGTAAAAGATGGCACCACTCAGCTATTAGATTTCACAATGTGCACATCACCCAGTTGCTGGGCATGTATACTGAAACTTATATTGTTTAATAACATCTTATAATTCAGTGAGACTCTAGGCTTAGGATCCAGCTCTTTTGAGATCATCAGTATTGTGGTCCTTTGGAATAGCTTATGTAAACAGAGTGGCTGTACCTTGTGTCCTGAAAGGCAAGAAACTCTGGTTTTGTCAGAGCAATGAGAGGAAATCTGAGAATCAAGTACATCTAGCAAGAAACATTTCTTAGAAATATGTTAAAAATTTAAATCAGTATTTGTTTTTGGCTTTCACCGGTCATGAGGGACATGAATCCAAGTCTGAAATTGCTGCTCCCATCACTTCCAGATCTCAGTGGGAAAGCTTAGGCAAAAGTAATCCTTGGAGGATATGAGGGCACATTCTGTTCCCCTGCTCCAGAGAAGTAAAGGTTCCTTAAAGGGCATGGATAAAGCTGTCAGAGAATTCTCCCAACACAGGGGCTGCTCTGACTTAATTGACTTGATTTAGTTGGGGTTGGCCCTGCTTTGAGCAGGGGGTTGGACTAGATGACCTCCTGAGGTCTCTTCCAACTCTAATATTCTATGCTTCTATGATACATATTAGTTTCCAGAACAGCTCAGGATTAGAGGCACAATGGTTATGTTTTCCCAACCTAACACGGAACTGCCTTCCTATTTAAAAAAATTAATACAAATTTAAAAATGGAAAAAACAGAGTCATTTTACATATTTAATAGTTACTACCAAATTTCCAAAAATAATCTCTAAAACTGAACCTGCAGAAATTTAGATGCATATGTTCAAGAACAAAATGTGCATTTGCACACTCAAACAGGGTGGTTAACTGCTCAGTTACGCTGTTTGCATGTGCATATACTGTTTTCTTGCATTGTTGCAGGCACAATTTCAGAGGACACTTTTGTGAACATTTGGTCCTTAGTTGGTAAGTTGAAGATTTTTGAGTAGCCTATTAGACCTGCATTACAAAACAACATTTGCTTGGCTCCTCTGAAGAGTTTTTAATTTATTTTTTAAAGAGCAAAATAAAGACAAAAATAATCAAATTATTTCTGGACATTTCGTTAATAGAATGTGAGTGATTTTTGGCCAACAGAGCAAGATGCAGAAAACTTGCCTGTTAAGGGCTGTAAAAAGGTGGGGAACTAATAGCCAAATTCTGCCTTCCTATGTTGCATGTTGAACTTCCATCTACTTCAGTGTGAGCCCAGTACATATATCTGGAGGAGAATTTGTTTCCCTTGTTGATTATCTTGATAGCTGAAGGAGACATTATCCTGAGACTTGTGTATGGCATTTTAAAAAGAGATTCTCTCTCAAATTTATTTTATGTAACTAAGGTTCGTCCCATTGAAATGATCCACACATTGAATTTTATTTCTTGCCAGAGGTTTTGTATATAGAAATTAAAGGTACTTAGACATCCCCAGTTGTCACTTTTATTATCTAGTCAATTTTATTTTTCTAAAATCTCTCATTTTGGTTCAGTGATTTATTCATCAGTTTTACACACATTCTAGGTACAGCCCTGTTCCAAATAAAGTCTGCACACACTTTCTAGAGTCAAACTCACCCAATCCCAGGGACTTGATTTTATCAACAAAGAAACCAATATCAACATAACACAAATTCCAGCTCAAGATTCCACTCTATGTTTAGGTGTTTCAAGGGTTTTTCCTGATGGACCTCTCTATACCAAATTCTAGAGTTAAATGGATCTGTGCAAACAACCAATATTTCCTTGAAGAAAATATAGTGTGGCAAATTTGTAATTTGTTGCAAGAGATTTGAATTTCTGAGCAAAGTTGTGTTCACTAACAGAAATGGTGAAATGTCACCCTACAAATCCTATATAAATCTACAGCCAAAAATCTGCTACTAAATATTCACATCTTCTCTTATGGTGAAAGGGAGAATGCAGAATTTGGCATTCTGAGTCTGCATAAAACATTTTTGAAGTGAAAAATGGATACATTTGTTGCATAGCTTTAGGCACAGCTTAATCCTTAAGTTGTTCTAAACGAAGGACCCCATACTGCTTACTGGCACTTAGAAAAAAAACTCCTGAAGCCAGTGGATATTTTGCCTGTATAACAAATGCAAGATCAAGCTGACAAAAAAGACCAATAGTTTTACTCTGTCATAGCCCAATCCCCCAACCCTAGCAACATGCTGGTGGGGGGGGGGGGGCGCACGAAAGAGTACTAGGGGAAGAGATCCTTTTGTCATAGGCTAGAAAGCAATAGTGGAGCTACTCCAAAGTTGATATTGAGGCCTGTTGTTGCTGTTTGTCTGCTGCATGTTGTCTGGAGCAACAGATAGTGAATATACAAAATTCACCAATCCTGACCACCTCATGTCACTGAGTGAGGAGACATGGAGTGATCCCCTGTGAAGCTGGGCTGCACGGGGCATTGGTGGTTCAAACCTTCTATACGGGCTCTCAAATCCTATACTGCAGCAGAAAGGAACCACACTGGTTCTGGCTAAGCCCTTAGTGGTCAAAGAGAAGAGGACAATTTTGCCCCTCTGTGATGATGCAAACAAACATGCCACGATAATCGAGTGATGAGTTTTGTAACTTCCTTATTTGTCCCCTTATTATTTTTAACAGAGTAGTTATATAATTATCTTACTGAGCATATCCCAACTTGCTGAGTGTTTTCAGTTCCCCCAGCTTGGAAGGAGAGTTTGAGATATTAACCATTTCAAATTACTGTGGACTCAGATGTGCTAAATAGGTTCCCAACTTGGATTGTAAAAATCTTTTAATTTCACTGGACTGTTTTAATAATATAGATGCAAAAAACATAATTTGCAACTATTTCAAAGATGTCACTCTCCCCTCCCCCCCATGGTGTAAACAAAGAGATTAATTGAAATAATGTATAACTTTATAGGTTATTTAAGGTAATTTATCTTTTCAGTATTTTAGGAAAAAATTATTGGAACACAGAAGACATAGCTTTGCAAGCTTGCTAGTCAAGTGCTTTTCTTTTCAGAGCATGCTTGTAATCTTGTACATTCCTATCTATTTGAATAGGAATGAGTGTTTTGTGTGATCTCATTAGACCAACACTGCAAGTATAACACTGCTACAACATTGCAAACAAGTATATGGAGGCAGGAAACATGAAATAAAACAATATCAATGTAAGTCTATGGGGATGAGGTTGCAATGGCATGGCAATGCTAATGTCAAAATGAAAGCAATAAAGATGTTGAGGCAAGACTACGTGGAGACAATTCAGTCCCATTTTGCTGTAATAAGTGTGCAGTGGCAGTCTTAACTCTGAATTTCTTTGTTCCTGTAGATTTTTACCTCTGCTTTAATGCTCACTGAATACAGAGTAGTATTTTGCTTAATATTATGTCTTCTTTGTTAAATTACAAGTATCTACACACACACACACTATATATATATATATAATATAGATGTAACATTGTACAATAAAAATGTTTTCAGTTTAACTGTTCAAAATCCAGAAATGCAAACAATTAGATTGATTATGCAACCCTAATTCCACCCTCAGGTGCATTCCTATACAACCTATAAATGCATGGTCACATACTATTTCTCAAAGTCTAACTATATAATATATAAAATTTTTTCTATCAATGCATTTATTGTGGGATAGGATCAAAAGAGCCAATGACACTAATAACACACTAAGTACTGCTGGTTGATGCTTGTCAACACATATCTTAAAAACATATAACTTTTAACACACAATAATTGGCACTACATACTGTAGTATCTTTCCATTCTCTACTATATAAAAAGAAGTATTATCTTTCTTCTGCTATTTTAGGTGCAAAATTTAAAAATTCAGGAGTAGAAAGTCCAACCCAATTTTCTTCCTTTTTTAAAATATCCTATGACCCAATGTTATTTTTTCATTTTCTCCCTTCTCATCTCCTTGCAGCTACCACAGATTAAGACCCAGGAAAGCAAGCACATAGGCATTCTCAGCACGCCTGGTAAAAGTAGCCATAAATGCCTTGACTAGCCACGTTTTCATTTTATCATTAATATTTGTTGAGTATCAGCATGTGTGACAAAAAATACAAAGGAAGACATGGTTGTGCTCCAAGAAGTTTATAAGAATGGTCTTAGTAACCTTAAAGAGTTTTCTCCACTTTACACATATAACTCTATCATTCCTTGCCATATACATATACTTAGTCATGATAATTGAATTGTTCACAAATCATATGTGTACAGAACCCAATTCCCTACCACATTTATACTGTATACAGTGCACCAGATCAAACAAAAAATCCCAAAGGAATATCTTCAAAGTTTGAGGCAGTCAGCGACCCACAAATAATGCATGTACCAATATTTTGAAACTTGCATGTTTAGTGACATTCCCCACACCTTGCAGTTCTATCAAGATTTTGACATCACGGAGCGGTTGCCAATAATTTGTCTTTCTGGGGAGAAAAGATGGGAAGAATTTAAACAGAAAAAACAAAGTATAAAAAAGAGAGCTCTGCAAGTAGAGGAGGAAATCATTTTTTATAATTGCAGAGAATTTTTTTATTATGAAGTTTGCTTTCAAGATGAATCTACTGTACTTTAATGATGCATGTACCTGCCTGTAGGTGCTAATTAGATAGTCTCTGAATTTGCTTTTACCTCCCTCATTCTCATTCTTTGTCATCTGTGCTTTGAAAAATTCCTTTTGTGTTATGTTATTTTGTATAATGCTAGCAGGATTCCAGTGTAGAAAAGATGTTTCAACTCCGCTGAGTATTATCTCAGTAATGCACTTTTAACAAGAAGAAAAGCTAAATCTGGTGGGACCAGACTTCCAGCAGCAAGAGATTTCAATACTTACATTATTTTTGTCAAGCAGAATGGGAAAAGTTTATTTTATCTCACACATGCGTGCACACACACACACACACTTCTGAAGCCTACATTTTAAGCTTTGAGTAGTAACTGTGTAACAGTCCATTTACTTTCCCTATGTATATTTCAACATGTGTAATTTAGGATTAAAAACAGACTTACTCCAGAGAACATAATGTAGAATGAAGAAAATTTAAAGGTTTAACATAAATGCTTTTTTAAGACCCCATGCATAGCAACCCCTGAAATAAATGAACATTTTGCTTGTGTAAGAACTGCAATGGGATTTATTCTCTGCGTTGGCTTATCTATACCATACAAGATGGGGGAGACCTTTAGTTCTGTAGGACAGAGGAGATCTTGGAAAGCAGATAACTGAGGATAAATTAAAAGAGATATGATTATTGCAGAATGACCTTAAAGTAACTGTTTCTTTTCCTTTTTATCTTCTCTCAGGTTATTCTATTTTAATTTTCCATTTATGTATTTCAGTTATTTCAGACTTTCAGAACATGTTCATAAGTATTATAGAATTATTGGTACTTAGCTCCTGCTACTATAACAAAATCCCTAGTTAGCTATCTCTGGGACTTGAAGCTAGGCCTCTGGATCTAATAGCACAATTGTCAACTGCTTGAGCTAACGGGGCAGATGAGCTCAAAGGCAGTAGTACCCCATGAGTAGTAGACGCAAACCTTCCTATGCGAGATAGCTACTAGAAAGAGACAAAGAGCCATGCTGTGTTAGTATATAATATTCCAGAGCCCCACTCTTGTCAGTTCCTGCTCACGCGTAATATCACCTGGTTCCCTACAATACCTTCCTGCTTAAATATTTCAAGTTAAAATTTTACCACACCCAGGTAAGCCAAATATGAAAGTTTGGTCTAAATTAATCCCAGGTATGACCCCAGATCTTTGATTGAAAGATCTATGAGGCTTTATAGATTTATTTACAAAAAAACCTGCATCAAATTCAATTTGCTCTTCAGTCCCTTGATAACAACTACAAAGAATTAGGCTTAAGCAGTCATAGAGCTACTAAAGAATAAATTATGCTTTATGCAGAGAAAGAAGCGTAAGTATATCTTCCTGTTGGGTTCAGTCAACTACACTATCATTTAAAATGAATGTCTTATGCCTCCTGAAGAAAATAAAATTGTAAAGCCCTTAGAAACACACAGGTTGCTGTAAACAACATAACATCTATCACAGTCTTTCCTCTCAAATAATAGGTAAGTAACCAGAGAAATTATGGGATTTTTCAAGACCATTTGGTCAGTATGCAGTCCTGGTGGCTTGAAACAAGACTACTGAAAATGGGAAAGTTAATAAACCATGAACTAGGAATTTCAGTCACATCTGTGGTCCTTGGAAGAGAGACTGAGAGCAAAATGAAATGAAAATAGAATCCAGACCTCTTACCTTGGGTCTGCTGATTGTCTGCTGATTACACAGGTTGCAGAGGTGCTTATCCTACAATGAACAATACCACTACTAAGAGGGAAAGTCAAATAAAAGTAACATTATTGGTAATAGGTTTCAGAGTAGCAGCCGTGTTAGTCTGTATTCGCAAAAAGAAAAGGAGTACTTGTGGCACCTTAAATTTGTTAGTCTCTAAGGTGCCACAAGTACTCCTTTTCTTATTATTGGTAATAGTCTCCCATTCTAATAATTCTGGTCAATCTCCTCTTCAGCAGGGACCTAGAACTCATACTCTAAAACCAGCCTGTCCCAAAGCATTTACAGGTAGCTACTCTTCTTACAGACTACTTGCATGTGCCACATCCTAATTTTGAAATCTTTGACAAGAATGGCCTTTAAACAAGACTCCTTTCTTCTAGCATCCAACTCGGTGAATAAAAATATAATTCCTCCATTAGGTATCCAAAATCACTAGCTATGTCACAAAAGAGCAAACTCCTCTTGATATTTTGAACTGTAAATGTAGACCTACGTGAAGAAAACTTCTTGCACTAAGCAATAGAACATTTGGATTATCTTAGTCTTCTGAATATCTATAGTCCACAGTACAAGAAAGAAACAAGCCAAGCACGCAATACAAAGAAATGAGCAAGTAACATCATAAATCTTGGTCATATGCTTACTCACAGAAAATATTTATTGGCATGTAAACTTTAAACAATACAAATTGTCTTCCTGTACTGAAGAGTTGGTGGTTAACATTAAAAATGTCAACATTTCCCAGCAATTACAAACCTGTAATATTTTGATGTACTGTAATTATTACATATTCTAAGATATATTATACTTTTATCTATCAGATACCACTGTAATTGAACCATAAGTAAATTATTTTTTAGTTGTGATACAAATATAGGGCAGATTTAGCATCTGCCTTTGCCATGTGGTTGCTTTTTACCTATTAAAATTTGAGAATGAAACAAAAAAAGTCTAAGTTTTGAACACTCTTCTTCTGATGAAGATAATGATGAAGAAGACTCCTAGCTCATGCACAGCTTTGCTGGGGAAAGCCTTCAGGGTGAAAATCCACATATGTACACTTCTCAGTGTTCATGATTCATTTATATGATATAAATTAAGATCACACAAGAAATAAGTGATTTTTAGTGTCAGAGTTTTAAAAATATCCTCTCTGTGAAATGTTTAATTTTTTTATTATCCCAAACTTTTCTTTTAGCATGATTTTTTGTGTGTGGTTGTGATGGTGTGATGAATGAGGTCAAATTAATTCACTAAGCTAATACCTTCTCAAGCTTCCTTCAGATCAGCCTGACTGAACACAGTTAAATACAACTGCCAGCCTTATAGCTGCCTCAGTAGTAGCAACTGTATCTAGGAATGTGGACACCTCAGAGAATTGATAATACCTGAACAGGACACCTAGTAGTCTGGCATATTTTTGTACTCCTGGCAGGTTGCCTTCTCTCCTGAGCCCATGTACACACTTGCTCCTTCATTGTTTAGAGAAAGGTACACCAGAAAATGTAGCCAGGCTGAGAGGGGAAATGTGAGTTTTAGAAGCTCTTATCCAAGGACTGATCATCTTCATATCTTGTTTTTGCTGAACCACTCTGCCACTGGCAACTATCTAAATGTCTGAGTTTCCCAGAGCGGGGTACAAAAACCCATGAAGTTCCTTTCTCTCCAACCTGGTTTTAAACCCTTTTGACCAGGCATCTTCCCGCCTCTCTTTTGTTGTGCAACTGCAGGTGTCATACTTACCCATTCTCTTGGTCTGTAGAAGATGGAGGTAAAGCTCCCTGTTACTGTGCTTTCCTCATCAGGCTATCAACAAAAGGTCCTTTTATAATAAACCTAGGACTGAAGACAAAACTGAATAAGTGACTCTTGCAATGGAAGAGAGAGAAAAGATTGTTGGGTCTAAAAATAAACAAAGGAAAATGTAAAGAAAAATGAAATGTTAATCAATTTTCCATGACCTCTGAAGCAGATGAAAATATTTTGTTGCAGCTTTATTGAAACTGTGTTGTAATGATTATTTGGTTTTGTGTAATGATTATTTGGTTGTGTGTATGTGTATGGTTTTGTTCTGTTTTTTAATTCACAGGAAGAGGTTTAAACATGAAGGCAAACCTTTCAGACGTTAGCATGGCTGCACATGAAGCAAAGCTGCCATATTTCTTTTTCTTTTCTGAGCCTCCATTTCGACTTATCACATAATTTAAGGGAAAAGTTTAACCACAGGAGCTCTAACTGTAGTATGAAAAAAAAACTTGATGAATTTTGTTTCCGCAGCACGATATTATCAAAGATTTAAGAAACAAATTTGCCAGCCCCAGCGAGAACTCTCTGGTAACAGCATAAATGTCTGTGTTGGTTTGCTTTTGATTTTAAAGTTTCTTTTTTCATTCATTTGAACCCATTTTATTTTTTTACCTCTTTTTAGTTTTTATTTTTCATAGTCTGTATCTAGCAAGCCTTCATTTTTTAAACCTCTTCCATCTTCCAGTGTCTATTTTCTGTACTTTGGATGGAAAGTTTATGGCAGCAAAGCTGTCACTCTGGCTACTTTTGCTGCAGCTGTTCCTGCTCTTAGGTCATACGTGTTTTGGCCGTTGTGTTTTTGGGCATGATACTAATTGATGGTGTCATGCCCCATTGACTACGCTTTTCTACCACGCCATCCGATGGACTCGCAGTCATAGGGCTCTATGCAACTTCCATCTTGCAACTTACACTGCTTAGTCATTTTCAGTTCTCCAGCAACCTTCAGTTAACCGTGTGAATGCTCATACCCACCTGGAATTAGCTGTGCCTCTATGTTTTCTCTTTATGTTTTCAGTAGTTTAAATAATGAAGAGCAAACTTCAGCCATTGCTCAAGCAGCACCATGCAGTATTATTTGTTGCCACCAGAGAATGCAAAATATAAAGGCACAATGTATTCTGTCTTACATCCTTTTGGGATATGTTGTGGGTTAGGGAAATCTATCTTGTATTATAAGTCAGCATCTTACTTGAAATATACAACTCTGCCTATTATTCTTTCTTGAACAAATTTTCCCAGATGAATGAAGCTCACGATGAAGCTATTCTGTCATTCAGGGACAACTTGCACCTCAAGAGCCATGTGCTGAGCAGTATCAAGTTATGGTCACACTGTAGAAGATTATTAAGAGAGTATAAAGTGTTGCACAAAACATAGCACAGAAGTGCAAGTTTGATACATGCAGTACATATATACTGTGAATATGGGCTTTGAACTAACCAAATGATTTACAATTGAGAGAACTCCTTCCCGATAAACAAAGGACTAAAAGGATAAAAAGAAAAACACAAAGGGAAATATTGAACATGTTAAATATTTGTTCAGTAGCATTGTGTGTGCATTGAATAGGTCTATGATGTTGCAATAGAGCCCATATACTAAGAGATAAGAAAATATCTTTGGCGAGCTGATGGTCATTGAAGTCCTCAACTTAAATGATTGGAATTTCTGTTCAGGAAAAAGAAATGGAAAAACAGAAGCTTCTGTACCAGCAAGCAAGACTGCATGATCGGGGTGCTGCAGAGATGGTGCTTCAAACAATCAGCGCCAGCAAAGGTAAAGACCTACCACTTGTGTACGTATACAGTCTTCTTTGGGATTATTTTTTGAAGATTTGTTGGGTCTAGAACTTGCTCCTTGTAATTATTGGTGGCTACACCTTAAATTAGGTTCATTTTCAAATAAATACCCCAAATTTAGGTGATGATTAGAAGTTGATTCTGCAAAAGTTTGCTGAAAAAAAATCACAAGAAATTTTCTTGTGGTATTTTTGTATTCCTGGCCTTGGCTGGAGCCCAGATGATGTAGAAATGAGTGAAAGATGGTGGGGAGGTCATTGATGTGCACTGGGAATGTGTAATGACAAAGTGAGGCTCCAGAATTACCGGGATTTATATGTCTGTGCCCTTAGCATAGCACAGGCTCTGATTTTTTCTGAACAAGTTCACCCATGTCCATTTATAATCTGTTCCTCTCCTGCCTCGTCGATATCCTTTCACTGTATATTGCTAAGAAGTATAACTTTTTAGGCTTTTGTTCATTAGGCCTACGGGTGCAGTTTGGGAGGGAGTAGAGGGGTGTTGCCCCCCCAAAACTGCAAGCCTCAGGCAGGTGCAGAATTTGCCCTCCCATGCATGGCCCTGTTGGTTGGCTGGAGCTGTCTCACCAAATATAGAAGTCAAACTACACCTACTATTAGGCCCCTTCTTTCACCAATCATTTTTCCTTGTCATCTACCTTTCTGTGCTGTGTCTACTGCACTATTACTTAAACAATTCTCTCCTTCATAAGCAAAAATAACCAACTTTCCTCTAGCGACTATATTTAAATTCTTCACTTCACAGTTAGTCCTTGAGGAAGTGTCAAAGTTTTGTCTATGTGGGCATACAGTAAGAACACATTGTTAAACTGAAAAGGCAGTTTTAAATTGTGCATCCAACCTCAGAACCAGCTTCTCAAGGCTGTCATGACTGAAGAGTAATTTATATTCTTTGATGATAATTCTTCATGTCTTTCATCTTTTTCTTTCCTTTTTTATACAGTCTTTATCTATGTATTCTTAGAGAGTATGAGGGCTAGTCTACACCAGATGCGCTACATCTATGCAGCTACGCCGCTATCGCATGTCTGGTGAAGATGCGTTATGCTGATGGGAGAGAGCTCTCCCATTGGCATAATTACTCTACCTCAGCAAGAGGAGGTAACTATGTCAGTGGGAGAGCATCTCTCATGACATAGTGCTGTCTACACCGGCACTTAGGTTGGTGTAACTTGCGTTGCTCAGGGAGGTGGCTTTTTCACACTCCTGAGCAACATAAGTTATATCGACAGGCAGTAGTGCAGACCTGTCCTAAATCACACAGTAGATATGGTGAGGAAAAATGTGTGTGTCTGTTTTACAAGAGAGATTATTTAAATGATCCTCTCCTGTAAACTTCCATGTAAATCACTCCATTCTGTGCACATCCTAAGGCAGGGTAAGTTAGTAGAATAGGTTGGTTGGTTGTTTTTTTAAATATGAACTTAAAATAATGGTTTAATATTTTCAAGGTGAGATGGGTCCCATGGTTGCAGCCACCTTAAAGCTTGGGATTGCCATCTTAAATGGAGGAAATTCTACAGTTCAACAGGTAAAGTGTTTGAGTGTAAACCATTCCATTCTATCAAATCTATTCCATGTAGGTTCTTAATAGACATCTGTCACTGCAGTATCTGAATGCCATCCAGTAGCACATTATGTGATGCGACTAACATTGGTCATGTGTTATGTGTTCTGCCTTCCTCTCCCAAGGGGAGAACTGTGCAATAGAGTTTCTTGTTTTGGTGGGGGTTTTTTTGTTTTGATTGTTTTTTAAATATACGTGTTGCTGTGTGTTTATGGGAAAGCAGAAAAGGTCAAAGAAATGGAGCTAACATTTGGAATGGAAGACAATTAGGTTTGTGATGGTCCTTAGCTCCTGGGGGAGTTAACGCCATAGTCTCAGACTGGCTCCCTTAGACAGTTTTATCCCACACACAGATGAGCTTTATCCTTATTATACAGAGTTTCATTGTGCCAGAGGAGTGTAGCTGTCAACCACAGTCTTCATCCCAGATCTTTAGGTAGTCATAGATATCCTGGTCCAAGGCCATGGAGCACCCTGAAGATGGGACCAAGACCTTGAACCTGATTTGAAATTCTAGAAAAGGCAGCATAGACTGTGGAAGATGGGTTTGTTGGGCCTTGGTAGCCAGTGTTGCTGAGGAAATGTTCTGTACTAGTTAAAGTTTCCTAAACACAAAAGGTTTCATTCCCAAATACGTCACATTGCTGTAATCCAACCAAGCAGTGATGAGAGTTTGAATAACTGAGGCCATGTTACTGTCCGCCAGGATGGGACAGTCTCTTCTGGTCAACTAAAGGAGGTAGAAAGTGTTACTTGTGGATGCTGTTATGTGAGAGTCTGGCATCGGTGAGGAATCCAAGTGCACTACTAAACTACAGATTAAATTGTCCAGTTGTGGATGTGGGCCTTCATCTAATGGAGACTGTGCAGTGGTTGCATTCTATTCAAAATGCTTTTGTCTGTCCACTAGCATTACCTCTGTCTTCCTCAGATTCCACTTCAACCAGCTATTCTTCCTTCATGATCTGAGCTAGTTCAAGCACTGGGCCACTGTGGTGGTGGTGGAGTGGTCATATGTGGTGAAAGATAGGGGGATCTGGTATCAGGGGGCAGCCGTGTTAGCCTATATCCACAAAAACAACAAGGAGTCCAGTGGGACCTTAAAGACTAACAGATTTATTTGGGCATAAGCTTTCGTAAGTAAAAAACACACTTCTTCAGATGCATGGAGTGAAAATTACAGTCGCAGGCATTATTATACTGACACATGAAGAGAAGGGAGTTACCTCACAAGTGGAGAACCAGTGTTGACGGGGCCAATACAATCAGGGTGGATGTAGTCCACTCCCAATAATTGTAGAAGAGGTGTCAATTCCAGGAGAGATAAAGTTGCTTTTATAGTGAGCCAGCCACTCCCAGTCCCTATTCAAGTCTAAATTAATGGTGTTAAATTTGCAAATGTATTTTAGTTCTGCAGTTTCTCTCTGAAGTCTGTTTCTGAAGTCTTTTTTGTTCAAGTATGGCAAGTTTTAAATCTGTTATAGAATGTCCAGGAAGATTGAAGTGTTCTCCTACTGGCTTTTGTATGTTACCATTCCTGATGTCCGATTTTTGTCCATTCTTTTACGTAGAGACTGTCCGGTCTGGCCAATGTACGTGTGTCATAAATATAAAGGGAAGGGTAAACGCCTTTAAAATCTCTCCTGGCCAAAGGAAAAACCCTTTCACTGTAAAGGGTTAAGAAGCTAGGATAACCTCGCTGGCACCTGACCACAATGACCAATGAGGAGACAAGATACTTTCAAAGCTGGAGGGGGGAGAAACAAAGGGTCTGGGTCTGTCTGGGTGAGGCTTTTGCCGGGACAGAGCAGGAATGGAGTCTTAGAACCTAGTAAGTAATCTAGCTAGATATGCGTTAGATTATGATTTCTTTAAATGGCTGAGAAAATAAGCTGTGCTGAATAGAATGGATATTCCTGTTTTTGTGTCTTTTTGTAACTTAAGGTTTTGCCTAGAGGGATTCTCTATGTTTTGAATCTAATTACCCTGTAAGGTATTTGCCATCCTGATTTTACAGAGGTGATTCTTTTTATCTTTTCTTCTATTAAAATTCTTCTTTTAAGAAACTGAATGCTTTTTCATTGTTCTTAAGATCCAAGGGTTTGGGTCTGTGGTCACTTATGCAAACTGGTGAGTTTTTTACCAAACCTTCCCCAAGAAGGGAGGTGTAAGGTTTTGGTGAGGATTTTTGGGGGGAAGACGTTTCCAAACGGCTCTTTCCTAATAAAAAACCCAGTTAGACGTTTGGTGGTGGCAGTGAAAGTCCAAGGGCAAAAGGTAAAATAGTTTGTACCTTGGGGAAGTTTTAATCTAAGCTGGTAAAAGTAAGCTTAGGAGGTTGTCATGCAGGTCCCCACATCTGTACCCTAGAGTTCAGAGTGGGGAAGGAACCTTGACAATGTGGCAGAGGGGCATTGCTTGCACTTGATCACATATATCACATTGGTAGATGTGCAGGTGAATGAGTCCCTGATGGTGTGACTGATGTGGTTGGGTTGTCTGATGGTGTCGCTAGAATAGATATGGTGACAGAGTAGGCAACAAGGTTTGCTACAGGGATTGGTTCCTGGGTTAGTGTTTCTGTGGTGTGGTGTGTAGTTGCTGATGAGTATTTGCTTCAGGTTGGGGGGCTGTCTGTAAGTGAGGACTGGCCTGCCTCCCAAGGTCTGTGAGAGTGAGGGATCATTTTCCAGGATGGGTTGTAGATCGTTGATGAAGTTCTGGAGAGGTTTTAACTGGGGACTGTATGTGATGGCCAGTGATGTTCTGTTATTTTTCCTGTTGGGCCTGTCCTGTAGTAGGTGACTTCTGGGTACCTGTCTCGCTCTGTCAATCTGTTTCCTCACTTCCCCAGGTGGGTATTATAGTTCTAAGCATGCTTGATAAAGATCTTGTAGGTGTTTGTCTTTGTCTGAGGGATTGAAGCAAATTCGGTTGTATCTTAGGGCTTGACTGTAGACAATGGATCGTGTGATGTGTCCTGGATGGAAGCTGGAGGCATGTAGGTATGCATAGTGGTCAGTAGGTTTCTGGTATAGGGTGGTGTTTATGTGACCATCACTTATTTGTATTGTAGAGTCCAGGAAGTGGATCTCTTGTGTGGACTGGTCCAGGCTGAGGTTGATGGTGGTTTGGAAATTTTTGAAATCCAGGTGGAATTCTTCAAGAGCCTCCTTCCCGTGGATCCATATGATGAAGAGAAGGGGCACTAGGGAACAAGAGCTGAAGAAGAGTTGTTCTAAGTCAGCCATAAAAGTGTTGGCATAGTGTGGGGCCATGCGGGTAACCATAGCAGTGCCGCTGACTTGAAGGTATAAGTTGTTCCCAAATCTGAAATGGTTGTGGATGAGGACAAAGTCAGAAAGCTCAGCCACCAGGGTGTGCCGTGGCCTCATCGGGGATACTGTTCTTGACAGTTTGTAGTCCATCCTCATGTGGAATATTGGTGTAAACAGCTTCTATATCCATGGTGGCCAGGATGGTGTTTTCAGGAAGCTCACCAATACATTGTAGTTTCCTCAGGAAGTCGGTGGTGTCTCAAAGATAGCTAGGAGTGCTGGTAGCGTAGGATCTGAAGAGAGAGTCCAAATAGCCAGATAATCCTGTTGTAAGAATGCCAATGCCTGAGATGATGGGGTGTCCAGGATTTCCAGGTTCATGGATAGCAGATAGAATACCGCTGGTTGGGGCTCTGGGGCGGGGGCGGCGGTGGCAGCGGCGATGTCCGTGTAGATTTGTTCCTGTGCTATAGCAGGGAGTTTCTTGAGCAGATGATGTAGTTTCTTTTGGTACTCCTCAGTGGGATCGGAGGATAGTGGCCTGTAGAATATGGTGTTGGAGAGTTGCCTGGCAGCCTCCTGTTCATAATCCAACCTGTTAGTTAGGACTACAGCACCTCCTAGGGATAGATAGAGGAATCTGTATGTCATCTCCGTTTTGCAGATACTTGAGTCCATGTTAACTGCTGAGTTCACCTAGTGGCTTCATGTAGATGTTAAAAAGGACCAGAGAGAATGAGAATATTGATCCTTATGGGACTCTACAAGAGAGGGCGTTTAGTAATGGAGGTGTAGTGTCCCATAACTACTCATTGGATGTGTCCCTTTATGAAGGACTGAAGACATTTATTACCCTGGATCCCTACCCTCCCCCCCCTTCTCAGCCAAGGAAGTGTTATCTGATGATTGACAGTGTCAAGTTCTGCAGAGGGGTCCTGAAAGATGATAATGGATTTCTGCTTTGTATCCACTGATAGCAGAAGATCATCCCTCAGTGCTGCTCAAGCAATCTTAGTTCTATTTCATGGACTGAATCCAGAATGTTCTGGGTCTAGAATATTAGCTTCTAGATGAGCTTGTAGTTTGGCTTTGGCTAGCTTCTCTCATTATTTGCTTGGGAACTGGAGCTTTGGCACTAGGTAGTATTTGGTTAGAACAATTTATGCAGGTTGGGTTTCCTCAATGTTGGTCAGACTGTTCTAATTATTATTTCCTTTAAAAGAGAGATAAGACTAACACAAAGATTACAATTTCTAATTTTACATGATGAAACAAATGAAAGGATCTCTAAGAGGGTTATTGCCAAATGAATGTAATTTTGAATCATAAGAAACTATACATTGTTAGCATTAGGTTAGTAGGTGATTGAATTTCAACTTTAAATATAGATGGGTACTTTTAACAGCAATACTGGTTTGGGGCCAGGACTGTAGTATTTCAGTTTTTATTCAAACCCAAGGGTGTCACTTATATTTATATTTATATTTTGCTTCTTTTTGGCTCTGAACTTCATGACTCCTTTACACTTAACTGGCTTGACTCACCACTGTATTATTCCACTTATATCTGGTGTATCCCAGATATTCCAATTGATTTCAGTGGAGTTATCCTTGCAAAAAAATTGGAGCAGTGGTATCTGGTGCCCAAAATAAGTGGTGTGGGTATGCTATGGCTGATCATTAGTTACACTGTCCTCCACTGTCCTTCACCTGCTACCTCCCAAATAAAATCAGCTAACTAAACAATTGAGAGCTCTTCCCTCTCCCTCAATACATAAATTCTGTCCCCTGTTTGGGCCCCTGCTCCGGAGGTGGGGGGAGATCTGGATGCTGCTCCGGAAGTGGGGAAGAGGTCTGAGCTGGAAGTGCACTTATATTCTATACTCTTTGTGTCTAAAGTTCTTTAACCCTAAAAGGGATTGAATAGGAAGCCTGTGAGCATGGATCAGTCTGAGTACTGCCCTATAATTACATCTAGACAAACTGTGTTACAAGAACATTAAGGTTGCAGAATCAAGCACCCAGAAGTTAATTAAATGCCAGAATTAAGGTTGCCTGTGCAAAAAACCTACCTTAAAAACATAACCGTTTCATCCTAGGGAACCATATTGTCCCCCCAACATGGATCCTCGGCAGAGTTCAGAACCACAGCAGAGCCCTCTACCACTTGAGCTAACAGAGTAACTTGTAAGATAACTATTTGTTATCCTCTGTGTGGACCTGCCACTAGTGAGGTTTGGAGACACACACTTTGATAGTGGGGGTGGCACATGCTAACCAGTCTACGCATAGTAGCTGTGAGAGGATGGAGCATGCGCAGACCGGACAAAATTGACATGATTTAGATAGCATCCTATAATAAGTTTCTATTTAGCAAATGCTTGATCAAATTTGGTTGAATTTTCGTATGGATAGCAAAACACATGTCCCTGATTCCTCTGTGACCCTGCTGTCAAATTTCAAGTCCCTGCTCCAAAGAATGAAGATGTAGTAGCTTCTCAAAGAAACAGCAGTAAGATATTTTTAAGCCTACCTCATTCTCTGAGATGCTGAACTCTTCTAGTTTGGTAAAGTTATAAGCAACCAAAACCAGGGACTGATAAAGGAAAGTGTTTGGCAACCTTAACTAGAGGTAATGTTTCCTGCACCACCTATAATAAATCTTCTGAACAATAATAGGTCAGCAAAGGGTAGTGTGATGAATCTGCTGATGCTCTTCTGACTCCTCAGTGGAGAATGGTAGTGTTTCAAGAAGGGATAGGGGACAATAGTGTAGCAGGGGGGAAGGATGGTTTCAGAATGTGGACAGTGACCAAGGCAACTGTTCTTGGTGATAGCTGAGGGTGACTGAGCTGGGGTTTTCAGGATTGCCTGTGTGTGATTGAGTCTATCTGATTTTAGCAGTAACAAGACACAGTGTAGATAAAAACATATATGTACGTGAAAATTACCCCAGACCTAACCCAGTGACGAGTTTTTCACCAACAACAAAAACTGACCCTCTGCAAGATCCTGAAATTGATTACCCCTTAGCTGAAGGGCAACAGAACTTTCAATGGAAAGAGGAGCTCTCGTGAGGGTCTCGACTTCTAACAGCCCCAGCTGTCCCCTTCCCCTGAGTGCACTGTGTATGGTTGCACTGAAAGGGCTGAATATTGCCAGCACTTCCTCCCCATTGCCCCACCGCAACTATGCTGCTTTCTTCATTGTGCTGCTGGAGAGAAGGGGGAAGGTTTACAAAAAGTGTTGGGCGGGATTAGGCCAGAAAATAAGTTTCTTCATTTCTCTATGTAGTGATGGGATTGACTGGAAATACCTGTCAGTACTCATGAGACCTAAAAATACATACTCTGAACAATTACCTTGTTATGTCATTATCAATAAAAAACATCTTCTGAATGCTAGTTTTTTGTCACAGTACATGGTCATTGTGACACACCAGGGTACAATCCAGACTGATGAGTAGTTGTGATACCCCTGCCCTGTAACCTTGGGTGCCTTACGATGCCTTGCTGAAAGAGTTCCCACATGGGCCACCCACAAACAGCCTTCCAGCATGCAAGGCACACCATGGGTGCCTGTGCGTAATTGCAGCCTGCCAGCCACACTTGTGTTTCACTCTGGTTCTCCCCAGCCTTGCAGGGTAACCCCAGTTCAATACCGGTCTTAGCTTTTCCTCCAGAAACATATGTACTGTACTGCCCAGTCCTCTCCTGGACAATACAAATACTGTGTGTCAAGTCTGTTATTTCTTAAGATAAAAATATGCCAACTTGTTATTTCAAATAGTTCTGCAGACACTTCAATTTAAACACACTGGATTAATAAAATAGTAAAACACGTTTTTATTACCTACAAAGAGAGAGATTTGAAATGAATACAAATAATGAGGCATAAAAGTCAGAAATGGTTACAAGAGAAATAAAGACAAAATGCAGCTAGTGTCTAACTTAGCAAACTATGGTAAATTCAAAGCAAAGTTTTTCTCATTACATGCTCTCAACAGTCTTACTGGCCAAACTTCTTGAGCCAGGACCCCTTTTTCAGTTTGATGGCTGCTTCTTTTGTCCTGTCTTGTGTAGTAAATCGATGGACAGAGAAAGTGGGGGGGTCCCTTGGAGGCATTTATTCCTCCTTTTTATAGATGAGGTCCTTCTCTTAGAAAACATTTCAAGCTGAGATTCAGGAATCTACATGTAAGGATATCCCCTGTTGATTTTCTCACCTGCTTGAACTCCCTTTGTCTCCCTTCCTGCATGCGTGCTTGATGCTCTGGTTGCTGCTTAAATGCAAATTAAGCAGAGCATACATTCTTTTCTTTGAGACTGACTTGTTTGCCAATCTCAGTTTGCAACATATGTAAATAACATCATACAGGGAAATCTTGTAACTTCACATACAATGTTGCCACACACATTTTATCAGGACAATATTGACCAGCAGATTGTGAGACCTCAAATGATACCTTACAAGACATACCTTGTACAAAGATTATTATAATAAGGTGTGGACAGAGGGATACATTCTGTCACAGTTATTCAATCTGAATTTGCAAAAAGAAAAGGAGTACTTGTGGCACCTTAGAGACTAACAAATTTATTTGAGCATAAGCTTTCATGAGCTACAGCTCACTTCATCCGATGGCTCACGAAAGCTTATGCTCAAATAAATTTGTTAGTCTCTAAGGTGCCACAAGTACTTCTTTTCTTTTTGCAAATACAGACTAACACGGCTGCTACTCTGAAATCAATCTGAATTTGTAACACTGCAATATCATTCCATATAAATTATTTTTTCATATTGGTAATTCTATCTAAACTATCAGAGACATTCTGTCAAAATGTCAGAGAACCTTCCAAATGCTTTTAAAAAGAAATAACAATTTCTCCTTCTTTCTTCCCTTCTAGCTTGTTAGAAAAATAGATTAAGTTATAGTTTGTGTGTGTGCATGTGTAGAATAAACTAGCAGAAAGCTAAGTCAAAGATTAAAATTTGCATTTAGTTCTGAATGTGCTGAGGTTAGTGATTGTTGTTATTTCCTATAATTCCTTCAAAAGTGTCCATATCATGGTGGCAGCCTCTTCTAGAAGGTTTGGTCAGTAACAAAATATCCGCCTGACTTGTGGTACCAAGGTTTTTGTCAACTGGTCTGTTTTATCTAATTTATAAATGCCATCAGAATTATTTCACAAGACTGCCTAATTGGCATAGAATAACAGATACCCAATGATTTAACATTTATACTATGTGGTTTGTTTGCTGTAGAAAATGCTTGACTACCTCAAGGACAAAAAGGATGTGGGCTTCTTTCAGAGCCTTGCTGGTCTTATGCAGTCATGTAGGTAAGACAATATCTATTATAATACATCTATTATTTTGTATCTAGATTCTTTTCTACAGGATTTGTAACATCAGTAGAATGTTGGAAGAATTACCTGGTGAGACAGGAAGGGTAAATATGCCAGGAGCGCGCACATGCGCACACATAGACATACACAAAATTGTTTTCCTTTCATATTCCTAGGGTTTCAAAACAATAATAATTAATGTAATGTATAAACCACTAACTCAAAGCAATATCCAGGTCTTTATAAATAACAAAGTTATTATATTGAAAAATTTATAACTGAAAAAATTATAACTGAAAAATAAACCAAGCTGGGCTAAGCACCCAGAGAACCCTCCCAGCTAAACAGCAACTGGGCCAAAAAATAAAATACAAATCCAAAAACATTTTTGGGGGAGAGAAAAGGAAGATGAAATTACCACAGAGAGAAAAGTCTTTCCTATAAGCCAAAAATGTAGCTATAGTGATCAGGAACAGTCAACATGGATTCACCAAGGGCAAGTCATGCCTGACCAACCTGATTGCCTTCTATGATGACATAATGGGCTCTGTGGATATGGGGATATGGTGGACGTGATATATCTTGACTTTAGCAAAGCTTTTGATACAGTCTCCCACAGTATTCTTGCCAGCAAGTTAAAAAAGTATGGATTGGATGAATGGACTATAAGGTGGATAGAAAGCTGGCTAATGGGTAGTGATCAATCATAGAATCATAGAATCATAGAATATCAGGGTTGGAAGGGACCCCAGAAGGTCATCTAGTCCAACCCCCTGCTCAAAGCAGGACCAAGTCCCAGTTAAATCATCCCAGCCAGGGCTTTGTCAAGCCTGACCTTAAAAACCTCTAAGGAAGGAGATTCTACCACCTCCCTAGGTAACGCATTCCAGTGTTTCACCACCCTCTTAGTGAAAAAGTTTTTCCTAATATCCAATCTAAACCTCCCCCATTGCAACTTGAGACCATTACTCCTCGTTCTGTCATCTGCTACCATTGAGAACAGTCTAGAGCCATCCTCTTTGAAACCCCCTTTCAGGTAGTTGAAAGCAGCTATCAAATCCCCCCTCATTCTTCTCTTCTGCAGACTAAACAATCCCAGCTCCCTCAGCCTCTCCTCATAAGTCATGTGCTCTAGACCCCTAATCATTTTCGTTGCCCTTCATTGTACTCTTTCCAATTTATCCACATCCTTCCTGTAGTGTGGGGCCCAAAACTGGACACAGTACTCCAGATGAGGCCTCACCAGTGTCGAATAGAGGGGAACGATCACGTCCCTCGATCTGCTCGCTATGCCCCTACTTATACATCCCAAAATGCCATTGGCCTTCTTGGCAACAAGGGCACACTGCTGACTCATATCCAGCTTCTCGTCCACTGTCACCCCTAGGTCCTTTTCCGCAGAACTGCTGCCGAGCCATTCGGTCCCTAGTCTGTAGCGGTGCATTGGATTCTTCCATCCTAAGTGCAGGACCCTGCACTTATCCTTATTGAACCTCATTAGATTTCTTTTGGCCCAATCCTCCAATTTGTCTAGGTCCTTCTGTATCCTATCCCTCCCCTCCAGCGTATCTACCACTCCTCCCAGTTTAGTATCATCCGCAAATTTGCTGAGAGTGCAATCCACACCATCCTCCAGATCATTTATGAAGATATTGAACAAAACGGGCCCCAGGACCGACCCCTGGGGCACTCCACTTGACACCGGCTGCCAACTAGACATGGAGCCATTGATCACTACCCGTTGAGCCCGACAATCTAGCCAGCTTTCTACCCACCTTATAGTGCATTCATCCAGCCCATACTTCCTTAACTTGCTGACAAGAATGCTGTGGGAGACCGTGTCAAAAGCTTTGCTAAAGTCAAGAAACAATACATCCACTGCTTTCCCTTCATCCACAGAACCAGTAATCTCATCATAAAAGGCGATTAGATTAGTCAGGCATGACCTTCCCTTGGTGAATCCATGCTGACTGTTCCTGATCACTTTCCTCTCCTCTAAGTGCTTCAGGATTGATTCTTTGAGGACCTGCTCCATGATTTTTCCAGGGACTGAGGTGAGGCTGACCGGCCTGTAGTTCCCAGGATCCTCCTTCTTCCCTTTTTTAAAGATGGGCACTACATTAGCCTTTTTCCAGTCATCCGGGACTTCCCCCGTTCGCCACGAGTTTTCAAAGATAATGGCCAAGGGCTCTGCAATCACAGCCGCCAATTCCTTCAGCACTCTCGGATGCAATTCGTCCGGCCCCATGGACTTGTGCACGTCCAGCTTTTCTAAATAGTCCCTAACCACCTCTATCTCTACAGAGGGCTGGCCATCTCTTCCCCATTTTGTGTTGCCCAGCACAGCAGTCTGGGAGCTGACCTTGTTAGTGAAAACAGAGGCAAAAAAAGCATTGAGTACATTAGCTTTTTCCACATCCTCTGTCACTAGCTTGCCTCCCTCATTCAGTAAGGGGCCCACACTTTCCTTGGCTTTCTTCTTGTTGCCAACATACCTGAAGAAACCCTTCTTGTTACTCTTGACATCTCTTGCTAGCTGCAGCTCCAGGTGCGATTTGGCCCTCCTGATATCTTTCCTACATGCCCGAGCAATATTTTTATACTCTTCCCTGGTCATATGTCCAACCTTCCACTTCTTGTAAGCTTCTTTTTTATGTTTAAGATCCGCTAGGATTTCACCATTAAGCCAAGCTGGTCGCCTGCCATATTTACTATTCTTTCGACTCATCGGGATGGTTTGTCCCTGTAACCTCAACAGGGATTCCTTGAAATACAGCCAGCTCTCCTGGACTCCCTTCCCTTTCATGTTAGTCCCCCAGGGGATCCTGGCCATCTGTTCCCTGAGGGAGTCAAAGTCTGCTTTCCTGAAGTCCAGGGTCCGTATCCTGCTGCTTACCTTTCTTCCCTGCGTCAGGATCCTGAACTCAACCAACTCATGGTCACTGCCTCCCAGATTCCCATCCACTTTTGCTTCCCCCACTAATTCTACCCGGTTTGTGAGCAGCAGGTCAAGAAAAGCGCTCCCCCTAGTTGGCTCCCCTAGCACTTGCACCAGGAAATTGTCCCCTACGCTTTCCAAAAACTTCCTGGATTGTCTATGCACCGCTGTATTGCTCTCCCAGCAGATATCAGGAAAATTAAAGTCACCCATGAGAATCAGGGCATGCGATCTAGTAGCTTCCGTGAGTTGCCGGAAGAAAGCCTCATCCACCTCATCCCCCTGGTCCGGTGGTCTATAGCAGACTCCCACCATGACATCACTCTTGTTGCACACACTTCTAAACTTAATCCAGAGACACTCAGGTTTTTCCACAGTTTCATACCGGAGCTCTGAGCAGTCATACTGCTCCCTTACATACAGTGCTACTCCCCCACCTTTTCTGCCCTGCCTGTCCTTCCTGAACAGTTTATAACCATCCATGACTGTACTCCAGTCATGTGAGTTATCCCACCAAGTCTCTGTTATTCCAATCACGTCATAATTCCTTGACATCACCAGGACCTCCAGTTCTCCCTGCTTGTTTCCAAGGCTTTGTGCATTTGTATATAAGCACTTGAGATAACCTGTTGATCGCCCCTCATTCCCAGTATGAGGCAGGAGCCCTCCCCTCTCAGACATTCCTGCCTGTGCTTCCTCCCGGTATCCCGCTTTCCCACTTACCTCAGGGCTTTGGTCTCCTTCCCCCGGTGAACCTAGTTTAAAGCCCTCCTCACTAGGTTAGCCAGCCTGCTGGCAAAGATGTTCTTCCCTCTCTTCGTAAGATGGAGCCCGTCTCTGCCCAGCACTCCTCCTTCATGGAACACCATCCCATGGTCAAAGAATCCAAAGCCTTCTCTCCGACACCACCTGCGTAGCCATTCGTTGACCTCCACGATTCGACGGTCCCTACCCAGGCCTTTTCCTTCCACGGGGAGGATGGACGAGAACACCACTTGCGCCTCCAACTCCTTTATCCTTCTTCCCAGAGCCACGTAGTCCGCAGTGATCCGCTCAAGGTCATTCTTGGCAGTGTCATTGGTGCCCACGTGGAGAAGCAGGAAGGGGTAGCGATCCGAGGGCTTGATGAGTCTCGGCAGTCTCTCCGTCACATCACGAATCTTAGCCCCTGGCAAGCAGCAGACTTCTCGGTTTTCCCGGTCAGGGCGGCAGATAGATGACTCAGTCCCCCGGAGGAGAGAGTCCCCGACCACCACCACCCGCCTTCTCCTCTTGGGAGTGGTGGTCGTGGAACCCCCAACCTCAGGACATCGCATCTCATGCCTCCCAACCAGCGGGGTCTCCTTCTGCTTTCTCCCCCCAGACATATCATCTGGTCCACTCTCCGCATTGGTACCTGTGGAGAGAACATGAAAGCGGTTAGTTACCTGTGTCTGTGTTACTGGAACCCGGACATTCCGCTTACCTCTTCTGGAGGTCACATGTTGCCAAGCTTCTTCACTGGCCTCTTGGCTCCTCTGTGCAACCTGCTCTATATCTTTAGAGCTTTGTGCCCCTAGAAGGCTATCCTGAGTTTGGTCCAGAAAATCCTCAGTCTCCATCAATGGCTCGATGTCTAGTTGGCAGCTGGAATCAAGCAGAGTACCCCAGGTGTCGGTCCTGGGGCCTCTTTTGTTCAACATCTTCATTAATGATTTGGATGATGGGATGGATTGCACCCTCAGCAAGTTCATGGATGACACTAAGCTGCGGGGAAAGGTAGATACGCTGGAGGGTAGGGATATGGTCCAGAGTGACCTAGACAAATTGGAGGATTGGGCCAAAAGAAATCTGATGAGGTTCAACAAGGACAAGTGCGGAGTCCTGCACTAAGGATTGAAGAATCCCATACACTGCTACAGGCTGGGGATCGACTGGCTAAGTGGCAGTTCTGCAGAAAAGGACTGGGGATTACAGGGACAAGAAGCTGGATATGAGTCAACAGTGTGCCCTTGTTTCCAAGAAGGCTAATGGCATATTAGGCTGCATTAGTAGGAGCATTGCCAGCAGATCGAGGGAAGTGATTATTCCCCTCTATTTGGCACTGGTGAGGCCACATCTGGAGTATTGCATCCTGTATTGGGCTCCCCACTACAGAATGGATATGGACGAATTGGAGAGAGTCCAGCGGAGGGCAAAGAAAATGATTAGGGGGATGGAGCACATGACTTATGAGGAGAGGCTGGGGTTATTTAGTCTGCAGAAGAGAAGAGTGAGGGAGGATTTGATAGCAGCCTTCAACTACCTGAAGGGGGGTTCCAAAGAGGATGAAGCTAGGCTGTTCTCAGTGGTGGCAGATGATAGAACAGGGAGCAGTGATCTCAAGTTGCAGTGGGGGAGGTCTAGGTTGGATATTAGGAAAAAAACTATTTCACTAGGAATGTGGTGAAGCATTGGAATGGGTTACCTAGGGAGGTTTTAGAATTTTGATCCTTAGAGGTTTTTAAGCCCCAGGGCTCGATAAAGCCCTTGCTGGGATGATTTAGTTGTGGTTGGTCCTGCTTTGAGCAGCGGGTTGGACTAGATGACCTCCTGAGGTCTCTTCCAGCCCTAATCTTCTATAATGCTATGATAGTGGGACTGTCCTGGGGCTATGCTTATCTCCAGCTTTCAGGCAGGATTATGTAAACCATTGTCTTTTTGAATATTTGTACCCCACTTCTGAGCCCCTATGACTAATTACACAGCTACTCACCTTGCCGGCTGCCGTGACTTATTCCCTGATTTCAGTGTACCCAATTCTGCCACCCTTACAACAAATAGTACCTTATTTTCTGAGTTGTCCTATTGATGTTTACAGGCTGTTAAAGCATTTGGAAATGTCTGCTCACCATTTCTCGCTCACGTTTGCAGTCTAGGGATATTGGATTTTTGGATGTTTTGTGCAAAGAGTGCACTGCACACTAGGCAGTGAATTGGACTCCATTTAATTTGGGAGTGAAATTTAAACTGGTGATTCTAACATATAAATGACATATGATTTGGGTCTTGTCTACCTTAGCCACAACCTCTCTCCTCACATGATGATATGAATTTATAATTCACTGATGTGTCCAAGATAATAGCCTGCAGAGTTAGTGGTAAGGCATTCTCATTGAGGGGTCCTTGACTCTGGAACTCAACTACTCCCATCCTCCAACATAGCCCAGATTTGAATACCTTCATGGAACTCTACAAGGGTCATTTCCTCAAGAATTCCAGGGAGGCCTCTGTGTGGGGAGGGAGTTAATAGAATTTTGGAAGGTGGGGAAGGGAACTAAGTCATTTGTTTTGGAGTGGACAGGAGGACATTCTATGGTCTTTTTGCAGGTTGTGTTTCTGAATGTGTTTGTAATAAGCAGTGCATAAATAAATACAATAATTATATAAAGACACTTGCACAGAAAGTTAAAATTGAGCCCAATTCACTGTTACATTATGACAGCTATGTTCCAGGCTGGTGAAAAACATCCCTAATCCTGATTTATCTGGCTGCTGGAAGATTCCCTTTTGCACCATCTGCTGCATGACAGATGTCCTAGGACTTGGACTAACTACTATATTATTTTTTTTCTTCCTGAACATAAATAGCTGTTTAAGTATTTTTTCATTAAAAGTAGAATATTTTGGAATAACAACAATGGTCATGAAGTTTTTGAAAAATATAAAGATCAATTTGCCAAAGAAAAAAATAAAATATAAAGTGTTCGTCAGAAAGTTACAACCCATCTGGGATTGCAGGTCATCACCTTTGTTATGTTATCCAAAGAACAAAATAGCTGTCACAATGAGAATGCCTGGTAGATGAGCCATCAACAAAGTATACAGATTTATGATAAATGAAGCTGTATAATTTCTTCTCTGTGTGGCTCAGAGGAGAGCAGGTTGTAGAGTAGGGCACAAGGAACTAAACCCAGGGAAGGCAGGAGATGGAGCCATTATGGCATGAACTCTCTCTTCTCCAAACCTATAGAATTCCATGGCACTTTTTGCACCCTGAGGGCAATAATGGAGCTGGTGAAAAGCTTCTCTACCTTGAATGTTTCCTTCCGGTCTCTACAGATTAGCGAGTGGAAATCCACATGATAGTAAATACTTCCAAAACCATCATAACTAACAATAGAAACCCCTTTGGCTATGTCTGTTTTGCAGAAGATGGTGGGGTGGGGGTACCAGTGGTAACACAGCTCCCTCAGAAGTTTGCTGCTTGGAATTAAGCAGCATAGAGAATAGAGGTTGTCAGCAAAACAGGCATCTTTCCCCAACCCATTGAAAAATATTTAATTCAAAGTTATTTGAAAATTTTCATTCAAAATGTTTAGATTTTTCCTAGGAAAATTCAAAATGAAACTATATTTTTTCTTTCCATTCATATTGATTCCCCCCCCCAACAGAAACAAAATGCAAATTTATTTAATTTCCCATCAATAATAATAAAAATTCTATAGAAAATTACATTTTCTCCACCAAAAAAACCAAACAAAAACACTGATGGAAAAATATTTCAGTAAAAAAAACCCAATAATGTAGAGATGTTGGCCTGCTGTGCTGATGCCATCTGGATTTCAGAGTACATCCGCATGGTACTACAGACCTTTAAACATCTTAGTAAACCAAAATATATTGAAAATGTAAAAATACATTGGGTGAAATGAAGGGAATCGTGCTTTATGGTGGGGGGGGCGGAGAGTTTGAAAACTGCTGCAAAAGGGTCAGCGTGGTCGCTGACTCATCCCCTAGGAATGCAGGGTTTAAAAGGGGCAGTTCTGCGCCTGAAGCCTCCCTTTTACATGGAGCAGGCTGAAGCAGGAGGGCACACAACACTTCAGCATGTCTCAGCCGCATGGCTCCACGTAGAATCAGAACAGTAAGAAAAAGGGGGAAGCTCCCCAGTAATTATGGCATAAACCTGCACTGTACACTTTTATCTGCCGGATAGTCCCAGACATCCCATAATAAAGTTGGGGTCTGATTAAATCCATATGAAATGTTTCTTGTCCTCCTTTCGGTGTGGCCAGACAGTGACCTGTGTTTGGGCTTACACAACTATGTAATTTCCCAGTAGATAATGGGGGACTATGTGTACACCCAAATAATAATGTATTATTTTTATGACGTGAGATATGTAGATAATATACATATACTTTCTTTTTCAGTAAACCATAATTAGCTACATTCTGCTATCATTTCCACAGTAAATCCAGTGTAATTTAATTGACTTACTGGAATTTCTCCAAATTGCAACCATGTAACTGAATTTGGCCCATTGTTAAAGAATGGCGTACCTGGCTTTAGTAACATTACATTTCAGTTATCTCCTAAACTCTATTTTCCATCTTCCAGCTAAGATGATAATTATATTTCTAAGTTTAATTCCATAATTTTGAAAATCATGATATAAATCAAGATGATAATTATATTTCTAAGTTTAATTCCATAATTTTGAAAATCAATAAGATACAATTTTGGATTTATCAAAGAATCTAAATGCTATATTGCTTTTCTCATTGCAGCGTTCTTGACCTAAATGCATTTGAACGCCAAAACAAAGCAGAGGGCCTTGGCATGGTGACAGAAGAGGGATCAGGTATTATCATCTTATGAAAATAACCTTTTTCTTTTTACTGTTCTTCATCAAAACTGTATAGTTAAGGACCTTGGTAAATCTGCACCAAGATATTTAAGTTAAGATATTATTTTTTCAGATAGTTTATAATTTAACTGGCCTACTTTAGACTGTACTAGACAATAAAAGATCACTAGAGCCCGTTTGAGAGTGAGGGAATGTCTCAGAGGAATGCAGGATATCACTTTGAAGTAGCAAAGAAAATATTATGAGGAAATTTGAAAGGCGATTCCAATCACAAACAGCAGTGTTTATGTCAAACAACTTTGAAATCCCTAACCAGTTTCAGCATAAAATAAAATGAAGGGCTCCCAACTGATTTGTTAAATTGTCTCTGGTTGAACGAAAAATAGACAATTTAGCAAGCAATACATTAAATATTAGAGGTCCGAGGAACAGTAGCTGCTGTTTGGAAGACGTTTGTTGTGAAAGTTTCTGTTTTACTATGTAATTTGTCTTTTTGGGAAATATTCTGATATTTTATGTTTACTTCTGATTTTGAAACAATTTGGGTTTTCTACCTTCTGTGTTGTCAGTTCATTGTTAGTTTCTTTCTTTTGTCACATAATGTGTTCTGTCATCCTATTAGTACAGTTGTCTGGAACGAATAGGTTAATTTTTTTAATGTGATAATAGTGCTACCAAAGCACATTTTCTCTATTCCCAATTACATTCTTCATTCATAATATTTTGTGTGTGTTTAAATCCTACAACTAGCTAATTTTATATGTTTTTATTCTTAAAAACAAGGAAAAAAAAGCTTGACTGCATATTCATTATTGTATTTTGGAGGTCATAATTCATACCTGCTTCACTACGTATGTCTTTGGCTACTGTGCCTGTAGCTGTTTTACATGACATATTTCTTGATTGTTCAAGTGCTTGCATCACATTGTTTAATTTGACTGAATGCCTTTAAGACAGATCACAAGTACTTTTCTAAAATTATTCTCTTTCATCAAAAGTGCTGCCATAGCTTAATAAATTGTAGGTCATATCCTCCTTGCCTGACTCATTTGAGTAATCTCATTAAAGTCAATTTAAATGAATAAATTTTGACCCCCTGACTCTGGATTGTGCATTCACGAAGTGCTGTCTGTCTTGTAAGGCATAGGCTGGTTTGACCATTGCTTTCATGTTTCTCTGCAAATTATTCTCCAGAATGTTTGGACATTCTGGGCATAATTTCCATTAATATATATTTTTAAATTATTATTAATAGTTTTGGCTTTTGAAATGGGCTTTTTGATACAGGATCATTTTTCTTTTAATCATCTACCAAAGTTATTAGAAATTACAAATTTGGCATGCAACTATAAACTACTCTTTGACAACTGCATAAGTGACTCTTCTCATATCAAGGTATTTTCATGCTTCCTCATCTGAGAATTTTTTGGTTTGTTTGTTTGTATTTGATCTTTCTTTTTAGTGTAGAACTAATTTGCCAAAACCAATACTGAGTATGTTTTGTATCTGCTAAAATCAAATTCTCAACTTTTTTTTTCTTTTTTCCTGTTTTCTTTTCTTTTAACTAAATGTCCTGTCCTCCCTTCCTCAGTCATCACTCATGAGCGTGGTAATTATTAAAAACAAGCTGCCTTTTATTTATTTTTTTGTTGTTAGCTTTGTGTCAGCACTGTACAGCTCCTGAACACCAGGAGTTTTTTTTTGTTCCTATGAGGCTTTTAAACAAGTGGATTCTTTTCTATTATTATAATTGTGTACTCCAAACTTTTCCGTTTTTATGCCAACTTTCCCCACTTTGTTCTTCCTCCCTTTCTCAGGATTTGCACAGTAACTGGCACACTAGATGTAAGAGCAGCAAGCTTTTTTTTAATTTATTTGATTTATTTTTTTGTTTGGTTGTTGTTTTTTTTAGTGGACCCAGTATTTGCAGTGGTTGGATGTTTTTTTTTAAAAAGTATATATCTATATATACAAACCCTTGTGCTGTAGTCCTCCTGTAGTATTTTTGTTGTGCATTTAATGTGGCTTTATCGCTGCATTGATTTTGTGCAATCACAGGAAATCAGTGGAGGATCCAGAGAGGGCTGGAGGTTGGGATAGAAAGGAGATGTTGGCTGCCACTGGCTAGGTTTACACTATCTCAGAATTCATTTTCTACTACAGTACTTGCCAAAGTAGCTGGTAGTTTAAAAACAAAACAAAAAACACCTCTGCTATTTCTTTTCAGGGTTACATCAGGATGTTACCAGTTATTCCTGATAATTTGCCACTTTGAGAACTTTTTCATACAACAGAGAAAATGTGTATCCCTTAGAGGCAAAGGGTAACAATAATTCATCTGTCACTGAGAACACTCACTTTAATTCACTGAATATGAGTTACAGGCAGCCCAATGCCATTGGTATTAATGCCTGATAGCATTATGAAAGCCCAGCCATTGTGTCTGGAGGAGAAACGATAGATTCTGTTGTGAATGATTGCTAGATATTCTATATTTTATGGGATAGCTTAGCTCACATAACTCCTAGCAATCCTACAAATACCCATCTAAAAAGTCCTTTCAAGACAGCACCAAGGTTTAGACTGGGTGACCCAGGGAGAATATATTTTTTCCTTTCCATTTTACAGGACAGATACTTACTCCAAAATTCAGAAGCATGTGGTTGATTGTTAGGGCAATGGAGGTGAGGTCCAGAATACACACTATAACCTGTTCCTTACTACTTCTACATTTGATGCAGGAATTTTTCAATGAGTTGTTAACTTGTTACTGACTATGAGCCTGAATCAGTTTTCACTCAAGTCAGTTGTAAAAACTCCTGTTGACTTCAGTGGGAGTAGGCTTTGACCTCTAGGTAGTGGTGGTGTTCTATAAAACTCGATTTCTTTTCACATCTCCACATTGGTATTAGCAGAAAATCCTGCAGTGAGTTAAGATGGATGTAAGATTTATTGCCCTTTTCCAACTCTTCTCTTTGTGCAATTCCCACCTAAGCTTCTTGTCCTGATTCCCCTTTCACTAGTACCACCTTCCTGTACAAAATCCTGGAACCCCCACTGGTAAAAACACTGACGGTTCTTCAGCAAATGTGTTTCTTACTTGTTTTTGTGATGTACTTAATGTTGTATCTTTCTGTATGTATATTTGTTTTGATTGTCATGTTCCTTTTACAAAAAAAAGATTCAGAATCAAAGTCGCACAAATGTTCATTATCCCATCTGATGGTTTTCCATTTTTCATGTAATTCTCTCTATCTATACTGTCTCACCATGATCATGATAACCTTGAAAGTGCAATTTTTCTCTCCTCCCAAAGCCCTTTCTTTAGTTGACAGATAATGGAATGCATTTGTTTAATCTACACTTGCATTATCTTGCTATTGTTGGGCACACTTCTTGTTGGGTACAGGTTTTTTTTTTTCTTTTAACAAGACTTCACCAAGAAACTTGAATATGTTCTTGGGTCAGAATGATTTTTTCTAAACCTGACTCACAATTAGCTGGTGAGGAAACTTCTGTAAAACTTACTTGCCATTTGAAACACATACCATCCTATATGACTGGCGTGGTTTTCATAAAATCATTATTGTTGTTTGTGATGTATGGTTAAATAGATCAAACTTACTATGCAGCAAGGAAAAGAGAGTTTGGGTCAGGCTACTGGAGTTCTGCTTTAACCATATACAATATCCCTGAAATACTAATCACTTTGAAATCTGTTGATATTAACAACAATAATACTCTTGACACCTTTTATTTGAAAACTTTAAATGGCTTTACAAACAATTAAGCCCCACAAACCCCTCTAAAATAGGTAACCATAATACCCATTTTATAGATGGATAAATAAAACAGTGAAATTAAGTGATTTCCCCAAGATGACATAGCAAGTCATTTACCCGAGTTGGGAAAAGAACCCAGAAATTCTGACATCCACTTTCTTCCTTTAACCATCAGACTGTGCAGCTATCCTGTTAAGAGTTTCAATAGAAGATTGATTAGCAGTCTCCTTAAAAACATAGACTTACTACAATTATCTGAGATTGATTTTATTTTAATTGGAGTTAATATTCATATTCTTCATTTAATACAATCTCTACAACCTGCTAAATAGTAGTATGTTTGAAAAAATTACTAAGATTTAGAAGAACTTCTTTACTAATTGAAAATAGATTTTTTGACCCATTTTTCATTTCATTAAACCTTTTGTGAATTTTGCCCTTTGTTAGAGGAATATTGTAATTGCATTTGACTGATCTCACTTGAGAGACAGCTTTAGAATACTGCCATGGAATTTTAAGTTACATAGGATAACAATACTTTATTTCTGATGCCTGACAATATTTGTCATATGCTACAATGTCACTTTGGTTCAAGGCCAGTTGATTTTTATCTTCAGAAGACTCACAAATTTCCACAACAGCATTTCTATAGAAAGGACACTTAAACGGTAGTTGAGGGCTTCACAGGAAAAACTCTACTTGTTTTCTCAGCTGTATTGAATAATCCATTAATTTTTAAACTATAAAATGGAGTGAGGTTTAGAGAGATGCATAAAACTACTGTTAAAATTGTTAACTTTTAGAATGGTGTTCTTTAAGAACATAAGAATGGCTGTACTGAGTCAGACCAATGGTCCACCTAGCCCAGTATCCTGCCTTCCTACAGTGGCCAATGTCAGGTGTTTCAGAGGGAATGAACAGAACAGGTAATCATCATGATCCATCCCCTGTCACCAATTCCCAGCTTCTGGAAAACAAAGGCTTAGGACTCTTCAGAGCATGGTTTTGCATCCCTGCCCATTCTGGCTAATAGCCATTGATGGACCTATCCTCCATGAACTTATCTAGTGCTTTTAAAAATCCTTTTATAGTCTTGATCTTCACAGCATCCTCAGGCAAAGAGTTCCACGGGTTGAAAGCATTGTGTGAAGAAATACATTCTTTTGTTTGTTTTAAACCTGCTGCTTATTAATTTCATTTGATACCCCTAGTTCTTGTATTATGAGAAGGAATAAATAACATTTCCTTATTTGCTTTCTCCACACCAGTCATGATTTTATAGACCTCTATCATATTTCCTCCTTAGTCGTCTCTTTTCCAAGCTGAAAAGTCCCAGCCTTATTAATCTCTCCTTATATGGAAGCTGTTCCATACCCCTAATATTTTTGCTGCCCTTTTTCTGAACCTTTTCCAATTCCAGTGTATCTTTTTTTGAAATGGGGTGACCACATCTGCACACTATTCAAGATGTGGACATATCATGGATTTATAGAGAGCCAATATGATATTTTTCTGTGTTATTATCTATCCCTTTCCTTATGATTCAGAACACTATTAGCTTTTTTGACTGCCGCTGCAGCTGAAGTGGATATTTTCAGAGAACTATCCACAATGACTCCAAGATCTCTTTCTTGAGTGGTAACAGGTAATTTAGACCCCATCATTTTTTATGTATAGTTGGCATTATGTTTTCCAATGTGCATTAATTTGCAGTTATAAAACTGAATTTCATTTGCCATTTTGTTGCCAGTTACCCAATTTGGTGAGGTCCCTTTGTAACTCTTTACAGTCTGCTTTGGACTTAGCTACCTTGAGTAGTTTTGTATCATCTGAAAATTTTGCCACCTAACTGTTTATCCCTTTTTCCAGATCATTTATGAATATGTTGAATAGGACTGGTCCCAGGACAGACCTCTAAGGGACACCACTATTTACCTTTTTTCATTCTGAAAACTGACCATTTATTCTTACCCTTTGTTCCCTATCTTGTAACCACTCACTGATCCATGAGAGGACCTTCCCTCTTATCCCACGACAGCTTACTTTGCTTAAGAGACTTTGGTGAGGGACCTTGTAAAAGGCTTTCTGAAAATCTAAGTATCCTCTATCCACTGGATCACCCTTGTCTACATGCTTGTTGATCCTCTGAAAGTATTCTAGTAGATTGGTGAGGCATGACTTCCCTTTACAGAAAACATATTGACTTTTCCCCAACAAATCATGTTCGTCTATGTATCTGATTGTTCTGTTCTTTATTATAGTTTCAAACAATTTGCCTGGTATAGTAGTCAGGCTTACCGGCCTATAACTGCCAGGATCACCTCTGGAGCCTTTTTTAAAAATTGGCATCACATTAACTATCCTCCAGTCGTTTGGTACAAAAGCTGATTTAAATGATATGTTACATACCACAATTAGTAGTTCTGCAATTTCACATTTGAGTTCCTTCAGAACTATTGGGTGAATACCATCTGGTTCTGGTGACTTATTACTGTTTAATTTATCATTATTTTCCAAAACCATCTCTAATGACACCTTAATCTGGGACAGTTCCTCAGATTTTTCACCTAAAAAGAATGTCTCAGCTTCGGGAATCTCCCTCACATCCTCAGCCATGAAGACCGATGCAAAGAATTCATTTAGTTTCTTTGCAATGGCCTAATCTTCCTTGAGTGCTCCTTTAGCATCTTGATCGTCCAGTGGCCCCACTAGTTGTTTAACAGACTTCCTGCTTCTGATGATCTTTAAAAAATAAATTGCTGTTACTTTTTGAGTTTTTGTCTAGCTGTTCTTCAAATTCTTTTTTGAACTTCTTAATTATAGTTTTACACTTCACTTGCCAGAGTTTATGCTCCATTCTGTTTTCCTCAATAGGATTTAACTTCCACTTTTTAAAAGATGCCTTTAAATACAAGTTGCAAAGTATCTAATATTATAATCTGCTGACATCTCTTAAAGGGATATTGTAAATTTGGAAATCAGTTTTCAATCAATTCAAATCAAAACCAAATCAATTCAAAAACAAAAATTTTACCTGTTTTGTGAATGACATGTAAATTATAAAAAGGAAATTGTTTTAATATCAAAATTTATTTTTTCTTTCTATGTTGTTAGGTGCTTTTTTAATTTCTCCCCAGTTGAACAATTGTAGTTAGTTTCTTGCCAGTTTTATTGTTATAGTCTTATATACCAGTGTAGTGCTGGAATCTTTGGGGAAAAACACTGCAGGGAAATGTTTATTAATAAAGTGTGGTTTCAGTTGGATTTTTTGAATATAATGGAATTATTTCTGTTTGTCTTAGGTTCTTAAAAAGCTTATTTTTATAAAATCTAAATATTGTGGGAAATGTGACCTGATAGTTGTCCCTTTAAAGATTAGCCTTTCACCAATCTGCATGACTGGCACGCATTCCATTTGATAACACAGATAGAATAAAATACAGAAGAGCTGTTAAAAATCAATAATAGTACAAATTAGTTAAATAGGCCCCAGTACTGCAAAAAACATACTCATTCTCTTAGCTTTAAGCACGTTTTTAATCCCATTGAGCCTGATTCTCAATTACACTAAGGTCCATTCGTACTGCTTTAGCAGTTAACTTTAAGCATGTGCTTAAGTCTTTGTAGGACATAATCTCATGTTAGTGGCAGTCACATACATCTTGAAATTAAATTCATATCAACAATATTTATAAGCTGTTGAAGCTGATATGGGAGTGTTCTGAATCAGTGTATTTCCTGCTAGCATTACTGCATCCTGTTGCTTGGGAGAGTTGCCTGCTTCAGCCTCTGCTGTAGCATCCTTTCCATCTTCACATCTCCCTAGCAGAGTTTCCAACTATGAGGGCGCTGCACTTCTGTTTACACTAGTACTAGCTTGCTTGGGCTAGCAGAGGTAGTTGTTTGTGGCTCAGTGGGGGGTAGGGGGGGAGAAGGTTACTTTATCTGGCTTGAGCTCTTGAATGATCTGTTTCCTATGAGATTTATTGTAACTGTGGGGCAATAAAGAGACAATGACAGACATGTGGCACTGGTAACTCAGCTGAACAATTTCTGAATCTTTTAGTGGAAATAAATTAACTGGTGTTACTATGGCAGATCTTTGCTGTTTGACAATTGTGCATTCATCAAAATTGGGCCCTTGTGCCTTTTAGAATGGTAAATATTTTTTAATATATAATGTCCCACAAATTTATTTAAATATTAGTAGTGTTGCGGATTTCAAAATGGGCGGTATAAAAGAATTAATGAATCGAGAATCAAACACTTTCAAGGAGATACATATGCTTGTTGTATTCAATCTTATTTTTATTTTACTGCAGACGTTGCTTCTGTTTGTATACATCATATTATCAGACTCGCAACTGCACACACTGTAGGCATAAAGCCATTCATGTTTGTAACCATACCATTTATGTGCAACATGGGCAATGGCAGCATTTTAACCAAATAGTTACATGTTTAAGCAAATGTACTATAGTATATACATCACATCAATTGAAGCTAACCTAAGCAGTGACTCACCTCCCTAAGTCATGCTATATGCAATAAGTATATTTGTAAGTACACTATATGTATAAATGTTTGTGTGTGGAGGCATGAATTTGTGTATGTGACCCCAAAAGTGGCTTGCTTAGATTTTAAGCAAAGAAATGGATTTGAATTCCAGAGGTGTCACTTGTAGTCTCCAAAGAGACACCTCTCTGTAGTTATTAAATAATGTTTTTATCCTGAAAAAATGCTAATGTTACCAGCATTTCTTTCTGAGTCAGATTATGGTCTATTTTTTTAATGCCAAGGATTTGTCATTCTAAAAGAGATTCAGATATTTTACTGGTCAGAAGAATTTGATCTCTGTAATCAGTACAGGCATACTGCTCAAAACTGCTTGTGATTAACGTTGAAACATGTAAATCATTTGTTTTTAAAAAGGAATCATGGGTCTGATTCACCACTGCCTTTGTTCCTTGTGATAGGGGGCATACAACACTACCTTTCTGACTTGGTAGAATTTTGTGTAGATTTGTACTCATTTTACATAGATGTAAATACATTTTCCATGAGGTACTGTGAATGATCAGATCCAATATATTAGAAGGAGGGAGGATAAAACTGAAACAATAAAACCTCAAAAGACAGTTTTTCTGAATATGCATTATCTCAATGAAAACCCACTTATAGGTAACTCAGAAGTTATGAAACCATCTTCATAGAGACATTGAATGAAAGACCCAAATGCTTTGCAGTGTGCAAATTGCAATTTCTTTTACAGCAAACTGATTCTTATAGTGAAGTTGATGTGTCAGGAAATGATTTCATTATAAAGGAATATTGCTATCATTTAATTCAAGGCTTTCCTGTCCCTCCCCACTTTCCCTGAATGTCTCCAAAAGCTGAGAAGGGAAAAGAAAGAAAAGCAAAAGTGAAGAGGTACTGAGAGGGAGGTGAAATGATAGAAGAAGAAATGAAAATAAATATTTTCAGCCAGTTTAAAGGACATTATCAAATGATTTATATTTTTAAAGTCCTCCTCAACCATTCCTCTTACTTTGGACTTCCCTCTCACCATAGTCAAAGTGATGCTGAAGTTTTTAATAGCACCAAACTTGTATCTAGTGTTGTTTTTATGTATTTTATTAATATATTTTTTAATATTCAGTACACACACACACACATACACACACACACAACCACTTAAAAGTCAGGCAAGGGGCACTCCGTATTTCCAGGTTATAAGCACTATGGTCTCGCTAAGCATATGCTTGTAAGTGCTTTGCTGAAATAGGGACTTAAGTATGTGCTCTGTTCAAGCACATGAGTATTCCATTAAAATTCATGGCTGGAGTGCTCAGCACCTTGTGTTATCAAAGTCAATATGAATATTCGCAAAAAGAAAAGGAGTACTTGTGGCACCTTAGAGACTAACAAATTTATTAGAGCATAAGCTTTCGTGAGCTACAGCTCACTTCATCGGATGCATTTGGTGGAAAAAACCACCAAATGCATCCGATGAAGTGAGCTGTAGCTCACGAAAGCTTGTGCTCTAATAAATTTGTTAGTCTCTAAGGTGCCACAAGTACTCCTTTTCTTTTTGCGAATACAGACTAACACGGCTGCTACTCTGAAACCTGTCAATATGAATATTGTTTTTGAGAAACTTTTTGAGTGAGAAATGAAAGTGAGAAACCAGTGCAGTTAAGTGCTGTTGAAAGCTCCTACCAAGCTTTGTACAGTAGTTTGTTTAGAAAAGCCACCATTTTTTCTTGTGACTGTACTTCTTTATCATTGACACCTCACCTAGGCCCTAATTCAGGAAAGCATGCTGAAGTGTTCATGTGCTTAAATATTTAAATATTTTCCTCAATTGAAGTCCTAATTTTGCTACATCTACTGAACTTATTTTTCCTGTCACTTTTTATTATGTCCTTCCCCCAACCCCCACCTTTTCCAAGTGAAAGTGGTCAGTTAGCCCACATGGCAGAGTTAAATTTCATTTAGAAGAAAAAGAAAATATCCACCTGGCAAACTTTTTTTTTAAAGGTGTGTGTGGGGTGGCCTAAATAAAATACATGTAAAATATTGCTCTATTAAAAAAGTTATATTGAAACTATCTTTAACTGTAAGAGTAATATAAATACATTTTACTGGAATATTGAAATATTAATTATTAATGCAGGTTTTTTTTTAACATTTCCTTAATAGTCTTGATTTGTGTTCTTTGTTCATGCCAAACTGCTACTGAAGTCTGTGAGAGATTTGGATACTCAAGGAATGTGTGGTTAGGCCTTTTGTAGGCTTGATCCTGGAAACACTTATGCATGATAAATTTTCTTTAAATGTGTTGTTCCCTTGAAGTCATTGAAGTCTCAAGTGAGTAAAGTTATATGCATATGTTTTTGCAGGCTCAGGTTCCATAGAGGTAATTGAGATTCTGCAAAAGTAATACTCGCTCCTGCAAGGTTCTGAGCATTCTGGCCCCAATCCAGGAAAGCACTTAAGCACATACTTAATATTAAAACATGAGGAATCCAATTGAATTATAAAAATAAAATGCTCAATATTGCAAGATGCTGAACATTCCAAATCCAGCAAAGTGTTTAAGCATCTTGCAGAACTGAGCTCATATATAGTACTGTTGATTAATATACTATTTGTATGCACAGGATCCTCTTTTAGTCTTTTATTTCATTATTTAATTAGTTGAAAGGATTTTCAATCTTGTACAGTTGAAAAGCTATATATCTGGTATTAATGTCTGACCCAGAAACAAATTGTGTTAAAAATCATCTGTAGTACTTGATTCATTGTCAGGGAGAGGACTATGCAATTTTTTTTCTTTTTGCCATTTCAGTGAGAATGCAGCAAGAATTAGGGGGAGGAAAAAAAGACATTTTAAGTCTCCCTATGTTTGCCACATTTTTATATACACCTGGTGATACTTGGTTTGGTCACCAAATATTGTGTCTTGCTGGCCAACAGGGAAAAGAGTGAAATGATTTTATATACTTCTTTTAATGTTCACATTAGTTTTCAAAATGGTTTTGCTTCCTAACCCTACCATTACACTGAAGCCTCTCACTTTGAAAGTCACAGACTGCGGACTGGTAAGTCCATTGGCTATTTGTAATTGTAATCATTCATAATTTTTATGTGCAGTAAGCATCCAATCATATTCCTGTTTATACATTATATATATGCATATATATTGTCTCTCTAATTCAAGCACTTCCAGTCTGGGAGAAGTTTTATATTTTTGTTTAACTCTCATTATTTCTTTTATTCACCAACTGAAAAGGATAATGTTCTTAATATCACATTGGATTTAGAAGTTCAGGTACCAGTCCAAAATGCCTCCTATTTTTAAGAAAACTTTCAGAATTAATATACTGCACTTTTTCAATTTACTTGCATTTTTGTCTTTTATTTTCATGCCATCATCTACAAGTAACAAATGATTGCACATTAAAATTCTCTATATTTAAAAAAAATTGTTTCCATTTTTGCCAAGAAACAATTTGTCCCCAAAATATTTGTATAAAGCCCTAATAATGAAATCATTTGCCTTTAATACCCCAGTGTAGTTTTGCTTGCTATTATGTCTTCCCTCTGTGCGAATTTATCGAGCTTCCAGTTCTACTTTGTTAATCCCTGATCTTTCCTAGAGCCACTAATGCGTCCCCTTTTCTCATTTAAACTTCCAGGTTGACTCTCTGTACTGATACAATTAATTGAATGGAGACCATGTTAGTGTACCAGATTTTCTTTAGCAATTCTGAAGATCTTTATAGCTCTAGACACCTGGATAACCGCTATCTATAGAAAAACTAGGCTGTAGGGCCAAGTTCTGCAAAAGTCCTTAAGGACATACTGAGGTCCATCCCTATTCAGAAAAAACACTTAAGCACATACTTAGTGCTTTGGTTAACTAGAATTAAGGGAATTTGGTGCCTAGTAGCCCCTGGCTTTCAATGAGAATTGGTTGCCTAACTCTTTTAGACTCCTTTGAAAATCCCAGGTTAAGTGTTTTCTAAGAACATAAATGTCTATAAAGTTGTTGGCTTATTTTGCTTTTTAAAATATATTTGTAAAGGTCTTTTTTCTGCAATATTTGTTTAATTTTTCAGGCTTTTCAATATTTATCAGACATTGGAACAAAGTAAATCCAGTATTAACCTTTGTACAGGATGCAGACTTTATGCCAACAAAAACAAAAGAAGAGTGTAAAAGATGGATTTTTTCTAAAATGTTGCCAAGTCCATGCTGCCGCATTTTATAGAGAGAAATTTGTGTCTTGAAATGTAAATGTTCTTTTCTTATGGAAGAAAAATAGCACCTATCTGCCAGCCACATGCCATGCTTCAGATAGAATAGTGGCTATAAATTGCATTTTATATGTTTGTTAATGGTGACTTTAGATTAAATAAGGAGATTTGGCAAGGGGAGTGGGGAGCTAGTTGACAGTCTGTGATAATTTGTACCTCCATCTGGCCTTTCCACAGGAGAAAAGGTAATGCAGGACGACGAATTCACCTGTGACCTCTTCCGATTCCTCCAGTTGCTTTGTGAAGGACACAGTTCAGGTTTGTGGGCAGGCTGCCAGTCAGCTGAGTCAAGGTGATTGTAATCAGGGATAAAAGCTCATCAGTGCTGAAGGCTTGGCAAGTTTTAAGGAAATATTATGAAAGGTTCCTGAGTAGCTGAACTGTACATGAAAGAAAAATATTTATGTGGAGTTAAAATGTCAAGTTTCCTTGTTCATTTAAACATTGGGAGAAAAAAATGGCTCACAAAATGATAAAACTCCTGGAGCATGAACTATGTGAAAGGTAAATTAAATAGAAAATGAAGTGTACTCTAGTTTTAGCTCCTGATCACTAAATGAGAGGAAAGTCTCAAAGGAGGGCTTTGCAGCAAACATATTGTACTTTGGCATGCAAAGTATTTTTACAGTTCTGGTTCTCACTGAAGGTGGTTAGGGGGCTTAAATGTCATCCCAGGAGCATATGGGAGATCTTCATTGAAGGAGGAACAATAGTTTTTCATATATAAAAGCAGGAAATACTAGCAATTTCTTTTAAAGTATTTTTAATATTAGTTCACTTACCCATATACTTTGTGGTATTATAAAAAAAGATTCTAGTTTATAGCTGTCAAACATATTCATATCATTGTCATCAGTAATGGCATAAAATTTAATTCGGATCTCATTTAGACTAGTGTAAATCGGGAATAATTCTAGTGATGTTAATGTAGTGACATCAGTATAAAGTTGATATAAGTGAGATCAAAGTCAGACTTATAATATGTTCACAGGAGAAACCAGATATTAGAACTTGTAAACTGTTACATGATCTCTTCAATAAGATGGTACCATTCAGGCAGATGTAAACGGTTCATTGAATTAAAATATGGATTTAAACAGGAAAGTTACTTAAAAGATGTTTCAATCCTTTAAAGTAGGCTTTGACCAATGGATTGTATCAGAATTTATTTTAATAAATAAATCTGAAAATATTTGAGATTTAAATAAATGTTAATTTGAACTCATCCTCTCATTTTTAGATTTTCAGAATTATTTGAGAACTCAAACTGGTAACAACACAACTGTCAATATTATCATCTCCACTGTGGATTACTTATTGAGAGTTCAGGTAAACCATTTTAAATACTAATTGCAAATAAATACAGGTAGCTGTATTTTAGCATTTTTGTTGTTGTTTCTAAAAATTCCAGTATGTGGAAAATCAATCCTTTTTTAGTTGTTGTTGCCGTTGTCAGTATTACTGTGTGACCGTGCAAGTTTTTTAGAGGCTCGGTGGTAATAACAACAATAAACCTTTTTATGTTTTGGAGCTCATTTTGATGAAGTTTCAACTGACATTCTTTAAGGGAGATGGAAACAAGAATTTTGTGCACAAAGAATATTCAGTTCCTTGATTTATCTAGCTGACAGGCAGACAGTATAAAGACACATTGTTCACATGAACAGCACATAGCACTGTGTTAATGATTTATTCAGTTTAAGGGCCCATATGTGTGTGTAAAGCTTGAAATAAACAAAAAGCCCAGGTAATCTAGACAAAAGTTAGATTTTGAAGGGATTTTTGATTTGGTTTGGTTTTTCCCTGTGGGTTTCACTGGAGATGAGAGAGAAAAAATGCATTATGTTGATGATACCTAAAATCTCTGAGATTATTTTAAATCCATATGAATAAGTGAATAAATGGATATTTTTTTTGCTCAAAACTCAGTTTGCTTTTAAAGTCTACTTTATGAAAATGCTGATGAACCCAGAAGTGGCAGTTTGAATATCTGACCTGCATGTGTTGTTTCTTACATCTGTTTTATAGGAATCAATTAGTGATTTCTACTGGTATTATTCTGGGAAGGATGTTATTGATGAGCAAGGACAACGTAATTTCTCCAAGGCAATTCAAGTTGCAAAACAGGTCTTCAATACTCTCACAGAGTATATTCAGGTAAACTGCTCATTTCATGAAATTAGTAAGAAATAAAGTTTTGAAATATGTGTAGTAGCCATTTATTTTTTTGCAACCTAAGAATCTAGCAGATTCCCAGGTATCATTGAATTATATCCTCTTTTGCTAACCAAGACTGCTTGTGTCCCAATATGTAGCCAGTTGTGTCCTTTTCTTTCCAACAGGAACCTTGCCATTATAATTTGTTTTGCACCTCAAGACTGGACTACTGCAATGTATCATACTACGTTCTTCATGTTTGCTTTATCTGAAAAGTAAAACTAATGTAAAATATGGCTGTGTGCTTAGTAAGTGGAATATCGTGGCATATTCAGTCAGTGCTCTGGCTTCTTGTCAGTTTCTGGCTGGAGTGTAAGGTGCTAGTGCTGATTATAAAGCTCTGAATACACTGCTTAAGAAAACTTTTTCCCTATGACATATTGCCACGTTTCAGATCTGCAGAGACTTGCTTGACCTGGACCCTCTTTGCAATAAACCAGAAGAAACTGCTGGCAGGATGTAATGAGAACCATAAAAAAGTTCTAGAAGAAATTAATAATTCTGTACTGAGTGCAGGGTTTGGAAGGGGTGCAACAAATAAAATATGGAGCGCCACATTGAAGGATAAGAAAAAAATGAAATAGCTGTCTCATTCCATGAGAACCATCCATTCTGTGAACTGACTGAGGCAAGGGGTCTCATAGACTTTAAGGCCAGAAGGGACCATCATGCTCATCTAGTCTGATCTCCTGCCCATTGCAGGCAACCAGAAGCTCATCCATCTGCTCTTGTAAAAGACCCATAACCTCTGTGAGTTCCTATATTCCTCAAATCTTGATTTAAACACTTCAAGTTACAAGGAACCCACCAATTTCACTAGTTTAAACCTGCAAGTGATCCATGCCCCATGCTGCAGAGGAAGGAAAAAAAAAAAAACCCTTGATCTCTGCCAGTCTGACCTGGGGGAAAATTCCTTTCGGACCCCATATATGGTGATCAGTTAGACGCTGAGCATGTGGACAAGATCTGCAGCCAGACATCTGGAAAATAATTTTCTGTAGTAACTCAGAGCCCTTCCAGTCTAGTTTCCCGTCACCAAACATTGTAGGTCTTTGCTACTAGCAGTTGCAGATCGGCTACATCCACTCCATGAACTTATCAAGCTCAGTCTTGAAGCCAGTTAGGTTTTTTGTCACCACTACTCCCCTTGGAAGCTCGGTCCTATGGAAAAACTTGAGTTCTGGCATTTCCTAACTTTTGAGTACTTGACTTTGCAATCTTCATAACATTATTTAATATAGTTTTTCTTTTCTATGTAACTAGCTAGAATTTTTAAAGAAAAAAATGGCAATCAAATTCTCCTAGGTTTAATTTAATGTACCCTTTATTGTTCTCTTAAAAAAGGATGTGTGATAAATGTTAGTGGAAAGTGTTAGGCAGCCTTAACATGGTTCACTGCCATTCATCCTATACTATATTGGATCCTCTATCCATGTACAGAACTTCTTTCCCCATAATGGGCACTCTACGTGCAAATTGAGGTCCCATATAATTCATTTATTTCTTAGTGAATGTCACATACCAGTATACTACAATATACTAGTCTTTTCCCATGTAAAATAATCGAGTGAAAATGCTTATGACAATACGAAATGATTTAAAATAATTTGGGGCCTTTTTTCTGATTACACAATGTTTTCATTATGGAAGTTGCGGTTCAACTGTCAGGAGATTGTTTAAAACTACACTATATGAAATCATGGCAATTGTGTTAATAAATGAAAAGATCATTTTGATAAGCCAAAAAGTAGCTTTATCTGATAACTACTTTTGAGAAATTATCCCAAAAATTAATGCTTAAAAGATAGGGACAGATTCTGATCACATTATATGTCAGGAGTAACTCCATTGAAACTAAATGGACTTACAGGACTATGAAACCTATATGAGTGAAGATTCAGACCCCTAATCATTGTAATTTCTCTTGGGAAGGATTTATTTAAAAACTGAGCATACGGACTGTACTTTTTTATTCACATACACTCTTCATTATGTAAATCTGTATTATTTTAGAGCTCATAGGAGTGAATTGTGAAAGTACTGGCTTGAATAAGTATTAGCAGTGGCTGGTGATATGCAAATGTATACACACAGCTCTAACAAATTTGGCTCGCTACACCCAAACTATTCTGTTCACAGTGTTAATAAATATTTTATTCATTGTCCTTTGAAATATCATCTGATTTTTGTAAAAATATTATTATAGCATTATAACACCAGACAGTGTTTTACAACAGGTGAAACTTGCTGAACAAAAAACAAGAGGCCTGATTCATCTCTTTTTAAAATAATTTTACCTCAACCTCATCATTGTTACTCCTGATTTACACTTGCTTAAGTAGAGGAGAATTAAACTAAACATCTGTGCCCCTCATGAGATTCCAATTTAAAGGTGCAAACTGGTACTCTTCCGTGAACATTGAGATCCATTTTTTGTGGCTCCCTCTTTACACAGAACTTTGAAAATGTGGCCTTAGTTGCCTTAAAGCAAAGGAAGTGGTAGGAATATTCTACAGTAATTATTATCAAATGAAATTGTCATTCCATTTATGTTTCCACTTTCCTTAACAGTTCCTAAAATGCTTGTGTAGCAGCTCTCAACTGGTCATATTTTAGGTAACCTGATTCTAATTTTATCCTAATGTTTGATGTAATTCTCTTGCATATAAACCCTGTTCTCCTTTTCTTGTCATCTGCATGGTAGGGTCCATGTACAGGGAACCAGCAGAGTCTGGCACACAGCAGGCTGTGGGACGCAGTGGTTGGTTTTCTTCATGTGTTTGCCCACATGCAGATGAAACTATCTCAGGTATCATGTACTTCTTTTTCTTATTTTTTAGTTACTAACTTTTTACAATACATTAGCTGAATTGTTGATCGAACAAATTATTTTCATATTAAGAGAGCGTGACCGGAACAACAATGCAAGGGAATATAGAAGAATTGAGGCAGTATAGGCTATGAACTAGTAGGAGAGAAACTTGGCCAAGTGATTACAGAATGACACAGCAACTCCTATGATCCAACCCATTCTTCAGATGCCAACTTCCTCTGTAACTTTGGGCATGTCACTCTGTGCCTCAATTTTCCCATCTGTAAAGCAGAGTCATATATACCTTCTTACCTGTGTCGGGGCGTGTGGTGGAATATTTGAAAAATAATTGGATGTACTCAGATTAAAGGTGCCCGACAAGTGGGAAATGTTTTTTTATTGTTATTATCATTATTTTTAATCTCTGTTATTACTTTTATAATATTTAAAGTTATAGAGCTCTGAAGACCAAGATTTTGGCTATTTTTATTATTATTTTAGATTCTGATATGATTCAAGAATCCAGTCTTTGAGTGTACCACAGAGATGAAAGTTGGGATTTAGTGTCGAGTGAAGGTTGATTTCTTAATTCTGCTGAACTTCTTAGTGCTATAGACATTCTTCGTCTTCATGAATAGGCATATTCTCACAGCAGGTGGCATTGTAATGAATGCAGCCTTTCCTAAATGATGAAGAGGAGATGTGTACAAAAATAGAGGTGTACAAATAGCCTACACATATTGTCATGGTTACCAAAATATACTTATTTTAAGAATGAAAAAGTAGGATTATTCCACAACGTGTGGAAAGTCTGTGGCCAAGCCAGGAGTAAAATCCTCTTGGGTCCCAGTGCAGTGCTTTAAGTATGAGAAGATATCCTTTTCTCATATTAAAAGTTTCTGCTTTCTGCTTTATTCACTGTTTATCCTTTGCACTGAATGAGGCAGGACTCCTATGGTAAAAAAAAATGTGATCATGTTATGTCATAAAACCTTACGAGGGAACAGAATTAAATATGCACGAGCAACCTTAATTCTGGCACTTCTTAACTTTTGGTTGCTTCATCTTGTATGTTGTTTTTTTGTATGTAATTTCATAGATATTATATTAAAACCTATAAAAACCTACCACCGCCAGACACTCCATCATATGGAGCCATATTGACCCTCAGCAAGGGTTGTCAGCAGAGTTTGAATCTAGGATCTTTGGATCCACAGCACAGACCTCTACCACTTGTGTTAGAGGAGTGACTGATAGCAGTAATATCTTCTTATCCTGTATATGGAAAAGCTGCTAGAGAGGTCTTGACACACACTTTGCGAGCTGTTTGCTAGGCAGTAGGGTAATGTTGGGATTCAGGATTCCTGGGTTCTGTTCCTGGCTTAGGAAGGAAATGGGGTCTAGTGGTTAGAGACAGCACACCTAAGTGCATAGATTTGGCACATTCATTATAAAAGGCAGTATGGCTATGGATGAGACTTGGGGTTTGCAATTACAGGTTTGTATTCTCAAATCTGTCTGAAATGACCTTGGACAATGTTTTTCTTACTTACTTACATCTGTCAAATGAGAGACTACTTGCCTGCCTCCTAATACAGCCATGAGGCTTTGCTTAATAACAGGGCGAGGGAAGTTTATAGAATTATTAATATTAGTTGCTAGATTAGACCTGATGGTTTCCTCTTAGTCTATGGGACAGTGGCAATGTCTTTTTCCCATTTGGAGCTCAAGCTCTTGGGGCCTGAGAGCACGTTCAGTATCTCAGTATAGTTGATATATTGAAAGATCTTTGAGGCTTTGAACATGCCTAATGCAGATGTGATGCTCAGGTATTTTCATAGCAAAGTTTTAATAAATTCCTTGGAACAAGTGTAAATACTGATTTTCAGAGTCTTTTATAAATTGACTAAATCTGGGTAGATTTCATTGGGGTTGGCAAATGGTACCTCTTTGGTGTACATCATAGAGGCTGGCACTCGAGCTCTTTCAAGAATGGTTGGAAATAGATTTGAACGTCAGCAAAACTACTTATCTTCTCTAACTTTGTACTCGGAAGCCACTGAACTTTTTATGTTGAAATATATGCCTGAGGCACAGAACAAACATGGGGAGATTTCAAATGAAATAGTTAAAGATTGGCAAAGTTCTATGCAATTGAAGTTTAATAACTTTATTTTACTTCTTATAAAATGTTCCCAGCTATGACTGATCTGTCACTTTTTTGGTCTTATTTGAGCTCTTTATAACTCAATGCTATTGCTGTTATGACACTTTTCTTACGGCCATGTGGGTGGGAACCTGATCATCCCAATACTAACATCAATTTAGGAAACATAAAGTATTATATAGGCATCATCTCTTCAACTCTGACACAGCTGCATACTATCAGAAAAGCTTTTATTTTCTTTATTCTCCATAGTAGCTCAGCTTGCACTATGGCTGTATTAAATTGCTGTTTCTTCTAAACATATAAAAGTAAGAGTGTGTGTATGTGTTTTGCTACTATATGAGAGTAAATAGTTGGATAAATGTGTTTTCATTTATTTTGAGATCTGACATAAAGGACCAAATACACTAATGGCCTCTCAGCTTCTCAGTCTGATTTTCCCTAAATGAAACCTACATGTGCACACACAAACACTAGTTCAAGTTAGCAGTTGTATGTGTAAAATACCTGTTTTACAAGGGCAAGTTTCTATTTGTGCAAAATATGTGCATGCAAGATCAGAGGCTGGGTTGTTAGAAATATTGGCCTAAAATAGTCTTCTTTACAATGGATTCATGTTTGCAGGATTCCAGTCAAATTGAATTACTGAAAGAGTTAATGGATCTTCAGAAAGATATGGTGGTCATGTTGCTGTCTATGCTGGAAGGTAATTTTAATTTATTTTAAAAGTTTATTTTGCAAGTATTATAACCATGTCTTTTCCTCTGCGTATTTTTTTTACAGCAAAACCAATGTCTCTTCCTTTTTTAGTATTTTAACGTTCATTAGTTTATTATCAGAAGAGTTGTTGATCTTTAAAGGCTCATGGGAATTATTATAACTATAATTTACATGGTGCGCAATAATGTAAGAATTAATTAAATCAGTGTTAATTATGCACATGCCAGCTCAGTTTGAATCATTACAAGGATTTACTTATTTCCATGTGTTTGGCTTCTGTTTTGGTTCAAATTAGATACTATTTGCTGGTAAGCTAGAATCCAAGGTTCTTGCTACAGAAGGAAGCTTCACTATTTATCAGTTGTTTTATTTGTGTGTTAGCAACTTCAGTGTGCTGCATTTAACATCACACTTTTTTGTATTGACAATTACCGTAACCATGAAAGAATGGACTTTGAATTCACCTGGGTAGGTCTACCATAGCTCTGGGGGATTGTCCTGTTTAACATTTGCAAAAGCTATCATTGCACCTCAACTTCATGCAGTAGCATACAGCCATTGTAAAATATGGTTATTATTTATTGATTTGCAGTGGCCACTGGGACCTTCAGTCAAGGACCAGGACCACATTGTGCTAGGCATTGAATGAACAAAAATCATCCCAAAGATACCTATTTTCTCCCTCAGAACCAGAAAGCCTAATCTTCACAGCATATCTAAGCTCCTCAGAGGAATGGCAAGAAAAGTCTCAATGTCACTTCTAAATTCCATCTCCCATTCAGCACTCTACTAAATGTGAAAGAAGTCTTAGATGTATACATACTGACATTTATCTCCTTCTTTCAAAGCAGTGCTTATAATTACTTCTGTTATTGCATCTCTGTAGAATCATAGAAGTATAGGACTGGAAGGGACCTCGAGTGGTCATCTAATCCAGTCCCCTGCACTCAAGGCAGGACTAAGTAATAACTAGACCATTCCTGAGAGATGTTTGTTAACCTGGTCTTAAAAACCTCCAATAACGGAGATTCCACAACCTCCTTAGGCAATTTGTCCCCGTACTTATCTGTCCTGACAGGAAGTTTTCCCTAGTGTCCAACCTAATTTTGCCTTGCTGCAATTTAGGCAAATTGCTTCTTTTCCTATTCTCAGAGGCGAACAAAAACAATTTTTTCACCCTCCTCCCTGTAACAACCTTTTATGTACTTGAAATCTGTCATTATGGCCCCTCTTCAGTCTTCACTTCTTCAGACTAAACAAACCCAGTTTTTTCAATCTTTCCGCATAGATCTTGATTTGGTATTGTATTTTTAAATGATAACCTGTATAGTTATACACTGAAGACTTGCATGCAACCAGATCATTTAGTAATTTGTAAATCTTACCATCTGATGATTTCAGTAGTCATTATTAAATGCTCTTATTTGCCAAAATGTTCATTGTCACCAATGACTGGTTATTGCATGTTGCCACCTTTAGGTAATGTTGTGAATGGAACTATTGGCAAGCAGATGGTTGACATGCTAGTGGAGTCTTCCAACAACGTGGAGATGATTCTGAAATTTTTTGATATGTTCTTAAAGTTGAAGGATTTAACTTCATCTGATGCATTTAAGGAATATGACCCTGATGGTAAGGGTATAATTTCAAAGAGGGACTTTCAGAAGGCCATGGAAAGCCATAAGCACTACACCCAGTCTGAAACTGAGTTTCTACTATCTTGCGCTGAGACAGATGAGAATGAGACTCTGGATTATGAGGAATTTGTGAAACGGTTCCATGAACCTGCCAAAGACATTGGTTTCAATGTTGCTGTTCTCCTGACCAACCTTTCAGAGCACATGCGCCATGATACCCGGTTGCAGACTTTTCTTGAGCTAGCAGAGAGCGTTCTGAATTATTTTCAGCCCTTCCTTGGACGCATAGAAATCATGGGTAGTGCAAAGCGCATTGAGCGAGTTTACTTTGAAATAAGTGAGTCAAGTCGAACTCAGTGGGAGAAACCTCAAGTTAAAGAGTCAAAGAGGCAGTTTATCTTTGATGTAGTAAATGAAGGAGGAGAGAAGGAAAAGATGGAACTTTTTGTTAATTTCTGCGAGGATACCATCTTTGAAATGCAGCTAGCTGCCCAGATCTCTGAGTCAGATTTGAATGAGAGATCTGCAAATAAAGAAGAGAATGAAAAAGATAAGCCTGAGGAACAGGACCCTAGAATGGGCTTCTTCTCCCTTGTGACTGTCAAATCAGCCTTGGTAGCCCTCAAGTATAATATAATGACTCTTACAAAAATGCTCAGCATGAAGAGTCTAAAGAAGCAGATGAAGAAAATGAAGAAAATGACCATGAAGGACATATTCATGGCTTTATTTTCTTCCTACTGGAGCATCTTGATGGGCTTATTGCATTTCACCTGTAGTGTTTTCCGGGGCTTCTTTCGCATCATGTACAGTTTGCTACTTGGAGGAAGCTTGGTAGAAGGGGCTAAGAAGATCAAGGTCGCTGAACTTTTAGCCAATATGCCAGATCCCACTCAGGATGAGGTGCGTGGCGAAGGGGAAGAGGGAGAGAGGAAACCCACAGAAGCTGCATTGCCAGCAGAAGATCTGACCGATCTGACAGCTTTATCAGATGATGGTGACCTACTCTCAGACATATTTGGCTTGGATTTGAAAAGAGAAGGAGGCCAGTATAAGCTGATTCCTCATAATCCAAATGCTGGTCTGAGTGATTTGTTGAGCACACCTTCCTTACTTCCATTACCTGAGATGCAGGAAAAAATTCAGGTAACAAACTATATTTTTATCCATGTTTCAGTCTGTTCTGTGTGGATCAGAAATAAAACTTACAGCTATGTTTGTGTGATTTTAGTTTTTTTCTGAAGTGTGGCATGCTTTTTAAAGACAAACAGTGAATTATCAAAGTTTAGTCTTTTTGGGATCATGAGCTTGAAGCTGCTCAGACTAGTCCTTGTTATTTAGTTTGCTTTTAAATTCAGAATTCAGTGTGTCTTTTGTAAATGCAAAAGGAAATGTCATTTTCCCTCACTGTAGCGTTGGTTAATAAAAAATGCCTTGATGTTCAGCAGTATGACTGTTGCCTTTTAGCCATGTTTTGGAGGCTGCATACCGTATAATGCTGCTTAGACTTTGTAGATGGGATTGTTTTGTTGGTAAGGGGCAGAGCTCAACAGCCTTGGGGCACACTTCTGTTTTGTCTTATGTTCCTAAAGTTCATGCTTCAGGGTTTCATCCAGGTATCTTCAGGGGTCAAGGTATACTAGGAGGGTTTTGTTTCAAACTCCTTCCTCTGAAACATCAGGAATGGAGATGGGACATTGGACATGGAGAGCACAGAGCATTCTCTTTCTCAGGTGCATGACTGGTTGGTTCTTGCTCATGTGCTCAGTGTCTCACTGATCAGCATACATGGGGTTGGGAAGGAATTGTTCCCCAGGTCATACTGGAAGTGACCTTGGGGACTTTTCACCTTCCTCTGCAGCCTGTGGGTGCAGGTCACTTGCCAGGATTATCTGGGTATCACTTAATCATTTCCCTGCCATTGCAGGGCTTGGATCACTGGTACATGTCAGCCCTTCCTAGTCTCTGCCTGTTTCACCAACCAATTTAGTCTCCTGTAGGTTGTAATACTTCGATCTCAGTTTGATTGTTGGGTTCAGTGTGTGGTGATAAGTGGTGTTGGTGGCCTGTGATATAGAGGAGGTCAGACCAGATGATCTAATGGTTCCTTCTGGCCTTAAATTCCATGACATTTTTTATCTGACTTATTCAAGGAGCAGAAAGTGAATGAAGATGAAAAGGAGGAGAAAGAAGAAACTAAATCGGAACCTGAAAAAGCAGAGTAGGTATAACCCTAGATCTTGCTCCTAAGAACTGTAGTTTGTTTTTCTGAGAAATCAGTTTTCTTTACAGGTAGTGTCTTGCTACTTCATTTCTGTGTCATAGAGACATCTCACATGTCTGAATGTAGGTTTCCTTTCACACATCATCCTCTCTGGCAAAGGAGCCCCTCACAGTCCCAGTGCAGTGAAACCAGCATAAAATTGATGCCATTATGGTGGTTTTATGCCTTTCTTTATTCCAGTCCATCCTTCCCAGTCCCGTTTCCGACTGTTATCACTGTATTTATATGACACCTGGGATAGCACTCAGGTTTCTCTACAGTGCTGCTCTATGATAAGACTTTTAATGATTAGAATTTACACACTGTCTCACACTACCTCTCTCCCTTCCCCCAGAGAGTTAAGAGTGTAACTTTCACTGTATGTCCAGACCAGGGCTGGACTGCTTGAACAGACAAATTCCCAATATCACTTGCAACTGAGTTCTCCTGTGTTCAAGGCCCCATGTACTCCACATAAAACTGAACCTAATGTCTACTTCAACAACCCCAGCTTCTGTAGCATTCTGGTGTAGAAAATGGCAAATTCCACAGGTGCATTTATCAGGGGGGTAGCCGTGTTAGTCTGTATCCACAAAAACAACAAGGAGTCCGGTGGCATCTTAAAAGACTAACAGATTTATTTGGGCATAAGCTTTCGTGGGTAAAAGTGGGCTTTTACCCACAAAAGCTTATGCCCAAATAAATCTGTAAGTCCTTAAGGTGCCACCGGACTCGTAGTTACAGGAGCATTTAAATTTAAAACTAGAAGTCTAAATATGTAAGTAGCCCCTGCATGCATTTGTTTGTGATTCTAAATGCAATTTATTGTATGCTGTCCCAAAGATTTCACTTTTCAATCTTCCACACACGTCATCACACACACCAAGGGGAACCTGGAGGTTTTGGCAGCTGGGCAGAGAATAGTTAGGGCCTTTGGCATTTGAACAGGTTTGGAAGGCAGAGTGGGATTGTGTGACAAAAGCAAACATGCCTGAAATTTAATAGTTATTTTTAAGATTCAGAGTTAAAATCCCTTTAAGATGGAAGAGGGAGTTTATCACTCCTAGAACTATTGTTCCAGGCTATCTGCTGATTAAAGAAGAAAATGCTTTGATTTACATTCAGCTGTAGAGCTGTGCCGGAACCAGAATTTCTGTCCCATGAAAAATGTCACATTTCCAAATGTGTTTCCTTTTGACTTGGAATTAAAAATTGAAAATGAAAATCTTCTATTGGATGTAAATTATGGTGCCAGGCACCCCAACTGCCAGATGGGCACCGCTGGGTAGCCCAGGAAGCCAGGCAGCTAAGGGAGCCATCACCAGACAGGCTGTCCAGCGTGTTGGAGGCTGGGGACCCAAACAGTCTGCCTGCCGACCCTCCAGTCAGCTTTTAGGCAGGCTGAGAGAAACCAGACGGGCTGGTCAACCTACTTGCCTGCCTGGTTTCCATCAAAAGTTTTGACAGAGTCAAAATGTTTCCACAACATATATTGATTCCATAAAATCAGAATTTTCCAATAGAAAAAAAGGTTCCATCAGAAAATGTTTGACCAGCATTATTTAGTCCATATCTAAAGTTTTCTTGACAAATATAGTGGCTAGAAACATTAAACATACAGACAGACACACACACCACATAGGTTCCAGAGAACAATTTTATAGTAAGGTGTACGGTCTTTGGGAAAGTCTTTGGCTACATGTTCACCGACTGTGTGCAGCTGCTAGGTATGTAAACCAGGGTGATTTTGATTTTACAAACATTGTCAGTCCAATATTGTTTTGGTTTTAGCAAAATTCCGTGTGGACATTGCTCACTGCAGGATCACAGTTCAGAGCTCTTAGATTTTTATGTAGCACAAACTTTGTCAGTTTTTTTCAAATGTTCAACTCAGTCTTTCTCTTTGTTTTTGTTTTTCTAAATTAGGGCAACACTGTTTTAGGTTCCAAATTAGTAATAGAATGAAGGACCGAGTTAAAAATCAGATAAATGTAATGGAATACAAAATACAGCGTTTGGTTTTAACTGGTAAAATAGAGTGAAACTACATCCCATAGTTCAGGATTCCTTGTTTTCCTTAGTATAGCTGATACATTACATACACCTGAAATTGCAACAATCAATTCTTGTTCCTTCCTCCATTTGAGTAAGTGCTTGTGGTATCCATGACTCTTGGAGAGGCAATACAGAATCCTGAACTCCAGCCTTGGTTCGTAAATAGAGGAGGAAATGCTTTTTCAGTTATTCTGTTTCAAAACATAAATGTATTGTAAGTTTTAAATCAACTATATTATGTTATGGCCAAATCCTGCTGTTTTCTCTGCACCCTGGAGTCCTCACCACAGCAGATGTGGTGTAGTCCTGAGGGTGGAGGAGAGCCACCCAAAGTGCATTACAGAGCTTAGTTCTATTGGTACTAACTACACTAAAATGGAGCGGGGCTTGGGAATAGGAAGGGTGGAGCAGGTGGATCCATAATTACCTGGATTCACCCGTCAAATATCCTCATTTAAGAGAGGCTACAGTAATGCAGTGGCTGCAGTATCATCCACAGAACATTTTTGCCATTTCTTTGTGGCCTGAGAGGGAGAATTCCTCTTCATTTCACGTCTCTTCCCTGCACGAATCATGGCTACTGTGGCTTCATGAGGGGACAGGATTTCCCCCTTACTGTGGTGGGACTGTAAACAGGAGTCAGTATTGTGTCCGTGGTAAAAATGTTGATGTCCACGGTAATTTTTCAAAAAATTGAATGACTGAATGACATAATCCCCCTTTCACCCAATGTCTGTCACTAAGTACGGGAATTTTGTCAAATGTCCGTCGCGCAACATGGTGGTGCCAACCCCTGACTGTAAACATCAGAGTGGGAAAAACTCAGCACGCATTATGAGCTCATTTGTTTTCTCAGGGGAGAAGATGGAGAAAAGGAAGAAAAAGCCAAAGAAGACAAAGGGAAACAGAAGCTGAGACAGCTTCATGCACACAGATATGGAGAACCAGAAGTCCAGGAATCAGCCTTCTGGAAGAAAATCATAGCATATCAGCAAAAGCTTCTTGTAAGATGTTATCTACATTGGACTGAGTACTTGCATGTTAGTGAATTATGTGTACCAGGAACTTGTTACAAAGGCCTGCAGAAAGTGTCTGTGCATCTGAAAAAGCGGTAGCAACCTTCATTCACTCTCTGTCCTCAACCCACCCCCAAAAAAGGCATAAAAACAAAATGACAGTGAAAATACCAATGTGCTAGGCAAAATTATATATTTTTTAGAAAAACATTAAGGGCCTTCTTCAAAGCTGCGTGTAATGTGTGCATTCAGATATGCATGTACACTCTTCATAATCACAAAACCATTCTTTTTTTTCTCTTTTTTGCACAATCTGTAACTTGTACATGCAGTTACCCAATTTGTGAATGCAATTGTGGGGGTTTGTGGCTGGAATGGATGCACATGTATTTTGTATTTTTAGGGGGTGGAAGAATTATATGCAATCTTGAAAATAATTTGCCACAATTGTTCACAGCTGCAATGCAGCTGTGAAGTCCTATTAGTAAGCAGCACAAGTCTGCTGTGGGGGTAATTAACCATTGGAGCAGTTTACCAAGGATTATGGTGGACTCTCCATCACTGGCAATTTCTAAATCAAGATTTTTTTTAAAAGATATACTGACGTTCAAAAGGAATTATTTGGGGGAAGTTCTGTGGCTGATGTTATGCAACAGGTCAAACTAGATCAGGAATCGGCAACCTTTGGCCCGCGGCCTGCTAGGGTAAGCCCCCTAGTGGGCCGGGCCGGTTTGTTTACCTGCTGCGTCTGCAGGTTTGGTCGATTGTGGCTCCCACTGGCCATGGTTCACCTCTCCAGGCCAATGGGAAGCAGTGCAGGCCGAGGGACGTGCTGGCCGCCACTTCCCACAGCCTTGGAATCTATGAAGGGGAAAATTAGAATGGCGAGATCTCAGAACTGAGAGCAGTATCCTCTCTCACAGGTAAATTACATTTGTGTCTCAGGCTCAGGCACTATTCAGAGGCTTTGCTCAATATCTGAAAGGCACAAGGCTGAAGAATCTTGGTCTCAGACCTGTGGTAGTGGCTGGAGAGCCTTTCCATGACAACTACCACAAGGTATATCAGGTTTCCTCTGCTCTCTCCCAGCCACCCATGGATCCAAGCAACTCTTTAATCCATTAGCTCTTGCACCTGCCTGCATGACAACCCGACGACACATATTCCTGTAAAAAGAGCTACCGCTGAGGCCATAGTGTTCAAGGGTCTTCAGGGTCACCTTTCACTGCCTCTCTGCTTTATAGCCCCTAGGGCAATGATAAACAATTTCCCTTGTATGTGAGACCTTTCACAGCTGCACATGGGACTGCAGAATTTTACCTTTACTGAGAGAGAGAGAGAAATTTATTAGGCATGTGACAAACCAATTTAAAGAATTTTTGAAACCCCAGTACTTAGTATAAAATTTCCTATCTAGATTCCTATCTAGATGTAAAAGAGATGTCGTACATTTTGCATGAAATATTTACTTTTTTAAAACTGTCTTGAAAGCCCATATCTATGGAAAATAAGACTAATTAAAGGAACATATTTCTCAAATAATACAATTTCCCTCCCCCCCGAATTTAGATACATATTTATATCATCTTGTAATGCATTCACAAAAGGGAGTGGAGAGTTACAGTTACGTGTACAGCCTTATCTTCTACATTCGCTGATTTTTTGAGTGATTCACTTTGCAACTATAGCATTCTTTTATTGTATTTTTTTATATACATGTAGAGAGAGAAAAGAGCAGCAACTGTGGATGTTTTAAAAATTAGCCATTGGAAAGATCCAAAAGGTTTAGTTAGGTTACAAGTTTAGCTGCACATCTGAAACTTACCTGAACTGTTCAAACCATGTCAGGCTACAGACCTTATGGGAACAGGATTTCCATGGGATTTCCCATATTTCCACTTTCAGTGCTGTTGCAGTTGGAACTAGAAAGTACAGTGGCCTAACAACATAATTTCAAGACCAAGTTATCCAAGCTTTTCACTCCTCACAAGGTCTAAGATTTGGTTCCAAATTCAGCTGGGTTTATGATTCTCCCACTCTAACTGAAAACCGTGGTAAACATGCAAGCAATTTTTGGAGGAGATTGTGGAAAGAGGTGTTCTTCTGAGGGTTTTTAACAGTAAAACTCTGCACACTTTCTAGATTTGGATACTTCGAATAATTTTTATAACATAAGGGCTTAGAAGTAATTTTTATGAGTTCATCAAAGTTGACTAAATCGATATATAAAATAATTTATAGATAAACTGTATTTTTTATTTTTATTTTCAGAACTATTTTGCTCGCAATTTTTATAACATGAGGATGTTGGCTTTGTTTGTTGCTTTTGCCATCAACTTCATCCTGCTCTTCTATAAGGTAAATTTGTTGTATTATTACTAACCAACTCTTGTGTTGCATAATTACATGAATTTGAAAAATATGGGAGACTGCGTAGCCAAATTAACACACTAACTTCCAATTAAAACTAGCCAAAGAATGCATAGCCTGGTGGATTAAGGTCTCCTTAATATTTCAAATGTGTTGAGTGCTTATCTTGTTAAAGTGATACCTCTATTAAAATTTCTGTTAGTATTTTTTCCATCAGTACAATTCTAAACAATCAGAGAATCTTATATAAAACATGCCACACATACCAAAAATCTATATGCCTGACCTCTCCACACAGTCATGGCAGTAAAGGGTTAACCATTTAAATACTCAAATTAAATAAGGCACAAGGCTACTTAGAGCCTACTGGGCCTGCACACTGAGGGTCTTCAACTTCCTCATCACAGAAGACCATCTCAGAGCAGAGCCCCTCTTGTCCCGCACACTAGACCCTGCCCCAGTTGGTCTGCATAGTTCAGAGACTGCACAAAGAGAGAGAGTGCAATTTGTGGAGGGAGTGCATAAATCAGTCCTGCAAAAGATAGTTAGATAATGCTGCTCCAGGCTATATTCGCTTTTCCACTGATGACTCTCTCCTGTCCCTGGAAGCTGCCATACCTAGACGAATCCCTGGCAGAGCCTTGCTATCAGGGATTCAGATCAGGGTTGGTCAGAGCTACTGTGTGTGTTACAAGGCCTCCACCAAGATGGCCATGGCCTCTCATGGATCCCCAGTAATCCATCAAGTTTGGGGCAGCTTTTCTATGGCGAGGGAATGGCAAAACCATTCATCCCAGTGGAATAAAGTAGAGGGATCTCTGAGGTATTTCTAGAAGAGATTTCATCACAAAAAAAAAGGTTCCCTTCCCCCCGTTTACATCAGCCTTGGTTTGTCTCTTGTGATTTATAGTACCTAGCCTGTAGAAATGCAAAACTCCTGTCAAATGAAATAGTTTCCCACTGACTGTGAGTGATTTGAACAGGTCTCCACCTCTGCTGTGATAGAAGAAAAGGAAGTTCTTGTGGTAAATGCTGAGGAAGACTCCAAGTTAAACAGCCTGGAAAGTGGCTCCCATAGGATCATCGCTGTGCACTATGTCCTTGAAGAAAGCAGTGGCTATATGGAACCCACGCTGCGGATTTTGGCTATCCTACACACAGTCATCTCCTTTTTCTGCATCATTGGATATTACTGTTTGAAAGTAAGAGGTCAAGGAATTTAACACTGTTTGTTTTTGTAGACCCCTTTGCTCCTTTCTATTGAGTGATGTGCAGTGGAACAAAATCACAGATATTTTGCACAAACAGGGTGGGGACCCCCATGAAGAGCCACTATGTTGCTGGCCTCCCCTATAAATAAGTTATGCATGTGATGAACCTCACAAGAATTCAGAAAGTGAGGCCTGTCATTTGAGGGAGGTGGAATCCCTCCGTATGGCATGTTCTCATAGGCTCAACACATGGCCATTTGCCATGTACATTAATGCATCCCTGTTCTGACTGAGGTGCCATCTGTGCTTTCAAATACAAGTAGAGGGGGATACATGTGACCAGAGGAGGATGGATTACAATGGCAGCATTGCATGTCAGCTGGCTGTGCTGCACAAGAAGTGTATATTACCAAGGGTGTGTGGTAGTTGGACGAGAGTTTCTGACTGATCCTATTGTCCCTTTTACACCTCTGTCAGTCTTGTTTTATCAGGAGTGGAATACAACAGATCAGCAGCTCACTCAAAGGAGGCACATGAATAGCATTTCTCTTTGCACAGGTTTTTATGCAGTAGGAAATTATTTGGCTTCTAGTTATTTTTCCAACTTATCCTTAATCGGATACCTTTTCTTTGCCAAAGAGACAGGATCTGCTTTGCAAGTGAAGGCACATGGTTACTAGGTGGCAGATTTCCTTATGCACTTTAAATACTTCCACAACACCAATAAATAGTGAAACACATTTTCCATGATTGGGTGTCAGGTGGCATACACAGTACCATCTCCACATCCTGCCTTTTGAGATATGGCTTTCTTTTTTTGTGTGTGTGAGTTTTAGGGAATGTCTCTCAAAAAATAACTTTTTTATATTTATCCTCTTGGTAGACATGAATTAAAAAACTATTGAAGTAACTGTTTACCATAATGATTTCCGACAATTCCTGATGCCCTGAATGGAAGACATTGTCCTTAAAATGAGCAGTTCTAGTCTCAGCCTGTGGCCGCTGTAGACACACATTGCTTTTAAAAAAAAAATCCATCTCAACTGTATTGCTTTTTATATGTGTGCAAGATTTGTGTCTGGAAATTGCTGTTAAAATGGGAGTGAGTAAAATCCACTAAACACTTTTTATGAAGCTGTCTTCAAATAATATTTGAACTACAGTTGTTATATCGAATGTAATATCCACCCTATTATCAAGCAATATAGTTTTAATTGTTTTCATTCCAATATAATGCTGTCCAGCTGTAGGGTATGGTTTAGGTGCAGAGTCACTGATGTGGGGTAGATAAATAAAAGGTGAATTTGGGGAAATACAGAAATAATGCTGAGAATCACATTTCAAAATAAAAGTTCAATAAAACAGCTCTCCGTATGTAATTAATGCTTTAGTGCAACCAGAATGTACTTTTATCGCAGTAGCAGTTTTCTAAGGAAAGTCCATTCAAATGGAACTTAAAGATCTGCCAGCCCCATCCAGTCCCAATGGGAGGCACTTCTCTTGAATGTCACCCAGCTCATTAGAGATAGTTCTGTCCTAGGGAAGGCTTCCAGAGCAGGGCCAGCCCAAAACATTTTGGCACTTGAGTCAGGGAGCTCAAATGATGCCCCAAGGCCCCTTCGCTTGGGCCATAACTTTGAAAGGTCTCAGTTCTGCCTTCTTCCTGTTCTACTCCTCTCATGGTACTGCTCTGCTATCTACCTCAACAAAGGAGAACTACCAACTTGAAATGCCTTGTTCAAAAATTTTAAGTAACACTTAACTTTCAAATGCCTGAACAGCAAATGTAACTTTTCTTGTCTGCATAGTAAACACTGGCATTTTTATCTGTTTGAATAATCAAAGTGGTGCTTTCCGTGCCTTCTTGATTGCAAAGATTTGAACTGCTTCCTGCTGAAGGTCCACAGTCTGGGCCAGCTCATGCTCTATTGAGATGGTTGCAAGGCCGACCAGCCTCTCCTGTGTCATTATGGAGTGTAGATGTGTTTTTATTAACTTCAGCTTGGAGAAGCTGCGTTCTCCAATGACAACTGTTACAGGAAGTGTTAGACGTATGCACAGAGCAACAAAACCATTTGGAAAGAGGGTGGTCATTTTATTTGTACACATGTATTCCAGAATAGCCTTTGGAGTTGGTCCTGCTGAAATGTATCTTGAAAGGGCTTTCAGTTCATCACCTAAATCACTCGCATCAATATCACGCATGTCATCAAGTGTCAATACTGTCTCTAGTGCCCTGCCTTGCTGGTGTAGGTCTTCTTCAGGTATAGTGAGGAATTTTGGAATATCATACAACATCCCAAATGTACTGCTGTGTTCTTTGAGCTCCATGAAACGTTCAACTGATTGTATTGCACAATTTAGCACCTGGTTAAAGAATTCTACTTTGAATTGTTGTTCTTAAGGGATTATCCTGTGCCTCTTAATCAAAATTTCTTCTTCAGTGACTCTTGTATTCTTGAATGGGTGGGAAAATAGCTTCAGTGTGAAGTTCCTCTGCCAACTTCTGTGCACTCTTCAGAACTTTTTGAAATCCCTCATCTGTAAGACTGTAGGTATGACTTTGCTTTGTCCAGTTATTCCATTGCTCCAGATATATGTATAGGTCAAAACCTTGGAGTCTCTTGCTTACAACATTTATTTCAAATAGTATGTCATGCCACACAGAAATTTGAAGTTATGTATGTTTCTGGTGATTCCATTTCCGTGTGCTATTGTTCTCCAACGAACAGTTCCTGTCATAACATTATCCTCCATAATGGCAACTATAGCATCATCTATCTTCCCAATTTAGTGTTTGATAGGCTTTATCGCCTCCATTCGACTTTACCATTGTGTGCCACTCAGTGGTTTCAGTGTCAGAGAGGATGTCCCCAGATGTTGCTTCAAAATTTGCCATCGATGAGCTGATGCAGAGAAAAATACATAGATGCTTTGAATTACATTAAAAAATTCAGCAGCCTCACTAGAAACTGATGCTGCATCACTGACCACTAGGTTCAATGAATGAGAACTGCATGGGACAAAAAAAAGCTCGAGGGTTTAACTCTCAGATCCGTGTCTGTATTCCTCTTTTCTTTCCCCTCATGTTGGCAGCATTATCGTAGCCCTGACCTTTCATGTCAGCTCTCGCAATTCCCATATCTTCCAGCTTTTTAAGAAGCACATTTGTCATACTAGCTCCTGGTATGACATCATCAATGTCAATACATTCTAGAAAATGCTCTCTGACAGTCACCATTGCAGAGACATTTTCCCTAGGTTCTGTTGTTGTTACAAAATGCACCATTAAAGTTATTTGTTCTGTATGGCTGATGGCAGGTGTGCAGTCCAGAATAACAGAGTAATATCTTGCTGACTTCAGATCTACCACCATCTTCTGTTTGACTGTTGTTGCCAGTAACTGTATTATCTCATTTTGAATTGTTTTTCTAAGGTAGTGGTGTGTGTAAACTTTTTGGCTGGTGAATCTTCTTAGATGCTCCTGGAGTACAGCATTAAACTCAGCCCACAATTTTAAGGAAGTTTCCATTGTTTGGCACAGACAGCTGATCTGAAGTGCCACGCAGTGCTAGGTTTTGGGTAGCAAGCATTCTCACAATGGCAATGAGCCTTTTCTGAATATTTTGCCAGTAAAGAGACTATGATGCAATCTTCTCTTGATGCTGATCATCTTTGGTGGCCTTTAACCTTAGTCTCATCTCAAGCTCTTTCCACCTATGGAATGCTCTCTGGTGATTTGCTACCTTCTCATGGCATGCCAGATTTCTAGACAGATTTTTCCAGTCCTTTGTTCCTGTAGAACCCAGTGTGGCTGGAAAACTAGACTGGAAGAGTTTGCAACAAAAACAGTATGCAGCATTCTGGGGTTTTGAGTACATAAGCCATGGCCTCTCCACTTTGTCACCATTGGGGATTTCATGCCAGTAATTTGTTGGATGGAAACGTCTATTTTCATTGTCTTTGGGGAACATGAAGTTTTTCACTTGCTGTGGCCCATGCAGTACAAGGAAGTCCCTCAGGCTACTGATCAAGTGTGTCCACAATCCTGGATCATCTAGATTTAAGGAACTAAACTCAGCAGCAGCTGTTCCTTGTGTCTCTACCACACTCTTCTCTGATCTACACTTTTCTTCAGGAATGTGCATGTTTACATCCATTTGAGATGAGATATGGATGCTGCAGTAGTTGCCAGCTCACCTGCACTCTGACTAGCTGGAAGATCAGGCATCTCCTCACTACTCACATCCTCACTGGGGCCGGAAGGTTCACTGTGAACATGTGTGTCTATGTATCTCAGGAGAGCTCCTTCCTGCTTAGATAGAAAAGCTTCCTTTGCTTGCTTGCTTTTTCTGAATCCTGCCCCAGAGGGGCATTTTCTTCTTTCACTCATGACTGCTGTTCTGTGTCAGCTATAGTGGCTCTCAACACTCAGTTGAAGGGGACAAATAACCAGGCTGGTAGCAGGGCCTGAGTAAGGGAAGATATTGGCGTCTTAAGGGCCTAACTGGCTCCTACTACTTCAGTTGACTGCCTGTTCTCCTCAAGTGGGTTCAGGGAGGCAGCAGGAAACAGGCAGCTCCCTGAGAAGCTGGTGTTAATCAGTCCAGGCTCCTGGGGGTGCTAGAGAGGTACCTAAGAGGCTCCTCCTCCTCTCTCTCCCTGCGGCTCCTGCTGCTTTCTGCTATTCCCTTTCACCTTTTCTCCTGCCTGCCTGTTATGTCTCTTGTGCCCTCCTTCCTCCAGCACAGCACTCCACCATCTCTGTGCATCTAGAGCAGAGAGCATACATATGCACCAGCAGCAGACACAATTTTCTACACTCTAGGTCCTAGTGGTGCCCCCCACCACACACACACAGGGTCTGGCACCTGAGGTGGCCGCCTCAGTTCACCTCATGTTAAGGCTAACCCTGCTCCAGAGCCTTGCAGCCCAGATCCTCAAGGGCAGGCAAAGTTCACCGAGCACAACTCAAGGAGGTGCTGTGCAAAAGTAGTTTAACAATGTCTTTTGCATTACTTTCATCCCAGTGCAGCTGTTTCCCCTGCTGTGTCTTAAGAGCAGCCTCAGGACTACTTTAATTCATGCCAATCTTTAATAGCCCCAGGTGCCTTAATGCAACCCCAGATGAGCCTGACATAGAAGCATGCCCAGTATGCTCACTTTTTAGCCATGTCCCTTTTCACCCTGCTATGCTGACAGCAGGGAAGGTATGTGGTCTACAAACCCTTATATTGGCTCTGTGCCACTGTAGGATCCCCCTTGCATTTGTCTGAGCCTTCCTGGGGTTAATGGCCACAGTATTGAAACAGTGCAGTGCAAAGTCATTGTATGGCACTAAAAGATCTGGGCCTCATTCATCTATACATACCCAGGTTACTGGCATTAGTCAAATACTTTACTGTTTGAAAGACCACTGTAGGTTATGTGCAGTATGTAATTTTTCCTTCTGATTGCTCGTTTAGCTTCATTCAATCTGTGCATTCAATTTTTATGAGCAGCTAGCTGTTCTTAAAAGATAGTAGCTCCCAGAGCTGTCACTGATTTTGAACTAATTTTTAATATGTTTATTTTTCTACTGCAGGTTCCCCTGGTTATTTTTAAGCGTGAAAAGGAAGTTGCAAGGAAATTGGAATTTGATGGGCTGTACATTACAGAACAGCCTTCAGAAGATGATATTAAAGGGCAGTGGGACAGACTCGTCATCAACACACAGTGAGTGTTTTAACTTTAGCTTTTATAGCTGTGTACAGAATTTTCTGGAATACACACATTATATACAACTAGCTCTCAAGTCTCGCAGAAGAGGACGATGGCAATGGGGATTAGGCTTCCAGCAAAATAATCTAATAGACTGTAAGCATCTGTAGGAATTGTTGTAGATCGTGATTATTAGTCAGTGTTCTGAGGGCCTGAATCTGAAATGACTTTTGTCCTGCAAAAAAAACAAGGCACAATAAAGTTCACGTTGGTGAGAGTTATATTTACTAACAAGTGTGACTGCAACAGATACTGGGTGAACTGCACTTTGGAACCCTTTAGATTGCCTTGAGTGTACCCCTCAGGTGACAGGCCCAGGTTTCTGCACATCATTCTGGGAAGAACCACATGGTCCAGCCACTCTGGGACTGGGTCTCTGGACATTAATCCTAATTGTGTTGATGTGACAAGCCCAACTCAATTTGGCACCTGTAAGCCCTTTCGCTCTGGGGACCTGTGATCAGTCAAGTAGACTAAAGCAACTCAGAAACAATGTCTTCCAAACAAAGTATTATTTATTCATTCCCCCAAAGGTACAAAGCATGCAGAGCAAAGTGTAGAAACAATAAATGGCATGGGTATTACACATCAATCTTTCCTTGCCAGATTTTTGTAAACTCCCTTCACCCAGCTAATCCCCCTCTCTTGCTGGGAGAAACAGACTGTCCTGCTCCCAGCAGGCTTTCTCTGTCTCCCTGTGTTCCTTTGCCAGCCTGTGAGCTGTCGCTGACACTCCCAGGGCCGCCTCTGGCCACTCATTGTCTAGGCCTCGGTGGCTTAGTGGGGTTTTTTGGACCTCTCTCTTCTTAACCTTTGCAAAACAGCTATGTCATTGGGGCTGAGGAGTCACCTCTTCACAGCTATAAAACTGGCTATTCTGAGTGCTCTGTCATAGTTTTCTCTTTCCCACTTGGTTGCTTTAACAACCCCTTTTTAGCTAATTCTATAACAAGTAACTCATCGTAAACACATACACAGAGGTAGGTGCCATATTCATGAAATATAAAAGTCATTTCCCAGTTCATCACCTTTGTGCTAACACTGTACCAGGACACAAAACAGTAGAAAAATATTGGGCAAAAACTTGCACACAAAATAAAGCTTCTTCAGGTTGGGAAAAAAACCTTAAATTTGACACATACAATGAAGCTAGCTAAAGCCTGCTTTCACATTGTACTGTACTTCTGTGAAGAGTAAGAAGAGTGAGAAATAGAAACAGATGTTGCTTTCTCAGAATACTTGATTTTCTCAATATGTTTTTTAAGAAGATAATTAAATGATTTTAACACAGCAACTTTATTTGCATTGTTCAACTGTATAAGAATAACACTTGAAGACATATACAGTATCTGGAAAACTCAGATATAATAAAATTGTTCAGATGTTATTAAAAAGCTACAGAGCTTCCTCTGATGTGGTCTGCCTCTCTCCAGAACTGAAGAGTAGTTTCAGGCTCTTGTTAGGTTACAGAGTGTTCTGTATTCTGCAGGGTAAGAATGAAAGAAAATTAAAAAAAGGAAGTGGTAGGAAGATACAAGAAAAGGAAAAAATATATAAAAGCAGGGAAGAGTGAAGAGAAGAAGTGAGCAAAGGGAAAAATACATTTAAAAAGGGTCCAGAAAGAGGATGACATGGGGGGAAAGGGAAGATAACAGGAAAAAGGAATTGAGAGATATGAAAATAGAAAGATGAATAGTGGTAAACAGAAAGTTAGATACAGTGTTGTATCTATTTGTAGTGTGCCGATCATCATGATACGTAGCCATCAATGGAAGAATTAAAATTCCCTTTGTCATCCAAGTAGGACTCTCTTCTCTGTTCCTTTGTGGATTTGTTGTGTTAATTTTTTTCAGAGAGAAAAAGAGAGCTTACCTGTTAGTTTATTGAGGGGAAGGTCTTAGCAAAGAAAGGGCAGTTCTTGAGGTGGTTGGGCCCCTTGTTTCATTAAGGGCTTTGAAAATGAGAGCCAAATACTTAAAATGGAATGGGAGCCATGTGCAGTACACAGGGACTTGAAGTAATATATTCCTGTGCGTTAATCTCACTCAGAGGACAGTCATTTGAAAATAATACTTAGTCCTGCCTTGAGTGCAGGGGACTGGACTAGATGACCTCTCGAGGTTCCTTCCAGTTCTATGACTCTATGATTCTGCTATGTATAACTCATTACAGTAATCCAGCATGGAAGTGACACAGACATAGATCAATAACTGAGAGTCTTCAGGCTTCGTGCTTGTGAGAGGTGGAAAAGTGTTTCTGTCCACTGCTGCAACTAGTCATCTAAGTGGATGAGGAAGACAAAGTTAGTGAGTAGGTGAAATTATTTCAAAAATCTAGCAGAGGCTCATGGCTGTTACAGCCCCTTCAGTTGAGAACACTAGTCCAAGTACTGTGGCGTAAATGCTCAGATGTTAAGGCACACTTAATCTAGTTTTACACCAGAATTACTCCAAATTGATAAAGAGGCTGGGAACTTGTTTTTATACCACCAGTTAAGAAGAAAACGAAGCCCACTCCTGGTTAACCTGATCACAGAGATCACCCCCTTGGCTAACTCAAGGTTGCAGTGCTGCAATACCTGTTTCCTAGGGCTGTCAGAAGCTGCATTGACATGGCAATTAGTCCTAAATACAGCTGTCTGTCTCCTAAGCATAAAAGTAACTGAGAACATGTCATGCTAGTGCTCTTCCTAATATGCTGGTTTCCCCATTGAGTATCAGGTCCAGTTCAAAATCTTATTAAAAAATTGTGAGGCCAGAAGTAATCATTGTGATCATCTAGTTTGACCTCCTGCATAACACAGGCCAAGGACTTCCTTGAATTTATTTCGGTTTAAAGTAGAGCATGCTTGTCTTTTAGAAAAAAACTCCAATCTTGATTTAAAATTTCCAGTGGAGGATCCACCACAACCCTAATGGGTTGTCTCAAACCTTGTTAAAATTCTGTGTCTTATTTTGAGTCAGAATTTGCCTAGCTTCAGCGTCCAGCTATAAGATCTTTTTATATCTCTGTCTGCTAGATTGAAGAGTCCTCTATTATCAAATTACTATTCCCCGTGTAAGTACTTATAAGATATGTCTACAGTGCAATAAAAGTTCTGTGGCATGGCTGTGTCTGGCCTGAGTCAGCTGACTTGAGCTCACGGGGCTCAGACTCCGGGGCTATAAAATTGCAGTGTAGACATTTGAGCTTGGGCTGGAGCCTATGCTCTGAGACCCTTCCCCCCTCGTGGGGTTTCGGCACCTGGGCTCCAGCCTGAGCTCGAATGTCTACACTACAGTTTTCTACCCTTACAGCCTGTCCCTGTGAGCCCAAGTCAGCTGACCTGGCTCTGAAACTCAGTGGTGCCAATTATTTTATTTTTTTTTATCACAAAGTAGACACACCCGTAGACTGTGATAAAGTCACCTCAGAACCATCTCTTTGCTAAAATAAATAGATTGATTTCTTCTACTTTTTCACTATAAGGCGTGTTTTCCAAATCTTTACTGATTTGTGGCTTTTCACTGAACCCCCATAATCTTTCAGCTTCCTTCTTGAACTGTGAACACCAAAACTGGACAGTTTTCCAGTTGCAGTCCCACCAGTGCCAAATGCAGAAGTAATATTATCTTTCTATTCCTAATTGATATCCCCCTGTTTATACATCCAAGAATTATATTAGCCATTTTGGCCACATCATCACTCTAAGAACTCATGTTCAGCTGATTATCCACCATAAATCTGAAGTCTTTTTCACAGTCATTGCTTCCCATGATAGAGCCCCCATCCTGTAAGTAGAGCTTGCACGCTTTGTTCCTAGAGGTATGACTTTACCTTTGACCATATTGTTTATTTGCATTATCTTACCTGACAATCCAGATTATCTGTGTTAGTGACCTGTCTTCTTCATTATTTATGACTCCCTCAATCCTTTTGTCATTTTCAGACTTTATCAGTGATAATTTTGTGTTTTCTTCCAGGTCGTTGATAAAAATGTTAAATAGCACAGGGTCAAGAACCAATCCCATCTTGGATTGGCATTGATTCTATCACCCTCCTTTAATTCTTTAGTAATCGAGTCCCATATCAGCCATTCCTGTATCTTGCCTGGAATTGATGTCAGACTGACAGGTCTATAATTACCTGCCTACCCTTTTTAAATATTGGCACAACATTAGCTTTCCTACAATCCTTTGAAACTTCCTCAGTGTACAAAGACTCATTGAAAATAACCATTAGCAGTCCAGAGAGCTCTTCAGCCAGTTCTTCTAAACCTGTTGGATGCAAGCTATCTGGTTCTGCTGACTTAAAAATGTCTAACATTGGTAGTTGCTGTTTAGTATCCTCCTGTGTTACCATTGGAATGGAAAGTATGTCATCATCATTTTATGGTCTGAATACATAATCTGGCTTTTTCCCAAACAAAAATCAGAAATATTTATTCAACACGTCTGACTTTTTTAATAATATTATTGACAATTCAATCATTTCCATAGAGCAGTCAATGGATCAATATCATTGTTAGGCTCATTTTTGTTCCTAATATATTTAAACTTCTTATTTTTCTTGCTCTGAACATAAGAACATAAGAATGGCCATACTGGGTCAGACCAAAGGTCTATCTAGCCCAGTATCATGTCTTCCAACAGTGGCCAATGCCAGGTGCCCCAGAAGGAATGAACAGAACAGGTAATCATCAAGTGATCAATCCCGTCACCCATTCCCAGCTTCTGATGGTCATTGATTTCTCTGTGTCTTTTTCCTTCCCTTATCAATTTTCTGCAATTGCTAGCTTCTAATTTATATTCATTGCTATCAATTTACCCTTTTCCCATTTGTTATATATTGTTTTATTTTCTTATAGTTGCTTTTCTTAGTTTTCATCTTTAAGTCTTTTGTAGGGGAAGGATAAACTGCCTAATGGATCGCTTCTCCCTCTCCCATTCAACAAATATTGCTATCAACAGGTACACTGAAGCTGCTGGTATCCAAAACGAGGCTAATCTGACCTAGATACCAGTCATTTTCAGAGAAAAAGTCTAACTGTGAAACTTCCTAGAACAGATTGACTTTTCCTCCTTCAGATCATTGCAGTCTCATCATTTAACCCAACTTTATCATGAACCAAATTACTCTCCACTCCCAGCAGATTTCCACCCAAAAGAAAAGACATGGCATACAACATCATCAGCAGGTTAGGTGAGCATGCAGCCCTGCACAGTGAATGCTGAAGTTTAAATTCTTGTATTTGTCACCTAGATACTACAGTAATTGATACTATAAATGCATGTATACATAGACAGACACAGAACTGAATTGAATATTAATCAAAGATTGCCCACTGATTGAGAAGGTGATGTGCTGAGGCCCTAGATTGAGGGGATAGTTATGATTTCTGCTAGATTTATGAAGTGCATTTCTCTTCTGACTTGTATCCTGAATTAGAAGTGATCCATGACATTTGTGGTGACAAAAATTTCTGTTCCAGATGAAGCAGATGCATTTAGTGTAGCTGTGTTTCATTTACATGCGAAGGATGACCTTCACTCCTGTTCCCACAGACCATCACTGGCAGAAATCTTGTGACCATACTTACTTCTTCCATTACAAATTCATTCCCTCCTCTCAGTTCTGCCATCTTCCTAGCTAAACAACTCTACTTATTCAACTTAATTGAATTACATGTCCACAATCCAAGTCACCTTTTTGCTACCTTGGTCTCCTCAGACCCTCCCCTCCTCCACTGCTGTCTCTGCACTGGTTCTTTCAAGAGTTGATGTCTAGCCATGGACAACAGCATGCCTTGTCTGTCACCCCAGCCCATAACCTGGGCATAATCTTTGATTTGGACCTCTCTTTACGTCCTCACATCCAGGATGTCTACATCTTGTTGATTCTTTCTGTATAACATATATAAGATATGGCTTTTCTTACCCATTTACACAACTGAAACTCTTGTTCAAGCTTTCATCTCACATCTCAGTATTTGCAACAGCCTTTTCTCTGGACTTGACAAATGCAATCTTGCCACGCTTGTATATGATTTGGCAAGGATAATTCTCTTGTGCTGTTGCATTGGCCATGTCACCCTTCTCTTTGAATCTCTCTACTGGCTCCCCCTTCTCTATCACATCAAAGAGAAGCTGCTAGTCCTCACTTTTAATCCTTTACATTCCTGTCATCTGTCATTCAATACTGAAATGTCAGTTCCCACTCTAATCATACCTCTATTTCCCACTTGTTAATTTTTGAAAAAAGCAACGTTGTCCTTTCTCCCATACTGCCCCTCGTGCTTAGGAGAAGCTCCTCCTGTCCCCATAAACATCTACAAAGCTATCTTTTTGTTCAGTGTTTGTACAGTGCCTGATCCATGACTGGGGTGCTATGGTAATACAAATAATAGATAAAAATAATAATGATGATAAGTGAGCCCATAGCATATCACAGTGTTCTCTAATGGCTTAATGTAGATGTTGATGGGGAAAGATCAAGCCTTATAAACTCTACACATTAGACAGGGCAAATGCCACCATCATTTTTATGGCAACATTTTAATTGCCAGCTAGGTACACTCTGTATTTGATTTAGGTTAACCCTGCAGATATAGGAATTCTACATCACTTTCCAACAATGTTTCTGGAGCCCATACATAGGAGAACTTCACTGCCTTCAACAGGAATTGCCTGTCTGTGGATTGCGAGACCAGACCAATGTATGTGCATTTTCTCTTTCTCGTTGTTTTTTTATACTTCTCGGTCCAATGATAATCCTCCAAAGTATATTTTCTCATCTATCTTTTTCAGATCTTTTCCTAACAACTATTGGGACAAGTTTGTTAAAAGAAAGGTAATGCTTTATATTGTTTTTCAATTGGCTTTATTATTTTTTTCATTTTTTTAAGTTTATTGGAATTTTGTGCTGATTTTTGTTGTAATAGAAGATGGTACATTTCTCTAAAATATATATATAAATGCTTATGCACTGTAAATTACAGTGTCTGCCATTCTACACTATTTTGAATTCCTTACCCACTTTGTGTATGTAGTTACACATTTTTTGCACACAAGTTGAGCAATTAATTTAGAAAATGTGTTCCACATAATTTACAGATCATGATAGTCCCTTACGACCTTAGTCTATAAGTCGATGAGTCTATTTGCCTTTTTAAATAAAAATCAGAAATGTAAGCTGCATGTGAAATTTTGTATGTGTGTATATTACATACACGCAACCTTATGTTTTGTGTGTGTGTGTACGTACATATCTACCTATTTATAGATTATCCATCAACAGATAGATAATATTAAGGAGTTGTGATAGCTGCTTAAATATGGACATTGATGCTAGTTTCTTATAAATATAACTGTCAATCACTTCTCCAGTTTTCACCAAAAAACCCAGATCTTTCTGATAATTTTATAGATCACAGTATCCTGACAGGAAAAAAATCTTTCTAAGGAGTTTGGTAAAGATCAGAAAAGGAGTTTTAAAGTTGTTGGATCAGTTTCATGTCCGTGACACAGGCTTCATGATGGTGTGACTTCACTGATTTCAGAGAAATAATGTTTTTTATTGAAAATTTATCAGAAATTGACTTTTAAAATATTTCTCACTTTTTTGGCTTGTAATAATTATTACCTTGGCTAAAAATTATGTTTTGTTAGCCTTGCTGAGGAAGATGCCATTTGTACATTTGAAGGTTGTTGGGAGATAGATAGATAGATAGCAAAAGTCTGCACTAAAGTTGTCTGGGAAGGCTAATCAGTGGCTCATAAATGAAAATTTATTAAAAAGTAGCCAATGGAAAGCTGAGGGGAAAAAGAAAGGATTATGTTTTCAATCAGACTGTAGAATGCCTGGTTTAGTAGGCTGGGGTAGAGAAATACTTTGAACAGACGTGTCTTAAAGAGGCAAAATGTGATGTTTTAAGGAAGGGTTCTTTGTTTCACACACTTTTCTGCTCCCCAGGATACTGCTTTAATCACAATCATGCAGAGCTGTTTTTATGCATATACAAAAAAACCAGACCTTAAAATGTACAAAAAATATCCACCGAGGTCTAAACCACAAATTATTAGGAGACTATACAATACTATTTCTTATTCAGTTATGTGCCTGTAATCTGTAGTTTTTTCCTTTGGGTGTATTTTTGTAAAGGTTAAAAATAAGTAAATCCTGTTTGATAAGAGTGAGTAATAAAGTATTCGGAAGTGATGGGGAACTGGTTACATCCCGTAATTGTTCATGTCCAGCTATTTTAATATTTGCAGATATTTTGTGAAAGGGGCAGAATATATGTAAACATAGACGTAATAGTATATTTGGGCGTTAGCTGGATTTCACTGAAACTCACTTTCAACTGTAAGTCCTGTTAATGAGGTTTTTTTGTTTGATATATGTGTATGTATAATACATATTTTGTACACATTATTAAAAGTATATTAAATGTGTTTATATAATTAAACATTAGAGCTGATTGAAAAAATTGTGAACATTTGTGCAAAAATTATTGTCCCTTTTTTGATTGAAAAAAATTATAAATTAATTGTTTTTGCAACCAGCTGTATTAAGCATATTTAGTGTAACGTATTTTAAGATGGAAACAATTATATCTAGTTTAATAAGATGTAAAAAATAATAATAATGAAAACATTACCATGCTCCCACCCAACTGATTGTATTGAACATTCCTCTAATCTTTAGGTTATGGATAAATATGGGGAGTTCTATGGCCGGGACAGAATCAGTGAGTTACTAGGAATGGACAAGGCTGCTCTGGATTTTAGTGATGCTCGAGAAAAAAAGAAACCAAAGAAAGATAGCTCCTTATCTGCTGTGTAAGTACTTCCTTCTGTTTTTGTGTATAAATTAAAACCAATGATTTGCATTTTGCTATTTAGCTTTGAATGTTGTGGCTGTGCTTGATAGGTGCTGACTCCATGGGTGCTGTGGGACTGGAGCACCCAGGGAAAAAATAGCGGGTGCTCAGGACCCACCAGCCACAGCTGTTCAGTGCTGCCCCCGATCAGCTGTTTGGCGGCTTGGGGAGAACAGCAGGTGGATGGGGGCCTCGAGAGGTGGGGGCAGAGCGAGAGCGGGGTCAAGGGGCGAGGCCTCAGGCGGAGGGGAGCGCCTATGCTGTGCTTATTCTGTACATGATAAATGTTCTTGATTTTATGATTTAGTGAATGTCATGGACAAACAGAAGTTAGAGAGATACAGTAGACAGAGAAGTCATAGGACAGCAGATTATTTTATGGCTGTGGATTTATTTTGTTATATTAGTGTTTGAATGCATAATATTGCCATTGTTTTAATAAGATCTAATGATAGCAGTGCTGGAAGTTTTATTATCTTCATTTGATTGTTCATGCAATATTAATTAGCCAGAAAAAATGGACACTGTGGTACACCATACATTCCAATTTTAAAAACAAGTGAAAAGAAATTACATGTGGTTAATGCCATGAATCCTGTATAATTTAGAAAATTAGATGTGTAGTCTTAGAAACTTTGCTTCATTTGTTTTATGCAATGTAGTTGTAGCTGTGTCAGTCCCAGGATGTTAGAGAGACAAGGTGGGTAATATTATATTGGACCATCTTCTGTTGATGAGAGAGACAAGCTTTTGAGCCACACAGAGCTCTTCTTCCGGTCTGGGAAAGGAACCAGCATACGAGCAAAATGCAAGGTGGAACAGATTGTTTAGCAGAAGTAGTTAGCACATATCATAAGGGACCATTCAAGGTAGAGTGGCCTGTTAACACCTCTGGAGTCATAGGACAAAGAGGGGATTAGTGAGGTTACAGATTGTTGTCTTGGTCTGTGGGGATCTTGCTTCTGATGATGAGCTTGGAGAGGTTGTGGGGGGCGGGAGTTGTTTGAAGGCCAGAAATGGGGCGGGGGGGGGGTGGTTAGGAAAAATTTCTTTCAGGAGGAGGTCGCCATCAAATATAGGTTGTAGTTTTTGATGATACCACTAGTAACATGCTCACTTTACCATTTATCTATCAAAGTCACTTTCTTAGTGGTCATGGCATTGGCTAGAAGAGTAAGGTGAGCTGGGGGCCCTTATGGCTAACCCACAACTATATTCCATCAGGATACTTTCATTGTGACTGTACCCTAAATTCATCCCCAGAGTAGTCTCTGACTTCCACATAAATCAGACTGTATGCTTAGCTGAATTTTTTCTGAACCTCATATTATCAATAAAGACCAGAGATTCCATTCTCTGGATGTATGTTGAGCATTGCTGTTCTGCCTTCAGAGAACAAAACCCTTTAGGAAATACCTAGACTGTTCATGGTCTAGCAGAGCAAAGAATATCAACATGGATTTTGGGCTGTATCTTGTTACTACTTATAGAAACAGAGAAATATAAGATTGGAAGGGACTCCGATAAGTCATCTAGTCCACTCCTTTTCCAGTGAGGCAGGACTAATATTATCTAGAGCATCCCTGGCAGGTGTTTGTCTAACCCAGTGGTGCCGAAACCGTGAAGAGGAAAGGGGAGGTGGGATAGACCCCTGCCCGTCCTCTTTCACCCGTGGCCCTGCCTCCCAACCAGGCCAGAAGGTAAGAGTCCCAAAGTAGTGGAGAAATGGCCTGGGGACTGCTCTCGGGCCCCGCAGCCAGGCCAGGTGAAGGGTCTGGGGCTCCCCACAGTGGCCCAGGCAGCTGTTACCCTGGCCAGGCTCCAGCTTCTGGCCTGGCCAGGGGATAGGGCCTCAGAGGCCTCAGAGCAGCAGCCAGGCCAAGGTAAGAGCAGCCCAGGGGACCTGGGCCACTGTGGGGAGTCCCAGACCCTCCACCTGCTCTGAGTGGTGCATCCTGGGGGGAGGGTGGGGAGGACATGGGCCTGGGGCTGCTTTTGGGTCCCCTGCCCAGGTTGGGTGGATGGTCCAGGCCCCCTGGGTGGCTCTTACCTCGCCCAGCTTCTGGCCTGATTGGGGGTAGGGCCATGGGGGAACAGGTGGGGCCACAGAAGCGGTGGGGCCTCATGGGCCCTCCACTTTTATGAAGGATACGGGGCTCCTGATTTAACCTGATTTTATAAACCTGCAATGATGGAGATTCCAAAGCCTCCCTAGGTAGTTTGTTCTAGTGCTTAATTACCCATATAGTTAGAAAGTTTTTTCTAATGTCTAGCCTAAATCTCCCTTGCAGCAATTTAAGCCTATTACTTCTTGTACTGTTCTCAGAGGTTAAGGAGAACAATTTATCACCCTGCTCTTTATAACAACCTCTTACATACTTGAAGGCTTTTATCATGTTCTCCCCTCAGTCTTCTCTTCTCCAAACTAAACAAATCCAGTTTTTTCAATCTTTTCTCATAGGTCATGTTTTCTAGACCTTTAATCATTTTATTACTCTCCTCTGGAATTTGTGCTGTTTGTCCACATCTTTGCTGAAGTGTGGTGCTGAGAACAGAACACAGTATTCCAGCTGAGGCCTTATCAGTGTTCAGTAGAGTGGATGAATTTCTTCTTGTGTTTTGCTTATAACACTCCTGCCAATACATCCCAGAGGATTGCTTTTTTTTTTTTTTGCAATGGTATTAAATTGTTGACCTACCTTTGGTTTCTGATCCACTATAACCCCCAGGTTCTCTTTGGTAGTACTCTTCCCTTGGCAATCAATTCCCATGTTCTGTTTGTGCAATTGATTTTTCCTGTAACCTATCACTTACATCAGCTTTTGTACCAGGTGACTGGGGAATAACTAATGTGATGCTAATTTTAAAAAAGGTTCCAGAGGTGATCCCGGCAGTTACAGGAGGTAAGCCCAAATTCAGTATCAGGCAAATTGGTTGAAACCATAGTAAAGAACAGCTGTCCAACATATAGATGAACACAATTTGTCGGTGAACAGTTAACATGGCTTTTGTAAAAGGAAATCATGCCTCACCAATCTATTAAAATTCTTTGAGGGGTCAACAAACACGTGGAAAAAGGTGATCCAGTGGCTATAGTGTATTTAGACTTCCAGAAAGCCTTTGACAAGGTCCCTTACCATAGGCTCTTAAGGAAAACAAGCAGTCATGGGATAAGAAGGAAGGTCCTCTCATGGATCAGTAACTGGTTAAATGATAGGAAACAAAGAGTAGGAATAAATAGCCAGTTTTCAGAATGGAGAGAGGTAAATAGTGGTGTCCCCAGGGGTCTGTACTAGGCCCACTGCTGTTCAACATATTCATAAGTGATCTGGAAAAAGGGGTAAACAGTGAGGTGGCAAATCTCTTCAGCCAGTTCTTAAATGTTCTAGGTTGTATTTCATCTGGTCCTGCCAACTTGAAGATATCTAAACTTGTCTGAGTAATTTTTAAGTTGTTCTTTCCTTATTTGAGCCTACCCATTTACACGCATGTTTGCTGTGTTAGTTGTCCAATCACTGTTAACCTTTTTGGGGAAAACTGAAACAAAAAGACATTTAACACTTCGGCCATTGCTGTGTTTTCTCTTTTTGTCTTTCCCTCCTCATTGAGTAATGGGTCTACCTGTCCTTGGTCTTGCTCTTGTTTCTAATGTATTTGTAAAATGCTTTCTTGTTACTCTTTATATTCCTAGCTAGTTTAATCTTATTGTGTGCATTGGCCTTTCTAATTTTGTCCCTACATACTTGTGTTGTTTTTTTTATATTCATATCAGTTTTATTTATATGTAAATCACCAACAACATGCTTTCCACTGAACAGATAATGACTGCATCTGTAAAAAAAAGTTAATGTATATGCCTTGCTGATTAAAAATGGCTCTTCCCAGTTTTGATTTGGACAGCATTCTAGGAAAATGTTAAAAGATTAAAAGTTTTTTTTAACTTTATAGTTATTCTTCAATTGGTGCTTCCCTGTAGGTGCTTTGAACAGTTTTTATTTATGCACATTAAGATGTTTCAGGCTGAAAAGTTCCGAGTTATAATTCCAATTAACATTACAGCATCAGTAGACCTCCTGAGGAGGAAAAAAACCCGTAGTATTTGGAAAAGAAAAACCTTGTAGTAGCTGAATGAAATGGACCTTTAAAGAAACTCTGACTAAATTGGTGCTTTTGAAGGTGGTGGACTAATAGCACAGGCGGTTGCCAAACGTAGTACAGGCAGGTTCTGTACAACTGTTATGGCACAACTCTGCAAGTTCATCAGTACTATGACCTGTGACATCCCAGCTATTGCAGACTTGGCTCTCTGTTGCCATATTGTTTTTGTGTTCCATAGTGTTTAGGCAAATGTTCACTTGAAACTAAGGTAAAAGCGCCAGACTTAACTTTTTTCTTAATGGAGTTGTAGATTTGTGCATGTGTTCATCTGAAGAAGTGAGGTTTTTACCCACAAAAGCTTATGCTCAAATAAATCTGTTAGTCTTTAAGGTGCCACCGGACTCCTTGTTGTTTTTGTGGATACAGACTAACATGGCTACCCCCTGATACTTCAGTTATACATTATGTCTTAGAAATCCTGCAACTATTTTGAAGCAGTTAATTGTTCAGGTTGTATTTGCATACTAGCCACCAATATAAGCATTCTGAAAATTTTAAAAATTCACCATTACAACCAGTCTAGTTTCTACTTTTCTGCATTTGAGAGGATTTTAGAACTATTTTCTTCATCATTTCATAATGCCATTTCACTCTTTAACTATGGAAATTATTAGATAATGTGATGGCAATGATTCTTAGAAAAGCAAAGTTCTGGAGAAGAATTAGTTCTTAATTTGTTTTATAAAATATAAGGTGTTTTAATTGTTACCATATCAAAAGCATAGACGTGCAGGAATGAAAGACTGGGAGCAACCAAATATGTTCCCAAATGTACATACAACCATTAAGCACAAATAGGTCACCCCTAACACAAACCAAAAAGAGTAACCACCCTAATCCAGAACCCAAAAAGCTCTAATGACTTTCCAAGTCGGTAGCAGACAGAAAGATCTTACTTGGTCTCCACTTAGTCTTTCTCCCATGCACCTCAAGAAAGTGACTGTGTTTTCTTCTCATCATAAAAAGTCTCTAGTATCTGTTAATCCAGTGATACATCCAAGGCAGGAAGAGTAGAGGGACACAAGACTTAAGCAATGGAAGTTGTTACTGCCGTTACTTTTCTTATCCTCCAAAACTGGGTCTTCATACGATACCAGATCCTCCGGGATTCAAGAGAATGCCTCTTGACCTGCCAAGGCCCAAAGGGTGCCAAGGGGTGCAGTTTGCAAAAAAAGACCCAAAATGAGGGAAACCAAACTATTCGCTCAGTAAACTAAAATGCTGTAGGATTCGTTCATGTTGTGTAAATAATGCTTTTGTAACCTCTATTGCTTGATTCTTTACTTTTGATTTTAAAAAAATGTCAACATGAAAAGTGAGAGGACACCAATTTTTTCTGAAATAGAGGTAAATTTGGGACTAAAATGAGGGGCATTTTGAGAGGTGTGCTCACTAAGGGCATGTCTACACTTACCTCCGGAACGATCGATGCAGCAGAGGTCAATTTATCGCGTCTAGTGAAGACATGATTGATCGACCACCGAGCGCTATCCCATCGACTCGGTACTTCACCAGGGCAAGAGGCACAGGTGGAGTTGACAGGGGAGTGTCAGCAGTTGACTCACCTCAGTGAAGACACCCTGGTAAGTAGATCTAAGTATGTCGACATCAGCTATGTTATTCACATAGCTGAAGTTGCGTAACTTAGATCAATCCCCCCCACCCCCCAGTGTAGAACAGGACTAAGTTATCAGAAGCATCCAGTTCTGAATGGTGCTTCTAAGGTCTGCATAATCCCCTCCTTTAGGATTCACAGAGTAGGTATCCTATGTTCTAACTGGGTAACAGCTCCTGTTAGTTAAATGCTCCTTATCTGCAGAGCCTCAAGTTTTATCTTGGCCTCACGAGTGAGGTGCACGCCCTCTGTGGGTGCATGCCCATGCAGAAAAGTAAGGGAGATGTAAGGAGCTGCTTACTCCCTTATTCAGGCTACCCATCTTGCCACTAGGCTCCTACTTCCACTCCTGCAGAGTTTGACAGGGAGTGGGTTGGGCTTTGTACAGCTGAACTGATGCAGAGTAGAATGAGTAGAAAGTGGAATGGCACAGCTTACTCCGCCCCATGCCACCTCCTGCCCCAAGCAAGAGAAAAGCAGGGAATGATTAGGAATTTGTATCTCAGTCTGATTTGTGCCTTGCTGCTGCTCAACTAAATGCTGCCCCTTAATTGGGCTGGATTGTAAGGTTAAAATCCAACCTAAAGCATCTGGAATTGAAAACAGTTTATCTTTATCATATTGAGCTCCTGGTATGCCCTTATTTTGACATCTATATCATCAGAGCTTGTTCGGCTCAAAGACTAATCCATATCCTTCACATATCTGGTCTATATTCAGGAAATTAGATATCAGGATAAACAACACAAGTGTTAACTTTTCTGGGAGCAATTATAGACTCTAAAGTGAATTCTGCTTTCCTTCAGCAATATAACTTGAAAGCTTAAGAAAAGCCACTGTCAAGGCAATAGGTCAATTAGTATGAATAGTCGGATCTTAAATAACAATATGGGTTCTGATGGCCTTCCTGTATCGTTGTCACCCCTTTTGTGAATCTAAGAATGAAGCTTCTACAGTCAAAGTTAAGTTTCCATTAGTATCCATGGTATATTGTTGAATCATCTTCACTCAGTGAAGAGAATTATTCTTAAATACATTGTTCTCAGATGGTGGCAGTACCTTTTGGCTCTACTGTTCCCATTTCTTCATACAGTTTAGGGTCAGAGTGTCACCTTGCAGTTCATGGTCTGGAAACTGCAAGAGACCAGGTTATATAACAGTTGAACAGTTTTGAACCATAATATTGGCTCTTAGATTTTATATTTCAACTATGAAAGGAAAACAGATCACATCCCAACAGACAAACTGCAATATGTTATTTTGATCAGTCAAGTTACATTATATAAAACTTTTCTTACCAAGAAGCCTATCAAACACAATGTGAACTTAGCCAATAATATTTCAAGGGAAACTACTAACCATGCAAGTTTGTCCTTTTGATTTGCATCTGCAATAGCATGCCCTGTGTAACTTTTATATGATAACATTCTATTAATTTTCTCAACTATATCAAGTGATTTGCAAACTTGAAATAAATAGGGTAAAGAGATGATATGGAAAACAAATTGCTATGGGTATGAAGATAAATAATAACACATTCTTTAAAAACATTAATAACATTTGAATTTTGCTTAAAAACATTAATTTTCACATGATTTAGATATGTAGTGGGGAAATTGAATACAGAGAGGTCAATGAATTGCTTAAGACCACACACCAAATCCGTAGTAAAATTGGGGTTAGGACAAAATACTTTTAGTCCCCATGTGTGGCCTACTAGGCCATACTTCTCTCTGTGTTAAAACTATTTCTATTTCTGTCAGCAGAGATTGTTTATTAAAAACCCAATGGTGCCACTTCTACTCACAGTGAGCAGTCCTATGGAAATCAATGCATGTTTGCGTGTGGCAAGAGACTAAATAAGTGGTAATATGGTATATGATTTATTGTATTGTCTGTATCATTTCTGTGGTAAAATGATATTTATATAGTGAAAAATATGTGTGAGAATGAGTACAAAGGACAAATTTCCCACTAATCCAAACAACCACCACCTTTACAATTCCTCTGTGTTAAGTAAATTGGCATTGTTATAAGTAAAATCAGCGGAATCACAATTAAATATGTTGTAAGTTCCTTTGGACAGAGAACGTTGTCCTGATTCTGATCACACTCAACATAGGTTTCATATCCTTGTTACTTCATTGACTTCTGTGAAATAACTACTGATTTATACCAGTGCACATAAGATAGAGCTTGGTCTTCTGCCTTTTTATTGACCTGTAAATCTCCTTATAGACTTATGGAGCTATATAAATAATAATTACTACTACTTCTAATGGAAGTTCAACTGATTTGATGGCAAAATCTTCTCTGAATGGTTAACATTTAATCAAAGCAGAGAAATTATTTTATTTTTGGTGAATTGTTCTGTCCATGAAATTGAGAATCTAACAAAACCTGCTCTAATCTTGGGAGACCTGGGTTTAAGCCCCGAGTAGATTAAATTATGTTAGTGGCCTTAGGTAAACTCTCATAAGCACCCATTAGAGAACCACTACACAATTTGAGATGACAAGGGCACTACACCTGTCTACACTATATCTAACACTAATAATTGTTATTTGCTCTTTATTTGAAGGAGCATTTAATTGGCTCATAATTGCATGGAGAAGGTAGATAATATTTTAATATAATTATCTACATTATAATTGTCCACAAAGTCCCCAATCAGAATAGGGTCTATTTGTGCAAAACACTTCACAGACAGCTCAAATAATTTCCACTCCATAAATATAAAGAACCAGAAAGTGGCTCAACATGTAACAGGGCTTAATGCCCAAGCAAGCAGCCATGGTGATGGCTCTTGTTAGTTTCTTGTCTCTCCTACTTACAAAAAATGGTTTATTTGTATTATGGAAAAATGTAGCTTTAAGTTTTTGGGGTCTTTTGGGGGGGAGAAGCGTCAGGGTTAAGAGGAAGAGATTGTTGGAGTAAGAAGTAAGAATCAATCTGAGGGGGAAGAAGGAGAGAAAGAGAGCAGCATAGTGGTCATGGGTAAGTGAGGCTGTGCCACTGAAGGGGATGAATGGTAGGAGAAGGATAGCATGAGAGGGGATGGATCACTTGATGATTACCTTTTCTGTTCATTCCCTCTGAAGCACCTGGCAGGATACTGGGCTAGATGGACCCAGTATGGCCGTTCTTTTGAAGATGGCCGGTAACTGGTAGCAATACAGCAAATGAGTAAATACTGCACAGTGGGTATACAATAATTTTTACTGGTAATAGAAAGTTAACTGTAATTGAAATTCCTTGGAAATAATTTTACTAAAATACTAACAGGTGTAGATTTCTGAATGAATATTTCATTTTTATCTATGAATATCCCTAATTTTAAATCTCTCTTGTGTGTGTCTGTTTTAACACAATCGTTACTATTTAGGTTTCCGAGTAGCAGCCATGTTAGTCTGTATTCGCAAAAAGAAAAGGAGTACTTGTGGCACCTTAGAGACTAACAAATTTATTAGTAATAATAAATAATTTATTAATAATAAATTTGTTAGTCTCTAAGGTGCCACAAGTACTCCTTTTCTTATTACTATTTAGATTGCAGTAGAACCCAAGGTGTGTTGGGAGCTCTCGAAACAGAAGACTTAGTCCCCGTTTTATGGAGTGTAAAGACTAAAAAAGACAAAGACAGATAATGAGTGAGGGGAAAGGGATGCAACATACAAGTATAGACTGGATTCTGACTTAGCCTTTAATGGGTGTGTAGTGGTAAAGAAGGAAGTAAAGAATTTTCTATGCTCTTCTAATGACTGGACAGAATGACAACCCTGGCACTCAAATGAATGAAGAAACTGTTGCCTAATTCCTTCCCTTATAGCATCGGTTGCCTTAAGAGACCAGGGAAGTTGTGGAGAGTAATGGGAAGCTGAGCTTGCCAGTGGAACTGGCTGGCCTGGTAGAGAAGCTACATGCTGCAGTCCTTAAAATGGAGTGTAAGAGTTTGTGTGATGCCCCTGTGTATGGGGAACTCCGAGAGGCAATCTGCCTCCCTGAGATAGTTTCTGCTATGCTTCTTTGGCAGGCATGGAGCTCCGCACTGCCCCCAGTGCAGGGCTATGCCAGAATGGCACAATCTAATCCACAGTCAGAGAGTTGACGTTCATTTTGTTGCTGCTGCTGTTGTTAAACATACTAAATTTGCTCTCCTCCATGATTAAACCCTCTCATCTTCCTCCCTCATGAATTTCCCAGCTTCATTTCTAGTATCTAGTATTATACCCCTTTCTTTCAATAGCCCTCATCCCTGGTTTCCATAGGACAAAGACAGATGAGATCTGTTTATATAAACATTTTCTTGCTACTGTTTCAGATAGGAAAATCCCACAATAACAGCATGTTCTCTATATGAATTCTACTATTCCTTTCAACTTTAGGAGAAACAGGACAAGTGTAGCTTATTATACCTACAGGGTAATGCACTTATGGTAGAATGGATGCTGTGTGATTTTTCACTGAGCTTTTATATGCATCTACTTTTTTTGCAGGCTAAATTCCATTGACGTAAAGTATCAGATGTGGAAATTAGGAGTTGTTTTCACTGATAATGTAAGTTCATTTTACTACATGTATAATAAAATAAAACAGAGTTTTAAGCATGAGAAATTGGTTGAAATGTATGAATCTGATTACTTCTGTATGCTACTGATAACAATTTACTAATCTGATAAGGGAGGTAATTTTGCTTTTTAACCCTGACCTGTGAACTTGGACAGAAAGTCAAACTCCCTTCTCAGTTATACAGATAAAAATCTGCAGAAACTTCCTTGGCTTCAGTAGAGTTAAGCTGGGTCTTTCTCTGATTTGTTTTTGTGCACCTCAGTTGTGTACAGAAACTTGCAACAATTTGTCTGTGGTATTTTGTAAAAATAAGAAAAGAGCGAGTCTGAACTATTTTAGTGTGGGTATCAACTTTAATCACAATTTTTCATGCCAGGCTTAGATCTATTTCCATTTTATACGTGGAGCCACTGAGAATTACTAGAACAAGTACAGATAGCGATAGTTGATTTCAATGGAGTTACTCTGGATTTACACTGGTATATCTGGAAGTAGAAGAATATGGCACAGAATATGATTCATTAACTCTACTCTTCTTCATTTCCATGTTAAAAAATACCCAACCTTTCAGTATATCAGACCTTCAAATGATATCCTGTCACAGGGTGAGCTTGACCTTTGAGGGTTAGGACTCAGCCTCCCCCATCCCAAGCCTAGTTCACCTTCCCAGATAAAGGGAATGCATGCAAAGGATGGGGAGCTGGTGACTGAGAAGCAGGCCTGCTGAGCCTGAGTTTGGGGTGGGAGCTTATTGGGAAAAGGCAGGTGGCAGTTCTCCTGCTGTCCCAGGCTTAGGGACCTGCAGGGAACAAGAGACCACTGAGGTTGGAGGGGTGCATAGGACTGTGAGCCTGAAGGGAGAATTATAAGCAAGAGGAAACTCTGATTAAGGACTGTAAAGACTTTTGAGTCTAGAGGGAGGTTTATATGGATGCTAAAGTCCATCATAAATTGAAAGGACTAAATGAGCCCAGAGAAGAGGTCTGGAAGGTTTAGAGTATTATTTTATGGTAATAAACCACACCTAGAAGGGGAGCAGTACTGTGAAAAAACCAAATGTGGTGGTTGATTTGATGTGAAATTGAAGGTAAACCAAATCAGTGACATGACCAGTGCTGGATTGGATGTAAGCCCACCTATGCATCCATTTTCTTGTATATTCCTCATACTTTTTCTTACTTCTTTTGCCAACTATGAACGATATTTCTTCCCTCAGCTTCTATCTACTTCTCTTGCTGAATGCTAGGGTGAAATTATAATCCTGACCATTTGAGAGCAAAATGCTATGATGTCATACATAGTTGGGTTGTGGAGTTGTAAGCTCTTATTCCCTTATAAATATCTGTAACAACAGCATTCAGTATAAAAAATAAAACCCTGACAAACCTGAACTTATTTTATAAATATCCATGTGTTTTCAAGCCTGTTTAAAGGTTTGTCCTTCTTTAATAGCAGAGATCCAAACATTAAAGCTTTGTAGGAAGTGATTTTCCTGTCCCAAATTGGGATGAAAAGTAAAAATCTCAAAATTTTTGCAAACTGAAAATCTATAAATAGATAAATGGTTCAGGTCAATTCAAACATTTGGTTTTGATAATTTCAAAATATTTCATTCTGTTTCAACCATTTTTAATTTTTCTATATTTTATTTACTATAATTTGTTTACATTTCTGAACAAAAAGTAATTTGGAATCAGAAGAACAATTTTTTTTGGTTGGAGAATGTCGAAACTAAATGTTAGGAGAATTTTGAAATTCACTTAAAAAATTTTCAAGTTGAAAATTTTGTCAAAACTTACTCTTTCTTCTGAATAGGTTTGAGTTTTGATAAATTGGCATTTTTGACAAAAAATATTTTGTCATCAAACTCCTAACCAGCTCTAGCAAGCATCACTGTAGTAAATCACCGTACCTGAATACCCAACAGAAAGGCAAGTTTGAGCTCTAATATAATTCTCTTTTACTTTGTGACTAAGGTAAGACTGGTTATTACTCAAAGGCTGTAGATTTCATTTTCTGTTTTCCTAATGCAATTCTCTCTCTTTTTTTCCTAATAGTCTTTCCTTTACCTAGCCTGGTATATGACTATGTCAATCCTTGGCCATTACAACAACTTTTTCTTTGCGGCTCATCTCCTTGACATTGCAATGGGATTCAAGACGCTACGAACTATTCTGTCATCAGTAACCCACAATGGCAAACAGGTATCAAGCTTCATCTCCCTCTCCCTTTTTTGCTAAAGGAATGCACAGTTAGGTTCATCCTGTGGCTGAATTCAAACTGACTGGGGAAAACTTTTCTCAAGGATTGAAAGGAGAAATGTTCTTTAATTGCAGTTTAATCTTGTATTGATGAGGAAGCTGTGCTGGAGGATAATCATGATGTCTGAATTTATATTTCAGACATATATTAAAGAAAATAACCAAGTTTTACTGTCAGTTTAGTTCTGTTGTAGCAGCACTCTTGCTGTGATCCTTGATTTCTAGTACGCTTCAAGGTTGAATGTCTAACAAGTGCAAAAGGCCTACACAAGCACTTACTTCAGGGCAAATAAGGTCATATGGACTCTGTGGGTGCAGACACCCTCCTAGCAACTCAACTGATACAGTTCTGCTATACAAGGAGGGATAGGAAAGGATTTGGGAGCTTTCTCTGCAGAATCACCTTGTGTACAACCATGCTAGGGGTGAAGCAGAGAGAGGGCCAGAGGATCTGCTGCTACATAGATCCTTCCATTATGCCTCTCTGTGCAGAAGGTGTGTTAGAACTCAAGTGGTTTCTACAGTCTGAGCTGTATAAATACCCATAGAATGGCATTGTATTTACTCGGTAGCCTTCTTTTCCTCCCCAGCCATAGATATATCCAGCTCCGAGCTAAATTAAACAGGTTGGGGGGCTGGGCTGAAATTTTGTACCTTAATGCAGAGTTTAAGCATGGTTTATTCTTTACATATGACCCTTTGAGCTCGGATTAATTTCACCTACAATGCACGTCAGGATTAAAGATCCTGATAGATTAGTCACTGGTTTTTTTTTTAATTTTTGTTGACAAAACACAACACTGTTCAAGTTGGCTACCTACACGTGATTTTGACCACAGCAATGTAAACCACAAAAACAGCATTCCATCATTTTGCTGTTAGTAACTCATCAGCTGGCAGACTGCGTTTTGCATCACAAAAATTTCAATTTAAACTACATCTATCTGGCTCCAGTTTAATTGTTGAGTGATTTGTAGAAATGGACTATGATGCTTTATTTTAAGCAAATTAATGCAATCTGAATGTAAGTCTCTAGCAGGCTCCTCATCTGTGTGAATGAGTGTGATGTGAATAGCTATTAGATGCAAGGTGAATCCTGCCCTCAGCTATGTTGTCCATATCACCAATTTTACAGGCACTGTTTATAGTCTAAATTATGCAATGAGGCATCCCCTCATATTGAAAGGCAGGAGACAGTCCCGCTTATTCGCACACATTGACAAGCTATTATTCACACACATTGACAAGCTATTAATCAGGTTTCTTATCTAAAAAAGGGATTTTCAGACCCTATGGGGCTCACCAAGTCTGTCTGTAGAACTAAATATTTTGAGAGTGAAGCAATAGGGTTCTTGGGATGTTGGGAGGGGAGGTTCATCAACAGAATTAGAGAGTTGGAGAACACTGACCTGGAAATGCTGCTTTAATTGGGAAATGATGGATAAAATTCAAATACTCATAATCAGAGACTGTATTTACACAATATTGGATTATAGTAAAGTGATATTAAGGACTGAACTGAGAATATTTCCTTGTTTTATATGAAATTGTCAGATTAAAAATTTATTTTCCAGTTGAGGAAAACCCAGGACTTCCCTCTCAATAGTTGTATGGGATATAGAATGAAAAATCACTTTTTTCTGCCTCTCATCCCAGATTTGTTGTTCTAGGAAACTTGTGGGGCAAAACTATCTATTTGCCTGATCTATGTACAGTTATGTAGGCCCCATGTGTGCAAAGTTCTATTTGCTTGAAACTTGAAGGAAATATAAAGGAATATGTTTTAAGGCAAAGGAAAGAGTGGCCACCCCAAATCTCTGCTTTGTCTTTCTGGAGTTCCTCAAATATTTGTAGGACAGTGGATTGTCCCCATTGTGTTTTCATTCCATGATCTGTGCAGGGGATTGTTAACACTCTCAGTAGCCACTACAACTTCAGTTAAATGTGTTTCAACAAATGTTTAAACAAGTGTTTTAATCAATTTTTCATAGCAGCTACAGTGGCTGCTGGGAGTTGAAATCTGTCCCTGACAGATGACTATCCAATAGAACATTTTGAAACAACTCTCCAAAAGGACAAGTTATTTACTGTAATGTTTGAACAAGTGCCTAGAGCACTGGAGAAGTGCTTTTTAAAAATGTAACTAAATAAATGAGTTTGGTTTGTATAGTAGAAATTGTGAGTCTCACACAGGTATACAAGCCAACCTACTGCAGCCTTTGCTCTTAGAATAATAAAATAGATTGTGAGCATGAATAAAATGAAATTACCCTATACTTTAGCTTCTGGTGGGGAGCTTATAATTGCATCACTATTATATTGCAGCGCTTTAGGCCCTGATAGTGAGGTCAAATCTCTGTGGGCAAAAGAGTGCTCATACAGATACTACTGAAGGACTGAGGTCTTAAAGTTATGTCCTGGAAAGTAACAAACCCTACAGGCTCATGGATATACATTGTACGTACCTCTGCTGAAGTATCACCATAGATAACATCAAGTTGCTGTTTTTTTAAAATAGATGGGACAGGACAGCTACAGAGATGTGGCATGTAAGGTAGGAAAGTGAATGCAGTGACTGATATCCTATGCTATCATTTAAGAAAGGCCCCATCCCAGTTAGCTAGTGAGTATAACTAGTGTACATAGAAAGCCAAATTCAGTACTCTGTCACTTCTGTTTAAATCAGGATTAGCCCGGTAACTAGAAGCACATTTTGGTCACACAAGATCAATGACCACTAATTGACATGATTACTAGACCTTAAAGTTTAACCTATTTGAAAAAGTGCATGATTCTGTTTGCAGGGCCTAGAAAATTGCTTTTTTAAAAGGTTGAAAACAATGATAATTTATATGTTAGAAAAGCAAACCCTGCTCTGGTTTCAACTTGAGAATTACAAACCAGTGCTAAGTTTTTTCATTTACTATGACTCATATTTACCAAGGAAAGCACAATATCTATTTGTTTGCCCAATACAATGATGACTAATGATACAGAAAAAGTATTATCTTTTACTTGCCTGTTCCTCCCTCCCACCCCAAAAAAATTAGTTGTCCTTGACCAATGGGCAGGTAGAATTTTGCAAGGTTGATGCATGCAAGTTTGGAGGGACTTGCAAAACTGAGTTATGTTCACTTTAGGTTGGTCAAATTTTAGCCTTCCAGCCACATGTCCTTTTAAATGTCCAGATACAATTGAGCAGATCTGCAGCTTTTACATGAAGCCTTTACAAGTTAAGTACATAGAATGTAAGGTGATATGGTACTTCGTAAGTCAGGTAGTTATGAAAATTATTTTTTAAAATATTCATTCTTTTCAAATATTTGCTGCAGGAAATTGTAATTCACTTCTAACTACTTTTCATCTGGCTCAAGGCAATATTTTAATACTGTAGCAATTGAGGACTGGGGGGATTTATTGCCATTTATGAGAGGAGATATTACACTAATATTAATGTGTTTTTTTTTCTAGGATCCCTCAGGTATAACTGAAACTGTGTCACTATAAAATTGTCATCAAGCTAGATAGCAAACTTTTTTAATGCCACTTGAACTCCAAGATGCACCAAATTTTGCAAGTCGGGACTGTGTAATTTGCTTCTGAAGTGTAGTTTTGCATTAAAGTGGAAGTGCATGGAGATGAATTCACATTTTGAAATAGTGGCATTGATTTACAGATTGATCAAAGAATACTCTTAAATCTAATTGGTCAGTAAATCTAAAACTGGTTTTAACTTCTAGAAAAATTGGTCTTCTATTCTAAATCTACATTCATTCAAAAATTTGCTCATTTAAAATTTCAAACACAAAAGCAAAGATCTCATATTTTCTACTGTTCCATACAAAAGCTAAGGAAATTAGAATATTCTGGAATCTTTTTCTTATTTTGAAGCACACTTGCTTTGTGACTTTGGGCAAGTTTTCTCTGTCTCAGCTTCCCATTCTATGTAACGGGGATAATACTTAAAATCCATGGTAGGTAGGTAAAAGGCTTACATCATTGATGTTCATAAAGTACTTTGAGAACTTGGATAGAAGCTCAAAGTGAGTATCTGGCAAACTCAAAACATGCTGTATGTACACAGAATTGACTTACAACCGTTTTAATTTCCCAGACATTTGGTATTTCATTTAATAATTGTTGCATTGGAATGTACTTGTGACCTGCACTGATACTATAAATAGGAAACAGGAATGTATTTTTTAAGCTTTCAGAATAGAAATATCTTCTTTTCTGTCTGTATGTGAGCACATATCGGTATGGATATGAATTTACATTTTTGCTAATTTTTTTTGTTCATTTGCCTCAAAGTTCTAGAAACATTTTAACATTCATGAGCCAATTTAAATGCTCTAACATTGCATAAAATACACTGATATTTTACTAAAATAAAACAAAAATTCCTTTTTAAAATGGGGAGGGAGAGAGATGGGGGTGAATAAAGTGAGTTTATCTTCTCCAGTAAATGTAGTTTATTATTTTTCTCTTTTCCCCATCATATAAGAAAATTGCACTGCATGCTTTCATGGTGTTAATACATCCATCATATAATTCTCTCTTCTAGCTTGTGTTAACAGTGGGATTACTGGCAGTGGTAGTCTACTTGTACACAGTAGTGGCATTCAATTTTTTCCGTAAATTCTACAACAAGAGTGAAGATGGAGATATGCCAGATATGAAATGTGATGATATGCTAACAGTAAGTCTGTTTGCTTTTTGCTCATCTTTACTTAAGTTATTATGGTATTTCCTGTTCCCCCTCTCCTGTTCATGGAACTGTTCCTGAATAATACCTATAGCCAGAAGGATGGCTGCTCACAACAGGAAGATTATCAGTGAAACATGAAGGAATAAAAAATGTAATACAAACCTGCAGGAGTTAGAGAACGTGACCACAAATGAGATGAAATAATATGACATTAGTTTTTGATATGCTTTATCTGAGACTCAAAAAATCAAACAAAGTCAGAAAGTTGTTTCACTGCATGAGGCTTTCTCAAAAGTTGCATGAAAGTACTTCTGAATGCTGCAGTTTTACAGGCAATACAGACAGTTGTGTGGTTACTGTAAACTGTTACCAATGATTCCCACTAACCTCAGTTGGTTGATTAGATGTCTTCCACTGACATCTCTGTCACTGAAAACTTCTTGGTGCGTGTTAGCCTGACAATTATTTACCAACTGTTTTAAATTGCCATTTGAAAGAGTCTGATAGTGTCAAATTTTGCTGATTCAGAAGATGTTGCCTAGATCATTACAAAATCTAAGGAGTGTAATGACTTTCTGATTATTTTTTACATATTATTTACCTCATTTCCTAATAACCAATACCACATATTTTAAAAATCCTAATAGTCAGAAAAATTTTAAAAGAAAATAACATTACTCAAAACCCTTGTAAAAATGCTACGGTATTTTCCACAGGAGTGCACTTTCCTCCTTTGGCCTTGGCTTTGTAAGTCTCAGATTGCTGTGCTGTGAACTATTTGTGAACAAAATAATTATAGGATCATTTCTGTTACTGTATACCGCATTATGGCTCTTGGATTTCTTATGCTTTTTCTTAGCACCTAGTTATTGGTGTTGGTGCATACTACAGGTATTTTATTAAGATGAAGTAGCCTTACACTCGCCACAGGATACTTCTTAAGAACCAATTTCTGCTCCTGGTTTCACTGGCTTAAACTACAGGAACAAAATGGACTTAGTGGAACTAATGCAGAGTTACATCAGTGCAACCCAGAGCATAATTTGACTAGCTGTACAGCAATGACATACCGGGCCAGATTCTTCTATGTTATGCCAATGTAATTCCACTGATTTCCATGGAGCTACTACTGATTTATAAGAATGCAAGATCAGAATTTAGCCCACAATACCTGTCAGCTTTCTCTGTGCTTTGAAGTCCATTTGATTTGAAATACATTAGGAATACTCATTAGGAAATGGAAGGGTTTTCTTTTTAGCTTTAGCATGTTTGTAAATTAGTCAGTAGAGAACATCCACTTGCAAGTATAAGCACCATAACCGACAGTGCAATATCTCCTTGGCACTTTTGTAGCTTGATATAATTAATTCCATTTTGAATTTCCAATTGATTTCAGAGAGAAATTAATCGATTGCATTTCGGAATCCTCTGATCCAGTCGGGAGTGGAGGTGGTAGGGATGGAGGGAGAGAAAGCAAGATGCAATGAATGGACACTTTCTGTATAAAGATAAATCAAAGGAATAAAGATAAACTACTAATGGGATAGATTGTGGCCCGTGCTACAGGGCCAAACTGGGATTCAAGGGGGAGTAAGAAACTACTTGGCCTTCCCAGAACTTGGATCTAGATGCATAGCAGTAAATGGGTACTGTGGACTTGATGCTCCCCTGACCGTCTTAAGTGGGTGGGGAGAGGTAGGAAATGGCTGGAACATTGACGCCACCTCTCCTAATGCACTGGTCAATGCAACTAAACTGGAAGTGCTATGGTGTTGTCATCTGCAAGTGGAAAGTGCCAGAGGAGAAAGTGGGGATGAAGGAAGGAAATAGGACTTTCTCAGGCCTGATGTCTTTATTGCACTGGTCTTTCTTCAGCACCGTATGCACCACTTATACAGGGAAGACTGCAAAAACACAATCTAGCCCACTTTATTTCATTGCTTACAAGTGGAAGACAAATGTGTGAAATTGGTTCCTCAAATAGCAGTTCATCACAAAAGAAAAATAAATTTCATCCCCATCCTGCCAAAAAAAAACCCAGCAACATAATTCTGGACCTAAAATAGTTTATAAGGAGGCAGGGTTTGTTGCCCTTCTACAATACAATAGTATGCCCAAGTTGCAAATGTAGCTTCAGATTGGGAAAGCCCTAATGTTCAAGGGTATTCCATTTGTCTGAAATACTATGCAGTTGTGCAGTTTGCAGAATGGCTCCTAGTTTTCTTGCCACATTTGTTGATTGGATCAAATTAAGAATGTTTTTAAGATCTGTGTTGAGGTTACATTTCTAATGATAGCAACATGGAGATGTGATGTGATCCTATTCTGATCATAGTACAAGAGGAGGGGAAAGTGTAAAATAATCCAAAGAGTGAAAAATTCAAAGAGTGAAAAAATTCTTATTTGGAACAGTTCGTATAAAATAGCATGAAATATGTAAGCTGATTATTCAGCCCCCCCAAACCAAAAAGCTATCAAAACACATACAGTTTTCTCCCTGCGGGGAGGATGAGAAAGAAATTGAACCACATGTGACAGATGTTAGTGAAATTGTTTAATGCTCGACTGGAAGGTGCTCAGATACTAAGGTGACAAAGGTGGTATATGAACTTGTACAAAATAGATTTCTTCCTGCCCCATCCCCTGCAGACTAAAAAAAAAAAAATTACAATAATTGCCCTGAATTGCAGCTTCTTGCACTGCCCTTAATCAGAAAGGATCAGATTCTGCTACCCTTATGTATGTTGAGCAGGAATTTAGTCTGCATATAGCCCCCTGATCTAAATGTGATTACTCCTGAAGTAAAATAATACTCAGTGGAAGCAATGGTCATGGAATCAGGCATAAAATCCATCTGCTGGATCTTTTGCACACAGCTAGCTATGTTCTTTACCTGCCTATATGCATTTGGGACTGCACTTTGCACAATTCTACCTCTGTCACCGTTGCCCCTTCCTCGGGACCAAATGAGTTAATATCAGTGTGTAACATCCTGATTGGCTTTTCAAAGATGCAGGATTTTAATCCAGATTTCTCATTCTTAAAACTTTCATTTTGTTCTCTTAAAGTGTGATTTGTGCTCTGAAAAATTCTTATGTAAATGGCACCTTTGGGGTTCCGTATTTCCTACATATCACCAATTTGATATCCCATTTACTCAGTTTACAAATAAAAATTATCACCCCCTCTAAAAATCAACCTGGGCTCTGAAAAGACAAGCTTTCTCTTTCTAATGCAGCCTGCAGGTGACACAGTGCCTTCAGTACCACCTGTATGAGGCTCTGGAAGGTCTTGTGCAAGTATAACTGAGAACATCATTTGCACTGTAGAATCATCATGATTTGTGAAGTTGTGGTCATTCTTGAAAAGAGCCCAGCTTGATCTTAAGATCCCAGAGTGGGCTGTATGGCTGGGAGTCAGAAAAAAATATTTTAACTCTTAAACTGAGCACATTTGATATGAGATCATTGTGATATGATAAACAAGACACTCCACATTGCTATTGCTAGTCACTCTTCAGAATGGAAGTGCACTTTAATTATCTCATGCATATCTAACATGTCCTCTGAAGAAGGATTCTCAAGAGCTGTTTTTCCTTTGAGTACTGAAGATGGGAAAAGGATAAAGAAATACAATTTTATTTAAAAGGCAACAGATTACAATAATAGTAATAATTATCACTTTACATTTCAGAGAACTTTGCAATAGGTATTCTCATCTCCACTTCATATCTACAGACACAAAGTCAGACTCTTCGGTATCAAAGGCGCACACAGCAATTCAGTTGCAGAGCCAGAATTAGAATATAGCAGTGCCTGCATTGTCGCCTCATGCTTACTTCACCAGGACGTGCTATGCAAACAATAAGAGCATATAACTTACAAGCAATTAGCAGGTTTTTTTCAATCAGATAAAATTGTTGTAACACCCTTTCCTTTTTGTTTTATGCTGCAATTGGAAAACATGAAATTTTGCAACTTGAATCTCAGCAGCATTTCCAATCTTGCTGTAAAATTATCCCCCACCCAAAAAAAAAAAAGAGGGGAAAAAGAGAGCCAGCATGGTCTAATAGATAAGGTACTGGACTGAGAATCAGAAAACCACATTTCTATTCCTAGCTCTGCCATTGACTTGCTGTGTGACCTTGGGCAATTTCATTTCACCTTTCTGTGCCTCTGTTTCCTCTTCTCTAAATAAATAAGATAGACAAATTTGCCCTTTCTCTTCCTTGCTTATTTAGATTGTAAGCTTTTCAATTCACGAATAGTCACTCTGTTTCTACAGTACCTCCCAATGGAATCCCATTCTCAGTTGGGGCTTTTAGGTACTACTGTCATACAAATACATAATAATAAGTAGCCAAAATCTTGGAGAATGGGTTTTTTAAATGGTTATGTATTCTTTCATTTTCTCACTTTTTTCCAGTGCTACATGTTTCATATGTATGTTGGAGTGCGGGCGGGCGGAGGCATTGGTGATGAAATTGAGGATCCAGCAGGAGATGAATATGAGATCTATCGGATCATCTTTGACATTACTTTCTTCTTCTTTGTAATTGTCATTCTGCTAGCCATCATACAAGGTATGTGTTCATACTCTGTGGCCACAGGGAAGTGATATTTGAAACCACTGGAATCTTAGTGCCACAGTCATGCCTCCACATACACAATGTTAATGGGAACTAAAAGACCAACATTTCACCAAAGAGGGGTGATAATAGCTAGGTAGGATGTTTTCCCCAACTCCACATAACCCCAGGAGTGAGGACAGGGCAAGGAGAGGGGGATTCAGAGGAAAAACTGTTCGATACGTGTGACAACCTGGGGTACAACCTCAAATTGTGGGACTGCTGTGCCCATTTAAATCTCCATTTAAATCTGGCCTGTCTCTCATGATGTTTGTGACAAACCCCTCCAGAGGCTGTAATCACTCAGTCAACAACATGCAGGGACACACCCAGCTAAATTGCATGAATGCCCTTTAAACCACTCATGAACCATACACAGGGAAACACCAGAAAATCCCCCACACCTCCCAGCCTTGCACTCTCAAAATGTACCATCTTACGCTGCTCAAGATCTTCTCTTGAACAATGTAAGCTCATTAATTAGTTTGCCATTTCATGAAAGGTTAGTGGACATGCACCAGCCTTTGTAATCTGAGCAGATTCACCAAACACTTTAGACAAACTCACTTAAAAATATTAAAATAAGTTTATTAACTACAGAAAGATAGATTTTAAGTGATTATCAGTGTTAGGCATAGAGGCCAGAGTTGATTACATGAGAAATAAAAGTAAAATCATATTCTAAATTCTAACTTTGTCGGACTAAGAAAGATTTGAATCAAGAAGTTTTTCTCACCCCACTAGACGCTATAAGCAGTTTACAGTTCTTTATTCACAGGCTGAATTCCCTGCGCAGCCTGGAGCCAATCTCCCCAGTTCAAAGTCTTTTCTTTCAAATGTTCTTGTTGCCTTCAGAGTAGGTGAGGGAGGAGAGAGGCCGGGGGCTGATGTCACAATCTCCAATTTATAACCCCCAATCAATGTAAATGGAAATATACTGTCTCAAACATGGAGTCAGGGATCATGTGTTCTAGATACCCTGCTGAGACACTGGGCCTGCATTGTCTACATGCTTCAGGAGGGGTCCACTGGGAGAGCGGATTCTTTTTAATGGGCCTTCAATACATGGCTGGCTAGTCCTAATGTAAATCTGTCTTGGAGATGTTAGTTGTTCCTTTGTTGCCACTTGAAGGCTAGCTGTGGGCATCGCCCAGACTCACAATATATTTCAATAACAACCATATAGCAAACTTCATAATTTCACATACCATGGTAGTACATACAATTCAATAGGATAGTAATATTCAATGGATCATGACTTCTCAAATGATACCTCACAAGGCATATTTTGGACAAAACATATCATAATCATATAACAGTGGTGAATATGTAGGTACAGGGTGTCATTTTGAGGTACAATCACAATGGGATATGCTTCTCTTTAAGTCTGTGGCAAGTTACAGTGCTTTAATCACAATGCATTATTGCCGCTAAGAGCAATACTAGCTCCTCCATCGTGGCTTTTCTCTTCAGAGAATGGGGCCACACATACAAGATGGATGTACCACACGTCACTGCCACAGATATGAAGGAGGAGATGCTTGTAGGCAGGATCCTGTCGTGCAAAAGATTACTGACTCTTGAGGTTCTCTCCAGTATAGCTTGACCTCCAATCCATTTTGGCCATTATCCCTTCTGGATCCATTCCATGAATTGTCCCACTTTCAAGGCACTCATATACTAGCACAATGAGTGCAGTATAAAAGTTTAATACAACAGAAGAGAAGATATGGAGAAGCAGCAGAGCCAATAGATCTGCCATCCTTTTGCACGCCTTTTGAAGAACAAAGGGGAGTGTTTGGCCTATAGTAAACAAGCCTTTTGATCTTTTTCCAATGAAGACAGAGTCTCTCCCATAAAAGGAATACAAAATCAAGGCTTTTAATATCCAATACTTGTTTTTTGTCAAATTTTCAGTAAGAGAATCCTATCACTTACATTCTTTGAGAAGATGCAACTGTGTATTTTGCTTAGGCATGGGTGCACCCAGTGCACCGGAGCTGGAGAAATTTGCCCAGCAATATCTGTATGGGCAGTACTCTCTGACCCATTCAATAAGTTTCTTCTTACTACCCATGGCTAGAGTTGGAGCTCTTTGCAGTATCTTCACCTCAGACTTTTGTTCTCCATTTCTGAGAACTTTTTCTTAGGTTAAGTTTCATGTTAGTACAAGTTTTAGTTAGAGTAGTTAGCTGCCCTGTGATGTGCCGTCAGCCGGGTTCAAGCATTGTCCATCGTGGGAGGGAACGATCCCCAGGCAAGCTATTTATTGTGTCTCAGTGAAGAAAACATTAAAGAATTATGATCCATCTGCAAGTCATTCACAAAAAGGATTCTGGTGGTGAGAGCCTTGCAGCTGAATTGGCACCTGGTAGAGCAGACCATGAGGACTGCTTCAGCTCTGAGGCCTTCATCTTTTTATCTGATAAGTGGTCACTTTTGGATCTGACAAGCAATTCCACTCCGTGTTCGGGCTCTGGCATTTCCCTCAAGAGGAAGAGGGGTCATTCACTCTCCTTTGGTACAGTGAGGAAGAGGTCTGATAAAATGAACTGGGATCATTCTAGGGCTTGAGGAGACTCCTTCTCATTTCCTAAGAGGAGTGATGACCTGCACCATACTCCCTCTGGCATGTGGAATGGAGCAGGTCTATCCAACTTCTCCCTGATATCGGACTGAAATCAGTGAGAGCCTGTAGCATCAACTCTGGTTTCGGCCATGGGGCATCTGTTGAGTCCGGTATCCATGATGTTGATACTAGCAGTGACTATTTCCATGCCGGCAGCATACTGGGTGGCATCAGACCTGCTTTGCTCTCAATCCCAGACTCTCCACTGATTCATGAGCACTCTAGTGCCATCACTTCTACTGCCTCATCCTCTATTGTGCTCTTGGCACCTCCTGGCTGTGTCACAGAGCTGCCTAGGCCTCAGATTGTTTAATGGAGGCCAACACTGGGCTTGGCACTGAAGCCCCCCTAGACACTGATGCATACTTCAGCACCATCATTGTCTTGGTGGCAGATCCCTTCATTGAACTTTGTACGACCTTAGCCTCAGTACCAAATGGGAGTGTCTCATTCAATACCACCAGTGCCGATCCTCAGTTCCTCTTCATTCCCAATGCTGGCCCCATATTGGGACTTGAATACCACAGACATCTAGGTCCTAAGGGCCATCAGGTTGGGTTATGCCATATAGTTCCTCTCCATCCCTCCTCCCCACCCCATAATCCATCCTTCTTCAGGGACACCTCTCACAAGACACTGGTCCTCAAGCAGGTCCAGTCTCTTCTGGTGCATGGAGCTGTAGAACAGATCCCCCTACAGCATCGGGGACAGGGATTCTACTCCTGATGTTTCCTGATCCCCAAGCCCAAAGGAGGGTTGAGACCTATCCTTGAACTCCATGATCTCAACAAATACATCAGATATGTGAGATTCTGTATGGTTACCCTAGCAACTATCTTCCCTGCCTTAAATCATAATGACGTTTGCTGTCCTAGACCTTCTGACCTTCCATGTAGCAATTCTTCTGAGCCACTGGAGGTTTCTCAAGTTTGTCATGGCGAACTGTCATTGTCAGTACACCAGACTCCCTTTTGGTCTGTCCTCCGCTCCTTGGATTTTTATTAAATGCATGATTGTAGTGACAAAATATCTCAGGAAGAGGGCATTAATATCTTCCCACATATGAACTATTAATTCCTGAGAGCAGGTCCAGGGAAGAAATCCTCTCTCATGTTCGCTTCATGCTACATTTTCTTGATCATCTATGTTTCATCCTAAACAATGGGTAATTATCATTGGTTCCAACTCAAAGAATTGAATTATTTGGGACCCTGGTAGACTCTACAAGTTCAAGAGCATTTCTGCCAACTGACTAATTCCACAGTATTTGCCACCTATGTCTGAAACTGCAGTCTCAACCCTCAACCTCAGCCCATGTATGCCTGAGGTTACTAGATCATCTGGCTGCATGCACACAGGTAGTCCAATTTGACAGAATGCTCTTTCACGCTCTTCAAATGTGGCTGAAGTTGGTCTATCATCTGAATCGTCATAGCTTGGACAGACTAGTCTGACTTAATCCAGGATTGGCAGATGTCTTATGATAGTGGGTGGTTCAGGGCAATGTGTGCCAGGGCATTCCCTTCGCTTGGTCCCCAATGACCAAGACTGTTGTCACAATGCATCCTTAATAGGTTGGGGAGTTCATCTTGGGTCATGGAAAGTTCAAGGGCAGTGGTCACAACAGGAAGCTTTTCTGCATATCTATGTCCTGGAACTTTATGCCATCTACAATGTCCTGGAGCTACATGCCATCTACAGTCTCTTCAAGATCTCATCAGTGACTGGGTGGTGCACATCCTTGCGAACAATACCACTGCAATGTATTATGTGACAAGATGGGGGGAGAACGCTCCAACATGCTGTGTCAGGAGGTCATCAAACTCTGGCAGTTTTTCACTGAGGAAACATTACTCCCATTGCTGACCACTTACTTGGGATCACCCGGCAGATCACTAGGCGGAGATTGCTCACTGAATCGCAAATGGTCTCTGAACCCAGCATCAGGTGATCCATTTTTGCAGTTTGGGGCATTCTGTCAATTGACCTGTTTGCCACAAGAAACAATAAGAAATGCTAGCTGTTTTGCTCTGAGGTGTTTTCAGTCTTGGCTCCTTGACCGATGTTTTTCACCTGAGCTGGGAATCAGCACTCCTATATACTTTTTCTCCAATCCTGATCATCCCGCAGGTCATTCTCAAGATGAAATGGGACCACACCAAGCTCTTTATCATTGCTCTAGCATGATTGAGACAATATTGTGTCATTAGTTTAGCCTCCTATATCCCTTCTTTCCAACCTCCGGACTCTGCAGCACAGTCAGGTTTTGCATCCAATGCTCAGCTCCCTGCATCTCACAGAGTGGATGCTGCATGGTTAATGAGGAGGAAGAACTATATTTAGAGGCAGTCAGGCAAGTCTTGTTAACTAGTAAGAAGCCCTCCACCAGAGTGACCTATTCAGCCAATTGGAAGTGGTTTTTGATATGATTATTAGCCCAGGGAGTTGAACTGAAGCTGGATTGTATCCAGAAAACCTTGGAATACCTGTTACATCTTCAGTCTTCTGGTCTTGCACTTGGTTCATTGAGAGCCCACCAGGCAGCAATTTCAATGTTTTATCTGCCAATCCATGGGAAGTCAGTGTTTTCAAACCCCATGGCAGTGAGATTCTTGAAAAGAATCACTTGTCTCTACCCACTGTTTAAAGAGTGATTCCTTCGTGTGGGGCCCTCATACTGTTTTAGTGGCCCTTATGAGACCTCCTGTCAAGCCTTTGGCAACTTCTTCTTTCTCCCTTTTGTGTCAGAAAACTGCCTTCCTTGTAGCGATAATGTCTGCAAGGAGGGTGCGTGAGTTGCAGGCTTTGACGATGGAGCACCCTTACACGCAGTTTTCTAAAGACAAAGTAACCCTGATGCTGCATCCTAAGTTTTCATCCAAGGTGGTTTCCCAGTTTCAGTTGAACCAAGCTATATATTTACCAGTGTTCTTCCCTAAGCCACATTCAACCCCAGAGGAACAACATCTCTCACATGAGATGTCAGGCGATATTTAACTTTTTATCTGGATAAAACCAAACATTTCTGTTTCTCATCTCATTTGTTTCATATGCAGACTGAATGAAGGGTCACATAGTCTCTTCACAGATGAGCTCCAGGTGGATACATTCCTGTTTCCTGACATCATACAAAGTATCCCAGACTATGTCTCCTCATTCCACAAGAGCTCAGGCAATATCAATGGCATTTCAATATTGGACATTTGCAGGGCTGCCACTTGGTCTTCTATATGTACTTTTAAAAACCACTGTGCCATTACTGCTGCATCCAGATCAGATGGAAACTTTGAGAAGGCAGTCCTGCAGTCCTTGTTTAAAGAGAATCAGAGCCCCACCTCCTACAAGTAGTGTTTGTAAATTACCTAACTGGAATTACATGGCAACATCTGCTTGAAGAAGAAAGAAAGGCTATCTACTTGTAACTGTTGTTTTTCAAGATGTGGCACAGACATGTATTCCACAATCCACATTCTATCCCCTCTGTGTCGGAGTCTGTAGTTCTGATGTTTAGTGTGAAGGAACTAAGAGGGTCAGGCCACCTCATATGGCCAGAGGAAAGGGCTAAGGGGACAGGTCATGAGTGCCAGGCAAAGTTCTCTGGCTCTGCTGCACTGGGTGTGCACACACCTAATTAGAATACACATCTGCATCACATCTTGAAGAACAGCAGTTATGGGTAGGTAACTGTTTTTTCACCATTCTCTCTTGTGAAGGCTAAGCTTACTTTTTAAAAAAGCAATATCAGATGGGAAGAGATGAACATGCATGCCTGTTAGAATGAACGTACTGAGATTATTAGTTGAAGGATTTGCCATGCAACCAAAATATTTGGGTTCTGGGAGGTGGGATGTTGCAATTAAGGCTACATAATATAGTGCCATCTGTCATTTTGTCAGGTTGCTTTGCTCATACATGTTGGACAATTGCTTCTTTGCCTGAGGGCATTCTCCAATGGGATATTCCACGTTTCCATCTTGTTGGCTCTTTTGTTCATTGTTTACATGAGGCCTTTGGAAAGGTTAGTGAGGAGCCATAGGTTGCAATGTCTTCAGTGTGCTGATGACATGTAGCTTTATATCTCCATTTAAACTGTCCCAACTGGAGGTGTCATTGCCTTATTCATTATTTGAGAGAGAATAGGGTGTAGATTGAGACTCAGTCTGTAAACCTGTACCCTGTGATCTTCACTGGCTGACTGTTGGTTACTGGATTTTAAGATGGTTGGTTTTGACCTATAAGCCCAAAGTGGCCTGGGACTTACCTACCTCAGAGACTTTCTTTCTCCCAGTGGCAAATTATCCCAAGGTAGTCAGTGGAGGTGCCTGAGCATAAGCCCAATCATTATAAGAGAGGAGGTGGCTGACAGGGCTCTGGATCTTTGGAATTTGCTTTCCTTCAAGTCCATAACAACCTGAATTTGTCAGCCTTCAGAGCATTCTGCAAGACCCACTTTTCCTTTTTTGCCATGAGGAGATGGAGGGTTGTGATGCTTTGGTACTCTGGAAACTGTGGGTAGTCATTTATTTTTTATTGTATTTATGCTGATGCTGGGATATTAATTGTTCTAGGAGATTTAAAGGATTTTTGTTTGTTTACAATGTGTCTCTGTAATCAAGGTGTGATTGCAGCTTGTGTAGGCATACCCATGCTAATTTTAACCTAGCTGGTTCAGGCTAAAAATACCAGAGAAGGTGTGGTGGTGCAAAATTGTCAAGGATGCCCAGAGCATTGGAGAGAATGCTCTTTTATTATAGTTCTAGTTTGTAAAAATTCAAATCAATAAATACATCCTTTTGGAGTAACACAAGCCAAGACTTTGATGGTTTCACTGCTTTGATAAATAATGATCTTCGATTGCCTTGTACCAGCTAATATTTAGTTAGATGATGAGTTTTGCTCTGAGAGGATACCTCCCTGTTTCCTATAGGTGTGTTTAGATAAGGATTCTCAGCTGTGTGGCAAAGTATTTACAATTCTGATGTGTTGTCTCAAAGATTCAAGCAAACTTCTGTTTTTAAAAGGCATTTATAAAAAACAGAATTCCGTGTTTTGATATCCTCATGCTGTTTGCTTTTCCACTTTGGTTTCCCTGTTTGTGACTAACTGAATATACATTGACAAGTCTTAACTGTAAAACTTGGGCCTAATTCTTATCTCGTTTTCTCAAATTGTACAGCAGGAAACTCCATTAACTTCAGTGGCATTGGTCCGATTTATTCCAGTGCAAGTGAGGGAAGAATCGGGCCTTTTGTATTTATAATATAGGTCTCTGACCCTAGGATGTTTTTTCCCTTTCTATTTCTCTAAGACGGGCCCGTTACTTCTTCGGAGCTCTGTTAATGGAATTCCATTACTAAGCGACAAGCATAGTGAGCGCAGGAGCTGCAGGATGTACATAGCCCCTGGCCATCTCCATGGTATTCATATAATAAAGCTATGAACTCTGCTAAGTATATAGTAGTATCCTTTTAGTGGGTTTTTTTTAAATAAAGATTCCATTACCCTACAAATGTGTGTCTACCTTTTACCTACTCTATAAAAGAAAAGGCTAGGGCTGTACATATAAAACAGGGATCCACTTGTCCCATACCACCCAATTAAAAAGTATTTTACAAAATCTCTGCCAGCCCAGTTGGACTTGTTTCCTTTTTGTGTAGTCAGCTGTGTTTCGCATATTTAGACACTAGAGTGATTTTCAAAATATATGAAGGTTTCTACTACTTCAGGAGACAACTTCCCATTTGATCTTACTCCATCCAAGCTCAACCTTAGTTTCCATGGGTATGCACATTTTGCCATATTGTACTCTTGAATTTTAAGTATCATTTTTATTTAAACACCAGGTTTAATTATTGATGCTTTTGGAGAATTAAGAGACCAACAAGAACAAGTTAAAGAAGACATGGAGGTAAGAAATTATAAGCTCCTAGTTGCTGCACCATAGCATAGTTAAGTAAAATGCTGGTTGCTGGAATGTCCATTCATTATTCAAATGTGATGATTCAGCAGAGAATAATTTTAAACTGACAGGAAAGTATGCAGTCTGCAAAGGGTTCAGTATCAAACAGCATGCTGGGCAAGATTCTGTCCTCTGTTACACCTAAGGGAAACTATATTGAAGTCACACAAATAAAACTGAGAGTCTGGTCTGTTGAGATGACTTTCCATGACTGACTTTTTTCGACGGATTGACTTTTTAAATATGGACTGAGAGCAAAGATATTACTATATCACATAAAAGCCTATATAAACTATTCTGTAGCATTCAGTAGAAGAGTCTTAGTACAATTCCTTTTAATCAAAGTGCTCTGCTAAGAGCCAGGTTACACAATAGCGTTCACTGTTGCCCATTTCTGACTGTGAAAGGGGTACATTGGAGAGAGAGAGATCTTTGACTGCACTTTGGCAATACCAGTTAGAATCACACAGGACACGGTCACAGTTCATCAAAACTGATATTCTGCTCTGGACAAATTTAGACCTATTTGTCCACTACCTGCAATTTCAGTTGGCTCCTTGGTACTTCTGGCTCTTTGATGATAATCTAACAAAACTAACCAAAACACCTCCCAATTTATTTTCATGTGTCTTTTTATGTTAATGCTAAGGATTTGATTTTATTTTAACTTTGTCAGCTGTGCCTGAATAGAACAAAGCTGACCTCAGTGGTTGGCGAAGGCCTTTTGAGCTTAGCTTGGAGGTTCCCAATATTCAGCCTTAATGAAACCAGGTTATGAACCATAGGACTGGAAGAGGTCATCTTGGATCATCCAGTCCCGTTATGGTTAATCTCACTTGTGTATTTTCTTTGGATATCCTAAGTGAAAGTATTCTGTTCCTGCAGAGTTCCCATTTTCTTGTTAAAATGTGACTGTCAGAGTTCAAAAGGGTATCAGGTACCTGCTGTGTTCTGTAATCTCAACTGAGGGTGTATTCAGTTTCAGCTGGGTAAACATAACTACCTTTGAGCTAAAGATTGCTGTGGACTACAGTGACTCTCATATTCATTTAATAGCCTGGAGAGAATAAGAAGGAAAAATTGCTTTTCAGCCTTGATTAATTCATGCCATCCTTTCTCCCGATCTATTCCCATTCAGTTATTGATGCCAAAGATTTTTTACCAAACATCAAGAAGTGATTGTGACAGCAATTACATTTCTGTTCATGTGCTTGGCTCAGGGTCAGGCTGAGTCCTTAAAGCAAAAGCCGTTATTAAGCACACATTATACTTCATGTTTTCAGAATTTCCAAATAAATTGTTGTGTGCTTATTGGGTATTTTTTCCAAAGAAGCTAGCACTGTTATAGAGCATTTGAACAACGGGTATATTTTCTGGATTTTTTTTAGACCAAATGCTTTATCTGTGGGATAGGCAATGACTACTTTGACACAGTACCCCATGGCTTTGAAACACACACCCTGCAGGAGCACAACTTGGCCAATTATCTGTAAGTACAGAACTACAAACTCTTCAATAACTCATTACTTCCATCAGCCCTTGCAACTAACTAATCAATTCCACAAAATAAGGGAGAAAGACCACTGTATAGATTTTATATCCACTCATGCTGTATGAGTGAACAAGAGCGATACAGAGAAAGATTCCTTTCCATTTTTCTCATTGTGATAGCAAATGCCAGTTAAAAGGTTGCCTGTGCAATCTTAATTCAGCCCCACTATGCATATGTATTATGATGGAGTCTTTAATTGCATGATTGCATAGTATTTATTCCATGGGCCCTCTGTCTCATTCAGTGCACAGGATGAGCCCTGCTCTGGGAATGAATTAGTGCTGTGTAGTGAAAGAAACTGTTACTTGTTGCAGAAACTGGAAGGTCTATAGCAAATGAAGTAGGGAACAGCTAGAATAAAAAGGACAGCCTCACAGTTAAGGCAGGGAATGCTGCCCTACAGAACTGGATTCTATCACTGTCTATGCTATAGAGTTCCTGTGTGATGCTAATCAAGCCATTTGAACCCATTTTTTCACAAGTGGTCACTAATTGTGTATTCTTGATTATCTGGATGCATAGGCGCCAACTTCCCCTCTGCCCAGTGAGTGCTCATCCCCGCCCCTGGCTGCCCCTGCACCACCCTCACCCCGGCCCAATTCCAACCCCTTCCAACAAGTCCCTGCCCCACCTGTTTACCGCCTCCTCCCCCGAGTGTGCTGCATCCCCACTCCCCCCCTCCTGGAAAGTCCTAAGCACTGCCAAACAGCTGTTAGGCAGCGGGTGGGAAGCACTGGGAGGGGGAGGAGCAGGGATGCAGTGCGCTTGGAGGAGGAGGAAGTGAGGAGGGGATGGGGCGGGGGGAGCTTGGCTGCCGATGGGGGCGGAGCACCCACTAAGTTTTCCCTGTGAGTGCTCCAGCCCTGCAGCACCCACAGAGTCGGCGCCTATGTCTGGATGCCCAACTTGAGACAGAAGTGCTTGGTTCTTACAGCTGCAACTAAAGTCAATGGAAGTTGCATTTGAATATATAAAGTTCTATCTAATGCTAAGTACTCTGAAAAATCAGGTCCTAGGTACCTCAAATTGGGCACCCAAAATTAGTGGCCATGCTTTGTTTATATTTTATAGAGAGAGGTGTCATGTCTAGAGAAATGGATTTAATATAAAAATGAGCTAGATTATGAAATCATCAACTTGTGTGTAAATATGCGAAAGCATCAAGCCTAGAATATTAATAAAACCACAGCGTTATATTCTGCTGTCAGATTTTTATCATCTGTATAGACTAGTTTTAACCACAAGGTCTAATAAAGCACCCTCTTTAATAAACTATTTAATAAACTGATTCTGAAACCCTTAATCATCTTGAATAATGCTTATTCATGGAAACAGTCTTCTTGACTATTAACCAACTTAAGTGTGTACAATAAGGCCCTAATTCACTGGTCTGGGACAAGAAAATGTCAGTAATAATTTTCATATTAGAAGGGTTGGGAAAGCTTCATCTAAACATCATAACTGCTGTATGGTTATAGTAAACCAAACCTGAATCTCTTACTCTTTTGGGGGTCATCCATTATTAATTGTAATCAGCTAGTAAAAATGAATGATGAGTGAACCTCAGAAGTGTTGAGATTGTATGTGGTTTAATACATATCTAAAATTCTAAATGTCATGCGTATATTGTATATCCATTAACAGAATTATTCTTATTCTATAAAATATAATGGTAAACATCCATCTGTATTTGCCTTGGTTTTCTGATATTTCCATGTGGGTGTTTCTGATGAAAATACCTTTGTCTGTAGATTTTTTCTGATGTATCTCATTAACAAAGATGAAACAGAGCATACAGGACAGGTAAGTGAGCACTGTTTACTCCAGTACTATTTTAAAAGTGCTAGTGATAAAAGTCAGGAATGTTCACTATGGCACAACTAGATGAAAATTCTAACCAATTGTGTGAAGCTCTCCCTGTGGAACAAGTGACCTCATTCAAAACATTCCTTAAAACTCATTTATTTTGGCCAGAGTTTCATTGTTAACCTCCTCTTCAACACTTTTGTACCTGTTCTGGTACCCTTAAAACTTGTCTCCCCAAAATAAGCATGAAAGAAAAATTGCAACTAACAAGATACGTACATCTTATTAAAATAATGAGTCACTAGATTTTTTCCTGTTGACTATCTTCCTCACTTCCTTTGTTGTTATTATTACTTACTTGGTTAGTTGTAATTTATATTGTATTCTTTTCAAAGCCAGGACAGTGCCATCCTTCTCTGTAAAATACCATTGTCTCCCATGGTATTGTATAAGCAATACTGAAAGCTGGTGATTTCCATAAGGGACAGCTTTATTAGACATAAGGACAATTATAGTGAGGCTTGCAACTTTTAATGAGGATAACAAACTGGATTCTAACTTTCAGATTGGAATAAGCACTCACAAATTTGGCAAGGGAAGGAGAATTTGCTCATCATGTACAATGTGTAACAGTGTGTCCATTAATGACACACAACCCAGATACACATTAAATTCAGGCAGGTGACATTCATTTAAGAGAAGAACAGATAAAACTAAAGCTTCTTAAATTTCACAGCATTTTATCCAAAATGAAATTCTAACCACTTGCTCAGCTCAGCCTATTAGTCCCTATGCTGACTTTCTCTCTCCCCAACCTGGAGAGCAAGGAGGCAGGACTGTGGATCCATTCCCTTCCCTCCCTATCACCAGCATGCAGAATAGGGCCGGCTCACCCAAGGAACAATCCAGCTTAAGGGGCAGCGCAGAGACACTGTACACTGCTGTACACCACTCTTGAACAGATGAGAATGGCGGACTCTCATTTATTTTTTGTTAATTTCAGTGGACTCTGCAGGGGCTTTAGATAGCACAGCCATGGATGGTGAGCAGATATACCATGCCGGAGGGATGTGGCCAGAGAGAATGTCCTCTGAGGCGAGTGTACTCAGAGCCTCCTCCTACTTCTCTTTTTGGGAAGTGTATCATAGGTTCTCCCACAGTGCCTGTGAGGTAGAGCCCTGCCTATGCCCTCTTTGGGTTGTCTTTCTATCAAGCTACGTACCTATAAGGCTCACCTCACTGTAGTAGTCATTCATGTATTATTCCTCACAACACCCCTGTTACGTGAAACTCTGTTGGCACTAATGCTTCCTTGCATTCAAAATCCACAGACATTGTGACATGGGTTGCATCTTGCACAGGTGCACATGATGCGAAGAGACTTGCCTTGCCCTCATTCCTTTTACACCTCCACAAGGGCAACCAAAATTAAGCCATATTTTTGGCAAGGATGCTTGTTAGTCTTCACAGGCCACATTTTCCTTTTTTTTTGAATCTATGTGCATGAATTGTATAAACTAGAATGTAAAGATCTGCTTTCTATACAAACATTCACATTTTGAGTCCAGATGTAGGTTCCTACATGCTTTTTTTGGTTCAGAGAAAAGGTAAACCCTTTGGAAAATGAAGCTCCAAAGATGTATTTTACCAAGATTTTTTTTTCTTGCCCTCACTGCTCTTCAAAATGTTCTTCCAAACCTTTTGACACTGCCTCAAGCCTCTTGTAGCTACAATTGTCAAACAGGAAAAAAGTGTGCCAAACGTGCTCAGACAGCTGGAATTCCCACTGAGAGTTGTGTAAGAGTGATCGGTAAAGTGGTTGGTAGTTGCAGGTCCTACACACACACAGATTGCTGTCAGAGCAACAAATCACTGTACACCACAGGGATACAGCAAATTTTTGCTCTGTTTGTTTAAGCTGTTCTCTTTGAAATCTGACAAATATACTGAACTACTATAATCATGTTCTGTCTATATACGGTCTGTCAGTCTTGATTGAGTGCACATTTTATAAACTTGTTTTACTATTTCTGAATATGTGTTTTGTCCTTTGACAATGACATGTTAAACTAGACTAGGATGTTTACCTCTGTTTTGTAAATTGATATTTGTTATGGAAAAATACTGCTGCATTTATGTTTGCTCCATTGTTTGACATTACTTATTGTGTGTGTTTACTCACTGTATACACTGAGTCCAGACAGTGACTACCAATAATCACTCCAGTTTGGTTAGTTATACGATGCTTTCATTTAGAGAAATGGAGAATGAGCGAGGCCTCTGAGCTATCTGATCAACTGAATCTTCCTGGCTCTGCTATTTGCTACAATAAAATGCTGTCTCGTTTTGTTTTTACTATATTATTCAAAAGCTGAAGGGTCACCCTTAAAATGTGCAATACACCAGATTTGATGAATGTAGGGATATATTTGGCATAAGCGCTATACGTCAGGACAAGATTAGAGCCCTTGGACAGTGAACTACATGTTAAAACAGATGGGGATAAATCCTATATTTAGGGGAAACTGCTCCCATTTATGGATTCTACCAGAAACTGGTATCATTAAAGCCATTGTATTATTTTATACATTGTACACAGGCATGTTTGGAAATGCTGATGTAGAAATTCAGCTGAGGTTCCTTTAAGGATCATTAAAACACTAATCCTTAGCTACAGTTTGGTATTGCAGGCAACTGTATTTGAGCTTCAAGTTGCTCCTGGAAATAAAAGAGCAAAAATAATTGTTTTGTCTCTATTTTTTATTTCACCAGAAAGGTCAAAATTCTTGAGCTCTTCAAGAGTCTCTTTAAACTACTCCCTAGCCTAACATATATGTGTTTCTATAATACTTTCGTCCAGGAGATAGAAATCCAAAAGCCTAAACTGAAATGAACTAAATTGTTAGTGAGTTCCATCACATGTAGGTTCATACACAGCGGATCAATTTTGAATTGAATCAGAAAATTTAGAGCAGCGTGTAGTCTTTTTTGAAAGATGAAGGATGGATAATGTACTCTCATTTAATCAGATTAATTATTTAAATCTCCTGTGTCTTGCAGGAATCCTATGTATGGAAAATGTATCAAGAACGGTGCTGGGAGTTTTTCCCTGCTGGTGACTGCTTCCGAAAACAGTATGAAGACCAGCTCAACTAAATATGAATGAGGATCACCACTGAAAATATGTCCATCCATTTCCCAACTCTTTAGGGAATAACTGATTTCTTGATTCTCCAAAGCTGTGTGCTTTTTGGAGCACCAAAGCTCTGTTTCTGATTACCTGACTTTGCTGGGTTTTTTTTCCTGATTATTTGCTTTGAGAACAATGGAGTAAAGAACAATGAAAACTTAAAACAGCAACTCCTGGGGGGAGGGGAACCACACACCCACACATAAATCCACATACATAACATGCACGCACACAAAGAGGCAATTATTTTATGAGACTGCCAGATGAATCCCTTGACTCTGAGAACACACGTGGGATAATGTGGTAGTGACATTTATTCAATCTATTTATTTCATCATCCTGGAAGAAACTATATAGTTCACAAAGCACTGTAAAGGATTGTTTTGAACACTAAGTTGTGGGGAAATAGTGCCTTACTATATGTGGGTTGAGCTATGCAGAAGATGAGTGCATGACGACATCTTATCTTTTCTTTGTGTCCTCCCTTTCTTCCCAGTTAATATTTATTTTGTGTTTTGGTGAGGTTGTGGGGGGAGGGGTTTGACTGTGCACATCTTTTTAATAAGACAGTGGCGTGTCTCAGGACAAGAGTAGGTTATTCTCATCAAGCTAAATTCACATTTACCTTCCTCTTTCGCTCTTGCTCTTATTTCGGTAATGCTCTGATGCAACACTGCAACTTTATGAAATCTTTGTATGAAAACAGAAAGACTGAAAAACACTTTAAAAAGAAATATTTCATTGCATGTTTATTATGCAAGTTTAAAACCAAGAAACAAAAAACAACAACCTTCAAAAGCAAGTTGATGAACATGAGAAAAACAATCACAATAATCATACTCATAGTAATAAAGTGTTGTGGGCTTTATTGTACATTTGGAACCAGTATCATCAGCCAACAATGTATATGTTATGAACTTAACGGTAGTTTTGGTTTAATTTCTTTTTCTCTTTCTTTCATTTTTGCCACCTGTGATCAATAGTGGAGTTAAAAATTTTCTTGTTAGACCATTTTTTAAAATCAAAGCTGAAGCAATATCCATTCAGGGATTCCATCAGGTCCATCATGAAGCACCAATGTGTACATCAGTCCATTTTGAGTCCTTTTCAATTGTAATGACAGTCTTTACAAATAAAAAGAGAAATTCAGAATGGAAGCAAGGTGGTTTTGCTAATATTTGAGCCTTTTCTTACTGAGTTTGCTAGTTAACACCTGATTTAACAATCAGGATCACTCTGCGGTCTTTCTGTTGAAATTACTATTCTCCTGTGCTCTGTGGTGATCCCAGTTTGCATCTTTTTCACTCATAGCCCACAACTTCATCCGGTCATAAAGACAAATTAGTATCTTCACTAGCACTCAGTTGTAGCTAAGAGAAATAGGAAGTAATTGCTATGAATATGATGTTTAAAAGAAGCCACAAAAATCATATTTTAATCCCTCCCTACCTTCAGGGATGTTCAAATGTAGGCTTTCAGTTCAGCTGACTAGAAATACAGGTGTCATTTTGAAATGTAGATCCAGAGCAGGGTTCAGATTTCAAATACCCTAACATTCCAGGGCTCTTTGAATCCAGGATTTTGGTTTATAATTATGATCATAAAAATAGGAAACAGCTCCCAGGAATTGATTTGTTTTCTTATTCACTGTCCCCCTGAGATGTTAGCAGAAGAGGTTTTCCCTCTCACATATGTTCATGCAATGGTTTGTTATAGATTTTGCTCCTGAGCATCAGGCTGATGTTGACTTAGTTTTAAAGATCAATGAAGTACTTGTTTCAAAAACTAAATTCAGAAGGAAGAATATGGATTTTGCAGACAGATTATATGAATAGAAGAGGGATATCTCCTTAATCTTGACCTTCCACATCAGAAAGCTGCTGCTGCATTCTCTACTGTTTGAGCCCAAGACACTGTAGCACCCAATGTGTGTGAAACCATATTAAAGTACAATGGGCCAATCTTTGGTGGTGGGACAGATGCTTAACATTTCATTATATACATCTGCACTTACTGAATAAATCTGCCCAGCCATGCACCCCCCATTCACAGGGACATATGCCTCCTCCCAGCTGATAATGGGTTCATTCACATGAGCAAGATTTGGCTGGCATTGTTGGAAGTGGGTGGAGGTATGCTTCATGGAGTTACTATGGAACATGGGTGTGAATGTCTTCTGCTTTGCATCCCCTGCTCCCTTCACTGAGATACAAGCCCACAGTTCGCTATAGGGACCTGGATATGGTATTCAAAACATAAAATGCAGAAGAAAACTCAAAAAAGTTGAAAATGGAAACGTAATGAGTGTTATGTTTTACTAAATTGTGAATTTTCAATAACTCATTCTGATTCTAATGGTGATATTCAGTTCTTCAAGTATGAAATCCTTCAAACAAATCTGTCAAATTCAACAAATCTGAAAAGGGAGGAAAGCTATTCGAGTACTGCATTTTGGATTCATGCCAAAAGGATGGGAAATCTTTAAATGTTATAGCTTTTAACAAACTATTTCTCACTGATTAAACTGATTTCCTAAGATTTTTGTTGGCAAGCTTCTGAAACGGGATGTTGTAAAAAGGAATGTGGCGTAACTAATAGCTTATTCACAAGACTGCTGCAGAGTCTTTTACAACTGTCTGGAAAGAATTAAACATTAAAATGAAGTCAGAAATGTGCCATGGGAGAAAGCTACTTCCAGTCTGAAGTACAAGGCTATGTGACAATGCACCCGTTGAAAAAGCATTATTGTATTATGTCCAAGAATTCAATTACAGTACTTACCTAATGTACTATTAGATATTTTAAGGTCCAATTACATTTATAAGTACGTACATTAATATTTGCATTTTTATGTTTCAGCCCTTACCTTGTGGTTAAGGTATGAACAAGATATACAAAATATTTCAAGAGTAGCTCTTTATAAGAAGGTATGTGGAAAAATTGGAGAGAGTCCGGCGGAGGGCAACAAAAATGATTAGGGGGCTTGGGCCCATGACTTATGAGGAGAGGCTGAGGGAACTGGGGTTATTTAGTCTGCGGAAGAGAAGAGTAGGGGGGAGGGATTTGATAGCAGCCTTCAACTACCTGAAGGGGGTTCCGAAGAGGATGGAGCTCTCAGTGGTGGCAGATGATAGAAAAAGAAGCAATGGTTTCAAGTTGCAGTGGGGGAGGTCTAGATTGAATATAAGGAAACACTGTTTCACTAGGAGGGTGGTAAAGCACTGGAATGGGTTACCTAGGAAGGTGGTGGAATCTCCATCCTTAGAGGTTTTTAAGGCCCGGCTTGACAAAGCCCTGGCTGGGCTGATTTAGTTGAGGTTGGTCCTGCTTTGAGCAGGGGGTTGGAGTAGATGACCCCCTGAGGTCTCTTCAAACCCTAATATTCTATGATTCTATAAGATGTTGGAGGGGATTTGCTGCTTCGTGGTCAGGATTCTGGAACCTTAGGAGGCCCCCATCTATGTTGTACCTGTGATCACTGTAGCACCTTTCACAAGCACTAGTAATCTCTTTTTATCAATCACGAACATCCATCTGTCATTTTATTAGTGATTTTGACATGAGAGAATCACAGAAAGAACAAATAGAGGCCACTTAGTCCTTTAAGGCTGATGCTCTCATCCTCTGTATTTCACAAGATTGATCCCTATATATTTTCCTCTCAAGTCTTGTCCAAGCCATTTTTCAAGAGCTGTAGGTATGGTGCATTGTGAACCTCCACCATCAAGTTACTCTTACTAATGGTAGCATTTTCTTGGTCTTTCATAATTTTTTCATTTTTCATCTCCAGGCAAATAGTACAACTGCTACGATCTTCTGAGACTGTGATTAATTCCCTTCATTTACATTATTACCTTGAAATATTTCTTGGCTGTGATAATTTTCCAGTCCTTAGATATATTATAGTCTAGAAAACAAAGATAAGAATTTCCTTCTTTCTTAACCAACCAAATGTTGTATCAGTTTAATATCTGGTACAACCTCAATTAAGAGACAGTAGCCGGCATTTCAGAAAGCAGGGTTAGATTTGTTTGCTGATTGTCTGTTCTGTGTCTAACTTTAATTATCATAAATGTAGCTCCTTCTGTCTCTAGTCATATATGTTAGTCTCTTATCCTTGTTTGTTTTTTGATTCCCTCTGTATTTTCCTTAGTTCTCCTACAGTCTTCCTAAAAAGTTTGGGGCAAGGCTGCATACAATATTTCACATGGAGCCACACCAGGCTAATAGAGTATCACTCATATTTCTTACTTTACATGTAATCATTTACAAATACATCCAAGAATAATACTGGCTTTTCACAATAGCTTTGCACTAAAAGCTCATATTTAATTTGCTGTCTCCTTCCTATGGCTTTCTTTCTACATCTTTCTATGTAGTCCCTGTGATATTTTAATGGTATCTCTGCAATTTATCTATTCTTTCTGGTTGTCTTTATGGGGTTTTTTTTGTATGGAAACTTGTTTCAGGCAAAAAAGACATGACTGACATAAGTGGACAAAGGAACTTTCTTCACCAATGCTGAAGTTCTCCGGGAGCCAAATTTCATGTATCTATTGTGCAAATGGAGGCCAGGAGTCTGCAGAGTGTGGAGCTTAGCACCATAACTGTTTCCTGCATACCAGTACAACCATGGGTGGATCTACAATGACATGGTCTTGGGGCTATATCACCAGGTATTGGATGGGAAGATCTGGGCCAAAATACATTTGACATATCAGCCTTTAAGTTTCCTGAAAGTAAAAAGAACAAAACCAAATTGGACCTAACTAATCACTGGTGTAAATCCTCCTCACTTAACTGGAAGATGTAATTGTCTGCTGACATAACACCTTTGAGTACTGTCCCTATGGGTGCTCTGCAGCAGGTGTGCATACACCTCAAGAGGAGCACCCCTAGGGATACATCTCTAAGAACTGCAATTTCTGCACAAGGTGAGTAACCTCTTATTTTCTGCCTTTATATGTTTCCAAAACAAATTTGTGTCAGGTAAATTACTGCATATAATACAGTAGAACCTCAGAGTTACAAATACCAGAGTTACAAACTGATCAATCAACCACACACCTCATTTGGAACCAGAAGTACACAATCAGTCAGCAGCAGAGACAGTACTGTGTGTCAAACGTAAACTAATAAAAAAGGGAAAGGAGCATTTTACTTCTGCATAGTAAAGTTTCAAAGCTGTATTAAGTCAGTGTTCAGTTGTAAACTTTTGAAAGAACCACCATAAAGTTTCATTCAGAGTTACGAACAACCTCCATTCCCAAGATGTTCCTAACTCTGAGGTTCTACTATATACTCAAAGTGAATACTGCAGTTATCTGAATCTAAGTGCATCTCTGTTTGGAATACATTAAATGGGAGGTGAGTTTAAGAACAGTTTAAAAGAAGGTAAATAAATAGGGCTGAAGTTTAAATTGAATGAAAAATTCTGAATAAAAGGCTTATTTTTTTCACATTGCTAGCAGAACGGGATTGCAGCAGTATGACTCAAATGAATTGGTTGTTGGAAAAATTAGAAGAATGAGGGGCAGAGTGGAAACATGGAAAATGTTGAGCTAGCAGAATAAATAGAAGATGTTAATATGAGAAATAATCATTGTGAAATAGACATTTCCTTGGTATGTTGGGAATCACAGGTACAGACTAAAACACTGACCCTGCAATAAGCTCTGCCACTGATCCATTTGCTGGTTTTTTTCCTCAAAATGTTTCATTGTGAAGACCACAAGAAGGGCTACACCATAACAAGTTCAGATTTAACATTCTGCTCTTGGGCCTCAGTTTTGAGATGATCTCCATATGAGTTGACCAGGCCAGAGAAGACTGGAAGTGGAGACCATGGATGCAGGGCAGTAGGCTGGAACCCTAAGCTGGGGCAAAGAGGAAGCTGCTCCCTTCTCCACTCTGGGAGCCTTTGACAGGGCACAGACTCACCCAGCAACACCTCCTGCTGGCTGGCTAGGAATTAGCTCTTTTTACCAGCTCCGGAGCACCCTCTGCCACTGTCTTGCCGTCACTGGCCCCCATATCCCTCCCAGACCCCAGTGCCCTTTTACCTGGGGTGCTGCCCCTCCAGGCAATACGCCACAGATCTTGGTCTCCCCTCCCTGGGGGAACTCACTCCCATCCCCACCCTGCCTCAGCCTATGGGCTACTGCCAGTCACCATCTAGCCCCCTTTCACTGGGGCCAACTGCAGTCTGTATAAGCCAGTCATCATAGGCCAGGGGAGTTTGGATGGGCTGCCTCTGCCTACCTACAGGCTGCCCTGTTGCAACCCCAGTACCCTGTTGTAGGCCATCTGCCAGGCTGATAGCCTGGGGCTTTTGTAGTCTGGAGACTCCCAGCCCTGCTTCACCTCAGGTACCCTGGTACACTCCCCAGCAGCCAGACCCTTCTCTCTCCACCGCTACAGGAGACCGTCTGCTCCTGGCCCACTGCCCTCTTATAAGGGCCAGCTGGGCCCTGATTAAGGCAGCGGTGGCCTGATTGGGGCGTGGCCCCCAGCTGAGGCTGCTTCTCCCAATCAGCCCCTCTTTTCCTTCCCTGCCACAGCCCTCTCCCCGAGCTGTTTTAAGACAGGAGTGGGTGACCACCCCGCTACAGAACCCCAGCTCTGGATGCTGTACAAGCAGGAAAAAAAAGTGCATGCCCCAAAAAGCTTATAATCTAATTATGAAACAAGAGACAGCAAAAATGATATAGACAGACAGGGATGTACAAGTGAACAATGAAACAGTATTGGCCAGCATGATAGGCAGCCTCAGCACACCAAGAGCCTAACCACTGTTAAAATATTTGTAAGCATCATGGCAAAGGATAGCAAACCACTGATCTTAGAAAGGCTGGTGGCTTGGTGTGAGCCTCTGATGGTGAGGTAGGATCCTTTTAATTAGCTCTTTTCCCAGCCTTGTTTCTATTTCCTCTAAAAGAATCACCAGGGCTTCTTGGAACAGCTTAATAGCTGGGATAGGGCAAAGAGGAAGCTGATTGGAGGAGTGCCAGCAGCTGTCTAAAGGGGACTCTTATAAACCCACAGCCTGGGTAATAGGCATATCATACAGTCACAAGCTTGCTTTCTGCAACCCTCCTGCCCCCAAAAACTCACTTCAGTGATTCCCAAAATCAAAGCCACTTCCCAGGGGCCTACTCTCCTGTTTGCGCTTCACCAAGCTCCAACAGCTGTGACTGGCTAGCCTTCTCTGGGATAGAAAAGAGCTCCTGGCTGCATGCATCTCTGACCTCCGAGTCATCCTCTGTCTCTGGGCCCCCCTTCACATCCTCATTCAAGATTTTCTCCTCCTGGCTCGGTCCACTCTTGACTCGCACACGAGCCACTGAAGTATCCACAGTGGCCTTCACAGTGGAGGTGGGGTTGCCATCGAGTATTGCATCCAGCTCTTTGTAGAATCAGCAGCTCGTGGACGCAGCACCGGAGTGGCAGTTTGCCTCCCACGCCTTGTGGTAGGTGTTCTGTAGCACTTTGACCCTGCACTGCAGTGTGTCCTGGTCATGGCCCCTTTCTGTCCTGCATCATGAAATCCGTCCGTAGGTATCATAATTTCTATGGCTGCAGTGCAGCTAGGACTAGACAGCCTCCTCTCCCCAAATGCTGATGAAGTCCAGCAGCTCGGCATTGCTCCAAGCGGGGAATTGGCTGGTGTGTGGAGCAGGCATGGCCACCTGGAAATTTGCGCTGAGACAATTGCATGAGTCACTGAGCAAACAGGAAGGGGACTTTCAAAATTCCCAAGGAATTTAAGGGGTGGGCTCATGGTTGGTCACCTGAGGGCAGAGCAGTAGAGTGCAAACCAATGACCAGAGAGGCGAGAACAGGCATTGTGGGACACCTCCCGGCAGCCAATCACAGCACTGTAATCGACCAGGGCATCTACACTGGCACTGTGGCACTGTTGCCCTGGTGCAGAAAACTGTACACCTCTCGTCGGGGTAGTTTTTTTTACAGTGCTGCAACTGTGCAGTTTCTGCACACTAAGTGATGTGTCAGTGTGTTCACCTCAGGAGTTACAGCGCAGAAAGCTGCTTTACTGCACAGAAACTTGCCAGTGTAGACAAGGCTTTAGTGTCTTTTCCCACTGGAAAATATGTGTATTGATTTTTCTCCTGTTTCCAGGGGTTAAATATAAATGTACCACTTCATGAAAATAATTGATGGGTTTTGTACCGTTTCTCACTAGGTGATTGCTTCATCCATCTTTGACTTCTATGGAAGTACTTTTCATTTACAACATTGGTCCAGCCTACCCAGGCATGAAAACCACACTTTCAAATTTGAGTCAGAAAATGCCTAATGCAGTCAAACATGACCACAGTACTTAACAAATATTGATATTGTTGTGCTGTTGTGTACCCTTATGAATTTTTTTCAGCAGTTTTTTCTGTATAGCATTCTTAAACAACAACAATAGAAAACAAAGATTAAAGTACCTGTAGTGGAAATATAGACATGTAAAGGGAAAATGACTTGATTGTTGAAAGCTGTCCAGAGATGTCTCGCACGTATTACAGATAAGTAGGCATTGTATTGTAAGGTAGATAAATTCAATTGTGTGTGTTTATAAAATCTCATTATTGTAAAACACATAGTGGAGTTAGGTAACATCCATTAATATCAAACTCACTGGTGTGTTCTGGTAAAATGAATATCTGAGAGAATGTTCTCAAAAGGTCACCTCTATTTTAGTTCTTGCATAGTTAGTTTATTTAAGAAAGAGAAGAATTATGGTAAGAAGCTTGAAGTTATTATAAATCTTCCATAAAATACCATCCCAGAAAATATATGCCATGGATATACTTAAGATGAATTGGTGCATGATCTATTCTAGTATCACTGGGGAGATCATTTGCAGTAATTATGAAGAAGGTGGTATCTCTTGTTATGAACCAGATTAATGAACACACTTATTTTTTACACCTGTAGTCTCTGTAGTACCACACTAAATTGAAATGGCATAGTTGAGTACTGCTGTCTTTTACAAGGACATCTAATGCAGCTGCTATTCTTTACTGTGGTAGTGGACATCAGTCAGGTAGAATGCTGCCAGCTCTGAAGGAATGTTTTCCCTACCCTTTTCAATGCAAGAGAAAGGATGACAATAGATTATTTGTATTTGTTTTTTGTCTATTACCTGGCAACAGACTACAAATTACTAAAATATTTGCGAGCACTTCCTGAGCAAAAAAGAAGGCTACATTTATCACGATTCTTTTTCTGCCAATTATTTGCTCATTGTTGACAACAAGTCATATTCTTCCTCAGTATAAATCCATTTCACCAACTCTGTTAAATCAATGAAGGGAGAAAACTTACTAATAACTAGGAAACATACTGAAGTTGCGATGGGAAACATAGCAGGCACCACTGTAGTAGTAGGAAATAGATTCTGACTTCCTTCATAGCAACTGATAAGATTTCCAACACTAATACTTACCGACAGGAAAGAGTTAGTTTCTAGGCATCTCTAGCACATGTTGCAGTGAGTGGCCTAATATATATGATATGCCTACTGAGAATAGTTTTTAAGTAGTTTGTGAGTTATCTGAAAATGTTTATGGCCCACAACAGTTACTATTAAATTATGCCTTAATTCCAAATTATTTTTGTTACAGTGTATGTAGAAAGATTGCTGACTTTGACATAATTTATTCACCCTCCTTAAACTGGGGTCACATGACATACAACATGCTTAGTTTTCTTGCTGTGGAGCCCACAAAACTTTAAAATATAAAAATTTACAATGTCCTTCATAGAGCTCCCAAAAATCACTCTGCTATTTAGGATAACTGATCTAGTGGAATGAGCATGCAATGGGAAGTCCAGAGACCAAAGTTAATAGATTCCAAGGGTCCAAGCCAGAATGGGCCATTGTGTGATCATCTAGTCTGATTTCCTGTACAACACAGACCATAGAACTTCCCCAAAATAATTCCCAGAGTAAACCTCTGATAAAAAAAAACACCTAATCTTGATTTAAAGATTGCCAGTGATGGAGAATCTACCATGACCCTTGATAAATTGTTCTTATGATTAATTACACTCACTGGTGACACATGAATGCCTTATTTTCTATCCAAATTTGACTAGCTTCCACTTCCAGACATTGGATCGTGTTATACCTGTCTCTGCTAAATTGAAGAGCCATTATCAATTTTTCCCCATGTAGGCAATTATAGACCCTAGAGTTATCCTTCTCTTTGTTAAGCTAAATAGATTGAGCTCATTAAGACTATCACTATAAGGCAATGGTTTTCAACCTGTGGTCCGCGGACATTGGTGGTCCACAAACTATGTCTAAGGGGTCCACGAAAGGTGACTATGAAAAAAGTTTTAGAACCCAGAAAAGGCATTCCATTTTTCTGATCAATCGAAAGTATGTGACTACCACCACCTACAGTCAAAACACAGAAGTATTGTTGTTACCATAAAAACAACAAGGAGTCTGGTGGCACCTTAAAGACAAACCGATTTATTTGGGCATAAGCTTTCGTGGGTAAAACACCACTTCTGGTGCCATTTGTCACTGCATCAAATGCCATGCTGAGCACATGCAGCAATTATAGTTGAATTCTGTTCAGTCAGTCCAAAGGGGTCCACACCTCCATTAGAAATGGTTTAGGGGTCTGCAAATGAAGAAAGGTTGAAACCACTGCTATAAGGCATGTTTTCTAACCCTTTAATCATTCTTGTGGCTCATCCCTGAACCCTGTCCAATTTATCAACATCCTTTTCGAAAGTTCTGATCCTCACTCTACCATTGACATTCTGTGAACTTTTGCAAGTCACAAGCAGTCTGCTTCAGTTATCACATGTGTAAAATATGAACCCAGTTCCCTACAGTTCTTTGACAACTATGATGGAAGATGCCAGAGAAGTCTAAAATATTATGACAATAAAGCGACGAGAAAGTCCTCTTAGATTTTTACCTCCCTTTCTGTATCAGTCTTAGAAAGGTACTCTCCTTCATTCTTTACTATCACCAGGCACATAGCCTGATTTATGCTTTCCAATGACACACACTTCTGCCTTCCTGCAGAAGTTGGTTTATGCCATTCATGCTGCAATACTTTGAAACAACTATTCAAAAAAGCCAAAACAAAACACCAACAATTCCTGATTAGTTAAGACAAAATATTTCAAAGATGTAATTTTTTTTAACTGACCACTTTGTATACAGACTCTTGTTCTTCTGGTTCAGTTTTTGCTTTTAGAAATAATAACAGAGACCCTTTGATTTCCTCTGGAGAGTCACAAGCTATTATGACTAATATCCAAATAGATGGAAATCATGCTTTTTTGTGTCTCTCTGCATTTTGGCCTTTCTATCTGATCCTTCACATGTAAATGATGTGCAAATCTGGGCTAATTAGAGAATTCCCAGTGCTGTGTGATCATACAGAACCAGTAAGTAGGGAAATTGTGATCCCTAACTCATGATTTAATTAGTTTTATATGTATGAGTCAATATTCTGTGAAGAGATGGATTGTGATTAGCCTTTGCACAGAAATGCAGGGGACATCTAAGACACCTTCTAACCCTGGACAACCTGGAATTGGAGTATGACTACACCAAGCTTTTTACACTGCGATAATTGATTACCAATTAGCTTGAGGTAATTAACATGCTTGTAAAGGCATGTGTATACTCCCCACACATTTGATCCAGGCTGTACGCTTTTTTTATTATTATTTTTAACAGTAGGGCTCAAATTGCCTAAAATAGTCTAGTGAAGTCAAGCCCCTAGAAGGCCAATCTCAATAATAGTCTTTGTAAGTCATGGATCAATGTTTTGCTTCTCAGGGAGAAATGCTTGAGAGGAATTCCTTCTTTTGTTACCCCATACCAAAGGGTCATGTCCACAGCCATTGACAAACCATGAAACTGTGGGAAGACACCTACTGTACCTAGCCATTTTGCAGTTACGCAGTAACTAGAAAAGAGGTGGGCAAACTACGGCCCGCGGGCCATGTCTGGCCTGTGGGTCTGTCCTGACCGGCCCCGGAGCTCCCAGGCGGGGAGGCTAGCCTTCGGCCCCTCCCCTGCTGTCTCAGCTCACTGCACTGCCGGCACTCTGGTCTGCTGCTCCTGCTGGGCAGCATGGCTGCGAGCTCCTGCTGCTCTGAGTGGCAAGGTAAAGGGGGCAGGGAGTGGGGGGGTTGGATGGGGCAGAGGTTCTGGGGCAGACGGTCAGGGGATGGGAAATGGGGAGGTTGGATAGGTGTGGAAGTCCCAGGGGGCCTGTCAGGGGGTGGGGGTGTGGATAGGTGTGGGGTCCCAGGAGGGGGCGGTTAAGGGACAAGGAGCAGGGGGGGCTAGATGGGTCAAAGGTTCTTAGGGGGGCAGTCGGGGGCGGGAAGTGAGAGGGGGCAGATAGGAGCGGGGGTCAGGCTGTTTGGGGAGGCACAGCCTTCTGTACACTGCCCTCCATACAGTGTCGCACCCCGGGGGATGTGGCCCTCGGGCCAGAAAGTTTGCCCACTCCTGAACTAGAACCTATCATATACATACATATAAACACCTGTCAAAGACAGATCACACATTTAGGAAGGAAATACTATTTCTCTGAGTAGTGTCCATATGGGTGCTTCAGTTGATGTATATAGGTACCTTTGATTGGAAATTTTTGATAGCTGTGCCTGTTCAGCCAGCACACACACACTCTAGACTTCCTCATGCACTGCACCAAGAACATACAGAACTGCACAGGCTAACCGCACCCAGTTCCTTCTCAGCTGCCCGATGGTGTGACATGGAGCATCCAGCGTGTGCATGTCAACCTTAGACTAGCTTAGCCTTTAGGATTCTTTAGTTTTAGTTTAGTTCAGTTACTTAGTTTTCCTTTACTTTACAGTTTTATAGTTCTATTTGGTTTAGGGGTTTTATTCTGTTAAACAACCCTTTCCCCCCCTCTTTCCCCTTCCTGTTAAGGGGTTCTCCTTGGGATGAATAGTTGCTGTGGTATGCTAAGATCCTCGGCATTCAAGCGCTGCCTTATCTGCCAGGATTCTACCTGGTCAGTGATGGACATGCCTTCTGAATCCGCTGTCTGGGAGACAAACACACATCATTCAAGTGCAAGAACTGCTTGTCCTTTAAGAGCAGATCCAGGAAAAACAAGGAGATTTAAACTGAAGCTACTTATGATGGAACCTCCCTTCAACCAGCCTTGGATCCAGGTCCAGATGCTCCCCTGTTCATCAGCCTTCATGTGAGCACATTGCCCTGTCAACTGCTGTATCCTGTTTGCCTTGATCTTCCTGGGATTAGGACACAGAGGGTACTGGCAAAGCACCCAGCAAGAGGAGTTCCAGAGCTCCTCCCATACAACCTGCTTCAAAAAATCTCATCCACCACAGAAACAAACTGTTTTGGAGAAATGGTACCACTGAAGTTTTGGACTTCTCTGCTTCCTGGAGCTCATTGAAGAATTCAAGCTCTTCAAAGAACCATGGTTCCAAGCATACTTCAGTACTAGGGCTCTGGTCAGGATTGAATCAGTAGAGACTCTAAGTGCTCTGCATTGATAAAGTTTGTATCATGTCCAGAGCAATCATACTACCCTAAACAGGTGTCCCCAACTACTACACTGGTACTTTTGAAGGTGTCAACATCCTTGGTACCAATGCCATGTACTAGGTTGGTACCACCAAAGCAAATGCCATCTTCAATACCACTGATGACTGCTTTGATGCCCCATTCAATCACTGAGACCTTATATTTCCATGGTACCTGCTAGTTCTCTGGTACCTTCTGAACCAGGCAGACAACCATCTCTACCTCCACTGTTTGCTTCTCCTTTGGCCTATGCTAAGGACTCCTCCTCGTATTCCCAGATTTTTGTGCAGGGGGATCTCCTACATAGCAGCACAGGGATATCTCTCCTGCCACTCCTAAGGCAAGACAATCTTGTGTCACTTTCAATAAGCATTCAATAAGTGACACTGGATGCCCTCTCCTCCACATTTTCTTTGTACTGGAGATCTCCCCTCAAGATTCAGTACAAAGAAGTCGTGCGCACTGGGAAGAAAAGTGGCCTATGTCTGCTGAGATGGAGCAGCCAGAGGAGCAGCAGCAGCTTAGAAAGGGAGTTGCCACATCATTGCAAGCTGCTTGGATGGAGGAGTTGGGGAGGACAGACTCCTTTGATCACTTTGACCTCCTTCTAGACAGATTCACTAAAGACCTGTCTGCAGAAATTGCATGGGGGGCGGGAGAGAAATCAGGAGAACACACTGACTTCTTACAGAATCCCTGCATCCAGCTATCACAATTATAGCAGAGAAGCTAGGAGAAGAAATACCAATTGCTGGTACGATTTGGCAGCAGCATCCAGGATCCAGAAGCTATACCAGTCAAACTGCTGTAAGACTATGAGAGAGATCCTGGACAGGCCCTCATCCTAGTGTACTATCTCATCTGAGATCCTCTTCTTGTACTTTAGTGGTGTGTTCAACTGTGTAGTCCAGGTTGCCTTCATCCTCTGTCCCAGCTTAGCTATGAAGGGGGCCTGGAAGAAATCTTTACATCACAGGAAATAATGACCAGACTTATGAAGACAAAAAACACAGCCCCAAGGAAAGATGGCATTCACTATGACTTCCTGAAAAAACAAGATCCAGGTTGCCTGGTACTAACTGCCATTTTCATCAAGTGCAAACACTTCTCACATTCCCAGCTCCCGGAAGAAATCTCTGATGGGTTGGAGACCCATCTTTCTCTGCTTCACCATGTATAAACTGTATGCCAGCTGCATTGGGGCTAGGACTATAGACTGGTCAATGAATGGAGAGGCCATCAGCTCCATCCAGAAGGACATCATGTTTTGTGAAGACTGTTGGAAACACAATTTTGTCCTTCAAACTGCCATTGACATGGCCAGGAGGGCATGGAGGCAATGTGCCATAGCATGGCTCGATCTGGCTAATTGTTTTGGATCCATGCCCCACTAGCACATTTTTGCCATGCTCTGAGTGTATGGGAGCCAGTTCTGTTTTGTATTGTTAAGAGGAAACCTTGCATATTGAATTCAGCCTTTGTTGCTGCCTGCACCATCTGGTAGAAGGGTTCCAATAATTTTTTTAAAGCTTGATTTGTTTCAAGGTTTATTTGTTTTGGCCAGTTGGGTTTTTTTGGGTGGAAGGCAGTGTCAACTATGTGTATGTCTTATGTTGGATACACCTTTTTGAGAGAGAAGGTTTTGTAGAGTTTCCTAAAGACAGTCAGACTCTGGATTCACTTGATCTCCTTGGGAAACTTGTTCCATAGACATAGTATGCTCTTTGTCCTTTACAGAAACATCCTACAGGTTATTTCATGCTTACATGAATGGAAAATTGCTCTTGCCCTGCAGGAGCCCTGAATAGCAATGAGTTCCTGTAAAAAAAGCACTCCTGTACTGCAGGAATTTTTAAGACTACAGGACTATAAAACAATGTCAAGAGTGCCTGAGTGATTTAGGAATCTAAGGCCAATTGAAAGTCAACAGGACTTAGGCTACTGAGTCACTTTAAGTGCTTTCGAAAATTTTACCAAAAGTCATTTTTTGGATCCTCAGCAAAACATCACCAGTATAGGAATCACCTATGACTTTCATGGCTGAAATGTTAAGGAAATGAAATCTCCACCAAAGCTATGAAGGAAAAAAGACTTATTCTCATCAGGTAATTTATCATTGTAACCTTTTCATCTGAGAGAGACAAAGCAAATGAAGTGATATCTTATATTGGACCAACTTCTGTTGGTGTAAGGATAAATTTTCAAGCTTCACAGAGCTCTTCTTCGGGTCCGAAGAAGGAAATCAGCTAAACGCAAGGTGGGGCAGATTGTTATGCATAAGGGGTTCACACGCTTTGCAGGATACCACTGAAGTGAGCAATTTACATGATTTTTCACGAGACAGCCACAGCTGAAGTTTATACCGTGGTTTCTTGCTGTCTCAAAAGGGATTCTAGCTATGCCTTTGCTGGCACCCTTTGAAAGGTGAAGAAACAGAATGTTATTATGTAACACATTTGCCAAACAATCTATAGTTCTTTTGTTATCTTCTGTCATCTGTCACGACCTTTAACTTTGTGCTTTCCCAGGAAATATCCCATGATCCATCACTTCCAATCTCATCATAGCCCTTTCAATAGTTATATCTGAAATGGACAACCAGCTGAAATGACAAATAAATAATTTAAGTAATGCAAATTGTGAGCATCTCAAGTTATGGTACATTACAGAGAACCTCATCAGTCAATGATATTGCATAATACAATTAAAAGGCACTAGCATGAATAAAATTCCTAAGGAAGGACAGGCTTTATGTAGTACAGGGGATAATCTTCAAAACTCTAATAAATTGGTATAGTCTTAAATCATAAGATTACAGAACCAAATTCTGATTTCCCACTGTTTTGATATCAGTGTAACTCCATTTATTGCTCTGGAGTTACACATTATTTACATTGGCATGAGATCAGAATCAAGACCATATATTTACATAAAGTTAAATTGGACTTTAAATGACTTGTGCACATATAAATGATGGGAATATAGATAAATAGGAATGAATTAGCTAATTTCTCCCCTCTCTTACAATTATGCACTTTTCAGTGGGAGTTGCAAGGGTATAAACAAGGGTAGAATTTTGAATATAGTTCAAATTATTTTTTCCAAAACACTACAACATACACATTTGCAGAAAGAATAAATTCCATACAAAAGCCCAGAGAAGCAGAATTAACTAAGCTCATTTCAGGGATCAGCACTCAGTCTGGGATTTTCTTCCAGCTCCCTGTGCCCATGAGAGGTAGAAAGATTTGGAAGGTAGAGTTCAAAGTGGTCTTCAATTTAGACTTATGTTTTTCCTTTACACTATATCTGAGCTGTCAGTGAGTCAGCTATTGTTTGTTTTTCAGATCACTTTCTCCAGTAATGGAAGAGGAGTTGTTCGATTGGTCAGTGAGTGCTGCTAAATGCACACGTTGTTTCTCTATATAGTATTACTCTTTTTCTTCTTAGTCTTCTTTTCTTAAACTTTGTACAAAGGGTCACACAATTAAAAAAAAAGAGGTTGATGTAAAGGTATCCTCCTTTGATGTTAATTCACTGATTGTCCTGTTGTTTTTGTTCTGCAATCATGAACTTCAAGTGTTCACATTATAAGAAAAGTGTCTCTAAAGGAGGATGGTAAGACTTCACTTGGTCACAAAGATAAATAGATAGTCAGTAAAACATAATAATACACAAAAATTAATAATCTGTGAAGGAAAGAAAATCAATAATTATGATAACATCTTTTTGGGAAAAAGAAAATGACTTTAGCAAATGCATATTTAATGACTTAGATAAGATAATTAGACATCTTCTACAGAACTGAAGGCGGTCACAACCGAGAGATCAAAGCTCATTTATAAAGTAATTAAGGCTCTAAAATTTAATTTCTGCTTTAAGGAAAACACTTTAAAATAAAGGCTTTGTATCAAACTTGTAGAATTCTCTTCCTCTAAGCAGCATATGATCCACCCATCATACTAATCTGATCCTGCAAAATGGGACTGGAAATCTGATGAGAACAGATTTTCTTGCAAGATTTCTCGTACCAGCTTGACAGGTTTCAGAGTAGCAGCCGTGTTAGTCTGTATTCACAAAAAGAAAAGGAGTACTTGTGGCACCTTAGAGTCTAACAAATTTATTAGAGCATAAGCTTTCGTGAGCTACAGCTCACTTCATTGGATGCATGCATCCAATGAAGTGAGCTGTAGCTCACGAAAGCTTATGCTCTAATAAATTTGTTAGACTCTAAGGTGCCACAAGTACTCCTTTTCTTTTTGGTACCAGCTGTTTTTGTTAGCAAGGTATATCATGAACTCCATTCTTGTTGGGAAATTTCAGTCCCACTTCTGATTTTGGTTGAATTAAGGAAGTGCAAAAGCTGAACTGTACCTCATCTGATCTGTGCAGAGAGGAGTACTCAACTTTTTCTGTACCACTGTCATCCCCACTACCCTGATCCCAACTGAGGCCCATCACAGTGTTTGAGGCTTTGCATAGTGAAAGAGAGAAAAATGGGCAGTGCCAGTGGGTTAGACAGAGAAAAGAGAACATTGCCCCCTCCCTGGTCTAATAGATACTGAGGCCAGATTAGTTTATCTGCAGAATTTCCCCATTTGGAACTATAGGGGCTGCAGTAGCCAAGGTGAATCCATGGTAGAGCAACTCAAATGGAGCCTTGGTGCCAGGTACATGCAGGGCTGGTAAGACAGGCAAACCAGTGCAGATGTGGAGACCTTCTATGGATCTGCCAAATTTTAAGGCAGGGCTATGACTTTTACCATGTGGAAAGAGATGTGGGGAACATTCCCACTCTCCCCTTATAGGACAATGTTGGGTTTCCCCATTAGAAAATCCTTGCAGAGACTTCCTACTAACTGCTTCCTCTCTTGAGTTTCAACATGGGAAGGAATGATGTGAGCCAGAGATTCCAATCTATGGAGAGTGTTGTCCCAGCTTTGGGGATGATTGGGGCCATATAAATATGAATATCTGAATAGCTTTTATAGTTACAACTGGACATCACATAGCCTTTTAGCCTCATCAGCTGATTTTAATTTGATAACTATTCCAGTATCGGTACAACAACCATAAAAAACCACTTCTTAGTAAAAAGAACAAATACCATAAAGTCACCAGGTATCTAATATTCCTATTTAAAGAAAAAAAACATTGTGGGTATGGTTCAGTTCTTCATTTGAGCCATATCTGTGTTACTATCAATGCAGAGATTATTATATGGAGATCACCTTTAAAAAGAGAGTGAGTTAGACATCAGTGGTCTCTACATACATGCTTAATGAGATGTCTGAAACACAAATATGCTACTTATTTTTTAAAAAGATATGAGCGGAAAGCCTGGTGGTATAGGCACTGCCCTAGGACTCAGAAGATCTGGATTCTGTTCCTTGATTTTACACACGCTTCCCGTGGTAGCTCAGGCAGTTCACTTATCCTCGGTCTCTCCGTTCTTCATCTGTAAAAAGTGGATCATGATAATTCTGTGCTGTGAGGATACATTTTTTAATATTTAGGAGGCACTCATATTCTATCCTGATGGATGCTATGTAAGTACCAACAGCCAAATTCTGCCACCCTTACTCTCACTGAGTATATCTGATTATACAATAATGTACTCAATGTGAGTGAGGTGGCAGAATCTGGCCCCAAATAGAGGCATGATTGCTCAGCAAACAGCACATCCTTCTGCTATGTCAGAAAGAGAGTTTCCAAAATAATGTTGGACTCTTGCAGATCAGACTGGAGTATCATGGATCTGATACATTTTTTTTTAACACGTAACAACCATAACACGTTGTGGTTCATCCTAAAGTGCTTTCAATATAACAGATCATACACTGCCTCTAACACCCTTCCTCTAGGGGGTGAAAGATGGCAATTGCATAACAGTGCTTAGCAATTTAAAAAAATCAGTGAAGGATGAGAAGTAAAGAATACTGTAAACTAATTGCCACTGCGGGGGGAATTCTGGTAAATGGCAGGATAGAATAAAGAATTGGATAAAACCCCAACAACACTGACTTGGAGCCTTGAGCTGGCTCATTTCTGAATTGCTTGACTTAGAATATAAGAATCCCTTTGGTTATATCCTGGCCTGCATCAGACTGGGGTAATGCAACCTGACACCTTGCTACTAATGTATTTTTCAACTCCCCTTTTAACCCTTCACTCATTTTTTTCATTCTGTAACGTATTATGGGAGAGGCAATAGAGTTGAAAAAGTAGACAGAAGATGTGGAAGGACAATAAAACATAAGGGAAAAGAGTTTAAGATGGAAAGAAATCAGAGATGGATGGAAATAGAGAAGGGATAGAAATAGGCAAAATTTTTTGACATTTTTATACATAATCACACAGGCCCCAATTCAGCAAAGCTCTTAACTACCTGCTTAAGTGCATCGCTACTCAGCAAGAACTTAAGCACTTTAAGTTAAGCGTATGCTTAAATGCTTTGTTGAAGCAGGGTCGTGATGAAGATTTTAGTGTTTTTCTTTTAATAAGATACCTCTTGAACAATCACTTCTGCTTTCTGTGGGGTAAGTGTTCTCCCCTAGTAAACTTCAGCGCTGATGTCTCCTGAAATCCTCTGTATGCTCATCATTATATTTTCAGTCTTTAGGGACACAATATTTACCTGTTGAAATTACAAGCCATGTGTGATGTGACAACTGTATTTACACCTGAAGTAACAGTTTCAAACCAATTTGTTTGTGAATCCCATAAGAGTTATCATTCTACAATAACATCAGTTTCACATGAGCCTGTAATATGAAGCCTATCTAGAGCTTTATGGAAGATTACATCTCAACATGTGTGAAAACCTGGCTATATGTGATTGTTATTATCTGTATCTGTGCGGTTTAGGTTACTATACAACATTTACCATTTTTCTCTTTATTTTTTTTTTATTAACATTTCCTTCTACTGCATACAAGCTCCGGCTACTGCCAAGAAATTTTATTGGTTACTGCTTCTTGGCTTTCAACATGTTAAAACAAGCTTGACCATATTGTTAAATGACTCTGTTAGCTCTGGTTTCAGAGTAGCAGCCGTGTTAGTCTGTATTCGCAAAAAGAAAAGGAGTACTTGTGGCACCTTAGAGACTAACAAATTTATTTGAGCATAAGCTTTCGTGAGCTACAGATATAGCTATTCGGCATCCGATGAAGTGAGCTGTAGCTCATGAAAGCTTATGCTCAAATAAATGTGTTAGTCTCTAAGGTGCCACAAGTACTCCTTTTCTTTCTGTTAGCTCTCTAAGTCATATTAGGATCCAGATCAAAATTGCCTCTCCTTATTTTAAGAGCCCTCAGTGGACTTCTAAGAATTTCCTTTGCAGATTCTCTTTTCCCCTTCCTGTTCCATCCCATTTTCTAAAACACCACCCTCCTTTCTGTCATGTCATATAATTTTGCTACTTTTGCTGAGAGAGCCTTCTCCTCTGCAATTTCTGCCATCTAAAAAAGTCTTCCTTTGCTTTTTGCAACATTGACTGCCAACCTCTTTTCAAATCCCATCTGAAAACAACTACATCTTCTTTGTCTATACTTCTTATTGCCTTTCTCTCAATGCTATGAATTATTTATACCATGTATTTAACACTGTATTTTGGGATATAGTTTGTATAGATACTATACAAATAAATTGCATTCAATTGTATTTTACTTCATTGCCAAAAATCAACATCTTTTAATTAAGATGTGGAGACATTAAAGTCTCCTAACAGCAAAAACATCAAAGAAAAAATATGTGCTACTGATAGCCAGTATAATGCATATTGGACAAAGTAGAAGAGAATAATTAAAAAAACAAATAGCCCACCTCCCTCCCCAGTACAATATTAATTCCAGCAAGTACTGCAGTCTGAATGTTATCATGTACTTTCAACTGCAATAAACATGCAGCATCAGTAGACTATGGTATAGCCTTGCCACCCTATTAATGTTAGCTGTATGCGGAGTGTCTTATACAACATTTTCCACTTAAACCTTAAAATGTAAGCTAATTAAATCTATTTACATTTATAGGAATCCTTTCCACGCTTCAGAAAAAAGCACAAGAAGAGAAAAGAACAAATGAGTCGTAATTTACCTACTTGTACTTAGACAGCTCCTTTCATGGTTCATTTAACTCCCAAATATTGAAGGTTAAGCAGTATAATTCTGATGTAAGTTGGTTCACTGTTCATTGAAAATGTTCTGGGAAAGTCTCCAAAAGGGTTGAAGTAGAATAAATTAGGTCTCCTTTCTGTATGGAATTGAGATACTAATTCTTAGTGGGGAAAGTTCTAATAATAAGTTCAAACTGGGAGCACTGCCTGATGTCAATTTCATGTGCACTTTCCTGTCATCACATCTGCTATCTGAAATCCCCAATTCACAATACTAGGTGGCTGTGACAGAATGCATGAGTGCAACCTTGTCTCCAATGAATGAGAATTCAGCTTCTTCATACTCTAGAACAGGTACTCAAAGAAATGGCAGTAAAAGTGGATGCTAGGACTGTAGAAGTTCACCCAGCTACCCCTTTTTTGAGCCCAATACCTTGTTTGACTAAAGCACATCTTCTGGTCTTGATTTGAAGACATCAAGACATGGAGAATCCATTGGTTCCCTTGGTAATTTGTTCCAGTGGTTAATCACCCTCACTTGTAAAAATCTGTGCCCTATTTCCAATTTGAATGTGTCTGGTTTTACCTTTTAATCATTGTTTCTTGTTATATTTGTCTCTGCTAGATTAAAGAGCCTTTTAGTACCTGGTAGTTTCTCCCTGTGAAGGTACTTATACACTGGTTTCAGAGTAGCAGCCGTATTAGTCTGTATTCGCAAAAAGAAAAGGAGTACTTGTGGCACCCTTAGAGACTAACAAATTTATTAGAGCATAAGAGCTGTAGCTCACAAAAGCTTATGCTCTAATAAATTTGTTAGTCTCTAAGGTGCCACAAGTACTCCTTTTTTTTTTTTTACTTATACACTGTAATCAAGCCACCTCTGAATCATCTCTTTGATAAGCTAAACAGATGTTGCTCTTTCAGTCTCTCACCATAAGGCATTTTCTCTCTGTCTCAAATAATTTGTGTGACTTTTCTCTGCACCCACTCCAATTTTTCAACATCCATTAAAATAATATAATGAAAGTAAAATGAAAAAAAATAAAGACACAGAAACTGGACACAGTATTCCATTATTGCTCATAATGCCATATACAGGGGGAAAAATCACCTCTTTATTCCTACTTTCTACTTCTCTGTTCATACATCCAAAGTTCATGTTAACTTTTCTACAACATTGAACTGGGAGCTCATATTGAATTGTTTGTCCATTAGGACATCTAAATCCTTTTCAGAGTCATTGCTTTCCAGGATACAGTACCCCCATGCTATTGTATGGCCTGCATTCTTTGTACCTTTATGTTTGATCTTGCATTTTGTTTGAATGGGCCCAGGTTACCAAGAGATCCAGACTGTTCTGTCTGTGACTGACCTGTCATCCTCATTATTTATCACTCCACCAATCTTTGGGTTTTCCACAGATTTTATCAGCAGTGATTTTATATTTACTTACAGCTCATTGATACAAATATTGAAGAGCATCTGGCATCGTACCAATCCTTGCAGAAATCACTAGAAACACCCTAATTCAATCATGATTCCCCATTGACAGCTACTTTTTGAGATCTATCAGTTAGTTACCAAGTTATTAATCCATTTGACTTGGTACCACTCCACATCCTTATTAAAAAAGATAGCACTAGATGGTGTCAACAAACCAAGTCAAATGCCTTCAGAAGTCTATTGCATCTGTGCAGCTACCTTTACCAACTAAACTTGTAAGCTCCTCAAAAAATGAAATCAGGTTTGATTGCAATGACCTATTTTCTATAAAATCGTGTTGATCAGCACCAATTATATTCCTATCCTTAAATTTCTTTATTAATTGAGGCCCATATTAGATTTTCCATTATTTTGCTATGGATTGAGGTCAGTTGCTCCAGCTCACCCTGCTTGTCCTTTTTGAATACTGACAATATCAGAACTCTTCCAGTTTGAAATGAAAGCCATTTTCATGACTTGCTCAACCTACATTTTGATCTTCTGGGAAATTAACATTTTGTTTATTAGGTTTACACATAATACATTCTTTGAACTTCAGTAAGTCCACACTAGGTTTAATCTTGGACTATTTCATATTCATAGTTTGCAATCTGGTATATCTAGAGCAGCACATTATGACTCCAGGGAGCTTATTCTTGACACTACAATTGACTTGTGTGACATTAGATAAGTCTCTTAAATTTCTCTTTGTGCCAGTTTTCTCTGTATATAAAACAAACTAACACTTATGTGCCTTCCTGGGGCACTGGCCCTGCAGACTGACAGACTACTAAAAAATTGAAAAGTACAGTACACAGGAAACAAATCCTATCAGTTACAGCATTTTGTATACCAAATCCGCAGTGGCAGACAATCTGCAAGAAAGGGGGTGTATTAGCAGCATGCATCAGTGACCACTGCTTTGATGGGAGCCCAGAGTGGGACAATATAGACCAGAAAATGTATGGGGCTGGCTTGGAAGGGAGCACCCAAATGTTGGCTCGAGGATGCACTTAGTTTCCTGGGGAGACCAGAAAATGCTTTGTAACTGCCTTGGTAGAAACTGGGGAGAGGAAAGTAGCACAAATGCCATGTGTTTTGTCACACCTCAAGAGGTGCACTTGTTCTCACTAGTGCAGGAGTGAATGTATCCCAAGAAGTGCCTGTATAATGAGGTAATAGCAAGATAATTACTTCTACTGGGAGACAGCAGGTGTCTGTGAGGTGGGAAAACACTTCTCTGTTCTGCACTGAGAGGGAAATGGATTCACTGGCCTTGATAATACTGGGAGAAAGCTATTGGTGCAGGACAGTTACTAACATTAACTCTGCTCACCTGCCCTTTGAGCATGTTGGTGAGGGTTCATGGGATATGCTGTCTAGCACTGAACTTATTCATCCTGTAACAGAGTCCTGTGCCGTTCTTCTCCCGGATGGTGAGAGAGCCTGTCTGCACCCCGTTATTTGCTTTGGGTGGCACCCCAGTTCCTTACCTACTGGCAAAGTGGCCCTGCCCTTTGTGGGCCTTCTTAAGTATCTCTTGATGGGGTGATCAAAAGGAAAGTCACAAACCTCAATGCATTCAACTTCTTCTCAGGACCTCTCAAAAGTGTGTGTGCGTGTGCGTGTGCAAGTTCACAGTGCTGCCAACAATACAGTGCCCGCATAGTGTGTTTTGAAATATCTCCCTGCTAGGCTGCTGAGTCAGGCTTACTCTGTCTGGCTTACCCTGGGAGCTCGCTGCACTCTCCGTAGGGTCCAGCTGAAGGTCTCCGGGCTCAGAGTTCCCTCCGTGGCTTCAGGAGTCACTCCTGCAGCTTGCTGCTTAGGGCGATCACTGCCACACACCCCTTCGTGCTGACTGCAGTTTCCTTCCTATCGTACATGATTGATAGGGCCAGCTCCGCTCCCAGGACCTCTCTGGCACCTTCTTCATCCATGTGGATGTGGCAAACACCCCATCACGCACCTGGACAGAGCCGTGCTTAATAGTTTCTCCTCCCTTGTCTCGCTCAGCTAACCTGTCACTCATAACTGCCATGGAAACTTTGGGCCTCAGCATTCCATCCGACAGCTCCCCACAACAACCTGCACCCACTGCCATGGAATCTTTGGGCCTCAGCATTCCATCCGACAGCTCCCCACAACAACCTGCACCCACTGCCATGGAATCTTTGGGCCTCAGCATTCCATCCGACAGCTCCCCACAACAACCTGCACCCACTGCCATGGAATCTTTGGGCCTCAGCATTCCATCCGACAGCTCCCCACAACAACCTGCACCCACTGCCATGGAATCTTTGGGCCTCAGCATTCCATCCGACAGCTCCCCACAACAACCTGCACCCACTGCCATGGAATCTTTGGGCCTCAGCATTCCATCCGACAGCTCCCCACAACAACCTGCACCCACTGCCATGGAATCTTTGGGCCTCAGCATTCCATCCAAAAGCCCCCCTCCCTCTCCCTCTCAGAACTCCCCAGGCTCCCTTTAAGCAAAAGGGAGAATTTCATCCACCCCTTTGCCGCCTTTTTTTCTCTTTAATCTTATTCCTCGTTTTTCTTTACTCTCCCTCCTTCCTACCCCCACTTATTGGCTGTGAATGAAGGATGATGGAGGTTCAGTGCAAGGGTAAGGCAATATCACTGACCCTAATGAAATGTATTTAACCCCTCCCTTTGCCCCTGGACATCAGCTTACGAAGTTACACTTGCAAGGGGACATACTTGAATAAAGGAGACTGCTTGTGTACTCATTTAGCTATTTCTAGGGGCCTCCCACCAAAGAAAATGGCTTGATGCTTCATCTCTGTGTTTGGAGGACTTTTTTTGTAATGACTTCTAGATGTTCTGATCCCTAGCAACTTCATTAACATGGAATGAAAACTTAATTTGGAGCTTTTCAAGTTGCTTCAAAGGGACTGATTATTCGATTTAAAAATTATATTCTGAATGGCTACAATTCCTCTATTCCTTTGATGACACTTTATCTTTAAAGGAGCTGATTCTTTCATTTATCTCAGGTTTCAGAGTAGCAGCCGTGTTAGTCTGTATTCGCAAAAAGAAAAGGAGTACCGGTGGCACCTTAGAGACTTGAGCTGTAGCTCACGAAAGCTTATGCTCTAATAAATTTGTTAGTCTCTAAGGTGCCACCGGTACTCCTTTTCTTTTTTCATTTATCTGTTATTGTCCCTCCTTTGAATTCCTCTAGAGTGCAATTTGATATTTAGAATGTACTTTTGCACTTGTTTAATTTCTCCTTCAGTTTTGCATATCCACCTTGCATTTCCATTCAAATTCTTACCTGTTTATTAGCACTCTGGTTTTGGTTTGTTTGTTTGGTTGTTGATTGGTAGCACAAGATGAGTTCTATGTTGTTGTGCGGCAGCCAGTTCAGGAGAGACATTACCGTGTGGTGGGTAGAGCACAGAGCTGGGAGCCACACATCCTGAGTTCTGCTCCTGACACAACCACAGATTTGTGTGAGGTAAGCCAGATAACATCTTTGCTGCTAAATTTCCCCATTAGTAAATCAAGGATAAAAATACCTACCTTATAGAAAGCCTGTAAATATAAATTTGTTAATGTTTGCACAGTGCTTGAAAACTGTAACCTCATTTAATACAAAAAGGATCAGGACTCATCAAGGGTCATTCGTGACCCAACACACAGCTGCTGCGAAGTACAGTTGAATATTGAAGGATAAACATTACTTCACTTCCATAAAAAAAATTGGTTACTTCTTACACCTTACCCACAAAATACATCTGAAATGATGACCTCAAGGTTAGTGCATTGATATTTTGGGCTGCAATGTTTAAATTGATAGGATCATGAGAAGCACAATACTGGAAAGGACACTTATGGCTTGATATTCAGAAATGGCTGTGTTTTGTAAGTTTATGTTGTGTTATTTTATGTCCCCAATTCATTTGGGGTTCAGATTATGTTGTTGTGGCTGCTTTAAAAATCAGGATGAAATCTGATGACAATTGCAAGTTGAGATTTTTCCCTCATGCTTCTAATATCAGCAGCGAGATCTTGCAGCTGTGCCTGCCCAGTTTCCAGGCAGCCAATCAGCACAGCTGAGCCATAGCAGGGCGACCTGATTGACCACTCCACCTGCTTGGTGCTGTTCTGAATCCCAACAGCAACATACCTCTGGCTGCTCAATGCACATGCCCGCAGCTGCAATCTCTCCTGTGCCTGCTTTGTGTCTGACATCACCAGTGCCTCAGTCAATCCAACCCTGCTTCACTTTTCCAGCTCTGACCCCGGGCTTTGGTTCCTGACTCAGATTCCTAGACCTTGGCTCTGGTTCTGACTACCAGTTCCTGACTCCTACTCCAACTACTAGGCCTGCATCCTGCTCCAACTATTTGGCATGAGCACTCACATACCGGTTACTGACATCTAGGGCCTCTGACCCCTGAGCTAAAACTCTCTACACAAGTTCAGACTTTGGAAATATAGATTTAACATTTGATCTGTGCCCATTTCTAAAGATAAAATCTTGAATCAATATGTAATAAATCTGTGGAGTTGCAAAAGCCAAAATGTTTTACTGAAGATCCATACACTACTGCATTTAATGCAATAGGACACAATCGTGTGACAAATGAAATCAGGAGGTAATGACACAGATGATGGAGATTGGTTGGCACTGCAGTTTAAACAGTTATTCTTATGATTCACCACCACTTTAGGTAAATGTGTAATAAATATAAATTGATGAGAGGCAGCCTCTCCAGCTTGTGCCCATTAAGAGTTCATTAAAAAGTAGAAAGAATTGTTTTCTACACATACATTGCCCATGCTGGTGGAGAAGATGAGCATGTATTACCTCTGGTAAATGAGGACGAAGATAGAAGAATGTCACATTAATGTATAATCTAAACAGCTCAGTCATCTAGCAATCCAAGGAACATTAAAGAATCCAGTTCAGGGATTTTGATAACAGCAGTGTATAATTACCTGCCTTTCCTTTCCAGTTGTTGCCAAGTGAAACAATACTGTGATCTGAGATTTGTTGTTTGTAATGTTGAGAAGTATGGTGATCAATGATGTACTTTTTAAAGACACACAATTAGACAACTAATCATTAAAGAATTAATTACAGGAAATTAGCAAAAACAAATAAAAAAAGAAGGCATGTGTGTGAAAGAGGAAAGGGGGAGTAAGCACCAGTGATAAATATTAGGTTTCCCTTTGTGGCTTTTACCATACCCAGAGAGTTAATCTCTTAGGATAAGCTCCTAACCATCAATATCCCCAAACCTTCCACATTACCATTAGCACTAATTGACCCCCTTGGTAGCAAACAGAGCAGAAAACTGGGTTGCCTCAGCATAGAGACTAAACTGTCCTTTCAGTCATAAAATGGCCCTCAGTACACTGGAGGCACACTAGGTGATGTGGGGTAACTTGTATAATTGCTGCTCTGGCTGTACTACTTTGAAAAGTTGACTTCAGTCTCAGGGACCTGTCTACATTCGAAAGGTTTACTGGTATACCTATGCCAGCAAACACTCCCTACACTTCCCCTCCCCTGCCCAATAAAGACACAGCATATACCTTTAAAAACATTTCTTTTAGCTGGTATAATTTATACCAAACCTCAAACGAAATAAGCTATATCAGCAAAAGAACTCTATTTGCTGATATAACTGCATCTACATGGGAGCTTTTTTCTGGTATAAAAGTGTCAGAAAAGATCACACTCTTACGTGGCATTATCATATTAGCAAAAGTTTCTTGTGTAGGCCTGGCCTAAATCTAAAAAAACAGCACTTCCAGTTGGGTCTTGTGAATCCTCCCCCATAAGAGGGGGCAGATCTTTGGTGGGCTCCGCCCACTGCCTTCTAGAATTCAAATAGACCAGCATGTTCAGAAGCACTAAACATTCAAATTTTTAGAAATCTTCTCTGCCCGTACGTTGGCTTTAATTTCAGATAGAGCTAATAGAAATAATGAAAATCTGTTTTAGGGAAAAAAATTCAAGGTTTTTTGTGGAAATTTTCAAAATGGACATCTCTTTTCCCCAAAATGTTTACAATTTTATGGTATTTAAAAGCTTTATTGAATGTTACTGAACTTTTTACAAATTGTATTTGACTGAGGACTAATGCTCAGTAAATGAAACATTTTGAAACCATTTTTTGATAAATATTTTGAAAAAGATGTAAAAATTAGTATTTTTTTTGGTGAAAATGAAATCTTTTTGACAATCATGACAAACTTTTGGGAAAGATTTTGTTGCCAGGGGCATTTTTTGATGAAAAACGTTTTTAAAACATTGTTTGACCAGCTCCAATATTGAATAGCTGAGTGGGGAGTTCCTGATGGTTTCAAATATGAATAATTCCTCTTTCAGAAAAATTTCCCTTTTCTTTATCACATACTGTCATTACCTCTCTGATGTATGTAAACCAATGTGAAAAATAAACAGAGAGTTTTAGAGACATCCTACTGTAAGCAATCACCATGCTTAATGACATACGACTATAGAAGAGAATCGAGTGCAAGAATGTGCTGAATAGCCCTTATTTAACTCCCTCTTCTTTTCCCAATTTCCCTCAATCTGGAGAGAGGGAATGATACAGCCACAGGATGAAATCCTAGCACCCTGAAGTCAAGGGCATTTTGTGATTGACTTCAAAGGTCCAAATTTCATTCATTAATTTTAGCTTTTGAAATTCTACCACAAGCTTACACTTAAAGGGGAAATAGTCTCATTTAATGTAAAATGTCATAACTCCATTGAATTGAACAGAGATAACTTATACCCACTGAGGATCTTCCCCATGGAACAATAAAGTACACATAGAACCAGGGCTGCATGTTTTTCATTAGGCAGCAAGGAACTCAGGAAAAAAGAGCAAATAAAGGTCAGAAGAGACCAGCTGGCTCTGGCGATTAGCAACTGACTCTCATTGACTTTCAGCTGTGGACAGACGGCTTGAAGCCAGACCTGTGTATGGAAGCTTGCACAGTTATTGTCAATGCTGTACCTGTACTATACAGTGGATGAACAGAAGATGTCAGTCTCTATTCATGTCTTTCATTAGCACTACATTCATTTAGAAACATTTAAAATAAAATAAACACAGAAACTGATTTTTTAAAATATCTTCAATGGTTTAGCAAGAGGAAGAAAGTAGAGACACAGAGAAGGAATTTTTCAACAGCATTGCACCCACGGGCTGTGCACTAGGAAGTAAACTAGAGCACATATATTAGCATTCATTTTACTGAGACAAAAAAGTCTCACAATTCTTCCTGACTTTTTTCTTTATTGCATGCTACCAATGATATTAGCTATATTAATATCTTACTAAAGTAATTTTGCCAAAGTGAATGGCAGCTCCACTGTGGTGGGTGACAGAGAATAATGATAGGACAAGACTTAACACAGACAAAGCATATTACTAGTAGCAAAAGATTCCATGTAATGCTGCTTGGGAATTATGTCCATCAGAAAAAAATTATTATGGCCAATATATAAAACCACATGCCATTCTTCTAAACCACCTAGTGATGCTTGACTCTTGGGTTTCATAATCTTACTAATCACTGCAGTCTTCACTTGACATATCCTCTGATCTATGAGCAAGCAGTAATATTATCTGTCAAAACATGCAGGACCTTTGATAACCTTCAGCATGATGCATATTGTATTGTGAGACAAACATGTATTGCCAAACGTGGAATAATTTGATTGTGTTGCATGCTGACTCTTTGAGAATCTCAATGGCTTTTAATTCAGTTTAAAATGAAAAAGCATCAGACTAGTGCTACCTGTGATACAGAATGAGGCAATGGGCTGCAAGTGGCTCTCTGAGCTCATATTAGTGTCTGAAATGTCATTTGCATTTTCCTTTGTTGTATAAGTACTGTACAGTGGTCTCCCTTTGCCAAAAGCTAACACAAAGTGGTAGGAGGTACTGCATTATTTCCCTATAGTTAGAATGGGCAACTGTAAGCTTCAAATGGGAATCACACTGGTTACTGACAGGTTTCAGAGTAGCAGCCGTGTTAGTCTGTATTCGCAAAAAGAAAAGGAGTACTTGTGGCACCTTAGAGACTAACAAATTTATTTGAGCATAAGCTTTCATGAGCTACAGCTCACTTCATCGATGAAGTGAGCTGTAGCTCACGAAAGCTTATGCTCAAATAAATTTGTTAGTCTCTAAGGTGCCACAAGTACTCCTTTTCCTTTTACTGGTTACTGATTAACTGTTTTGTCATTCCTTTTAATCACTGAAGATGGTGTTGCTGTCCTTAGCTCACCCTGCTAGAAGGCTACTCCTGTCTCTGTTGAATTCAGGCTGGAAACTGATTTATACTTGTCAAATGAGCCAGCAGTTTATTTGTATGAGCTGGTAGCACACCTGGTTACATACTGCAGCAAAACATAATCCTGTCACTCTTTTAAAGGTGGGAAAAAATCTTCTAAAAATCTTAAAATGAATAAATTTTTTGAGCAAGAATTCAGGCTGATTTTCTGCCATGACTGTTCTGCATTGTTTCTTTTCTGGAAGGGGGAGGGATTAGTCATATGCTCAACTCAGAACAAGACAAAATGAAGCTAGGCCATGCTCCAAAGAGTTTACAATCATCGTTCCTGGTCCTCAGTGGCGCTGAGATTCTTCAGCTTCAAGTGAATCCATCAGCAAGGTGTGAGAAACAGGTAGGAACACTTTCTTGGTGCTGCACTCAGCAGGAGTGTTGCCTGGAATAGTTGTGTGAAATATTATCGTTATTAACTATTGGAAGGTAAACTAGGAATTCTAAACTCATGTGTTAGAAACATTAATAAAGGGAGTATTTGGAAGTAAATAATTATAGTCAGTGTTGTTAATTTGGATCTTAGATTCTTTGAATAGGGACTAAAACCCAGGTGTCCTCTTCCCTCCCCTCAGTGAGTGTCCCAGCTACCATGCTACAGAGTCATTCCTATTTGTTCTTTCTCTGGCCCAATGACTATTCAGGTATGCTATCCAAAGTGGAGCAGCTTCAACAGGAGAGACTGACAGACACCCACCTTAGAATATAGACTTGTGGTTAGGGCACTCTTCTGAGAGTGGTATGAGCTGGATTCAAGTCCTTGCTCTAGATTGCGGATCTAAACATTGGTCTCCTGTATTCTAGGTGAATGCCCTAAACACTGGGCTATTGGCTATAACAGGGGGTGCTTCCGTCTCCATTTTGTGAATGGTGCCTAAATCCCCTTGTGAATCTGTTCCCCCACCCCCACATACACACGCACTAAATGTAATGTTTTGGAGCTGTTAAAACATTTAGGCATTTCCACTTTTTTGTTGTTTGAGCTAAATTCAAAATGTCGACCTGAATCTTCATTATTCAGTGAAAGAGTTTTAGTTGAAAAATTTTGCCCAGCTCAAATTACAATTTGTCAATCGCTATCTAAAAGTTTTGTACTCTGTTTTGTTTTTAAATAAGGATTTATATTCTATCTCTTTGTTCCATACAATTTAGATGTTACAAGTTTGAGTCCTGGTGCTTTTCTTCACCTTTAGAAGAAGCTTCTCTACCCATCTCATGACTTCTTGACTTCAACAACCTCATTTTAAATTCTAGAGGCACCATTTTATAATCCCGTGGTCTTTTCCTCCCAGACTCCCAAATTATTTGTAATGCCTATATTATAATTTGTGTAGGGTGAACCCAAATTTTATGTCATCCTTCACTTTAAGCACGGAGCAGCTTCGCATGTGGGAATCCTTCAATAATCATGTTGATTCTTTTTTAAATGAACCTGGGCATTATAATTTAAGATCTGAGGGCAAATGTATTACTTAATGGCTCTGAAGGAGCCCCCTGATTAAAGATGCCCAGAGAAGATTAATGATTGGAGTGAATATATGACCTTATGGGACCTTATAAAACTACTCTGAAAATTTTAATGCAGTTCTAATAAATAGTAATTATTCTTTGCTATCAAATAGGTGATTCCACCTAAGTGACAGGCTCACTTGCATTATAATTGATGCTGTTTTTTATTAAGTTGATGAAAAACATCATTGGAGATATGATGAAGCATATGAGAAAGTCCTCACTAGGTGATATGTCAGGCTCATAAAGACAATTACATTTTATTATAATAATAATTTCCACTGAGCCTTTTATATGAGGATATCGAATCACTTTACATGCTGAGTAAGTCTATATTATTAACCCCCTTTTTAGAGAGAAAATAAGAGACAGAGAGTGAGTCAGATTTTCAAAGATATTTAGGCACTTGGAGATGCAGATAGCCAACTAGTGGGATTTTCAGAAGTGCTTAAGCATGTTAAGCACCTAACTCCCATTGAAAGCAATAGAAAGATCCTCATTGATTTCAATAGGGTTTGTATTGGATGCTAAGTCAATGGCAAGGGCAAGAACAGAATCTTGTCTTGACTTCCTTGTCTGGGCAATAGCATGAGTATTCAAGAATCCTATTTCCAGATCTCGGTCTGAATTGAATTTTTATAATGTGGCACACAAACCTAGACTTCAAAAGCGTTTGAACTTTCATAACGTTGAGACAGGTTTCAGAGTAGCAGCCGTGTTAGTCTGTATTAGCAAAAAGAAAAGGAGTACTTGTGGCACCTTAGAGACTAACAAATTTATTAGAGCATAAGCTTTCGTGAGCTACAGCTCACTTCATCGGATGCATTAATGCATCCGATGAAGTGAGCTGTAGCTCACGAAAGCTTATGCTCTAATAAATTTGTTAGTCTCTAAGGTGCCACAAGTACTCCTTTTCTTTTTATAAAGTTGAGAGTATTCAGATTTAGCCACTATGAAGAGAGATTAAATTTATGAGCTTCAATTCCAATCTACAGCCAGGATTTTGACTTTGATGGATCTATCCAAAGAATGAATGGTGACTAAAATCTGCATCTCTAAGGAAAAGAAAGGAACTATCCCCTCTAGGGGCCTAATCACCTCTCTTAGTGTGTGGAAAATCCAGCTGAGTGAAATTCATTCCTGTGTGAAGGTCCAACATAGCACAAAGCCTAAGCAGTGCTTAAGAGAACTGATCAGAAAATATTTCCTCCTTCCTGATACGTTTAACAGAAACAAAAGTTTGTTTTCTTTGACCATTTTCTTTAAAAGTTTTCATGTTGTTGCTGAAAAACTGGAAACCCAAAAGCAGAAAATGTTCAGCTGAAAACCATATTTGTGGCTGAATTTTTTTATTTGATTGTTAAAAACTGGAACAATTGATTATTGCCTGAAAATTCAGTTTTTAGGTGTTTGGTTTTTCAATGAAAAATCAAAATATGTAATGTAATCAGAAACTGATGTTTCCAATAGAAATTTTCTTTTAGACAAAAAAGGCGTTTTTTATTGGATAAACATTTTAAATGAAACATTTTGACCAGCTACCACTTAAGTCCTTATCGACGAATTTGATTAGTACATAAGTCTTCCTAGAATTCTCTGCACTGGGATATTAATAGACCCCACTATGAGTATGCTTGCACACATATCTGAATTATGCTTTTATCTTATGTTTATGATCACATTTGACATACATTAGACTTCAGAAACTGACTTATGCTTGCCAGATATTGTTTATGCTTTCAACATAGATTTTCCTCCCTCAATGGAGATGAGTGGACCAAATTATGGGAAAAAAAAGGTCTTACAATGTATGAGAAATACAGCTTATAAGTACAGTATAATTTTCTGAATCAATATTATATAGTAGTTGAGCTTTGGTAACTAAGTTTCCACTATTTTTATTTGCTTCTGTTCTTCTTTTTAAAATGTCTATAACGATCTGCAATCTTTAGGCTCTATATAGTTATTCAGAATCCAAGAAGAGTCCATGTTTGTCAAATGTACGAATCAGCTGGTGTCTTTAAACTTGATTATAGTCATCTCTTCTCTTCAGTGATTTTTCTCCTCTTGTACACCCTGTTGGGCATTTCATGTTACAAAACAAATCAACAAATAATCTACAATAAGAGCTGGACATAATATGATTTAGACACACATTCTCTGACTTGGTTTATAAATAAAAATATAATTGCCAATTTTTGGTTACATGGATGTAGATAATATATAGTGGGCCTGATTCTGCTTCCATAGAAGTCAAATTGAGTTTTAGTGGAAGATATGTGATAGAAAGCTATATAGAAAGAAGTGAGGTCATTAGTTTCTTTTAAATAAGGGGAGAGAGGAATCTAGATTATTTGGTAGTATTCAGGATATCAGAAATTGTGTGTCAGATTACAAAAATTGTGCATACAGATTAGGGGAGCCCTTTTCAAAAATTGAGGCCAGTATTGTCATATAAAGTCTCAATTTATCTTAAAAGTTTATTTTTCTTGTTCTTAGCCTCAAGGTTTCCTAGAAGGCGCAAGTAGTCAAGAAAGACCATCTTGTGGTGGAGCAGGAGTATTTCTGCTGCATTTGGGCAGGATTCCTGGATCCGGTGTAAGTTGTAGTCTGACATGTCATTATATTGATCCAGCAGCCCCCTCCCAATATGTGGTTAAAGGAAAGGAAACCATTAGTGAGGCTACTTCAGCCCTGATAATGGATTGGTCACTGTGAAAGAGCTGCGCTGACATTCATTGGTTTGGTGGAGGATTTCTTCTTCCTTCTTCATGGAGGAACTCTCCAGTTATACCTGGCTGCTCAAACTGGGAGAAATTCACCTCATGCAGAAGTGCAAGGCCTATGCATCAGTTAAGGTTATGTCTACACTAGAAGCTAGGGATATGATTCCCCCGCTGACATACACATGCTCGCTCTAGCTCTCATTGAGCTAGGGTGAGTATATACGCTGGTATTGGCAGCGGAGGCATGTCTAAGCCATACCATGTACAAACCTGCCTGAAACTGGTGGATATACACTCAGCCCAGCACAACCATGCCTCTGCTGCCATGCTACTGCAGCTACACTACTATTTATACTTGTGCTAGTTCTCCTCGAGCAACATGAGTAGATGTACACAAGCAGGGAATCATACCCCTAATGTAGGCATAGCCTAAATCCCACCTAAACCCTAAACTGAGGATTTAAATAGGGTTTAAGTGGGCTGTTTGCTGGTCCTCTGCCTGATGTGAGATCCTGCAGGGCTAGAATCTGGTACCATGGCAGCGGGGGAGGGGTTCTGGGCCACTGATGCCTCCACATCACCACATGAGGTTTAAGCTAAACTCCTGCAGAAGGACCCCATGAGGCTGGGATCATCAGGAAGTACAGCCCAACAGGACCTGAGTGGGAGCTCCTCACAGCCCACTGATTGGTTGTCACCAATATTTAAGCCAGGAAGCCATGATGGGGAGCTGTCTGAGCAACAACACAGACTGCCTGTCTATGTCTGCTTCACACCCTGCATGTAAGAGACCCCAGACTCAGTCATCCGTCCCTGCCTGCCTCCTGCTGACTACCTCTTTGTTTACCCTCCGGCCTGTCTCAGACTCTGGCCTTCTGGTACCTGACCTGGCCCAACTTCCACTCTGGCCACTAGGTCTGACTGCCCACATCCCGGTTGTGATATCTGGGGTGAATTTCACTCACAGTGGGCCAATATGAGCTGAACTGCAGTGAAACTGGTGTTCTAAAATAAGACATTTTTAAAATAGTTGGTATAGGTTGAATAGAAAGTGAAAGTTTGACAATCATTGTTAATATAGCTTGGTTTTAATTTCCATGTAAATTCGTTCTAGTACAACCCTAATATGCCGTGATGGGGAGTCCACCCTCCCCCCCAGTTAACCTTATGAGCTGCACCTGGAAGAGAGTCAGGGACTGATGAAGTCTAATTGATGCTGCTGCCAAGCTGGGCAGGAGCAAGCTGAGCTTGTATAAAGCCAGGAAGAGGCTGCAGGGAGAGAGTCTGAAGTTGGTCTTTGGACAGAGAGGTGGGTAGGAGGAAACTAAGGGGTGAGCAAAAGTCCTGGATCCTGTTGGAAGGCGTTTACCCAGAGAAGTTACGGGGAAGAAAGCCTATGAAAAGCAGAGTAGGAAGAAGCCCAGGGAAAGAGCAGTGAGGGTTGAGATCATGTAGACCTTGGCTGGAAACCAGTAGTAGGTGGGCCTGGGTACCCCTGCCAGCCATTAGAAAAGTGGCATACACTTGGAATTGGCAGGCATAGCGGACTGCCTGATACAGCATCCAGAAGTTTGTCTGGAGGAGCTTTGATACTGTGGAAACAGGGGATTATACAGTGACCTGGCTCGAAGGCTGAGCCACAGAGAGCACACCAAGTCCTGAAAAGTGAGAGGGGCTGTGGGATGAGTGAGCGATGGAGGAGGGCACTAGACCAGATGAGAGCTGATCCCCAGATCCAGCCCCATGGGGGCCCCCCAGCAGTGACTGACCCCCCATTACAGGTGCACACACCCAAAGTGATGGATGGAGTGTGGGAACTTAGACTCAAGGAAACCCCAGAACATCTCTAAGTAACGGTATCACATGAGAAAGAGGTAAGAAATTAAACAGATTTTCCACTGCAATTTGTTGACAAAATGCAAATGATCTCTGAGCACCAAAGGAAGCAAAGAAGAAATATTCAGAGATGCAATTAAAAAGGATGTGAAATGTGGACTGAGCATAATAGATGCTGTACTCTTTCAGGTATACAGACTCATTCACTTGGACACATTTCAGCACCTGCCTCATCCAAGTGACGCTGTATTGTTCTGCCCCATATGGTAGGAAAGGCAAAGAAACACAGCGGGCTGTTCATTAACCTCATTTGGCATGGCAACCACATGGCAACCAAGATACTGCTGAATGAGTGATTCATACACTGGCAAAATGGAGGTCATGCAGCACTGCTTCACTGGCTTCATTACACTTCTTTGTAGTCATATACATTTATTTAGAAGAATCTGATGGTATGGAGCCACAGAGCACATTCCTGATGCCTGCATTTGAAAGCTGCACAGACATTATAATAAATACCTGTTAGAATAGGAGTACTTGTGGCACCTTAGAGTCTAACAAATTTATTTGAGCATGAGCTAAATTTGTTAGTCTCTAAGGTGCCACAAGTACTCCTTTTCTTTTTGAGAATACATACTAACACGGCTGCTACTCTGAAACCTGTTAGAATGCAAATCATTTTTGTAAAGCAGCAATCAATCTCTATAAATTTCCGATTGGCTTAAATTGTCACTGCTATTTAATAATTTATTGTAAATATTCATAATACTGGTTTAATTCCTTAAACATTCATGTACAGGTGGAGAGCACAGCCATTGGCAAGACAAGAACATAATTTGGAGATGCACATCTAGGTCCCTATTTTCCAAAAGAAATAAGCAGCTTTCTTTACTTAAATGGAATATAAAAAGATACTCATGTTTTTCTCTATTAAACTTTGTATTTTGCAACAGCTGGTGAGTGAGATGCATTGAATTTCAGCAGTCAGGTAGAAGGAGACCGGCTGTTGGAAGGTATGGTCCAATTTGCATGCAATTTTATGTTAGGTTACTTTTGACTCTAATCACAAAACTTGGCACCCAACTAGCCTTTCATTTGTAGATTTAAAAGCACTTTATAAAATGGGTAAGTATCTTATCTTCACTTCATACTTGGAAAAACTAAGGTGACGAAAGGTAAGAGATTTGCCCAAGGTAACACAATAAAACAGTTGGAGAGCCAAGGATAAAAATCAAGTTATCCTTCTGTGACACTAAATGCCCCTATATTCACACCCTACACACTATTATAATAATCTTTGCATAAAATATGCCTTGCCCGTTTTATCTGATAACTAATAATTCAATGATAATTAATATTCTTTCATGATGCATGTATGTGATGTGTATTAAGAGTTATGAATATATGCTGGAATTATCAATAAGGTGTGTGTAAATCAAGTATGTCAGGGGGAGTTGCTAAATAGGTCTATCTTAGACAAAGGAATGTGTCTTTGATTCTTTGACCTGCCCAATATTCAGGCAAAGACAATGAAGGTCTGTATTTACATATAAGCAGAAACAGGACTATCAAGACAGCAAGGGAAGGAGATAGCAGGAAGTAGAACAATTTGCCTTTCAGCAAACAAGTGGGGGAAGAAAAAACATGGAGTTGTCTTCACCACCAGACTCCATGTCTCCTTCCTCATGGTTTGAATAAACTTGAATTTAAGGGGTAAACCTCAGAAGAATCAATTTCAAAGGTTTACTGGTCTATGAAGACGGGGGCTGAACTTCAAGTGATAAGCAATTGAATCAAATGATCGTATAAAATATTGTTGTATTATAAAAGTGCATAAGTGAGGGGGTTTTTTTACTGAAAGCTAATGACAACAGGTAATTAATATAGTGAAATGTATGGATTAACATTCTATAATGAATTCTGGATACTCATTGATATTAGGCTGTACAGTCCGCCCAGACAGTAAGAAATGTCATGGCTATCTTCTTGTCTTTTATATAAAATAAGCATGGTGGAATCAGGAAAAAACTGGAAGCCCCATTTGCATAGAAATCATACAGGAGGATGGGAAACCCACAAGAAGGGAAGAAATGTGTGAGGCCATCTTGCCTCTTGAAACAAGTTCATTGAACTTTGGAAAGCATAAACTAGGACAGAAGCCATCTTTGGCATCCTTCAGTAGACAGACACAAGGTTCAGAGCCTTTGCCTTCAGTTCCCAAAGACATCAACCCCTCCTTGGCTGAATATAAGTGAGAGACCTGCTTAGGCAAAGATTGTACTTTACTAGATTAAGTTTTAGAATTCTAGAAGTGTATTTTGTTTCGTTGTAACTCTTTCTATCTTCAATCCTTATACTTGAACTCATTTAACCCTATGTAAGTTTTGTTAATAAATTTATTTCATTTTTACCAATTCTGTGTTTGAAGGGAATTCTGTATTTACTCCCAGTCAAGTTAATAAACTGTGATGTGGCTTTTATATCTTTACAGGAGCAACACACCTTATTTCTCTGAGCTGTCCAGGACAGGGCTGGACCCTTCAGGGCACACGGTTCTGGGGAAATTTGGGACTGGGAGTGTGTTGGGGTCATCTTGATGGTTGTAACCCAGGCTGGTGTGAGCCAGATGGTGACTGGTGTATTGCTGGCAGGCCGCTGGCTTAGAGCTGCTGGATCAGGGCTGCAACTATATACAGATTCAGGGTGTGACCTACATGCATGTAGGCTGGTTGTGAGTAGCCTATTTTGGGAGCTACAATAGCAAAGCATTGTGAGGCACCCAAGGTTACAGGGCAGATGTTGTTAACCCCTCAGTGGTCTGGATTGCACCCTAGAATGTGACACCTTCCTGATCCATCTGAATATCCTACATTTCTTTTACACTTTGCTCCTATAATAACAATGTTATTGTTGTGTAAAGGATAAAGCTTATTTAAATAAGTGTGTGTGAGTGTATTTATTTTCCAAGATAGATGTATCAAAACACACCACCATGCACATTGTAACTCAGACATGGGTTCAAACTGAGCTCTGACTACAACCATCTGGAGGTCAATAAGATCACATGGGATATACATCAAAATAAACAGGAGGCTTGTATCAGAACAACTGATGAGTGCAGTAGTACCATATATCCATACATTGGATTCTTGGCTGTCATAAAAGACCTATGGTGAAATCTCTGCAAGCTTAGGTCTAAAGTATACCTCACCAGGTCACTAGATAGAGCAACTGTGTTTTGGTCGAGGGCAAATGCAACTCTTGTGTGGTTAAGCCTTGCTTTATTTGTGGCACATTACATTGGATGTAATTATGTTAACATAAAATGGTTTAGATTTTAGTTCTTTATCTCTCTGTCTGTTTAAAAGTTTGTCTTACATAAGTATAAACAAGAAGAGAACATTTACTATCTATTATATCTGAAAGTGAAACCAGAGCATGAACCAAGAAGAAGATTTGACAAGGAATGATTAACAACACACAACTAGAAACTAAGTCTAGTAAGCAAATCCAAGAGAGGTGAAGAGCAGAGTCCATTTTGTACAGCTTTAAGATTCTCAATTACTGTATTTGGCAAATAAGTGTTATGACAATAGATGCCCTAGACACACCCAGGATAGAGTTGTTTAGAAGCTAATCATAATAATTGCCTGGGTATCCCTCATTTACATACAGAGGGTAAAACTTTTGGAGCTGAGAAGAACTGCAGGATTCAGGAACTGGAGAACTCTAGGCATGCTAAGTCCAGAAACTTGGGATTACTGAAAACTGGAAGATTCTAGATACAGAGTGGCGGCTACAAAGAAAACTAAGGAAACCTATGGAAAGCTGGAAATTTAAAGATGGAACCGTATTATAAACTTAGACTGACTGTAGTTGCTTTGATTAGGCGGTAATATATCTTCATTATATTTCTTTGAGAGGATCAAGGAATGAGTTTCATGTCTGCTAGAAGTCCCTTGTCAATTCTTGCTTATGTGCACTCTGTATTCAAGCTAGTTTATGAATAAGGGTGATTCAGGTCTTGTCGGGTTTGGGATTGTTTGGTGTCTGACTTCTAAAGCTCAGTGACTCTCTTCAGTCTTTCCTCACAAAGCCGAATTTAGAATTTATTTTCTTAAATGAGTTCATCTATATTGTAGATTGGTGTGAATGGGTTTACTCACAGCTGGCATCTACTTTTGGCCAGGCATGGCATAGCCTCTCTCTCCCCATTGGGTGTCTCTTGCCAATGGACACTCTGACTGTGTGATGACCAGCCTCTTCCTGTGACTTTGCTCTCCAGCCAGTTCATTTTAAAGACTCTCTCCCCTTCCAGCATAATCCACAAACAAAAAAGTAAGGGGAATTAACACAAATAAACTGTGTGACACATGGCTAGAAAGGGTTAAACATCCTGCAAAATAAATCACCCTCAAAAGACATGTGGGGAGATAATGTTTGTGTTTCTGTGTATTTACATATGTATGAGTAGGGTGGACAACAGAATCAACAGTCCCTGTCTATGCTGTATTCTGATAATTTAGGGGTCAAAGAAGATCCTAGCATTTAAATGAATTGTAAACATGGGATATCTCAGTAGTCATCTCTCTTTGAAATGTACTGTGAATGGTGGAGGAAAAAGGAAACTGCCTTATGTTAATTCATATAGCTAAGTACTGGTGATAGACCTCCTTCAAAGTCATCTTAATTATCTTTTGTTCCCTGAGAAACTCCAACTTGTCAAAAGACATGAAATTGTATAAAAGATCCTTGGATCCTGATTCTGTCATCTCAGATCTGCTTAGGCTTCATCAGGGGAAGTTTGAGTCACAAGACTGAGGTCCCAGTTATGCTGGTATGCCCTGAATATGAGATTTGGACATTGGACTATAAACTATGAACTATTTCTGAAAGAACTCTTTGCAACTATGAAGTTCACCATCTCTGCTATGAATCTGCACCCCAATGAATTGAACTCATGTCTGTACGTATAATGATCTTTTAACCATACTCTCTCTCTTGTTTTTTTAATAAATTTTAGTTTAGTTAATAAGAATTGGCTGTAGCATGTATTTGGGTAAGATCTGAAACATTCATTAACTTGGGAGGTAATGTGTCTGATCCTTTGGGATTGGTAGAACCTTTTCTTTTATACAGGGGTGAAAGTAACTTAAAGGATTTACCAGTACTCCGGAGCCCTGATGAGGGAGCGGGTCCTCAACCGGAAGAGGTGGGGCCTTTAAATCTCCAGGCACTTTAAATCAGGATTTAAAGGGTCTGGGGCTAGGGCTGTGGGAGCAGGAGCTGGGAGTCCCGGGCTTTTTAAATCATCCCCTGAGCTCCCAGCTGAAGAGGCAATTGAGAGCCCTGGGGTTCGGGGGTGATTTAAAGGGGGCTATTTAAAGGGCCTGGGGTCACTGCTACCACCCCAGCCCTTTAACTTGCCACCGGAGACCTGCTGTTGCTACCCCAGGGCTCTGGCAACAAGGCTGTGGGGACAATTTAAAGGGCCCAGGCCAGATTAACTTTTTGTGGGCCTGGCACCAAACATATTTGAGGGCCTCCCTGGGGAAAGAAGAGGCCAGAGGCAAGAGCACAGCGGGGCGTGGTGGTGGTGGTGGGGGGGAGGATTGGTCCCGAGCTGGAGCGAGGCAGGGCCCGGGGCAAGATGAGCACAGTGAGGCATGGGGGGAGAATTAGTCCCTGCTGACCGGAGCAAGGCAGAAGCTGGGGGCAAAAACACAGCGAGGCGGGAGCTAGGGTTGGTCCTTGGAGCAAGGGAGGGGCTGGGGATAAACTGCAAGGGCAGCAGGGCTGGGGAGGGGGTAAACAGGATCCCCCCCACACACCCCTGCCCACATAGAGCAGGCACCTACCTTCTCCCTCGTTTTAGCCCATTCTCTTTGTCTCTCTCTGCACCAAGTTGAGGGTGGGGGTGCACTGAGAACAGGGCTGGGGATGCAGGGTCTGGGAGGGAGTTAGGGTGCAGGAGCAGGCTGGGGATTGGGGTGCAGGGTCTTTCCAGGAGCTAGAATGAGGGAGGAGGCTCAGGGTTGGGGCAGGACGTTGGGGTGTGGAGCGCTTACCTGAGGCAGCTCCCATTCGGTGCGAGGGGTGCAAGTGGGTATGTGGGGTGAGGGAGGGTGCAGGAGCTCCCGTTTGGTGCTCAGGGTGGGAGTGGGGATGTGTGGGGGTGCAGGAGTCAGGGCATGGGGTGTGGGAGGGTGCAGGAGTCAGGGGAGAAGGCTGGGGGTGTTGGATGGTGTCATGGAGGTGTGAGGGAGGTGCAGGAGTCAGGGCAGAGGGCTGCAGGTATGGGCTGGGGTCGCTCCCAGCTTCCTGCCCGGAGCGACTCACAGCAGAGGACTGGAGGGGGTATACCCTGATTCCACCCCCTTCCCCAAGGCCCCGCCCCTGCCTCTTCTCTGCTTCCTTATGCCAGCAAACAGCTGATCGGCAGCAGGGAGAGAGAGTGAGAGGGGGAATGGGAATGCAGCACACTGGGGGAAGAGGAGGGGGAGGGGGAGGGGAGAGCTGGGCTGCCAGCAAAGCCAGCAGCAGGGCAGAGCCCCGGGAGAAGGCAGCACCAAGCTTCTGCCCCCATAGAAGAGAGCGGGGGGCGGAGAAGAGCGGCCAAGGCCCCTTCCAAACATGGGCCCTTTAAGTAGCCGCTGGAGCCCCACCGCCGCTACCCCAGGGCTCCGGCAGCGGGGCTCTGGTGGAAATTTAAAGGGCCCAGAGCTCCAGCCGCTGCTGGGAGCCCCAGGCCCTTTAAATTGCTGCCTGAGGAAGCCGGTCTGCCCCAGTACGGTGCACCAGCTCTTGCCGGTATGCCGTACTGGAACGTACCGGCTTACTTGCACCTCTGCTTTTATATGATGAAATAAGATTTACAGAAATTTTCATCATATTTGACGTGGGTACTTGGATGGAGGCCTGAGGCTAGATCACTTTAAGGGAACTGTATTGTTTGGACTTCTGAGTAACCAGTAAGGTAATAAAGAAGCTGTTTTATGCTGGCTTGGTAAATCTAAGTATTGGAATATCCATCATCTTTATGGGTATTGTCTGCCCCATTTTTTGCAGTTCACCCTAATTGAGTGACCACAGCTGGCCCCTACTGGGACCCCAGTCACAAACTGATTTATTAAGAAAATAGAGAGGAATAATTCCATCTCAGGGTATGTCAGAATCTGGCATCTTCCCTCAGGAAAGGGTTTTTGTGCAGTTGTCATCCCTTTCCACAGGAGCTGAAGGTCTGTTCTTTCCCTAGTCTGTCAACAAGTGACCTGCTCTGATCCCCTTTTAAGTTCTTCCTCCCACATGTGCATGCCTTGCAAGTGTGGTGGGGTGGAGCTCCTTGAGGCCAGGGTAGCTACTTAACCAGTTGTTGTCCAGCATGGGGATTCTATCCTGCATCACAATCAGGCAAATAGTGGGGGCTCAAGTGTCTTGTTGAGAGAAGTTTTCAGACCCTGCTAGAAATTTATTTGAAAGACATAATTCTGTTTTCTTTGCATTAAAACACACACAATGATCATGTGGTCCACACCAGCTCTACTTCATTGGCAGAACACGTGATCACGTACGGTAGCAAAATATTAGAAACATGAAAATATTCAGTGAATGTTGAATATATGAGTAATATATGAATGTTGAATATATGACCTTGCATAGCCCATGAAACACCATGAGAGATACCATTTATACATGTATTGAAAATGGTGGAGGTTGACATGTTTTTGATTATTCAATGGTGATTTCCTGTACACAGGGTGGACTATGGTGCATTATTATCTGCCTGGTGAGCCCCTGACAGGTCTCACAGTCCTGCAGTGATGTGAACAATATAGGGACATCCATAAGGACAGGTGAAGAGACAGTTAAAAAAAAACCTGAATAATTTGTGGGCCATCAAACATCCTTATGTGTCTTTTGGATGAAACATACAACTTGTTCACATTAGGTAATTAAAAATATTAATGCTTTTTTTTAATTGTAAGAATAGAAGTATGAACACTGGTGTCCTGCCAAATTCCAATCTGTGTAATTGTGTTTCCCTAAAGACCTTGTATTTCAGGCCCTTATGCAAGAAGGGAACCCTATTCAGGACAGCATTTCTGTTCTATTCTATGTATGTGCTTTTATCATGCTCATCACTCTAATATCTGAGAACCTTCCAGTAGCGTATTAAACAAGTAGTCATGTATGACTACCTATTTGTCATGTATTGATTGTTTGCTCCTCCGGTCCCCATCAGTGAAGCATGTGCAGTGGAATGTCTTCTCTTAGTAGGATGTTTATATACTCTTGCTCTATTTCCACCGAATGCATCCGATGAAGTGAGCTGTAGCTCACGAAAGCTTATGCTCAAATAAATTTGTTAGTCTCTAAGGTGCCACAAGTACTCCTTTTCTTCTTGCTCTATGGTTATGTAAGAGATGTCAAGGTCAAAGAAATGCACCTTGCACTTAGAACTGAAAGGTGGTGAGATTTGTGGTGGTCCTTAGTTTCTGGGGGAATTCATTCCACAATCTTAGACCAGCCCCTGAGAAAATTCTGTCTCCTGGCCAGAGGAGCATAAACACATGCTTCACTCTATACCCTCACTCCACCAACTAATTCTAGCATACAATACAACCCAGTACATCAACACCAGCCACAGCACTCCCACCCTTTTCAAAAGCATGTTATCATCATGCATTTCTCTCCCCTCTTTCTGAGTAACTTTTATATGGTGCACATTTTCATGAATTTGATGTTGGCTCCTGGTATGTTGGTAAGTTTTGCCAACTCAGACTGTCAAATAGATTTTGAGAGTTTTATTGCCAGTAAGAGAATTCTGAAAAAATATTTTAAAGCTTCATTTTTATTTATACTGAAGTCTCTTTACACAGTTCTGCCAGTGTGAATTGGATGTAAATTACCCCTTGTAAGGCCCCTTTATAGTGTCAAATAAGAATCAGACTTCTCATGTCTGTCTTTCTGCAAATGAAATTCTGAATGTATTAAGTTTTGTAGTTCTCTGCTATGCATTGAGGGTATTTCATACCAAGAAAATTAATCATCATATGAAAATATTTTTTTATTCTTCCCTTTCAAATATTCTTGAACTAAAAAATAAAGATGGATGCTTTTCATTTAATAATCGGATAATTTGGTATCACATTGTTATGTATTTTATCAGCTGGAGAGTTAGAATCCAGCTTCAGCAATGTTTTTCCAATATTAATCCATTATTTTGGAATGCAAAATGGTTTGTTACGGTCCCTATAATAATTATACTTGTGCGGTTCGGTTATTCATCATCAGAGCTTTGCTGTAAATCACATAGTTGTGCTGCAAACTCTTTTTAGTGGGTAATTGCACTATCAGCACTTTTTTTCAGTTGAAAAGTAACGGTTGCTGGCTGAATAAATCAATGATGATCACAGAAAGGATTTTTAAAAACCATATGCGAGTGCATGTCAGTTATTTTCATTTTATTAGACGAGTAATAGTAATTTGCAGTACTACTATGTTTGAATGACACACCTTCCCTTACTTTTAGGTCTCAAACAATTTGGAGCTCAGTTCTAAAGTCCTTAGGCAAAATTCAGGTCAGAAAGTTGAGTGTCAGATATGCAACTAGAATTGTGTGGGTGGACCCTTTAGACTGCATTAAGCTCCATATAAGTCATCCTCCTCATCTTCCTTGGTCTATCCTCTGCTTTAGACGCAGTTGGATCATCCTCTCCTTATTGACATCTTGTCTTCACAGGGTTTTGGAAAACTGTCCTCTTGATTTCTCTTCTCTTTCTGATTATTCCCATTTCCTTCTTCCTCCACTCTCTCCCACTCTCTGTAGTTGTACCCAGGATTGATCCTTGGTCCTTTGCTCATCCTCTTCTCCACCTTGTCTCTGGCAATCTCATTAGCACATGGGGCTTCAGCTATGTTTTCTATGCTGATGAATTACAAATGATCTCTCCAGCACTGAGCTGTCTACTTGCATCTAACCCTGTATCTCAGTGTGTCTCTCTGAAATCCCCTCTAGCATGCTTTGTTATCAACTTTTGTTTTACATGGGCAGATCAGATCCTCCCAAGCCTCCTCCTCTCTTTATTACTGTTGACAACACTACTAATTTCCCTATCACTGTCTTACGCCAGTCTTCTGGGAGTTACCTTTGGCTCCTCCCTATTCCTGGCTCCACACATCCAGGCCATATCTAAATCCTGCTACCTTTTCCCCCTCAAGATCTCCAGAGTCCATCTTTTTTTTCCCCCATCCTCACAGCCAAATCTCATTTATCTCATTTAGGCCCTCATCATATTGCTTTATATCATCTGCTATTACAACATCTTGCTCCCCTGCCTCCCACACATACCCTTTGTCCCCTTAAGTCCATTCTAGATGTAACTGCTAAAGTCATTTTCCTTGCCCATCAGTCTGATTATTTAAATCCATCCAATGACTCCATCCACATCGTATCAGAACTTCTTTGCCCACAGGCTCAAAAGGTGTTAGACATTATGATGCTGAATACCACAGCACGTAACTTTTAGCTGTCTGGAAAATCACTGTGATTCACAAATCCTGGGTTAGGAACCTAAGTCTCTATACTATGATAGAAATCTTATACTGAGATTCTCAAAAAGCAGCATGCTAGGTGGGGAGCCTCCTAAGATAGCCAATGGGAGACACTGATGAAAGGAAAGGGCTGTGTGCTAAGACCCACCTGTCTAATGAATACAGGTGCCTATCTGTGCTTGTGATTCACAGTCAGGAGCCCTCTTTAGAGTTAGGTACCTATGCTGTTTTGCAGCAAGCTAGAAGAGGTGGTGGTGGTGTTCACCTTATAACTTTTAGCCCAGAGATTAGAGCATTTGCCTGGGTTGTGGGAGACCCAAGTTCAATTTCTGTCCCATCCAAAGTCGGGGAGAGGATTTGAACAGGGTTCTTCCAGTTCTCAGGGGAATGTAATAAATGGGTGTGGGGCTTGTTGAGGCTTTTGCACTGTGAATAAACATTGAAAGAGTGATTGGAGCAGGGGAGACTAGACCCAGGGCCTCCTACCTCCCAGTGGGTGCCTGAATCACTGGACTGCAGAGTCATTCTCTCTCTCTCTCTCTCTCTGAATGAATGACTATTTAAGTATTTTTTTTCCACAGTGGAATAGTCATTGGGCCAGAGTGGGAGAGAGTGAGAATAAATAGCCCAGTAGTCCAATAGTTTGGGCACCTCTGAGCATGACTACTGGATCAGGCCCTACAAGCCACTTAGGCAACCAAATGCCTGGTTTGTGAATCACTCCAGGGTTCTGGTAGGAGATAGGCACCTGAGTACTTAGAGGAAAACTGCAATGTGCGTGTCTTAGAAGCAGAAACATAGGCATTGAGGGCCCTTTTACTACAAAAAATTAGGTGCTAAGTGAATTAAGGCTCCTACAGGTGTTAGGCTTGAGTTTTGTGGTTTGCAATGGAGCCAAAACTGGGACTCAGGTGCCTTAGTCTGCGATTGACTTTGTGGATCCAGGCACTTGTCACTGTCTTCAAAATGCTAAATGACTCTGTTCTCCCTATTTATATTTCTTGAGTTTTGTGCAGCCCCCATTTCCATCCCCTCTATTCCATTGTTGTTCCCTGAGTTTATCTACAAGACCCCTAATCTGTTAACCTTTAACCCCCTCTTGTTTTTGCTATGCTGTTTACAGTGAATCAAGTTGACATGTATATACGACAATTATTTTACCTCAACCTGTGTCTGCTTGTCTATCTGTCCTTTATACTGTGAACTCCTCAGAATAGGGATCATCCCTTCTTGAATGTTTAAAAAATGCCTAGCACATAGTGAATGCTACAATTACATAAAAATATCACTACGTTTGTATCTCTATTCTTTGTGGTACTGCTGGAAATGAAGCTGATGATAAGCTGGCTCAACGAGTGACAACACTTCCAAGATGCACTGGCTTACAGAAAGTGTTGTCTGCCTCTGCACTGTAGGAAAGAGGTTTCCTTTATCTGTTTGTTGAGTATTAAGAGCTTTGGCAGTATCCAGGATTTGGATAAGTTACCTTAGGGTCTTAGTGGATTAGTCTGCTAAATTGTTTTGACAGGCATCCTGGTATAATTTGCCCTCTTATTTCTTGTTCTAAATATGTGGAATTCCAGGTCACTAATTTGTGTGTTCTCTTGCTCTTGCTGCTGCATCAGATCCTGTTTGTACTCCAGCTGCTGTCTTCTGGCCTGCAGTGTCACTGGAGTCCCTAGAACACCTGAGCCTCTTTGTTTTTATTACCACCTGCTGCTTGCCAGTGTTGTTTCACTCCAGAAAGCATTCCTGCTGTCAGTACCAGTGGAAGCTGTGATCAAAGCTGTAGGATATGAGTTAGTGCTCTTGCAGTATGTAGAGAGACAGAAGAAAACAAACAGGTTAAGGAGCTCTAGGGACATAGAAAATGATCAAGGCATAGTAGAAACTGAGGATAAATGTCTGTCAGAACCAAATGTTTGGGCATAATGGTGGATTTGGTGGGTCTTGCTTTCTGGTCCTTCATCAGTTTTCATATGATAGTCAACACCCCTCTGGGTAGTTGCTGGGAAGTTATTATTTTTAAATGAGAAAGGAAGAAACTACTAGAAAAACTAAGTGAAGCTGTCAAACTGCTCAAAGGGAAAGGAGTTTAAATACAGCTTTTAAGGGTGCTTTGATTGATTAGTTTCCTCAGGCCACAGTGTTGTTCTCCATGAACGTGAATGAGAGTTTTGCGCAAATGGAAGCAGGATCAGGCCTTTCCTGGCATGATATTCCTGAGTTCCCTATAGGTCAGCAAGGCAGTTGTCCTTTCTCCTTGAAGTTTATTCAGCCCAATTATTATTTTGTAGTTAGGAAGCATCCTCAAGATCTCATTAACTAGGATTACTATTATTTTGTGTTTAAGGTATTTTTTCCAAGTTTAATATTATTTCCTATTGAAGTTAAAGCTGATATCTCTAGTAGTACATCCATCTCTATAGAAGTGCCCTTTATATACAATTATTCTACTGCATCTAGAAATCTGCCCGGAGAGATTGGTGAGCATGCCAGGTTTGATTCAATTTCCTGATGATTAACCATGCCTGAGATAAATAGGAATAGATATTTCTCTCAGCCCACCTTCGGTGGCGGAGACTGACACTGTGGAATGTTTTGCTTCTGACTAAAACTCCTGAAGTGAAATGTGTACCAAGCTGAGGTAGAAATCTTAACATTCCTGAGTGTGTCTTAACTCATCCATACAAACCTGCAGCATTTTAATAGACTGAATAAAATTAATGGAAGGTATTTCATAGATTCATAGATACTAAGGTCAGAAGGGACCATTCTGATCATCTAGTCCGACCTCCTGCATAACGCAAGCCACAGAATCTCACCCACCCACTCCTGCGAAAAACCTCACCTTCATCTTAACAGTGGGCCAAATTCTTACTCATTTTTATTCATACTTTACTCAGGCAAAGGTCACATTCATTTCAACACTAAGGAGTGGGTGAAAACTGAGTAAAGGCTTCAGGATTTGTTCTATTTGCTTTAACTTGATTATGAAATGGGATTGGGGAATGGCGGGGAGGGACATGTATCCAAGAAAGAATTCCCCAAAGCAGAAAACACATTATTTAAAAACAAATTGCTTTGGCTAATTAACATATTTAAAGTATTATGCTACTGTATTATCGAGTTAAGGACTGTTTACAGATAAAAACATAAGGATTAAATTAATAAAGTATGACACAAAGAAAGAATGTCAAAATGTCATATAATTCTCTCTTCTTTCTGTGCTACAGGTATATGGCTTGCAGTCCTGTCCTCTTTTAATCATTTGTTGACTCTTTCAAAATAAAAATTAAAAAAACCCCTTGCACTGCATTACAATTATTTTTCTATAATAGGGCTTCTACTGCCAAAATGGAATGGGGATGGAATGGAGCTGGATCGGGGGTGGAGTGGAACCATTGATTCACCATGTAGCTCATGAAAGTCTGTGTCCTTGTATTTTAAATCTCAATATAGGGGTGGGGCTTTGATAAAATTCAGACTGAAGCAAAATTCTGGATCTGCATACCCTGAATTTTGGGTTAATTTGGGTGGAAACTTGGATTTGGATTTGAATATTTTGATGTGAACCCATCTTAGAATAAAATAATAATCTCCTCTCTTGACTCAATCAGAATCTGAATGGAACTTTTGTCTATGGTTTGAAAAAAAACCAGTTATTTTTCCTTTTTATTATATTTTACAGTTTGGAAATTCTGTATTTCCTGGAAGAAGTATCAAAACATTGCAAGGAAATCTCTTCTCAAAATATTCAGACCAGTTCTGCAGATCTAGTGAGTTCAAATGATGAAGTAAAGATAAACATCCCCAAACATTTTGATATTTATCTGAACTTTCTGATATTCACCCTGTCATATGGTACTGAGCTAGCCCTGGAAATTTTCCCTCAGTATTTGGTTGGCTGGTTCTTGCTCACATGATTAAGGGTCAAAATGATCTTCATATATGGGGTAGAGAAGGAATTTTATCTCAGGTCAGATTAGCTGTGTCCTTGGGGTTTATTTTTTTACCTTTCTCTGCAGTGTGGGGTGCTTGCCAGGATAGGCTCTCTTTCACTTAATCCAGGGATCGGCAATCTTTGGCATGCAGCTAGTCAGGGAAATCTGCTGGTGGGCCAGGACAGTTTGTTTTGTCCACAGGTTTGGCCGATCACAAGTCCCACTGACCGCGGTTCACCGTTCCAGGCCAATGGGGGCTGCAGGAAGTGGCGTGGGCCGAGGGAAGTGGCTGAACCTGTGGATGCTGCAGGTAAACAAACCATCCTGGCCCGCCAGCAGATTTCACTGGCGGGCCACATGCCAAAGGTTGCCGATCCCTGACTTAATCAATTCTCTGCCATTGCAGGGACCTTGGATATTGTTCTCTGCCTGTCACAATAATTTCATTTCCTGATGGCTGTAATTCTTTGCTGTAATTTTGGTTGTAGGGTTTAGTGTGCAAGTCCTGCATGGTGTTTAGAGGCCTGTGATATACAGAAGATAAGACAAGATGATTTGTTGGTCCATTCTGACCCTAAAGTCTATGACTACAACAGAGACTAATTAGCGGGAGCCAGTCAGGCTTTTAAGTTGATTGGCTGATATCCATCTTCAAAGTTTTTTGGACCCACATTGCTTATTGACAGAAATGTGAGTCAGTATTTCTTCTATACATTTTAGTAAAACACTTAATTAAACAAAAATAAAATAAAAAAAATCACCAAAGCAAACCTACTATTAATTATATTGAACTAAACTAAATACAAAACAATACAACTATCAATTCAATACGAAATCAAGGTCAAATTAACAAATTAATCTCAATAGTGGATTGGAGTTAAAGTCATCAAATAAATACCACAATCCCCTTAATCCTAAAACTAACTAGTCCTTATAAATTCTAAAGAGGGTAGCTGTCTGGTTGGTTGTCCAAACTAAAGAATTTTACCAAAGTCAATCAAATGTACAGATTGAATGATTAAATACAGTACCACTAAAAACCAAGTTATCTAATGTCTGAAACAACTTCAGAGCCAACCCTTCCCTCCCTCCTCCTCTCACTTCCTCCCACAAAAGATGGGAGATTATAATACAGACTTTAACAGAACTCTACCGATAAGCAGAAGTTTGACAAGCCTTCATCCCTACCCTTTTTTTTTTTTTCAGATGGCAGTCTCAGATCTCTCAGGGCTTGTAATATAGAACACAGAAGACACTCAATAATGTTGAGGAATTTTATAGACACTATTTAGGGTTGTTTAAACTGGGGGAACTTTTCTTTCAGGTGTCTTTCCTATGCCATGTATATGGGTGGACATACACACACATGCATGCACACACCCACACTTTCACTTGCAAACCCCAAAACTAAAAGGACAAAATAGTCTGGGACATCTCCTAGCTAATCAAAACAAAAGACAAAAACAGAAAAAAGAAACATAAGGTAGTTAAGATAAAGGGGAGTTTGTGACCTTGTCAGCACTTGCCATCTTCTGGACCTATGTAGAGTAGGAACTAGAATTGCAGACAAGTCAGAGAGTAATGATCTGCTGGCAAAGCTCTTCTCACAAATGGGGCTCTTGGAGAGGCTAGTCAAAGACTGGAATGGCCTGTTGGTGCTTGTTGTGATTAGTCTTGGAGATTCTTCAATGTCAGCCTCCCCTCAGGTGCCTTGTTGACCCGAAAGGCAAAGCTTATCAGTCTTGCTCCTGATTTTTATGATTTTATGGTTGCTCCGTCTCTCAGCACCTGCTTCCAAGTTCTCTGGACAAATCAGGAAAGAGGCCTATCTTGTAACCACAAAACTTAATCCATTCAGGTTCAAATTAGGTCATTGCTAGTGAATATCAGCTAGGACAAGTTCCTATTTAAACCAATATTTTTAAAATATTTGGGGTTTTGCATACTACAGAGACTGGAAGTCTGTGAGCTCCCAAAACTATCAAAAATCTTGACGAGACCATTTTTGATGAAATTTTTCCCTGGTATTACTTCCCCACTCCTGCACACAAGCCTGCTCTTGACAGAGGTTTACCACCTCCTCTCTCACATCTGCTGTTGCTCAAATATTCCATTAAGTTTGCCAGATATGGAGAGAATTATTGTATCTCTTTCATAGAGATTTACACTAGATCTATATCTGTCCCACTGTTTACATGATAGAAATGCGCAGTTAAGGCACTTTAACAAATTTAACTATGCCTTGTAGTGTTGTCATGAGGGGAAAAAATGAAAAAAATTGAATGTGTCTTTACAAAATCAGTTTAATCTAATCTGGGACTACAAATTCTTATGCACTAATCAGAACCATGTGGTCATTGAATGGCATTATTGAGCATAATTAAGGTCGCTTAAGTCCCTTAACTGTGCATTTCCATACCTTAAACAGTTTGAATTTCTTTTTTTAAAAATGATTCTGAATATCCTGGATTTATAATACTTATTTTTGTGATAATTGCAACATCCTTGTAATACTTTTACCCTTAAATTACCGATATCTATTCAACCTTAACTCTAATTTAATGTTTAATTCCAAAATATGGTTGCAAATCTATAATTATCTTTTTCTATCCGATTCCATATGGCTTAATCAGAAGGGATACTTACATGATAGTTCCATAAGATGTAGCTTTGTGGTGTGAAACCAGCTATTCATTTGGGAAATGACTGTATATAGGAAACTGCTTCCAAATCAAGTCCTCTGATTTCCTCCAGTAGAACTTGTCACTCAGCCTGTTCAAAGTTTATATTTATCTTAAAGGAGAAATACAGCCCTATATCTTTTTTTGCAAGTGTGGAAAAGGCTAATAGTTAGTACCTTTTAGGAGACCCAGTCAGGGCTCCATTGTACTAGACATTGTACAGACATGTAACAACAAGGTGATTCCTCTCCAGCAGAGCTTACAATCTAAGTATTAGGCCAAGTCTGCACTGGAAACTTTTGCTGGTATTGTAATGTCAGTTAGGTATGTGACTTTTTTAAACAACATTCCAATGCAGGCTAACACCCAAGTGTAGACTCAGTTACACCAGCATAAAAGTGCATTTACCAGTTGTCACAATTTTGGTTGAGCTCCCCTGTTGGAGACTCGCTAGGCTGCTGTGTTTGGAACCACATACTGGGCCATTGTGCTTTTAAGCTTCCCTTGGTCTCTTCCCTTGGTCTGACTCCAGCCTCTTTAGCACAATACTTGGGCACAGACTCTGATACCCTATCTGGAAGTGGGGCCCAGCAGCCCTAGACCCGAACAATCCCAAGACTTCTCAATAGTTTAAGATCACCCTTTTACAGAGCTCCACCCTGATGAGCACTTTGGTTTACACTTACTCCTTAGGGACACATAATAGTTGAAGCAAATAGACACAGACTTTGCAGAAGGATTTCAGAAACAATTACTGTTTACTTTAGATGGCACAAGAGATATACAAATGTAGGTAAAATAATAAACATCTGTGCCATTCCCTGCCTCAGTTTCCTCACCACTCTTGAATGTTCTTTGGGATTTGGAACAATGTCCTTTCAGGATTCCAAGTCTCCTCTGCTGGATTGCACTCCTCCAGCTCATGATTTCTCCTCCAAATTATAGAGTATCTTTCTCTGATGCCTGCAGTCAGTGGCCTTCAGCTGATCTAGCACTCATAAAGATTCCCTCTTGCTCAGGAAACCTGTTCTTTTGAGTCCCTCACCTTCTGTGAGTCCCTCCTCAACTTCTCAGCCTTTAAACTCCAGCACTGACACACATGTTTCTTTGTTGCCTTCTGGGGATTTTCCATTCCTTAAAATCCTAGCTTTCTGCAGAAAAAACTGGAGAAAACTGGTTTCACCTAGAATGCAGCAACCCTGTTCTGTTTCTGCAAGATCTATTCAAATATTGGTTGTCTTTAATGACCATCTGTTCAGAGACACTCAGGTGCTCCTCCTCCTTAGCCCAAAGATAATCATAAAGGCTTAAACATACAGAGAGTTCATAGTCTCAAACAGAATTCATAAATTGTACGTAGACAGATTTCCCGAAATTGTCACACCAGTATAGTTTATTTTGGTTGGGGAACTGGTATATGCTATACCAGGAAACACACACTTTTCCCAGTATAAAATTGAGCTATATTAGTAGAAACTGGATCTATTTTAGTATAGTCTAGGCCTAAAATGCGAGACAAAAGAAGCTGGTTCTTTTGACAATTCAGGACATGGATCATCACTGTAAATCCTTTAATGCAATGTTTCTCAACCTATTTACCATTCTTGGCACCAAATGCACCTTTCTCTGTGTTATGTGGGCCGCATCCACACAATATATATATTGTATATTGCTACTGTATGGCCCTCAGGATGTCACATGGGCCACAGCTGTGTGTTGATCGGGCCACAAGCAGCCTGGAGGCCAGTGGGTTGAGAACCACGGCCTTAATGATAGGAATTGGGATAGGCAGAAGGACATGCTGTGACTGCTAGAACCACCAATTGTAAATGTTAGCACAATTTTAGCTTGTGATCATTTTGAAAGAGCATCATTGTTTTTACTATTATGTTGACTAATGGTCTGCAAATGATGTTTGATTAACACTTAATATTGCGACACAATCAGTGGAAAGTTGCTATTCTCCTGATGCACTTCTTCAGTTGCAAAACTTTTAAGTGAATTGGTCTTCTATTGTAAACAAATTACTCAACACTCCTGGTGTATTACCACACTGACAGATAAACAGATGTGGCATGCTATCAGAGGAGGCTAATTTGAGGTTCCATTATTCTCCTATCCACAATGACAATTAGCTTTAGCCTAGTAGAAATGTGTGACTGAGAAATGTTTAGTTTTAAAACCGGCTGCTTGGATATTGGGCCTCCGGAGCATATGTAAATCTTGATGATCTAATCAATAACACTGCTTTCATTTCTTTCTTTCTTTTTTATTCCTGTTGCTGTTACTTAGATGGCTTGTGTGATTTATGTAGGGCTTCTAGTGCTGATGCAATTTAGTTTTGCTGCAGCCTGCCTCAAGGTTTAGAAAAAATGTGAGGAGAATGGGGTGACAAGAAGAAGCCATTCTTCTTCATATGCCATTTCTTCTGTTTATAAACTATTCTGTCCTGTCCCCTTCATTTCAGAGGGACCTGGACTCAAACCCTGTATCCAGATCTATTTAATACTTATCACCATGGTATCTGAACACCTCACAAATGCACCAAATGCCAGAATTAATCTAACAAGTGGGCTAGATTTCTCCTTAGGAGGTACCTAAAAGTTGGATTTTTTTTAAATTGTGTGTGTGTTTGTATGGCTCCTCTTCCTTGTAGCTTCTCTCACTGATTATATTGTGGGAAAGCTTAAAGAAGTGTGTTTTACACTTAATTTTGAAAGTCATAAAATCTATGGTTATTCTCATTTCCTATGGAGGGGAAGTCCGTACTTTTGGGCCAGCAATCTACAAACCCTCTCATGGTGCTGAGGGTTGAATTATTTCTGTGCTGAAACATGGCTGAAGAGGGAGTTTGTGATCTCTAGGTGAAAGGTATTCTTTTGGTAGATGGGCCAATGCCAAAAATAGCCTTAAAAAAGAGTACTAAGACCTTGAAATTGACTTGTTTTTCTGTGGGGAGCCAGCATAGTAAGCAGAGTGGCATTGTTTTCCATCTCTTATAGTGCTTTGCTTAACAGAGATTTCTTGCTGAAAGAAGTGAGACAACTATCAATCCAAGATATAAGAATGACCATACTGGATCAGGCCAGTCGTCCATCTAGCCCAGTATCCTGCTTTCTGACAGTGGCTGGTGCCAGATGCTTCAGAGGGAACAAACAGAACAGTGCAATTATTGAGTGATCCATGCCCTGTTGTCCAGACCCACCTTCTGGCAGTCAGAGGCTTAGGGACACCCAGAGCATGGTTTTGCATTCCTGCCCATCCTGGCTATTAGCCATTGATGGACTATCCTTCATGAACTTATCTAATTTCTTTTTGAACCCAGTTATACATTTGGCCTTCACAACATCCCCTGGCAATGAGTTTCACAAGTTGACTGTGTGATATATGAAGAAGTACTTCTCTATGTTTTTTAACTTATTAAAACCTGCTGCTTATTAATTTCATTGGGTGACCCCAGATTCTTGTGTTATGTGAAAGGGTAAATAACACTTTTTCTCTACACTGTTCATGATTTTATAGACCTCTATGATATCCCCCTTTAGTCATCTCTTTTTCCTTAACTGAACAATCCCAGTTTTTTAATCTTTCCTCATATGGAATCTGTTCAATACCCCTAATAATTTTTGTTGCCCTGCTTTGTACTTTGTCCAATTCTAATGCAGTATTCAAGATGTGGGCTTACATGGATTTATATATTAATAATGATTCTTTTTGTCTTATTACCTATCCCTTTCCTAATGGTTCCTAACATTCTGTTGGTTTTTCAACTGCTGCTACAAATAGAAAATATATATTCAGAGAACTATCCACGATGACTTCAAGATCCCTTTCTTGAGTGGTAACAGCTAACTGAGGCCCCATCATTTTGTATGTATAGTTGGGGTTATATTTTCCAGTGTGCATTATTTAACACTTATCAAGATTGAATTTAATCTGTCATTTTTTTGCCCAGTCACCCAGTTTTGTGAGGTCCCTTTGTAACTCTTTGCAGTCATCTTTGGACTGAATTATCTTGCATATTTTTTTGTTGTCTGCAAACTTTGCCACCTCACTGTTTACTCCTTTTTCCAGATCATTTATGAATATGTTGAACAGCGTTGGTCAGAGTACAAATTCTCAAGGGATCCTTCTGTTTATCTGTCTCTGCTGTGAAAACTGACCATTTATTCCAACCCTTTGTTTCCTATCTTTTAACCAGGATAGCCTCTGGAGGCTCTTTTTTTTAAAATAGGCATTACATTAGCTACCCTCCAGCCATCTGGTACAGAGACTGATTTAAGCGATAGGTTACATACCACAGTTAGTAGTTCTGCAATTTCATTTGTGAGTTCCTTCGGAACTCTTGGGGGATTACCATATGGTTCTGGAGACTTTTTATTGTTTAATTTATCAGTTTGTTCCAAAACCACCTCATTATCAGTGGCCACGGTTAAGGCTGGGAGTGACTGTGGTGATGATGTGTGGATGTTTGGTGAGCAAGTGCTCATGTAGCATACAGAGTATGTGAATCTTTTTTGTTTAGCCTTTTAGGCATATAGGGATTTAATGGTTTCTTTACTGGATTTTGAGGGTTTGTGGCAATGTTAATTGCATGTGAGCCACTTTATTATTTAGCATCTTTAACTTATTTAACTAAGTTCATTGTGTGGTAATAGTATAGCAAGCAAACACATATAACAACAAAGCTTTTAGTTTGGTTTTCTTTCTCTGTTTTTTGAGACTATTCAGACAGAAAAAAATCACTGCCAGTTTTATGCACTCAGACTCAAGGATTGCATAGGATAGTGAAAAGAAACACACTATGGTCCAGATTCAAAGCCCACTGAATTCAGTGGGAGTCTTTCTACTGACTCCAGCAGACTTTGCACCAGGTATTAAGGTTTTGTCTGACTTAGTCTGTTTCTTCAATTATGCCAGTGGCATACTGATTCAGATAAGGGGATCTGATTGAGAAGTTGGCAATCTGAGCTTGGTGACAGACTTTGAAATCTATCTCCACAGAAACTTGCTTGTAGCAGACGTTGACACATCAGTGTCACACCATGTGATTAACATGGGTGCTCCATTCTGAGAAGCATGGAATCACTGTTTACTGGATTGATTCTCAGAGGAGAAGGTGGCCTCATGGTAGATTATACAGCCCCCCCTACCATTAGAGTGAGTGTTCTGCACGTCAGCCACCTGGATACAATAATTGATGACACCTGCTCCTTCTCCTCTTCAGCCCTGCTCTAGTAAGAATATCAAATCAGCAAAGCCCAAGTGTTATTGCACAGCTGAGCTAGTTTGGGGTCCTATACCTGAATCAGGCATCTCCTTACATTTAGAGTGCTTAATAGCATATCAGTGGGGCTAATAAATTGGGAATTATGCCCATTGTCCTGGTATATTTGATGGGAGAGAATTAGGACATTTATTTTCTTTCAGATATTGGTATATTTTTGTTATTTACAACTTCCAATTTAATTGTTTAATTAAAAATGCAATTCTCCCCTATTGAGGGGGTTGGAAATTTTTTGTAGGGCTGAGGGCAGATTTGTGAAAAGATATTGTATAGAAAATTCAGTGTTCCACCTGTTCTGCTTCAAAGTGAAAAAGAGGCTTCCGGTGAATGTCTTGGTGAGGTTGGCTGAAAAAGTACAGAAGAAAGAGATGGGGATTCATGTCATACAGAATTTGATTTAGGGTGGGTTCCTATAGGGTGTCTGGGGAGTCTGCTATTCTTGAGCTAAGCCTTTGTCTAGTCTGCCTGTGAGAAGCCATGCTTCCTTACCCATGAAACTGGCATTTAATTAGGATACCTTCTGAACTAAAGAGAGCTTAATTCCTCACAGAGCCATCATGAGTTGATCCTGAGGGAGTGGAGGGGATGGTCCCTCAGAAAGTCCAAGCCTATCCAAGACACTTAGCAGAGCAATTCCATGCAAAATCTAATAGTGAGAGTGTCATCCTCATGAGCTGAAAACGGAACATTGTTCTGATTGGAATTCCTAACAATAAATCTCATTAAAATCAAATTGCTCACAACCCATAATCTCACAAGTGTAATGCAAAAGAGACTACATATAACCATAATGGGTAGAGCTGAATAAAACCTCCTTCACATTCCCCATAAGAGTAACAGGGTGAGGCTTCCCACTGGAACTATTTGCTGCTTTGAACCTAGACAGCAGGACTCACCTTCTGGCGACTGTCCAGGGGGAACAGGACATACCCCGATAGAGGACAGACAGCAGTGCCTGGTCTCTCAGGGAAAGCAGCTAGAGAGTCACCATGCTGTGTACTATAAAGGATCTAGCCCCATGATGTCCAGGTCACAGAAGAGTGGCAAAAGCTAGTTCTTTGTCTCTAAGAGCACCTTGACTTAATTCACCAAGTTGAAGAAGAGTGAAAGGAGAGAGGGCAGGCAGTCAAATCCAAAGAAATTCCTTCTGTGAGGGGAAAATCAATGTTTTATCTCATAAATGTGTCCAGTATCAATCCTCCCACTGACAGCTGAGTGAGAGAGAAAAATATCTGTCCCTGAGCTGGTAGATATTCACAATTAAATTCCACTTTTGGGGAATGTGTATGATTCAGTAAATCACTGAGTGACAGGTTCTATTTGAAACTGGCATTTGTATGAAATTATAAATTACCAATAATTTAGAACAGTCTAAGGGGATAATTTCTTTTAAGGCATAAGCATAGGGAGGCGAGGTAAATTTGAGCTGTCGGTCTTAAATCTGTATTACCTGATGTAGCGAGGAGGTGTGGCCTTTCTCAGAGGCAGATGCAGTGGGAAGGCCACAAGTCGCCTGGTGGGTGGAACCAGGATGGCCATGCCCCCATGCTGGAAGCAGAGGGATGGGACTCAGTTGAGAGAGGGAGCTGCCAAAGGAGGCAAATGCTTCTTCCCTGCTGTTGGAGTGGGATGCCAAGGAGAACTGCTGCTGCCCCAAGGAGCTGCATGAGCCCTCCAGAGAACGTGCCACTCCTGACGCTGAGGGGCTGCCACTGCTATCCTTGGAGGTGTATCGAGGGGAGACTGAGGAGAAGCCCTAGATGCAGGTACACCTGAGGGGGAGAATAGGAAGCAGCCCAGGGGAATCAGACTACCGTCTGGCTGTGGTGCCACCAGAAACATGGTAAGTGTGTTGCAGGTGGATTCCCTGCTGACCAAGTGTCAGACCACTCTGATAGGGCTCTGGGCTGGGACATGGTGGAGTTGAGTGGGTCTGTGTCCCCCTACCCCTCCATCCCACCCCTGGAGTGGCAGTACTCCCCTTCCATAGGCCAGGAGTCCAGCTCTCCTCAGTCACCTCTGACTGAGCCCCATAGACTGGGCTTGTTGCTCATCTCTGCCTGACTGCAGGCCAGAGCCCTGACTGTTTGTTGCCTCCCACTACTTGAAAGCTGGGCATATAAACTACTACAGCTCTGTCTGACTGCAGGCCAGAGCCCTGACTGTTTGCTGCCCTGCCCTGATTGAAGGCCAGGGCCCATTGAGTACCGCTAATTCCCCTTTCCTTTGTTTGTGAGAAGTACTCTAGCAGACCAGACTACAAGGAGGCACGGTCCACACCTCAGTACTGACTGCTTCATTTCTCAGCCTTCACTTTATAATGAGACAAATTTGTGCCTAGTGTAGAAACAGCAATATTGCAGCATTATTGTGATATGCAGAATTGCCAGCTAGAGCTGATTGGGTACTTTTAGACTAATTTTTTGTTGTTGTTGGACAATGCTGATTTGTCAAAACCAAAACTTCTTTCAGGTCCAGGATGGAATTTCTCGAGAAAGAGAGGCCAAAATAGCTTATAACTCAGTCGAAAGGCCACTTACCTGGAATGTGGGCTATACCTGGAATCCCACAATATTTTTCTAAAGTGACTTGGATATTTAGGGCTACATTGTCAAAGGTGTTTAGATGCTTGAAGGTGCAGATATGTGACGGTGGAATTTTCAAATAATCCTTAAATGATCCTAATGAGAGTTAAGTGCCTAACCTTACATAAGCCCTTTTGAAAATCCTGCTAGGTGCTTATCTGCATATTTACATGCCTAAACACCTTTGAAAATCTGGCCCTTGGGAGTAAAGTGACCACATGTCCTGTTTTGGCAAGGACAGTCTGCTGTTTAAGCTCTGTCCTGGATGTCATGACATTTTGGCAAAACTAGGCATTTGTCCTATTTGCTCTTGCCCTATGGAAGTGCAGAGGAACGTTCAAGCAAGAGCAAATGGCACAGATGCCCAGTTTTGTCAAAAAAAAGTTGTGACATCCGTGCAGTGCTTAATATGTAATGAGAGAGGTGCTGGGGCTAAGCCCTAGCACAAATTAAGCACTGTCTGGGTGGCCGGAAAGCAGCGGCTGCTGGTGCTGGGGCTTGGGCCAGTGGCTACACCAGGCAACTCATATTCTCTTAGTGCAGAGAGATGAGCAGAGGGCAGGGGATGAGGGAAATAGAAGCAAAGTGGGTCAGGGAGAGGGACAGAGAGGAGGGGATGGGGAAACCTTCTAGGGCAGAAGGGTCTAAATACACTCTGGGTGTTCTGTTTTCAGTGTAGGGAAATATGGTCACCCTACTTAGGATGCTAAGTCCCATTGACTGTTAATGAGTTAAGCCCTTAAGGGTCAAAGTCTTTCTTGAAAATGGGACTTAAGAATATAAATTACTTAGTGCTCGATCCACACAAAACATAGCTCTTTAACTGCCACCTGAGGTGCCTAAATCCAACATTTAGGAACCACTGACAGCATAAAAACCTCCACTTAGTTACCAGCTAACTCAGTCAGTGACTGCATTTCCTCTGTGAAAATCTCTTAGGTGCCTATGTTTCTGCCAGTGAACATGTGCACAGATGTTTTAGTCTAATGTATAATTAAATATTAATTAGATTAAGAGGACTGGATCCCGGCTCTCCCCATTGGGTGCAGAAAGGGTAGGCTATAGAGTCATTGTCACTCTCTCTCTCCAACCCATGCATGTTTAAATATTTATATAAAGTGGAACAGGAGAGATTGAGAGCCTGGTTAGGATAATTTCCTGGGACGAGAGGAGATCCTAGTACAGATCCCTTCTCCACGTTGGGCAGAGATGATAACTGAACCTGGGTGTCCCTTATCCGACATGAGTGCTCTAACCACTGGGCTAAAAGTTATAAAGGGGAGGAGGGTATGGACATCACCACCTCCGCCTCCACCTTTTTTTTTTTTGGCCAAAAACCAGCCTAGGGATTTATAGGTGTGAATCCCAATTGGAAAGTCTGACCTGGGCTTAGGTGCCTAAGTCCCTTTGAGGGACAGGGCTTAGGACCCACCCTTCTCCTTGACATTTCCTACTGGCTAGCTTAGGTGGCTCCCTGCCCAGTGTGCTGGCTTTTGTGGATCCCATTCTTAGGTGATTCTCTCTGCATTGTATAGGGAGGTTGGCTGCCTAACTCAGGACTATGGATTCCACTGGGTGACTAGGCATGTAAAAGTTGGGCATAGCAAAGTCTAAGTCCCTTTGTGGTCTAGTTCTTGGGCACTTTTCAAAATGCTTTATGAAAAGGAAATGTCTCTCAGATCAGTGGAAAGATTTTAAGCGTGACTTCTGTAGCTGAACTTTCATTGTGAAAGCATTAACCTCACTAAAGATCAATGTAGTTAATAGACAGTAACATTTATTTATTGTATTAGTTATTTTTGAAATATTGCATAAATAAATATTGATGAATCAAAGGCTTAAAAAAGTACCCTGTTACAAACTATAAACAATAAAGAACAACAAAAGGAAAAATAATCTCATCAATTTTCATATAGTTCCTGATTCTGATCTTGCTTATGCAGATGAAAATGAGTTTTAACTCCACTGAAATTAATGGAGTTACAATCCAGGTCTTCAGCTGGTATATATCAGTGTAGGTCCATTAAAATAAATGATGCTACATCAATTTGCACTGCTTGAAGTTTACACCTATAGTAAAACCAGTATCAGTGAGGTCAGAATCAAGCCAATTATGTCTCAAAAGAAAAATGAGCAATGCAAGTATAACAACAACAAATAATACCAAATTTCTTTTAAAGACTTAAATTAAATATAAGCAGGATTTGACTACAGTTAATCGTGGATAATCCATTATAAGAATTTTATCAACACTCAAGAATTCAAAAGCTGTGGCTGATTCTTTTCTCTTTAATGTTCTACCATTTCTGTTTAGGAGAAATTGCAGACAGTGGCTTGCTGTCCAAGTATCAAGTCTGAAATACATAGGGCCTGATTTTGATTTCAATTACATTGTGTCTATCCAGGGTTACCTTCACTAAAGGCAGTGAAGGTGCACTGCTATTAATCCAGTGCAAGTGAGACTAAGATCAGGACCGTCGATTCCATGGAACCAATTTTAACTCCTGCTGTTTATTCTCACAAAGTGATTAAACTGAGTTCCATGCAGATCATTGTGTGGTAGTGGTGGTGCTGGGGGTCTCCAGCTTGAGATCTTTCAAACTTACATGGGTATTAGTGATCCTACAGCTCATCAGTGAGTTCTGAGGGCATGTGGAGGGGCCCAAAAAGCAGCACAGAAGGACAGGCCCTTCATTTAGTTGCACTTGTGGGATTTCCTTAGAGATTATTGCACATGTATAATTAGTCATGCTTTCTTCTCTTGAAATGTCCTTACAAATCTTTTCCTCCGAAGGGAAGATTTTTGAATGGAATTTCTGCAGCTTCAAAAACTATTGACATTTTTTCTCGTTTTACACCGCCCATAGTTTTTTCACAAGAAGGGATGATTTAGTCCCTGAATATTAAATTATATAGAGAGAAGATTTGCAATTTTTATTTCTTTAAGCAGAGCTCAGCAGAGGAAGAAAAAAACCCAACAACTCAAGGCAGCCATCTAGTGATCTAGCCATCTTATTTATGAATTTAGATTTATAACAAGAACACCTCTCCATTTGCTCTAGGCACCCTTGACATAATTTACAATACAATCATCAAAATATACCATTCATTGCTGCTCCAGCAATTCCATCTAATCCAACCATCAGAAACCTATTTAAGAGTGAAACAATCCCCTCTCTACCATTACTAACCGCTCTCATATTTCTCTTGCCTCTTCAAAAGCTTAGGGAGAGAAGATGGGCTTTGCAGTTTACCTTTAAGATCAATAAACTGGGGCTATTTCAGATTACATGATACTGCCCAACCCCATCCCATTTTCAGAGATGGAATCACAGGCACTGCACAACCATATGGTCACTCAGAGCCATGGCATTGAATATGATATAAATACCAAGGCTGATTGATTGATTGCTTCTAGGGGACAATTACTACAAATAGCACTGATACTGCTCTAACTTGTGCCAGGGGCTGGAATGGCCCACAGGTATCATCCAGGGTCAGAAAGAAAGGTGGCAGAAAGTCACCTGTGCTCTTCCATCACTTCAGGTTTGCCAAATTTAGGTTAGATGCTCAGGATCTGATGATCTAGCCCATGGAGCCAACCTCTGCTCTCATTCTCACTGGTGTTGATGTCAATGGGGTTGCAATGGTATAATGGAAACAGAATTTGGAACTGCAGGCTATATTTTAGTCTCAGTTGCACCGACAGCAGTCTCAGAGGTCAATAGGGATGCACAGGTGAAAGTAACAAAGGACAAATTTGTCCATCAGGGCCTCAATCTACAATCCTTGCACACTCAAAATTTCTATTAACTTTAGTAGGAGAAAAATGTAGGTTCTTGTCCCTAGTGTAAATAAAAAAGGACTCAAGCCTAGAGCCACTGTTGCCTAAAGTGTACTCCAGATACCCCAATGCCTGGATCTGGTATTTAGCTCCGATATTTGTCAAACAGCACATGGCTCTGCTATGTGAACAAGAACTTTCATCAGTAAGCATTTTCATATGAGGAGACCATCTTTGTCTCTCCCTTTGGGTGACCTATAATTCAGGGGAAGATGGTGGCTGATGACAGTAATCTGGCACTAGGAAAGCTTCCTGTAGGAGTGAAGTAAATTCCATCATTAAAAATCATAGTGCCACTGTGTATAAACACTGTAGTTATAAAATTGTTTAGTGCAGAAGAAGCATTGTACAAAACACTTTATCTTGTGTTTTTCCACACAAAATAATATCTGTGCTAGGCAAAGGGTGTTTGGATAACAATTTGTATTTTCCAATCACTTTGCTGTAAATTATAACATATTGTGAAGTACTGAACATTTAATAAATCTTTAGCTTTAAATACCATTGATATAATAAGCACAGAGCAATGATCTACAAAGTATATAACTTGTCAGCATGTGCAGGGCGAAGCATAATATTTGAACCAGTCCCTTTAGCATTTTTAGTTTTCTGTTAAACAGATAAAATTCAATAAACCCCTCCACCCCCTTAGTGATGTCATTTATTTCACACAACTTCCTATTATAGCTGCGTGACCATAAGAGCATTCCAATGCCAATTGGCACACTGTTGTCATGATATATACTCAAAAGGTGGCATTTAATATATTGCTGGAAAACTAATAACTCACTGATCATTAATATTCTTGTATGATGTATGTACGGTAAACCCAGAAAGGACTTTATAGACATGTGCTGGAAATATGTTCTTAAAATGTGTCTGACAGACAGTGCCTAAGCCATGCCAAATACATTCCAGATAAAGGAATGTGGTGGTTCCCCCTGCTTAAATGCATCGCTGATGTAAATAAAACTAGACCATAGACAAAGAAAAGCACATTTACATGCAATGTAAACAAAGCCATCAGGAGAGCAAGTGAGGAAAGTAATGTTGATGCAGGAGGGAGGGAAGAGGTGGAGACAGCACCTACACCTGTCTGCCTCTTGAAGCAGGGGCAATGAACTAGTAAAGATATAAGGAGAGACAAAAAGCCATTTTGGCATCCTTCACCTTGGAAACAAAGGAACTGAGCATTTGAACTCTGTGAGGGGTCTTGGCTGGAGAGTCTGGTCAGCCATGCTGGTGAAAAACACTTCCTTGAATAAGAGACTCTAGTTTGTTAAATCAGGTTTTAGTCTTAGAAGCATATTTTAACTTTTGTTTGCTTGTAACCCTTTCTATCTTTATTTCTTTTACTTGGTATCGCTTAAATGTATGACTTTTTATTTATGAAACTTGTTTTACCTTTGATTAAAATTGAGTGTTTGTTAACAACCCCCCCCGCCCCCAAAGTAATTAGCTGCTGGGTTCTGTCTCTCTAAGGGAGCAGTGAATTTAATAACTTCTGTAAGTGTTCTGCTAGAGGGCTGGACACTACAGGGCAGATGGTTTTGGGGACATTTGGGACTGGGAGAGTGTTGGGATCATCCTGCAAACAGTTATTGGGTGGTGGAAGCCCAGGAGTGATCTGCTTGCTTGTATGCTAGCTGTTGGTGTCAAGGCTGTGAGCCACTGAAGCATGGTATTTCAGGCACCCAGAGGCGCAGGGCAGGCAGTGACACAATCCCTTACTGATCTGGGTTGTGACACAAAAAAGATCTGCAACTTGCACATTGCAATGAATTGAAATAATTCTAGGCATTCATTCCTCTGCACTATATTATTATTATTTATTATTTGTAAAAAAGAAAAGGAGTACTTGTGGCAAGTACTTTTCTGCCCTGGGGCCCAGAGTTGTTGTCAGCAGGCCTGCATAGAATCATAGGACTGGAAGGGACCTTGAGAGATCATCTAGTCCAGTTCCCTGCAGTCATGGTAGGTGTAAGTATTATCTAGACTGTTCCTGACAGATGTTTGTCTAACCTGTTCTTAAAAAATCTCCAATGATGGAGATTGCATAACCTCCCGAGGCAATTTATTCCAGTGCTTCACCACCCTGACAGGAAGTTTTTCCTAATGTCCAACCTAAACCCCCCTTGCTGCAATTTAAGCCTATTGCTTCTTGTCCTATCCTCAGAGGTTAAGCAAAACAATTCTTCCTCCTCCTCCTCCTTGTAACAACCTTTTATGTACTTGAAAACTGTTATCGTGTCCCCTCTCAGTCTTCTCTTTTTCAGACTACCTTAACTCAGTTTTTTCAATCTTCTGTCATAGGTCATGTTTTCTAGATCTTTAATCATTTTTGTTGCCCTTCTCTGGACTTTATCCAATTTGTCCACATCTTTCCTGAAAAGTGGTGCCCAGAACTGGACACAATGCTCCACTTGAGCACCGAGTAGACAGAAGAATTACTTCTCGTGTCTTGCTTACAATGCTCCTGCTAATAAATCCCAGAGGATGTTCTCTTTTTTTGCAACAGCGTTATACTGTTGACTCATATTTAGCTTGTGGTCCATTATGACCTCCAGATCCCTTTCCACAGTAATCCTTCCTAGGCAGTCATTTCCCATTTTGTATGTGTGCGATTGTGCCTTCCTAAATGGAGTACTTAGCATTTGTTCTTATTGAATTTCATCCTATTTACTTCAGACCATTTCTCCAGTTTGTACAGATCATTTTGAATTTTAATCCTATCCTCCAAAGCACTTGCAATCCCTCCCAGCTTGGTGTAGTCCGCAAACTTTATAACTGTACTTTTTGTGCCATTCTCTAAATCATTGCTGAAGATATTGAACAGAACCGGACCCAGAACCGATCCCTGTGGGACCCCATTCGTTATGCCCTTCCAGCATGACTGTGAACCACTGATAACTACTCTCTGAAAATGGTTTTCCAACCAGTTTTGCACCCACCTTATACTAGCTCCATCTAGGTTGCCCTCCCTGGCTCCATGTTGGTGCCCATGCCGCTCCGCATCTGGCCCTTGCAAGCCCTGCTGTCTGGACAGACCTCGGACTCTGCCCCAGCTCCTAGTGCCACCCTGAACTGCAACTGCAGGGTCATTGAGAAGGGCAGAAACAGCTGGGGGATTGCCAAGTCAGGGTGTAGGTCTCAGCAGCTTGCAAGGCCTAGTGCTGAGGCCCAGGGGACTTTCATCCAGGCCTGGCTCAGTCTACCTGGGTTTCAGACTGTTCCCACTCCAGAGGGAGTGGGGAGTCAGTCACCAGGGCCCAGGGCCCTCTGCAGTCCCAGGACCCATTCTGTCCTGTCAGCCTCCAACCATCTGCACTTGGTTTGGGTGTGTATATGTTTGATGGCGGGGGGCAGCAGCAGCAGAAGTGCTGGGGTCTGCCATTTACTTCTAAGGGCGTAGTGGGAGATGGCACACTGAAATTTTGCCTAGGGTGGCAGATTGTTTTAAGTAGTCTCTGACCATCAGTTTAAACTTTATTTTATCATAAGCCTATTTTCCAACAGTGTCTCCATTATTTGTATAAAAACATTACATTGTATTATTGGATTATATATTAGGCAAATCCAAGATCGCGGTGAATAATGACCATAACAAGCAAATGGCAGATTGTGAGTTTTAGACAGTTTAAACACATCTCCTGAATTTTAATAAGTACGTGATCAAAATGATTTTGAAAATATAGTTTACTGATCTGGTCATCTTTCATTGAGAGCTCATCGATTGTGTGAATGTGTCTTAAGGGGTGCTTTTAAAATTCAGTTGCTTGAGTCATCTATCCCCTGCACTAATAAAGGTTAATAGACTTCAGGCCAGCAAAATGTGGTTTCACAGACTTAAATAAAAGCCTTTCAGCCTATCATGAGGATTGATGTTGCCCATTAGTTGTGGTTTCTCTGTTTAATGCCTATCCTCCAATTTATGGCACGAGTTGACCCACAGTCCAATACCTACAATAGCTTGTTCCAACTTAAATATTCTTCTCCACTAAAGGTAGTCCACATCCTTAAAAAGAACAAAACAAAAGACTGGCATGATGTTCCCCTCTCAGTGTTGGTTGCCATGGCCAATTCCTTAATTGCACTGGTGTCATATAGCACAGTGTGTAAATTTCCATTCTGGTTGTTCTGTTTTGGTTTCCTAGGAATTTGGATGGAGTGTGCCGTGCACATATCTCAGTTACTGATTTATGTGAGGAAAAAAGCACTACTAATTAAGTTCTCTGTTACTCTCAGGTTTTAGCAACACTCTTATTTAAGGAATAATACAGGATAACGACTACAATTTTTGGAAGATTATAGCACACCTTGGATGGTGTTCACTAACGTATGAAGTTAAGAGGTCTATTTAATCAAAAATAGTTGTTCTGTCTGCACTTTATTGTGCTTTATTCACAATTAATCTAATTCACTTCCTTTCTAATTCTACAGACTTCCATGGAATGAGACTAGGTTGAAGTAGGCCCATTGTGTGGGGGAACAATTGTAAATTATTAACGCAATAAAACAGCAAAAACCAGGCTGTAACTAATGTGTTCTGCTTTGTGAGGTTATGCAGTTGACTATTGCTGCTGGGTTTTTATTAATTAAAATCCTCCTGCAGTCAGTGATCAAAGATAAAACATCTGACTATGTTGTTTGATTGCTCTATTTAAAATTCAGCATCTGATTCAGCTTTGCTCAATACCATTTCCTTTTTTATGTTTGTCCAACTACAAAAATTGCATTAAATACACCTTAGCTTGGTAACTATGCCAGCCTTTCAACTACAGTTTTGCCACTCAGGGTGGAGTCAGCTGATAGAAAGGCATTCCCCAAAGGCCTGAAATGAGGTGCATACAGAAGCCCTGATGTTGTGGTGCTGACTGTTGTGGTAGAGGTCAAATTCAATGTGAATATGATGTGAATGTGTATAAATCCCACATTGAGCAAGCAAGCATTAATGAACTGCTCTGGGATCAAGCAGCCCCCCCTGTCCCCCACACACCTGCAAGATGTGTCAGGCCTGGAGAGAAATTGTAAAAGAGAAAAGCCCAGTTCAACTGGTGGCGGATCTGGTTGGAGACCAGATCTTCAGTCCCCAGCTCCTAAAGAGATCCTGGATGAGGGCAGGAGCTGTTCAAGTGACCCCTTTCAAGAGAAAGAAGGGCCTGAGGCTGAACCATTATTTTGGGACTATTACTAGAGATTTGCCAGCGGGCATTGAATGGGGCTATAGGATACCATAGACTTTCTGAGTGGAGAAAGTCCTACCATGCTATGTGTGTTCATCTCTGTTTGGTTTTGCTTCTGTTCTTTGATAGCCCTGGAAAGGGTAGACTTTAACAGATTTAGTCAGTGAGCTGTCTTCCCTAACTGGGATCTGTGCTGTTGGCCACCTGGAGATTGAAGACTGAAGGCTGGGTGAGCTCAGAATGCTGTCACACCCTTTGGGGGCACCCTAGGGGAACCAACCCCATGACAGTGACCTTTTACAATTTCAAGACAAGATCAAATCCAGGACTCCACATAATATTGCCACTATGTTCTATTCACTGTTGTGTGAAAATTATACCTGTTATTATATAATTGTATAATTATAATTATTATATATAATTATACCTGTATGGTCACATTTTGCATTGAGCTAGATCATATGTTTCTGGAGACTTGACTGCTTATAGTCAGGGATACAGCAGAAAGAAGCTGGCAGATGGGAATATGGTGACAAAGCAGAGTTGCTAGGTATAAGGAAGACTCTCACAGACAGTGAGCGGAAGAGTAACAGAGTATCTGATTGTTCATTTATCATGGAGAGACTATTTCTTAGGTAGGAAAATGCAGAAGAAACAAGTCATGAAGCAACAAATTGCTGATTTGAACAAATAAATTGAAGAATGAGTGTGCACAGTAAAATTCAGCTTGATTTGCTGAGATGAGCTTGAAATACGTTGATTGTTTTAGAACCACTGTAATAGAAAAGGAAGCCCAAAATAAAAACTTCTCAAATAAAAATGAGAAGTAGTAGAATTTGGAAGCAGCGTTTGCTCCAGGTTGTTGCTAACAAGAGGTAAAGGAACTGAAAGCAGGTTTTGAAATGGCTTGGGTCAAAATGGAAAAGTGAACCTTCTTCTGATAAAACTTTTGAAAAGTTGAACACCTGAGTTACAAGTGACCTCTAGCTCCTACAACAGTGAATGCCAGCCCAGCCCTATTACAGGCTGCTCTAAGTTACGCTAGGAGGCCAGGCTGGCACATAGCCAGCCCAGAAGTAGTGGGCTGCCAGGAGTGTTCCTCAGCAATAGCTGAGAATCTGGGCCAGGTTATCTGACAACCTTCAAGAAATTAAAAAAAAGTCTCATAATGTATAGTTTGCTGAATTGAAGAAACTGTGGCCCACAGAAGGCATTGCACACTTCAGCTACTTTAGGGAAGAAAACAGAATGGTTTAATAGACTGAGCTCATTTTCACTTCATGAGCTGTAGCTCACGAAAGCTTATGCTCAAATAAATTTGTTAGTCTCTAAGGTGCCACAAGTACTCCTTTTCTTTTTTTTGCGAATACAGACTAACACGGCTGCTACTCTGAAACCTGAGCTCGTTTTGTGTCAAGAAGTCACTTAACTTGCTTTCCCATTTGCTTCAGTTTCCTCTTGTGACTATACTTCAGTGATCAGCAAACTGATTTCTGAACACAGGATGTAGACTGTACAAGCAGTAAGATAAGTAATTTAAGATCCCCTTGGGTGAAAGGTTGTCGTCATCGTCATCATGGAGGAAGCATTGCCTCACAAACAGTATGAATGAGAGAAAATACATATATTTTCTTCTAACAGGAACTCCTCTGAGTGACACTGAAGTTATTACAGTAGGACAGACTTTTGCTTATTTATGCTCAACCCCTTCATTTAACTGTCAACTGCTGTCCACTATGATGAGAAATCTATTTATAAAGTAGTGGCTAAGAGCCTGATCCAAAGGCTATTGGAGTCAATGGGAATCTTTCTACTGGCTTAGTTGGGCTTTGGATCACTCCCTAAGTCAGGGGTGGGAAAACTTGTTGGACCGAGGGCCACATCTGGGTGGGGAAATTGTATGCAGGGCCAGGGCAGGGGGCTGGGGTGCGGGAGGAAGTGTGGGGTGTGTGTGTGGGGGGGTGCGGTGCGCAGGAATAGGCTCAGGGCAAGGGATTGGGGCAGATGAGGGGTGTGGGGTGTATGAGGGGGCTCAGGGAAGGGGGTTGGGGTGCAAGAGGGGTGCGGACTGCGGGAGGGAGCTCATGGCAGGGGGTTGGGGGGCAGGAGAGGTGCAGGGTGTGGCAGGGGCTCAGGGCAGGGGGTTGGGGTGCACGGGGTGAGGGTGCAACGGGGGCTCAGGGCAGGAGGTTGAGATGCAGGAAGGGTACAGGGTGTGGCAGGGAGCTCAGGGCAGGGAGTTGGGGTGCACGGGGTGCTATGCTTCAACTTCCATGCTTGCCATGTGCAGTTTGATTGGTATTTGCTCATGTTTGCCTGACAGTGGGAAAAAGCATCAGGCCTGATGTTATCAAAGGAAATATAAAGACATTCTATAGGTGATCAAGCTCTGTATTGCCCACATAACTCTAAAACTCTGGTCTAGTTGTTATCTGGAAATTAAATACTCTCTATAGGACAGATTATTGAATTCATAGATTCTTTTGTGATCAGACTTAGCTCTTTTTCTCAATCTGTGTATTTTTATTTTATTTTCAGTAGCTTAAAAATATTGCAAAAACTTAGACTATTTGAAATTATTATACCTCAAATTGGTCCTGATCTAGCAAAGCACTTAAGAGCATGTTTTAACTGTAACCATGAGAAATGAATGAGACTGCACAGGTGTTTGTTGGTAAGTCCTTAGTGTCATATCTGATCTCTTCACATCTGAAGCAACTGAACTTCACCCAAAGATGTCGTGAAAAGTCAAAACCAGGAGTCTGGACTGTTGGTCTGTCGCAAGATAGGCATTGACTAAGCTTGTTCTTGCCAGCTAGTATGCCACCTTGTAGTGATATCAGGGTTCCTTAGGGGAATTGTCCAAAATGGGATGCCTTGAGCTGAGACTGTAGCTCAGTGAATTAAACACATCTTTAAACATAAAAAGAAAAGGAGTACTTGTGGCACCTTAGAGACTAACAAATTTATTAGAGCATAAGCTTTCGTGAGCTACAGCTCACTGAGCTGTAGCTCACGAAAGCTTATGCTCTAATAAATTTGTTAGTCTCTAAGGTGCCACAAGTACTCCTTTTCTTTTTGCGAATACAGACTAACACGGCTGCTACTCTGAAACCTATCTTTAAACATGTGACATATCTTTCACTTTCAGGAGCAGGTTGTGCACGGCAGCTTGTCACTTGATGTCAGGAGGGGCAATATGGGATAGGATCAGCAGCTAGGACAGGTTGGTTGATCTCGTGGTACCTGTTGTTATATGTACTGTTTCATTCAGCTGAATATCTACTAGTCCTGTGTGAAAAGAACTGAGCCGTACTAGCTACAAAATAGCGGAAGACAAGCCCAGACTTTTTAGAGTATGTTGATCCTTGGAGCTACAGGTCTAATTCTCAACTATAAGGAGACATAACCATGCTAGCTCTCATTGAGCTAAAAGTAGAATGTAGCCACAGCAGCATCAGCTGTGGGATTGGCTAGCCGCGCCTAGAGTCTCTAACTGACACATGCTTGGGATGGCTAATCTGTAGTGTTGCTGCGGCTACGTTCTATTAGTAAGACACTAGTTTGATTAGAACTAGCTCAAGTATGTCTCCTCGAGCTGGGAATCGCACCCTGAGTTCCAATGTAAACGCATCCTTAATGTCTACACATTGGTTCCCCAGATAGAACTAGCTGATTTGCTGATCAGGTTATTTTTTGGTCTTTTATTTTCAGCAAGGTCTTGGTAAGGTGTTCCTTAAAAGTAAAGATACGGTCCAGGGTAACACCTAGATACACAGACTTTGGGTCATGATCCAGCTTGTGTCCATTCTGGAAGATATTGAGCTGTTTATTTGCTTTTCTGTGGTATAGATGAAAGCAGCTGGAAATTGTCTTTTTGGTAGTAGGTTTAAGTCTACATGTTTTACGATAGTGAATAAAATAGCCATCTCTTTTTCATTTTAGAATTCAGAACCTCGTCAAGTAACTAATATTCTGGTCCGGTACTGCCAGACAGATGTCATCTGAATAGATAACATGTTTGGCAATGGTGTTGGGAAGGATATTTGTGAAGAGGTTAAGAAGTGTCAGTGCTAGAGCTGAGCCTCCAATAGACCATTGTTTTTGGACCTCTAGGAGCTGTTTTTCTATCCAAATAAAACTTGGAACTGGCAGCCTATCACCAATGATTCCACAACAACAACCCACTTCAATAGCTTCAAAGATAATTTTTATAGCAGGTCTGTGTGCCTGATTGCATCTTATTTAGCAGTAACATCTAGGACTAGTGCACACATCTTCTGCCTGGTCTGGAAACCATTCTCGGTGGTGGTAGTGAGGGCAATTCTCTGAAGGAAAAGCCTTTCAAGTGATGTGTACAGGCATCTTGAGTCATTGAGTAAGGGTCCTGGATTAAGAGCTGGTGAAGAGAAAGGAAAAAAATGTTGGAATAAATGGTCAGGTTTTAAACACAGAATTTGGTAACCAGATGTCCGATTTTATAGGGACAGTCCCGCTGTTGGGGGATTTTTCTTATATAGGCATCTATTACCCCTCACTCCCTGTCACTCATTTGCTATCTGGTCACCCTAACATAGAAGCAGGTTAATAGTGGGTTACCCTTTTTCAGTACAAGAACTAGGGCACAACTAATGAAATTAATAGGCAACAAATTTAAACCTGATCCAAGGAAATGCTTTTTTACATGACACAAAATTTATCTGCAAAAATCATTACTACATATCATAAAGGCCAAGAGTTTAATAACATTTTAAAAGATTAGTCTTTGTGGTGGAAAAGAATATTATTACGATTACATTACCTAGATATAAAAATGTATTTATCAATCCTCATGCTTCAAGACACAAAGTATCAATTACTCTAGGTTAGGAATCAGAGTAGCAGCCGTGTTAGTCTGTATTCGCAAAAAGAAAAGGAGTACTTGTGGCACCTTAGAGACTAACAAATTTATTAGAGCATAAGCGAGCTGTAGCTCACGAAAGCTTATGCTCTAATAAATTTGTTAGTCTCTAAGGTGCCACAAGTACTCCTTTTCTTTCTAGGTTAGGAAGTGTTTTCTGCCATAGGCAAGCTGCTACAGACTGAATGTTATGGGGGTTCACACCTTCTGAAACATGTTGTTTATATATCTATTATGGTAGAACCCAAATTGGGGCCCACTGGAAACTCCTTTGTGCTGGGAGATGTACAAATATATAGGTAGACATGAACACTGCTCTGAAAATCATTGTCAAAGACAAGACACTGGTTTAAATGAACCAATGATTTGATCTAGCCTGGCAAGTCTTCTGTTAATAAATTCATAGCTCCAAAATAAGGTAGTCACCATTATTGACACAATGATCAATTTCTCAGCATTGGAAATGGCGTTCACATCAGTTCACCTATCACAAATGCTAACACCTGCCTTCAAAGATGCATGTAAATTCTCATTCAGCCATCTCTTTTGGAAATCTACACTCTCTATAACAGATTCATTCCCCTTAGAATTCATTGATACACTTACCTAATTACTTGCTGTTAATGGTGTTGGTGTGATTTCAGGGATCAGCTGTTACATAAAGGAAATTATTAGTTGAACTGACCCTATTCAATAAGACCATTTAAAATGATTTATACTCAGAGGAGAGAAAAGTTAAAATCTTGGTCCTCCTGCAGGGATTACTGCAGTCATTGCCAACAGTTAAACCCAATGTTTGTGTGTAAAATGGCTAACATTAACCTTTCTTTTTTAAAAAACTGGCCTTTGCAAAGAGATAGTGTTATCTTACTTTGTAGTTAGTGTAAGGAATACCTAGGGATTAAAGCACAGGGAGCTTCCCTTTCTCTCCCTGGCATGGGTAAATTGCACTCATGCACAGTTTACTGTCCTCTATAGCTGGTATAATGAGTGCTTCCCCTCCAGCTTCAACCTATTTTAACCACTGAGACAACATATTACTATAATAATGTTAATCACTTGCAAAGCCTCATTGCTCCCTTTATTTTCTTCCCTCCATCTCATCTTCAAGTCTTTCTTTGCTGTCATCTATGCCCCAAAAGACCCCTATGCCTCAAATGACCGACTTAACATAATGCTCCAGTTATTCACCCTCTCTTCACATAAGAATCTCTGGGTGAAATTCTGAACCCGCTGAATTCAATGACAAAACTCCCTATGTCTTCTCTTAGACCTGCAAATGCTAAGGGCTTGTCTACACTTGAAATGCTATAGCTGCAGCTGCTCAGCTGCAGTGCTTCAATGTAGACACTACCTATGCTCACAGGAGGGGTTCTTCCAATGGTGTAGGTAATCCACCTCCCCAAGAGATGGTATCTAGGTTGACAGAAGAATTCTTCCTTTAACCTAATGTGATCTACACAGGGACTTAGATCAACTATGTAGCTCAGGGGTGTGGATTTTTCACACTGCTGGTGAGCATAGTTAAACTGACATAATTTTTTAGGGTAGACCAGGCCTAACTCACATAAACATAATTCTGTCACCACTCCCATGTATCTGTCAAAAGTTGAAGTTATCACCATCCTTTGGTTTCTCTGATTCTTTTGATCCAGCTTTGTGTTTTAAATTGCAGGCTCCTTGAGGCAGGGTCATAACTTGTGCAGTGCTCCTTCCCCACTCACCAGTGCCTTAGAGCAACTCAGAGCCAAGTATCCAGGCTGTGCTCTGCTGCTCAGGATTTGAGTTAAAGTAGTATGGGAAGTTTTGCTTGGAGCCTCTGAACTGGAATTAATTTCATCTACAGCAAACTTGGATAGGGTGAAATTTTGTTTATAGAGAAGTAAAATGAGAATCTGGAATTATTTTAGGACATGGCAATATGCAGATTACAATTCTGGTTATACTTGTTTCCACTTATAATGAAATTGTTCTGTGAATATAGGTGTAAGAGGATTTTTCAAGAAGTACCTTGCACCAGAGGTGTGGAAAGCATTTAAAAACACTTAAGAAGACAATCCCTGCCTTGAAAAGAATACAATATAACTCAAACTAACACAGTACAAATGACAAAAGATCACGGGCAAGAGATGATGTAGGGTCAGTATTATTGAGGCGACCTATCTAATGAACATTTTCTATAAAGTACATTTACAAAAGTACAATATCTACATGAAGGTGACATAGATCCCTTTACTGACATGCTGAAGTTGGTACTTGGAGTATCTAGTGTAAATATTAATGCAGGGCCCAATCCTGTAATATTTACTCAGGCTAAACTGTCTTTACAAATTGCCCTAAATTTGAATTCCCTCCTTATTTATTGTTATATTGATATATTGAGTCTCCTAAACTAAGGAAGCAGGCTGAACTGTATGGCTGCCATGGGGGTTTTGGGAAAGCAGAGAAAAGCGGGGTGGGAGGGCTCAGCTGGTCACCAATAAGTATTTCTCCAGCTAGAGGGGCTGCAGTACTGCACTCCTCACACAACTGAAGCTATAACTTTCACACATCCTCTCCAAACAAAACCAGGATCCAGAAAGGGGTGGGACCAATGATATCTAAGCCTTGGGGCTATTAATGCTCCCTCATACTACCTCTCCCACTCGCAACCCTGCTGTGAAGCTCAGGCTGCAACTGCTGCCATGGGGGAGCAGACAAGGCTCACAACTAGTAGTGCTTTGCAAATCCCTCAGACTGAAGGGGCAACTTGTGGACCAGGGCCAAGGTGGTTTAGGTGGGCAGAGATGTGACCCAGGTCATTTGTGAAGAGAGAAAATTCCTTGGGAGAGGAAGAAGACTTATGGGTTTGTGGGAGTGAAGGCCAGGAGGGAGCATGGTTAGAGGCCCGTTGCCACTCATATAAATGCCCGCTATGCTCTGTGGGCTGTAAAGGGAACCCAAACAGGTATCAATTCATTGCTGCCACTGCATAACTCAGTATGTAAAGCTCTCCTTTCACAGCAGTTGTGTTCCTAACTGCTCTTCTACTCCATCTTCTGGCATAGTTCCACCTGTGTCACAGATACTCATCGTGAACAGGAGGGCGGTGCATGCCAACCTGGGTGGCAGTGGTGGCCACAAGCAGAATGCTTCTCATTTGAAGGAGATATCTACTTTTAATTTTATCTATTACATTTTCCTCCGAGATTTGTTTCTAAGGAAGGTCTATCTGCTTTAGAGAAATAAGAACAATTATAGCCATGGAGAGAGAGAAAGAGCCACATTTTCAAAACTGGCTTTTAATTCTGACTGCCTGAAATTTTGGGTGTTCACATGAAATAGGCATCAAAAGTTTGGTCAGAGTTAATAAGGGTATTGATTTATTAGCACTGTCACTGGTCGAGAGGGTACTCATTTATTAGAACTTATTCAAAATTTTCTGGATACAGGTTTGTTTTTACTGAAAATAATGGGATTTTGATGACAGATTTTTTTCACAGAATTTTTCAAGGAAATCTAGAAATGAAAAATGTCAACAAATATGCATTGTTTTGCAAAATGTTCAAAATTGTGGGGAAAAATCCCACTTTCTCTGTCTTTTTACTTTTTAAAATATTTTTGTAGTGGGGAGAAAGGGGGAAATTTAAAAATAAAAATGAAATCAGGGGATTTTCCCCACCAAAATTTCATGAAAAGTTTCATGAAAAATTTTGAACAAAATGGACAAAAATATATTTTAAAATGACACATAATGTGAAGAAATTGGAAGATGACTGTAGTATTTAATGAATATTATATGTTCTGTTTGTTATGGTGTTTGCTACAGGATTACTAGGGGTTAATTCAGACCTGGGTATTTTTTGAATATCTGGCAAGTAACCACACAATGGCTATAGATAACCCAAGCAGCAGTGCTCAAAAGACAATACAGGTTTTAGTGTCCTTGAAGTTTAGCTCCTGTCCATCCTGGTTCCAGCAATCTGCATGGCATAAGGTGATGACATTTGGGTCATTCCAGGTAGGAAAACTGAAACAAAGAGCGTTGAACCAGATAAAAAGACTGTTCCCAAAGACCTGGGAGAGGGACTTGGTTGGGGTGCTACCAGGAGAGGCAGAAGGTCCCTGAAAGTGGGGGGGGCACCGATGCCTGAACTATGGCCCCATCCCCAGTGCCACCCCTTCCCTCTGATGCCCCACCCTGGTGCCACCCCGGGTATTATTTGAGGGGAGCAGAGTGACACAGAGACACAGGCCCTGCTGAATGGGTCCTAAGGAGCTAGACCTGCCTATGTTTATAGGGAAATGTTAAGCTTTAGGTAGGAGAAGCATATTGCCTAGTATGTTAAAACCCAGTTTCTTGTTATGCTTTGTTCCTACTGCTAAGATTAAATAATACTTTATTTTGTAAAAGCAACAATGAGTCCTTGTGGCACCTTAGAGACTAACAAATTTATTTGGGCATAAGCTTTTGTGGACTATAACTCACTTTATCAGATGCATGGAGTGGAAAATACACTAGACAGTATATATATTATAGCACATGAAAAGATGGGAGTTGCCTTACTGAGTGTGGGAGTCAGTGATAATAAGGCCAATTCAATCATGGTAGATGTGGCCCATTCCCAACAGTTGACAAGAAGGTATGAGTATTAACAGAGGGAAAATTATTTTTTGTGACCTAGCCACTCCCAGTCTTTATTCAGGCTTAATTTGATGGTGTCAAGTTTGCAAATTAATTCCAGTTCTGCAGTTTCTCGTTGAAGTCTGTTTTTGAAGTTTTTTTTATTGAAGTATTGCCACTTTTAAGTCTGTCATTGAGTGTCCAGGGACATTGAAATGCTCTCCTACTGGTTTTACAATTCTTGATGTCTGATTTGTGTCCATTTGTTTGCATAGAGACTGTCTGGTTTGTCCAATGTACATGGTAGAGGGGCATTGCTGGCACATGATCTACGTAAAAGAATAAATGGACACAAATCAGACGTCAAGAATTATAACATTCAAAAACCAGTTGGAGAACACTTCAATCTCTCCGGTCACTCGACTACAGACCTGAGGGTGGCTATTCTTCAACAAAAAAATTTCAAAAACAGACTCCAACAAGAGACTGCGGAATTGGAATTAATTTGCAAACTGGATACAATTAACTTAGGCTTGAATAGAGACTGGGAATGGATGAGTCATTACACAAAGTAAAACTATTTCTCCCCCCCCCCAACCCCACCATTGTTTCATGTTCTGTGTGTGCGTATATAAATCTCCCCTCTGTATTTTCCACCAAATGCATCCGATGAAGTGAGCTGTAGCTCACGAAAGCTTATGCTCAAATAAATTTGTTAGTCTCTAAGGTGCCACAAGTACTCCTTTTCTTTATATCATATTGTTAGATGAGCAGGTGACTCAGAAGCTGCTCAAAGTTACCCTAGACTCACTAGCCAAGGGAAGTCATGCAGGGGCAGCCAAATCCTATTGGGCCTGTTGATTTACCATGGTTGGTAAACAGGAGTGTTGTAACCTAGGGACTCAATATAAGAAAGTGGGAAAATAGTGAGATTCCACATCAGGGCAGGTGAAAGTCAGAGCCTGATATCTTAGGAGGGTGCACTTCAAGAGAGAGATGGGTCAAAGGTGCAGTCAAGCCTGTTACTGACACACATTTTTTTGATCAGCTAAAGTCATTACCACGTGGTTTAGACATAAATGACATAAATTTAGAAAATCAAAACAAGCAAAATGATGTATAAATACCTAAATTGATATGTAATTTTAATGGCCAGAGTGGCTCTTTTAAAAAATTAAGAATGAAAGAGCCTGGATCATGAATCTGGATCAATAGCTAAAAAACTCAAAAAATATTGTTCCTTTTGGGGTTTAAATCAGATCCTTAACATACTTAAATCTGCTTTAACTATGTTACCTTTACCTTTAACTATGGAGGGAAAAAAACCCACAAAAGAACAAAGGAAAAGGGGTAGCATGACAGAATTGAATTCACAAAATTGACCACAAATGCAATTTCAAAACTGTTGCAGACTGTTTACACGTGACAGACTTTTAAACATGCAGAGCACTTACTTGACTTGAGCTGTTACACTCATGTAAATATATTACAGCAGGCTTTTTGAAACATGCATTATTCAATAGTCTAGAGCTTCTGCTTTGCATCAGTGAGGACCATTTTAAAAAAAAACACCTTAATGTAGAAAACATAATGGATATCAGATGAAATCTTGTATTTAGTATCTTATCAGACTCTAACATAGAGCCGTCACTACAATTGTGGTTTTGCACAATAAATGTGACTGGTGCATACACAGTAAACTGCTTTAAAACACTAACAAAGTGGCTTGGCAATTTAAAAAAGTTTAAATTATGCCACCAGTTACATGCATGCAAATATACGGACATAAATAGTATTGCCAAGGTATAACTGAGTTTAATTTGAATCTCTTTTTTGGACTGGGTGTCTGAAACAACATATTTAAAATAAAAACATTTTAATGTGAGCTATGATGCAACTACAGTAGTAGGCATCAAGTTTAATTCCTTCCTTTTCATACATGCATTACAAATTGTCAAGCGGAATTTTGGTCAAATTTGATGCAAATTAATACAGACCCCTTTGGAGACCTTGTACACTAAGAAAAAATGACTTGGAAACAATATCTAAGTGAATGAGCCAAATCTGCAGCTGGTGTAAATTGGCATAGCACCAGGGAAGTCAATGGAGCTACATCATTTCACAACAACCGATCAGGCTCTGGATCCATAATAAACTCTTTGAAACTGAGTTTTTAATAAAATGAAATCCACTACCCAAATGGAGGCAAATCTGAAAATGCTTGCTTGGAGACATGCTGCACCCACCTATTAAACACTTACAGGAGAACGAAGTCCAGGGTGGAGGAAATCGGACAGATTCCTCTGCATTGTTTCATTAAAATGGGCATGGTTTGTTTTAGACCCGGATCCATGGGTGCTGTCTGACTTAAATAAGGGTAGAGTGTAAGTTGACAATACAAAATATAAGGAGTATTGCTTTATGAGACCCTGTTAGGATGATGCCCAGTCACAAAACCCACAGTATCCAATTTTTTTATTAAATGTCAATCATATACTTTCATTTCAAAATCTAGACTGTGAAACAGCAACTGCCTCCGAGTCAAGTCATGTATTTAATTGGCTAACAATATTTGTTTCAGTACTAAGAAATCATCCCAATATATCGTATTTGATGCTGCTAAGCAGGTATTATAAATTCCCTGATGTCTGGCAGATCTGCAAATAATGAATCATTACAAAACAGAGTCCAGTTTGAAACAGCATTTTTAAGATCCAGAGGTATAATTGCATACATCAATTTTAAAAGAAAAAATCTATTATCTAAATGCTTACTCTAAGGCTGGTTTTCCTTCATTTCAAAAGTATTAAAGTTTGAAATTAAATAAATCAATATTTTTTTAAAACAGGTGTATTCATAGGATAGGTTAACTCGATATTTTTCTGCACTGAGTCATATGGTGGCAGTAATAAAGGTGTTAATAATAGTGGGCATAATTCAATTTATGATCCTAATGAAACATTTAAAATAAAGTCCTACTTTTCTCATAGTAATTAAAGATTCACACTTTTGCCATAAATAGATTAATGGTCCAATTCTGCCCTCAGTTATCTTAATGAAATGGCAAGTGAAGTTGATGGGAATTAACTCCAATCTAACAGAAGGCAGAACAGGGTCCTAATGTATTAAACCATATTCATAGCAACATTTACTAAATTTTTAAGCTTTAATTTTCCTCAAAACCAGGTAATTAATTTTTCTCTTCCTTTTTTTTAAAACCAACAGCAGTGACCCAGGTGAAGTATTTCCTGCAAATTAATGAGTGGCTGGGAAAAGGGCTCGTTACTTTACCTTGGCACATAAACATCCCTAGATGTTCATTAAGTTCCACAAATCGCCATACTACTTTCTGATTAAGGGCACAACTGTGATCCCCTTGAAGTCAATGTCAAAACTTCCACTGATTTCAATAGGTTGGTCCCAGTGAATGTGTTCAATCATGCAGTCAGTACAATTTGGCTCGTTTGAATAAGCTCTTGAAATGCTCTTTGTCACTTAGTTGCAGTCAGGTAAGAGTTTTACACTTTGTGCATGTCAAATGAGAAGTCCTTATCAGTGCCAGTAGTACCAGCCTGTGGGCCTGGTTCTCAAAGATCCTCAAAGATTTAGGTGCCCAACCCCATTGATTTCAAGGTCCCAATCATCCAGTGAGCTCTACAAAGGAGCAAGGGTCTTAGAACTGGTTCAACTTAGTTAAAATGTGTGTGAGTGGGAAATGAAATATGATCTGAAGTCTTAATCCTTCAGTTCATTTCAGGCAAATGCAGTGGTGCATCTTGGTGGAACCCCGGTTAACTTTCTATAAGGTGAGGCAGTGACTTGCAAGATCAAAACCTTAAATCTTTAAACAAATCACGTGAGTACTATTTGGTATGTTACGTGATAAGTATACACCATAAACAAATATGTTCACATTCTAATCACTGCTGAATATATTTCTATTGACACTGGGCCAAATTCTCATCTCATTTAAAGAGATGGACCAATATGAATTCAGTGAATCACTGAGTTTCTCAGAACCTTTTGAAGGCAGTGGGGTTGTGCCAGGGTAACTGAGAAGATGGGAACCCATAGCACTCTGGCTAGCCACCAATCTTAGTGGCCAAAGAATACTTGTCAGTAAAAGGGAAATTTAGTTTGATATTAAACTATATTCTATTTTGGGAGAAGCAGAAAATTTCATTTCATTTAACTAATTTTTTAAATGTGAAATAGTTTCTTTCTAAAGAGACAAAAACACCAATAACAACTTAAAGTAAGCTGGGGAGAGAGTTTGTGAATGGGGTGAGAGAAGAGGCAGTTGGAAAGGAAGTATCTGAGATCAGATAATTGTTCTGGAATAGAAAGGTCTGAGCTTTTAGTATGTCTGTATACTGAAAGATTTTGGGGTCCTAGAGGAAATAAGAGTATTTGTTCCTATAGACAAAGCTGATAGCTACCAAAGACATTAACAGAAATCTTCTGGATCTACAATTTTATGGCTTAATTCCCTTGGATTTTGGACTATTCTGATTATTTTAAGTAGTTTGTCATTTCTGTCATCAATTGCATGGAACTCTTGGCAATCATCTTCTTTTCATTCCTAGCTAGTGAAGCTGAATATGATGTACATAAGTGCACTTTATCAAGCATCAAAAAGAAAAGGAGTACTTGTGGCACCTTAGAGACTAACAAATTTATTAGAGCATAAGCTTTCGTGAGCTACAGCTCACTTCATCGGATGAAATGCATCCGATGAAGTGAGCTGTAGCTCACGAAAGCTTATGCTCTAATAAATTTGTTAGTCTCTAAGGTGCCACAAGTACTCCTTTTCTTTTTGAGAATACAGACTAACACGGCTGCTACTCTGAAACCTTTATCAAGCATATTATTAAGTGCAATGTTTTACATTTTAAGGTGACACCATTAATTTTATTTTAGCGTTTCTGGACTCTAAATGTATAATGGTTTCCGATTGCTGCACATATCCCATTTATCCAATAAGCTGATGTAGCATTCTTCTCCTGAATCACAACAAACTAAATGGCTCAGCCTTCACATTTTGAAAACGCTTATTTAAATGACTTTCCGAAATGTTGCTTTGTGACAGTGAATGTAGTGGTTAGACAGCATTGGCTAAATACAGGCTTCATTAAGTTGGGGGGGGGGGGAAATCCAGAGAGTATCGTTATGCTGTTGCTATTCTGACCTGTTTGGAAAATAAATTAAACACTCTCTAGGTTCCTCAGTGGGGCTTAACTATCTGCATACAGTTAAGCACATGCTTAAGTGATTTACTGAACAGGGAAAGCCTTACGTATAGCTGAAATTGGAGCCTATACTATTTCTGCTACAAATGCTTTCTTCCTCTTGTCTATCTATGCCCATCCTAATCATGCAACACATTTAGCATGTTTTCTGAAATTCTTCAGGATTGATGAAAACCTTTTGCAAGGACAAATTTGGATAACAGCTGGAGGCAGATTGTTTAGGGAACTGAGATTAAAGTTGGCCAAGACACTAGATAATGAATGGATGTAATCTATGAGATAATTTGGGCCAAGCTTATTAAAAACCCGCACATAGGCACTGATTTGATAAACATCTTTGTGGGGATATTTCACACATTATATTAAAATGCTGTTAATGAAAAATGAATATTACAGTGTCTTTTTGGCAGAGTGAAACAATCTGCTTGTCTTAATAATTAAAGTTAATCAAAATACCATTTTCCCCCAGAACAGAAAATTAAGAACATAACAGTACTACCACATTTTACCTCTCTCCCTCTACATACAACATATCTACCTTTTTCTCCCCAAATGTAATTTATAATGATGGAAAAGATTCTGGTCCTTTGGTAAAGAAGGATCTGTATTTGCTGAAGAGCTACAAGTTGAAAAGATTGCTTTTCTCTGATAGAGCTTATCTTATGACTTATTTTCTCAATAGAAGCTCAGAAGAAGAAGAATTATAATGCTTACAGTTGTGTTCAGAGATATTGGGGTGGGAATGTTTGGGGAAATGGAATTTAATGCTTGACTGGCAGCATTAAAAATTTACATCTTCCTATACCAAAATAACAGGTAGAGCCCAGGCAGCAGCAGCGCAAGCTGTATTACTTGGACCTAAAGATGTCATCACGCTGTGGGCATGACAGGATATTTCAGTTTCCATGTCGATTCTTTCATTTGCCATCTCCGTCCAGGCAGACAACTTTGATGGTGTTTTTTGCAATGTGTACATCTGTCCAGTGGAAGGAACTGGCCTGAGACCAGGAGAGGATTTGGCCTGGGTAGCTGATCTGTCACTTGAGCTTGTGCCTACTCACTAAATGCCTGATGTCCTATTTGTGTCATCCATGCTCTTGTCTCTTTAGACTTTCTGTTTTAACACAGGCAGGCTCTGGATCTTTTCCTCCCCAACCTGGTCCCTCTGTCTTTGGGACAGGGTGGTGGCTGTCCCCCTTTTGAAGGGCAGGTACTTCAAAGGGAAGTAGCCACTGTACCCCATGGGCAGATTTTACAGGCAGTGTGACGGGAAAAGGCTGTAACTGCTAAGTTATGGCCAGAATATTAGATTTTTCTCAATTAGCCCTATATAAGATTCTGTGTTGCTATTGTTGCCCCTTTGACCTGAGTAGTTAGCCAAAATTCAGGGCCTTGCAGGGTTGTTTCCATTAGGATGAAATCTTGGTGATATGAGTCAGGTATATTCTAATTAACTTGGTCCTTCTGTTGGTAGAAGCACCCAGCAGAAAGGTTACAAAGATAATGAATACGTTTTTTAATGTAGTTAAAATAGTAATAAAATTCTATTGCAATTCATAACTCTAGGAAATGTTATATATGTAGATATTAGCAATGAAAAGCTTCAGGTTATTTTCTGTTGTGAAAAATGTATGTAAATATTAATATTTTCTGATCCCCTCCCCCTTCACATAGAGAGTTTAGAGCAGGTAAAATGGCTTTGGTGCTATTTCTTTCTTTGCAACACCCTTTCATAGCTGATTATCTTAAAAAAATCAATATTATAATTGGTGGGCAAAAGGCATCCCAAGTGTCACTCCACTGCAGCCAGTAGCTACCCAGGGATAAATTTGGCCTGTTCACTTTATTTTAGTTATACTGGGTTTTTCTCCTCATCTCTAAGACACAGTACCGTTTTATATATTTGTGAAAATTCTCTCCTTTTATTTTTTCTCAACTTTTAGTTTCAAGCTATATGGTTACATTTCTCCCTACCGGCATGAATATTACATTTAACTCCTTCCTTGCCATGTAGACATAGAGCCCCTACCCATCTATAAAATAGCAGCCACCGTGATCACCCCAGGTCTTCATGTTTCACAGAGTTTTTTTGACCTGCTCTAGAAATTGTTAAAGACAAATTTTGACACCTCTGAACACATGCTCTTCTGGCACTCCAGAAGTTGCTTAAATAAAATGTTATTAGTATGGAACTGGGTTTCTTTCCATATTATTCACTAGTGCTGCTTATTTTCTTCAGGGTAAACAGGAAGAACACGCTTCTTAGTATCATAACAATTTTTTTTGGATGATGGATGCACTTTCAGTAGTTTGGAACAGAAGTGATAGAGAGTGCCTCCAGACAGAGATATCTGTTTAAAAATTACTTTTGATATAAAAACCATTAATTTACCATTGCTCCCGACCTAGCCTAGTCCATAATCATCTATTATATTTTGCACATCTCTATATATCACAAAGACACTATTATTCCTCCAAGAGGAAATAGCATCTTGTTTTATAGTGTGGAAGTGAGAAATGTTATTTCCACTATGTTTAGCATTTTTACAGCTCAAAAAGCCTTTACAGGGTAAAAAACCTCCCAAATATCATTTTCATACAATCAAAAATGAGTGTGATAATGGACACTGACTCTTTTACATTATAAAACAAAATTTTTAACTGCTTATTGGGGAATGATTCTCAGGACTCAGGCCTGCAGCAGAGCCAGTCTCTGGGTGAGGGAATGAGCACAGCTGGCTTGTAGCAGACTGCCTGATTGGCTACACTGCCTGATTGGTGGGAAGACTCTGCAGACCAGCTCTTAAGCCCAGCATCAGGCTTAGTTCAGTGGCTGCTCAAAGCATTTGACCACAGCTGAGATAGCTCCAGCTCCTGCCCTGGACCCAACCCTGCTCCAGCCTTGCCCCTGACTTGCCTGCTCCAGCTTTGACTCTCAGCTCCAATTCCTGACATCTGACTTTGGGTCTGCCCCTTGGCTCTGGCATCTGGCCTCTGACTCTGTTTCTGACCATTGACTGTGATTCCTGGCTACTGATTCCTGCTCCCGTCACTAGGCACAACCACCCACATCCTGGTCTCTGACAACAATTAGTTGTTTTAATTTATTCTTTTCTTATGCACAAAATCAACCATCAATTGACTTTTTTTAACATGATGATGGCATCACTTTTTTTCATAAACTATGGTGGGGACAGAGAATAAAAGTGTAAACACAAGAAGAAAAAATTAATATTCACCCTCCTCTATAAGGCAAAACATTTATAACTTTAGAGACCTTGGTTTCTTTCTGGTTATTGAGGATGACACTTGTCATATGAATTCATTGAAAAAAGCATAATTTCAGGACTCTTCCAGTTCACAACTTGAATTTTTTTGTCTAATTTACATAGAAATTACAGAATGGGAAGAACTACAAATGCAATTGTGTTTTTTAGTGCAGATACCCCAGACAAAGTCAAACCATATGTGTTTATGTGGGTCCTGTAGGAACCTCAGTCAAAACTTTTCCTCTCTATCTCTTAGAGCGGGTGAAAAGCTGAATTTATTCAGGGGTGTAACTGCATTCCTTACACTCTAAAAACTCCCTCAGATTTCAGGCTTCTCAAGTCATGGTCATAAAGTTCTTTGTGATACTTGTATGAAAAACGATGTGCAACTGTAAAATATGAGTGGTAGTTAAGAGTCTCACTAAGTGAAGAACAAGATATTTTTTTTCAGTAAATTTACTGTCAGCCACATATTTTAACTGGTTTACTAAGATAAAAGTAGCAAATTCTGAGTTACAACGATAGCAATGTAGGCTTTATGGTGCATGATAACTAAAGTAGTAGGTTAGACCAGCTGTCTTAAATGGATCAGCAGGTTTTGATATAAGTGTGTAGTGTGCTATATGTGGAGTATATATAATCTGTCTCTAGGCATGTATGTAATTCTATATTTGGGGGAAAGAGGGCAACACTTTTTTATGGCAGGGTTTTTCTAAATGGTGGCTTTTTGAAACTGCTCAGTGGTTTAGAATATTAGAATTAGCTCTGGAGCCGATTGATTGATGGGCAGAAGAAAACATAGTCAAAGGTGCATAATAAATACAGTTTATCACATGGCTGAGCAGTTTATTCCATGGATACCCTAGCCAATTTTATGGTGCATATACAACAAATATATCATCTTACAAATATATTATTTTCACACAAGACATCAGTTCTGGATTACGTTGCCGCAGGAGGCCATCAAATCAAATACTTGAGCTTGATTTGAAAAAAATGACTGTGTAATTTTATTACCAGAAACATTATCCAGAGAAACATAAGGGAAATCAAATCTCATGCTTCAGGCATAAACTGTGGAGTCAGGAAAGAATCTCACTCTGGCAATCTAATGTGCTGATTAGGTGAATTATGTGGAAGGGTGGTTAATAAACTTTTGTTGTTTTATCTAATCTGGTGTGTTCAAGTTGACTCCATTTGGACTTTCCCTTAAAGAAATAATGGAGTTAATTATTTATACTGCCCAGGAGAGCACTGAGCAGCACAGGATATACTTTTCTGGGGAAAATCTGGGACTGGAAGTGTGTTTAAGGCTGGTAAGAGCTAAGGTATGACTGGCTGGCTACAGCACACATACAGACAAAGTTGGGATTGACTTACATGCTGGAAGCTGTTTGAGAGCAGTCCAGGCTGGAAGCTAAAACAGAAAGGCACTGTGAAGGGCACCCCAGATTACAGGGTAGGGGTGACTCTCCTTACTCAATCTGGTTTGTACAAGGTCTGTCACAACAGGTTAGAAGTGTATGGGAGCTATTTATAGGGGTGGAGACTGTCACTAAAATGGTGACTGTGGTGTATAGGGGTCAATGTGTGTGAGAAAATATCTTAATTGGGCATTTCTTGCTTTTTTAGAGGTTAGTATTGGTGGGTGTTTCCTTAAGCAACCTTAACTGTTTTATATCTGTTTTTTGCTCGTAGGAATTTACATATAGCTTGTGTATGTGTGTGGAATATGAAACTTAAATCTATTATGACTTGGGTTTGCAATCAACACTTTTAAATTAAGATTCCCCTTTCTGCTACAGAGGCAGAATATTCTGAGATCACATGTAGCTTTCTATAGAGGAGATTTACATTGAGCATTCTCAGTATTGAAGACCTTACTTTTGTTCTTTCTTGTTCTCTATATTAAATCAAGTTTGAAAGTACATGCCTGATTTTTGCATTTGAGAAAACCACAGAAATATGAAAAATGTGTTACTTTTAGGGCTTTTGATCTATGGGAAAAAATTCCTTTTACATTTCTGTATAGCAAATCCCATCTAATGTTCTGCTCCATCTATGCATGGGACTTAATGGCATCATTAAATGTTTGGTTGGTCGCTAAAATATTAAATAGATTAACTGCCATGATAGTAGTTCACTGTACAAATTGTAAAAGTATTGAAGGGTTGCAGTTCTTAAATTTTGGAAATGTAATGGTGCTATAACTTTTGTGGACAGATATTTTTCTTCTCTTTTGCTAGAAGTGCTAGTCTCTTGCTTTGGGTAAAATTTTCAGAATCTCTTGAGACTCTTAGATGCTTCTGAAAACTTTCCTCTTTGTCTCTAAAGCTGTACAGTTCTAGTTATTGAATGAGATTCTAGACATTTGTATGAATTACTACTGAGGAATTTGATCTGAAGTATTAAGCATAGACACAAGAGGCTTAATTCTTCATTGCCTTGCAGCTTGTGTAGCTACTTACAGCAGTGCTATCAGTCTTGTATGGCAGCAATTTATACCCACATAGTTTACATAGTTGTGACTATACAAGATGAAAACCAGTAGAAAATCAGATCCTTTAATGGCAGATCTAAAGAAGCCCACAAAACCTTTTCAGACTAATAGCTGTGAAGCCTTCCCCTCCCTCCACACCCAACAACTGTCATCTAGGCTCTGTGAACTGTAATGAAAATATAGGGGATAACCTGAGATAATATAAAAACAATGATGAGAAACTTAATAAAATGCATAGAAGAAAACCTTTTCAACAAAGTTCAAATGATCATCCAGGATCCTGGTGCTGTAGTGGGTTTACCATTCAGAGATGGCCAATAACGTTTAAATCTTTTTAGAAATGCTAAGGCTAAAGTTCTGGTCTCGATGATCATGTTGAAATGAAGACATTTTGCAAAAGGAGATGTTAAAAACAAAAGGTTACTGCAGTACAAAAAGCGAGATTGTGCATCTATATTGTTATCTGTAGATTATGTTACTTCTAAGCAGTGAACATTTTGTTTCCTGGTTTTTAATAAAATAAAACAAGGCCCAGATTGTATCCTTCTGGAGATACGCCCACAGGAGAAGAAAAGAAACTGCAAGGTTCATCTCACAGAAATTTTCCTGCAAGTCCACCCTTCAGAGGAGTAAGTTGGGTGTCTGTTTCCTTACCCTATTGATCCCCAAGAAGAAGGGCAGCTCAATTCTGCAAAAGCTCTATTTAGTTAAATTATTTTTGATACTTCTTAACTTAACTTAGCTTTGGTAGCTTTACACTATTTCTAAACTAGCTATCACACTTTTAATTGACCACCCATGCAAATAACCAAATGGACTCAGCAAAAAAAAAAAATAACTACAAAGTTATTGAAACCTTCTTTGTCACTGGAAAAAACTCAACCTCGTAAATGAGTGGAAGCAACATAACTTTATCAAGTTACCAACCACCTGGAACTGTTTCTTGGCATGAGCATTCTTGGATGCAATTGTGAAGGCAGAAAAACCTTGCTTAGCCTCCTGCACCATCTAGCTATAATATTTTGAAACCCCTCTTGATGATGCTGATGATCAGACTCAGCACAAGAGTTCCCCCATAGATGTTGTAGCTATCTTTCACCCAGGTCATCACTGATACTTAGGGGTGGGCCACACTGGGAACTTACATTGGCATAGCTATGTCTTTACACCCCTGAGAGATGTAGCTATACTGACCGAGGCTGATGAAAGAATTCTTCCATCGATCTAGCTACCCCCTCTCTATGAGGTGTATTATTTATGCTGATGGGAGACCCCCCCTCCTATCAGCATAGGTAGTGTCTGCACTGAAGAGCTACAGCAGCACAGCTGCAGCAGTGCTTCTGTAGCATTTCAAGTGTAGACAAATACTTTGTGAATGAAGAGAGCAAAGCCAGGGAAAAGGGTATTTAGGGGCTACTGTTCTGATGCCGAAAGATTATAAAATGCTACCAGACCACTGACAGAACAGCCAATCAGCCTAAACAGTATCCTCCCTCAGAGCCATCTGGAATTCCCAGGATAGCCCCTGCATAACTGATCCTTGGCGCCTTCCTGTTTTCCTCTTCTCCACTCCTCCTTCTCCATATACCTGCTGAGTCCTCTCCTGTGCACAATTTTTCTCTCAGAGATGGGTGCAAATGTGCAAATGCGGTAATGCCACGTTAATAAGCATTCATTTCAGATGTGCTTACATTACAATCCCAGGGGTGTGACTGCAGCTTGTGTAGACAGACCTGAGCTAACTATCTAGCTATCTCGGGTACTAGTAAGAATGAAGCTGCACTAGTACAGGCTCAGTGTGGGTGGGCCACTCAAGTAATTAACCAGGCTTCCAGATGGGCTTGTACAGCCTATGTTGCCATGGCTTCACTGCTGAGTCCAGTACTTGAGCTAGGTAGATTAAAGTTAGTTTGCTTATGTGTACATGAACTGCAATCATACCTCCTATTGCAATGTAGACCCATAGATAGCTGCTATCTAAGTAAGGGTGAATTCTGTAAGGATCTGTTCTGTCATTCCATCCCACCCCCCAAAAAAACTCTGCAGAACTCTGACCCTGGGGATTGCCAGAAGAAGGGGCTTTGCAAGGTTATGGCAGGGCATGCGGAATGATGCTACTGAAGTAGAACCTCTCTTCCACTTTTGCAGCCCGAGCAAGATCTACCTGAGTGGCCTCCCCTACTTTCAAGGAAATAGAAGGGAATGAGTTAAGTTCAACATTTTATAGGGAGACATTCATACTGAAATAGTCTTGCTACAAGAGAATATCATTATAGAAAGTCATTTCCTCAGAGCAGTCATTTTTTCTATTCTTTTTGCTACTATGTCAGATGTTCAAGTTTTTAATAACTTTCTCCTTCACAGCCCAGCTGCCTCTTCTGCATGATCCTTCAATGAATATCGTCATTCTGCATTTGTAAGATCGTGTGTTGGTACAGTTGTGAATATGACGTGATCAGTTCAGCTTTATGATTAGAGCAGGAGTTGTTTTATATATTTTTTTCCTCATAGTGACAAGTTAATGGACAGAATGTTTCATGGACATGTCTCATCCAATTGACTCTCTAATGGACTAGGGTCCCTCACATTTATGTTCAGATAATATTCCTATGAAACTGCACCAATTGCTTCCATGGAAGATTTATAACATTTAAATACAGATATAAATGTAATAAAATGTAATGCTTTTGGGGTTTCCTTAAATGTGATTTAGCAGCTGGACATTGAGGAGCCAGCTTGCCAGGGACCATGAGCAAATGCTCCCGCAGGCACACAACTTGAGACCCACTGCATTTGAGTGCTTTTGAAACTCAGTGCTGTATTGAAAAGGGAACTCAATAAGGGCAGGAGTTTGTTAACCACCGTTAACAAAAACCCACAGTTTCTGGAGCACTGACCATGCGTGGCTTTAAACTTGTAGCTACCAGTAAGGTGAAGTGTCACCACACTAGTGTAGCACCCTGTAGTGAGGTCACTTAGCACTTTTAATGGGAATTGAACCTGCGCAAGATGCATCTCTTTTCTCTGGCTTTCAAATAACAAGGAAATCCTGGGAACTCAGCAAACTGGCCATGTCTTTCTTTAAAGCTGTGGCCTGCAGGGGAGTGTGGTATGTCTACTCTTCTTACCTGGAAAAAATGTTAATTGACACAGCTTTAAGCCATGTAGTGTGAGAGCAGATACATGGTGATACCTGCCCTATGAATGTGTGCAACAAAGATAGCCTTAATGCATAATTTAAAGCTTTTATAAATTGTATCTGGTTTTCTACAGTCAACAAAAACTATAGGGTTTAGCAGTGCCTTTTCCACAATCTTTGTAAAGATTTGGTGAATATTTTGATGTTTTATAGTTTATTACTATTAATTATTATTGTATATATTTATTTTGTGGTTAGATACCCTGTCATGGACCAGGATCCCATTATGCTAGTCTGTGACACTTTACAAACTCGGACCAGAAAGAGGGCCCCTGCCCAAAAGAACTTCCAATATTACCTTCATAATTCAGTAACATTTTGAGAGAGGTTAGCTGCTGCTACTTATTACAGAAGTAGGATTGCATTTAATAACATTCCTTTCTATACATTTAAGATAATCTTCCTTAAGTGTCTCATAAACACTCAATCATATGTATATCATTACTTAAAAAATAAATCTGAATGGGAAAAAACCCATTCCTTTCTGGAGTTTAGTTTATGTGCCTAAAAAATGCATGGAGATGAGTGCACTTGTGTCTATTTCATCTTACTTTACACAAGATAGTGATAGACGTTTATATTCATGAACTGAATTGATAAATGGCAGGGGAAAAGTTGATGGTAAAGGGTCTCACGTCAACAAAATGGGATTATTATCATAAGTGGTTATTTCAACATTTTTGAGATTGGTTCCTTCAAACTTAAGGCAACAGAGGTTTGTCGTGAATCTATTGCTGCCAGCAGGCAAAATGTATCTGTAGGCACTAGGTGCTTTGGGAAAGAAGACACTTTTCATCTCTCTCTAATACTTAGCTCTTATTTTTATTTTTTTAAGTTATTTCTTAACTCTTTTTTTTTCTACCAAATGCATCCGATGAAGTGAGCTGTAGCTCACGAAAGCTTATGCTCTAATAAATTTGTTAGTCTCTAAGGTGCCACAAGTACTCCTTTTCTTTTTGCGAATACAGACTAACACGGCTGCTACTCTGAAACTTAGCTCTTATGTAACACTTTTTATCAGTACATGTCTAAGCACTTTACACAGGAGATTGCTATCATTATTCCCATTTTACAGGTGGGGAAATTGAGGCACAGGAAGTAGAAGTGATTGGTTCAATGTCATCCTGCAAACTGGTAGCAGACTTGGACTAGAACCCAGGTGCTCTAAAGCTCAGGCCAGTGTGATGCACTGCCTCTAAGTGGTTTTTAGAGGTAAGTAGTGATATCCCCATTTCTTCAGATGGGGAAACTGAATACAGAGAAGTTAAATGAAATGGTTACACAGTGATTCAGTGGCAGAATCAGGAACAGAACCTAGTTCAGTTGTAGGGCAGGGTCCAATCCACTGGACTATGCTGCATTCCACCCACAGCAAGCTCCTCCTCTGCTGATGTTTGTTCACCATGTGGGAGTGGCAAGGGGAAGGAGTGGCCCTGTAACGGGACCAGCTGGAAAACATTAAAATAATAAAGCTTGCTAGATAAGCTCCTATTTGTGATGTCTCCCTCTTGGAACAGGAAGGGTTAAAACAGTTCAGATCCGCTTAGCTCAATATCAAATAGACTTAATTGATGAGGACAATAAATACTTGAGAGATTAATGGGCCATTAGCAGCCAACACTTCAGCTCTTGTGTTTAAAGTGAGGGTAATTTGTCTTTAAATTCAATGGTGTTTTCTTTAATGTTGGAGAACAGCCCTAGACAGGGAGAATGATGCACTTACCCTACTCACAGAGCTTTGGGCCACCAGCTCCAGTGGCCTGGATTAAGAACTAGCAAAATACATCATAGTCCCTCGCTACTGAAAAAAGGGCCAAACACACACCTGTGGGTCAAAATATCCTAACCTAAGACTCTCTGCACTCTGATATCTTCTACCTACAAAATCTCCCTGCTGTGTTCAAGGTTATACCTAAATTGAAAGTATCGGCTTTCCAGCACTAGAAAGATCTGTGGAGACATAAGTATGTGCACAGGCAGAGAACCAGATTCCACCCCCCACTAGGTGGAATAAGCATATATTTGGAGATGATGCACCTTGCCACAACAGCCCATTGAAATAAAGGCACAGAACTTTCACAACTTTGTCATGGTGGGTGGCATTAAACTACTATGTAAGTGGAAAAGTCTTGGTCTGTAATGGCAAAGCAAGAGCAGACCTCCTAGGTCGATGAACCTTTAGCTCAGCAAAAGACAGCAGTGTGACTGACCATACAATATTGAATTTAGAGCCTGATTCTCAAACGGGACTGAGCTCCACTTGTTAGGAGGGCATGCTTTTCCAGCAGCCGGGGTTACTAGAATACAGTTTCTCTTTCCGCAAACCTTACATATTCAGCTCTCCAAACAAACATTACATGTACACAGGAATGCCAGCAACAACGGCTGTTGAGCAGAAATGCATCTATTCTCCCATCCCACTCAACATACAGGAAAATAGCATTCGACTCCTGGTGCCATCATCCAAAACAGTGAATTTTGCCTTCACTTCAAAAATTAAGTCCAAATGAAAACATCATTTTCTTGTTTTGGCAACACTAATCTCCAGACAAGCAGATCAAACAATTCTACCCCTCTCTGCTTAAGCTACTATGCCCACATATAAAATTCCAATATGAAAGGCAATAGGAGAAATAAATCAAAACCAGCAACAAGCTAGACTGTAAGGAACTGAGACATGACCAGACTACTTCACGCTGATGAACTGCACAAAGCTAAGGCAGATTCTTACCCAGCATAGAATCAGTGAAGAAGAAGAAGAAACTGGGGGCTAGTCTACAAGGGGATCTCAGAAAAGTTCATCCAAATTAATTAAAGATGTGAATTTAAAGTGTATTGGTTAACCACATTAAATCCCTGTGTGGCTGCTCTTATTCAGAATTAAAGTGGCCTTAATTTGGTTTGTCTGAAGTCACTTTGGAAATGAATCAAAGTAAACTGAATAAAGGCAATTTTAATTGTGAATAAGGTCTTGGCTACACTCGGTTGACACACGTTATGTCATCATAAGTCACCACAGTCAATGTATCGTTCATGCACATGCATACTTGGCTCCTTATGTTGATGCTGAGCATACTCACCAGGAATGCTTGTGTTGATGCACAGTGCAGTGCACCATAGGTCGGTATCCCAATGTGCAACTCGCCATGGTCTGATATGCTGTCTTTCGGGTAATTGTGGTAATGCATGGTGGGCCAGAAACTAATTGCACAGGGGGTGATTGGGAGCCAGGGGAGAGTTCCCATTATGCAACATTCTCCATCCCATAATGTCATCTACATCCCATTATTTTGTGCTTTTAAAAAAAAATCTGCTAAACCGCACCTCATTTCTTGATGCCTATCTTCTCTGACAGAAGCATGGAGCCCTCATAGCCTTACACTACTGTCATGAGCATTGCAAACCCTGGATGAACAATTTGCTGGTAGCTGCAGAGCTGCCAGAAGAACTGTAGCAGCAGCAGGCGCCATGATGATTTGGTGGAGGGCAGATTGCTGTGGGACACAGTGAAAACCAATTCAAGATTGTTGATGGCATTCGTGCTGGGGCAACGGATTCTTCCTAAAAGTGTGGTGGTGGTGGGGGCTACACGGCCCCATTCCCCTGGCCAAGCCAGAAGCTGAGCTGCGGAGCCTGAGCCCCTCCACCTGCCTGGGGTGGAGGGGTCCCAGAGCATCCCCCAGCCTGTGTCCCCAGGCCTCCGACCCAGGGCAATTGGAGGGTTCGTGGCTCCCCATAGCTGCTCATGTAGTTCTTACCCTGACCTGGCTCCGGCTTCCAGCCTGTTTCTGGGGCAGTGTCTCGGGGGCTGAAGACACTGCAGGGCCATTGTAAGAGCTGCCCAGATAACTGTGGGGAGCCACGGACCCTCCATCTGCCCTGGGCAGGGAGTCATGGGAGCAGGGACACGGGCCAGGGGCTGCTCTCAGGCCCTGACCTGGGCAGGTGGAGGGTCTGCTGCTCCGCACAGCTACCTGGGCTCCCTTACCTGGGCCGAGCTCCCAGCTGCTGGCCTGGCGGGGGGGCAGGGTTTTGGGAGGCAGAGGAGGAGGGACAAGGGGCCCCTTGCCAGTTCTGGCACCCCAATTGACACAGCAGCTGCAGACAGTGGAGTGCCACTTCTTGGCCTGAGAAAAAATTGCTGAATCATAGGATTGTATCACTATGCAGGTTTGGGAGGACAAGCAGTGGCTGCAGAACTTTCAGATGCTAATGGCCCCATTCCTGCGTCTGTGTGCTGAGCTCGCCCTGCCTTCCAGCACAGGTACACCAGAATGATTGCTGCACTGACAATTGTGAAGTGAGTGGTGATCACATGGTGGAACAAAGGTTCCCAATCTGTGGGGTAAACATTCAGGGGGGCATGTCTCAGGCCCAGGCCAGCCCCCTTGGGGGGGCAGGGAGGGAGCACAACCCAGCTCTGTTCCTGGCCTGGCCCCAGCCCCAGCCGCTGGCCCTGCTGCTGGCCACATCTGCTGGCCCCATGCGCAGGACACTAGCTGCTGGCATTGGCCCCTGGCTGAGGCTCCGCTCCTGCTCCTGCGCCCAGCTATGGCTCCAGCTTCGGCCGCCTTACCCCGTCTGCATTTCACCCCCCCGCCACACACAGAACTGTGCCCCTGCTCGTTGCCCTGGCTCTGGGGTGGGTGGGAGGTGGGGCAGACTGGATGGAAGGGGAGGGGTATAAGGTAAAAAGTTTGGGACCACTGATGTGGAAGCTTCCAACACCAGATTGCTAATGGTCAGTGGGAAACCATTTTGGCATTGGAATATCCACAGTGAGGACTGTTATGATGCAAGTGTACAGGGTCATTAATCCTCTCCTGCTATATGGACTGTGACTCTTGGTAACGTGTTGGACATAGTTGATAGCTCAGCAACTATGGAGCGCCCGAACTCTGGTGGGGCAATAGATGGCACACATCTCCTTATTTTGGCATGCCCACATTCTGCAGAGTACATCAACAGAAAAGCTATTTTTCTATGGTTATGCAAATGTTGGCTGATCACCAGGGAAGCTTCATCAACATTAATGTTGTCTGGTCAGGGAAGTTGCATGACATTTGTATATTTAAGAACAAAAGCTTGTTCAGAAAGTTGCAAGCAGGGATATTCTTTTGTGACTGGCAGATTCCCACTGATGATATTGAAATGCCAATAGTGATCTTGGGGGAACCAGCTTATCTCTTGCTCCCCTAGCCCATGAAGCCATATAACAGCCATGTAAACAGCACAAAGGAAAGATCCAACTACTGGCTCACCAGGTGCAGAATATTTACAGTTGAATGTGCTTTTGGTAGATTGAAGGGATGTCAGCATTGCTTACTCACAAGTTTGGATTTCAGTGAGAAAAATATCCCAATGGTTATAGCTGCCTGTTGAGTCCTGCATAATATTTGTGAAGCAAAAGGGGGGAGAAGTTGCCACCTAGGTGTATCAGCTCTTTGCTGAATTTGAACAGGCAGATGCATGGGCTATTAGAATAGTGAACATGGAGCTGTGTGGCTGAGGGGATGCCTTGGAAGAACGCTTTGACGGTCAAACACAGTAATGTGATGTGGCTGTTAGAAATTATGCATATTTATGATAACACTGTTTGTTACTGTACCTATTAATTTTGCGGTGCTTCCTGTACCTTTGTAATTATTACACTGTGTTTGTCATTGATTGTATGAGTTCTGTTGCCCTGTGCAATCACAAATAGTGGCTGTTTTCACTAGGCATTCTGTAGCATATGTTGTGATGAATTATTTTCCAAAAAATATAATTTTATTACATACTGTGACAGGGTGGGGCAGATGGCTATAGGAGAGTAATAGAAGGCAGATATATTAGCCACAGGCTAAGTAGGTCCCTTTTCCCTGGGTAAGGTAACAGGCAAGGTCCAGAACAATCAGGAACCTTCTAGAGACAATTAAGACAGGCTGATTAGAACACCTGCAGCCAATCAAGAAGCTGCTAGAATCAATTAATGAAGGTTAATCAGGGCACCAGTGTTTTAAAAAGGAGCTCACATCAGTTTGTGGTGTGTGTGTGAGGAGCTGGGAGCAAGAGGCACTAGGAGCTGAGAGTGAGAACGCGGACTGTTGGAGGACTGAGGTGTACAAGCATTATCAGACACCAGGAGGAAGGTCCTATGGTGAGGATAAAGAAGGTGTTGGGAGGAGGCCATGGGGAAGTAGCCCAGGGATTTGTAGCTGTTGCACAGCTGTTCCAGGAGGCACTCTAGATGGCTGCATTCCATAGGGCCCTGGGCTGGAACCCGGAGTAGAGGGCGGCTCCAGCTTTCCCCCAAATCCTCCCAACTCCTGGTCAGACACAGGAGGAGTTGACCTGGACTGTGGGTTCAGAAAAACGGCCAAGCTGAGGGCTGCCGTGAAGCTCCAAGGCGAGCAAATCCGCCAATAAGCGCAAGACCCACTAAGGTAGAGCAGGAACTTTGTCACAATACCAAAACCAGTGCATGGAAACTCTGTTCAATTAAAAAATAATACAATGCAAACTTCTGAAATACATTAACAGAACTTAACAACGGCAAAGAATATCGATGTCCATTTTGGCTACACATACAGTGACTGTGGCTCTCACGGATCAATGTATGTAAAACTGTGGCTGTCCTTACTGCTCACGGCATGGAATGGTAGGGGTAGGGATAGGGATGTGGCTCCTGATGTCATGTGGAATGTTGGGGGTGTGTAGTAAGGTGTTAAAATGGAGTTCTCCACCAACTGCAAAGGGATGCAAGCACCTGCTCGTTGAACCAGTAGGTCCACAAGAGTCTGTAGCATCTGTGTTTGCTGCCAGAGAAGCCCCACTATGTCCTGGTGCGTTTCCTTCTCCCTTTCCTGCTGAGACTCCTGGGCCTTCTCCTGTCTGCTCTTTCCTCCTCCATAGCATCTAAAATATTCTCTTCACGGTCTGACGCAGTGCTGGCTTGCAGAATCTCAGAAAAGATATCCTCCCATGTCCTCTTTGTGACTCTGGCAGACCAGGTCCCACCTCCTGCCAAGGCCACCAGGCCTCACTGAACACTGACAAATACATAGCTGGAAACCAGTCTAACGCACCTGTGGGTTAGTATTGATAGCTATCTGAGTCATAAGAAGGGGTTTATTTTTTAGATTTTATGAAATGCTTGAAAGTTGCTGCATGCATTAATCTCACTTATAATATCTGTATCCTATGTTATAAGATAATATTTAAGTATTTTCTCTGTAACTATAAAACTATAGTGTTTTCTCTAAAAGTGGAAATGTCCACAGTCAAGAGAAAAGCATGACCAATTGTGACATACTAGTTCACCACAAGAGTTATCATCTCCTGCCCAACAAAAGAAAGTCTACAGACATCAGACAAGTGATGGTGGAACATCAGTTGACCAAAGACTTTGTTGATTTCTCCCCCCATGCCCATGAAAAGGAGACATGCAAAAACACTGGTCCCATCAGTTCGAACTACTGACCAGAAGGAACTTTATCCCTATGTTGCTTGAACTCTTGGGGCAAAGATTTCTAAGCATAAGCAAGGAATCCCCAGCTATTCAGCTTGGGCTAGCCCTAAAGGACATATACAAATTGCCTATTATAGTAGCTACTATCAATTTTTGTAATCTAAAACACTATCACTTTTTTGTTTACCTGTTTTAACCTTGTAAATAACACATTTCTTTTTCCTAGTTAATAAACCTTTAGTTAGTTTATTATAGGATTAGCTACAAGTGTTATCTTTGGTAAGAGATCTAAGGTGCCCTTTGTGAAGTGCCCCCCATAAGGCTTTATGGAAATATGCTTATGAATGTATATATGACATAACTAGAATATGTTTTATGCTACATATGCCATGTAACATATCTCTGTAAAGGTTATGATCTACTGAATCTATTAATCCTATTTGTATATATGTATCAGTTTTGTATTTGAAGTTATGGATATTGGCTGTGTACTGGCTTGATTTTTAAGTAGCTTCTGTAAAGCATTTGGTCAGCTTCTTGAGAAAGAAATGTACAAAGTAAGAGCCCAGTCAAGAAGCACTTAACACACAATGGATCTTGGAATGCTCCAATCCACATAAGAAGTCTACTTGAGGATGTTCAAGGTAGCATGTGACCCATGGCTGCTACCTGTAAGTTCTGAGTCATGCATGGACATGTGACTGGACATGCGACTCCAAAACTCCATACTGTATCTGGTATTATACACAGGAGGTGTGAGGGGTGTCCACCCACCAGACAAAGACTATTTAAACCCTGGGGCGGGGAGACCCCTCCATTTTGTCTTCATCTGGCTGAAGAGAGAGCCTCTCCACCCCCAAGGATACCTGAAAGAAACTGGAACAAAGGACAGTAACTACAGGGGGTGTGAGTGATTGCTGGACCCAGACTAGAAGGAGACTAGTCTGTAAAAGGAAGCTTATTGGAATTCAGGGTGACGTTTTATAGGTATTCAGTTTTCTTAGACATAGACTTGCATGTTCTATTTTATTTTGCTTGGTAATTCACTTTGTTCTGTCTGTTACTACTTGGAACCACTTAAATCCTACCTTCTCTATTTAATAAAATCACCTTTTACTTATTAATTAACCCAGAGTATGTATTAATACCTGGCTGGGGGGCAAACAGTTGTGCATATCAGTGTTATAGAGGGCGAACAATTTATGTATAAGCTTTATACAGGGTAAAGCAGATTTATTTGGGTTTGGATCCCAGTGGAAGTTGGGCATCTGAGTGTTAAAGACAGGAACACTTCTTAAGTTGCTTTCAGTTAAGTCTGCAGCTTTGGGGCACATGCTTCAGACAGGTCTGTGTTGGAGCAGACAGGCATGTCTGGTGCCACAAGATAGGGTGCTGGAGTCCCAAGCTGGCAGGGAAAGCAGGGGCAGAAGTAGTCTTAGCACGTCAGTTGGCAGCCCCCAGTGGGGTTCTGTGATCCAACCCGTCACAGATGTGACCTGGGGTAAGTGACTGGTCTTTTGGGACTGGAAGTAACCTAAATATTCATGAGATTTTTGGTGTAAGGGACCATCTTTCACAAAGGCAGGCTTGCCTGGGTGGCAAGATAAACCAGAGTACTGAAGGAGACTGTCTATGGCTCCGTGTTAAGGCTGGTGTAGTGCTTGAGGCGTTCACAGTTTGTTTGTTTGTTGGTGAAATCTAAGTAAAGAATTCACAGCCAGTTTGTGGTTTGTGCCCTCTTTCTTGACAGTCTGCCCTGAGTTTGGCACTCCTGGTTGTGAGCCACACCAGACAACTTGTCACTCTTCTTTCTCCTCCTTATCTGGCTCAGGCATTCCACAGGTATGGAGGGGAGACCCCTTCCAAGCCACAACAGAAGCAGCTACAGATAAAACACACAGAGATATCATAAAAAGAAAAGGAGTACCTTTCTTTTTGCGAATACAGACTAACATGGCTGCTACTCTGAAACCAGAGATATCATAAGTATTGTTGGAACGTAAAGTGAAAGTTAAGTTTCAGAACTCCCTTCCCTTACTCCCCTAAAGTTTTAAACAAGACATGCTTATTGACACTACAGCTTCAAAGTGTCTGTCCACAGTACTGCTCTCCATTACAAGTCTTGGTGAGTATGGTCCAACAGCGGTGGGGGGGGAGGGAAGGGAGGGAATCATTTAATTGCATGAAACAATACAATTTTGGTCCCTATTTCCATGACAATGAATGGAGAACAATGGCCCTGAGTACAGGCACTATATTCCACAGGCAGTGGTGATTTTAGCTGATATTTTGCTTCTGAGGGTAACAAAGGCACAGAAAGCAGAGTGGAGTCTGCTGGTGTCCTGAAGTGGCCCAGGCCTGTATGCCTCTAGCCTGTTTATAGTAATGGTGACTGACGAAGTCATCACACATTGGTGTGGGAAAGTGTCTTACTGTGGAGAAAGAAATAAGGTAGCGATCCCTAGAAAGTTTCAGGAGAAGATTGCTGAGTACCTCCAGAGAGTTTCATTGAGACCTCTCAGAAGGATTCAAGGGCCATCCCCTGTACATACATACCCCCCACCCCATCTAACTCTAGAGAGGAATGAAAAGCAGATACCAACTCTACCTCTGTTTGTTGTACTGCTATTTTTTCTAGTATGAGTAAATTAATGAAGAGTTGCTACCTGGGTCCTGCTATGTTGGGTCAGGCTTCATCAGTACATGTAAACATTGCAATGGGAAATGCATTTACACACTTACCAGAGGTTCCTTCTCCTGCATCGGATTTGCCCATGCTCAGCTTCCAGAACTGACTAGACTGCAGAGGAGTCTTGAAGAGGTCCTGGCTCATACTCCAATGTCAGCAAGGAGGGGGAATGTGAGAAAAGGTTTTTTTTTAAATGATCAGGAATGATAAAAGATTTTACTTCAAAAAGTGATGTGCCTAGCCATGGGGTAAGAGAGATGTCTGCAATGGCATCCCAATATGGAGCAACCTCTCGCTCAATCAGGAATGTATAGCAATGAGAAATAAATACAGGGGCTTTAACTTCAAACACATTGTGAAGGTCTCACCGTTTGGGCAGATAGCTAATGGTTCTGTCTCTTTCTTACCCTATGGTAATGCTTGTGCAATTTGTTATACCAGGAGAGTACTACTGAATTGCATTCAACCTAGCTGGGAATATATGTAGTGTATATTTCTGAGAGAACCACACACAAGTTCTTAAAAAGAAATTGTATTGTGTTTAGAGTGGAGTTAGAAGAGGCAGGTTTCTGTCATTTGGGGAATGTGTAGGTGTATATGATGAGCAATCTGGCAGGCAGAGATGCTATCTGCTGGAGCTCTAAAAGTAATATAAATTCTGAATAAGTTGTGCAAAGTGTTTTTAGGGAACTGTGCCAAAATTTTTAAACATCAATCCCGAAAGTTAGGCACCAGAATCCATACTTTATTCTATGGTGCTACAATTAATTAATTAGTTATTATAATAATTTGGCCACCTAAATAAGTGGCTTGATTTTCAAAGGCAGCTTGAACTCCCATTGTCTCCAATAGACTGTAGGTTTTGGGTCCTGGCCCCTGAAGCTTCCAACATACCTTCTTCTTTGAGGAATGCAGGTAAGTGGCATAAGAGCCAGTTACACTGACTCTATGCCAACTGGGGACTCTCTCACACCAGAGGAATCCCCATGTAGGGTGATCGCCTTTGCAGTACTAGAGCAGAGCATAGGACTTGGCACATAAAGTGCGAGAACTCTATATTGAGCAATTAGGTTGTAAATACACAAATGAGATCATGCCTCCTATTTCTTTTGGTGCTGCTCAGATTTGGTAAGCACAACTATATTCTGGATATAGTGGGCCAGATCTTCAGCAGCTGGAAAACAGTGTAACGCCATTGACTTCAATGGAGCTATTTGATTAACACCAGCTGAGGATCTGCCCTACAGTTTCTTCTTTAAGGGATTTTATGTTGCTGACTTTCTTGAGGTAAAACTAAACTTTTTTTTTTCAGTGTGTGACTTTTTAAAAAACAATAGTCCCTGTAGCCATGGCATATTAATATATTAAAAGAGTGACTTCTAGCTGGGACAAGCTTAACGGAGCTCCTGGTGGACTTAGCTGGGGGAGGATTCCTTTTGGCTCATTTAATAGAACTCCTGCTTATGAGATTATGAAGGTCCCAGGTTGAGTTTGTTACCAGTAATGTTTATTCCAGCCACTGACTGGGGATGGAGACTCCACTAATTAAACCTGTTCTAATGCCCAGGAGACACAATGGGTTTCAATTGTATTTGTAAGCTAGACCTTTTTGTTGAGATACAGAGATGAATATTTACTTTACCCATATCTGATCATGTGTGCACTATCTTGCATGGCCTTTTAGGATAGTGCAGACCTCTCTCTGTGGTGCACCCAGTTTGGGGCAGTGGGTGGCACCAGTGCTAATTCTTAGGTGGGCAGAACAAAGATGTTAGCTCCTTTGTCCTTTCTCTTTCTGCAAAGCTGAGTAAGGGCCAGACATAAACTGGCACTGGCCCTAAGGAAGGGGGCCCAGATCTACAAAGGGGCAGTACTCTGCGTTGCAGTGCCTAACTTTTTGGTGCTTTCACAATCACTGGAATCTTCAAAGCCTGAATTAGGCTCCCTATTCGATGCCTAGGGAGAAATAGGTGCCTAAGAATAGGATCCACAAAAGCCAGCCAGCCAGCAATGCAGGGAGCTGCCTAATATAGCTGATGGGAGATGCTAATGAGAAGGGTGTGTCCTATACTCTGCCTCACTCACAGAGTTAGGCAGGCTATTGGGAAGTGCTTGCCTGCTTGCAGTTCACTGCTGGAAACCCTTTCCTGGAGTCAGGTGACTTAAGCACCTAGGCTTTGCTTGCAAGAAATGCCAGAGGAGAAAGTGGTGGTATCAATGCCTCCCTTCTAACTTTTATCCCAGTGGTTAGCGCATTCACCTGGAATGTGAGAGACCAGGTTTCAATTCCCCCTTTTGTCTGATGGGGAGAAAGGATTTAAACAGTGGTCTCCCACCTCTCAGTACAGAGTTGTAACTACTGAGCTATGGGATATTCTGATGTGGGGCTCCCTCAGTCACTCCAGTTGAAGCTGTTCCACTTTGGATTCAATATTTAAATAGTAATGGGGCCAGAAAGAGAGAGTTTATGGAATGACTCTGGCCTGGTGGGTAGGGCACTTGCCTGGGAAGAGGGAAATTCTACATTCCAGTCCCCCTGTACAAATGTTTATTTAATTATTTATCCAAAGTCGAACAGCTTCAGCAGGAGAGACGAGGGAGAGTTTAGGGCTAGGCGGCAGCTGAATGGTGGTTTTATGGGTCAGAATGTTGCCCTAAATCTGGGATTTAGGTGCAGAAATCCCTCTCTGGCTCTGGGTTGTAGTGTTGGCTTCTCTGCCTTTACTCTTCTGTTCCACAATTTCTAAATCCCTTCCCCCCCAGCAAATCCCTGAGGTTTGTGTTATCTGATTTGGAGTGGGGAAATCAGATGTCAAGCAAGAGGTCTCTGCAGAAGTGACAAAATGTATTCAGTTTTTAAAATGTGATTCTTCAACAACTTCAATAAGCTTGGTCCATCTGTGTTTTGGGAGCTGACTTAAAGGCTTGATTATCCTCTAATTTACACCCATGGAAATGTAGAGTAGCTCCACTGCAGTCAATTGAGTTATGCTGGTGTGAAATCAGAATGAGATTTGAATGACAGATTAAAATGTGGCTCTCGAGCCTGACTTAGTTTGCGGCTGAAGCAACTTTTTGCTCCATTGTATCATTGACAGATCATCAGGACTCTGCCAATACCCTTCTGTTTGCCTCTGATGTCTTAAGAATATTAAGTACATTCTGTAATATTTAACCACAGGAAGCCTCAACCTTTATAGCTATTTGTAAGAAAAAGGAGAGGGTTGTGTGGGTTTTTTTTTTAATCAAACATCTATCAAGTATAAATCTCTGCTTGGTCTATCTAAGTCAATATCTTGATGCCTTTTAGGATGTTTCTGCAACAGCTTGATAACAAAATCTCTCACCTAGAAGAAATCTGATAAAAACAAATGAACTAGCCGGAGCTTCATTTATTGCCATCAGAGTCTTTAGGAAGACATGACGGCTGCAACTTGGCAGCCTTCACACTAGACTCTTTCAGATGTAATTGCTTGGGCTTGATTGGTGTATTTGCATAGCTGTTACCTCATACAGTCAGAGCCACTCTTAATTAGTGTAATTCATCCCCATCTTACCTCTTTCTCATTCTTATAAGCACAGTCAGATTGCAGTGGACACAGTCATTATACAGCCAATGGTGGCACATGTGAAGCTTAAACAAATAGTTTCCAGGTGTCACTCCTCATCATTTGGAACTTCCAAATAATACAACCTTGAAATCTGATTGGGTTAATTATCTTTTCCACCCCCAGGAAGATTACTCCTTTTTTCCCTTTTATTTTCACCTCCTCCTCATCTTTAAAGGTCAGAGTAATGTGTTCTTCTGTCTCAGGAGGTCTAGATGTGGCATTTTCCAAAGCCGTAAAATGTTTCTCTTGAATCTGCCTCCTAGGGGTCTCATTGAGTTGGGGATATTAAAGAATGCAAAAGTGAGTTAGTAAAATATTCAACCTCATTAAAATCCGATTCACTGGCTTACAGTGAAACTGCATAAGTGGTAGATTTTCACTTCTGTCAGCTTTCGCAGAAATTCCATCAGGAGATCAGTCGAGCAGGATTTGTTTGCTGCTGTTTATGAAATGAATTTATTGAGAGTATTGGAAAAATTGGTGTTTAATTACTTGGTGTGACAGGGTCAGGTCAGATGGCTACAGAAGAGTGATCGAAGGCAGATATATTAGTCCCAGATTAAGTAGATCCTTGTTCCCTGGGTAAGGTAACAGGGGCAGTTCCAGACCAAGCAGAAACCTGCTGGAACCAGTTAAAACAGGCAGGCTAATTAGGACACCTGGAGCCAATTAAGAAGAAGCTTTTAGAATCAATTAGAACAGGCTGGCTAACCAGGGCACCTGGGTTTGAAAAGGACCTCCCTTCAATTAGGGAGAGGTGTGTAAGGAGCTGGGATTGAGAGGACATGCTGCTGGAGGACTGAAGAGTAAAAGCATTATCAGACACCTGGGGGAAGGTCCTGTGGTGAGGATAAAGAAGGTGTTGGGAGGAGGCCATGGGGCAGTAGCCCAGGGAGTTGTAGCTGTCGCACAGCTGTTCCAGGAGGCACTCTAGACAGCTGCATTCCACAGGGCGCTGGGCTGGAACCAGGAGTAGAGGGCGGGCCTGGGTTCCCCGCAAATCCTCCCAACTCCTGGTCAGACACAGGAGGAGATGACCTGGACTGTGGGTTCCGCCAGAGGGGAAAGTCTCTGGGTTGTTCCCTGACCCACATGGTGGTTCAGCAGAGATTGTTCTGCTCCTTTTCCCCATGCTGGCCAGCGATGAGGTTACCTGAGTGAACAGCAGATCTGAGCCATGAAAGCGGCCAGCCTGAGGGCTGCTGTGAATCTCTGAGGCGAGCAAATCTGCCAATAAACGCAGGACCGACCAAGGTAGAGGAGGAACTTTGTCACATTGGAGATTTAAGGCATACACATTTTTAAAAATGTGTTTTTAAATATGCATTTCAGTATGGCTAGTGCAATTTTGTACATCTAGAAATCAAGAATGCAGGCCATACTTATAGGATCCTGGGAAGCAGTGACTCTGAAAAAGACTTGTTTCAGAGTAGCAGCCGTGTTAGTCTGTATTCGCAAAAAGAAAAGGAGTACTTGTGGCACCTTAGAGACTAACAAATTTATTAGAGCATAAGCTTTCGTGAGCTACAGCTCACTTCATCGGATGCATTTGGTGGAAAAAACAGAGGAGAGATTTATATACACACACACAGAGAACATGAAGCAATGGGTTTATCATACACACTGTAAGGAGAGTGATCACTTAAGATAAGCCATCACCAACAGCAGGGGGGGGGAAAGGAGGAAAACCTTTCATGGTGACAAGCAAGGTAGGCTAATTTCAGCAGTTAACAAGAATATCAGAGGAACAGTGGGGGGTGGGGTGGGAGGGAGAAATACCATGGGGAAATAGTTTTACTTTGTGTAATGACTCATCCATTCCCAGTCTCTATTCAAGCCTAAGTTAATTGTATTCAGTTTGCAAATTAATTCCAATTCAGCAGTCTCTCGTTGGAGTCTGTTTTTGAAGCTTTTTTGTTGAAGTATAGCCACTCTTAGGTCTGTGATCGAGTGACCAGAGAAATTGAAGTGTTCTCCAACTGGTTTTTGAATGTTATAATTCTTGACGTCTGATTTGTGTCCATTCATTCTTTTACGTAGAGACTGTCCAGTTTGGCCAATGTACATGGCAGAGGGGCATTGCTGGCACATGATGGCATATATCACATTGGTAGATGCGCAGGTGAATGAGCCTCTGATAGTGTGGCTGATGTGATTAGGCCCTATGATGGTATCCCCTGAATAGATATGTGGACAGAGTTGGCAACAGGCTTTGTTGCAAGGATAGGTTCCTGGGTTAGTGGTTCTGTTGTGTGGTGTGTGGTTGCTGGTGAGTATTTGCTTCAGATTGGGGGGCTGTCTGTAAGCAAGGACTGGTCTGTCTCCCAAGATCTGAGAGAGCGATGGCTCGTCCTTCAGGATAGGTTGTAGATCCTTGATGATGCGTTGGAGAGGTTTTAGTTGGGGGCTGAAGGTGATGGCTAGTGGCGTTCTGTTGTTTTCTTTGTTGGGCCTGTCCTGTAGTAGGTGACTTCTGGGTACTCTTCTGGCTCTGTCAATCTGTTTCTTCACATAATGGAAAGGAGCATTACCATTAGTGATGCCTAGAGCAAACAAAATCAGGGAAGCTGTGGAGTTCCGTTTGAGGCAAGAAAAATAATAATAAGAGAGTCTGGGGATCCTCAACTGGCAACTTTTGAAATTCCAAGTGCATGTTTTTGTGTTTTTAGGAATCTGAGACCAAAATATTATGGAAAAATCCAAAATAAAACCAGGAATTTTACTTGCTACTTATTTGTAATATTTAATCTGAGTTGCCAGTGCCATATTATGTTCTGTTAAAGGGATAATGCCAACTCTGTAATCACATGGTGGTATTTAGAATGCTCTAAATTCTTTTGTTGCTAGTAGCACCTCAGTTTGTTTTACCTGAAAGAGGTTAGGAGTGTGATGAATTGGGGAATTTGTCTGTACAATTTGTGAATTCTGTATGAGATTATGAACTCTGTATATATCTTTACCAAGCTGCATACTCTATTTTGGAAGTGCAGTCTTTTGTTTCCTGTTTTCTTTTCACCTGCATGTTGGACTAAAATTGCAACAGTGTTAGTGGCAAAGGCCTAACAAGAGAGGGTTATTAAATCATGATGGTCCTCTATTCAAGAAGGAAGCACCCTAGACAAAAGGCTAGCTTCTGCCCTGAGGAACTGGTTTGTCAGTGGTCACTTAGCAATGAAGTCACCTCCTAGAACTCTGTGGTTACCTGTTGAGGCTGACAAGGGATACACCTGACTGAGTGATTGGACAGTTATAAAAGGGCAGAGGCTTCTCTATTTTCTCCTTTGGACATTTTCTACCGTGTTAAGATGAAGTAAGATGCTACAGGAGCTGGATGAACCATGGCTGGGAGGAACAGTACTCCTTACCTAAACACAGATGGTCCCCCAAGAGAAGAGTGAGCTACAGTGAAGGGAAATGCACAAGGGTTTATTATTTTTGTATGGATCTATGTAATTTTCATGTGATTAAGTAACAAGCAAAGAATGTGTTAGTGTCTGTGCAAAGTGTCTCTCTGTGTGTTATATGCTAAAACTCCCATATGCCCCTTGAAAGAGTTGAACTAAATCCAAAAGGCTCACTCTTTTCAGTTGGATTCTGGGGAAGGTTTTTTTTTAAGCTACTAGGGTACTTTGGGGGTGAGCGCTGATCCTGGGGTCCCAAGGCCAGTTGGATGAGGGTCTCCATTTCCATGATGGGGTAGCTGATTGGGTATTGGTGCCCAGGAAATATGCCAGGGAGGTCAAGGGAGGAAACAGTGCTGCAGTCTCCTGAGACCAAAGGAAGCTTAAAACACTTGTGAATCCAGAGGCTTGCATTTCCCCTCACAGCCATTAGGGTGGTGACCAGCAGGGGGAGCCCAATCCAGTTTGTGATAAGGAGTCATTATTTTCTCAGTTTGTTTACCTGGTGTATCTGATAGCACTTTGTGCATAGTCACTTTTGCCTTCCCCTTCCCATAGGGTCATTGGGTAGGCATTGCCTCCCTCAGTGCCACTCCATAAATATCTGACACTGCAGGAAGCAGTCTGGGATTCCTCCTCTGGAGGAGTGATGGAGTTTGGGTAAGCACAGAGCCATGGCTGATGAGGAATCCTGTGCCCTCTGGTTATGTGCTCTGCTCCATAGCAAGCTGAGGCAGGATGTAGAGCTGTGGCCAGGCTCCATGCACACAGGGAGAATGAGTAAGGATTTGGACCACTAAGAGTGTTTCACTGTAACATGGTTGGTTGGAAAATCGTATCCATGCCTTAAGATGTATAGAATTCAAACCATAGCACCTTTTTGAGGTTGAAAATAGCTTGATCCAATCAAAATAAAGTGGAAAGAGAAATTTTAATAGCTAAGCTGCGTAGATCGTTGCGGTCTTTGTCCAAGTCCTTGAGATGTCTACATTATGCTCAGTGTTTCCTGTCTCTGTTCTGTTACCTTGTTAGGTCCCACTACGTCTACTCTACGGGTTTAGTTTAGCATATTTTAGAGATAGAGCCTAGCTGCAAAATTCAGATCTGGATCCAGGTGTGGATTCCAAATACCCCCCAAAGTTTGGGGATATTCAGATTTTGGTTTGTATCCTGCTCTAGCTATGTGTAAAGGAACAGTTCATCACAACCAACATATGGTTGTTTGTTGCAATAAAAATAAGTAACTGTTGGTAATGTACTAAAAAGGATATGTATAAGATGCCATAGTGTACAATAAATTCTAAAGCAGAACAATAATTTTCTTCTTTGTTGTCATGACACATTTACTATTGGAGAGTATGTATTCTGATGAAATACATACTGGAGAGACCAGCTTGATTACTTTGCAAGGAGATATAGTTGCTCTTCGGGAAATGTGATGCCCCATCTTCACAAGGCTTTCAAGTGAGTTTATCTGCTGTGCTTATGCACAGTTTAAATTTTGTTGTGGCTAAATCAGTTTCTAACAGAATTTGGCTGGCCAGGCTGAATGGGATTAAACCTTCCTAGAACACATTTTCTGTCTGCACTAGAGAATTTGGGTATTAAAAACCGCCATTGTAATGGTACGCCTGTAACACACTACATATAAACTCACAAAACTACCACCAAGAATACAAAGTGGGTCTATGATTTTATGCCAAATGTTTGCCACAGGAAAGAAAATGAAAAAAGCCATTGTGCTAGAGCAGTAATGGCTAAGTGTACTGTTTTGAAGCCCTGTGCTAGCAGGCACATTATTGATGAAACACACGTTATGGAAATATTTTGAGACTTCTTTCTCAGAGATTTGCCTGAATCAAAATTCCCAATTTGAATACTTGACATTTTTGAAATTCACTCCTATATTTTGCAGGCTTGAGCCCCTCTGTAGACTTTGCAGTTTAATCTACTGACCTCTGTATCTACTGTACAATTTAATACAATGATTCTTTAAATAAATCCTCAGGAAGATATTAAATGGTTGATCAAATTCCCACTGAAGTCAATGGGAATCTTTCCATTGAATTCAATGAGCACTGAATCAGGACTTAAAAGAATTAAACAATGTGAAACAGAATGCACCCACAGCGTTAACTTTCTTCTTTGCTTAGGTGCCCTTTTATGCTATATAATAGATTGCTCATTGTTGAAACATCTGAGAGGGTGACGTAATAGATAGAGAATTTTTCTAATTGATTGGGATTTTATTTGAAAAAAATGGACTGTTAAATATACATTTGTATATGATTTGGTGACCTGAATTTCCTACTGTATCAATTGCTGAATTGTAAAAGAAGTGAACACATGGAAAGAGTAGACCAAAGCATTTTTATAACCGAAGGGTACTCAGTGAGCTCTGAAATTACCACGGTTTCCTCTGGTTATTGATTTGGAGAGGAAATAACTTTTTTTTCCCCAAGTGCAAGTTTGATGCATTTTTTGTGCATAGGATTTCATTTTTAAAAAATGGTAATACAGTGATGTGAGTGAGCAGAAAAATCTTAATAATGCTTCTGTGTTTAGGATTTCTGCCACTATATTATTTCAACACCCCTAGAGCTGCATTCCTTCATTCAAAGAAAAATTTTAATGCCAAGCCGGATAAGATCCAAATGTTTTTTGATTCAGGCTGTGCTCAAAATGTAAGTTCTCAGCAAAACCTGTGGGAAAGATCAACTTTTTCCTTTTATTTTATTTTGTTTTATTTTATTTTATTTTATTTTAAAGTTTTGTGATAATATGAGTAAATACTGCTCAACAGAAAGAAGACAAGCAGAGGAAATGTATTAAAATAGGAACTGAAATTAAGAATTTTCTTGGTCAGTTATTGTAAGAAATGGATTAAATGTACATTAGCAGACTAGTAAAAGTATTTCATTTTGTACTAAATTGTTCATTGTGGGTGATAAAAAAGAATATAAATATAAATAATATAAACCAGTCAATGTTTCCCAAAGACAAAGTGAACCTAGAAACTGGACACATACTGACATTCATTTGCCAATTTAGTTTGAAGGCAAGATTTGTGGAATTTGGGTTGGATTACATTTCTTAGACAGATGACATATAGCAGATGTTACCTAGTACCCAATAGCCTCTGCCTCCTTGACTAAGGGATTAAGAGCTAGCTTTGTGTTTTAAATTATTTACTATGGCAAAAGCCAGGTCGATATGCAGAGTTTTACTGCGGAGACATGAACTTGGCTTTATATTTGTTTCTATGTGGGCTGTTCTTGTCCTTATCTGCTACTCTAATAAAATCTGTAAAATGGTTTTATTCATATTAACTTTGCCATCTTGCATAAACAAGAATAATGGATGGGATAACAACTGTACAGTTGTAAGGATAACATAATATAATTACTGTAATTATGCTGTAATTGCACTGAGCTTATTGGACCAAATATTCTGTCAGTGTAAATTGGTTTATTGTCTTAAAAGGAACTTTACCAGTTTACATCTGTAGAGAGTTTGGTCCATTAAATGAAACCCGTATATTGACTTTTTTGTTTCAGGATACTGTACTAAGTACACATGTCAAACAGTGTAACTTCAGATACAGTAACTGTAATATATTAATTAGGATTCCAAACTAAGTTATTCAGTCATATAGTTAATCTCCTGCTAATATGAATTAGTGGAAATTACAAATATCCCAAAGCATAACAACTGTATAATTATGTTGTAATAGTAGTATGTTATAAACTACAGTGTGATTGCAATCAGAATCATCATTGTAAGTCTAAAAGTCAAAATAGGGAAAAAAAGTTATATAAAGAAATAGCACTATTAGTATTAGGCGCATAGACTGTGGCAAAGGCTATTCTTTCATGCCACATTGGGCATGGACCCAGGATTTGTTTCTGCTCAGAGAATCGTTTTTGTTTTCTCAAGTGTGAAATGGAAGAAAATTTATTGACAAGAAAGGCAGCATCTCCTAGAAGGAAGTTCAACATATTGTGGGGGGAGGGGGGGAAAGGAAACATACGTGAACTAAAGACAGTATTGTGCAACTCCATTTATTTTATTGAACACCTCAGGATTGTCAGTTCTGGATGATTTATTGAGAGTCTTGTGATATCTGATGCTTTACCTAAAGCCCCAACTCCTGGAATCATGTACGAGATCAGAATCTCATATTTTTTTGTAAGTTTCTCATGTTTGAGGAGACTGCATATGTGACCCAAATTGCACCTTAAAGGCTCAGCAGGCAAATCAAAACAACGCAACATTTATTACTTTTTGAAAATCACATAATTTTTAGTCCATTCTCCTGGCTTTTGTGGGAGCCTGACTCATGATTTTTGAACATCCAGTGTGGGTGATACTGGCACTTACTCCCACTGACTTCTGTGAGGCTGCTTGCATGAGTAAATGTCACAAAGTGAGTAAAAGGGCTATATTCTAGCTCCAAATATTTCAAGGCGTGTACATTTTTTTCTTTATTTTAAGAGTTGGGTCTGAAATCAGAAACTGCTTCAAATAGGTTCTCTGCTTGAGTATTACCCAGTGCATGAGCCATCTAGAAAAGGGAAAAGGAGCAGCTTTATCTGGTCAAGAAAGCTGAATAGAATAATACGCTGACTTTTACTCCCTTTAAGTAAAAACCCCTGAAGCAACTGATATTTTCATGACTTTTCCTGTTTATGTGAGAGCAATGCAGAGGCATTGTGCTCAGTCTGAGGGGGAGGGGAACCTTTCATCACTCAACAGTGGCTTCTCTGACTGTCTTGGCACCATTATCAAACTTGGGGCTGCCTGTCAGATGCCTTCAGATGTCTCAAACTGCACTGTAAGTGGCCATGTTTATATATTTATATAAAAACCTCAATCATCCTGTAATGATGGGTCTCCCTGATTTACTGGAAAAAACTCTCTCATCACTGTCCAAAATAGCCCTAGCTCTCCAAACACTTTTTGCCAAGCGATCAGTCAAAGCAGTCTGAATGCCAGCAGAAATGACCACTTGAAGCTTTCTTCTGTATAAGCGAATCTGCCAATGGCATGAAATTAAAACACCCCAGGGAAACTTTTGGAGGAATTTTGACTCCTTTTGCCTTCTTTTCCCCTGCATGCTGTCATTAAGATGAGATGTAATCTGGCCTGTTATGAAAATCAGTCTCAGTGGGTATTCATGGCACCTTAGAGACTAACAAATTTATTTGAGCATAAGCTTTTGTGAGCTACAGCTCGCTTCATCCGATGAAGTGAGCTGTAGCTCACGAAAGCTTATGCTCAAATAAATTTGTTAGTCTCTAAGGTGCCACAAGTACTCCTTTTCTTTTTGCGAATACAGACTAACATGGCTGCTACTCTGAAACCTATGGGTATTCACATGCTGTTATTGTAATAAATTAATCCATGAAGAAGGACACCTCCTTATTCTACAAATCTTCTCCCCATTTGTAGTCCAGGTACTATCTGTTCACTCTGACAAAAACAAATTTGTATCACTTCTGCAGCCCTGAAGAGTCAGTACAGCTATAGGAGAGTGAGCTGGATTGCATCCAATCTCTTGCATAGTAAAAGGAATTCTGAACTAATCCCCAGAGTGCAGAACTATTATTATTGGTGCCTATGTACCAGCCAGAAATGCCAATGCTTGACTTTCATATGCCTGAGTGTGACTTTGCAGGGCTGACAGTTACAAAAATCGCAATTTTATTCAGAACTGAAGAAATCAGATATGAAAGCTGCTGAGAGAAATTATTTATGCAACCCCACATTATGGCTGTACTCTGAAGAATGACTGTAATATGTCACTTTAAATTGATAGTGCAGTTGTACTCGGTGCATGGTAGGTCTTAGACAAGTCTTTGAACTGTATTCAATTTGAGATATACACTGATATTTTGCATTGCATTGTTTTACTAAGGTTATACCAGTGCAGAGGAGAACTATACTCAATTTGTGTGGGTTAATTCATTATTGTTTAATATGTGTTGGTTTTAACTTAATTGAGCAATTAATCAGTCAAGGTTTCTACCCATTCTGAAATTTTATCTTAAGCATTATGGTGACCTGGTGGTGAGTCACAATTCAGAATCACAGCAAGGTGTTGCTCCATATTTACACAAAATGTTTTAATATCATGCTCTGATACTATGTTATGACATGAAGACCCAAATATGCAACATTATTTGACTTGAGAATCCCAAAGCCTAAACTCATACAAGACCTCTGAACTCTTAAAGGAAGCATTAGATTTAAATCATGCCATAGTAATATGTTAGAGAGAAGCAGGGGAGAGTCCTAGGAAAGACTTTGTGACTTAAGGGGGACAAGGATGTTGGTTTCCCTGATCATGAAAGTTTAAAATGAGCTGGTTATACAGATCAGGAAGTAAAAGCTATAGGGACAGGCTTAGAATTTGCGGGAATACATTGACAGGGATGACAGATAATTAAGAATTTAATACCAATACTCCCTCCAGAGTAAGAGAGCCTGTTTCAAGTTGTAAATGTCTGAATATGGAAGCTAATGAGCTACCCACATCCAGAAATGTACTTAAATACAAAGTCCCTGAACAATTTATAAGTTCAATCAGTTCAGATCATCAAAAGAATTTGTAAAAGATGATGAAAATCTTCACATAGAAGGAAAAGATTATGCAAGTGTTCAGACGGAACTGAAATAAAACTCCTAGATATGACACAATACAGAGAGGATAAAAGATTGAAAGGGCAGTTTTCCAAGTGAGAAGAAAACTTTAGGCCCTGATCCTTACCAGCAGCTTTAGACCATATTTTTACTACCCCAGTCTGGACTGGCTGTGCACTGCATGAACTATTTAAAACAGCTAATTCGTCCCATCACCAGAGGAAAATGGTGGCTCAGCAAGAGGAAGAACACATCAGGATGTGGAGATATAAGTCAAAATCTAAGAAGACCATAGAGTGGTTTCATTTAGTATCTCTTCTCTTCTCTTTTCTTGTTAAAATAGAAAACTATGGGAAACAAGCATAATGACATCTAGGTTTCATATATAAACAATCTGGTTAATGAAGCTTGTCCATCCCTGAATGCATGCAATGCAGTGTCATAATGGTGATTCAGAGACCTCAAGATGTGATGCTGTTTTAGATTGAGCTTTTCAGGTCATCCTGATAGCCTAGACATGACAAATAGAAAACGTAACATCTCACATGGAAAGTAGATACCTATTTGTGATTTATGTGGGGTAAATAATTTAAAACTCTTCTAGTCATAAAACTTGCTGAGTAAATCCTCCTAATATAGCTAGTCTTTATTACAAGGATTTGAATATTAGAGCAGATCTACATTACAGAATTACTCTGGTATAACTGCAGTGCTCAGGGGTGTGAAAAATCCGCACCCTTGTGTGATGTATTATACGAACCTAAGCACCGGTATAGGCAGCGCTCTATCAGAGGGAGAACTCCTCCCACAAACGTAGCTACTGCCTCTCACAGAGATGGATTAACTATGCCGATAGAAGAGCCTGTCTTCATTAAAGCATTACAGTGGCACGGCACAGCTGCATCAATGAAGCATTTCAAGTGTACATCTGCTCCTAGGCGCTGTTTCCATTCCCTTAACTAGCAGGGACTAGTATGTTACTGCTGATTTGTGCTATTCTAGTGGTACAAAATAGCTATAAACCAAGTTTAACTCCTCAGTAAAGCTGGGTTTAAAGCTGTTTCACATTGACGCTGTAGAACAAAGCAATTGAAATGTCCCAGAAAATCTGGCCCAATGGGGGTTAAATTGGTATAAAATAAACATAGGTGAGATCAGAATCAGGCTCAAACTATTTAATTTACAACAGGGGTACCTCAGATGACAGAAAAAAAAATTGTTCTATAGGCCCATATTCTAACCTGGGATAATCACTTCTAACTACTGGGGAAAGGGTAACGCACACAAAAGTCATGAAGACTTTAAGGTCAGCTATGTGTTCACGTTGAAACAAACAGTCTTCAAGCTTAACAAATGTTATATCAAATAAACACAAACGGCTGCTGGCAAAAATAGACCCGTCTGTCTGAATTATAGCCTAGAAGCATTAAGAAATTCATGATATTAGAGTAGTATTTGAATCAAGAAAAAAGGCTTTTCAATAAAGATGTGAAAAATTGTCAGGTACCTTGCTTAGATATACTCAGAGGATTCTGTGTTGTATACAATTCAAACTGATCAAGAGAAAACTCTAAATATTCCATCTAAATAAATTATGCACAGTACATCAATAAGAGATCTTTATTATTTTGCATTGGAAATCATCATTACACAAACACAATTGAAAAAAAGCCCTAGGGGAGGTTTGAGAATAATTAAATACTTTCCTAAATTGAGTTATATATTCCTTTTTTTAAAAAATTAAAGCCTTTCACAAGAACTTTCCTTTGAGATGAGATTTTAACTATGGTACATAAAATAATGTCAAAACATAGTGCTGAGCACTTGTTTCTAGTCTCTCGTGTGAATTGCCACCAAATGAGCAAATGAATAAAGTTGGTTATTCAGTTTTTTCTGGTGTCAGAGTCACGAAATCTCTATACCAATAAATAAAATAAAATCTATTTGGCTACATTAACTTACTGAACTTCAGACAACACTGCTTCCAATCATATTTTGTTCTGAAATTAAACTACGTTCACCACTACCAGATTAAAGGACCCAAGCCACAGTGTGTGTGTGTGTGTTGCACACGCATATGCATACATGTTCACAGAAGGCTAAATTAAATAATTTTGTCTAACTTGCCTTTCAAGTGTTTTAATGTTAACTCTCACATGGACTGAAAATTTAGATTGCATCTGTGAAAGGGGTGAAATCATAGTGCAAAGGATATGTGATTTGGATACTGTGGGACAGATTCTCAGCGGCTGTAGATTGGCGTATCTTCATTGACTTCGGTACAACTACGCCTACTGACACCAGCTTGAAATCTGGCTCAGTGATTTCAGTGGAGGTGCAATTGCTTACACCAGCTCTGAATTTGTCCCATTGACTTATTTGGATTGACATGGGTGTAACTGAAGGTAGAATTTGACCATCAGAGTACAATATATATATAGATATATATAGATATAGATATATATACTGTATAATGTAACTGAAACATTTTAAATGTTGTTTTTCTATACCATAGGTAAAGTATTTGAGAAGTATATATATATTATGATTAAGACCCTACTTCATTTGTGATAGTGCAGAAATTGCGGCTCCTGAAATATTAGGCTTCCACTACAATTTTGATTTTAATTAGCTTACATGACACAGGTTACAATTTTGCATATGCAGTTAGTACTGCATTAACATTCAATGCCTGTAAAAGGCTAAAGTGACTGGACTCAGTTTCTACAGCCATTGTGTTAAGACTTTTAGTCTTCTGAATTTTATACTGTACCCATCACTTTTTTTCCCCCAAATTAATGTAATATAGTTGCAGCAAAATGTCTGGTTATGAAAAAAAATTAGCAGGCATAATATAATACTTGAGTGTTTATATTGTTCCTTCATTTTTTTCTTAAAGAAAATAGGTCTACTCTAGCTTTTCCAAATTACCACTATTAATAAAGCTCCATTATTACATTTCTGCAATTTTCCACGTCTTGTCCACAACTCACCCGCAATTATTTAAAGATCATCCTGCAATCCAAGAGAGCCTTAATTATTATACATCAAAAGCTAGCTTAGCATCTATTTATCCTGCACTGAAATGAATGTCAAATATGGTATCAGTCAATAAGCCTCTGATCTTTTGTTAAACCACCTCTTCAGGGTTAAAAATTATGACTGTTGGATGGCCTTAAATGTTAAGAAATTCTCAGAGTGCAGAGGAATAAATGGTGAAGAAGCACAGGACCTAGAGGAGCAGATGCTATGTCCCATCACCTACACTTTACCACAAAAGGAGGTGGAGAGAGCAGTCAATCATCTCCCAGAAGATCTGCTATGCAAGGGGAGGACTGGAATGGATGACACCCCCACAAACCAACGTTTGCCAGATGAGGTAGGGCAGGAAGCACATCACTCTAGTCTCCAGACAGAACCTGTTGTAGGAGTGGCAGATCTTCAGGGGCAGGAGTAGTGAGATTGTAGAAGGGAGGGTGTGTGGAAGTTGGCAACTTGGGCCCAATTGAGAGACTTAGAATGTTCCTAAAAATTTGGGCCAACTTTGGAAAAGCATCTGCGCTTTTGGATGTTTATCTAAACTGAACCTTCAAGCCGTGTGAGGTCCACCCATCACCACCCATTTTCTCCTTACCTCTGACCATAGTTAGAAATCTCAGGGATTCTGGGACATACTGATAGAATTATTGCTAGACTCTGAAATTCTCAATTAGTGAGGCAATTAGGAGAAGTTCTGAAACTGTTGAGGGTAGGGGAAAGGGACATGTTAGCAGGGATGATTTTCTATGGAAGTCTTGTGGGCCTAGCAAAATGTTTTGATGTAGGAAGCAGTTTAAGAGTCCAAGGCATTTCACAGAGATACTTACACTGTGAAATGCACAACAAGATTTGGGTTTCCAAATTCTGATTCTGCAGAACTTTATTGCCTACCCATCCCAAATTAGATCCCAAACTTCCTGAGGTGCATTGACACCTAAAGTATATTATACTTAAGACAAATTAAATACATGGTGAAATCCTGATGTCAGTGGGGCCAAAGACTTCACCCACAATGTGATGCAGTTTAAACTTATGTTACACACACACACACACACACACTGTTAAAAGGTAAGATTTTCAAAAGTGCCCAGTGTTGTGTGACTGCTCCAACAGAAGTTAATGGCAAAATGCCTACTGATTTCAGTGAGTACAGAGTTAGAACACTTATGAAAATATTGTCCAAAAATAAAGTGATTTTAAGGACCAGAAGAGAGCTAAGGAAATTTAAAAAGACAATATGAAGTGGCCGAGGTATAGTACACTTCAATGTCATTTGGGCAACTAGATTTCACTTACTAGTTCATTCTCATCCTCACTGGGTAGGTGGACTAGACGCAGAATGGACTGTACTAGCTCAGCCTATGGCTAGCAGGGGGTACTTTATATCACCACTTGACATAAACTGGCTTTATTAAAGGGAGTTTGGTACAGAATTATTGGATGGGGGAAGGAGTGAGAAAGAAAAGTAACACTGGGAGTCTCTAAAAGGGAAACACCAACTGTAGGCCAGTGATGGAGGGGGGTCAGCCATAAAGATTACTACCCTTTAACGGAGTGAGTGAAGAATTAGAGTGGCAGGCAATGGAAGAAAGGGGAGATACAGCAAATGGGTTAGAAGTGGTTTCAGAATAGCAGCCGTGTTAGTCTGTATTCGCAAAAAGAAAAGGAGTACTTGTGGCACCTTAGAGACTAACAAACGAAAGCTTATGCTCTAATAAATTTGTTAGTCTCTAAGGTGCCACAAGTACTCCTTTTCTTTTTGGGTTAGAAGTGGGAAGAGATCGATAGCTAGAGATCTTGATAAGCATGTGTACTTTGGGGGACTTATCCATACTGAATCTCCTATCCTCTTTCCTCTTTCCTTGTGTTTCAGTTGCTATACAGAAATATTTTTATTATGCACAAGAATTCTGTTGGCTGAGAAAGAGAAAATGCAGTGTTCTCAATTAGAGGTTCATCTTTTGGTTGTTTCCTCTTTTATATTTCTTAGAAGAGTATGCCTGTACTGGCTCCATAGATTAAGCTATCTCAGATTTCACCTTTGTTTCTTTTCCCTTTTCTATATTTTAAAATTATTTCATTTCCTGCAGCAAAAAGCTTTTCTTTGAACTGGCTTCTCTTTAATCACAGGACTCTGAATTCAGGAAACATTCCAAGGTGGAAGGTTTTATAATTAACATCTCCAAGCTGCTGATGCTTTTTTCTCCAAATCCATCTACCAAAAGAAAAGAAAATATCAGAGCTTTCATTATGAAAAATAATGAGCACTCCCAAATTTCCCATTCCCTTAAATAACATTTTAGGACTCTCATCCTAAAAATCTAGGAGCTTGAGTCCTTTGAAATGTTGTTTGTGTTATGGAATAAGTACAGTTATTTGAAATCATTTGCTTTTTATGAGTTCTAAGTCTAATTGTAAATTACATCTGCTGGAATTAGATAACATAGGATTCAGAACTGTCATATCAGGCTATTCACATACTGAATGAATAATAAATCCCAGGACTCACTGATGGAAAAGTCCTACATCAAGTCCATCCCACTGCCAAAGCAGGTTTGTTCCCTGCAGTGTATTTTCTAGTGTTTTGTCTAGTAAAATATAGTGTGTAAACCGCTTTGGGATGATATGTAGCCCTAGTTCCTGACTCTCTGGTCCTTAAAGCTCCTATAACACTTGTAGCAGTGGTAGGGGAGTTACATATATTTATCATGCCATGAGTATTGCACATTTGAACATGTGATAATGAAGGGAGCATGGCTTTACAAGTGGGAAGTGTCATGTATTTGTAATTGTTTGTGCTGCAGTAATACCAAAAGGCTTCATTCAGGGTTGGGGCCCAACATGCTAGGTGCTGGACAAACACTGCTGAGCCACCTAACTGTTGCATCTGTTTTCTCTGTATTGTTTCTTTAAACCTCCAAGGACTCTACAGACAGGGACTCTGTTTTTAATTATCTTAGTGCAGATTGTCTCAGAGGAGGCAGGCATTGGACATGCCCTTTTATTTTTCTTCTTTTGTACTTTGCATGTCTCATAATTTAAAAAAGTCATTCTGACTATAAAAGAATGAAAGAAAGAATCACTGCTCTTTAAATGTGGAGCATTCTGGCCCCCATCCAATGGAGCATTTAGGCACCTGCTTAATTTTCAGAACGCAAACTGCTCCATTGTGGGATTACTCACGTGATTAAACACTCCCATGTTTTTAAGTGTTTTGCTGGATTGGATCACAGTGCTCAGCACCTTGCAGGATTAATACCTTTGTGTACTCAAAAAATATGAGAAAATAAAAATAATCCCGCTAGTTTTGGAAAAACTCTATAGAACATGTCTAAAGAAGTTGATTTTTTCAACACATTCTATGTACAGAATACATGATGGGAGGTATGACGTTTCTATCAGCACTTGTTTGTGAAGACATGCATTGCTCATTGCATCACTTATTGGATTCCCCACAGGGCAGGAATGGCACAAATCCAAATTTATGCTGATAAAACCTTTATACCATACCACATAATCATATATTCCATATATTATGTAGTGTGTATGTATATGTACGCACCACATGCCTGATATATAGTATGTACAATAAGTAAAGTATGTCAAACTATTAGGAGCTGTTTGCCTGAAATATTCAAAATAAATCTAGATCACTACTTTTATCACTAGTTTGCAATATTACATAGTTCTCCAATTTATGCACATATCTGGTTTAAGAGCACAAGTTATTTTCACAGCAAACGTATAATGTAACTGTTTTCTCAGCAAGTAAGCTTTTGTAAATAACCTGTGTTTCCTTCCACTCACATCTGAACCATTTTTCATGCTACTCTTACAGTTTGGAAAAATATTCTCATTTTATGTTCCAAGCAATCGCTATGTGTTCTTTCACATCTCTTCTTAGAACTCAGTGCTTTTGTTCAGTTATTCCTTACTGATCTCCCCATCACTGTCCAATTTAATTGTTTTGTCTGATCAATGACATTGTATTAGGTCCTGTGTGAGTAAGGGAGGCAGAAACTGCCCCATCGTGAAGATTGATTAACAAACTAGAGATTTTCAGACCATATGTAAATAAATGAAAATCTGTGGTTTAATAAGTTTAATGTTTCTAAAGCATCTAGGTGACATAAGAGCTCAAATTAATTGAAAATCAAGTTAGGCTCCTAAGTCACTCAGGTGCTTTAGATAATCTTACCTATACACAGTAAATATTGACAGGTTTCAGAGTAGCAGCCGTGTTAGTCTGTATTCGCAAAAAGAAAAGGAGTACTTGTGGCACCTTAGAGACTAACAAATTTATTAGAGCATAAGCTTTCGTGAGCTACAGCTCACTTCATCGGATGCATCGAAATATCAAGCCAGTGCAGAGGGAGGAGCATCAGAATGATGTTTTCACAGCAATTTTTGCCTGTGACTACTGTGGGTTTGCTTTAAAATTTTCAGCTTGTTTGACATATTACCCATTCTACTAGTACTTTTGGTACTAGTGGGGAATACCTCTCAAGAAGGTAACAATTTTCAAAGTGGATGGAACTTTTAAGGTGCAACTACTGTAGATGTGCTGCTGCATTTTGTAGCAGCTGGTGTGGGTCATCCATCCTAGCTATACTAAGCTGCAGGATATCAAGTCTTGATGTCATAAATTGCATGGATCTCCATGGCCAGATCTGTGTCCAGCCAGAGACAGTGCCATTATTTGGCTGATTATAGATGGCTGCAGGCATTTTTTGTTGATATGGCTATTTGGGCATTCAGAAACACTGAGGAGTCCAATAGGATCTCAAGACTGCAGACTGACAAGCTGAGGGCAGATGGACATTTAAGAGAGGAAGTGGGCTCTTCAAAGCAGGGTTTTCTTCCCACCAACATCACCTCAGTCTTTCCTGAATCCAGCTTTAACCAGCTGATCTTCATCCATGTGCTGATCTATACTTGGCACCAGAAACCTAGAAGATGGTGCTCGTTACATTCAACATAAAGGAGACATAAAACTGGGTGTCATCCAGGAACGCCTGGCACTTTTGTCTGTTATTGTCCTACAAGCTTCCCCAATGGCTTAATAAAGATCTTGAAAACTGAGATTTGTGGGCTTCTGCGAGGCCTGGCTTTGTTTACTTTTAGAAATTGTAAGAGGCTCAGGTAGGATGGTGATGAGCTTGGTACAAATGTCTAGATAGATATCCTTCAATCAGCAAACTTTAAGAGGTTACTTCAGTCTTCTTTATCCATGTTAGAATCCTTTTCTGAAGTTCAATTCACATCATGTCATCAGGAACCTGGGGATTCTCTCCAGTTTATTCAGTGCTGCTCTATTTACAGGAGACTTCAGGCTGAATTTCAGATGATTTTTAGCAACAAGCATTCCCCAGAGAATACAGCAGGGATCTCTGTCATTATCTTAAACTGAAGTGGCCATGTCAGGAACCATCTCTTGGACTGACTGATTACACAAGAGACAGTAGCATATGTCATGTACACCAGGATTAGCATTAATTTTAAAAATGATTTAAACTGCATGTACTCATTTTTCACTGTAGCATCCTGTATAAATGAAGGATATACTCACCCATCAGCTTTTACCTCCTCTTCAAAATATCTATTGATTTCCTCCAGATTCTTCTCCCTGTATAAAAGAAAACACACATCCTTTTGGAAACCTATGTGAAATAAGTTGGTGATCTTGCTTCTGGTCCTCACGGATAAGTGTTCATCATGAAACTTCCATTGCATTGGTATCCTCCTCAGCAGAGAAGCCAATGGGCCATGGGGAGAAACCTGTCTTTTATCTAGAACTGGGGAGACATTGAGGCATAGAGATTTCCACACAATTCCAAAATTTCTTAAAATTCCATCTGTCCTGCAGAGCATTTTCTGTAGGGTGTATTCCACTGATCAACACTGAGTACATATGAAAAAGAATATCCCTTCTTGTAGGGCCAGAATTGGAGTATGGAGAAGTGTGTGAGGAATACACAGTTCAGGGAAATGTGTGCTGTTACTGAACTTGATATATTTTTTGATAGTTAAAATGAAGATTTCAGTCTCTAAGGATATCCATATGGCACCCTTCTTGAGTCCTAAGAAAACTATTTCTGATTTTCAAATGCTCTCAGCAGGGGTTAGAAAAGAATCCATTGTTTCCATTTGCATCCATGATTGTCTGTAAAAATTAACGAGTGCTGCTGACTGAGAGACAAATCATATGCCCACACTTTCAATACTGCATGCAATTTGGTTGCCTCATCTTAAAAAAAAAAATTAGAATTTGAAAATGTCAAAAGAAGAGCAACAAAAATGACTAGGAATATGCAACAACTTCCGTATGAGGAAAGATTTAAAAGATTGGGACTGTTCATCTTACAAAAGAGATGACAAGGGAGGGAGAGAGATGAGATATGATAGAGGGAGATATGATAACATTATGAATGGGTGTGAAGAAAGTGAATAAGGAAGTGTTATTTAACTCTTCACATAACACAAGAACCAGGGGTCACCCAATGAAATTACTACTCAGCAGGTTTACAACAAACGGAAGGAAGTATTTCTTTACACAACACACAGTCAACCTGTCGAACTTATTGCCATGGGATGTTGTAAAGTGGTTGACACGTTGCTGCATGCGGCACCTCCAGGTGGCTACATCTGGGGATTAACTCTCCCAGTTTGCACACCCCTCCTCCCAATCAATTGCTCATCCTGTGTTGTCCCTCCCTCCTTCTTCCTGATTCGGCCCTCCGCCTGGTCAGGATAGTCCTCCCCTTTGAGTGGATCAAAGTCCCTCCTGACCAAATGTCCATACGTCGGCCCAGGCTGTTCTCTGTGCCACTTCCCCAGTATCTGGCCAGGGAATCTGGGCCCACCCACTACTCTGGTTTCCAGCCCAGGGACCCTATCATCAGCAACCAAGGTCTACCCAGTCTCAACCATTTGCTGCTCTTTCCCTGGGCTTCTTCCTGCTCTGCCTTCCACAGGCTTTCTTCCCTGCAATGCCTCTGGCAAACTCCTTCCATCAGGGACAGGTTCCCAGGGCATTTGCTCCCCTGGGGTTTCCTCCTACCTACCTCTCTGTGCCCAGGGAGCAACTGCAGACATTTTACCTGGACCCCCTTTCTTTTTTTCCTTTTATCTCATTTTTATGGCAAAGCAGATTTGACTGGATAGTCTATAGGCTCCACCAGCTTCAATAATTAGCAGTTTATATCCTCTCGCTCTGCCCTGTGTCTTTCAGATAATGTAACAAGCCCTTTTTAATACCTCATTTCCCCAATGTTTTTACTGAATAACACAATGTATTTTTTTTACCTTAGACATTTGAATTCCTTAGAAAGCTTTTCCCTTGCTTTATCAAAGCCCTCACACACCTATAAAAAGTGATCAATTGTTTCTTCCATGTTACAGGGAGTACATAGTCTAGCTTTGTGTCTGTTTATTAGAAAATGATTTTTTAAGCCACAATGGGCAGATACTACTCTAAACCAAAGCACTTCATCCTTCTTATCCAGACCCTGTTGTTATCCCCAACGGTAGGGCGCAACTGAAAAAAATCTTCTTTCTCTTCTTTCATTAATCTTCCTTTTTTGTCAGTCCTCTTTTACATTTTTCTGTACTTGACTTCTGAATTCCTGTTTACCCAGGGTATTTCTGTGAATATCCTTCCATTTCTTATGATGTTTTTAGCTGCTTTGTCCACTATTTCATTCCTTTCAGAGTAGCAGCCATGTTAGTCTGTATTCACAAAAAGAAAAGGAGTACTTGTGGCACCTTAGAGACTAACAAATTTATTTGAGCATAAGCTTTCGTGAGCTACAATTTGCATAGGGTGCATTTTTTACAACACCAATATGTGCTACAAATAGCTGCTAGTGAAATGCCAGTTACACTACAAATAAAACTACTGAACCTTACTTTCTGAGCCAAAGTTAATGGGAACTGCAATGATGAAAGGACTCCTTCCTTGCATCTGATGAAATGAGCTGTAGCTCACGAAAGCTTATGCTCAAATAAATTTGTTAGTCTCTAAGGTGCCACAAGTACTCCTTTTCTTATTTCATTCCTTGTTATCCCAGTATGCTCTGGGATCCAAGCTAATGCTACATGTGTCCCTATCAGTACTAACTCTGTTATTAGAAATATCATTTGATTGATTAAATCACTTCTGCATACTGAGATAGCAATAAAAAAGGGTATCAGGCCTGAGATTGAATCTAAAAAAATGACCCATGCTGTTGTGTGTAATATCCCAGATCCAATTTAATGGTAGCATTATTGCTACAATTTTGGCTGTCATGACAGATACATAATCAGATATTCTTTTAGATGTACTAATTCCCACTGTTGGTATACAATATGTCATAACTACCTCTTCTGTTTTTTTTTTTCTTTTTTGGATCCATTGGTCTATATTTGTTTGGTCCTTTCATCATTGCAGTTCCCATTAACTTTGGCTCAGAAAGTAAGGTTCAGTAGTTTTATTTGTAGTGTACTGGCATTTCACTAGCAGCTATTTGTAGCACATATAGGTGTTTGTAATAAATGCACCATATGCAATTTGTAGTGCCTGGACTTGTATTAAATCTAATTTTTTATGTTCTGATTTTGATGCTGACCCAAAGGCTTGGCATCCATAGTCAATAACTGGTCTGATTAAGGCTCTGTATACTATCAGCAGTTTTTACTTATCTGCCACTCACCCCTGTTAGTCTCAGCAAGGCTTTTATGCAGGTTAATCCTTCCTGAACATTTATCTTTAATATAATTTATATGATCTTTCCAAAGTAATTTAGTAACTGATATTACCCCTAAGAATTTAAACCCTTTATCTATATCTATTTGTTCTCCATATAGATACAATTTGCATTTCTTTGTAACTCCCCTTTTTGTAAAGACCCTATTCTTTGGATTTAGCAATGGAGAGCTTGAAACCCCATGCATTTCCCCAGTCAAAGGTCTCTCCTAACACTTTGTTGATTTTCCTTTCTGCCACTCAGTATTCCTACTCTGAACCCACAGATTACACTCACCTGTATTGCACCTGTATTTGCATTTCTTTCCCAAGAAGAGGTAGGACTTGACTACTGTTAGTTTGAATTTCCGTCATTCTTTTAATTTACTTATATATTTCTGATGTCTTGGTATCTTTATTTATCTACTCACAGTACTTTCTCCAACACTATCTCTCTCTCTCTCTCTCTCTCTCATTTTTTTAAAAAAATATTTTTTATTCCAGACTACTTTTATACTTCATTATATCTTTGGCATTCATTGCATTTTTTGCTTTTTTTTTTATAGGCTTTGTTCCATTTTCTAATTGCCATGTTGTACTCCTCATCCACCATGGAAGTGAGTTTTTTGGTTCTGAGGTACTTCAACATCTTAAATATGGCTACAGTAGCTACTGCTATTAATCCCATTATTCCATTATCACTGAAATTTTCCATGTCATCACATGATTATTCACAAATTCAGTACATTAATTTGTAAATAGCTCCCAGGTGGCTTCCTTGAAATTCCAGATGGGTAATTTTCCATTACCTTATTTCCCTTGAAAAGTAATAAGTATAGAGAAATGATCACTCCCCATTTCTTCTTCCTTATATGTTCCAGCTGCATTTACTTGCAACATCTGCTGTTATAATTCCCCAGTCTAAGCAGGAGAAAAAAAATCTGCTGCATTCGATCTAGTTGGAGTGCTATCGTTTGAAACACTACATTTGTTTTGTAAGCGTGCACCATTTTAATCAGTTGTCTTACTTCACCACAATTTATTCTGGTTTGGTCACCACATATAATGTATGGTCTTTTAGCATTCTTTACTATTTCTTGTAGCTCTGAGCTTTCTCAGTTCCCATATGGATTGTAGATATTATAAATTCTTAAAGAAATATTTCTCTTCATTGGGAACTCAACAGCGTTATATCCTAGGCTTTTGTCTTCATGCTCTACTGCTACATAGTTCAGTCTTACCCTTATGAAAGTACAAATGCCTCCTCTTCTTCCTAGTTGTCAGTCTTGCCTAGAGGCAATATCCCCTGGAATTTTAGAAGCAAGCTTTTCAACCAACCATGTTTCCTGGATACATATAACATCTGATTTTAGTTTTCATTTCCAAGATATTTTCTTTTAGTTCTATCAAACTGTGCACATTCCAGCAAAACATTGTGATTCCCATACTAGTCATATTTCACCATTAACCTCATTAAAATTTGCATGAATACAGTTCATTGACAAATTGCAACATACAAGTATTTTTCCACTGCCCTTGATATAATTTTCATTTTTTTCCCATTTGTGATGTACAATTTATCACTGCTCTGCTAAATGCAATAAACATTTTTTCCACCACTAATATATTATTGCCTATTCCTTCCACCATATTTATCATAATCTTTACAGAATGAGAATCTGTCTGCAGTTCCACTTTTTTCTGTGCTGATTTTCTCATCCTTCTCTGCCTGATACTTTGAGAGTTGCCTTACAGTTTCCGCATAATATCTGTTAACAATGTTTGTCTTTTCTATCTCTTTAGCTTGTCTTTCTGCAGTACATTCTGTGTGCTCCACTATGATTACCGTCACAGTTACTACATTTGACCTCTGTTACTTCTGTACAATTTTCAGAGGGACACTCCCTCACATTTACTGCATCTTGTTTTCCCTTTGCAAGCAGAAGCTACGTGTCCATACAGTTGGCACTTGTAACACCTTATAGGATAGGGGATATATGGCGTAGTTCTGAACATCTGACACCCTAGTGTTCCTTTCTCAGGTAGAGTCCCTCTCTCTTAAATGTAATCAGCACTAGTGCTGATGGCTTGCTTTCTCCTCCTCATTTAGTTAGTTGCTTACCTGCTATCACTTTATTTTCCTCCTATCCTTTTGGTTATCTCATCATTGTTCCGTTCTAACAGCACCCCAAAGACTTCTCCCTTCATTTCCCTCTGGTAGCTGGCAACTTATTTTAATTTGTCCTAGTGTTTTAGTGTTTTTTTTTAACAGTTTATCAGCTAGCTTTTTATTTTTACATTCAACTATAAGATTTCCACCTTGCAGCTTCATGGCTCTTACTATATTCCCCTATGCTTTTTTAATCCAGTCTGTTATTTTCATAGGGTTAACATCACTTAATCATGTTACTTTGACTAGTGATCTTACAGTTATAACATTTTGTTTTATTTCCTTCTTTGGCTTTTCTTTTTTTGCTGATATCATCATTTGAAGGTCAGAAAATCCTCCATTTTCACTCCAGCCTACCCCACCCAGCCCTTTCTGGGACAAATTTCTTGGCTTTATACCTCAGCTTCTTGCCCAACTGGATTTCATCTTCAATTAGGGTTTAGCAGTGTCGCCTATAAGGTTAATTGACCCCTTCTGAGCCACCTTAACCCCTTCAGGGATGATTTCTGGCGAACACTCCATCATAGATGTTGTGAAGGCCAAAAGTATAAGTGGGTTCAGAAAAAAATCAATAAGTCCATAGAAGATAGTTCCATCCATGGCTATTTCGCAAGATGGTCAGGGATCCAACTCCATGCTCTCGGTGTCCCTAAACCTGTGACTGCCAGAAGCTGGGACTGAATGGCAGGGAATGGATCACTCAAAATTGCTTTGTTCTGTTCATTCCCTCTGAAGCATCTGGCATGGCCATTGTCAGAGGCAGGATACTGGGTGAGATGGACTATTGGTCTGACCCAGTTGGCTATGCTTAGAACCTATAAGAACATAAGATAACACAAGGGCTTGGAAAGAGACTATAAGAAGTTCTAGGTTGCTTGTTTAAATCCATCTTGCAATGGTAGTGAACAAAATTTATTACCATATGATTACCATTTTGGTGACTTATATGGAATGAGTTGGGGACCCAATGTTGTTCGTTTGAGTAGTTATTCCCATCACAGAACTGCAGCTATGACTGGCACAACTCAGCGCTACTGTCACACATAGCTGTGAGGAATTATTCTAACCCTGCAGATTGTGCCTTTTGGGTCCAGGATGAAAGATACTGGTAGATCATTTGACTGAGACTTGTTTTGCTGCTGCCCATGCTGTATAGATTCTGTAGATAATTTCTGTGTCTCTCAATATGGGAATTTTTAAACCAATGCTAAGAATTTTCTTGTAAAAATTACTCATAAACACATTTGGGTGGTACATGAAATCTATTTAAACTAACAAGACCCTTAGATGAGACTTCTTAATAGGTGTGTGTTTGTGAAAGAGTTCACCCCTGGCAGAGTATGCTGAAAGCAGGTTAGGTCAATTTTTCTGTGTGAATCATACAGTAGGGTGAATAATTCTTGTACCACTTAAATCCCCCAGGAAGCATTTTGATAGATATGTGTGTTTTTGACATCTTAGCATTTTCTTTCTTGAGGCTACACTGCAAGAACACATTTGACATTCTATACTGTACATTCAGAAAGAGCATCTGCGATTCCCATTGAGCGCTGCAAACTTTATTTCTGAAAGCTTGGCACAAATGTGCGCTTCATGTCACGAACAGCTGAGGCAGCCCTGTGAAGTGACAACCATCTGGAGCTTGCTGGGTTTTGCAAAGTTACTGCCTTGATGCCTTCTTCCTTGAGAATTTCAGTCAGTCTCTTTTCTTGTTGTTAGTTAAGCTGAGTAACAATAGTAGCAGTCTGCTTTCCTTTCTCTCCCCGCCCCTGTATTTTTTAATTTCACTGGAAGTTGTTAGTCCCTTCATGCTTCTGATGCCAACCTGTGTCATAAATACTCTATATAGTGCCCAGGAGCCAGCTGATTTTTTTCCTTTTTGAAATTAACCAGCAGAGCCTGAATTACTACAGAAGCACAACTGATGGAACAGTTATAGGGCCAGATTCCCCATGGCCTTGCAACTGCCACTGTTTACATCTGTGCAAAGTGGGTATAAAATGCTACTAAATCACAATGATAGTGTGTGATACATGCTTTGCACATGGATAAGGGAACTCACAAGGTGCAAGGCAATTGGTAATCAGGTCTCTGACTTATGTATGGGACACAACTCCATTGACGCACCACTAATGGTTTCTGCTTTACCCATCTAACAAACATGATTTAGTAGCATACAATTCTCTGTGTGGCTTCACATTGTTAATATGAACAGTACAACATTCATTGGCCTTAGAGACACTTCGCAGTACATACATGCTTACATCTATTATTGGACTGCTATCAAGGAGACTTGATCTGGATATCAGTATTCTGTCATGCCCATATTTTTGGCATCCATGACTCACAAACAACATTTACAACTCCAGTCTGACACGAGACACCCTTTTTTTTTTAATGGTTTGTTAGAAATAAGGGTTTTACAAATGTAACTGAAATGTTTGCATGATAATTTTAAAAAGTCAATGAAAATAAGTGCTCTCTACGTGGAGACTGAAACATTCATCTGCGGCTCCAGGGTGCTTGTGTGAGTGCTTGAGAACTGGAAAGGGAGGAAACAAAGGGGGGGGAGGAGTCCATTAGCAAGACTTAGGGGGGCATAACTTGGAGTACTGAGATGAAATGCACAAAAGCAAAGTTTAGGCTAACTGTTCCTAATGGTGGGAGTCTGTTAGGCTGTGGAATAATCTCTCAGGTGAGTAAGAGGCAGCACCATTGTTGGAGTCATTAAAACGAGGCTACCAAATATATAGGCTCAGATGGCTCCTTTTAGGTACATGCAGTTGCAGGATCTCCTAGAGCTCCAGGAGCTATTCAGTGGAGAACCAGTAGGATATGAAGCATCAGGCTGATATATTTGTGGAAGCTTGTGATGCTTACCAGTTGGATTAATACATTTTAAATTAATTGGAACTTTTCATTACCAGGTAGTGTGCATTGCAATAGTGAAACCTGAAGGTGACAACCATGGACCACTATGGCCAGATCCTTATCTGTCAGGTGAGTTTATAGCCTCCCATCCTGCCATATGGAAGAAGGCATTTATAGCAGCTGTAGACATCTTGGTTACAGTATCAGTGAAGGATCTAGAAAGGCCCGTAGAGTATGCTCAGTTTTGATAGCGGGTGGGCATATCCCTTCAATATAATGGCTCCTGCAGTGCAGGGTGAGAGTGGCTGCATGCATACACTTTTTGAAAGGGTGCAGCAGACAATCCTCCTTGCGTGGGAGCAGCTGTACTTTCCTCACCCACTCCTCCCCACCAGCTATTGTTGTTGTGGGTGCTAGATTTGGGCACTCCTTGAATACAAGGAATGCAATTGTACCTGCCTTTATGCAGCAGCAGAGTTTGGGGAAAGAAGGCTACTTTTGTCTCTTTGCTACATGCTAGCTCATAGTGTAGAGAGCCTTTGGACTACAGGGCACACAAGATCAGTGGTTCTCAGACTTCGGCACACAGGTGTGATCAGGTAGTCTGAGGGTGGTTATTGTTTGTTAAAGTCTCTATACTAAGGTCTCTTTTTACATTTCTAGAACAGTGTAAAGGAACCTTAATGCAAATGGGAATCAGGCTCTTTAGTCTATTTAAAATTGGCTCATGAAATCAAACCTTGCACAAAGAAAAGGAGTACCCGTGGCACCTTAGAGACTAACAAATTTTCATGAAGTTGACAGATTTCCACTCTATACGGCTAAATTCAGTGCCTACTCTGAAACCTTGCACAGTCTCACAAGAAGATATTCTTGTGAAGTCCTGAAGTCATGTTTAATTCAGATAGTTACAATCATTGTAAGTTGCCTACACTAATGAAAATTACAAAGGTGATATTTGACTTCAAGGAGGGAAGAACTGGACTGATGCTGAGTCCTATTGAAAATCTTATCCTAGATTTTTATAACTATTAGTAACACAGGAAATGAAAACTTCTCGGTCAGTCTTTCTGTCCATCCAAAAGATGGGATTTTTCATAATAGCAAAAAGAAAAGGAGTACTTGTGGCACCTTAGAGACTAACAAATTTATTAGAGCATAAGCTTTCGTGAGCTACAGCTCACTTCATCGGATGCATTTGGTGAGCAGTGCACCATTACACTTTCTCAAACTGGAACAGGGCACAACCATTTAATGCTTGTGAATTTAGTAGATTGCAAAACAAATGTGTACTCTCTTTGCCAAAGAGTAAATTGTATGCAACAGGGATACTTGAGCTCATTCAACAGGGAGGTCTTGCAGCTGCCTCAAAGGCATAATTCACTTATACACTGAGTATAATTTAACTGAACAAAACCCCAGCATTTCATGCTTTGGATTTTTTTTTATCCGTGCCTTTACAAAGATTGAATATTGAAAACTGAATGTCATGCACATATTTGGGATAACAGTCAAATAACATGTAACCATTATTAGTAATAATATTTATTATGATCTAGAGATCCCAAACATGATCAGAACCCCATGGTATGCAAAATGTACAACTGTAGGAACACACAATAAGAGCAGTCCCTGCCATGAAGAGCTTTAAATGTAAATCGACTAGACAGAAAGGGTTGGAGAAAGAGAAGATTATCATCCCCATTTTACTGATGGGTAATTAAAGCCCAGAAAAACGAATGCCCTGATGTTCAAAGGTGCATATACCCCAAACCCCAGTTAAATTCACTGCGAGCAGTGAAAATCAGGTCCTAAGTGACTTGCCCAAGGTCACACGGAGTTGGTGGCAGAGCTGAGAATTGAGTCCAAGCACTGTGTGTTCAACCACAAACTCATCCTCCATTTCTCTTCAGCATTTTTATCTATTGACATCAAAATTACCACAAAGCATAAGCAACACTATCCCCATTTTACAGTCAAAGAAATTGGCCACAGGAAGTATAATGACCTGATTTCCCACTGCTCCTTTTAAAATCAATTTGCTACAATTAAAATCAGGCCATAAGCAATCGACCCACCGTCACATAACAAGTCAGTGTCAAAAGTGGAGACAGAATCAGTTCTCCTGATTGCCATTCCATGGTTCTCCTTCCCATCACCATCTCTTTCCCCCCATCACTTCTTTAAATGGGATAAAAGAAAATGGGGACAATTTAACTTTTCCCTACTGGAAAGTGCAGGTGGGGTGGAGGAGGAGGGGGAGAAGTTTCTCCAAATTCTCTCTCCTTTTGCAACCTTTTCCAGTGAAAAGGGGGGAGGGGAGTAAGAGGGTTTGTTACCCGCCTCAAAAAAAGTCCTGAGAATTTTTCATTTGAAATTTCATTAAAAAAAAACCCACTAAAAAGTGTGGTATTGCCAAAACCTCATTTTTGGATGAAAATCTTACATTACATCCCCCGCACCTTTCCCCCCCCAAAAAAGTATGACCTGCTCTAACTGCATGCTGTCATATGTGTGAAAGATCATGGTTCTCTTCCCTAATTTCCCCACACTTCCCCCCAGTGCAATTGGCTGCTGGCAATTACTGTTACTGCTGACAGAAGTCAAGCTTTTCTGTGCCCTGGATGTGAGGTATCAGTGACGTTGGGATTCTTAAGAAAAATGTGCCACACTTTTCAGTGAATGGCAAAGTTTCTCTTTGGTTCTGCCTCCACTATTTCTGTTCTATGGTGTTCAGATAGCCACATTTGCACACTGTGTACTAAGCATTGTTCTCGCCTTCTAGGGACCAAATATTGCTACGGAGTTGTTGGTCCAAAAAGCAGAACTACCATTGCTATGGTTCTGCTGGGCAAATGAGGGAAAGACCATAGAATTGACTTCCCTTGAACTGAGACCTCTACTTCTTTTGAAACCGAGCCCTATATCATTCTGAAAAGGAGTATCTTAATTAGAAACAGCAGCCACACCCTCTTTAGGCCTCCAGCCATTAGGAAGCCAGGCTGTCTACTGGTGAAGGGCAGCTTTGTGTGCACTGATAGAACCTGAAGTGCTAATCGTAAGAGGTTTTTGCAAAAAATACAGGCTCACAAAATATTTTTGAGTAAATATCAAGCTTCCTGCTCAGACCCATCATCTAATAGACTGCTCGTACCTCAGCCAAGGCATGATATTTGGGACATGACCGAGCAAACTCTTCAGTCATGCCTGCGTGGGAGAAAAGGCGTGTGACTGCCAGAGCTAATTTAAGTTTCTCTTTTAGTTCAAGTAATGAGCTGCTACTTGTGCAGATGGAGTCTCAGTTCAAGTCTCAGTGTAAACAGATGCTTTACAACTGTTATAGCACATAATCTGGTTTAAAAATTTCCCCTCGCTCATTCTGTATCTCCTCCTTCAATATGAAAATCTCTTGTTTGATACTTTTGTGGTTTGTAGCCATGGTCATAAACATTTCAGAGGGTTGTGGGGTGGTTTTTGTTTTGTTTTGACCCATTTCTTTATGTGGGCTTAGGATAAAATTTTGTAAAGTCCGTATATGAAGTCAATGGGACTAAGATGCTTAATTGTCCAAGTTACTTTTAAATATGGGACTTAGACTCCTATGTTATTTAGACACTTTGGAAAATGTCTCCTTTTAGCAGTTAGCAAATGTTTCTGAATGAGCTTTCTTATTAGGAAATGTATTTATCTAGGATAATCAGCTAAGAATGGAGCATGGTGATTCCAGGGAGATTCTTCCTTTCTTTTAGTCAGATTTTACCATTAACTGAGGAATAAGGTGAATAAGTGATTCACCCAAGTGACACAATGAGTCAGTAATTCAGCTCAAATTAGAAGTTCAACCTGTATCTTCCTACCAAACATTTCCTTTAATTTACCAAGTAGAATGGCTCACTTTAACTCCACAAGTGTCAGAAGCCATCCTGACATATTTCACAGACTCTGCCTGATTAAAGTGGCTTGAGAATATTCAGAGCACTCCTGGTCAAGGTTTGTTAAAAGTGAAACAAAATAAAAATCTGCATTGCACTTTTTTAGAGATTTGCAGTGGCACTTGATGGCAAAGTCCTGAAGCATGGAATCTATGAAACTCTGGCTCAAAGTGTGTGTGTATGCATGGGGGCTGGGGGGAGAGGTTTCTTCCGCTGTTAGTTTGATTATTTTTAAATTAAAGAATTAACACAAAAAAATTTCAATTGAGTTCTGTCACTGAAAAGTAGAGAGTCTATTCATGCAGGTCCCTTGTGTCCTGCAGGGGGGATCTTCCTGCTGGGGAGAATAATGTAGTGAAATAAAAATTCCCTCCAGATCTCCAAGGAACTTGAAAATGGACTTTGTTGTTTTCTGTGTTGCCATATTTCATGAATTTATCACAAGTCTCATGATATTTGGTGTTTTGGTTAAAGGCCCCGCTCCTGGAGGCATGTATTAAATGCTGAGAGTTCTTTCGTTCATTCTTTATTTCTTGTAAGTTTCTAGCCCTCTTAGCTGCAGAGATGTGACAGGGTATACAAACCCTGTTGTGGTAAGGAAGGGTTAAGCAGCAGCTCTAAGTCCAAGTGGCCCTACCCTGACCACACCTGCAAAGTTTGGAGGAGGAGCTTGAAAGGAGAACAGGCCAGCACAATAGAGGAGTAGACAGCTGGGATGAACTGACCTACATGCTGAATTCCTGGGAAGGAGCACTGCAAGAGGTCCTGCTGCCTGAGGCTCTGGTTGCAGACACCTTACCAAACCTTTAGGGGAGAAACTCGTAACAGTCAGGTCTGAGACTTTATCTTTGATTTCAATTATTAGGTCATTACTTTGCCTGTTGGGAAAGATGGGACTGGAGGCAAAGTGATCCAGGGATTGTATATAGGCTTGCCAATATTGGTTGGATGTATTCCTGGAGATTTCATTACATGGCATAATCTTTAAAGATTCATCTTTAATTCCTGGAGGATCCAGGCAATCCTGGAGGGTTGGCAACCCTAGCTGTATAGCAGTTTTGGGCACAGGCCTTAGCTGCATACCATAGGACCCTGAATTGGAACTTGGTGGAGAGGGCAGGCTTGGGTTTTTCTACTAACCCACAGGGAATGCAGAAAGCATAAACCCCTCCCTTAATGGGAGAATCTGGGTGAGGGAAGACACAGATGGCTCATCACCTAACCAACAGGGCTACCCTATTATGGAACTTGCTATATTACTGAAAGTGGTGGACAGAAAGGCATGACTTAGCCAGAGGATAGGGCTCAAGGAGGGAAACCACGGCAGGGTCATGGCAGCTGCATGGGGGCACTTGGATGAGTATCCTCCTTTACCAGGAAATAGCCTGAAAATATGACCTCTAAAAGCTCAAAAATCAGAATGCAATAAAAAGAACCCACCAAATCACTGGTTTAAAAATCATGAGAGTTTAAAAAAAAAACCCTCACTTTTTTTGAGGCTTGATTCAGATTTATGAATGCTTGGGGTTAGCAGTACCTTTTTTTTCTCTCTCTCCCCCGCCCCCCCCCCCCAGCAGTGGATACTTTTCTTTACATAATTCTAGTTAATATTTACATAAGGTTTGGAGACTCAGGACTTACTGATGGCTCTGGTGAGGGTGAGACTCGCCCCACCCCAGCAGAGGTGGCTGGAGGCATTCAAGAGAATTCACCACTGTGCTGAAGCACTTTTCTTCTTTTGCTATGGCCAGGTCTGCACCCACCCAAACTTTTTTGTTGGTTTAATAATGTTGGGGTGTGACTTTGTTTGGGCTCTTTTGTGACCTTTCTATACCAGCAAATGCACTAGTGTTGGCACAGTTATAAAGGCATAAAAGTGTTTTTGCCAGTATAGCTTATTTTACTCACTGGATTTTTTTACCCTTTGAAGCTGCATCTACACAAGGAGAGATTTCAGAGTAGCAGCCGTGTTAGTCTGTATTCGCAAAAAGAAAAGGAGTACTTGTGGCACCTTAGAGACTAACAAATTTATTAGAGCATAAGCTTTCGTGAGCAACAGCTCACTTCATTGGATGCATTTGGTGGAAAAAACAGAGGAGAGATTTATATACACACACACAGAGAACATGAAACAATGGGTTTATCATACACACTGTAAGGAGAGTGATCACTTAAGATAAGCCATCACCAGCAGCGGGGGGGGGAAAGGAGGAAAACCTTTCATGGTGACAAGCAAGGTAGGCTATTTCCAGCAGTTAACAAGAATATCAGAGGAACAGTGGGGGGTGGGGTGGGAGGGAGAAATACCATGGGGAAATAGTTTTACTTTGTGTAATGACTCATCCATTCCCAGTCTCCATTCAAGCCTAAATTAATTGTATCCAGTTTGCAAATTAATTCCAATTCAGCAGTCTCTCGTTGGAGTCTGTTTTTGAAGCTTTTTTGTTGAAGTATAGCCACTCTTAGGTCTGTGATCGAGTGACCAGAGAGATTGAAGTGTTCTCCAACTGGTTTTTGAATGTTATAATTCTTGACGTCTGATTTGTGTCCATTCATTCTTTTACATAGAGACTGTCCAGTTTGGCCAATGTACATGGCAGAGGGGCATTGCTGGCACATGATGGCATATATATACAAGGAGAGAGTGTTGGTATAGCTATGCTGGCAAACCCTTTTAGTGTAGACCGGGCCAAAGTCATTATCTTTAGGTGACAGAAGCAAAAGCTAGTACTGTAGCTGCTAGGACTGTCGGGGGTGGGGGAGAAAGAGCTAAAATACATTGCACTCTGGTGACTTCTCTAAGCATTTTTGTGGAATCTGCCACTGTTGCAATACCACCAATGCAGTTTGCTTCACCCATGTTAGCAATAGTGGGAGGGCTAATGTGGACAGAGCACAGTCATATTTACTACCCTAGACCTGTATAGATGCAGTCTGTACTGTGGGGGCTATCACTATGTGCTTGCGCCTAAATTGTCTTGTTCTGTTTTATATTAAAATTTTAATTGTTGATTTCTAGAATGGTGCTTATCATAATTCCATTCTTAAATCATCTTGCTGTAGTACAGTGGCCTGTTGTAGGGACCGGGAACCATTATATAATCTTGCATATATACAGGTTTTTTTAAAGCAGTGTAGATTAGTGCAAAATATGAAATGCAAAAGCATTCAAATCTTCCCCCCCACCCCAATTTTATGAACTAGCATAATAATCATTTTTAGGGGAAAATTTTGGAATTATTTGAAAAAAAAAACGTTGAAGAAAATTTTGGAAGTAAAACCACTTTTAAAAATGAACCTGTTTTCAAGTGAGGATTGCTTCATAGTTGCAGGGGGTGGGGGAGTTACATTTTTCATGTGTTTAACAATCAGGATGAAGAAATTAAGGATAATGTAGAACGATGGTGCAAAATTGCCCGAGAAATAAAAATGTTGGCTCTCACACATTTTTACAACAGGAGGATTAAGAGAGACATGAATGTTCCATTTTGTGAGCTTTTGTCAGTCTACAGTAAAAAACCTCTCAAAATAATGCAATGTAAAACAAATTCAGTCATTTAAATCCTAGTAGGAAAATTTGCTCCCATTACAATTTCAAATGACACTGATAGTGATTGTGTATCTTCCTTTGATTTGATTGTGGTGCTTCAATTTCACTGAAAGTGTATTGTTTTCTCCTGTTACCCATGGGTGACTGACATTATCGGCAGTAGCTGCTACATTCTATCACATCAGTGCCTATTATGGGAGTGTTTAATACATAGATTTTAGACACTGTTCTATAATAACTCGAATGAAGCCCTTAGGGTATATCCTGACAATGCCTACTTGGGGAGTCCTTAGACTGCAGCATGGTATACCATAATGGTTCCTTGGGTGCAGTTAGCGAATATTATGGTAATGTGAGCCTGGGGATTCTTTAATTGACTGGTCCAGGGGAGCAGTTACTTGGCATATTAAGATACAATTGTTGATTATGCCTGCGTTTTTATGCACAGTTCCAAATTCACAACGGAATTAAACCAGGGAGTTTAACCTTTCCAACTCTGATGTCCTAGCAGCACTCAGTGGAACTCAGTTGCTGGGTCACTATGCTACTTAAAGAGTGTATTTGTTCTCTGGGTTCACCTCTTTTCTTTTTCTTCCTGTCTGTCTCTTTCTCTCACTTTTTCTTCTTTTTTTCTCTTCTCTTAGGGACAGCACCAAACAAATATGTGATTTCCCCCCCCTCTCCTTTCTCTTTCCTAGCTGCTATTCCATATCCATGATCCATCTATTCCTGTGTCTTCCTTACCTTAATAGAATTTGTCAGCCCTTCCTGATCCTTGGTGTGTCTTAATACCTTCTTTCTATTATCCCTGCTAACTGCTTTTCCAAGCCCCCAGGGGATCAGATCCTTTTCTCTCCTTTCTCTCACTATTCACTGACTTCCCAATGCCTGGTGTGTTGGAGTCTTTCCCCTGCCTTTCTGGATCTCTAGAACATCTGATTATGATTAAGTCCTTCCCCTTGCAACAGATTCTCCACCCACCTTCTCTAGCTGTCCTCTTGGCCCTTAGATTTTGACAAGGTCTAATACTATTGAATGAAAAATTTCCTTTTTTCAGAAACAAACACTTTAAAAAAATGTTTGTCTAGAAAATTTCCATTCCTTCCCCCCCATGGCCCCTTTCTCTCTCCCCTTTTCCTTTTTTATAGTGAAAAAATAAAAAATGGGGAGGGGGGGAGAGGTTAAAAGGAAAAACGGAGGACCTTTTGTGAAAATGTTCAAAATCAGTTCTTTGAGAACACTTTCAATTAGAAACTTTCAAAGTTTTCACAAACATTTTTTTAAAATTTTTGACTATTGCTATTTAGTTTCTTCAGCCCTTTCCTTTGTCCCTCTAGTTTCCTGGTGCATCCATTCTCTTTCCTGCCCTGATGCCAAGTCTTACTGATCCCCCAGTATGTCATATCCCCTAAAATACCGGGAAATGTGATGGATGTTCTGGCAATTAGAGCAGATGAGTTAAAAAGAGAGTTAACACATCCCTAATCTTTCAGGAGTTCATCTACTTATATCTTCAAGCAGTACTTTTTATGACCAAGTTATACATATCCACTATAAATCTCCATTGTAAGGCATTTAGCAGCTGACAGATAACAGAAGAAGCTAATTTTCCCTTCATAGAGCTAAGGCATTGAGCCCACGTTTGTTTTCTCTCATTGTCCTGATTTTCTATTTACTAGACTTCTTCAAAAAAGAAAAGGAGTACTTGTGGCACCTTAGAGACTAACAAATTTATCTGAGCATAAGCTTTCGTGAGCTACAGCTCACTTCATCGGATACATTTGGTGGAAAATACAGTGGGGAGATTTATATACACACACACAGAACATGAAACAATGGGTTTTATCATACACACTCTAAGGAGAGTGATCACTTAAGATGAGCCATCACCAGCAGCAGGGGGGGCGGAAAGGAGGAAAACCTTTCATGGTGACAAGCAAGGTAGGCCATTTCCAGCAGTTAACAAGAACATTTGAGGAACAGTGCGGGGTGGGGTGGGGGGGAGAAATAACATGGGGAAATAGTTTTACTTTGTGTAATGACTCATCCATTCCCAGTCTCTATTCAAGCCTAAGTTAATTGTATCCAGTTTGCAAATTAATTCCAATTCAGCAGTCTCTCGTTGGAGTCTGTTTTGGAAGTTTTTTTGTTGCAGGATAGCCACTCTTAGGTCTGTAATCGAGTGACCGGAGAGATTGAAGTGTTCTCCAACTGGTTTTTGAATGTTATAATTCTTGACGTCTGATTTGTGTCCATTCATTCTTTTACGTAGAGACTGTCCAGTTTGGCCAATGTACATGGCAGAAGGGCATTGCTGGCACATAGATTCATAGATACTAAGGTCAGAAGGGACCATTCTGATCATCTAGTCTGACCTCCTGCACAGCGCAGGCCACAGAATCTCTCCCTCAAGCCTCCCTCAAGTCAACCATGCCCCATGCTACAGAGGAAGGCGAAAAACCTCCAGGGCCTCTCCAATCTGCCCTGGAGGAAAATTCCTTCCCGACCCCAAATACGGCAATCAGCTAAACCCTGAGCATATGGGCAAGATTCACCAGCCAGATATCCAGGAAAGAATTTTCTATAGTAACTCAGATCCCATCCATCTAATATCCCATCTCAGGGGATTTGGCCTATTTACCCTGAATATTTAAAGATCAATTACTTACCAAAATCCCATTATCCCATCATACCATCTCCTCCATAAACTTATCAAGTAGAATCTTAAAACCAGATAGATCTTTTGCCCCCACTGCTTCCCTTGGAAGGTTATTCCAAAACTTCACTCCTCTGATGGTTAAAAACCTTCGTCTGATTTCAAGTCTAAACTTCCTGGTGGCCAGTTTATACCCATTTGTTCTTGTATCCACATTGGTGCTGAGGTTAAATAATTCCTCTCCCTCTCCTGTATTTATCCCTCTGATATATTTATAGAGAGCAATCATATCTCCCCTCAACCTTCTTTTAGTTAGGCTAAACAAGCCAAGCTCCTTAAGTCTCCTTTCATAAGAGAAGTTTTCCATTCCTCGGATCATCCTAGTAGCCCTTCTCTGTACCTGCTCCAGTTTGAATTCATCCTTTTTAAACATGGGAGACCAGAACTGCACACAGTATTCTCGGTGAGGTCTCACCAGTGCCTTGTATAACGGTACTAAAACCTCCTTATCCCTACTGGAAATGCCTCTCCTGATGCATCCCAAAACCGCATTTTGATTTAAAGTAATCCCAGGCCTCCTCCTACCTTTAGATCCATAAGTTCTTCAGTCCAATCCACTTCCCTAACTAATTTCCTTAATTTTTGAAAGTCAGCCCTTTTGAAATCAAAAACCCTAGTTGCAGATTTATTTTTGTTAATCCTTCCATTTAGTTTTAACTGAATTAGCTCATGATCACTTGAGCCAATATTGTCCCCTACAACCATTTCTTCTATGAGGTCCTCGCTACTCACCAAAATTAAATCTAAAACGGCATCCCCTCTAGTCGGTTCAGCAACTACTTGATGAAGGAATCCATCAGCTATCGCATCTAGGAAAATCTGAGCCCTATTATTATTACTAGCACTGGTCCTCCAGTCTATATCTGGGAAGTTAAAGTCTCCCATGATCATGCAGTTTCCATTAGTATTTACTTTATTAAAGACATTAAAAAGGGCTCTATCCATATCCAACTTAGATCCCGGAGGTCTATAGCACACCCCAAGCACTATCGTAGGAGAGGCTTTACTAGTTTTCTTCCCCAGTGTAATTTTTGCCCAGACGGACTCTGTCTTATCCATTGCATCGCTTCTTATTTCTTTACATTCTACCTCATCATTGATATACAATGCTACTCCACCCCCTTTACCTTTTGTTTCTGTCTTTCCTAAAGAGCACATACCCTTGAATACCTGTAGTCCAGTCATGACTACTATTCCACCATGTTTCTGTTATCCCTATAATATCTGGTTTCACTTCCTGCACCAGTAGCTCTAGTTCCTCCATTTTGTTACCTAGACTCCTCGCATTGGTATACAAACATCTTAATTTTTGCTGTTTGGACTCGCTCACATTTTGTACCCTATTAGTCATTCTACAGCCAGTATAACCTATTAGACTAGTATCCACACCGCCCTCGTTCCTTATATACATTCTCCTACCTACGGCTGTATCCTTTCTTACTTCATCTTCTTCCCTCTCAATGCTAAAATCTGGCATGGAGATTTTCTGGACATCTCCCATCCATCTCCCCCCAATTCCTAGTTTAAAGCTCTCTTTATCAGTTGTGCCAGCCTCGATCCTAGAAGTCTATTTCCTTCCCTACTCAGATGATGGCATATATCACATTGGTAGATGTGCAGGTGAACGAGCCTCTGATAGTGTGGCTGATGTGATTAGGCCCTATGATGGTGTCCCCTGAATAGATCTGTGGACAGAGTTGGCAACAGGCTTTGTTGCAAGGATAGGTTCCTGGGTTAGTGGTTCTGTTGTATGGTGTGTGGTTGCTAGTGAGTATTTGCTTCAGGTTTCGGGGGCTGTCTGTAAACAAGGACTGGCCTGTCTCCCAAGATCTGTGAGAGTGATGGGTCGCCCTTCAGGATAGGTTGTAGATCCTTGATGATGCATTGGAGAAAAGCAGCATCACTTGCCCCATAACCTCAGCCGTGCAGAACACAGTGCCATCCACAGCCTCAGAAACAACTCTGACATCATAATCAAAAAGGCTGACAAAGGAGGTGCTGTCGTCATCATGAATAGGTCAGAATATGAACAAGAGGCTACGAGGCATACTCCAACACCACTTTCTACAAGCCATTACCCTCTGATCCCACTGAGAGTTACCAAAAGAAACTACAGCATTTGCTCAAGAAACTCCCTGAAAAAGCACAAGAACAAATCCGCACAGACACACCCTTAGAACCCTGACTTGGGGTATTCTATCTGCTACCCAAGATCCATAAATCTGGAAATCCTGGACACCCCATCATCTCAGGTATTTCCACCAAGTGCATCCGATGAAGTGAGCTGTAGCTCACGAAAGCTTATGCTCAGATAAATTTGTTAGTCTCTAAGGTGCCACAAGTAATCCTTTTCTTTTTGCAAATACAGACTAACACGGCTGCTACTCTGAAACCTGTCATTAGACTTCTTCAGACTCTCTTCTCCAGACTTTGAGTGGAGGAATAGGAAAATGACTGATCATCTATAAATACTCTGAAAAGTGAGGGGGGAAATGTGCACAAACAAACTCAGTGTCAATTCAGCAGGTGGACATCCAGTACATGGATGCGTCAGATGCCATGCTTTACCTGTTAAACCACTGCCACATATGGCTTCATGTGGCAACTACAGGAATCGGGTAGGGTGTAGTTGAAAAGCAGTGTTTTGAATTTGAGGAGGATCTGCCACTTTTGCCCTCTTATTGAGGTTTTTCAGTCCTTTCATGGCTTTATCATTTTAGCTAGCTTTACACACGCTGAGCATTTTGTGCTGTCTGTGAAACCTTTTCTAAAATCAGGTCACATTCTAACTCCAGTTTCTATAAAAGTTCATTCTCTCCTCTGGGCTGGGCTTCTTGGCTGTACTACATCTCCCGTGATGCACCATGGTCTCCTCACTGTCCAAGTTGAGGGTCAGGGGACTGGTGCATCATGGGAAATATAGTCCAGCCAAGGAGTTGCGACTGAATGGAAGAATGAAAGCAAGAAGCACCTGAACCATAACTCCCGTAAGGTACTACAGCTCCATAAGCAGATGCAGTTTAATCATGAACTGACCTGAAACAAAATATTTTGATGATATTTCTATCCAAGAGTGTTGAAATGTTTTGTTTTTATAATACTGAATGTTTTGATGTTTCTGAATAATAATTATTTGAAACTTTTTGTTCTGTGAAAATTTATATTTTGACTTTTCATAACTGTTTTGAATGAAAACAATAATTGAAATATCACAATTTCTCCTGGGATGAAAATTTTGACTTTTGCTCATCTCTAGTCAGGCTTTCTGACTCCTAGTCTGTTTTTTCTGTCCAAGAGTATATTCCCCTCTCAGAGTATATTCTCCTCACTCAGCTTCACATCAAGTCTGTGATGGATGATCTTCTGTTTGCAATCCCTCAAATCCCCAGGCTAACTGAAATTAAAGCACCTTAGGCAGCATATTTTAGCATCCATTTGCAGCCAAATATTCTATATTATAACCTTATTTTATTATTAGGTGTGTGATTCTGGCACCATATGGAAGTTTATAAAAAAATTGGGAATATATATATAAATGTAAGCACTTTGTTGTGCAACAGGAGAGACCCACAAAGCAAAGGAAACTGACTAACCACCTGTACAGGGGATAAAGCAAATCTGGTACATAGCACTATTAATTTCATAAAGTAAGCAAATGGATAAATAAAGAAAATATTTTCTTCTAATAGTAATTTAGCTGGCACTTGTAACAATACTATGTAAAAAGTCATCAGAGAGAGGTGTATTTTTTTTGAAGTTGTTTCCCTTTAATAACTAGTAACAAATTGTTACCAAGAAGCCCACTGTCAAAGGGTGAGCTGACTCTTCAAGGGGTTCAGAGTCAGCCATAGCTGTCACAGATTTTGCTTACCTCTGCAGATGGGGAGGAGGGGAAATGAGTACCAGAGTCATGTCACAGAAGGATCACGTGACAAAAACCAAGCGTACTGGGAGACATAAGCCACACACTCTTCCATTTCATCACCGAAGCACTTTTGGCTTTGTCTAGTACCTGACCGAGGTTATGGCCTTTTGAGAAATTATTATTGCAAATATCAATGAATCCAAGCTGATTGGTAGACCAAAAAGCTTAAACCAATATAGCTGTTACATTTCCCTGATACAAAGGACTTTCCTTAAAATAATCTCCATTTAAAAGAAAAAGGGGCCACATCCTCAGCTAGTGTAAAGCAATGGTATAAACTGTAGTATTTACCTCAGCTGAGACTCTGACCCAAAGCCTAAATGTACTAAAGCATAAAGAAAATATAGAGGGCATTCTTCTGTACGGCTGACCTGGTTAATCTGGTAGTAAGCTTTATGCATATCAGAAGAGGTGCACAAACACAGAGAGCTGAGAAGAATCACAACAGTCATGATGCTTAAATTAAAACCTAGTAAGAAAAGGGGCTTATTTTTTATCATGTCTAGTTTTATGTCTGAGTGTGCTAAATCTTGCTACTAGTAATATAGTGACAAAAAATTAAAGGCCGCATTCACCGGCACACTCCAGTTTCTTTTGCCACTCCAGAGACGCAAGCAACCATGAGCTTATTTAAATGCTTACACTGGGTTAATGATTGTCTTGTGGCACAAAGCAGACAGAATGCAATTGTGAATCAGGCCCTATATTTTAGTTTACAATAAATATGAATTTGCTTTTGTCCTTGAAAGCAGTTCAAGTCATTGGGGAAAAAAACAACTACTACTAAAATTTACTTAATTGGGAACCTTCTGTGTTTAATCTGTGCTATAGATCTTTTCTAGTATACTTTCTGCTCTCCAGCTCACTGTGGAGATTGACATCGATACACAGAACGCTGGGAGGGAAGTGCAGAACAAGCACTAGGGATGTGCATGAATCTGAAGGGAAACATTTAATCCACATTTTGTAATCCAGAATCAGATACTACAGTGAAGGGGTCAAATTAGCTGTTCTAACAAATGAGCAAACTCTTAATGGACCAGGTGTGTAAGGCTGGAACATGGCCAATTGATGTTTTGGGAAATAGGGTTAATCAAGGATAAGGTTTTTTTTCTCTTAAAATTCAATAAATTAATCTATAAAGATTTAAGAAGTGTGTGTGAGTGAGTGAGAGAGAGGCAGAGCACCCTCATTGGATAGGGTAGTAGGCTGGAAAATGCTGTGTGACTTCGGCAGGTCACTTCCCCTCCCACCCATTGTCTGCCATGTCTATTAAATTGTAAACTTTTCGGTGCAGGGACAATCTCTCAGTGTTTTTTTGAACAGTGCCAAGTGAAAGTGGGGTTGTGACATGGCAGGGCTTCTCCCCATGCCTAGTCTCCTTTTAACAGAGCTTATTGTCCAACTATAAGCATATAACAGACAAAATACAGTTCCTTAGCTCACCCTTTGTGAGCTCCTAGGGCTTGTCTACAATACAAAATTAAGTTGACTTAAGTTAAGTTGACATAAAGCCACCGCAGTCATGAAATCGGTGGTTCACATCCACACTTGCTCCTTCTGTCCATGGTATGCATCCTCATGAAGAGCACTTCCACTGACTGAAGTGGAGCATTGTGGGACACAAACAGCTGGAGCTGACAGCCTCAGCCCTGCCTGTGGCTCACAGCTGGCTTCCCTGATACTGACAGTCACTCCAGTGCTGACGATAGAGCTGTCTGACAGGCATGATTTCACAGCGGAGTCCCCACATCCTGCCCTGGCACTGACACCAGGTACCGGGTCAGCACCGCACCCTGCTGACAGCTTGGGCTGTCAGTGCTGGGGCGGGGGAGGAGGACTCCAGCTGTCAGCCCCATTCAGCCAACAGCTCAGGTAAATAATGCAGTGTCTACGTGGACACTGTCGCCCTAGCTACATCGACATAAGCGCTACACCTCTCATGGTGATGGAGTTATATTGGTATAGCGGGCCACTTACTTTGGCAGAAGGAGCATTGAAGTGTAGACATTGACATAATTAAGTTAACATAAGCTGCCTTACATCAACTTAACTCTGTAGTGTAGACCAAGCCCTAGAGTTTCACAGCCTCCTCTCCCAGGGATCTCTAGTAGTCCTGTTTCTTGCAGTTTCCCTTCTCAGCCAGCTTCTTTCTCATAGCTAGTTCTGCTTCCCTTCTGGAACACCAGCCCCAGAGCTACCTCCCTGAGCACATAGCCCCTTGTTCCAGGGACCTAACACCAGAATTAACTCCACTCTCCTGTGGTTCTTCTCCCCAGACACAGCCTGCCCCTGACAGGCCTGTATAACCTAAATTCAGCCACCTTCTGCATGTGCATTATGACAGTCTTGAATTACATGATCTCATGCAATTTTTTCCTTGGGACCCCTGTCTCAGTAAGTTAAAGCCTAGTTATTAAAACTAATAGAAATTTTCCATTAGAACGTTTTTCTGTTGGAAAATGCTGATTTGTTGAGATTGAAATGTTGCACAGGAGTGTGTTGAGTTTGACAAAATTACAATGGAATTCTTGACTGCTTCCCTGCTGGTTTGCCTTCCTGGCTCCTCAGCAGCCCGGACTTCCAGGCTCTTGACTCCTGACTCCCGGGCAGCTTGCCAAGCAAACTGCGTAGGAGCCAGGGCTCCTAGGAATTCCAAGGTTCATGGCTCCTCAACCTTGGTTCCCAGGTTTCACAAGCTGCCCAGCTCCCTGCCTGGTGGGCTACCAAGGCTTTGAGCAACTTGCGGAGCTTTGGAAACATTTTGAAATGGTTGAAACATAATGTTTTTTTTGACTTTTTCTAAACAAAATTTCAGAATTTTGGGTCCGTAGGAGATTGTGAAATTTCAATTTTTGTTCTGGTTTGGAATGAAAGATGTTTTTAAGGTTTCAGAATTTCCCCTGGAATGGGAATTCCAGTTTCCAGCTGTCTCTAGTGCTATTCAATATTTCTTTTTAGTCTCCTCATTCGGTGCGTGGCTCCAGCCATTATTTAACACCCTACATTGAATACAGAATTATTTATTTCCTCCTGGGCATTTCTATGGTGATCCTTACTATTGTGTCTGAGTTCTTCAGACATTAATTAATTGATCTTCACAGCAGCTCAGTGAGTTTATGTTATGCTATTTATCCCCATTTTTTGCCTGGGGAATGGAGACACAGAGAGATTAAAGCTAAAGTTGTCAGGCATCCACTAATTTTGAGTGCCCAATTTCAGACACTAGACCTAATTTTTCAGAGGGTTCTGCATTTCTATAGCATTTTATTTGTCTGAAGTACAGCTCCTGCTGACTTCAGTTGCATTTGTGAACCCTCAGCACTTCTGCAAATCTAGCCCCAGATGTCTCACGATAATCAGAAAATAAAGAATAGGCAATTAGTGGCCAACTGAACATTTTGACTTATGTGACTTGCCTGCTGTCACTCAACAGTTCTGTGGCCCAGGCAGGGATAAAATTCCAGGGTCGCATTCAACTTCCTTCACCACAAGAATATCCTTTCTCTTCCTTCAGTTCAATGATACATTTGGTGCACACTTCCCAACTCCTGGAACAAATGAGACAGGGGTCCAATAGACAGCAGTCTCTTTCACTATGCAACCTGATTCATCCCAGGGCTGGTTCATCCTGTGCACTAAATGAGGCAGGGCTCCTGTGGAAAAAATGTGTGAGCATGTAAAAAAAAAGACTGTATGCTAATGCCCAGACAGCTTTACTTCTGGCATTTCCCAGCTTTGCAACTTTAACATTCTTTTAGCATAGTTTTTGGATGTAATTTCATATTTTTTTAAAAAAAAGTAAGATGAAAAACATAAATTTTATCATGTGGAACCATATTGACAACCATCATGGGTCATCAGATGGGTTCAGAACTTTAGATCCATGGCACAGATCTCTACCATTTTAGCTAACTGAATAAGTAGTAGCAATAGTTCAGTGTTAGCCTTTATCTAGACCAGCCAGTAGAGGGGAATAAGACTCTCACTTTGTGGCTTTCATAGCTATTTGCTGACAACAGAGGGATGTTGAGACTCAGAACTCCTGAATTCAATTCCAGGTTTGGGAGTGGAGTATGCTCTTGTGGTATAGACCATTCTACCTCTGTGCCCCAATTCTAGCTCCTAACATCTTTTGTTCTTACCCCCCCCCCCATTTTCTGGCTCTACCTCCCTATTCTCCATCCCACACACATGCACATCACCCCAGTGCATATCCACTCCATTTATCACCTTTCTGTATTAAAATTAGATGCTTCCTCCTTCTCCTTGCTGCTTGGATGCCAGCCAGGGTGAGCACTGAAAGCACTCAGTATTCTCAGTTCTGGTGCCCAGAGGCAGAGTGGAGCCCTGCAGCTGGGAGGAATTATTCCATTGAAAGTCCAGCTCATTTCCTGCAGCCTTAGCATGAAGCATGTACGGATCAGTTGCTATGTATGGAGGGCAGGTGGACAGTCTGGTCTGCAGGTAGGAGGTGTGAAGGAGTGGAGCATTTTCATTGCAGACTGACGCTTGATAGAACTTGGCAGGTAAATTCTCTGAAGTCTTTACCAAGCATGTGCAAACTGAAATTGTTCAGAGACTTATAACTTTGTGAAATATGAGTGAATTTCCACAATGGCACCCCTGTGCCAAACTTCAGAACCCTGCTTCAAAGCTGGGAGGCACTGGGGTTGCTCAGTGAAATAGTTGGAAGGTTTTTAGATGAGGAGTAAACAGCATATTTTCTCTAACCTCATTCTCAGAAATGGCTGAACTATGTTAGCTGAAACTTTCCCTCCAAAATTCAGCCTTAGGCAGACTGCCCAGCATGCAAAGTTTCAGTCTGAATAGCTAAAATGTGACAAAGTTTTATAAGCACTGAAAACAGGGGCTTATAATGAAGTGTCAGGAAAGCTTAACTATAAGTAATGTTACCAGCTCTGCCTATAATAAATAAACTCTGAATCCATGATTGCAGTAAAGAAAAAACACCTGGCAAAATGGCAATGATCCTCCTAAAAACAGCTGAGTAGTTGCTAGACTTGTTCTCATGTTTAGGAGAATTTTGTATTCTGGCATCTACACAGCATCGGACAGATTATTAATTGTAATGAAACATTTATAAGTAGACTAGGCCCAAAATTTAGATGTTGGGGATTATTTGTTGCTGTGTTTCAAGCTGTATCAAATGTATTAGAAATTTTAAAAGTGATACCTTTGGTTTTTGGCTATGAGCAATCCCAGGAGTGTTTGCAACATCTCCCTACTATTGAGTACCCAGAGGCAAAATAGACTACAAAGGGATTGTAGAAAAACCTCCTGCACTAGTTTGGTTTAATTGTTCTAGTGGCGTGAAATGTAAATAGCAAACAAACAGAATAAACTGTGAAAAGTAAACCATTTAAAAATTTCCTGCTGATTGATAAGCCAAGGTGCTATTGGTAACAGGTAAAAAAATACCAGTTTTTTCTTTATCAATGTATGGGTCAAGTTTTTCAGCTCCTCTGAAGTCCCCTTTTTACTTCAGGGGATTTAAAGCTGCCTTAAATCAACAGTTGAAGATTTCTTCTAGCATAGCAGAAACTTCAGATAGCTGACAAGCCCTCCCAGATGCCTCCGATGTATCAGGGCTGTGAGGAGGTGGGGTCAGGTTGAGATGCATTCTGGTGATCTGGGCCAGCGGAGTGGTTCCTTGGGAGCCTTTTTCAGGGACCCAAGAGACCTCAGCCTAAAGTTCTACTACCATAGCATGTGTCAAGAGCTGCTCTGGTGCACTTGGTCATCTAGCCTACGATTATTAACCAAACAATTAAACCACCAAACAATTAAACCACATTCAGCTCTTGTACTGATGTAATTGTGGCGTGACCCTCATTGAATACATTCGGAGGCAGATTCACCAGTATACTCTAGCTACTGTGCACCACTCTTATGAACAGAGAAGCTGTAAACCCATCTCATCTAGCCAGTTAAATTGCATTTATTTATTGATTGTATATTATTGTAGCACTTAGAGGACCCATTCCAAGATCCTAGCTCTACTGTGCTAGCAGCTATACAAACACACTTTGTGTCACTGGGACAACACAGAACAGACACAAATAGCCAGAGATTGATACATGGTCAATGGAATCACTTTAAATTTTTACCTGTGTGAGATCAGAATTTGGACCAGGAACATATTTAATCAAGTTTGAGCAAGTGGAAATATAGTATTTTTGTTACAAACTGTGACCAAATCCTACTTGAATAAAGATTCATATGGGCTATAGTTCCAAGGGCAAGGGGAAGGCAGCACAAGGACTATCCATCACATCAGAGCAACTTAGGATCTTAGAGTAGGACATTAGTTTATAGACCTCATGCTGACGCTTTGCACAAGTGTGAATTTAACCCAGAGGTGACTTTACCCATGAATAATCTCACAGAAGTCATAGGGACATTGGACTGGGGCATCAAGTCCAGTCCCCTGTGATTGTAGGCAAACCTATCATACAACCCTCTGTTCATTGTGTGATGTGAATAAGATAAGCAGGATTTGGTTATATTTACTCTTGTTGAAAGCTAAAGAAACAGAATGAAATTAATGTAGATACTGTTAATGATAGCCACACACTGTAGGATTATTTATTTTTCAACTTTTAAAGCAATTAGCCTGATAAGTATGCCAAAGGCTGCTGATATGCCTAGTAGCGTAGATGTTTCTCCTTTGTCCATGACTCAAGAACCTTCAGTAGAGCAACCTCTTGGACTCTGCCCCATTTAAATGTGAAGCCTTGCTTGGGTGGGCCAGCACAATTGCCAAGATCAGGAACTGCTAGATTTTATTCACCATTACTTTCTATATGACATCCTAAGAAGGTGAGATTAGAGAAGGGTCAGGAAATAACAACGGTTAATTATGTGTTTTTTGAGAAACAGTCTGACTATTGCATGCTGTGGGGTCACTAGGAGAGTCCCTTTGAGGGAGGTATTTATACTCCCAGGTTGCATTGAGGTTCTTCACTCGATTTTACCAGCCATTCAGGGTAAAGATCTAGCTTGAATCGGATAAGTGATATCCCCAATTACGGCTTGTGTCTGGGCCAAGTTTTGATTAATTATAATTATTTTTCAGAGGTCATCATGTAATTGGGGACACAGAACAGGATGAACCAGGACTGGTGAAGTCATTGGGGGGAGGGATAGCTTAGTGGTTTGAGTATTGGCCTGCTAAACTCAGGGTTGTGAGTTCAATCCTTGAGGGGGCCGTTTAGGGATCTGGGGCAAAAATTGGGGATTGGTCCTGCTTTGAGCAGGGGGTTGGACTAGATGATCTCCTGAGGTCCCTTCCAACCCTGATATTCTATGATTCTATGATTTCAGATGTTGTTAATTTTTCCAGTAGTAAAGTACAACGACAGCTCTTCACAGCAGGATGCATTTGGATCTGAGGTGGGTTGAAGGCAAACTGGGCGGACTGCAAATATTTGGAATAGCTCAGCCGATAATGATTGTGTGGCTCTTACTGAGGAAGAGAGGAAGGAATATTTGGAGATTGTTCTTTTTCTTTTGCTACTTTCAATCCTTTGCATAGGATTTTCTGTAAAATTTGAGGCCCCAATCTATTCTGTTAATGAAACTGTAGGACTCAGTAAGATTGGGGAAACCCACAACATGTGAATGAGGCTTTTTTCACCTAGATCTGTAAAAGTAAATTTGATACTGCATTCATAATTAGATATGACACAGGGACTCCATTTCCAAAGGCTAAAGTACCAAGTCTCAGGACATAAGGTGACTGAAAAGGTAGAGTGTGTGGCTTGTAGAAAGGGCAAGACAGATGAGCTGTTTCTGATTCGGTCACATGACAGCCCACAGGGAGGGAATCTCTTAGCTCTCAACACAAAAGCTTGTGGAATCTGCCAAGAAATTAAATGCTGCTACAGAAAGAATATATCTTTCTTTCACAAGTTGAAATCCAAGTTCTTTGATAACCAGCTGCACCCTCTGTGTGGCTTGGGAATTTGACCCAGCTGTATAGACATATTTAGGGCCAAATTCTGAGTTCAGCTGGAGATGTTCTATTGGCGTTATTCCCATTTACATTGTCATAACTGAGAGCAGAATTTTGCCCTCCAGAATTTGTAATCTCCTTTCTGGAGATTGGACAGAGATTGGACAGAGTGTCAATATCTTTTGCAGTCTCCAAATAACCAAACAAAAACTTTATAAATAATAATAGTATGACAAAAATGAAGCCAGTGCATGGTGATCGCACAGCTTGAAGTTATCTGATTTTAAACCTGCTGGGCTATATTCTGCTTTTAGTTGTACTGGTGTAAACTGGGAATTACTCCTGATTTATTCCAATGTAAATGAGAGCAGAATCTGGCCCACTAGAATCCTGGCATTTGATTTGCCATTGCCCTGCACCTTGTGTAGTCATTTATACATGTGCAAAGTGGTATAAAGGTCTACTCAATCAGCATGAAAGCATTTAACACCTTTTCACTTTTGCTCTGGTGTAGACGCCTACTCAAGTTGCAATGCAATGGAGTATCAGGGCTGATTTCAGCTCTCCTCTTTCATGCTGTGTAGTATGTCATTCCACATACGGGGCCATTGAAATCATTGAGACTGCTTGAAGTTTTAAGTACTACTCAATGTAAGGGTGATAGAATCATTCCCTAAAGCATCATCTCCAAATTCTTCACACAGAATAGACAGGAAGGAAGTAACTGCTTGTCTACCCCACACAGAAAGTTAAAGCTTGGAAAAGTAAAATCTTCTGTATTGTGTCTTAAAGTACTGGATAAATGGGCAGCACTTAACAAATAATGATGTGTGTCCATTTTAATAGGCTGCAAGTGTTGGGACCCAGAACTGAATGGTACTGACACTATTATGAGTTCAAAAAAGGAAGGCAGGATAGCAAAGAAGCAAAAAACAACATGAAGGCAAAGGTGCGGGGGAGGAAGAGAGCAAAAACGGATCAGGTGAGTAGGAATGGAGGGCAAGAGACAATAGTTCATGGGTAATAGTGCAAATTAGGGTAACAGTGCACAGACTACAATAGAATGCAACTGATCTTGGTTGAATAACAGATTCACATAAAAAAACCCCATCAGGGATACAGATTACCCTCCAGAGACCTCGTTAGGACTTTGACTCTATCATCTATCTAATCAAGAAAAGTATAGGTTTCAGAGTAGCAGCCGTGTTAGTCTGTATTCGCAAAAAGAAAAGGAGTACTTGTGGCACCTTAGAGACTAACAAATTTATTAGAGCATAAGCTTTCGTGAGCTACAGCTCACTTCATCGGATGCATTTGGTGGAAAAAACAGAGGAGAGATTTATATACACACACACAGAGAAGATGAAACAATGGGTTTATCATACACACTGTAAGGAGAGTGATCACTTAAGATAAGCCATCACCAACAGCAGGGGGGGGAAGGAGGAAAACCTTTCATGGTGACAAGCAGGTAGGCTAATTCCAGCAGTTAACAAGAATATCAGAGGAACAGTGGGGGGTGGGGTGGGGGGGAGAAATACCATGGGGAAATAGTTTTACTTTGTGTAATGACTCATCCATTCCCAGTCTCTATTCAAGCCTAAGTTAATTGTATCCAGTTTGCAAATTAATTCCAATTCAGCAATCTCTCGTTGGAGTCTGTTTTTGAAGCTTTTTTGTTGAAGTATAGCCACTCTTAGGTCTGTGATCGAGTGACCAGAGAGATTGAAGTGTTCTCCAACTGGTTTTTGAATGTTATAATTCTTGACGTCTGATTTGTGTCCATTCATTCTTTTACGTAGAGACTGTCCAGTTTGGCCAATGTACATGGCAGAGGGGCATTGCTGGCACATGATGGCATATATCACATTGGTAGATGCGCAGGTGAACGAGCCTCTGATAGTGTGGCTGATGTGATTAGGTCCTATGATGGTGTCCCCTGAATAGATATGTGGACAGAGTTGGCAATGGGCTTTGTTGCAAGGATAGGTTCCTGGGTTAGTGGTTCTGTTGTGTGGTGTGTGGTTGCTGGTGAGTATTTGCTTCAGCAGACTCCAACGAGAGACTGCTGAATTGGAATTAATTTGCAAACTGGATACAATTAACTTAGGCTTGAATAGAGACTGGGAATGGATGAGTCATTACACAAAGTAAAACTATTTCCCCATGGTATTTCTCCCCCCCACCCCACCCCCCACTGTTCCTCTGATATTCTTGTTAACTGCTGGAATTAGCCTACCTGCTTGTCACCATGAAAGGTTTTCCTCCTTCCCCCCCCTGCTGTTGGTGATGGCTTATCTTAAGTGATCACTCTCCTTACAGTGTGTATGATAAACCCATTGTTTCATGTTCTCTGTGTGTGTGTATATAAATCTCTCCTCTTTTTTCCACCAAATGCATCCGATGAAGTGAGCTGTAGCTCACGAAAGCTTATGCTCTAATAAATTTGTTAGTCTCTAAGGTGCCACAAGTACTCCTTTTCTTTTCAAGAAAAGTATGCATCCCTGCCTTCTTTCTCAAGTCCGACAAGAATAACCTGCTACACTTGAAAAATCCAGGGGCCTCAATGCTCAAAAGTGGAAATGAATCTTCAGAAATCCATGAGCTAAATTCAACTCTGATGTAAATCCACTGAAGTCAATACTGTTACACCAGGGAAGAATGTAGCCTCGGAGAGATTTCTATTAGTTTCTATTAGTAACTGCAGAATCCTACCATAATATTTAAATGATAACAATAAAAAAATTAATACTACAATGTTCACTATGAACTGCTTAGGGCACTGTCTAAGGTTTAGTTTAAATCTAAAGAATTTTGAGAAAATCCACAAAGGCATGCAGTACAGATTTGAGAAACCTTTAATAAATAGATGTACTATACTATGGTTGCCTTCTCTTGGGGCCAGGTCCTGATCTCAGTTACACCAGTGTAGCTTCTGCAATTGACTTAAATGGAATTACTTTGGAAGTACCCAGGTGTAGTTGAGATTGAAACATGGCATTTAATGACAGTATTGTAATCTCCATGGGGCTTCATGAGAAGCTCAAGCTTGCTTGACACTTGCTTGACAGAGGCTTGAGAAGAAGGTGTCATTAAATTTTTTGACACAAAATAAAACTAGTCACCTCTGACTTTGTTTGGGCCGTTTGTGAAAGGAAGGAAAATAATCCCTTTTAGTAGTTTGGGTTTATTCACCTGCTTTAATCCTAGCTAGCTTTTTGATAGGGATATTAAAAGAGGCTTTGCTTGCAAAAACTTAATCAGTCTGCAGGTTTGTGGTTTGTAAAACTTAAGACCGATCACTGAACTATTAACATCTTTTTATCCAAACTTCCAACACTTGAGGTCAGCAGGAGGTGGAGTGATAAAAGATAGAAAAGGGCCTGGTTTTGTGCTATGTCTAGTTTCTGCTAACCAAACTCAAATCTGTATACTAGAGCTGGTTGAGAACCAGAATTTCTGTTCCGTGGGATATTCTGACATTTTAAAAAGTCATTCTGAATTGGAATAAAAAGTCAAAATGTTCTGCAAAATGAAAATTCAAAAACATGTCCATTGGGAGCCATCAACTTGGCTTGCTTATATACTGTCAAAAATGTTTCATTTTGATAGTGTTGAAAATGTTTCATTTTGACTCTTTAGATTCACTTTTTCAGTGTTTACATTGTGTTAAAATAATATAGTCTCTACAGTATTAATTATAATAATCAAAGTTAAAAAAATGAAACAAACTTTTTCCTGTTGAAATTTTGTTTGAATCAACACATTTCTATAAAACATTTTGATTTTGACCAAACTGCATTTTTTATGGAACCTATTCTGTCAATTTTTGTTCAATTGGCGCTACTGTATACATCATAGCTGAAATGGGAGTGTATGAATAATCATTTTAAATAGGGGGAATTTCTTCCAGTTTCTAGTTGATGTAACAATAATGCTTTCCTTCTCTCTTCCTGCTTTCAGGCTGGTTTGGAGGAGATGCGGTGCGGGAGGAGGATGGGAGTCAGAGAAGAAAAATAAGCTTCAGAGCCAGAAGTGGAGGTTGTAATAACACTGAGTGCTACCTCCTCCCAATGCTGAGGGTAAGTCTACATTGCAGTTCCAGTTGACTGGCTTGTGGGGCTTGGGCTGCAGGACTGTTTAATTACGGTGTAGACTTCTGGGCTCAGGCTGGAGTCTGGGCTGTAGGACTCTGTTAGGTGGGACAGTCTGAGTTCGGAAATCTACACTGCGATTAAAGAGTCCTGTAGTCCAAGCCCTGCGAGTCCAAGTCAGCTGGCATGGGCCAGCCGAGTTCACGGATGTCAAATTGCTTAGCCAATGGGGGTTCTGGTTGGCAATGAGCAGTCATGCAATGATCTACTACCTACAATACTTAGTCCTCGCTATTTGTGACCCAGATTAATGCTGCTCTCCATAACACTAGATTTCCAAAAACTTCTTTAGTCTTTCAGATTTTTCAAGTCCTTTTTTGCTGGAAGCCTGTCCAATGGATTCTGCATCCTGGATTCTCTTGTCTAAGGCTTAGTAGTGTAGAAAAATCAGAAGTAGAATGTAGCAGCTCCTACTGAAGAGGGAATGCTTGTGAAAGTAATATTATGGAGACATAAATCCATGGGGAGAGCATAGCAAGAAGTTAGATGACAGCAAGTTCTAAGAGGAGAAGTTAAATTAAAGGAAAAAACCTACTCTTTATATCAAAAAATAATGAAAGAAATGATTTGAGGAAAATATGGTATACTAAACTATTTGCAGATCTTGTGGGCAAGTTAATTACGTTTGATTAATTGTAAAGCTGTACCCCAATGTTTCATTTAGATATAAGGCATCATTATATCTTAATTACTTGTTCAGTGAATGAAAGAAAACTCACTGAATTTTAATTACATGCAAGAAATCCATTTGCCAGTTGTTAACTTAAAGTTCCAGAAATGCTAAACATAACAAATACACACTTCATTCTATACTACACACTTCATATGGGGTAGAGAGAGTTCCAGTCATCTAAGATCACTAGTAGTAAATTGGATGGCAACTTCTCAAACTCCTAATTAACAATCAAAATCTATGATAATATCTTCTTGTGACAGGTTTCAGAGTAGCAGCCGTGTTAGTCTGTATTCACAAAAAGAAAAGGAGGACTTGGGGCACCTTAGAGACTAACAAATTTATTAGAGCATAAGCTTTCGTGAGCTACAGCTCACTTCATCGGATGCATTTGGTGGAAAAATCAGAGGAGAGATTTATATACACACACACACACACACACACACACAGAACATGAAACAATGGGTTTATCATACACACTGTAAGGAGAGTGATCACTTAATATAAGCCATCACCAGCAGCAGGGGGGGGGGAAAGGAGGAAAACCTTTCATGGTGACAAGCAAGGTAGGCTAATTCCAGCAGTTAACAAGAATATCAGAGGAACAGTGGGGGATGGGGTGGGGGGGGGAGAAATACCCTGGGGAAATAGTTTTACTTTGTGTAATGACTCATCCATTCCCAGTCTCTATTCAAGCCTATGTTAATTGTATCCAGTTTGCAAATTAATTCCAATTCAGCAGTCTCTCGTTGGAGTCTGTTTTTGAAGCTTTTTTGTTGAAGGATAGCCACTCTTAGGTCTGTGATCGAGTGACCAGAGAGATTGAAGTGTTCTCCGACTGGTTTTTGAATGTTATAATTCTTGACGTCTGATTTGTGTCCATTCATTCTTTTACGTAGAGACTGTCCAGTTTGGCCAATGTACATGGCAGAGGGGCATTGCTGGCACATGATGGCATATATCACATTGGTAGATGCGCAGGTGAACGAGCCTCTGATAGTGTGGCTGATTAGGCGCTATGATGGTATCCCCTGAATAGATATGTGGACAGAGTTGGCAACGGGCTTTGTTGCAAGGATAGGTTCCTGGGTTAGTGGTTCTGTTGTGTGGTGTGTGGTTGCTGGAGAGTATTTGCTTCAGATTGGGGGGCTGTCTGTAAGCAAGGACTGGCCTGTCTCCCAAGATCTGTGAGAGTGATGGGTCGTCCTTCAGGATAGGTTGTAAATCCTTGATGATGCGTTGTAGAGGTTTTAGTTGGGGGCTGAAGGTGATGGCTAGTGCCGTTCTGTTCTTTTCTTTGTTGGGCCTGTCCTGTAGTAGGTGACTTCTGGGTACTCTTCTGGCTCTGTCAATCTGTTTCTTCACTTCAGCAGGTGGGTATTGTAGTTGTAGGAATGCATGATAGAGATCTTGTAGGTGTTTGTCTCTGTCTGAGGGGTTGGAGCAAATGCGGTTATGTCGTAGCGCTTGGCTGTAGACAATGGATCGAGTGGTATGATCTGGATGAAAGCTAGAGGTATGTAGGTAGGAATAGCGGTCAGTAGGTTTCCGATATAGGCTGGTGTTTATGTGACCATCGCTTATTAGCACTGTAGTGTCCAATAAGTGGATCTCTTGTGTGGATTGGTCCAGGCTGAGGTTGATGGTGGGATGGAAATTGTTGAAATCATGGTGGAATTCCTCAAGGGCTTCTTTTCCATGGGTCCAGATGATGAAGATGTCATCAATGTAGCGCAAGTAGAGTAGGGGCATTAGGGGACAAGAGCTGAGGAAGCGTTGTTCTAAGTCAGCCATAAAAATGTTGGCATACTGTGGGGCCATGTGGGTACCCATCGCAGTGCCGCTGATTTGAAGGTATACATTGTCACCAAATGTGAAATAGTTATTGGTGAGGACAAAGTCACAAAGTTCAGCCACCAGGTTAGCCGTGACAGTATCGGGGATACTGTTCCTGACGGCTTGTAGTCCATCTTTGTGTGGAATGTTGGTGTAGAGGGCTTCTACATCCATAGTGGCTAGGATGGTGTTTTTAGGAAGATCACCAATGGACTGTAGTTTCCTCAGGAAGTCAGTGGTGTCTCGAAGATAGCTGGGAGTGCTGGTAATGAAGGGCCTGAGGAGGGAGTCTACATAACCAGACAATCCTGCTGTCAGGGTGCCAATGCCTGAGATGATGGGGTGTCCAGGATTTCCTGGTTTATGGATCTTGGGTAACAGATAGAATACCCCAGGTCAGGGTTCTAGGGGTGTGTCTGTGCGGATTTGTTCTTGTGCTTTTTCAGGGAGTTTCTTGAGCAAATGCTGTAGTTTCTTTGGGTAACTCTCAGTGGGATCAGAGGGTAATGGCTTGTAGAAAGTGGTGTTGGAGAGCTTCCTAGTAGCCTCTTGTTCATACTCTGACCTATTCATGATGACGACAGCACCTCCTTTGTCAGCCTTTTTGATTATGATGTCAGAGTTGTTTCTGTGGCTGTGGATGGCACTGTGTTCTGCATGGCTGAGGTTATGGGGCAAGTGATGCTGCTTTTCCACAATTTCAGCTCGTGCACGTCGGCGGAAGCACTCTATGTAGAAATCCAGGCTTCAGTTTTGACCTTCAGGAGGAGTCCACCCAGAATCCTTCTTTTTGTAGTGTTGGCAGGAAGGTCTCTGTGGGTTAATATGTTGGTCAGAGGTGTGTTGGAAATATTCCTTGAGTCTGAGACGTCGAAAATAGGATTCTAGGTCACCACAGAACTGTATCATGTTCGTGGGGGTGGAGGGGCAAAAGGAGAGGCCCCGAGATAGGACAGATTCTTCTGCTGGGCTAAGAGTATAGTTGGATAGATTAACAATATTGCTGGGTGGGTTACGGGAACCATTGTTGTGGCCCCTTGTGGCATATAGTAGTTTAGATAGCTTAGTGTCCTTTTTCTTTTCCAGAAGAGTACCCAGAAGTCACCTACTACAGGACAGACCCAACAAAGAAAAGAACAGAACGCCACTAGCCATCACCTTCAGCCCCCAACTAAAACCTCTCCAACGCATCATCAAGGATCTACAACCTATTCTGAAGGACGACCCATCACTCTCACAGATCTTGGGAGACAGGCCAGTCCTTGCTTACAGACAGCCCCCCAATCTGAAGCAAATACTCTCCAGCAACCACACACCACACAACAGAACCACTAACCCAGGAACCTATCCTTGCAACAAAGCCCGTTGCCAACTCTGTCCACATATCTATTCAGGGGATACCATCATAGCGCCTAATCAGCCACACTATCAGAGGCTCGTTCACCTGCGCATCTACCAATGTGATATATGCCATCATGTGCCAGCAATGCCCCTCTGCCATGTACATTGGCCAAACTGGACAGTCTCTACGTAAAAGAATGAATGGACACAAATCAGACGTCAAGAATTATAACATTCAAAAACCAGTTGGAGAACACTTCAATCTCTCTGGTCACTCGATCACAGGCCTAAGAGTGGCTATCCTTCAACAAAAAAGCTTCAAAAACAGACTCCAACGAGAGACTGCTGAATTGGAATTAATTTGCAAACTGGATACAATTAACATAGGCTTGAATAGAGACTGGGAATGGATGAGTCATTACACAAAGTAAAACTATTTCCCCATAGTATTTCTCCCCCCCCACCCCATCCCCCACTGTTCCTCTGATATTCTTGTTAACTGCTGGAATTAGCCTACCTTGCTTGTCACCATGAAAGGTTTTCCTCCTTTCCCCCCCCGCTGCTGGTGATGGCTTATATTAAGTGATCACTCTCCTTACAGTGTGTATGATAAACCCATTGTTTCATGTTCTCTGTGTGTGTGTATATAAATCTTTCCTCTGATTTTTCCACCAAATGCATCCGATGAAGTGAGCTGTAGCTCACGAAAGCTTATGCTCTAATAAATTTGTTAGTCTCTAAGGTGCCACAAGTACTGTAAGGAGAGTGATAACTTAAGATAAGCCATCACCAGCAGCAGGGGGGGGGAAAGGAGGAAACCCTTTCATGGTGACAAGCAAGGTAGGCCATTTCCAGGAGTTAACAAGAACATCTGAGGAACAGTGTGGGGTGAGGTCGGGGGGGGGGAGATATAGTTTTACTTTGTGTAATGACTCATCCATTCCCAGTCTCTATTCAAGCCTAAGTTAATTGTATCCAGTTTGCAAATTAATTCCAATTCAGCAGTCTCTCGTTGGAGTCTGTTTTTGAAGTTTTTTTGTTGAAGGATAGCCACCCTCAGGTCTGTAATCGAGTGACCAGAGAGATTGAAGTGTTCTCCAACTGGTTTTTGAATTTTATAATTCTTGACGTCTGATTTGTGTCCATTTATTCTTTTATGTAGAGACTGTCCAGTTTGACCAATGTACATGGCAGAGGGGCATTGCTTGCACATGATGGCATGTATCACATTGTTAGATGCGCAGGTGAACAAGTCTCTGATAATGTGGCTGATGTGATTAGGCCCTATGATGGTGTCCCCTGAATAGATATGTGGACAGAGTTGGCAACAGGCTTTGTTGCAAGGATAGGTTCCTGGGTTTGTGGTTCTGTTGTGTGGTTGTTGGTGAGTATTTGCTTCAGGTTGCGGGGCTGTCTGTAAGCAAGGACTGGCCTGTCTCCCAAGATCTGAGAGAGTGATAGGTCGTCCTTCAAGATAGGTTGTAGATCCTTGGTGATGCGTTGGAGAGGTTTTAGTTGGGGGCTGAAGGTGATGGCTAGTGGCGTTATGTTATTTTCTTTGTTGGGCCTGTCCAGTAGTAGGTGACTTCTGGGTACTCTTCTGGCTCTGTCAATCTGTTTCTTCACTTCAGCAGGTGGGTATTATAGTTCTAAGAATGCATGATAGAGATCTTGTAGGTGTTTGTCTCTGTCTGAGGGGTTGGAGCAAATGCGGTTATATCATAGAGCTTGGCTGTAGACAATGGATCGTGTGGTATGATCTGGATGAAAGCTTAGAGACATGTAGGTAGGAATAGCGGTCAGTAGGTTTCCGATATAGGGTGGTGTTTATGTGACCATCGCGTATTAGCACTGTAGTGTCCAGGAAATGGATCTCTTGTGTGGACTGGTCCAGGCTGAGGTTGATGGTGGGATGGAAATTGTTGAAATCCTGGTGGAATTCCTCAAGGGCTTCTTTTTCATGGGTCCAGATGATGGAGAGCTGAGGAAGCGTTGTTCTAAGTCAGCCATAAAAATGTTGGCATACTGTGGGGCCATGCGGGTACCCATCACAGTGCCGCTGATTTGAAGGTGTACATTGTCCCCAAATGTGAAATAGTTATGGGTGGGGACAATGTTACAAAGTTCAGCCACCAGGTTAGCCGTTACATTATTGCGGATACTGTTCCTGACGGCTTGTAGTCCATCTTTGTGTGGAATGTTGGCGTAGAGGGCTTCTACATCCATAGTGGCTAGGATGGTGTTTGTAGGAAGATCACCAATGGATTATAGTTTCCTCAGGAAGTCAGTGGTGTCTCGAAGATAGCTGGGAGTGCTGTTAACGTAGGACCTGAGGAGGGAGTCTACATAGCCAGACAATCCTGCTGTCAGGGTGCCAATGCCTGAGATGATGGGGCGTCCAGGATTTCCAGTTTTATGGATCTTGGGTAGCAGATAGAATACCCCAAGTCAGGGTTCTAAGGGTGTGTCTGTGCGGATTTGTTCTTGTGCTTTTTCAGGGAGTTTCTTGAGCAAATGCTGTAGTTTCTTTTGGTAACTCTCAGTGGGATCAGAGGGTTATGGCTTGTAGAAAGCGGTGTTGGAGAGCTTCCTAGTAGCCTCTTGTTCATATTCCGACCTATTCATGATGACGACAGCACCTCCTTTGTCAGCCTTTTTAATTATGATGTCAGAGTTGTTTCTGAGGCTGTGGATGGCATTGTGTTCTGCACGGCTGAGGTTATGGGGCTAGCGATGCTGCTTTTCCACAATTTCAGCTCGTGCACGTCGGCGGAAGTACTCTATGTAGAAGTCCAGTCTGTTGTTTCGACCTTCAGGAGGAGTCCACCCAGAATCCTTCTTTTTGTAGTGTTGGTAGGAAGGTCTCTGTGGGTTAATATGTTGGTCAGAGGTGTGTTGGAAATATTCCTTGAGTCGGAGACATCGAAAATAGGATTCTAGGTCACCACAGAACTGTATCATGTTCGTGGGGGTGGAGGGGCAAAAGGAGAGGCCCCGAGATAGGACAGATTCTTCTGCTGGGCTAAGAGTATAGTTGGATAGATTAGCAATATTGCTGGGTGGGTTATGGGAACCACTGTTGTGGCCCCTTGTGGCATGTAGTAGTTTAGATAGCTTAGTGTCCTTTTTCTTTTGTAGAGAAGCAAAGTGTGTGTTGTAAATGGCTTGTCTAGTTTTTGTAAAGTCCATCCATGAGGAAGTTTGTGTGGAAGGTTGGTTCTTTATGAGAGTATCCAGTTTTGAGAGCTCATTCTTAATCTTTCCCTGTTTGCTGTAGAGGATGTTGATCAGGTGGTTCCGCAGTTTCTTTGAGAGTGTGTGGCACAAGCTGTCAGCATAGTCTGTGTGGCATGTAGATTGTAATGGATTTTTTACCTTCAGACACAAATCAGACATCAAGAATTATTACATTCAAAAACCAGTCGGAGAACACTTCAATCTCTCCGGTCACTCGATTACAGACCTGAGGGTGGCTATTCTTCAATAAAAACAACTTCAAAAACAGACTCCAACGAGAGACTGCTGAATTAGAATTAATTTGCAAACTGGATACAATTAATTTAGGCTTGAATAGAGACTGGGAATGGATGAGTCATTACACAAAGTAAAACTATTTCCCCATGTTATTTCTCCCCCCACCGCACCCCCCACTGTTCCTCAGATGTTCTTGTTAACTGCTGGAAATAGCCCACCTTGCTTGTCACCATGAAAGATTTTCCTCCTTTCCCCCCCCCGCTGCTGGTGATGGCTCATCTTAAGTGATCACTCTCCTTACAGTGTGTATGATAAAACCCCTTGTTTCATGTTCTCTGTATGTGTATATAAATCTCCCCACTGTATTTTCCACGAAATGCATCCGATGAAGTGAGCTGTAGCTCACGAAAGCTTATGCTCAAATAAATTTGTTAGTCTCTAAGGTGCCACAAATACGCCTTTTCTATCTTCTTATGATAGCTGTCTTTTTATGTAGCAATTAATGGTATTAAAAAGCTTGGTTTTTGGTAGATCAAGAATGAATATAAATACAAGAAACTATGAAAACTTGTACCAGGTTTTTAATTTTTTTTTTCATAGGATTGGACGTACCACCTAAGAACACTAGTCTTTGGATTTTCTATTGTGCCTGTAGCAGTGGGCTAAACCTAATGGTTCGGAGGAAGGTGAAATCTTTCCCATAGTGCATGAAATGTGGCTGTATTGGGATTTTGGTTTGTCGGTAAAGTGATCCTTTTTTATTTATGAAGGCCTGGGGAAGCATCAGATGAATTTTGGTCTTTTCTTATTTGCCTGACTTCAGGCAAATAACTCCATCTTCTGTTGATGATCTAGGATGAGCAAGGACACCACACAGAAATGGGAATTCTGATTCATTTTGCATAACAAAAGGAAGTTGTGTTTGGAAGCTGGGTCTGTCATCAATCTTCTCCAGAGATCTGCACCCTCCCCCCAGTGCAAGAGTGGTAGGCTGGGTTCCTCATCCATCCTTGGCCCTTGAATCTGCAGCTGAAATCCAACTGTTCGTCTTTAACCCCAAATACTGGAATACTTCTAAACTCCTGTGCATCATCAAATTCACTGAGAGGACACTACCATCTATGTGTTATATAAAGAAGTCACCAGGGTGAAAAAAATCCAGTTATTTTTATCATCTTCCAAATATATCTGCAGCAGTACAGTTAGCCCCTATTTCTTATTTCTATACTCTACATAACCTGTGATGATTGGAATTCATTAGTCCTACTAATAGGAGCACCTTCCCCATGGTTAGCACATTTCCAAACCTATCAGGTCCAAATGCAAATGCAAATGGAACAAACCATTTAAAGTGCTTAGAAAACCCTTAGTACTCCAAATGTGTATTTGTGATGTTGTCATACATGGTTACCATTCCCATGAAGCTATGAAGTCGTATCTGTCAACCTAATTGAGCTCTATTGGAAATAGCTCATCTCTAGGGCATCGTGATGTAAAATACTTGATGCAAAAGGAACAGCTCTATTAAAATGGTGCCCTCTGTATGATGTTGATTTTTGTAGATGAAGTCTCTGGGGGTGCTGGAAGCTTAAACAGAAGAATAAGCTCTTCATACAGGTGTCATAACACTGTAGTGAAGGCATGCTGCACATTCAGATCTGGCTATGGGAGGTTAGGTAAGAAGACTCAGGAAGTGGAGGAAGGTTGATCCAGGGGTTTGGGTCTTTACCTGCAACTCTGGAGATCTAATTTCAATTATCAAGTGCCACAGACTTCCTATGTGACCTTTCAGAGTAGAAGCTGTGTTAGTCTGTATTCGCAAAAAGAAAAAGGAGTACTTGTGGCACCTTAGAGACTAACAAATTTATTTGAGCATAAAGCTTTAAAGTACCACAAATAGTACTTGTGCCACAAGTACTCCTTTTCTTTATGTGACCTTTATAAGTCATAATGAGCTACATTTTAAAAGGTATTTAGGTACCTAAAGATGTAGATAGGCACCTGGTGGGATTTTCAGAAGCACCTAGGAGCCTAACTCCCTTGGGAAGTACTAGATTCTCCATCTCTTGATGTCATTGGGTAAACAATGGATGCGCCTCTCACAGTTTGTATGGCAACTTCCAACTTATCTGTATGTGTGTGAAGATTCCTTCCCCACTCTGAACTCTAGGGTACAGATGGGGGGACCTGCATGAAAACTCCCTAAGCTTATTTTTATCAGCTTAGGTTAAAACTTCCCCAAGGTATAAACTATTTTACCTTTTGCCCTTGGACTTTATTGCTACCACCACCAACCGTCTAACAAATATATAACAGGGAAAGAACCCGCTTGGAAATGTCTTTCCCCCAAAAATCCTTCCAAACTCTACACCCCCTTTCCTGGGGAAAGCTTGATAAAAATCCTAATCAATTTGCATAGGTGAACACAAACCCAAACCCTTGAATCTTAAGAACAATGAAAAAGCAATCAGGTTCTTTAAAAGAAGAATTTTAATTGAAGAAAAAGTAAAAGAATCACCTCTGTAAAATCAGGATGGTAAATACCTTTCAGGGTAATCAGATTCAAAACATAGAGAATCCCTCTAGGCAAAACCTTAAGTTACAAAAAGACAAAAACAGGAATATACATTCCATTCAGCACAACTTATTTTATCAGCCATTTAAAGAAAACAGAATCTAATGCATATCTAGCTAGATTACTTACTAAGTTCTAAGACTCCATTCCTGTTCTGTTCCCAGCAAAAGTCTCACACAGACAGAGAGAACCTTTGTTTCTCCCCCCCTCCAGCTCTGAAACTATCTTGTCTCCTCATTGGTCATTTTGGTCAGGTGTCAGCGAGGTTATCCTAGCTTCTTAACCCTTTACAGGTGAAAGGGTTTTTCCTCTGGCCAGGAGGGATTTAAAGGTGTTTACCCTTCCTTTTATATTTGTGACTGTGTGTGTGAGGCAAATTATATATATGAGTGGCAAATTGCCAGCACTACTGTGATGGGTCTCATGCTTTCACTTCTTGGGTGGGGGTTCAGCACACCTTTTCTTGCCCCTGAACTGGGGTATTAACTACCCCACTAGTGTCCTAGAGGAGGGGAGTAGAGAGGGAGGGACCCAGACCCACTCCCTACTCCGGGTTCCAGCCAAGGGCCCTAGGGATAGCAGTAAACCACTAGAACTAGCAGTTCCTTCCCCTGGGCTACTTCCTTATCCTGCCTTTCAGCTTGTGGAGCTTCCTGCCCTCCCTCTACACAAACCAGGTGTCCCTTTACCTAGGGTCTTGGTCTTCTTAGTCCACCATAGCACTTCTCCAAACTCTCTTTTGCTTCTCTCCAAACTACTCTCTGCTCCAACACCATTCCACTCTGTTTCAACTCCTCCCCTGTGGGAAATGCTGAGTATCAGATGTTTTAGAAATGTGTGCCAAGTAATGGAAAATAACAGTACAAGAGGCGGGGCTGCGGGTGGCAAGTTGAAGGACAAGGCCAGAAGATTTTGGCTGGACTGAGGACTAAACTTTGGCTGAACTAAGGACTAATGAGATAAGCAGCACCTGAGAGTCTTTACCACCACAAGATAATGGAACCCAAAGATAAGAATGATGAGAACATTGGGTGATAAACAACAGAAAAGGAATAAACAAGTGCTGTATATATATTGCTGTGGGAAGGGAAATAAAGTGCTTTTTACCAGCAACTGTGTCAGTTGTCCTGTAAGCCAGCCTGCTAGCAGCAACAAATGGTGACCCCGACGTGATAGAATTCTGTGAATTTGATACCACGGACAGAGGAAGAAATAGCAGGGACTGCCGCTGCCGGTGTCCTCCGTTCAGGTGAGGGACCGGGACGCCCAAGAGGCGGGGGAGCTCCCACTGAAAGGTGAGCGGCGGGGAATATCTCTCATAATGGGAGCGGCAGCATCAGCAGATGAGCAGGCCGTGTTTAAGGTCTTAAGCAATCTGCTTAATAACCAGGGAGAAAAATTTTCCCCAGAAGCTCTGCAAAAATTGCTTCGGTGGGGAAAGCGACGGGGTTTCCTGGTTAATGCAAAGAATGTGTTTGACTCCTCGGTGTGGAAAACAATGGGGGAAGACCTGTGGGACTTTGTGGGGGTCGGAAATAAAGAAGCTGCTGCCTTGAGCCCTATCTGACGGACTGTTCATCGAGCCGTTACCACCGCAGCGGCTCAGGCAGGGGCGCGTATTGCATTACGCGAGGCATTAGAATCATCAGCGAAAGGGGCCTTCATGGTAGGAGCGAAAGACTTTTTTGGTAAAACAATGCCTATGATTCCTTTGGCACCGTTGGACCCCAGTGAGGTACCGTTGCCCTTGAAGGATGACGACTCAGATCGGGGCGAACCAATGGCCGTGGATCAGCCTGTGTCGGGGGAATTGTCATCGGGCGATCCAGAGAACCCGTTACAAGGGGGGTCAGGATTGCCGCCCGCGGTTGTGCCACCAGCCCCTCCCCGACACGTTCGGATTACTGACTTGCCTAAAACTGGAGAGTTTGATAACTTGACGCAGGAACAGATAATTCGGTGGTTATATAAGGAAGGTATTGCAGCTCAACAGATGATGGATGAACTGGATAGAAAGGAAAACAGACTGCAAGGATCGTCACGATCGCATCTGCTACAACAGCTTCAAGAGCACGGCATACCTGACCCCTCACGTTTGCCCCATATTTGTAGGTTGTGTGGGTATTATGGTTGTACGGAGCACCTCACTCCCGAGGGAGAGTTGCGACCGACAGCAGAGGAAGAATATCGCAAAATTTATGCCCCCGCTATGCAACCGGTTCAACCAAAAGTGAAACCTCCGCCACCTACGTGTTCTTCAATTGGACGAGGACAAGAAGAACGGGGGACGGGGGTGATTTGGAGGGATGGGGGGGAGGAGTGGGATCTCCTGACCCAATTAAGCGCTGGCATGGATTGATAAAGGATGCTATAATTGAAGGGGAATTTTTGGATGCCATGCCGGCTACTTTCCCGGTATCAGTATCAAGGGAGGGGGTTAAATCTTGGGTGCCGTTAGACTGGAAATTGATGAGGGAGGCTCAGAAAGCTATTGTGGAGTATGGCTTGAAAAATCTGTATGTACAAGTGTTATTAGAACAAATATTCTCAGGGCAAGCGATGTGTCCCTTTGATGCCCAGAAATTTGCAGACATGTTGTTAACACCCACACAGAGATTATTATGGAAGGATTCATGGAGAAAAAAGGCTGAGCACGCGGCAGTGCTTAATTTAGATAGACCCCGGGACGACCTTCTCCAGGTAGCATCAATAGACATGTTGTTGGGACAGGGGCGATTTGAAGAGCCTCAGCTACAGGCGCGATTGGCACCCCAAATATTACAACAGTCTCAGCTTCTAGCATTGGAGGCATTCAAACAGCTCCCTGATTTGGGCACCCCTTCACCTCCCTATTTAAAAGTCACGCAGGGAGTGGGCGAATCTTTTGCCCTCTTTTTGGAATGCCTAAGGACGGCATTGGATAGGGCCCCTAATTTAACACCAGACGCCAGATCGGCATTGGGGGTAGATTTAGCCCTTCAAAATGCTAACCCCACGTGTAAGAAGATTTTGGTGACCTTACCAAAATCGGCCTCCCTAGTCGACATGATTGAAGCCTGCACTCGTGCTCCTTTGGTGGAGGAGGAGGATAAGGCAAAGATTCATGCACGCACCTTGGCGGTAGCCTTGAATACCTCCAAGTCGAATTGGCGTAGAGGAAGGGAGGGGGCATGTTATCAGTGTGGAAAGATGGGTCATTTAAAATGGGATTGCCCCAAGAAAAGAGGTCAGCCACAAAACAATGCACTTCCCTCCCCATTTCCCGGGACATGTAATCGATGTGAAAAATTCGGTCATAAAGCTACTGAGTGTCACTCCCGGTTTAAAAAAGATGGGACCCCTTTGTCGGGGTCGGGAAACGCCTCACAGAGCGCCAGCCGGCAGGGCATGAGGACAAACAATACGCTGGCTGCTTGGACGGCCTCCGCGGGGCAACTTCCGGCAGTGCCGGAGTTGATTTGGCCACCGCCGCCGACGTCTCCCTAGAGAATGATATGGTGACGCTCGTTCCATCGGTGGCATCTGGACCGTTGGGGCATGGATTAAGTGCATTGTTAATAGATAGATCATCCGCCTCCTTACAGGGGCTTTTTGTGCTTCCAGGGCTAATTGATGCTGATCATAGAGGGAACATTGGGATTATGGTACGAGCTATATGCCCGCCTATTACAATAATGGCTGGAACCAAAATTGCACAATTAATACCCTTTTGTGCGAATGTTCCTGTGAAGTCATCCCAGATAAGAGGAACTGGGGGCTTCGGGTCGTCCAGTCAGGTAGACCCCACACCACTAACAACAGCATTTGTTTTGTCAGTGGGACAAGATCGTCCCACTAGATTAGTTCAATTTAAGGGCCCAGATGGTGATTCTTTCGAGCATCAGGTCCTTATCGATGCTGGGGAAGATGGGACGATGTTGCCCCTGCAGGGTTGGCCGGTGACATGGCCACTTCGACCGGTAACCACACCTCTTCAGGGCATTGGCGGACAGCGTGAGCCCATGCTGAGTGAATTTTTTATTGACATTACTGATGTAATCGATAATACATGAAGGGGGTCAGTCCGCCCTTACCTTGTCGATACAACTATTTGGCTGTTGGGGGGGGATTGCTTGAATCAATGGGGAGTGGTGATCAGCTCCCCACTTTCTAGTAGCGGCCACTGAGGAGCGGCCAACCCTGGCATTGGAATGGAAATCCAATGAGCCGATTTGGGTTGCTCAGTGGCCGCTGCCAACAGAAAAATTTGCCGCATTAACAAAACTAGTAGAGGAGCAAGTACGTCTTGACCATCTAGAACCCTCAGTTAGTCCATGGAATACACCTATATTTACTATCCTAAAGAAATCAGGAAAATGGCGTTTGCTCCAAGATCTGCGTGCCATTAATGTTATTATGGTCGACATGGGTGCTTTACAGCCCGGTTTACCTGCCCCATCCATGCTCCCATCGGGGTGGCCATTACTAATCATTGACCTAAAGGATTGTTATTTTACTATTCCATTACACCTGAGAGACAGAGAGCGCTTTGCTTTCTCTATTCCGATGGTAAATCGTGAAGCACCTTCCGTACGGTATCAGTGGAAGGTTTTGCCCCAAGGAATGAAAAATTCCCCTACCATCTGCCAGCTCTTCGTTGCATGGGCAATACGCCCAATCCGAGTGAAATATCCCCAATGGAAAATATATCATTACATGGATGATCTTTTATTTGCGGCACCAGTAGCCTTTGAACCCATGATTATAACACAGATCACCTCCACGTTAGCAGAAGCTGGTCTGTTTGTGGCCCCAGAAAAGGTTCAGACTAAAGCCCCTTTGTTGTATTTGGGACTTCGGATCACTGACTGCACCGTACGCCCCCAGCAGTTGAAAATCTCTCCTCATGTGCGCACACTGTATGATGCACAGAAACTGCTAGGTGAACTGCAATGGCTTCACCCCCTTTGTGGCATCACAAATCAGGATATAATTCCTCTTCTTCCCTTATTAGAAGGGGGGAGAGCCCCTGGAGATAAACGACAACTGTCGGTACTACAGAAACAAGCATTACAACGAATAGGACAGAAGGTGGGGGAGGGTTATTCCGGGAGATATCGGGAAAACTTATCCTTCGTGGTAGCGGTCTTTAGCCTAGATGCAGTATTGGAAGCGCTATTATTTCAGTGGGATACTAGGGATAAAGACCCCCTAGTCGGTTTGGAATGGATATTTCCACCGTGTAAAAATGTGCGTACGGTAACTTCCAGAATTGAAGCAATAGCCATGCTAATAGTGCAAGCGCGGAAAAGAGTAACCGTAATGACAGGAATTGATCCGCATCAGATTTTGTTGCCATTTTCAAAAACGATGATTACACATCTGTTGATGTATGACATCGTGTTTGCTGTTGCCCTAGCAAATTATCAGGGACAATTTAGTTGTCATTACCCTCCCCACCGCTTGTTTTCTTCCCCGTTGCAGTTGGAAAAACACCTTATGAGACAGGAGAATCCAGTGACAGGAATAACAGTATTTACTGATGCGGCTGGGCGAACAGGGAGAGCAGGGGTAGTCTGGTGTGATGGACATACTTGGGCCCATAAGAAGGTTATTAGCGAGGGGTCGGTACAGATATTAGAACTCCTAGCTATACTTTTGGCATTTGATCACTGGAACCAAGAATCGCTCAACGTGATGAGCGATTCTAAATATGCCGTGGGGTTAGTAAACAGGTTGGAGAGAGCTATGCTGGGAAAGGTTCATAATCCAGCATTGCAACAGATACTCTTGCGCCTTTGGCATCGACTCAATGAAAGAAAGTGTCCATACTTTGTAGGCCATATCAGGAGCCATACTGGCCTGCCTGGATACTTAAGCACGGGCAATGATCAGGCAGATGCACTGGTGGGATCTGTAGTAGTACCCAATCGGTTTGAGCAAGCTCGCCTGTCTCATGGATTTTTCCATCAATCAGCGAAAGCCCTAGCGCGACAATTCTCTCTACCTATATCCCAAACCCAAAGTATTGTAGCCTCTTGCTCAGAATGTAATAGGTTGACACCCACCTTTCCCGCCGGGGCTAATCCCCGAGGTCTAGAGGCTTTAATATTATGGCAGTCAGATGTCACCCAATATAACCAATTCGGAAAGCAGAAATACATCCATGTGTCAGTAGACACCTTCTCTGGAGTTATCTGGGCTACACCCCACGTGTCCACGGGCAGTAAGGAAGTGATAAAACATTGGCAGGCATGTTTTGTTGCATTAGGGGTGCCCCGATCGATAAAAACAGACAATGGAGCTGGGTATGTGGCCAGGCGCACCGCAACCTTTTTGCAAATGTGGGGGATAATACACAAAACAGGAGTGCCAGGCAATTCGACAGGCCAGGCCATTATTGAACGATCTCATGGTACTTTGAAAGAAATGTTGGATAAGCAGGCACAAACTGGACAGGATGCAGTAGTTCAGACACCAGCTGGGCGATTAGCTAAAGCGGTATATGTCCTTAATTGGTTGCAACCTAGTAGTGCTGATAACAATCATGTTCCAATGCAAAGACATCTAGGAAGTATTGGGATAGAACATGAGCAGAAGAAACCTAAGGTGAAATGGTTTGATTATGCCTCTCAACAATGGAAGGGGCCAGCACAATTACTAACCTGGGGACGGGGTTATGCTTGTGTCTCCCTTGATGAAGGTCCTCGGTGGATACCTGCTAAGTGGGTGCGGCCGTGGCTACAGCAACCTCGCTCGCCCTTGCACCCGGCGCCTGGAGAACAAGATCCCGCGCTTGGAGGGGAAGCATCAGAGGAGGTTGTGCTTGTGGCCATATCCTGTTTATTTCCAGAATGAGGATGTGGGTTATCGATATTGTTATAGTGGTATTGCTTGGGTTACAGGGGGGACTCCTTGTACCCCTACGCGTGTGAATGACGTATAACCTATGGGAATGTCTAGCATTGATAGCCAACGTCACACACTTTTGTTTGTCTGATTCTGTGGCAGCCGGGGAACTACTGGGCACTTGTCTTGTGCCCATATGTCATCATCCCGAAGAAATTGGCAGTCACACCATGCTTGCAGCTTATGCCAATTTGTCTTCACAGTATTCGAATATGGCAAATTGGGGCCCCGCCAATTACTCCTTGCCCGCTGGGGCCCTATCTTTACATACCTCGTACCCAGCCGGGGCAGATAATGTAACGTGTGCGCGAGTGGTTAATTGCACACGTGCAAAGGTACCCATGGGCTGTCAAACCGTAAGTGCCCCCCTTTTGAATTGTACTAATGCGGTTAATGTTTCTTTTAATTATGGACATATTATTTTGCCGTCTGGTTGGTTTTTTACCTGCGGCAAACGAACCTTTAGTTATATTCCTGCCAATCTAAGTCATAATACCTTGTGCTGTCTTAGCCGAATGACCCTTTTGTTGCCCGGAAAGAATCAGCAGCGAAATCGGCGAAGCACGGCCCTGCAAAATACGTGTTCCGCCGATGTTACCTTATATAGTCACTCAGAATATTTGGCTTTGCTGAATGCTGTTGCAGGCATTCCTGGCTTTGCAACTTATTACACGGTGCAAATGCATTAGCTTGTTTTGCTGTTAAAGCGCTTAATGCTACATCACAGGCAATTGCTCTTTTAAGTATGGAACAACAGGAATTAAGAGATGCCATTTTAGATAATCGAGCTGCGATTGATTTTCTATTGCTTAAGCATCCCTGGTGTTGCTATTATGGAAAATGCTTTTAATTTAGAGAAATTAGTGTGTTGTAGTATTAAACAGTTTAATCTAATTTTTGAAATATTAACTGAGTTATTAATTGATGTAGATAGCATTTGCCATGCAGTTTTATATAATAGTGCTGCGAGTGAATTTTTGTTATTAGCACATGGACACGGATGTGAAGATTTTGAGGGTATGTGTTGTGTTAATTTGTCAGATCATTCTCACTCTGTTCATGAGTTACTTGCAAAATTAGAACAAAATATGAATAACATCATTATAGCACACTCTTTTATTAATTGGTATCTGTATTGGTATAATTTGTTTGTGTGGTCCATATATAGTTCAATGTATGCGTTGGGGAATGTCACGGATGATTCAAGCTGCTTTTAAACAAAAAGGGGGAGATGTGGGAAATGCTGAGTATCAGATGTTTTAGAAATGTGTGCCAAGTAATGGAAAATAACAGTACAAGAGGCGGGGCTGCGGGTGGCAAGTTGAAGGACAAGGCCAGAAGATTTTGGCTGGACTGAGGACTAAACTTTGGCTGAACTAAGGACTAATGAGATAAGCAGCACCTGAGAGTCTTTACCACCACAAGATAATGGAACCCAAAGATAAGAATGATGAGAACATTGGGTGATAAACAACAGAAAAGGAATAAACAAGTGCTGTATATATATTGCTGTGGGAAGGGAAATAAAGTGCTTTTTACCAGCAACTGTGTCAGTTGTCCTGTAAGCCAGCCTGCTAGCAGCAACACTCCCCTTGTCTGATTGAAGCAGGGGCTTTTTATCATGACTGGCTTCAGGTGCTTTAATTGGCTTCAGGTGCTTTAATTAATGTATAGCAAACTTTTTCCCTCTACAGGGAATAAGGCTCCCTTCTAACACTCTCCTGCTGCCCTCTGGTCATGCTGTATCACAAAATATCTATCTATCTATCTATCTTACTTACTATATGTTCCATTCTATGCATCTGTTGAGTGGGCTGTAGCCCACAAAAGCTTATGCTCTAATAAATTTGTTCGTCTCTAAGGTGCCACAAGTACTCCTGTTCTTTTTCTAACATGGCTGCTACTCTCAAACCTATCATTATGCAAGGCACTGAATTTAGCCATATGGAATGGAAATCCATCAACTTCATAAAAAAAACTCGTACAGATACAGACAAACATCATCTTCCTTTTCAAATGCAAACAGATGGACATCATACCAAAAGGACTAAAGGTGAAAAATCCATTACAATCTCCATATCACACAGACTATGCTGAGAAATTGTGCCACACACTCTCAAAGGAACTGCGAAATCACCTGATCAACATCCTATACAGCAAACATGGAAAGATTAAGAATAAGCTCTCAAAACTGGATACTCATAAAAAAACAACTTTCCACACAAACTTCCTCATGGATAGGTTTTACAAAAACTAGACAAGCCATTTACAACACAAACTTTGCTTCTCTACAAAAGAAAAAGGACACTAAACTATCTAAACTGCTACATGCCACAAGGGGCCACAACAGTGGTTCCCTTAACCCACCCAGCAATATTGTTAATCTTTCCAGCTATGTTCTTAGCCTGGCAGAAAAGTCTGTCCTATCTTGGGGCCTCTCCTTTTGTCCCTCCAGGCTCACAAACATGATACAGTTCTATGGTGACCTAGAATCCTTCTTTCGATGTCTCAAACTCAAAGAATATTTCCAACACGCCTCTAAACAATATACTATCCCACAAAATCCTTCTTACCAACACTACAAAAAGAAGGATTCTGCATGGACTCCTCCTGAATGTCGAAACAACAGACTGAACTTCTACATAGATTGCTTTTGTTAATTGCACAGGCTGAAATTGTGGAAAAGTAGCATCACTTGCCCCATAACCTCAGCCGTGCTGAACACAACGCCATCCACAGCCTCAGGAACAACTCTGACATCATAACCAAAAAGGTTGACAAAGGAGGTGCTGTCACCATCATGAATAAGTTGGAATATGAACAAGAGGCTGCTAGGCAGCTCTCAACTCCACATTCTACAGGCCATTATCCTCTGATCCCACTGAGGATTACCAAAAGAAACTACACCATCTGCTCAAGAAACTCCCTGAAAAAGCACAGGAACATATCTGTGCAGACACATTCCTAGAACCCTGACCGGGGTATTCTATCTGCTTCCCAAGATCCATAAACCTGGAAATCCTGGGCACCCCATCATCTCAGGCATTGGCACCCTGATAGCAGGATTGTCTGGCTATGTGGACTCTCTCCTCAGGCCCTATGCTACCAGCACTCCCAGCTATTTTCGAGACACCACTGATTTCCTGAGGAAACTACAATCCATTGGTGATCTTCCTGAAAACACCATCCTAGCCACTGTGGATGTAGAAGCCCTCTGCACCAACATCCCACACAAAGATGGACTACAAGCTATCAGGAACAGTATCCCCGATTAATGTCACGGCAATCCTGGTGGCTGACCTTTGTGACTTTGTCCTCACCCACAACTATTTCATATTTGGGGACAACTTTTATACCTTTAAGTCAGTGGCACTGCTATGGGTATCCGTATGGCCCCACAATATGCCAACATTTTTTTGGCTGACTTAGAACAACGCTTCCTCAGCTCTCATCCCCTAATGCCCCTACTCTACTTGCGCTATATTGATGACAACTTCATCATCTGGACCCACGGAAAAGAAGCCCTTGAGAATTCCACCATGATTTCAACAATTTCCATCCCACCATCAACCTCAGCCGGGACCAGTCCACACAAGAGATCCACTTCCTGAACACTACGGTGCTAATAAGTGATGGTCACATTAACAGCACCCTATACCAGAAACCTACTGACTGCTATTCCTACCTACATGCCTCCAGCTTTCACCCAGATCACACCACACGATCCATTGTCTACAGCCAAGCTCTATGATATAACCGCATTTGCTACAATCCCTCAGACAGTGACAAACACCTACAAGATCTCTATCAAGCGTTTTTACAACTACAGTACTCACCTGCTGAAGTGAAAAAACGTATTGATAGAGCCAGAAGAGTACCCAGAAGTCACCTACTACAAGACAGGCCCAACAAAGAAAATAACAGAACGCCACTAGCTGTCACCTTCAGCCCCCAACTAAAATCTCTCCAGCGCATCATCACAGATTTACAACCTATCCTGAAAAATGATCCCTCACTCTCACAGATCTTGGGAGACAGACCAGTCCTTGCTTACAGACCGCCCCCAACCTGAAGCAAATACTCTCCAGCAACCACACACCACACAACAAAAACACTAACCCAGGATCCTGTCCTTGCAACAAAGCCCAATGCCAACTCAGTCCACATATTTATTAAAGTGACAGCATCATAGGACCTAATCACATTAGCCACGCCATCAGAGGCTCGTTCACCTGCACGTCTACCAATGTGATATATACCATCCTGTGCCAGCAATGCCCCTCTGCCATGTACATTGGCCAAACTGGACAGTCTCTATGCAAAAAAATAAATGGACACAAATCTGACATCAGGAATCATAACATTAAAATACTGGTAGGAGAACACTTCAACCTCTCTGGCCACTCAGTAAAAGATTTAAGGGTGGCAATTTTCAACAGAAAAGCTTCAAAAACAGACTCCAAGGAGAAACTGCTGAGTTTGAATTAATATGCAAACTAGATACCATTAATTTGGGTTTGAATAGAGACTGGGAGTGGCTGGGTTATTACACATATTGAATCTAATTCCTTAGGTTAAGTATCCTCACACCTTCTTGTCAACTGTCTCAATGGGCCATCTTGATTATCAGTACAAAGGTTTTTTTCTCCTGCTGATAATAGCTCATCTTAACTAATTAGTCTCTCACAGTTTGTATGGCAACTTCCAACTTATCTGTCTGTGTATGTGTATAATATAATATATCTTCTTACTACATGTTCCATTCTGTGCATTCGATGAAATGAGCTGTAGCCCATGAAAGCTTATGCTCTAATAAATTTGTTAGTCTCTAAGGTGCCAAAAGTACTCCTGTTCTTTTTGTGGAAGATGCGCTTTAGCCAAACATAAATTATTGGGCTCAATACAGGGGTAGCTGGGTGAAATTCTATGGGTCAGACTAGATAATCTTCTGGCCTCTGGTCTCTCCTGGCCTTACAATTTATGAAAATGCTTATATAGATCCCTTTCCAATAAGTATCCTAGTGCAGGGAAGGGCAAACTTTTTGGCCCGAGGGCCACATCGGGGTTGCACAACTGTATGGAGGGCCAGGTAGGGAAGGCTGTGCCTCCCCAAACAGCCTGGCCCCCACCCCCTCCCACTTCCCACCCTCCTCAGAACCCCTGACCCATCCAACCCCCCCTGCTCCCTGACTGCCACAACCCCTATCCACACCCTTGCCCCAACTGCTCTCCCCGGGATCCCACCCCCTATCCAACCCTCCCTGCTCCCCATCCCCTGACTGCCCCTGCCCGAAACTCCACCCCATCAAACTGCTCCCTGTCCTCTGTCTGCCCCCTGGAACTCCCGCTCCCTGCCCCTTTACCATACCGGAGCCAGCCACGGCACCGCACTGCGCAGCAGGAGCAGCAGGCCAGAGTGCTGGCGGCACAGCGCACTGAGGCTGTGGGGGAGGGGCCGGGGGGCTAGTGATTGAAAATTCCTATTATGCATCATCTTCTTCTAGACTTGGTCCCATCTATATATGGTCGGCAATTTGAGTTTTCTCCATTACAGTCTGTCTTGAAGCTGTTTCTTGGAAACTCTGCAGCTTGTCATATCCTTTTGTATGACATCAATCCATCTAATTTTGGGTCTTCAAACCATTCTCTTACACTCCCCTCCAAGTTTAACATCCTGTATCGCATATATTCTTCTGACCTTCTCTTCACGTGCCATCTAAGCCTGGATTTCCTCAGTTTTTGTATAGTTGGTACCACCTTCACACTTTTCCGAATTTGTTCACTCCAGACATGATCTATCCCCGTCACTCCAAGCATCCATCTTAAATGTTTATTTTCCCTGTATTCAAGATGTTCTCCTGTCTCTTCCTGCATACCCAACATTTGAAGCCATACAAAGGTTCAGACCTATTGTACATATACTGTTCTTTTTAATTTTGTAAAATGAATTGGCAACATTTTATTCATATTTATAACCACAAACAAATATATGCCAATTTGTAGTATGATGGGGGGTCTTTCTTCTCATTTGGCAGATATTAAAGTTGTTGAGGCAAATAGAATTTCATAGAATCCAAAGCCAAAAGGGGCCACTGTGATCATCTAATCTGACTTCCTGTAGAGAACTTCCCTGGATTAATTCCTGTTTGAACTAGAGCATATTTATAAATTCATAGATACTAAGGTCAGAAGGGACCATTCTGATCATCTAGTCTGACCTCCTGCACAGCGCAGGCCACAGAATCTCACCCACCCACTCCTACAAAAAACCTCACCTATGTCTGAGCTATTGAAGTCCTTAAATCATGGTTTAAAGACTTCAAGGAGCAGAGAAGTCTCCCTCCAGTCACCCATGCCCCATGCTACAGAGGAAGGTGAAAAACCTCCAGGGCCTCTCCAATCTGCCCTGGAGGAAAATTCCTTCCCGACCCCAAATATGGCGATCAGCTAAACCCTGAGCATATGGGCAAGATTCACCAGCCAGATACCCAGGAAAGAATTTTCAGTAGTAATTCAGATTCCATCCATCTAATATCCCATCTCAGGGAATTAGTCCTATTTACCCTGAATATTTAAAGATCAGTTACTTACCAAAATCCCATTATCCCATCATACCATCTCCTCCATAAACTTATCGAGTAGAATCTTAAAACCAGATAGATCTTTTGCCCCCACTGCTTCCCTTGGAAGGCTATTCCAAAACTTCACTCCTCTGATGGTTAGAAACCTTCGTCTGATTTCAAGTCTAAACTTCCTGGTGGCCAGTTTATACCCATTTGTTCTTGTGTCCACATTAGTGCTGAGCTGAAATAATTCCTCTCCCTCTCCTGTATTTATCCCTCTGATATATTTATAGAGAGCAATCATATCTCCCCTCAACCTTCTTTTAGTTAGGCTAAACAAGCCAAGCTCCTTAAGTCTCCTTTCATAAGAGAAGTTTTCCATTCCTCGGATCATCCTAGTAGCCCTTCTCTGTACCTGCTCCAGTTTGAATTCATCCTTTTTAAACATGGGAGACCAGAACTGCACACAGTATTCTAGGTGAGGTCTCACCAGTGCCTTGTATAATGGTACTAAAACCTCCTTAAGCCCTACTGGAAATGCCTCTCCTGATGCATCCCAAAACCGCATTAGCTTTTTTCACAGCCATATCACATTGGCAGCTCATAGTCATCCTATGATCAACCAATACTCCAAGGTCCTTCTCCTCTTCCGTTACTTCTAATTGATGCGTCCCCAATTTATAACTAAAATTCTTGTTATTAATCCCTAAATGCATAACCTTACACTTCTCACTATTAAATTTCATCCTATTACTATTACTCCAGTTTACAAGGTCATCCAGATCCTTCTGTATAATATCCCGATCCTTCTCCAAATTGGCAATACCTCCTAGCTTTGTGTCATCTGCAAACTTTATTAGCACACTCCCACTTTTTGTGCCAAGGTCAGTAATAAAAAGATTAAATAAGATTGGTCCCAAAACCGATCCCTGAGGAACTCCACTGGTAACCTCCCTCCAACCTGACAGTTCTCCTTTCAGTAGGACCTGTTGCAGTCTCTTTAACCAATTCCTTATCCACCTTTTGATGTTCATATTGATCCCCATCTTCTCCAATTTAACTAATAATTCCCCATGTGGCACGGTATCAAATGCCTTACTGAAATCTAGCTAAATTAGATCCACTGCATTTCCTTTATCTAAAAAATCTGTTACTTTTTCAAAAAAGGAGATTAGGTTGGTTTGGCATGATCTACCTTTTGTAAAATCATGTTGTATTTTGTCCCATTTACCATTGACTTCAATGTCCTTAACTAATTTCTCCTTCAAAATATTTTCCAGGACCTTGCATACTACAGATGTCAAACTAACTGGCCTGTAGTTACCCGGATCACTTTTTTTCCCCTTCTTAAAAATAGGAACTATATTAGCAATTCTCCAATCATTCGGTACTATTCCCGAGTTTACAGATTCATTAAAAATTCTTGCTAATGGGCTTGCAATTTCAGGTGCCAATTCCTTTAATATTCTTGGATGAAGATTATCTGGGCCCCCCCGATTTAGTCCCATTAAGCTGTTTCAGTTTCGCTTCTACCTCTGATATGGTAATATCTACCTCTATATCCTCCTTCCCATTTGTCATGCTACCATTATCCCTAAGATCCTCTTTAGCCTTATTAAAGACTGAGGCAAAGTATTTGTTTAGATATTGGGCCATGCCTAGATTACCTTTAACCTCCACTCCATCCTCAGTGTTTAGCGGCCCCACTTCTTCTTTCTTAGTTTTCTTCTTATTTATATGGCTATAGAACCTTTTACTATTGGTTTTAATTCCCTTTGCAAGGTCCAACTCTACTCGACTTTTAGCCTGTTTCACTTTATCCCTACATGTTCTGACCTCAATTAGGTAGCTTTCCTTGCTGATCCCTCCCATCTTCCACTCCCTGTATGCTTTCTGCTTCTTCTTAATCACCTCTCTAAGATGCTTGCTCATCCAGCTTGGTCTACAACTCCTTCCTATGAATTTTTTCCCCTTTCTTGGGACACAGGCTTCCGATAGCTTCTGCAGTTTTGATTTAAAGTAATGCCAGGCCTCCTCTACCTTTAGATCCACAAGTTCTTCAGTCCAATCCACTTCCCTAACTAATTTCCTTAATTTTTGAAAGTCAGCCCTTTTGAAATCAAAAACTCTAGTTGCAGATTTATTTTTGTTAATCCTTCCATTTAGCTGAACTGAATTAGCTCATGATCACTTGAGCCAAGATTGTCCCCTACAACCATTTCTTCTATGAGGTCCTCGCTACTCACCAAAATTAAATCTAAAATGGCATCCCCTCTAGGTTCAGCAACTACTTGATGAAGGAATCCATCAGCTATCGCATCTAGGAAAATCTGAGCCCTATTATTACTAGCACTGGTCCTCCAGTTTATATCTGGGAAGTTAAAGTCTCCCATGATCACGCAGTTTCCATTAGTATTTACTTTATTAAAGACATTAAAAAGGGCTCTATCCATATCCAACTTAGATCCCGGAGGTCTATAGCACACCCCAAGCACTATCGTAGGAGAGGCTTTACTAGTTATCTTCTCCCATGTAATTTTTGCCCAGACGGACTCTGTCTTATCCATTGCATCGCTTCTTATTTCTTTACATTCTACCTCATCATTGATATACAATGCTACTCCACCCCCTTTACCTTTGTTTCTGTCTTTCCTAAACAGCCCATACCCTTCAATACCTGTCGTCCAGTCATGACTACTATTCCACCATATTTCTGTTATCCCTAGAATATCTGGTTTCACTTCCTGCACCAGTAGCTCTAGTTCCTCCATTTTGTTACCTAGGCTCCTCGCATTGGTGTACAAACATCTTAATTTTTGCTGTTTGGCCTCGCTCACATTTTGTACCCTATTAGGCACAGTCATTCTACAGCCAGTATAACCTATTAGACTAGTATCCACACCGCCCTCGCTCCTTATATACATTCTCCTACCTACGGCTGTATCCTATCTTACTTCGTCTTCTTCCCTCTCAATACTAAAATCTGGCATGGAGATTACCTGGACGTCTCCCAACCATCTCCCCCTAATTCCTAGTTTAAAGCTCTCTTTATCATTTGTGCCAGCCTCGATCCTAGAAGTCTATTTCCTTCCCTACTCAGATGAAGTCCATCCCAAGAGAACTGTCCTCTGTCCGTGAATGCCTCCCAGTGGCCATACATCCGAAAGCCCTCCTTATAGCACCACTGCCTAAGTCATCTGTTGACAGTCATAATCTTGTCACACCTTTGTTGCCCTTCTCTAGGAACAGGAAGGATCCCACTAAAGATCACCTGAGCCTCAATTTCCTTAAGCATCTTCCCCAGCCTAGCATAGTCTCCCTTAATACTTTCCAGCAAGAATCTAGCCGTATGATTTGTTCCCACATGAAGGATAATTAGGGGATTCTTTCCCGCTCCCTTTAGGATCCTTTTCAACCTCAGGTCTACATCCCGTATCTTAGCACCTGGAAGACAGCACACCCTTCTGTTCTCTGGATCAGCTCTAGTTACAGGCCTGTCTATTCTTCTCAATAAAGAGTCCCCTATCACATAGACCTGCCTTTTCCTGATGACAGTGCTATTCTCCAGTCTCTCCCCTGTTCCCTCTGGCTGCAAGTTCTTTCCATTCCTATTTTCCCTTATAATCCTCTTCAACCCATCCTGTATCCTCCTGGGGCTCATATTTGGTGTAGTCTCCCTTGACTCTTCCCCTTTTTCTATAGGGCTAGCCTCTCTTCTCTTCTTCCTTACCCTTCCACCTTCAACAAGTACCTGCTGAGCCCCTTCTTCATTTTCCAACTCTGCAAACCTGTTCCTAAGCTCTATTTCTCCTTCACTAGCCCGTCTTTTCCTCTGCCTGGTTCTTTTAGTCACATGCTTCCACTGACCGCTTTCCTCACCCAGTCTCCCCTCAAAATTCCCCAGCCCTGCTTCCATCTGTGAGTCTGAGCTTTTCCCTTCAGATACCTCATATCTTTGCTCCATCATCTGCTCAAACCCTTTTCTAAACTCAACGAGACTTTCCACCTGCATCTCCAAACCTCGGATCTTTTCCTCCAACAGCTCTATCAGATGGCATTTCATGCAGACAAAACTCTTACCAGGTCCCCCCTCCAGGATCATGTACATACCACAGCTTCCACATCCAGTCATCCTCAATGAGTCACTCCCACAGCTGCCTCCGTATCTGTCATTGCCTTCCCACCTAAGTCCTGTTAATCTGGGAAACACAAGTCACACCAAAAAGACCCCCCCCCCCCCAGCAAAAGCAAACCCCAAACAAGCACCACAATACAAAAACTCCCACTCAAACTCCCCTGTTTACAGCTCTGTTTGCTAGCTCCTGTGCCGCTGCCTGACTGGCTGGCTACCTTTATAGGACCTCTAGTCAGAAGCCCCACCCCCTAATCAGGGCTCAGCTGCTCTCCCAGCACAAAGCCCCTACACACACACACACACAAATACTAAAAATACAAAACCAAGTACAAATACCTTCTCTTCCCAGAACTCCCACTCAAACTCCTCTGTTTGCTAGCTCCTGTGCCGCTGCAGCTGTCTGTGCCGCTGCCTGATGGTTAAAAACCCATCTAACCTTGATTTTACAATTACCAGTTATGGAGACTCTGCCACATTTCTTAATAAATTGTTCCAGTGGTTAATTACCCTCACTGTTAATAATTTATGCCTTATTTCCGATCTGAATTTATCTTGCTTCAGTATCCAGTCACTGGATCTTGTTACAGAGGCATGATTTTGGCCCCGTGTGTATTAGAGCAACTTGTGTCATTCATGTCTTATTGTTACTCTGTAGAGTTGTCTGTTACTGTGGGGAGAAGACCCCTTTCCTAGGATGCTGTGAATTTGCAATGTTGATGTGAGGGATGCTCACCTGATGCTTCAAAGGCCTTGTCTATATGTTCTGCATTGTTTAGAATACATGTAGCTATATGCAGCAGTAAAAGGCAGGTTACGAACACACTCATTGCCATATGTAGCTACATATAGCAGTGAAAGGCTCTGGCAGGAGGAAAGGCATAGGAAGAAGGCTCCTGCAGTTCCCCACTGCTGGAGTCTTTCCATACTACCTCCCCTCGAAGTGTTTTCATTGTCACAGACTCGAGGCAGTGAGACACGATAGTGCTACAAGTAGCAGCGTAGATATGGGAGGCACTGCTTGGGTGTGTAGAGAGCCATCTTCTAGGCCTTAGGGTACATACCCTCACCTAGGCAATGGCTTGCCATCTACACTGCTATTTATACCTGTGTTAGCTGGGTGAGCAGTGTCTTTACTCTACACACTGCTGCATAGACCTACCCTTAAAGGTGCCAAACAATAACTCATATGTAGAAAAATACTGTAGTGTTAAATATTCTCCACAAACAAAAAACTCCTGTTCTCATTATGAAATGTATCTTGCTTTTTTATGTTCTAGCTTTCTCTTTCTGTCTGTCTTTCTCTTTCCCCCCTATTCCATGACAATAAATGGGCTTCCAAAAATTGGAAAATATTTTCCACTGTTTTTGGTTCTAATTTGACCCATTTTGTTCTTAATTTTAAATGTTCATTCAACTGTATCTGAAAAAGCTATTTTTTAAGTTGATTAAAGCCTCAGCATTGCTTCAGCATTTAATCAACCACAGCAGCTGTTTATTGCTTTGTTTACTACAAAGCCATACAGATTAGCACTTAATTACAAAGTTAACTATGGTATAGTACATTCCTTATAAAATACACATTTATCACAGAAGGATTTTAAACCAAGACAGCCCTTTTGCATTCAACTTTTTTGCTCTTTATTCCCCTTGAAATATGATTAATTATTTTCATTTTAGAATTATAGCTCCTTATCACGGTGGGTGAAGCATTGCATATAAAACAGGAAAAGATCATGCCTTTAATTTCATGGGGTTAGAACTCTTTAATTTGTTTCTCAGCTCCCTTGGAGAAACAAAGACTATTGCTCTCTTTTCTTTGCATTGTCTATTTAAACTAAATGCTGCACTTGCCATTTATTTACTCTTTCTTGTAAAGCTGTAAAGCTTAATTTTTGAACACAAATGTTGACTGCATGAAAACCAAGCTGGAATGGAGGTGGCAGTATGGGTATGATAGTACTGAGTTAACATAAATCAATTATGTGGGCACTTTGTCAGGGATCATATGTTAGGATAAGGTCAGTGTATCCCATACATATCCTACCGATTTTCTGTGATTGTGAAGGTGCAGGGGGAAACCTCCTCAGCGTCTATAAATATTTCTGTACTAGTGTGAAAATAATCTTTGATTCCACAAACAGTGTCCGTTCTAAGTCAAAACAGCAGGTGGGCATTGTAAGCTTTCTTAGCTGCCCATTCTCTCATTAATTAGGAGCCCTTTCAAAAGGGCCCCTGTGATAAATGAAGGGGTGGGGGGTAACTCCCTTTTATGAACAGCTATAAAAACCCTCTTAGTAGCTGTTCTCTAATTGCTTTACCTGTAAAGGGTTAAAAAGTCTCACTACTCTGCACAGGTAAAAGGAAGTGAGTGGGCACCTGGCCAAAAGAGCCAATGGGAAGGCTAGAACTTTTTAAAATTGAAACAAGACTCCCCTTTTGTCTGTCTGTTGTTCTCCGGGGGAGAGGCAGACAGGGCAGAACAACCTTGTAAGAATCTTGGGCCAGGTATGCAAAAATTATTGGTATTGTACCTAAAAACTACGCATTTGTAACCCCAGATATGCAAGTAGATCAGGAAATGTCTAAGAAGACGGAATTAGGTTTATCTCTTTTTATTTCTTTATGGACTTTGTGGACTCCTCTGTGCTAACCCCATGTGCTTTTGTTTTGCTTGTAACCTTTAAACGGGACCTCAGGAGAGCATTCTTGGTGCTTAATCCTTGTAGTTACTCTTTTAAAATCTAGCAAATGCCTGAGCTTTCAAATGTATTTTCTTTCTTTTTTAAAATAAAATTTACATTTTTTTAAGAACAGTATGGGATTTCTATGTCTTAAGAGGTTGTGCACATGTTTTTTTAGTTAGCTGGTGAAAAGAGCTGATTTCTTTTCTTTCTCCTTTCTCAGCTCTTGGTGGGGGTGGGGGAAAGGGCTTGAGGGTACCCCACAGGAAGGAATTCCCAAGTGAGCCTTCCTGGTCTCTCAAAGGGGTTCTGCACTTGGGTGGTGGTAGCATCTACTAAGCCAAGGTCAGAGAAAAGCTGTATCTTGGGAATTTAATACAAGCCTGGAGTAGCAAGTATTAATTTTTAGAGTCCTTGTGGGCCCCCACCTTCTGCACTCAAAGTGCCAGAGTAGGGAATCAGCCTGTCAGCCCCTCAGTCTTCTGCTTTGACTGTGTGGGTACTAAGTGAAGTGTGGAGATCTCCCTGAAGACCTGCTGCTGGGTGAATTCATATTAAATTTGCTGAAGAGAATGGTTATCTATTTCCCTAAAGTTAAGTATTCTCACACCTTCTTGTCAATTGTCTAAATGGGCCATCTTGATTATCACTACAAAAGTTTTTTTTCTCCTGCTGATAATAGCTCATCTTAATTAATTAGTCTCTTACTCCACTTTTTCATGTTCTCTGTATGTATATATATATATCTTCTTACTATATGTTCCATTCTATGCATCTGATGAAGCTGTAGCCCACGAAAGCTTATGCTCAAATAAATTTGTTAGTCTCTACAGTACCACAAGTACTCCTGTTCTTTTTGTGGATACAGACTAACATGGCTGCTACTCTGAAACCAGTAATTATTGCTAGCTTATGAGCTCAGTGTGATCGGATTATTCAATTTAAGAATGACTGTTTGTCAATCCTTGCCTTAGGGTCTTCTAGTGTGAGGTTATTAGCAATCCCTGAGTTTTTTGGTTATGCTCTAGGTTTCCATTTTAGGAAACTGAGTAGAGCTTGAGGAGGAGGACCAATTGACTCATCTATCAGTGAAAATCTAGTGCTCCATCTTGGAAGGAGGACACAGCCATTACTACAGCAGCAGGGTTCTGTCCTTCCTGAAGTGAGGGAGAGTTCATTCTCTCTTGGCCTGCTTTCCTATAATCCCCTAAAGGCAGCCCCTAACAAGTGCACCCACCCATTTTTCACCAAAGCTGACTACCTCGAACGGGTTCTGAATAGGTTGTCTGATCCTCAGACCTTAGGGCTGGAGGTAGTATGCAGTTGAGAGGGAGGACAGAATCCAATGTGAACCCCAATGTAAAGAGTGAAAGTCAAGATTGCAGAGGTGCTAAGGACTTTGGCCCACGGAGGGCAAAGGACTCCGTGGAGTCCATGCTCAAGAGGAGAAGGTTTGGATTTCTTTTGTTTTGAACTTTATTTACCCCAAAAGGAAGGACTTTTGAGTTTGGCCTGAAAGCTAAACTACCCAAGTAAAAGAGAAACTGAAGCACAGCAAGATGGGGAAACTGGGAAACAGGCCATTTCCGGTGAGGATATAAGACACTGTGAAAGGTCCTACAACCCTTTTTATTTTCCTGCGGCTTCATGATCTTTTACAAGTTCATCCAATATTTCTGAGGAGTTGCAGATAAGCCATTTCTTTTCTCCTGACTTCTTTGGGTGGTGGCCAGCTGACCCATTTTCCCCAACACTCCCATTTTATCCCCTACCTTAGATCCACTTTGGAATTTCCTTCTTACCAAAAGCAGCAAACAGGAATGAAATACTGCTGTTCCTACTATTGACACTGGCCCTATAACTCTGGGGGGTGGCAGATGCCCCAGTATACACTGAGCAGCATTTCCTTTCCACCCCTAATTCGCACTTTCAAGCTTCAAATACTTCTATTGCATCTCCAGGTAATTGTATTATCAATCACTGTGTATCAGAGAAACCTGGACCTGACCTTGCTCTTATTGACTCCAGTAGACCCCAGATTTACGCTGGTATAAATGAGAGCAAGATCAATCCCAACAAATAATCTTAATTGTGTGTATAGTTTAGGCATTTATCTAATTTTGTATCTGCATGTACACATATAGTCCTTACAATATGGTGCTGAGTGTTTAATTTTTCACTATGAAACTTCAAGGAAACAAATTTTAAAAGGCAACTAAAAAGACCGCTTTTCACGGAGTGCTTGTGTTTTTGAAAAGGGTTCTTTGCTTAGCAAAGAAGAAACCTGTGCATCACAGGTTGAATGTTAAAGGGCTGTTTGCTTACTGTGACATGTTTTCCTTGAAAAAAGAAAAGGAGGACTTGTGGCACCTTAGAGACTAACACATTTGTTAGTCTCTATGGTGCCACAAGTACTCCTTTTCTTTTTGCGGATACCGACTAACACGGCTGCTACTCTGAAACATGTTTTCCTTGCTGACTCTTAACTATGTCATTAGTGGCACTTAAGACTCTCAGCAGGAAGAGCTCATAGAGAAAGGTCAGGGGGAAGCTTCAGGTCAGACCACTGGGAAATAGAAAAAATGTGAATTAATTAGGATAAATTGCCTAATTTGCATTTGTGTTTTTGTCAAATAAAAAAGTAACTCACTTTCTTTGCTGAAGATAAGAAAAAGAATGTGTAGGAGTGTGACAGAGTAATGATGTATATAAATCTCCCCACTGTATTTTCCACTGCATGCATCCGATGAAGTGAGCTGTAGCTCATGAAAACTTATGCTCAAATACATTTGTTAGTCTCAAAGGTGCCACAAGTACTCCTTTTCTTTTTGCGAATACAGACTAACACGGCTGCTACTCTGAAACCTGTCATTTTGCAAGGCACTGAATTTAGCCGTATGGAGTGGAAATCTGTCAACTTCATGAAAAAACTCGTACAGATACAGACAGACATCATCTTCCTTTCCAAATGCAAACAGATGGACATCATACCAAAAGGACTAAAGGTGAAAAATCCATTACAATCTACATATCACACAGACTATGCTGAGAAATTGTGCCACACACTCTCAAAGAAACTGCAGAACCACCTGATCAACATCCTCTACAGCAAACAGGGAAAGATTAAGAATGAGCTTTCAAAACTGGATACTCTCATAAAAAAACAATCTTTCACACAAACTTCCTTGTGGCGGGACTTTACAAAAACTAGACAAGCCATTTACAACACACACTTTTGCTTCTCTACAAAAGAAAAAGGACACTAAACTATCTAAACTACTACATGCCATAAGGGGCCACAACAGTGGTTCCATTAACCCACCCAGCAATATTGTTAATCTATCCAACTATACTCTTAGCCCAGCAGAAGAATCTGTCCTATCTCAGGGCTTCTCCTTCTGCCCCTCCACCCCCACGAACATGATACAGTTCTGTGGTGATCTAGAATCCTATTTTCGACATCTCCGACACAAGGAATATTTCCAACATACCTCTGAACAACATACTAACCCACAGAGACCTTCCTATCAAGGCTACAAAAAGAAGGATTCTGGGTGGACTCCTCCTGAAGATCGGAACAACAAACTGGACTTCTCATAGAGTGCTTCCGCCGACATGCATGGGCTGAAATTGTGGAAAAGCAGCATCACTTGCCCCATAACCTCATTCATGCAGAACACAATGCCATCCACAGCCTCAGAAACAACTCTGACATCATAATCAAAAAGGCTGACAAAGGAGATGCTGTTGTCATCATGAATAGGTCAGAATATGAACAAGAGGCTGCTAGGCAGCTCTCCAACACCACTTCCTAAAAGTCATTATCCTCTGATCCCACTGAGGGTTACCAAAAGAAACTTCAGCATTTGCTCAAGAAACTCCCTGAAAAACACAAGAACAAATCCGCACAGACACACCTCTGGAACCCTGACTTTCTGAGGAAACTACAATCCATCGGAGATCTTCCTGAAAACACCATCCTGGCCACTATGGATGTAGAAGCCCTCTACACTAACATTCCACACAAAGATGGATAAAAGCCATCAGGAAAAGTATCCCCGATAATGTCACGGCCAACCTGGTGGCTGAACTTTGTGACTTTATCCTCACCCATAACTATTTCACATTTGGGGACAACTTATACCTTCAAATCAGTGGCACTGCTATGGGTACTCACATGGCCCCACAGTATGCCAACATTTTTATGGCTGACTTAGAACAACGCTTCCTCAGCTCTCGTCCCCTAATGCCCCTACTCTACTTGCACTACATTGATGACATCTTCATCATCTGGAACCATGGAAAAGAAACCCTTGAGGAATTCCACCATGATTTCAACAATTTCCATCCCACCATCAACCTCAGCCGGGACCAGTCCACACAAGAGATCCACTTCCAGGACACTATGGTGCTAATAAGTGATGGTCACATAAACACAACCCTATACCGGAAACCTAGTGACTGCTATTCCTACCTACATGTCTCCAGCTTTCACCCAGACCACACCACACAATCCATTGTCTACAGCCAAGCTCTACGATACAACTGCATTTGCTCCAACCCCTCAGACGGAGACAAACACCTACAAGATCTCTATCAAGCATTCTTAAAACTACAATACTCACCTGCTGAAGTGAAGAAACAGATTGACAGACCCAGAAGAGTACCCAGAAGTCACCTACTACAGGACAGGCCCAGCAAAGAAAATAACAGAACGCCACTAGCTGTCACCGTCAGCCCCCAACTAAAACTTCTCCAACGCATCATCAAGGATCTACAACCTATCCTGAAGGACAACCCGTCACTCTCACAGATCTTGGGAGACAGGCCAGTCCTTGCTTACAGACCACCCTCCAACCTGAAACAAATACTCACCAGCAACCACACACCACACAAGAAAAACACTAACCAAGGGAACCGATCCTTGCAACAAAGCCCGTTGCCAACTGTGTCCACATATCTATTCAGGGGACACCATCATAGGACCTAATCACATTAGCCATGCCCTCAGAGGCTCGTTCACCTGCACATCTACCAATGTGATATATACCATCCTGTGCCAGCAATGCCCCTCTGCCATTTACATTGGCCAAACTGGACAGTCTCCCCCCACTGTTCCTCAGATGTTCTTGTCAACTGCTGGAAATAGCCCACTTTGATTATCACTACAAAAGGTTTTCTTCCCCTCCTCCCTCCCTCCGCTCTCCTGTTGGTAATAGCTCAACTTAAGTGATCACTCTCCTTACAGTGTGTGTGGTAACACACATTGTTTCATGTTCTCTATGTATATAAATCTCCCCACTGTATTTTCCACTGAGTGCATCCTATGAAGTGAGCTGTAGCTCATGAAAGCTTATGCTCAAATAAATTTGTTAGTCTCTAAGGTGCCACAAGTACTCCTTTGACTTGTACTATGTTTCCATAGTTCTCTTGAAGACAGAAAATAGGGCAAAAGGACAGAGCATGTTTATTTAGAGACAAAGGAGAGATAAAAGTTAAAACTCAAGCCAAGGAAGTTTCTGTTGACAAATACTTACAAATAGCTAAACCAGAAAGCTTCTCTTAAAAATAAAAAAATAGAGCACATCCCGTGAAAGGTAACACATTGAAAGCAAAGATTTTTATATAATGTGTTGTAATTAAGCTGTAGTACTGCTTGACACTAGATATTGAGGCCAAGTGTATATTAGGCTTCAAAGAAAAGGATTAGGCCCTTTACTTAATTAGGGAATATCCACAGTTACATTATATTGCATTAAAAAATGACAAAATAAAACCTGTAAGTATAGAAGGGTATCCCTCATTTTTCAAGGCATAAACCAAATGCTAATTTATGAAGGCTAGGAAGAAACTGCTCTATGGACAGGTTATTCTATATTTGTTCAAGACAAGGTTTCCTTGCATCATCTTCTGAAGTATCTGGTACTATCCACTATCTGAGAGGGGATCACTGACATCTGTTTTGTCCTCAGTCAGCAGAAGATGCTTGCTGTCCATGAGGCATAGAAGACTGACAAAGGCTAGAGTACATTTTTTGGGGTGGGTTTTTTTCTTTTCTTTTTTCAATAAAAAAAAATGGAGCAAACCATCCAGATGATGGAGCTTATTTTTTAAAAGGTGAAGTATTTAAGCCATTCGTAGTTGAGCATCCTAAGTGGTTTGTAGTTCTACTGGAATTATGAGATGAGGTTATAACCATCACAAAATGAATTCCTTTTCTCGTGTCACTGAGTGTTAAGAGAACAGAAAAAGTAACATTCTTGTTACAATCTGAAATGATAAATTCTGGTTCCATGCTGATACCAGTTAAACATTGTACTATAAGTTGTATTGATGTATAGATATATTGTAGTAGGGTTGAGAGGAAGCTCATGAATGATCACCCCTTTCTGCTATTATCAGATTTTGGTTTCTGTGGAAGTGAGTTTTCTGGTAGTTCTAGCCATTTATAGATTGCAGAGGATATTTGTGTCCACAGCAACATCTAACACATTCTCACACAATGAAACATACATGCAAGATGAGATAATGATGAGAAAATGTAGCTATCAGAGCCAAGCTCCTTCTTAAATCATTTGATTTATTTTATTTTCCTCAAAAGTGCTAATGAGAGAAAAGGAAACAAGATGACTTAACTGGTCTTTTTCCATCTTTGAGTTAAATACAGACTTCTCTGACCCTGGGGTGTGAGAATACCTCCAATATCTTACTAATTAACATTTTCCTACTATACTTTGAGTACTTGAAAACAAATGACTTACTATATTTCTGTTACTAAAAGTTCATTGTTCTTATGACTTTTCTCTCTCGACTGCTCACCTCCCATCCATATTCTGACACCAACAGTTTTGTAGGTTGCAGGGTGCAGATGCTAAGTGTTACGTTGTGAGTGTTCCATTTCACATGTTGTTTTGCTTCATATCATTTGGCAGGATTGGTGAAATAACAGACTATTTATGATCAGATTATTTTCTAAGTAGCTGTTTACACTAATGATGTGTTTTTATATATATATATATATATATATATATATATATATATATATATAATGTCCTTTTTGCCACTGGGGTTAATCATAGAGGGCATAATTAGTATTGAAAGAATGGCTACCCATTGCTGAGTTACACAGAGTGTTTAAAATAAGAAAAGTATCCTCATGAAAAATATCCTCTCCACTCCAAAGATAAAAGAAGTGTGAGGGACTCCATTGGGTAGACCATCTCCCCTTTTCCAATAAAAAGCTGTCTGATTGTTCATATAGTTTCTTTTGCTTCAGCAGTAAAGCCTTATAACTAGACTTGGTAGGATTTGATTCCAGCCAATAAATGTAGGTAAACATAGATTTCAGCTGATACACTAAAATCAACCAAAAAAAAAATCGGTAACCATCAGTGCGCCTGCAGGGAGCGGGTGTCACCAGCCCCACAGCAGTGCAGGGAGCCCTCTGCAGCCCTACTGTCACAGGAGAGAGGGAAGGAGGGAGCAGGTCCATGACAGTAGGCTGCAGAGGGCTCCCTGCATTGCTGCAGGCCTGGTGACACCTGATTCCCTGTAGGGAAGGCTGCGATCCTGGCAGGGCAGGGCAGGGCAGAGCAGAGCAGAGCAGAGCAGAGACTCCTGGCTAGGACTGCAAAGAAAAGCAGTAGCCCTTGCCATGGAGGAGGGCATCTTGCTGCTTAACGGCTGCTGCCCAGAGACAGCGTGAAAACCCCAGTTGGCAAGTGAGCAAGCAGGTGTGTGACGGCAGGAGTTAGGGTGACCAGAAATAGCAAGTGTGAAAAATCAGGAAAAAAAATTTGGGGGCAGGGAAGGAGGTATAATTGCCTATATAAGACAATGCCGCTAATTTCGGGACGGTCCCGATAATATTGGGACATTTGGTCATCCTAGTGAGACTGCAGAGTGCTCCCTGCATAGCCGCAGGGCCAGTGACACCCAGTCCCTGCAGGTGCCAGGTGCGGTGGGGGTGTGGTGAGGATGAACCTCCAGCAGCTGGCTAGGTCACCCTGCTGCTGAATGGCTCCTGTGGCAGTGCAGGGAGCCCTCTGCAGTCCCACTATCAGGGACCTGCTCTCTCGCTCATCAGCTAAGAATGCTAGAAGCCTCTGCTCTGCCCAGCCAGGACAGCAGCCTTCCTCTCACCTTGTGCCTGCAGGGATCAGATATTATTGTCACCCCTTCACCGCCCCCCCGGCTGTGCAGGGAGCCCTATGAAGCTCCACTCACTCACCAGCCAGGAACTCTTCAGAATCACCCCATGGCCGGGGCTTGTTCTCCTCTCCTCCTTGCAGCCATGGTGGGAGACTCTGCTCTACCAGGCCAAGACTGCAGCCTGCCTTGCACCTTGTGCCTGGCCTTCTTGGGCTCCTCAGCCATGCAGTGAGCCCCCCTGCAGCTCTGGTGTCCTAACCCCAACCTTACTTCCCTATAATTTCCAGCAACTGGAAAATAAAAAGTTTAAAATAGAAAAATCTTAAAAATAAAAATCAATATTAATTGTTGCAATAAGAAAAGAAATCAAGTTCTGCCAAGCCTACTTATAACCCAAAGCCACCGAGAGGGGTGGGGGGGGCAACTGGGGCAATTTTTCCCGGGCCCCATGAGAGTTTTCGGCAGCACTTCAGCAGCAGGTCCTTCAGTGCTGCTGAACACATCCAGAGTGGAGGACCCGCTGCCGAAGACCTGCCGCCGCTTCTTCCGCTTAAGTACCTCTTCCAACTGAAGTAAATACATTGTATGTCTGCATGCTTATCATCATTACTGGAGAAGCAGTGTGTGCTTTGGTTATCTACAGAGAACAGTAGCATGAGTTATATTCTAGTAGCTTTTGTCTGAGTTTAACCCAGATTCAGTTTATCGACCCACAAAAATATATTTGCTTTAAACCATGAAAAGAAGTTCAAGATTACAATAGGCTATATACATGATACAGTAATTTATTCTGTTGATCATAGATTTAGTTTCTTTTAGCAGTGATTCTGAAGCAAGCTCTTTTTTAAAGCCTTTAAACAGAAAGTGATTTATTTCCAAATACAGTAGGGAGCTTTTGTTCTAACAGTTGGTGACAATTCATATTCAAAAACAGGAAATTATTACCTTTAAGGACTTAAGCTTCAATTACTCTTTTTGATGCAAGGAGCTAACCCAGTGCATCTGTGCAGATGTAGTAGTGGAGCAAGTGGTCACAAAGTTCATGACAGTCGTACCAGCTCATCTACAAAAATAAGGTGTCCATGTGTTCGCATACCTAGATGACTGGTTGATCAGAGGTAAGTCTGAGGCTCAAGTCCTATCCAGCATATAAACTGTCCTGTCAACGTATGACACGCTGGGGCTCCCAGTAAATCGACACAAATCAATCCTAAAACTATTGATACGGACAATAGAATTAATTGGGGGCAGTCTTAGACTTCATGAAGGCCAAGGCCTTTCTACCACAAGTCAGGTTTGAAACTTTACAAGACTTAGTGATATGATTGGGAGCATACCCTTTCACAATGGTATGCAGCTGCTTTGGTCTTCTCAGTCACATAGCAGCATGTATTTATGTAGTCCAGAAGGCCCGATTACACCTCATAAAACTGCGGGCCTGGCTATCGTCAGTGTATGCCTTGAGTCATCACCAGTTAGACAAACTGGTTAGAATGCCAATGTTAGTTTTGTCATCTCTAGACTGGTGGGTGGACCGTCTGAAAGTTCCCTTTCTCCTCCTGCTACCAACCCTCACTCTAGACACTGACGCATTTCTCCAGGCTGGGGTCCCTGCAGACTCAAGGTCTTTGGTCATCTTAAGATCTAGAGATTCATATAAATGTCAGGGAGTTAAAAGTGGTACATCTGGGCTGCTTGACATTCCTCCCCCACATAGAGGGGAAAATTTTTTTAATTCTGACAGATAATTCGGTAACCATGTTTTACATAAACAAACAAGGAGGGGCACAGTTGAACCAATTGTGCCAGGAGGCAGTTCACAATTGGGACTTCTGTATAGCTGACTCAGTGAATCTCAGAGCTGCTTACTTTCCAGGAAATAGAACACATTAGTAGTTAAGCTGAGCAGATCCTTCTCTGATCATCATGAGTTGTCACTATGCCCAGACATATCCAGGTTCATGTTCCAACTCTGGGGGACTCCCCAGGTGGGCTTGTTTGCAATAAGGACCAATAGAAAATGTCATTAGTTCTGTTTCCGGGGATGGCTCAGCCCAGGCTCACTGACCGATGTCTGTTTCCTATCCTTGAAGAAATCCCTCCTGTACGGTTTCCCTCTGATTCCTTTATTTTCTGGAGTTGTCTTCAAAGTGAAGCAAGACAATGCTCACCTCATTCTTATAGTGCCGCCACGGCCTCATCAACACTCATACTCGACCCTGCTATCCTGTTTGGTCGAACCTCCCCTGTTGCTCCCATTGTATCCAGATGTAATTTCCCAGGAACAGGGGGTGCCTGCTCCATTCCAACCTCTGAGCTCTCCGTCTGACAGCATGGTCCTGCTTCTGTCTCAGTCGACAAACCATGCAGAGACCCTTGTGCTGGTTCAACACCCTGTGCAGTTTATTTATAATTGAGTCCCACCAACTTCACTACATACCTCATGCCTTTACAAGCAGGGGGAGAGCAATCGCTCTCTCTCTCTCTCTCCCTCCTCACTGCCTGCTTTCCCCCTTTTCACTTCCTTCCTGTGCCTATTTGTGGGCTCTTCCCCATCCACAAATTAGGCACAGGTCTGCCTCATCAGCTCCAATCTAGTATGCCTGATTGGAGCTGCTGTGAACAGGGTGCTGACTCAGGGTTCCATAGTTAGCACTCTGTCACAAGAACATTCAGAAAGTGCTTCTGAATAGTAGAAAACCCTCAACTAGGAATACTTACCTAAGTGGAAGCGCTTCTCCATCTGATCTTGTAGGAAAGGTGTATCTCCAAAGTGGGCACCCTTGGACCTCATTCTGGACTTTCTTCTAGATCTAAAACAGAGTTTGGTCATTAGATCTATAAGGATGCATCTCACGGCTATTTCAGCCTTCCACGTCTTGGGGGGATAATAGATCTCTTTTTTCAAATCCCATTGTCACCCGATTCCTAAAGGGCTTAGTGAGATTATACCCTTATGTATGAGACCCCTTCCTCCTTGGGATCTGAATTTCGTCTGAGCAAAATTGATGGGACCTACTTTTGAGCATCTGGCATCTTGCATTCTGCTTCACCTTTCCTTGAAGGTAACATTTCTGGCAGTAGTTATCTCAGCCAGAAGTATAGGCCAGTTGAGAGTTCTGCTATCAGAGCCTCCGACATAGTTTTCTATGAGGATAAAGTTTATCTCCACCCTCATCCGAAATTTCTCATGAAAGTAGCCTCTAATTTTCATGTTAATCAAGCAATCTACTTCCCACAGTCTTTCAGAAATACCATGAGCACAGAGAGGAAGAAAATCTTCACTCATTGGATGTGAGAGAGGCTTTAGCTTTTTACTTGAATTGGACTAAATCTTTTAGATCTTCTATGCAGTTGTTTGTAGTGGTTGTAGACAGTGCTAAGGGCCCACCAGTTTCCACTCAGAGACTCTCATCCTGGATCTCTTCATGTATTTGTTTATGCTACCAACTGGCTAATATAACCCTACCAGTTAGAACATTTTATCAGAGCACAGGTATCTTCTGCAGCTTTCTTGGCGCAAGCGCCTATCACAGACGCTTGGTCTTCAGTCTATACTTTTGCTTCTTGTAATACCATTTCCCATCAGTCCAGAGATGATACCAGTTTTGGTTGGGTTGTCCTACAATCTCCGCTCAGTTAGACTGTGAACCCACCTCCATGCATGTTTGCTTGTAAGTCACCTACAATGGAATAGACATGTGCAGCACAGCTCAAAGAACAACAGTTATAGAAAGCATGGTAACCATTTTATATTGCAGTATTTAGAGAGAGAAAAGAGGGTGGAGGGGGTCATTATTTCCTAAATCAACAAAGGATGTTTGTTCTGGAGGCACGATGAGCCAAATTCAGTGAGTTTATGGAACGGAAATATAGATTCAGGTACTGTAGATGAACAAATACCATGCCAGCTCTGAAAGGACAGGATGTTAAATAGTTCTGTTACTGCTCCAATAGATTTTAACTATATTGCAAGCTTGATCAGTTAGGAGTAATCTAATATCCCATACAAGCTTTTAAAGAATTCCAGCAGCTAAGTGTGTGAAATGATAAACTTGCTGTAACTTTAAATAAACATTCAAAAAGCAATACTTTAAGTACCCACTGAGCCACACACACATCAAATGATGGTCAGAAACTGAAGCTTAAAATGACATGGGAATCATTTTTTTTCTTAAAGAGCATTTCACTCATCTGCTTCATGAGCCAGCATTCCTGGTGTAAACATTTTGCAGTAATAAAAAGGAAGTAAAGCCAGACCTGTGGGATGCTACTAAATTTGGGCCTGATCCAAAGCCAATCAAAGTCAGTGGAAAGATTCCCATTTACTTCAATTAGCTTTGTAATCAGCTTCAAAGTGATAAAGGCCTGTGAAAACTGTTTCCACATGAGTATAACTTTCAGTATCGCCAGCGTCTGATTAGACTGACTTAATGTTTTTATTAAATCTCCAGACTGAGCTTAGAAATTCTGACCCTTTATTCCAATTAATGGATTCTAGGGGAAACCAAAGAAATCTTTCTGTGTATTACCTTATTCTCTGGGCTCATGAAAGGCCCAATACCATTGAACTTTTTGAGGGACACAGTACTGCCACCCTTATTCACTGTGAGTAGTACCTTGCTCTGAGTAGAGCCCATTGAAATCATTGGAACTTATAGCCGTCTCATGATCATGAGAGATTTGAGGCCAGATTCTGGCCCCTAGTATCACCCCTTTGCACAACTCTGGTGGTATAAAGAGGCCATAACTTGTCTTAACCAACCAGCTGAGTATGTACCCAGTACAGGCAAGTTCTCCAAGAGGTGTAAAGCTAATATAGGCTACTCTATGCCACTTCCTCCTCCCTTTGCATTGAAGTTGGCATGTTGGGGGCATGGCCAGGGAATTGAATAGAGCTAGAATGCTGCTGTCCTCTGGTGATCACTGGCTGCTGAAAGATCCCTTGTGGAGCCAGTACAGATTGGTGAAGCCCTCATGTTGCTCCATTTGAGCAAGGAGCCAAAGCAGCTGACAACAATCCCTGGATCATGATGCAGACAATGTACCCCTTTTGTTCCTGCCTTCCTTGGGTCCTGCGCTAAGCAGAGCTCAGCCTGACCCAAGGATCAAGCACCTAGAAGTTCAGATGTTTAGCCACAGTTCGTCAGCTCACGAAAGCTTATGCTCAAATAAATTTGTTAGTCTCTAAGGTGCCACAAGTACTCTTTTTCTTCAAGCCCCTCTGTAGTCTGCAAATTGCATAGGCCGTGGAGCTGGTTGGGAAACTATTATTTTCCTTCCCATGAAAATCCAAAACGACCAAAATCTTTTTCTTTGAAATTTCAGGTTTTCATTAACCTCCTCCACTCCCCAGGAACCAAAGATTTGTTTTTTCTGAAAAGAGAATTTTTCCCGGTTATTTATTTATTTTTTTTAATAAAAAAAATTCCCTTTCTGTTGAAAAGCACTTGTGACAGAAAATTTTTTATCAGCACTAATGGGCAATCTTGTGATATTTCTGTGACTTCTTACTCCATTCATGCTGGAAATACAACATAAATAGCCTCCCTTCCACTCTTGATCAGAACTGCAAAACGAAAAGTTTTAAAATAGTCACAGATCTTGCACCAAATGCAGTTTGAGAGCAGGGAGGAGGTTAGGGTTGGTTCTTATTTTCTCTAAACTGGTTGGCACATCACTGATTAGTACCCAAAATAGGTTTATAAGTCGTACAGAATAAATACTACTCTGTAAAATAAATATTTATAAAGTGACTGAATAACATTTATAAAGCAGTTCAGTATAAAACATTTTAAATTGTAACTTGATGCATTAAAATGATTGACCATTACAACTCAATTGCTGTAAATGTCTTCAAACTGTATGTTGTTAATTTCCTATGCCTTTCAATAGGCAGCAGAGACTAATTGTTATAATTTAAGTTTCAGAGTTGTCAGTGGCTTTTCAAACCACCTCTAGTTTAATGCTCTGGCAAAGTTCACAAAGATCATGGATGAATGTAAGCTTTTATAGTCACTCTACAATTCTTTATATGGTGTATTTAACATCTCAAAGCTGTTCTCCACAGAGGACGAATTAAATTCAATACAGTTTAGAGCAATTCAGTAGATGCATGACTGGTGCATAACTTTGGTATTGTATAGAATTATGTTTAAAGTTCCATCATCCCCCACATACCTGTGCTCTACTATCAAGTGGAAGGTGTCCTGATAGGAAGGACTTCCTTATTTAATGGAGAGGACTGAAAAGGAATTCAAACTTGCTTGGTGCATCCATCCTATCACCCTTGTACCTTGCACTCTTGAGCAGAAAGGAGGAGTATAGGAGGAACTTGAACTTAATTCTCAGTGCAGAATATGGCTCCTAGTGTTTAAACTTACCTATTCCCATCTGCAGCCTCCAGTCATACTTGCATTGGAGCTCAAGAGCTTTGCATTCCCTGCCATGCGCATGCAAAGGCATGCAGGATGTAGACCACTGAGAGTACCTTTGATCTCGAATTGTGAACAAAAAAATATCTATAATGCCAGTGATGATATGAGGCACAGAAAGGAAAACACCTGATTTCCAGATCTCAAGCTGAGTTTGTAGCAACAGCAGTTAGGAGATATATTTTTATTTATTTATTTTTTATTTATAAACTGAACAAATACCAGATGGAGTTACTGGAGGTATAAACAGGGAATCCCACAATGTAATATGTATGTAGTCTGTGAGAGAATAGTTTTATGGGAACACAGGCATTATATAATATGTAAAATTGTACATTTTAAGTGAGTTTCTTCTTGATATTAGAGAGACAAGGTGGGTGAGGTAATGTCTTTTATTGGACCAACTTCTGTTGGTGAGAGAGACAAGCTTTTGAGCTTACACAGAGCTCTTCTCCAGCCCCTACTCTGCCTGTATTTCTTCCAATTATTGTAAATACCTTGTTTTTAAGAAGGAACTAGGGGTAAGGAAACTGATCATAAATTTGTTCAAACATATTTTTAATTTTGTTGCTGGAGGAAGAGCTGAGAGAGAAAACAAAGGAAATTAGCTGTGGCTATCAGCTAATCAAACAACATGCACAAACCTCTTAAGACACCAAAAATCCAATCCTGTTCTTAAAAAAGGTAAATTTTATAAAAAACAAAAATGGAAAAAGTACATCTGGAACTCAGGCTTTTTGCTAAATCTTAAAAGAAACAATTACAAAAATTAAGCACCCAAAACAGCTTTCTTGGGGTTAAGCTTAAAAGTTACAAGCCAGAGTTTGGCTTTATGTCCTAATTTGGGATGAAAAATTTTAAGGAAACTCAATTTTTGAGAAACTGAAATTATGCTTCCTATCTAGCTCTATAATTATAGATCAAGAAAAATAGATGTTAATTGTGTCCTGAGGCCCGGTAAGTGGGGAAAACATTTATATTTATCCTTAAAACTTAGGACATGTCAATAAAATTAATGAATTAGCCTAGCATGACTGATATTGGAAATTTCATATGTCAGGTGTGTGGATTATGGGTGATCTTCACCCCTGTTATGTAACTCCTTTGCCCTACAACTTTTTTCATTGAGGAGGTAGTAGCCAAATGTCATGATTATTTCACTAGGATCAGACCTTTTCACTGGGTTGGGTGGAGAGATTTTATTTATTTACAATGTACAGCCCTGGAACTTTTGAATTCCTCCTTTCTTACAGGGTTTTGTCCATTGAGAAACATTAAGTTCTCATAAAAAAAACAAAACACTTCCTTTCTAGAGGACAGAGAGGTGAAATATGGTACTAGAATTAAAATTCAGTTGATGTACCTCACAATTTATTTTCCTGTTTAAACACAATTCCAAGATTAAAACCTTTATTTTGATAAATATATACAAATCTGAGTAACCTCCCTTTATGACTCCCTTTTTATTACTAACTGCTAGAATTATAAGCATGAATGAGTGGACTAAAGCTAGCTATCTGTGAAAGTACTATCAGCAATTGAGTTCCATACTGATTTGTGTGTGATAGTTTTAAGGATCACATTAATTCCACCCCAGAACTCCTATGCACAACTTGTATGATACAAACATAAATTTAAAAATTAGTATTAAAGAAAATTCACATCTGTAAGTCTTACTAAATTAGCAGAGGACAGAAAGAATAGCCTAAATTACTGGCCTTGAAATATCAAGGCACTTTTTTTTCCTCAGAGACAGCTGGCTTGTATTTCTCGCTCAATGGCAAATAGTAAGACCTTATTGTATATTTTACCCTCGATGTAATAACTTGAGTAGGTCCTTTTCAAATTCTGGGCCATCTGCAGCTGAAATTTCTTTGGCAGGGTACAGGAGCTAGCTTATTGTATCTTAGACAAAGAAAGAGGAGACATCTAGAACTGCTAGAATCATAATCTATCAGTCCATCACACACCTCCTCCTCCTATCATTTTGGCACCTCTATGAAATGGAGGAGGCTCTTAGGAGTCACTTGTTAAAATTCTAATACCAAATTTGAAGCAATCATCGGGGGTATTCTCCCTGACTCTGATGGAGTCTTCTACCCTCCCGATCCTGCTAATTCACTCCCCACCCCAAGGCTTATTAATATACTTCTGAGGAGCATTTGATTTTCCCTTTTCCCAGAATTGCACTATGTAGCAAATACTTAACATAGAATCCATCTGGGATGGAGGATGCTTGTATAAGGTATTTCCCTTCCCACCCACCTCCTTTCTAAGAATTAGTCATATCATTTAAGGACAGAAGAAACCATGAGACCATCTGGTCTGATTTCCTATACTGAGCCCCAAACCTAGTTTGACTAAAGCGTAATTTGTGTTTTAGCTGAAGCATATCTTCAGGAAAGGCATCCAGTCTTGATTTGAAGGCATCAAGAGATGGAGACTGTACACCTTTATGCAGTAGATTATCCCCCATTCTTGCCTCTGATAAGCTTTTTGTGTAACTGTATCATCCAGTGGGCTTTATAAATCACATTCAGTTGCAAGTGGCTCTGTCCCTTTAATTCCAATCCTCTCCATGTACATAGATTGCAAGAACATCCTGTACATTCAATAGAATGTGTTGGTAGTTGGACAACAACAGCCCTTTGGAGATTTCTAAAGAATTATTTATACAGGTTTACAGAATGTGGCTCTGGTGTTGCAGTCGCTCTGGTCACAACTGCCCCTTGATATTAAAGCAGAAACACAGCTCAGCTGGTGGAACTAAACTGGGACAGGCAAGGACATTTGGAACGCAGGACAATGCCTGTGACACTTACCATGCAAAGAGGGATTTGTTAGATAAAAATGCTATTTCTAAGGCTCATTTCACCATGGTAGATTTTATAATATAAGCACAACTATTAAATCACTTAATGTATGCCCCAGAAATATGTACGCAATAGTGAAATCACTGTTGCCTGTTTTCTAAGTGGAAAAGAATGGAGATTTTTTTAAGAGATCATTTCAAAAACCAAAACAACTCCTAAACTACAGCCTTACCAAATAGATTCATGTTCATCTTCATTCTGTCCCCCTCTAGTGGAAGCTAGTCCTGCATGAGCCTGCTGCAGCCTTTGCTGAGATCAAACCTGGGATCTCGAGCTTAACGCATGAGCCTGAGCCTCTACTGCATGAGTTAAAAGATATGTCTTTTAGCCAAGGCTGTAGCAGGCTCATCAAGCTCCAGCTGGTCTTGCTGCCACTAGATGGGGACAGAGTGCTCCACCAAGCAGGCATGGGTTACACATGCTCATTCCTTTCCCAGACCTATTCTTTCCCTGCCTCCAACTGACACAGACTGAACAGCATGACTGAGAATGCAGACCTAAAGGACACAACACAGACTGCATGCATTAGAGAGGGGAGAAAGCTGCACAGACAGCTGCAGCGGCACAGGAGCTAGCAAACAGAGCTCTGAACAGGGGAGTTTGAGTGGGAGTTCTGTTGGAGGAGAAGGTAGTTGTACTTGGTTTTGTATTTTTAGTATTTGTATTTGTGTGTGTGTAGGGGTTTTGTGCTGGGAGAGCAGCTGAGCCTGATTAGGGGGTGGGGCTTTGTGCTGAGAGAGCAGCTGAGCCCTGCCTAGGGGGTGGGGCTTCTGACTAGGGGCCCTATAAGTGTAGCCAGCCAGTCAGGCAGCGGCACAGACAGCTGCAGTGGCACAGGAGCTAGCAAACAGAGCTCTGAACAGGGGAGTTTGAGTGGGAGTTTGCAAGGGGAGTTTGGATTGTGGTGCTTGTTTGGGGTTTGCTTTTGCTGCAGGGGTGGTCTTTTTGGTGTGCCTTGTGTTTCCCAGATTAAGAGGATTTAGGTGGGAAGGAGATGACAGATACCGAGGCAGCTGTGGGAGTGACTCCTGCAGTGAAAGACACATTGAGGATGACTGGATGTGGAAGCTGTGGTATGTACATGATCCTGGAGGGGGGAACCGGTAAGAGTTTTTTCTGCATGAAATGCCGTCTGATAGAGCTGATGGAGGAAAAGATCCGAGGTTTGGAGATGCAGGTGGAAAGTCTGGTTGAGTTTAGGAAGGGGTTTGAGCAGATGATGGAGCAAAGATATGAGGTGTCTGAAGGGAAAAGCTCAGACTCACAGATGGAACCAGGGCTGGGGAATTTTGAGGAGAGACTGGATGAGGAAAGTGGTCAGTGGAAACATGTGACTCAAAGAACCAGACAGAGAAAAAGACGGGCTAGTGAAGGAGAAATAGAGCTTAGGAACAGGTTTGCAGAGTTGGAAAATGAAGAAGGGGCTCAGCAGGTACTTGTTGAAGGTGGAAGGGTAAGGAAGAAGAGAAGAGAGGCTAGCCCTATAGAAAAAGGGGAAGAGTCAAGGGAGACTACACCAAATATGAGCCCCAGGAGGATACAGGACGGGTTGAAGAAGATTGTAAGGGAAAATAGGAATGGAAAGAACTTGCAGCCAGAGAGAACAGGGGAGACACTGGAGAATAGCACTGTCACCAGGAAAAGGCAGGTCTATGTGATCGGGGACTCTTTATTGAGAAGAATAGACAGGCCTGTAACTAGAGCTGATCCAGAGAATAGAAGGGGGTGCTGTCTTCCGGGTGCTAAGATACGGGATGTAGACCTGAGGTTGAAAAGGATCCTAAAGGGAGCGGGAAAGAATCCCCTAATTATCCTTCATGTGGGAACAAATCATACGGCTAGATTCTCGCTGGAAAGTATTAAGGGAGACTATGCTAGGCTGGGGAAGACGCTTAAGGAAATTGAGGCTCAGGTGATCTTTAGCGGGATCCTTCCTGTTCCTAGAGAAGGCAACAAAGGTCTGACAAGATTATGACTGTCAACAGATGGCTTAGGCAGTGGTGCTATAAGGAGGGCTTTGGGATGTATGACCACTGGGAGGCATTCACGGACAGAGGTCAGTTCTCTCGGGATGGACTTCATCTGAGTAGGGAAGGAAATAGACTTCTAGGATCGAGGCTGGCACAACTGATAAAGAGAGCTTTAAACTAGGAATTGGGGGGAGATGGATGGGAGATGTCCAGAAAATCTCCACGCCAGATTTTAGCATTGAGAGGGAAGAAGATGAAGTAAGAATGGATACAGCCGTGGGTAGGAGAATGTATATAAGGGGTGAGGGCGGTGTGGATACTAGTCTAATAGGTTATACTGGATGTAGAATGACTGTGCCTAATAGGGTACAAAATGTGAGCGAGGCCAAACAGCACAAATTAAGATGTTTGTACACCAATGCGAGGAGTCTAGGTAACAAAATGGAGGAACTAGAGCTACTGGTGCAGGAAGTGAAACCAGATATCATAGGGATAACAGAAACATGGTGGAATAGTAGTCATGACTGGACTACAGGTATTGAAGGGTATGTGCTCTTTAGGAAAGACAGAAACAAAGGTAAAGGGGGTGGAGTAGCATTGTATATCAATGATGAGGTAGAATGTAAAGAAATAAGAAGCGATGCAATGGATAAGACAGAGTCTGTCTGGGCAAAAATTACATTGGGGAAGAAAACTAGTAAAGCCTCTCCTACGATAGTGCTTGGGGTGTGCTATAGACCTCCGGGATCTAATTTGGATATGGATAGAGCCCTTTTTAATGTCTTTAATAAAGTAAATACTAATGGAAACTGCATGATCATGGGAGACTTTAACTTCCCAGATATAGACTGGAGGACCAGTGCTAGTAATAATAATAGGGCTCAGATTTTCCTAGATGCGATAGCTGATGGATTCCTTCATCAAGTAGTTGCTGAACCGACTAGAGGGGATGCCATTTTAGATTTAATTTTGGTGAGTAGCGAGGACCTCATAGAAGAAATGGTTGTAGGGGACAATCTTGGCTCAAGTGATCATGAGCTAATTCAGTTCAAACTAAATGGAAGGATTAACAAAAATAAATCTGCAACTAGGGTTTTTGATTTCAAAAGGGCTGACTTTCAAAAATTAAGGAAATTAGTTAGGGAAGTGGATTGGACTGAAGAACTTATGGATCTAAAGGTAGAGGAGGCCTGGGATTACTTTAAATCAAAACTGCAGAAGCTATCGGAAGCCTGTATCCCAAGAAAGGGGAAAAAATTCATAGGAAAGAGTTGTAGACCAAGCTGGATGAGCAAGCATCTTAGAGAGGTGATTAAGAAGAAGCAGAAAGCATACAGGGAGTGGAAGATGGGAGGGATCAGCAAGGAAAGCTACCTAATTGAGGTCAGAACATGTAGCGATCAAGTGAGACAGGCTAAAAGTCGAGTAGAGTTGGACCTTGCAAAGGGAATTAAAACCAATAGTAAAAGGTTCTATAGCCATATAAATAAGAAGAAAACTAAGAAGGAAGAAGTGGGGCCGCTTAACACTGAGGATGGAGTGGAGGTTAAAGATAATCTAGGCATGGCCCAATATCTAAACCAATACTTTGCCTCAGTCTTTAATAAGGCTAAAGAGGATCTTAGGGATAATGGTAGCATGACAAATGGGAAGGAGGATATAGAGGTAGATATTACCATATCAGAGGTAGAAGCGAAACTGAAACAGCTTAATGGGACTAAATCGGGGGGCCCAGATAATCTTCATCCAAGATTATTATTAAAGGAATTGGCACCTGAAATTGCAAACCCATTAGCAAGAATTTTTAATGCATCTGTAAACTCAGGAATAGTACCGAATGATTGGAGAATTGCTAATATAGTTCCTATTTTTAAGAAAGGAAAAAAAAGTGATCCGGGTAACTACAGGCCAGTTAGTTTGACATCTGTAGTATGCAAGGTCCTGGAAAAAATTTTGAAGGAGAAATTAGTTAAGGACATTGAAGTCAATGGTAAATGGGACAAAATACAACATGGTTTTACAAAAGGTAGATCGTGCCAAACCAACCTAATCTCCTTTTTTGAAAAAGTAACAGATTTTTTAGATAAAGGAAATGCAGTGGATCTAATTTAGCTAGATTTCAGTAAGGCATTTGATACCTTGCCACATGGGGAATTATTAGTTAAATTGGAGAAGATGGGGATCAATATGAACATCAAAAGGTGGATAAGGAATTGGTTAAAGGGGAGACTGCAACGGGTCCTACTGAAAGGCGAACTGTCAGGTTGGAGGGAGGTTACCAGTGGAGTTCCTCAGGGATCGGTTTTGGGACCAATCTTATTTAATCTTTTTGTTACTGACCTTGGCACAAAAAGTGGGAGTGTGCTAATAAAGTTTGCAGATGATACAAAGCTGGGAGGTATTGCCAATTCAGAGAAGGATCGGGATATTATACAGGAGGATCTGGATGACCTTGTAAACTGGAGTAATAGTAATAGGATGAAATTTAATAGTGAGAAGTGTAAGGTTATGCATTTAGGGATTAATAACAAGAATTTTAGTTATAAGTTGGGGACGCATCAATTAGAAGTAACGGAAGAGGAGAAGGACCTTGGAGTATTGGTTGATCATAGGATGACTATGAGCTGCCAATGTGATATGGCTGTGAAAAAAGCTAATGCGGTTTTGGGATGCATCAGGAGAGGCATTTTCAGTAGGGATAAGGAGGTTTTAGTACCGTTATACAAGGCACTGGTGAGACCTCACCTAGAATACTGTGTGCAGTTCTGGTCTCCCATGTTTAAAAAGGATGAATTCAAACTGGAGCAGGTACAGAGAAGGGCTACTAGGATTATCCGAGGAATGGAAAACTTGTCTTATGAAAGGAGACTTAAGGAGCTTGGCTTGTTTAGCCTAACTAAAAGAAGGTTGAGGGGAGATATGATTGCTCTCTATAAATATATCAGAGGGATAAATACAGGAGAGGGAGAGGAATTATTTCAGCTCAGCACCAATGTGGACACAAGAACAAATGGGTATAAACTGGCCACCAGGAAGTTTAGACTTGAAATCAGACGAAGGTTTTTAACCATCAGAGGAGTGAAGTTTTGGAATAACCTTCCAAGGGAAGCAGTGGGGGCAAAAGATCTATCTGGCTTTAAGATTCTACTCGATAAGTTTATGGAGGAGATGGTATGATGGGATAATGGGATTTTGGTAAGTAATTGATCTTTAAATATTCAGGGTAAATAGGCCAAATCCCCTGAGATGGGATATTAGATGGATGGGATCTGAGTTACTATAGAAAATTCTTTCCTGGGTATCTGGCTGGTGAATCTTGCCCATATGCTCAGGGTTTAGCTGATTGCCATATTTGGGGTCGGGAAGGAATTTTCCTCCAGGGCAGATTGGAGAGGCCCTGGAGGTTTTTCGCCTTCCTCTGTAGCATGGGGCATGGTTGACTTGAGGGAGGCTTCTCTGCTCCTTGAAGTCTTTGAACCATGATTGAAGGACTTCAATAGCTCAGACATGGGTGAGGTTTTTCATAGGAGTGGGTGGGTGAGATTCTGTGGCCTGCGCTGTGCAGGAGGTCGGGCTAGATGATCAGAATGGTCCCTTCTGACCTTAGTATCTATGAATCTATAAGCTTTCAGAGCAAGAGATTTGAACCCATTATGCCAAAGTTCCTCCCAGAAGAGGGGGAAAGAAAACAGATATCCTGGCCTGTTTCACTCATTAGCTTATACTCCCTCCTAGAGCTTAGAAGACCATCCAGGAGTCCTGACCCCATTTCCCGACCCCACTCTACAAAAAAAAATAAAAAATAAAAAAAAAAATAAAAAACTTGAACTGAAATGGCCAGCATCCAAAATCCCTCATTCTTTGTAAACAGTGTTTAGCACAAACAGGCCCATACACAGTGGCCACAGTTAGTTAATATATTTGTACACCATTTGAGCTGTAGGTAGGACATTACTGACCTTAGTGGGTGTTCTTGATACTTCATTTCACCAGTAAAAAAAGGTGAAAAAACTTTAAACTGAGCTTCCTGTAGGAAAAGAGAGGTCAGATGGGGAATACGAATGGAACACAAATCTTTTAGAGAAGGAGCCCTAGAAAAATTGAATGTGGACCTTGTTGCTGGGTTACACTTCATTGTGGAGATGGTACCACAATAGGTAGTGCCTAATAACCTTGCTATCCTTGATTGTAATCCCTTGATAGTTTGGTGTCCCATAATTCCTGCTTTCTTGAGTGCCCCTTTTCAGCACACCTGAGAACATGCACTCAGGAGTCTTTAGGACTCTTTATTTGGAGGATAAAACAAACAGAAGAATCACCATATAGATATTTACGTACACTAATTGGGTTTTGCTCATTTTATTCTATGAGAAGTATGGCCATCCTCACAGGTCCAAGTATTAATTGTCTGGTTTGTTGAAGTCCAGACCTCCTGCACATAAAACTATCCCCACTCATCTAAAAATCCCACTCAGGGCCCAATCAGACTCAGGGGGCACCAGAGAATGACTCTCCTCTGCTTGTCTGCTCCACTCCACAGGAGGCTGCACCAGCAAGTCCTGCTCCGATGTGCAGCTACCTGGTCCTGTTCTATGACATCAGTTCTGCTGGTGCTGGCCTGATCCTCACTGCTAGGTCAGCTCTGGAGCACCCCACTTCACTGTCAGGTTACTGTGAAGTCAGATCTGTACCACCATGACTGGTCCAGTTAGGCCTTGTTCAAAGTCACCTCTGCACCACTGCTCCCAGGCCAGCCTAGTCCAGTCCCACAGAATCTCTCTACACAGGGTTCAGAATCTCCATGTGAGGAACTCAGAGTAAAATGGGGATCCTTTGCCAGAGTCCATGAAATAGCATTCCTTGTGCCTCGGACACAACACTCTATACCCCTCTTGGTAAGCTTGAATCCCATTCCTAAACCAGGATCTAATCCCTGTACAGGCTTGGTGACCCACTTACCTCAAGGCACATCTTGCACAATTCCTATTGCCTTTTATGACTGCATTCACAGCAACAATCCATTATTTGTATAATAGGAACATAGAAAAATTCCAACTAAAGCACCATAAAGACAGTAGGTGGAACTATGGCTAAGCAACATTATAATTCATGTAAATGAAGCTGGCTTATGCTGGCCATTTCTCTTTTCCCCTATTGGGGAAGTAGAGAGCTCCATTCCTCTAAGACTTCTCGCTCTGGGAAGTACAGGAGCATACAGTGATATTCTGGAATATACATTCTTATTCCTTAGTCAGAGAAATCTGTATATTACCCATATTCTGGGGAGACTCATATATACCATTGCCAGACAGTGGTCCTTTTTTGCATTGCCTCCCTCCCTGGGATTTTTGGCCGATGCAGTATTGGTCATGTCCATGGACATCTCTTTTAACTGTGCTCCACATGTGCTAGAGGAGGGCTGAGCACTTATACTTCAAGCATGAGTTACAGCTGTCTCAGCCTTCTTTACAGTGCATTCGTTTAGCAATCTGGCCAGGGCCTCAGAGATAAGTTGCAGAGCTGGACCAGGCATCATTAGGCATGATTACTATTAAGCTTACCAAACTAACTTTACAGCTTGTGTGCCTGTGAAGAGCCCAGCTGTCCTGCCACCTTTCCTGTGCCACACATCTCCAATGAAGAAGGTACCAGCCCACGCACTTGGTGCAGATTATCCTGTTTCGGGAGATACAGTGCACATCCTATATTTTTGGTTATTCTCACTTTACACCACCATGAACTGACGGTGTATGATAAGGAAAAACTAAGCAGAATGAAACTCTGGGCCAATTTTTCCAAAGCTTGTCTGCATAAAGCCTCAAGGGTGTATATCCTGGCATTCAATGCAGAGTGGCATAAGGGGACTCTATTAGGGGACACTCTGGGCTGTTGCATGGTACTTCCTCATGTGAGTGTGTATTACTCAGTGGGGACAACATCGGCTTAGTAATGAAGAGTTTTGGTAAGGTGAGAAAATGCTACTGATTGTAAAACTCCAAACAGCCCTGCTTCACCCATTTGACTTTCCTTGATGACGCACTACACAAAAACATAGTGTGTACTCCTCTTAACTCCCAATGACTCTGAGCCAGGTCTACACCACAGACCTATATCAGTATCACTACATTGTTCAGGGGTATGAAAAATTCACTGTAGCCACTGCAATGCCGTTCATAAACAAAGCCCTAGGTAGCTGCAGTTTCCTAATGAGTTCTATAACAATTTAATTGCATACAAATGCAGACTTTGAATAGCCAATATAACCTGACAGTATAACAATCTGTACAATCATTCTTTTCATGCCATATTTTAAAAATGTTAATTCCCAAAGAAACAAAAAAGCAATGTGACACATTCTCCTCTAGGTTCATTTTGCCTCATTAAGGTTTGCCACATCTCTTGGGATGATTAAGAGTTTGTCACTTTTGCGTCTCATTAGTTTGGTGATTCACAGTGAGGGGTGCACTATCTAATGACTAAAGCATAATTAATTAATTGGGGTCAAGCTCTGTTTATGTGTGTAAGGTTCACTGCATTGCTAGCTTAGCTGTCTGCCTGAATAGTGACACATCTCTATTCTTTAGGCTGTCACAAATAGTAAACATGGCAGGTGAGAAAGAAGGGCTTCTAAAAACTGTATTTGCCTTCTAGTCCTTTGGACTATACTAGCTTCTGACTTTGGCTTTCTGGGTTTCTAAAAGTGGACCAACTTCCGCAGTCCCTACTCTGGCAAAACTCTCACCGATTTCCAAGGCAGTTCCAGTGAAGTAATGACTGCAGGGTTTGACTAAATGTTCTTTAGCACTTTAGAACTTCAAACATGACTAGAAACATGACAAAGAGTAAGTAAGTCATCTTCCCTACAGATAAGTAAATATTATCTCCATTTTACGGAGAGGAAAACATTGTGTGGGTATTTCAGTGCCTTGCCATAGCACAGAGTGTGAGTAATTGTGGGAGCTAGAATTAGAACAGGAGGCTCGGCTGCTTCCCTTGGGTCAGGCCACCAGACTTCTTATGTTGCACTGTTGTAGCAATGCAAAGAAAATGATGTGTATTAGATGAAAGAGACCACTGAGACTGTTTCAGAAACATTGTGTGCGTGCTGTATGGCTAGATTGTGTCCTGCCCTTGTGTCAGCATCTTCATTAGGAAAAAAAAAAAAAAAGGTGTGTTCTAACACATGGTGACTGATCTGCTGCTCTCTTGCAACTAGTCCCCAAGCTACTGGATTTCCAGATGCACTCTGATCCTCTCCTGCTGCAGCTGCTTCTGCTCCAGCTACTGAGCTGCCCACTACTCATGTTTCAGTGATGTGCTTGGTCTGGAAGGAATATAGTTGCTGCATCTGTCAACCTCTTCCCTGCTTCCCTCCAGGGCATTGGTTTCAAGACGTTCCTTGTATGCCGGGCTCTCAGACAGCTGGCTGGAGGTTCTCTGTGAACCTGAACCATCATTTCTTGACTGGTTGTTCAAATACAGGAAATTTACTAGCTGGGATTTTGTTCTATCCACAGGGCTGATCTGTCCTTCTCAGCATAACTCAACCACCTGATTTTAATTCAGCTGGTCATAATTTATTTTCCCCTTTCCCTCTTTCTGCTATTTCCCCCCATAAACAGACTACTGAGGCTTTTTCCTTTGTGCTTTTCGATCTACAGTACATGTTTTTGCTGCTGTTGGCACTTATGCAATTTACAGTGTTACGGATCCCAAAAACTCTGCCACCATATATGTCACATTTCAAGGCAACTGCACCTGTATTTCCCCTCAGTGGTCCAGCAAAGGACACTCACTGTCAGGCTTCTAGCTCCCCAGCTGTTTCCTTGCTTGGGTGGAGACCTGTGATGCTCTCCCTTCTGACTGGGGTATTTCCAGGCTGCTCAAGTCCCTGCTGTCTCTGTGTTACTCCCAGCACAGACAGGTTGCCCAAGCACACCTGCTTGCTTTGTCATCAGAGATGGTTAACAAGTGTAATTGCTACAGCACTTCCTATGCAAGCCTATTTTATTCTTAAGAGAAAAAGCATTACAGAGAAAACAAATTAACAACAGTAAAAGAACCTACATGCTAGTAAATTTACTAGAGATCACCCCAAACCTAACATGGGTCTGGCAGGAGCAGTCTTTCAACACCCCAAATTAGGAGCTTTGTTTTGGTTACAAGTTCAAGAGAGCTTCAACTTAGAACAAAACACAGTCATATGAGATCTCAGTAGGCCCAATCTTTCCAATCCTACCCTGGGAATTGGGGGCCTCAATGGACATGGGGTCCTGTCCATTTGCTGGATGAGAAAGAAGGCGCTTTGCCAGTTTAAACCCAGGCTATTTTTCCAAAAATTCGTTCTTTGGCTGTTGGTCTCTGGAAAATCCAGTTTGAACTAGTATATGTACCCAGGGGTGTCTTCAAAGGGTTGATAACCCACGGAATTACATTACCATCCCCCTCCTACTAGAGAAGGTACATATCATGCCACAATAACACATATGTAATTACATTTTTAATACAATGTACTCCAAAGGTATTAAATCTAATTCAATAACATGTAACTTAATTCAATAAAGTTTGTCTTAATTTCAAAAATATGTTCAGGATATTACAGGATATTGTCAACCTGTCACACACATTTGCCATAAGAAAAATTGGGGAGCAAAGAGTTTGTGTGTGCATTTCAGGAAAAAGAAGTTGAGAAATAACTGCCAGCATTTTACTACAGAGGGATGAAAATTACCTGTATTGTCCATTCTACCTGTGGTTTTAGAAGTGGGCGTTTGTTTGTTAGCAAATAGGGAGAACATGTAAAGATTTTTTTCCTTTTCTTTTTGAAAGTAAGAAATCCCTCAGAAATGTGGGAAAAAAAGACCATAGATCATGCCAAGTTCATTTTGGCAAGAGGACTACTCATGAGAGTAAGGTTTGCTCAGATAGTCACAGAGCAATAATTGTTGCTTGATCTGCTTTTAGACCACGAGGTGGTCAATTGCCGGTCTGTCACCATGTTGATGTTATAGGTCTTGCTGGAGTACATAACAGGGAGGACTGTGTAAAGGTTGCCACTCCTCAAGCACAGAGTGAGGAAGAGGAAATCTACTGATTTGCCTGGGTGGCAGATATAATAGGCAAGGGGAGGTTGTGCCTCCCCTAGCGCAGCCGTGCCTGCTGCCCGACACCTGGGCCGTGATGCCCCCATCCGGCCCCTGCCCAAAGAGCTTGTGATTTAAATGCCCAATTCAACTTTGGCTGAATTCAATTGGATTGGGCTCTAAAAACTGGTCAACCATAACACTACAAAACAAAGACAGAATAGAGTATTAACTACAGCCATGTAGTTACTGTTACAAAGTGGGCTTCATTAAAACATGAAAGTAGCATAAGAAGTGGTACGAACCACAGATAGCATTGTACTTTCATTCGTACATGGGTCTAGCTGATCAGAAAGAGCTTTATACAGGCTCTGGATGGAAATCAGTCTAGTTCTTATAGGATATCTGTGACAACATGAAGACACAGGGCCAAATTCAAGCCAATACAATTGCCATGCTAGGGTCTGGAACTAATTAATGGTGGCTAAAAACAGTGTAAGGCCTGGTCTACATTAAGGAAATTTGCATGTATGCAACTACATCAATGTAGTTTGGGATGCACCCGTGTATCAAAGCAAGCTATAGCAGTGTAAGCTTCACTTTGCACCAGTGATGCATGTCTACATTATGGTTTTGCACTGGTATAACTATGCTGATATAGTTTCACAGAATTTCTTTACTGTCCATCAGACCTAAGTTACCTGTATGGTGTTAATGAGGAATCAGAAGGGTGTAGCGACATGTAATTTCGGAAATGTGGCATTCAGTGGGCGTGCAGGAATATTGCTAACTTACTCACAGGTATGTAAGATAAAGTACTCACATAAGACTGTCTCTCTCACTCTCTTGAAATTTTTAGTAATTAGTAATTTTTTTTGCAAGCTGTGACAATTAATGACATGTACACATGATTTGATTCAGAATCAGAATTTACTTTTGAAATTAAAAAGCTTTTAGTGTAAGGTATGTTTTTCAGTTTCAGGATTAAACATGAGTGGCAGAAAAACATGTTGTTGTGCACAGAATCAAAGGCACAACTAGTGAAACAAAACAAAGATACAGTCGGTTTGATGGAAAATGCAAAAAACTATACCCTAAATTTAGCAGATTTAAAATGGAAAAATGCAATTCACACAAAAAACCTAGCATGACTCATTGACCTGTAACACCCTTGATGCTTTATTTATATTTACCTCCATGCAGCACTAGGAAATAATAGAATAGCCAGCATTTAATACTATAGTGCTCTTTACTTTTTTTTAAATGTTATGATTGTGTTTCCACAGAAACAACATATTGCTAACTTGGCAAACCTTCCTGTGAATTTCATGTCCACCATATGTCCTTTCTGATAATGCTGCTGTTTTTGTTGTATAATTCAATGGCACCATTGTTGGTAATCAGCGTTAGAGTCCTAATGAAATGCGTTTATTCATTTGCATTTTATAACTAATAGTTAATTCAGTATAGGGAACCAAATTCCCACTGTGTATCATTTCCTTTATTACTGTGCTTATCCTCAGATTATCGAGTGTAATTTGTGGAATTAAATCTGATTTTCTTGTTGCAGATACTGTAGCTATAACTAAATGCAAAAGAAATGAAGGCTTCATTTAATTTAGTTTTAGTGAATTAAACTAGAGCTAGAGGACTTACATATTTGTTTTCTTATTTTGCAATTGTAGTGATTATAATTGAAAAAAGATCTTTCCTTATAGGTCAGGTTCTGTAAACCTCTTTCATTTTTGTTGTTCTCCACTGGACTCTCTCCAGTTTGTCCACATCTTTCCTAAAGTATGGCACTCAGAATTGGAAACAGGACTCCAGCTGAGGCCACAACAGTAACTGGTAGAGCGGGACAATTACCCACCATGTTTTATATACAACACTCCTGTTAATTCACTCCAGAATAATGTTAGCTTTTTTTTCAACTGCATCACATTTTTGACTCATATTCAGTTTACGATCCACTATATACCCAGACCCTTTTCAGCAGTAATACCACTTAACAAATTATTCCCCATTTTGGAGGTGTGCATTTGATTTTTCCTTCTTAAGTGAAGTACTTTACACTTGTCTCTATTGAATTTCATCCTGTTGAATTTAGACCAATTCTCCAATTTCTCAAGGTTCTTTTAAATTCTAATCCTGTCCTGCAAAGTACTTGCAGCTCCTCCCAGCTTGGTGTTATCTGCAAAGTTCATTATTCAAGTAATTAATGAAAATATTGAATAGTACCAGATCCAGAACAGATCCTTGTGGGACTTTACTAGGTACATCCTCTCAGTTTGACATCAAACCATTGATAACTATTCTTTGACTACAGTCTTTCAACCATTTGTGCACATATCTTACAGTAACATATATAGACCACATTTCCCCAGTTTGCTTAAGAGAATGTCATGTGAGACTGTGTCAAAAGCCTTACTAAAATCAAGATATATCTTGTCTACTGCTTCCCCCCATCCAGTAGCCCAGGAACTCTGTCAAAGAAGGAAATTAGATTAGGTTGGCAACATTTATTCCTGACTAATCCATGTTGACTATTCCTAATAAATTATTATTCTCTAGGTGCTTACAAACTGATTGTTTAATAACTTGTTCCAGTATCTTTCCAGGTATAGAAGTTAGACTGACTGGTCTATAATTAAGGCTACGATTATGTCACAGAGGTCACGGAAGTCATGGAATCCATGACTTCCACTGACCTCCATGACATTTTCTTCCCCCGGGCTGGAACTTTCAGCCAGCTCCCTCCCCGCATCCTGCCCTGCAGCTCTCAGCCTCCACAATGGTGGGGAAACCCTTCGGCTGTCCAGCCGGGAACAGTGGGGACCTCCTGCAGTTGTCCAGCCGCATTAGGCAGCGGGGAACCCCCCGAAGCTGCCCAGACGAGGTTGAAGGTGGTGACTCCCTGCAGCTGCCCAGCCACAGCAGACAGTGGGGTACCCTGCGAAGCTACCCAGCTACAGCAGGTAGGGAGGGGACCCCTCACAGCTGCCCAGCTATGGGAAATGGCTGGGGGCCCCCATGAGTGCCCAGATGCCATGGGGGCAAGGGGACCCTGCAGCAGCCCAACCCTGAAGGCAGGAGGACCCCGAAGCTCCCACTGACCGCAATGGTGGGGGAGCCAGGAGCAGTGGGTGCTGAACCCACCTCCCAATTCTTTAGGGATATTTTTAGTGACAGTCAGGGACAGGTCCCAGGCTTCCGTGAAATTTTGTGTATTGCCTGGGACCTGTCCCTGACTTGTATTAAAAATATTCATGACAAAAACTTAGCCTTATCTATAATTCCCCGGGACCTCTTTGTTTCCCTTGTTAAACATAGGTATTATTTTTGCCTTTCTAGGACCTCACCCATCCTCCATGAGTTCTCAACAGTAATTGCTAATCTTCACAATTGCTTCAGCTAGTTTTTTTAAGTACCCTAGGATGAATTGCAATAGGGTCTGCTGAGTCAAATACATCTCAATTATCTAAATATTCTTTAACAAGTTCTTTTTCTGTTTTGGTTTGTGTTCCTTCCCCCTTGTTGTGAATATTAATTATGTTGACTATATGGTCACTATTATCCTTTTTAGTGAAGAATGAAGCAAAATAGGCATTTTGAGCCGCCGTGATGTCATAAGTTATTAGGTCTCCTTCCCTGCTAAGTAGAGGACCTTCACTTTCCTTCATCTTTCTCTTGCTTATAATGTATTTAAATCATGTCTTCCTATTGCCTTTTAAGTTTCTTGCTAGGTGTATCTCATTTTGTTCCTTAACGTTTCTGATTTTGCCTCTACATGTTTGTTTTATTCTTTTACATTCCTCCTTTGCAATTCATTCATGTTTTTACTTTTTGTAGGATTCCTTTGAGATGTTCAGGTCACTAAAGAGCTTGTGACCAAGTCATATTGGCCTCTTACTGTTCTTCCTAATCCTCCTTCACATTGAGATAGTTTGTTAGTTGTGCGTTTAATATTTTCTGCTTGAGGAACTGCCAGCAATCCTGAACTACTTCATCCATTAGATTTTCTTCACCTGAACATTTACCCACCACTTTGTTAAAGTCTGTTGTTTTGAAGTCATTGTCCTTATTCTGCTGCTCTCCACTCCTTCCTTTCCTAAGAATCATGAGATCTATTATGTCACGGTCACTTTTACCAAAATTGCCTTCCACCTTCAGATTAGCAACCAATGCTTCCCTCTTGCTCAGAATCAAGTTTAAAATGGCTATCCCCTGGCAACTTCCTCCACCTTCTGAAACAAAAAAGTTGTCTCCAATACATTCAGAAAACTTATTGGAAAATTTGTGGTTTGCCATATTACTTTTCCAACAGGTGGGTGGGTAAAGTCCCCTATTACCACCAGGTTTTGTGATTCGGATATTTCTGTTTCTCGTTCTAGAAATGCCTCATCCACCCCCCTCTTCCTGATTTGCTGCTCTAGAGTGGACCTCTACCATAATGTCACTCCTATTTTTCCCCATTTTATCTTTATCCAGAAACTTTCAACTAGTCTGTCTCTCACCTCCTGCTGAACCTCAGAACAAGTGAATATATTCTTGATGTATAATGCAACATCTCCTCTCTTTTCTTTCCCTCCTGTCCTTCCTGAACAAGCTGTACCTGTATTCCAGTCATGAGATTTATCCCACCACGTTCCTCTGATGCTCATTAAGTCATGCTAATACTGCCAGTTCTTCCTATTTATTTTCCACATTCCTTGCATTTGTGTGTAGACATCTAAGATGTTGAACAGATTTTCTCACTGATTTCCCTCCTGCTGCTCCTATAGGCTGGTGACAGCCCTCCAGTTGGCACCATCTGTGCAGCCATGCATTCATCTCCAGGATGTGTATGTCCCTGCCTGGGCCCTTACCTTCAACCAGGAGGATGGATAAGTACACAACCAACTCCTTCATCCTCACTCCCAGAGCCCTGTAGTTGATGATCATCTGCTCAGGATCATAGTAGGCAGTGTCACTACTGCCCATGTGAATGAGTAGCATGGGGTAGGGGTTCAGCCCCAGTAATCTTTCTGTAATACCTCGGATGTGGGCTCCAGGCAAGCAGCATAGTCAGAGACTCCTTTATGAGGGAAACAGCAGCATCCATCTGCCAAACTCACATGATATCCTGGGACACCCCAGCATATCATGAGAGTTCGGCAGATGGATGCTGCTGTTTCCCTCAGAAGGGAGTCCCTGACTATTAGCACTGTATGCGTCCTCCTCTTGGGCGTGGTCCCTGGGAGCTCCTCAGCTTTGGGGGTAGGCGGCTCCTCCTCCTCAGCCACTGGGGTTTGCTTCTGTGGCCAGTACAGCATACTGGCTCTTTACTGCAATGGACAGGGGACCTGGGTGGGGGATGCCGTTGTGTCATCTGTAGTCAGCTAGCATTCTCCATCCTGGATGTTTCCTCATGTGTCCTGTTGATGAAGTACTTGTGCTTCCAGATATGCAGATAAGCTGCCACCTCCTGCAGCTCTCAACCCTGCTTCTTGAGCAACTCCACCAACAGATGACACTTGCACCAAGTGGTACCCCATATCTGGCTTTCATTGGTAGGAACAGGGATACCAGAAAAGGGGGGAGCATGCCCCCCCTTTTATGGGCTGTAAGGGTGAGTGATGGGAGAGGGGCAAAAAGGAGCAAGTGGGGGTGGGATCTTGGGGAGGAAGGGGCTGCACGGGGGGTGCTCAGGAGAAGGGGCAACACGGAGGGGGCTCAGGGAGATGGGGTGGCACAAGGGTGGGGGCTCGGAGGAAGAGGTGGGGCAGGGGGTTGGGGGAATGGGCAATGCTGGGGGGGACCATGATTCTGGTGCCGGTGCCCCCCCAACCCATGCTTTTAGGAAGCTTTCATCACTCCTGGCTAGGGAGACACAGGCCTTATTCTCAGCAAGTCAAGACCAGAGCCTGGGTAGAAGCCTCCAGGTTCAGGATGCCCCTGTCTGCCTAGGGGCCCCACAGGTGCAGGGAGAAGAAGAGTTAGCAGTGGTGCTGGCCACACACCATTTTTCTCCCATTGCAGGTTCTTCCTTGTAGAGTACCTGCAAGGTAAGGAAAGGAAAGGAAAGGAAAGAACACACCTCCCTACTTCCCTGCCTTCTTCTGCTGGCAACCTCCCCCAGTCTCCCAGCTGCCTTTGTCTTACCAGCCAGTGGGAGCCTGAGTGCTTTTTAAAGCCTGGACCCTACACATGTGGAATGGGTGACCATCATCTTTGGCTGATGTAAATCGGCATTGAAGTCAGTGGAACTGTGTTGATTCATACAAGCTGGGATCTGACCGTGTCGTTTTAAATAACAACAATTTTTCTATCGTTAGTTTTCTTGCATGTGCGTTTAAATATTAAGCCAGCCTTACCTTTCCAAGTGCCCAAACCCCACAGAATAAATAGGTTTAAGGGATACTGTCATGTAGTTTGAACACTCTCATTCCCAAATTTTCTTATAATGTAATAAGATTTATTATAATATAAAAGTTTTCACTACATGGCATTCACCTATGCTGAGGTAATCCCCATCTGTTAGGGCAGCTCTACAGCCTCCAAACCAACACAGTAGCATACAGTGACTGTGTCGGAGGCCAGACTGGGGGTGTGTGTGTGTGTGTGTGTGTGTAAAAATGTTCTCCTTTAGGAACTTAAACGTCATTCTGCAAGTGCATTAGAACCAGGAACTGAAAATGATTACTACAAAAAAAAAAAAAAAGAGAGAGAGAGAGAGAATTTGATCTTTCTAGTGTGATTTTCCAAGTTCGATGATATGCGAACAAAGAAACAAAAAATCACATAAAGTACTATAAACTGGATTTTCAGAACGATTCTAAGGAGTTATGACCAGCACAGGTAAGACTTAGAACAATTCCCGTCACATAGAATCACGTTAAAAGTGAGATATTAGCATGCTGACAAATTAATACAAATATTGATTGTGAATGCCAAAAGGTGCAACAGTGTAATAGAGGGCGGGCGTCAGGTTTCACTGGGGATGCTGTGATAGGTATTAAGCCTCTCAGTTTTGTTTAATACCACCCAAATTAAAATGCCATGAGTTGGCGAACCATGAGAACATTAATAACTCACAAAGGGAATAGCTCCAGTACATTTATCAGAGGCAGACAGATTACTCTTGGAATGAAGCCTTGTTAATTTAGGTCCTACGAGGCCAAAATTAATCAGATCCCAAATTAATGAGGTCTTGTGAACTCCAGGAAAGACACTGTGTCACATTCTGATCCTATTTACATCAGAAGTATCTCTGATGCAGTTAATGGAAATGAGAATCAGTCCCACAAATGTCCTAATTGTGTAATTACAACTGCATTTTGTTGGTTAAAAAAATCAATTTATCCTGATATACAATATTTTATTCTCACAACTGTTTCCCTGGGTTTTGGAACTATTTTGTGTACCTGTAGAAATATAAAACTGGAAGTAGCATGTACAGCAAGCACAACTGGAGAAAGTAATGGATAGAAGACATATTTTGTTCTGGGCTAGCATGAAAACACATATCAATCTGTAAATGTAAAAACTGTGAAATAAATTGCACTTAATTAAAACTATGACACAATAAACTTCTGCTCTTTACCAAGACTAAAAATTCTGAATTCCTGTCACATCGTTCAGACAGTCTGGTAGTGACTAAAAAGCTATGTAACACTTACAGTTTCCTCATATGACAGTGTGACTCTGTAATAACTCCATTTACTTAAGTGGAGTTACTTCATATTTACAGCAATGTAAATGACAGCAGAATTCTGAGCAGCATTTGCCTATTTTGCTACAGTTGTGAATTTTTTCTCTGCTGTGTTGCATCTTGGGTAGTCATAGACATCTGTGCAAAGGAAGTGTCAAACTTTATCAAGTCAGAATGGTAGCATTTTGTATCCCCTTTATACAAATGTCAATGTGGGGGGTGTACGCTCTGGCTGTGGAAGCTCCTTTTGCCGCTCCAGTACTGTGAGTTGCAATGTGTGAGCTTCCATCCGTCTCTGGCTTGCCTCTCTTCGAAAATACCTTCTGCTGTGTTTCAAAAGGGCCAGCATCTCCTGCCTTTGGGTGGGACTCAAACTCTCCCAAATCTCAATGCTCTCCAAAGGAGTCTCTTCCTTACTGTCCCTGACCAGTAAAATTCCCTTCTCAGCACAACAAATCATATTCACTACCATCTCCCTTTCATGGGAAGCTTTCAGTCTACTGATATGTACTGTCTGCACTGCTCCTCTGTCTGGAGTGGCTCAAGAGCGTGAATATCAACTTCAGGGCAGACTGTTACAAACCAGGGCACAAACCACAAACTGATTCTGAGTGCCACACTTAGATTTCACCAACCAACCTTCATGTGTTACCTCCTCAAGCACCTGAACAGTCTTAACTGGAGTCCCAGACAGTCCCCTTGGTCTCTCCAGTCTATCTTGTCACATAGGTAAGCTTGCATTTGTGTTAGATGGTCTCTTACACTGAACATCACCACAATATTCAGGTTACTCCCAGTCCCAAAGGACCAGTCACTTACCCCACGTCAATTGCATCTTCGATCCCAAACCTAAGATGACACTAGTAGCCAATCATGTATTAAACTAACTAAAGATTTATTAATTAAGAAAAAGTAATGACTTATTCACAAGGTTAAAGGTTAAACAAGCACACACAAATGAGCTGCAGTTTTAGGTTCTAAAAGGTAATACAGAGCTTGCTTATTATATAAGCTTCTATGTCCTTTAGGGCTAACCCAGACTAACCAGCTGAGGATCTCTTGTTTATGCATAGAAGTCTTTGCCCCGCAGAGTTCAAGATGTAGTTTTTTCCTGTCAGGGATTTTTATTTCCTTCCCAAGCTGCTGGGACAAACCCCCTTGCACATTTCTTCTTCATAGGGGTGTGTGGGGGAGCCATCAAAACAGTATTTTGTTCTCTGATGTTCCATAAGGGCTCATCTGGTTTCAGTGGCCCTTCTTGCGGGCCTAAAACCTTTTGTGGTAAAGTAGTATTTCGTACATGGTAATGCTGTGCTCCTGACTTGGCAGGGGTTGGGGTGGGGGGAGTGGGGTTACAGTTTCAGAGCAAACACTTTTACAATCATAAAGCAAATACTTAAATATTAACTTATAACATGGGATACAGTGATTGCAAGTGAGATTAATTCATGCAGCAACTACACAAGCATTTCATAAAGTCTAAACATTAAACACATTTTCAAAAACCTAATACCTATTTTAACAATACTAATCCACAGGTAAACCGGACTGGTTTCCAGCTATGCATTTGTTAGTGTTTAGTTAGGCTTAGGGGTCTTGGCATGCACTGGCACCCGGTCTTCCAGTGTCACAATTTACACCTGTGCAAAGGAGGTGTAAAACTTTATCTACTCAGAATACTAGCATTTTATAACCTTTAAACAAATTTTAATGACTGCATAAAATGCAAGGCAGTGAAGAACTTAGCCTAAAATAAAAAGGTTAAATCACACAAAAGGAAGTTGGCCACAGTTGATGCTATGGGTCTCATTTTAAGACACACTGCATTTTCTCTCCCAGTTTATTAGTCCTGGTGGTGTATCCATCAGAAGACCAAATCTTAAAGAACAGTTGAGAAGTATTGCTACCTGGCAAGTCAAGAAAAATACTGTCATTTTACACTGGTGTAATTCCATTGACTTTAATGGAATTACTCTTGATTTCTGGCAGTGTAAGTGAGAGGAAATTTAGACCATTAGCTTTCAGCTACAGAAAGATGGGTCACTTGTCTTCCCAACAACAAAGTTATATCCCCAACTATTGACTACTTTTCCACCACAATTGCTTGGGTGTATTTTTTTCTCTTATGTAATATTGGTCAAAGGCAGATGGATTTCTTGCCTAACTGCAAGTAGCTGCTGAAACTCTGAATATGCAATGCTGAAAAATCCTACAGTGCAGCACTGAAATTAGAGAATCTTGGGACAGTTTTTGAATAGCACATATTGCTGTGTTATCCAGACTGCAGGACATGAGAACCAAGTAGTTTACCCTTTTCATGTTTGAGATAAAGGTTCTCTTTGAACCCAGAACTGCAGAGCTCTTATCTGTAAGGTAGATTTCTGTTGTGTATTCTGAAACTTTATTTTGCACAGAGGGTATGCCTACACCACAAACCCCACCCCCACAGCAACAAGTCTCAGGGTATGTCTACACTGGCAGAGTTACATCTCTGGAAGTTACAGCGCCACTCAAAGAGCGCTGAAGGGAAACCGCTGTTGTGTGTTCACACTGTCAGCTGCCTGTGCAATAGCGTGTTCACACTTGCAGCACTTACAGTGGTATTCGGAGAGGTGCACTCTGGGAAGCTATCCCACAGAGCATTTCTTCCTCTTCTGCTGCTAAGAGTTGTTGGAAGGTGGAGGGGGATCACGGGGCATCCTGGGTCCTGTCCCAATGGCCTGTGATGCATTGCTTCGTGTCCCAGCAATCCCTGTGCTTCCGTCCACATTTGGCGCCATCTTTCAATGGTTTGTGTACTGCATGCTCTGGCTCTTTGGGCTGCTCACTCTGGAATGGATCCTGAACTGTTGACCGATATGCTGCTCACTCTGACCAACACGTTATGCATCTGGCAGTAGAGTTATTCTTAAACTACGATGGCAAAAGGAGTATGATATTGATCTCACCACAGGTACCAGCTACAACATGAGATTGCTTGTGGCATTCACAGAGTTGCTAAGCACAGTGGAACGGCCACTTTTGGGTTCGGGGAACAAGCACTGAGTGGTGGGATCACATCGTCATGCATGTCTGGGATGATAAGCAGTGGCTACAGAACTTTCGAATGAGGAAAGCCACATTCATGGGACTGTGTGATGAGCTCGGCCCAGCCCCACAGTAAAAGGACATGAGAATGAGAGCTGTCCTGTTGTTGGAGAAGTGTGTGGCGATTGCATTGTGGAAGCTGGCTACTCCAGACTGCTACCGATCGGTTGCTAACCAGTTCAGAGCGGGAAAGTCTACTGTTGGACTCGTGTTGATGGAAGTGGGCAGAGCCATTAATTGCATCCTGTGCCAAAAGACCATCACTCTGGGCAATGTGCGTGACATTGTGGATGGCTTTGCACAAATGGGCTTCCCTAACTGCAGAGGGGTGATAGATGGCACACATATTCCAATTCTGGCACCAGACCACCTAGTCACCAAGTACATTAATCACAAAGGGTATTTCTCAATGGTTCTCTAGGTGCTTGTGGATCACTGTGGGCATTTCACAGACATTAATGCAGGCTGATCCGGAAAGGTGCATGACACACACATCTTTCGGAACACTGGCCTGTTCAGGAAACTGCAAGCAGGTACTTTCTTCCCAGACCAGAAGATCACCCTAGGAGAAGTCAAAATGCCCATTGTGATCCTGGGAGATCCTGCCTACCCCTTAATACCGTGGCTTATGCAGCCACTAATCCACTAATATTTGTTGCTATGCTTAGGTGTGTAGTGCTTGCAATGCTAGGAGATGATTGTGATTGGTGTAGATGATGCCCTATGAAGGTTTAAGAAAATTGCCTGTTGCTTTGCAGGGCTCTGTTTGCCTTCAATTAATGGAATAAAGATTGCTTTCAAACCAAAACAATTCTTCTATTAAAAAACAACAACCGGAGGAGAGAGACAAACCAAAAAACACATCAGCACTGTGGGGAATGGGGGAAGGGAAGGTCCAAGGAGGAGGTGGGGTCCTGGGACAGTTAAAGATTTGTGCATGTCCAGGTATCATATGCAATCTTGTCCTCTGGTGTACTGTACGTCAGCAGGGCTAAACTGCAGAGGGACAGGTGTTGAGTGCAGTGGGTACTGGGAATCCGCAGGGCTGGACTGTGATGGGGCAGAAGTGGAATGCAGCGGGTACAGACTGGAGCCAGGAGGTTGATAAGAGTGTGTTGCTGGTGTTTGGGGGGCACCTGAGAAAGAGTTTTTTGACACCAGCTGCAGGGGAGCTGCTCTGTTTGCAATGCTAGTAGCACCTGGAGTGTGTCCACGTGGTGCTCCATAACGTTTAAGATAACGTTTAACGCTCCATGGCTTCATTCTGGTGTGCCGCGTTCTCCTTTTGGTCCCTCTTCTCACTGTCCCACACCTTCTTCAAGTCATGTTTTTCAGCCACAGAGTGCATGAGTGCATCATAACATCACGCAGAAAGTCCTCTTTAGTTCTTCATGGCCGCTTTCTAATTCTGTGCAGCTGTTCAGCCTGTTATAACAAAGAGGGAGGCTGGGCTCCCAAGGGTGTATCTGTGAAGCCAAATACAACATTTTACAGAAACAGTATTGTTTGCAACACACAGAACACTGATTCAGTGATTTAAAACACAGCCACAATGCATCCGATGAAGTGAGCTGTAGTTCACGAAAGCTTATGCTCAAATAAATTGGTTAGTCTCTAAGGTGCCACAAGTACTCCTTTTCTTTTTGCGAATACAGACTAAAACGGCTGCTACTCTGAAACCTATTCACATACCTATCACTAACTGGCTGACTGTAGGCAAGCACACATGAGCCACAAGACCCCCAAAATAGTGAGTAACTGCAGGGGCAGGGAAAATCATTGTTCCTGGACCCTATTGTACACTGGGCACATGGTTCTTGGAGAGAGCCACCACTGTAGGGGTGGCCTTATAATCATTACTGTCCCCACATTTTCCACAGATTGTGCTCATTATGGAAGATATCTCACTGCTGAGGATGAGCAGGGAATCAAGGGAGGGTCTTCTCCAAAACTGTGGCTTCTGCCCTGGCCCTAATGCAGCTTGCCTATGTGCAGTAATAGTTTCTACCCCCTACCCCAGTGATGGCAGAGTGGCGCAGGAAAGTTACCCTTAACGGGGCAAGAAACAAAGCAGCTCTGCCAAAGAACCTGCTGCAGTGGATTGCCTAGTATCTCCATGAGAGTTTCCTGGAGATCTCTGAGGCAGATTCCTGTGAAGCAAGGGAGTCAATCAACACCCTGTTCTGCCGCTCAGACTAGGCATGTGGTGGTACGCGCATCATACAGACACAAGCCTGCTTTCTGCAATTCTCCTGCCCCCAACAACTCCCTTCAGCAATTCTCAAAATCAAATCCACATTCCAGGGGCCTCCTCTCTTGTTTGCACTTTGCCAAGAGCTGACAGCTGTCACTGGCTAGCCTCCTCTGGGGTACAGAAGAGCTCCTGGCTGCATGCATCTCTGACCTCCGAGTTGTCCTCTGCCTCTCCCTCCACATCCTCATCCAAGATTTTCTCCTCCTGGCTCAGTCCACTTTTGACTGGCATGCGAGCCACGAAAGTATCCACAGTGGCCTGTGCAGTGGAGGTGGGGTTGCCGCCAAGTATCGCGTCCAGCTCTTTGTAGAACCAGCAGCTCGTGGGTGCAGCACCAGAGTGGCGGTTTGCCTTCCGCGCCTTGTGATAGGCGTTCTGCAGCTCCTTCAGTTTGACCCTGCACTGCAGTGTGTCCCGGTCATGGCCCCTTTCTGTCATGCATCGTGAAATCTGTCCGTAGGTATCATAATTTCTATGGCTGGAGTGCAGCTAGGACTAGACAGCCTCCTCTCCCCAAATGCTGATGAGGTCCAGCAGCTCAGGATTGCTCCAAGTGGGGGAATCGCCTGGTGCGTGGAGCAGGCATGGCCACCTGGAAAGATGCACGGAGGCCACAGTATGCGTCACCAAGCAAACAGGAAGGGGACTTTCAAAATGCCCAAGGAATTTAAGGGGTGGGGATGATGGTTGGTCACCTGAGGGCAAGGCAGTAGAATTCAAACCGATGACCAGAGAGGTAAGAACAGGCATTGTGGGACACCTCCTGGAGCCCAATTGCAGCTCTGTAATCGACCAGGGTGTCTACACTGGCACCGTGGCACTGCAGCCTTGGAGCAGAAAGCTGTACACCTCTCGTCGGTGTGGTTTTTTTTACAGCGCTGCAACTGTGCAGTTTCTGTGCACTAAGTGGCTAGGTAGTGTGTACACCTCAGGAGTTACAGCGCAGAAAGCTGCTTTACTGCCCAGAAACTTGCCAGTGTAGACCTCAAGGCCTCAGAGCCCGAGTTTGTGGGGATGCTGCTGTCAGGGCTAAAAATAGCAATGTAGACTTTGTACTCAGGATCTGGCACCCTTCTCCCCCACCAAGTCTTGGAAGCTGGGTTCCAGGCTTCCAAGTTGGGATATCTACACTGCTATTTGTCGCCCCACAATCCCAAGTCATACAGGCTACCTGGGGTCTGAGACTCACTGCGACAGAGTTTTTTTTTGCTGTGTAGACATACCTCCAGTGCTGTCAAATGATCTCACTGTTCAGAAGTGCCACCAAATTCATACAATGCTGCTATGCATGCAGGATATGCCATACAGATTTAACCAGACGAGCTGCCTTGGAGACGTGAGACACTTCAATTCACACTGCAGTTTTGTCTGCTGTAAAACTATCCTGCCTGGCTGCTTGTGGGAGGAGGAGGTCAGATCCCTAAGCTCAATTCTTCCCTCCATCTCTGTATGGGAGGAACCAGATTTTCAAGAGATCTCAAGTTCAGTTTAAGCACCAACATAGTGGCCAGATATTCAAATGTCAGCATGTGGGATGGCCTCGTTGTGGGTGATGAGCACTTGAAAATAAGTAATAATTAGGTTCTGAATTCTTTTGAAAAAATACCATCCCAAGTTCCTGATCCAAAGCCCATTGCAATAACTGGAAATCCTGAGCTATGGGATATTTTGATGTGGAGCACTTTCATTCTCTCCTGTCTGATGTAATTCCAGTTTGGCTAAATCATTAAATAGTCACTGAAGCAGGGAACCTGGACCCAGGGTCTCCTACATGGGATCCCTAACCACCAGGCAATAGTGTCTTACTCACTTGTACTCCCTTGCTGGCCCAGTGACTCTTTTTAAGTATTTAATTCGCAGTGGAATGGCTTCAGTGGGAGAGACTGAGAAATTCCCAGCTGTTCCACTTTAATTAAATATTAGTTGGGCCAGTAAAAAAGTTAGATTAATTCTATATCCTAGTGATTTGGGCACTCAACTGAGAGGTGACCGATTCCTGTTCAAATCCCTTCTTCCCCTCAGGAGAAGGAGATGAAACAGGGGTTTTCCATATCCTGGGTGAGTCCTTCTTCCTCCCCTGGCTACTTTGTGGAGTTAGGTGGTCTCTAAGCATGCCTATCTAATTGGTTCCCACATGTGACTTACATAGCTGAACACCTCTCTCCCTCCATCGCAAGCAGAGATAGGTGCCTCCCTGTAGCCTGTGCTCAGGCACCTATCTCCAAGAGAGGTGCAAGTCTTAGCACGCACCTATCTGATCAGTGTCTCTCACTGACTAACTTAGGTGGCTCCTTGCCTAGCGTGTGGGCTTGTGGATCACATTTGAAGGCATTTATCTCTCCCTATTCATTGTCTAAGAATCTCTGATAACACCTCACTCAGGCTTTGTGGATCACAGTGATGTTCCTGTGGTTTTTTAGGCATCTGAAACTTAGGAATCGCAATGTTCAGCATCTCAAAACCTAATCCCCTTTGTGGATCTGGGCCCAAATGCTGCCCTCAGAGATGCATAGACGATTACCATTGAAGTTCAGATGGAGTGGGTTAGAGAAAAGAGTGTGCACTTTAATTTCACAAGAGCTCTCTGTTTACTAGCCAATCACTGGATTATTTCTAAATAACTCTTCTCTGTTTAACATAACAAAACCTTTTGTATTCTGTCTAACATAATATATGTTACACATTATGAAGTGACTTCAGACTAAATGGAAAACTAGCAGCATTTAACATTTGTTGTTTTTCTTAAAGAAAAATTCCAAAGCTATTTGAAATACATAGAAAATCAATATCTATGTCTCTGGACAGGTTTTTGAACAACTCACAAAATGTTAGGTTTCAGAGTAGCAGCCGTGTTAGTCCGATGCATCCGATGAAGTGAGCTGTAGCTCACGAAAGCTTATGCTCTAATAAATTTGTTAGTCTCTAAGGTGTCATAGAATAGAATATCAGGGTTGGAAGGGACCTCAGGAGATCATCTAGTCCAACCCCCTGCTCAAAGCAGGACCAATCCCCAATTTTTGCCCCAAATGGCCCCCTCAGGGATTGAACTCACAACCCTGGGTTTAGCAAGCTAATGCTCAAACCACTGAGCTATCCCCCCTCCCCTCTCCTCACAAAATGTTGATTCACTAACTGCTACACTGCCAGCCACAACAAACCTAATGCACCAAGAAGTTGTGAGGAAGGTTACTTGCACGCAAATGCAGCGATTTCTTAAGGACAAACTAAAAGCCACTGGCCAATTTCTGGAAAGAGACGAGGTGGCAAGTTTTGATTACTGCTGCCGATTGGGTATGTACTGTTTACACAGCTAGTCTATGCTAAAATATCCTGGCCAGAATTTTCAAAAGTGGATGGGGGTCCCTAGCTTACTGGACTCTTCATGCCACCAGAGCAGTGCACAGGGGCCAGTAAGGAGCAAAGAATGTGGCCACATACTTCTAAAAGATGTATTGCTCTTTATGATCAGGAGCTATCATGAAGATTCAGGCCATACTGTATCAGACTTTGCATGGGTGCAAATGTGTGGAGACATTGGGTCATGAGGCATCTTCTTCTAAAAGAATGTGTCAGGGGCCCCTTCTGACTTGTGCTCCCTCAGGGCCTTGGGAAGTATTGTAAACATCTCAGACCCAAAGCCTCCATAAAACTTGCTGGAGTACTGTATGGCCATGTGGGGTCCTGGCAACTGCTCTTGGTGCAGACTCTCTAGGGGTCCCAGCTTTCTCCTGACTGGTCTGCCTACAATTACACTTGCTTGACTACACTTGCAAGTGAGAGCTCATTAAAGCAGCCCTGGGCACCCTAGCTCACTAGCTGTCCACACTGGCAAGGTACATAGAGCACTCTGACTCCATGGCTAGAGCGCTCCTGATACTCCACCTCGGCGAGAAGATTAGCGCTTGCTGTGTCTTGGCTGAAATGACTGGATGTCAATGTGAATGAGGTGTTGCATTACTGTGCTCTGATCAGCCTCCAGAAACGTCCCATAATCCCCTTAAGTCAAGTGGCCACTCTTCTCATTGTTTTTGAATCACCGCAGGAATGCGGATATGCCCTTTGAAAGCTCTGTTTCTGACAGCCGGCTGCTTATCTGCTCCGAGACAAAGCAACCATTAGTGGGGAATGCTGTGTGAAAGTGAGAGAGGCATGGGAGAGGGGAGGGTCTGCTGCTGTCTGAACTTACAAGACAGCATGCTGACATGCTCTCAGCCCCCCAAAACCCATTCTCTCTCCCCCCACATACACACAACACACTCCCTGTCACACTCCACCTCCCCAATTTGAAAAGCACGTTGCAGTCACTTGCATGCTGGGATAGCTGCCCATAATGCATCGCTCCCAATGCAGCTGCAAGTGCCGCAAATGTGGCCATGCCAGTGCGCTTGAAGCTGTCAGTGTGAACAGATTGCAGCGCTTTCCCTACTGTGCTCTCTGAAGGCTGGTTTAACTTAAAGCACTCTACGTTTGCAAGTGTAGCCATGCCCTTAGACCAGTCCATAAATGCTTAACTTAAACTGATGTATGCAGTATAGCTGTAGCTGTTTCGGACCTAGGCTATTAGGGCATGGCTACACTGGAAACTTCAAAGCGCTGTTCTGGGAGCGCTCCCGCGGCAGTGCTTTGAAGTGTGAGTGTGGTCGTGTGTGAGCGCTGGGAGAGAGCTCTCCCATCACTCCTGGTAATCCACCTGCACAAGAGGATTAACTCCCAGTGCTTGGAGCCTGTTTACACTAGCACTTTAAAGTGCTCTGACTTGCTCTGCTCAGGGGGGTGATTTTTCACACCCCTGAGCCAGCAAGTTAGAGCGCTATAAAATATAAGTGTAGCTAAGCATTAGACAGACAAGGTGGGACCAACTTCTGTTGGTGAGAGAGAGAGACAGGCATTTGAGCCACACAGAGCTCTTCTTCAGGTTTGGAAAAGGTACTCCCAAAATGCAAAGTGGAACAGATCGTTTAGAATAAGTAAAAAGAAAAGGAGTACTTGTGGCACCTTAGAGACTAACAAATTTATTAGAGCATAAGCTTTCGTGAGCTACAGCTCACTTCATCGTATGCGGAAGCTTATGCTCTAATAAATTTGTTAGTCTCTAAGGTGCCACAAGTACTCCTTTTCTTTTTGCGAATACAGACTAACACGGCTGCTACTCTGAAACCTTTAGAATAAGTAGTTAGCACATATTGTAAGGGACCATTCTAGGTAGAGTGACTACTAACACCCTGTTTTTGTCCTATACCCGCAGAGGTGTTAAGGGTCCACTCTACTGTGAATAGTCCCTTACAACATGTGCTAACTACCTATGCTAAACAATCTGTTCCATGTCGTATATGGCTGTAATACTCAGAGTACCTTGCCCAGACCAGAGGAAGAGTCTTGTCTTTCTAATATCCTGGTACAGACATGACTATAGCAACACTGTATTAACAACAAATTCTTCACCTCCCAGCACCCTTAAAACTCCCCAACCCACAACTACTTCCTTGGCACCTTCCCAGGCAGATGGCAGACTGAGGATGTTGCAGCATTGAATGGTGGCCGGCTTACACAAAAAGGGTTCTCTTACTGTATCTTCAATCCTGGGCTGGGCAGGGCTTTTCCTGGCTCCTATCAGGCTTGCATCCTGTGAAGGACTTGGCTGGCTGTCAGTAGCCAGTGCACTAGATCCCACCACTATTGAAAGATTCCCTTTGTAGACAGGGGGAGTTAATTGGAGACTCTCTGAATCATTCTGCTTTTCTCTCACCTCCAAGCTGAAAAACTAAAACTTGTCTCTTTGGCTATATTTCCACACCCGTCGGAGTGGGCCACCTGTTTGAACACAGGCACTCCATGTGGCAGTGCAGAGCTGCCCACTACTGGTGTAGGGTCAGATGCTGCTCCTGGCTGGCAGGGGAGCGCTGCGTGGGGGGGTCACCAGATTTCTACCTGGTTCCTCCCAGCGGAGAAACATGGTGGGGAGGGAGGCGAGCAGTGACAAAGAGATACTGCTCCCCCCTCACAGATCTTCCATGCCCTCATAAGGGGATGGGGGGGGGGCGGGTAGAGAGGAGCAAGGAGCTACATCACCAAGCACTCTCTACATCCAGGTCACTTTCCCCACCTGGGCTGCTGCTCTTTTGTCCTCCCCTTTCGCAGCCTAGGTGGGGAAAGTGACCTGGATGCCGGGAGCCTTAACATAGCTCTTTGCGTCCCACCCCTCACAACCCCCTAGCGGTGCACAGAGGAGCAGCATTTGAGGGGGCAGTGAGCAGCAATGCTAGCTGTTCTGTGCACCCAGGTTAGTTTCCCTACGTGGATGCAGGAGTTGGGGTGCAGGGTGGTGCATGGTTTAGGGATGCAGAGGGAAGGGGACACACTGCAGGGCTGAGGAGTGAAGAGGCAACAGTGCAGGGGGTAGGGGTGCAGGAGTTGGCAGGGATTAGGGGAGAAGGGGGCACAGAAGTGGTGCAGGGGTTGGGACAAAGGGGGCACAGTGCAGGGTTAGTGGCACAGAAGGGGGGTTAGGGATGATGGGGACGCAGTGCAGGGGTTGGGGGCAGAGGTGAAGGGTATGGGGTTAGGGACAAAGAGGGTGTGGGGCAACTGGGGGAGCCAACATACACATTCGCCCAGGGCACCATTTTCCCTAAGGCTGGCCCTGTGGGTTGCTTGCTTATGTGGTTACTAGACTGTGTGCATACTTGCATATGTTCTCTGCCAACAGAAGCGGATTAAGATTTATTGGGGCCCTGGGCACAAAGAGCATTTGGATCCTCTGCCCAACCCCCTGCCACAGGGCCCTGCTCCTTCGCTTACCCCAATCCAGCTTCTGGCCAGGCCAGGTGGTGGGGCCATGGGGGAAGAGCTGCCTGGGAACCCTCCACCTACCCTGGGGGGGCACTGCCTGGGAGGGCCAAGGACATGGGCCGGGGGCTGCTCTTGGGCACCCCTCCCCCGGCCAGGATAGGTGGAGGGTCCAGGGCACCTCACAGCTGCCCGGGCTCCCTGGGTGGCTCTTACTACAACCTAGGGCAACCATACATTCCATTTTGGCCAGGACAGTCCCCTTTTAAGCCCTGCCATAGCCGTGTTGACTTTTTTGACAAAACTGGACATTTGTCCTGTTTGCTCTTGCCAACTGATGATCAGGGCCAGCTCCTCACGTGGGATGGCGGAGAGAGGGGGCTTGGCCAGCTCCATGCGGCGGGTGGCTTGGTCAGCGCTGTGCAGGGAGGCAGGGGGAATATGCTCATCCTATTACAGCTGGGCTCCGGCTTTTGGCCTGGCCAGGGGCTGGGGCCTCAGGAGGAAGAGGAGGCCCAGAGGGCAGGGTCAGCGTTCTGGCATTCATGTGGGGGCTCCTAAATTGGCCAGGTAATCTGCCACTGCCTGCAAGAGTGTCTCCATATGCTTACTGGATATGGGTTTAAAGCTGTAGACACTTCACACGGCCACTGTTACATGATGTTGATGCTACCCTTTCAGCAATGGTACTCCTCACAGAGAGACACTCTTGGCACCACTTTGTAATGAGTAGTTGGTACTATCCCGTTTTCACACATTTGCTGATGACGGCTCCTGCTCACATCTCCCTCCTGCAAAACTCGGTGGAAGGCATGCAGTAACTGGATGATGGATGACTTTGTTCTGTGTCAGCTTCCTGTTGTGGAAAAATATTTATGTGGTGGAGTAGGCAGTTGGCTACATGCAAGCTGGAATTTGCAGGTGGAAGATGGCTGACCTTGAGGGGGAACGTTAATCCAAACCAGAAAGGGTGACTGCTGGTATTGCCATAAGTGGGGCGTTACTTCTGGTGTAGGAGAACCAGACTGGTTGGTGTGATCACATCATTTTGGAAATCTGGAGTGTTAAGCAGTGGCGTCTGAACTTCCAAATGAGGAAAAAGACCTTTATGGAGCTTTCACCACACTTCCAGCGCCAGAATACTTTATTCTGGGAAGCCATGCGGAGGAGGACAGCTATTGCCCTCTGGAAGCCGGCAAGACCTGACAGCTATCAGTCAGTTGCAAATAACTTCAGGTTTAGCGAGTCCACTGGGTGGTTGCTGTAAGCAACGTTTCAGCAATAATCACTTGATTTCAGAGGACGGGATTTCCCAGGGGCTACCAATACCCCATACCTATACTTTTCCCACCACACATAGGGAATGAGAATGTGAACCAAGAAGTTTACTATTCATTTGTTTTGCAAGGCTTGGTAGACCACAGAGGAAGATTCATGAATACCAAAAGTGGGAAACACTGGAAAGGTTCATGATGGCAGAGTGCTGAGGAAATGAGGATTGTACTTGAAGTGGGAGAAGAAGGAACTTTATTCCCCAGAATGATATGGTTGTCTATCAGGTGACTGTGCCAACTGTTCTTTTGGGGGACCTCCTGCATGCTTGCTCCTAATCATGGGCAGTGGTTGAGGTGCCTGAGGACCACCACACAGCTGCGCAGCTTAGAGGGAACTTAGTGCTTGCGGTATGATGGCACCACAGAGTTACACCTTCCCATTCATGTGCTGTGAATCATGGGGACCATTCCCACACCCAAACACATCTTATGTTCATCATACTTAGGAAGGAGAGTCCATCTCAAGTCAAGGAAACGGTAATGTTTATTAAAAGTAGTACATGGAACATGCAATTGAAATATGTTTAAAAGAAAATGTAACAACGAAACATCACGGGACTGAATCTGTGAACAATGGCCTAATGGTAACATCTCTGACTCCATCTCCTTGCTTTCCCCCTCACCCTAACAAGGAGAAATGACTAGAGATAACTGGGGATGTCTCCTGCACCCAGTTTGGGGGGCAGGCACCACAGGCTCATCGTTCCCCTTCTAGACAGGCAGAGGGTTCCTCTGTCAGGGATTTAAGGTGACTGTATCCTTGAAGTCCTGCAGGTTCCTCCTGGTCACTTGGGGCGGGGGGATGAGGGGGTGGTTGGGGCCTCTGCCTCAACAGCAGACTGGGCAGGAGCAAGAAGAGGAGGAGTTGCAAGTGCATGGAGAGGTGCAGTGGCCAGACCCTGCACTTGTTCAGCCACTAGTTCTATCAGCTTCTCCATCAGGTAATGTTCCTGTTCCCTATGATTGCTGCTCCATGAAACAATTCCTCTGTGTCTCTTCCTACTGAAGATCCCAATCCTCCAACCTTCTGAAATAGGAGCAGATCCTCCAGGCTCCTTCTCAGTTGGTCACTGAAGTTTTTGGGGTGCTGCTCCTGCCCTTCCAGCAGAATGGTTTTCCTCTCCAGAGCCAAAGGTTCTGCCAGTTTAAAGGCAAGGGTAGCATTTTTTTTCCTTTGGAAGAAGCTGAGCAATCCCCCCACATAACATACCTTTGCTATGGAAGGTCAAAATATTGATACTTTTCAGCATTACACGATTCCGCTATTAGACAATCCTTGGTTTTCAGACAACTTTTGCAGCCCCTGATGCTAAGAGACATGTACTAATTGTTTTTAAAAATCAAAATGTTCATACTCTCTCAAATGTGGATATGGAGGTGGAGGGAGGGATGCAGTTCCTTCCAGGGCCTATATTCCACTTTAAAGGCTGGCCAACATTTGGAGAACATACTGCTTTTCAAGGTACCAGATTGCAAAATAGAGGTGGCTTTCCAGTCCTGTGGGTGAGCCCTGGAAGTCTGTGCTAATTGGATTTTCTGCTAATCGTCACCCCTCTATATATTGCTGAATTGAGGTGTTTGGTCAGCTACAACTGTGGACCAAGCATATTTGCACTGTTGTTAAACCTCATGACCCAGCTAGAATTTCTACTACATCAGAAGTTTGCTGAAATAGGCTTACAGCACTGGGAGGCAATTCAACTGGAATCATAGAATCACAGACTCATCCGTCCCCTCCAGAACCTAACCTCTCCTCCACCTCAACCCAAGTATCCTGGGCAATGTTGTCAGAGTCTCTGGTAGCCATTATTGTTGTGGCCCATAAGGTAGGACCCCCTGGAGGCTCAGTCTGTCAGTCTAGGAGCTGGAGAATTCCAAGTGGGGGTTGCACAGAAATTCAGGAGTTTCATTTATTTCCCACCTGATTAGTAATGAAAATTATGTAACCCTTTAATTATGTTTGGATATACTACATCACAGAATATGGGCTCAGTTATGGCCCTCTGCCTCACTGGGGAGCAGAAGGAATTGCACTTCCTGAATGTCATTGGCTGGAGGTATTAGGCCATGTTGTCAGTTGATGTAAACTGGCATAGCTCCCGTGACTTCCATTTAGACCAGCTGAGGATTTTGCCCATTAAGCCGCTGAAAAGTAGAAGCATTTTGGGACAGTGATTAAAGAATCACCAAGAAATACCTAATGGAGTAAAACGTGGCTGACTGGATAATATTGTACCTGTAAGATCTCTTTATTGGTTGGAAGGATCCCTTTGCCAGGAATCCCCAGGCAGTTGTTACCTTGGTAGACCAGATAACACAGTGATGGGTTTAGTAAAGAACATAGATAGGCAAATTGACTGAGCAGGAGTATTATACATTTGGCACTTCAGGTCCACTTTTAATTCAGCATCAAGATCATGGATAGTTTGTCACACTGGAAGCCATTAATTCATTTTTTCTTCTTTCTCGTTTGTTTGAAATCTGGCAAAGATTTAAAGGTTTAAGTCCGATTTTTTAATGCTCTGTTTTTCAGATGGCTTGCTGACTGTGCACTTATATGTCTTATGTAAAAGGACTATGTGTGGAGCTATTATGCACAAAAAACCCCATGGAAGGTTTAAAGCTATCCTGAGTAATTCCTTGTGCAAATCTTCCCACTATTTTAAGGAGTTTAACTGGAAGAGCCTTTCCATCTCTGACTCTGAAAATTCCACTTAAGCACTTAACTGGGCAACTCATATGTGGGAACATGCTCAGAAGAGGCTGCACACAATCAGACATGCAACAATATATCATCACATTCATCATATTGGCTGCAGTCACTGGCTGTGTTGCATGACAGCCCTCAATCTTCTATAGAAAAGATTTCAGAAACTGCATTGCTCAATCTTCATAATTAGCCATTTTGATAGGTGATTAATGGCAAATTCTGCCCTCAGTGTCATTGATAGAACTCCACAGATGTCCACGGGGTTACACAAATGTAAAGGGGGTGAATGTCGGGGAAGAATCTAGTTCTGAAACTGTGAAAAGGGACAATATTCTGGTAGACATATGTGAAATAGTGTTGTATAAGGGCGTGAACCATTTGAATTTTATTTGTAGTGTTTATTCATAGTGCCAGAGAGACAGCAGTGAAAAATGATGCAAACTATTTATCCATAGAAGTGTCAAAGCAGGAGTAAAACTTTACTACACTTCTCTACCTAAATGCTTGGATGCTGATCAGAAGCAACCACTTCTAGAAAGAAGAAGGAACTTGCTTGCCTGTTAGCTTCTTCTTACAGATTGAATTATTTATTTACCACCAGTTTACGCCAAGTGAAGATCTGGCCTAATGTCTTTAGTCACAGATTTAAGAGTAGGCATGTTCAACTACTTTTATCTAATGTCATACTTACTCACACAAGGTGGGTTTGCAAACAGTGATATTATTGTTGTGGTCCCTCTGGGAGAACAACAACAACAAAGCAGAAACCAAAAAAAGCCACCCACAAAAACTGTGGGAGGCAGAATGAAAACTACAAAAGGAGCATTAAAAAAGTAGAGAAAGGGAGAGAGAATAAATTCAAATAAAATATCTGGGGTGTGTGTGGGGGGGGGGGAGCAAAGAGTTCAGTATTCAGCTCCCATTGTGACATTAAGGGCTAAGTTTTGCACACACAAAAGTAATTAGCAAAACCTTGAACTTTAGGAGTCTCAATCCTGCCTGTGTCAAATACCTGTACATACCATTTGGGCTTCTGTAGATTAAGAGATAAAAGAGTGATGGAAAACTGAGTACCCATCTAAACATCAAAAGGCAGCGTTCAGCATCTGGTAACATCTGCTTTATTTGGAGCTGGAACAGTTTCTTTCCTCTGATGCTGGTCCTATGACAAACTGGCCCTTTTATCTGTGCTGAATCCTATCAGGGATGCCGACCCTAGCAAATATGTATTTCTGGGAATATTGGCATGCCAGACTGATACATCATACATGTCAGACAGCTGCAGCGGCACAGGAGCTAGCAAACATAGCTGTAAACAGGGGAGTTTGAGTGGAAGTTCTGTTAGAGGAGAAGGTAGTTGTACTTGGTTTTGTATTTCTAGTATTTGTATTTGTGTGTGTGTAGGGGTTTTGTGCTGGGAGAGCAGCTGAGCCTGATTAGGGGGTGGGGCTTTGTGCTGAGAGAGCAGCGGAGCCCTGCCTAGGGGGTGGGGCTTCTGACTAGGGGCCCTATAAAGGTAGCCAGCCAGTCAGGCAGCAGGACAGACAGCTGCAACGGCACAGGAGCTAGCAAACAGAGCTCTAAACAGGGGAGTTTGAGTGGGAGTTTTTGTATTGTGGTGCTTCTTTGGGATTTGCTTTTGCGGGGGGGGTGGTCTTTTTGGTGTGACTTGTGTTTCCCAGATTAACAGGACTTAGGTGGGAAGGTGATGACAGATAGTAGTCATGACTGGACTACAGGTATTGAAGGGTATGTGCTCTTTAGGAAAGACAGAAACAAAGGTAAAGGTGGTGGAGTAGCATTGTATATCAATGATGAGGTAGAATGTAAAGAAATAAGAAGCGATGCAATGGATAAGACAGAGTCCGTCTGGGCAAAAATTACATTGGGGAAGAAAACTAGTAAAGCCTCTCCTACGATAGTGCTTGGGGTGTGCTATAGACCTCCGGGATCTAATTTGGATATGGATAGAGCCCTTTTTAATGTCTTTAATAAAGTAAATACTAATGGAAACTGCATGATCATGGGAGACTTTAACTTCCCAGATATAGACTGGAGGACTAGTGCTAGTAATAATAATAGGGCTCAGATTTTCCTAGATGTGATAGCTGATGGATTCCTTCATCAAGTAGTTGCTGAACTGACTAGAGGGGATGCCATTTTAGATTTAATTTTGGTGAGTAGCGAGGACCTCATAGAAGAAATGGTTGTAGGGGACAATCTTGGCTCAAGTGATCATGAGCTAATTCAGTTCAAACTAAATGGAAGGATTAACAAAAATAAATCTGCAACTAGGGTTTTTGATTTCAAAAGGGCTGACTTTCAAAAATTAAGGAAATTAGTTAGGGAAGTGGATTGGACTGAAGAACTTATGGATCTAAAGGTAGAGGAGGCCTGGCATTACTTTAAATCAAAACTGCAGAAGCTATCGGAAGCCTGTATTCCAAGAAAGGGGAAAAAATTCATAGGAAGGAGTTGTAGACCAAGCTGGATGAGCAAGCATCTTAGAGAGGTGATTAAGAAGAAGCAGAAAGCATACAGGGAGTGGAAGATGGGAGGGATCAGCAAGGAAAGCTACCTAATTGAGGTCAGAACACGTAGGGATCAAGTGAGACAGGCTAAAAGTCGAGTAGATTTGGACCTTGCAAAGGGAATTAAAACCAGTAGTAAAAGGTTCTATAGCCATATAAATAAGAAGAAAACTAAGAAGGAAGAAGTGGGGCCGCTTAACACTGAGGATGGAGTGGAGGTTAAAGATAATCTAGGCATGGCCCAATATCTAAACCAATACTTTGCCTCAGTCTTTAAGAAAGCTAAAGAGGATCTTGGGGATAATGGTAGCATGACAAATGGGAAGGAGGATATAGAGGTAGATATTACCATATCCGAGGTAGAAGCGAAACTGAAACAGCTTAATGGGACTAAATCGGGGGGCCCAGATAATCTTCATCCAAGATTATTATTAAAGGAATTGGCACCTGAAATTGCAAGCCCATTAGCAAGAATTTTTAATGAATCTGTAAACTCAGGAATAGTACTGAATGATTGGAGAATTGCTAATATAGTTCCTATTTTTAAGAAAGGAAAAAAAAGTGATCTGGGTAACTACAGGCCAGTTAGTTTGACATCTGTAGTATGCAAGGTCCTGGAAAAAATTTTGAAGGAGAAATTAGTTAAGGACATTGAAGTCAATGATAAATGGGACAAAATACAACATGGTTTTACAAAAGGTAGATCGTGCCAAACCAACCTAATCTCCTTTTTTGAAAAGGTAACAGATTTTTTAGATAAAGGAAATGCAGTGGATCTAATTTAGCTAGATTTCAGTAAGGCATTTGATACCGTGCCACATGGGGAATTATTAGTTAAATTGGAGAAGATGGGGATCAATATGAACATCAAAAGGTGGATAAGGAATTGGTTAAAGGGGAGACTGCAACGGGTCCTACTGAAAGGCGAACTATCAGGTTGGAGGGAGGTTACCAGTGGAGTTCCTCAGGGATCGGTTTTGGGACCAATCTTATTTAATCTTTTTATTACTGACCTTGGCACAAAAAGTGGGAGTGTGCTAATAAAGTTTGCAGATGATACAAAGCTGGGAGGTATTGCCAATTCGGAGAAGGATCGGGATATTATACAGGAGGATCTGGATGACGTTGTAAACTGGAGTAATAGTAATAGGATGAAATTTAATAGTGAGAAGTGTAAGGTTATGCATTTAGGGATTAATAACAAGAATTTTAGCTATAAGTTGGGGACGCATCAATTAGAAGTAACGGAAGAAGAGAAGGACCTTGGAGTATTGGTTGATCATAGGATGACTATGAGCTGCCAATGTGATATGGCTGTGAAAAAAGCTAATGCGGTTTTGGGATGCATCAGGAGAGGCATTTCCAGTAGGGATAAGGAGGTTTTAGTACCGTTATACAAGGCACTGGTGAGACCTCACCTAGAATACTGTGTGCAGTTCTGGTCTCCCATGTTTAAAAAGGACGAATTCAAACTGGAGCAGGTACAGAGAAGGGCTACTAGGATGATCAGAGAATGGAAAACTTGTCTTATGAAAGGAGACTTAAGGAGCTTGGCTTGTTTAGCCTAACTAAAAGAAGGTTGAGGGGAGATATGATTGCTCTCTATAAATATATCAGAGGGATAAATACAGGAGAGGGAGAGGAATTATTTCAGCTCAGCACCAATGTGGACACAAGAACAAATGGGTATAAACTGGCCACCAGGAAGTTTAGACTTGAAATCAGACGAAGGTTTTTAACCATCAGAGGAGTGAAGTTTTGGAATAGCCTTCCAAGGGAAGCAGTGGGGGCAAAAGATCTATCTGGCTTTAAGATTCTACTTGATAAGTTTATGGAGGAGATGGTATGGTGGGATAATGGGATTTTGGTAAGTAATTGATCTTTAAATATTCAGGGTAAATAGGCCAAATCCCCTGAGATGGGATATTAGATGGATGGGATCTGAGTTACTATAGAAAATTCTTTCCTGGGTATCTGGCTGGTGAATCTTGCCCATATGCTCAGGGTTTAGCTGATTGCCATATTTGGGGTCGTGAAGGAATTTTCCTCCAGGGCAGATTGGAGAGGCCCTGGAGGTTTTTCGCCTTCCTCTGTAGCATGGGGCATGGTTGACTTGAGGGAGGGTTCTCTGCTCCTTGAAGTCTTTGAACCATGATTTAAGGACTTCAATAGCTCAGACATGGGTGAGGTTTTTCATAGGAGTGGGTGGGTGAGATTCTGTGGCCTGCACTGTGCAGGAGGTCGGACTAGATGATCAGAATGGTCCCTTCTGACCTTAGTATCTATGAATCTATGAATCTACGATACGTGATGAGTAGCTATTAGTTGTTTTTTCCTATTTCCTTGTTAGTGTGCACTGTGTATCAGGGAGTGAATCTGGCTCCAATCATGCAATAAGTCCTTTTCCTAAGTCCCAAAGTTCATCTTTTAGACAGGGAAGTTGATGGTTTTGTTTAAACAAGCATCTGGCTGAAAGCCAGAATTTTAAATTACTGATGTCAATCAGCATTTTGATATCAATGTTAAGTTTTTGCCCACTTCTTGCTTTGAGAAAACTGTTTTTATCTAAACCTGTAACCATATTTATATAAAAAGAAAAGGAGTACTTGTGGCACCTTAGAGACTAACAAATTTATTAGAGCATAAGCTTTCGTGAGCTACATGCATCCGATGAAGTGAGCTGTAGCTCATGAAAGCTTATGCTCTAATAAATTTGTTAGTCTCTAAGGTGCCACAAGTACTCCTTTTCTTTTTGCGAATACAGACTAACACGGCTGCTACTCTGAAACCTGTCATTTATATATAATCTTTAATTAATAATTCCCATCCTTAAAAGAATAATTCAGGTTAGAGAGATTTCTAACTACAATCTGGGAATTTTAAGAGTTCTCATTTTTAATTAACTCATCCTCTGATTTGTTCAACCAGCGCTAGATGATCAATGAATTCCTCTTCCATATAAGCACTTCAGACCAGGGAATTGGTTAATGCCATAAGATTACTGATGTTGGGGGTGGTGGTTGATACATCTATTTCAGTCAGTAATAGCAAATCAATTTGAAATGAAAGGTTATATGGAAGGAGTTGGGGAGTGGGTTTTTTTTTTCTTCCCTTTACATTGATTTTGAGCAGGGGAAAAGAAAAAAAAAAAAGCTGGTGTTGAAAGCTTGGGATTTTACCCTGATGGACAAATGAAACTAGTTTGTCTCATCACATAGCCTTTTATATTCACTTAATAATGCAGACTACAGATGAATCAATTCTTCTCTTTCACTCTTCATAGCATTTCACTGTCTGTCATTCAAACTTTTGAAATTAATTCTGATGCCCTTGACTGAACATATTTAATCCTCATAATTGATGCTCTTTGCACATTTCCTTCCTCCTCAAGATTTTTTAAGGTAAGCTCATTTGGCAATGAAGGCTGTCGGAACCGAGGAGAAATTTTAATTAGCTGATATGCAGAAGGTTCCCCCCCCCCATATTTTTCCCCAGTTTAAAAACAAACATTCAGTTAGCTGTTGAAAGTGGTCACTTTGCACACTGAAGTTCCATCAAACAATACCTGTGTTTGTGCCACCTTCTTTTTGTGCCCCATCCAATATGGGATTCTTTTGTATAATCACGTCCCCTGGAAATGTACCTCATTACATTATAAAAAGTTATACTACGGCCACAGTCAAATTGAATAGACAAAGTATAACATCATAGAAGTTAATAAAGAAAAGACCTATGCAACTGGTCCTTTGGTCCAGGGTTTCTCAAATGTTTTCATAGTATGGCCCATGGGCCAGACTTGCATAGCTATTTAAAAAGCTATTGAAAGTCAATGGGAGTTAGGCACCTAACTCACTTAGGTGAGTCTGTAAATCTCAATAGACTTCTGAATCTTTAGGTGCCCAAGCGCCTTTGTAAACCTGACCCCACATGGTAACAGAGAGATTGTCCTGTGGACACTTCCACTGTCATTTGCAGTCATGTGGACAAACTCTTCTTCCATTGATTTTCACACAGCTCTACTCTCCCTCTCATTCACAATCACCTACCGTCCCTGTGGCAAGGACAGGCAATAGCTTACATAGACCACCACCACGAGGGGAATGTATTTATGTATCTTTACCTACCTTTAATATAAGACCAACAGTTTCAAATTTAGGTGCCTAAAATTCAGAAAATAATTCCATAATTAGATACCAAGCAGGCTGGTTTTTACAAGTGCGGAGTGTCACAGATCCACAGGATTGGTGCTATGGCCCCAGCTTTGGAACAGTCTCTAGTCTCAATCTATTTACCGTTGTGGGGCCACATATGTGGCTTTCTGTATGTTATGTGGGCAGCATCCACACAATAATGATATATATTGCACACACACACGTACTATCATGCACTGCTACAGACTAGGGACTGAATGGCTAGGCAGCAGTTTTGCAGAAAAGGACCTAGGGGTTACAGTGGATGAGAAGCTGGATATGAGTCAGCAGTGTGCCCTTGTTGCCAAGAAGGCCAATGGCATTTTAGGATGGATAAGTAGGGGCATTGCCAGCAGATCGAGGGACGTGATCGTTCCTCTCTATTCGACATTGGTGAGGCCTCATCTGGAGTACTGTGTCCAGTTTTGGGCCCCACACTACAAGAAGGATGTGGAAAAATTGGAAAACATCCAGCAGAGGGCAACAAAAATGATTAGGGGACTGGAACACATGACTTATGAGGAGATGCTGAGGGAACGGGGATTGTTTAGCCTGCGGAAGAGAAGAGTGAGGGGGGATTTGATAGCTGCTTTGAACTACTTGAAAGGGGGTTCCAAAGAGGGTGGATCTAGACTGTTCTCAGTGGTAGCAGATGACAGAATGAGGAGTAATGGTCTCAAGTTGCAGTGGGGGAGGTTTAGGTTGGATATTAGGAAAAACTTTTTCACTAGGAGGGTGGTGAAACACTGGAATGCGTTATCTAGGCAGGTGGTGGAATCTCCTTCCTTAGAAGTTTTTAAGGTCAGGCTTGACAAAGCCCTGGTTGGGATGATTTAGTTGGGGATGGGTCCTGCTTTGAGCAGGGGTTGGACTAGATGACCTCCTGAGGTTCCTTCCAACCCTGATATTGTATGATTCTACCTGTATGTCTACAAAAAAAAAATTTAGTATTTGTTATATGACAGCAATACGATTCAAATCAATATAGTGCCTTTCATTTCAACACTGGTAAATGTCTACCAAGACCATTTTAAATGAGCAAAATAAGTCAAAACATTAACTGCTAAAATTAGTTAATTTACTGTAAGGGTGGCATAACAGTGTATTGCCACCCTCACGTCCACACCACTGATGGCAGAGCAGCTGGCCTGAGTGCCTGGAGAGCGCGGTTGCGGAGCCTTGCCTGATGCGGGGTGCCCACTCAACCAGGGACTGCCCCCCCCATGCACCTAGAACCCTTACCCAGGGACTGCCCACCAGCCCCTCCCCAGACTGCCCTCCCACCAGGGACTGACCTCCATGTACACAGACCCTCCCAACCAGGGCCTGCCCCTCAACCTGTCTCCAGACTGCCCCCCCGCCCAGCCAGGGACTGTCCCCATGCACCCAGACCCCAGCCAAGGACTGTCGCCCATGTACCGAGACTACGTCTCCCAAGGACTGCCCCTCAACCCCTCTCCAGACTTTCCACCCTACATCACACACACCCCCTGAGACTGTCCCCCTCCCCAAAACTGGGCTGGAAAACATGCCTGCCTTGCAGAACCAGGGTGACCCGCACAGGGACTATTCCCTCCAGCATCCAGTCCCCTACCCATGGACTAGCCCCTATGCACTCAAACCCCACCCCCATCCGGGGACTGCCCCCAGCCACTAGTCCCCCTCATGCACTAGCTGCACTCTCCTCCCCACACTCCTAACCACCTACACCTCCCCTCCTCATGTTCGTTGGTCTCCTACCTCAGCTGCACATAGCTCCCTGGCCCTAGGACAGCTGAGCTTTCTCCAGCCACAGTCACAAGACCAATGATCCTGTGGGGGAAAGGGAGCGGGGGAACAGAGCACCCTTGCTTCCTGCAGATGTACTGGGCCTGATCCCACCAGGGGGACGCTGATGCTGTTGGGCCTGATCCTGAGCTCCATTTTCATACATCCACCTGGCTGGCTCTGCACCTGGAGCAAGTGCCCCTCCTGCCCTGCCCTAGTTACGACCCAGAGGATGTCATATGTGAGCAGCCCGTAGGTGGAGAACTCCTGCTCCAGGAGGAGCCCCTTCAGTGTGCCAGAGCCCTCCATGTCTCTCACTCTTCCTCCAAGGTAAGCCATGTGGCTTCCCCGCCTCCTCAGAACAGACCTCTGGACCTTCAATACTCTTGCTTCACACCATGAGCTTCATTCAGTGAGTTTAACTGAGACAGACATGTGATGTAGACATGCACGCTCTTCAGGAATTAATGGACCTCATCCAGCATTTGTAGTGACAACAATAATGTTGGATTTTTTAGTAGTGACACAGCACAGGGAGTCCTTATGTTAGCACAGAGAACTGAAGGTGAAAGATTTGTCCATTCTGGTTAGCCCAGAGCCTTGCCAAACTCTAGTGAACCCCTTGGTTCAAGCTTTGTCTCCCCGCCTGGCCTCCTTTGTCAGACTCCAAGTGAGAGCCCCTCCTCTTACCAGCAGCCAGCTCTTATCCCCCACCTCATACCCCTCCAGTCCTTTGATCTCGAGCTGGGGATTGTTGACTGTCCAGGCAATTGGATTTGTCATTGTCTTATGCTCCACTGATATGGAGACCAAGGCTCAGACAGCTGGGAGACACCCATACCCATGTCTCTCAGCCTTCTCAGAGAGCAAATAGTCCCCTTCCTCTCATTGGGTAACAATGCAACACATAGGAGAAACTGAAGCACAAACAGGACTCAAAACATTCCCATTTAGTCACATTGAGCACCCACAACTTGAAGTGAAATAAAATCTTTTTTTGGGGGGAAAAAAACAAAACAAAAAAACCAAACAGACTTTACAATGGGTCAGATCCTCACCTAATGTAAATCACAGTAGCTCCATTGAAGGCAGCATAGAAATCCTTGGTGTTATGCAGATTTATACAAATTGAGGATCTGATGCAATGTCTATTTTTGCCCTTCATTCAGTCTCCCCACTTATTCCTCACTCTAATCAGCGTAGGAGTGTTCTTTACAATGTAGTGTATATACTCTGGCCTTGTCAAGCAATTAACCTCCACCTATTATCTTGCAGGCACAGCTTAATAGACCTCACCGTTAGAACACTTAGCTGTATGTTCAGCCAACAGTCCTCTGTTTAATTTTATCCCATGACACTTATCTATACTCCTTTCACCACTCTGAGAGTATGTCTACACTGCCCACCTTACAGAGCTACTGTGGCAGTGCTGTCATGCTTCATCACCAGGGGAGTCCTCTCCTGGCGATAAAAGACAGCCATCCCGAATGGGTGGTGGTAGCTGTCTATACTGGTGCTTTTCAGCGCTAAAACTTGTTGCTCAGGGGGCTGTTTTTTCACACCCCTGAATGACTAAGTTTTTAGTGCTGAAAGTGGTAGTGTAGACACAGACTAAGACCCTGTCTACACTGGCAGGTTTCTGTGAAGTAAAGCAGCTTTCTGCGCTGTAACTCCTGAGGTGTACACAGTGTCATGCCACTTAGTGCGCAGAAACCGCACAGTTGCAGCGCTTTTAAAAAAAAAAAAACACACACACACACAAAAAAACACCCTGCCGAGAGGTGTACAGCTTTCTGCATCGGGGCTACAGCGCTGTGGTGCCAGTGTAGACACCGTGATCGATTACAGCGCTGTGATTGGCCTCTGGGAGGTGTCCCACAATACGTGTTCTCACCTCTCTGGTCATTGGTTTGAACTCTACTGCTCTGCCCTCAGGTGACCAACAGTCATCCCCACCCCTTAAATTCCTTGGAAATTTTGAAAGTCCCCTTCCTGTTTGCTTGGTGATGCGAGCACTGGTGTCAGTGCATCTTTCTAGGTGGCCATGCCTGCTCCATGCACTAGGTGATCCCATGCTTGGAGCAATGCCGTGCTCCTGGACCTCATTGGCATTTGTGTGGGACAAGGTTGTCCAGTCCCAGCTGTACTCCAGTCGTAGGAATTATAATACCCACTGACAGATTTCACGATGCATGACAGAAAGGGGCCATGACTGGGGCGAAATTGCTGTGCAGGGTCAAAGTGAAGGAGCTGTGGAATGCCTACCAAAAGGCACGAGAGGCAAACTGCTGCTGTGCCCTTGAGCTGCTGGTTCTACAAAGAGCTGGACACAATATTCGGTGGTGACCACACCTCCACTGCGAAGACCACTGTGGATACTTCAGTGGCTCACGTGCCAGTCAAAAGTGGACTGCACCAGGAGGAGGAAATCTTGCACAAGGAGGAGGAGGAGGGAGACCCAGAGGCAGAGGATGACTTGGAGGTCAGATGCATGTAGCCAGGAGCTCTTTTCTACCCCAGAGAAGGCTACCCAGTCACAGCTGTTGGTCGTTGGTGAAGCGCAAACAGGAGAGGAGGCCCCTGGGAAGTGGATTTGATTTTGGGAATCACTGAAGCAAGGTGTTGGGGGCAGGAGGATTGCAGAAAGCTGGCTTGTCTCCCACCACATGCTTAGTCTGAGCAGTGGAATAGGCTGTTGATTGACTCCCTCACTTCATGGGAATTTCCCTCAGAAAAATCCAGGAAACTTTCATGTATATAGTTCTTTGGCAGAGATGCTTTGTTTCTTGCCCCATTAACGGTAACTTTCCCATACCACTGTGTCATAATGGTGAATGGCTGCGAAGAATTAGAAATTGGCCAAGAAGTACGAAGAAGGACTTTCTGCATGAGGTTATAATGCACTCTGCCTCTGAGAAACAGGAATTGAAAGAGTGGTGGGACAGTGAGATGAGGGACTGAAAGGAGAATGTTGCAAGCCAGAATGAAGTCTTGGAGCAGCTGTTAAAGGTTACAGAGCGCCAAGCAGACATGCTCCAGGAGACACTAGCTCTTCAAACCGAGCAGCTCTGCGCCTGCCCTTCCCTGCAGCCGCTGTTGCAAAAAACTCTTTCCCATGATCCCCCCAGACACCAACACACTCAACAACCTCCTGGCTCCAGTCTATACCTGCGGCATTTCACTCCTCCCCCGTCACTGTCCAGCAATGTGGAACAACCCACTGCACTCAACAGCCATCCCTCTGCAGTTTGGCCCTGCTGAAATACAGTACCCACTGCATTGTACTCAAAAGGAGAAGGTTGGATAGGTTATCTGGACCTACATAAATCTTTAGCTGTCCCCGTAACCCTCCTCCTCCTGGGACCTTCCCTTCCCCCATCCCCTTCACTGCCGATGCATTTTTGGTTTGACTCTCTCTTCTGGTGGTTGTTTTTTTAAATAAAAGAATTGTGTTGGTTTGAAAGTAATCTTTATTCTATTAATTGAAAGCAAACAGAGCCCTGCAAAGCAACATTCAATTATGTTAAACCCACATATTTTATCATCTGCACCAATCACCTCCTAGAATTACAAGCACTGTACGCCCGAGCATAGAGACAAATATTAGTGGCTTTCAGCTTCAAATTGCTGCCTCAAGACATAGAATCATAGAATCATAGAATATCAGGGTTGGAAGGGACCCCAGAAGGTCATCTAGTCCAACCCCCTGCTCAAAGCAGGACCAAGTCCCAGTTAAATCATCCTAGCCAGGGCTTTGTCAAGCCTGACCTTAAAAACCTCTAAGGAAGGAGATTCTACCACCTCCCTAGGTAACGCATTCCAGTGTTTCACCACCCTCTTAGTGAAAAAGTTTTTCCTAATATCCAATCTAAACCTCCCCCATTGCAACTTGAGACCATTACTCCTCGTTCTGTCATCTGCTACCATTGAGAACAGTCTAGAGCCATCCTCTTTGAAACCCCCTTTCAGGTAGTTGAAAGCAGCTATCAAATCCCCCCTCATTCTTCTCTTCTGCAGACTAAACAATCCCAGCTCCCTCAGCCTCTCCTCATAAGTCATGTGCTTTAGACCCCTAATCATTTTTGTTGCCCTTCGCTGTACTCTTTCCAATTTATCCACATCCTTCTTGTAGTGTGGGGCCCAAAACTGGACACAGTACTCCAGATGAGGCCTCACCAGTGTCGAATAGAGGGGAACGATCACGTCCCTCGATCTGCTCGCTATGCCCCTACTTATACATCCCAAAATGCCATTGGCCTTCTTGGCAACAAGGGCACACTGCTGACTCATATCCAGCTTCTCGTCCACTGTCACCCCTAGGTCCTTTTCCGCAGAACTGCTGCCGAGCCATTCGGTCCCTAGTCTGTAGCGGTGCATTGGATTCTTCCATCCTAAGTGCAGGACCCTGCACTTATCCTTATTGAACCTCATTAGATTTCTTTTGGCCCAATCTTCCAATTTGTCTAGGTCCTTCTGTATCCTATCCCTCCCCTCCAGCTTATCTACCACTCCTACCAGTTTAGTATCATCCGCAAATTTGCTGAGAGTGCAATCCACACCATCCTCCAGATCATTTATGAAGATATTGAACAAAACGGGCCCCAGGACCGACCCCTGGGGCACTCCACTTGACACCGGCTGCCAACTAGACATGGAGCCATTGATCACTACCCGTTGAGCCCGACAATCTAGCCAGCTTTCTACCCACCTTATAGTGCATTCATCCAGCCCATACTTCCTTAACTTGCTGACAAGAATGCTGTGGGAGACCGTGTCAAAAGCTTTGCTAAAGTCAAGAAACAATACATCCACTGCTTTCCCTTCATCCACAGAACCAGTAATCTCATCATAAAAGGCGATTAGATTAGTCAGGCATGACCTTCCCTTGGTGAATCCATGCTGACTGTTCCTGATCACTTTCCTCTCCTCTAAGTGCTTCAGGATTGATTCTTTGAGGACCTGCTCCATGATTTTTCCAGGGACTGAGGTGAGGCTGACCGGCCTGTAGTTCCCAGGATCCTCCTTCTTCCCTTTTTTAAAGATGGGCACTACATTAGCCTTTTTCCAGTCATCCGGGACTTCCCCCGTTCGCCACGAGTTTTCAAAGATAATGGCCAAGGGCTCTGCAATCACAGCCGCCAATTCCCTCAGCACTCTCGGATGCAATTCGTCCGGCCCCATGGACTTGTGCACGTCCAGCTTTTCTAAATAGTCCCTAACCACCTCTATCTCTACAGAGGGCTGGCCATCTCTTCCCCATTTTGTGATGCCCAGCACAGCAGTCTGGGAGCTGACCTTGTTAGTGAAAACAGAGGCAAAAAAAGCATTGAGTACATTAGCTTTTTCCACATCCTCTGTCACTAGCTTGCCTCCCTCATTCAGTAAGGGGCCCACACTTTCCTTGGCTTTCTTCTTGTTGCCAACATACCTGAAGAAACCCTTCTTGTTACTCTTGACATCTCTTGCTAGCTGCAGCTCCAGGTGCGATTTGGCCCTCCTGATATCTTTCCTACATGCCCGAGCAATATTTTTATACTCTTCCCTGGTCATATGTCCAACCTTCCACTTCTTGTAAGCTTCTTTTTTATGTTTAAGATCCGCTAGGATTTCACCATTAAGCCAAGCTGGTCGCCTGCCATATTTACTATTCTTTCGACTCATCGGGATGGTTTGTCCCTGTAACCTCAACAGGGATTCCTTGAAATACAGCCAGCTCTCCTGGACTCCCTTCCCTTTCATGTTAGTCCCCCAGGGGATCCTGGCCATCTGTTCCCTGAGGGAGTCAAAGTCTGCTTTCCTGAAGTCCAGGGTCCGTATCCTGCTGCTTACCTTTCTTCCCTGCGTCAGGATCCTGAACTCAACCAACTCATGGTCACTGCCTCCCAGATTCCCATCCACTTTTGCTTCCCCCACTAATTCTACCCGGTTTGTGAGCAGCAGGTCAAGAAAAGCGCTCCCCCTAGTTGGCTCCCCTAGCACTTGCACCAGGAAATTGTCCCCTACGCTTTCCAAAAACTTCCTGGATTGTCTATGCACCGCTGTATTGCTCTCCCAGCAGATATCAGGAAAATTAAAGTCACCCATGAGAATCAGGGCATGCGATCTAGTAGCTTCCGTGAGTTGCCGGAAGAAAGCCTCATCCACCTCATCCCCCTGGTCCGGTGGTCTATAGCAGACTCCCACCATGACATCACTCTTGTTGCACACACTTCTAAACTTAATCCAGAGACACTCAGGTTTTTCCACAGTTTCGTACCGGAGCTCTGAGCAGTCATACTGCTCCCTTACATACAGTGCTACTCCCCCACCTTTTCTGCCCTGCCTGTCCTTCCTGAACAGTTTATAACCATCCATGACTGTACTCCAGTCATGTGAGTTATCCCACCAAGTCTCTGTTATTCCAATCACGTCATAATTCTTTGACATCACCAGGACCTCCAGTTCTCCCTGCTTGTTTCCAAGGCTTTGTGCATTTGTATATAAGCACTTGAGATAACCTGTTGATCGCCCCTCATTCCCAGTATGAGGCAGGAGCCCTCCCCTCACAGACATTCCTGCCTGTGCTTCCTCCCGGTATCCCGCTTTCCCACTTACCTCAGGGCTTTGGTCTCCTTCCCCCGGTGAACCTAGTTTAAAGCCCTCCTCACTAGGTTAGCCAGCCTGCTGGCAAAGATGTTCTTCCCTCTCTTCGTAAGATGGAGCCCGTCTCTGCCCAGCACTCCTCCTTCATGGAACACCATCCCATGGTCAAAGAATCCAAAGCCTTCTCTCCGACACCACCTGCGTAGCCATTCGTTGACCTCCACGATTCGACGGTCCCTACCCAGGCCTTTTCCTTCCACGGGGAGGATGGACGAGAACACCACTTGCGCCTCCAACTCCTTTATCCTTCTTCCCAGAGCCACGTAGTCCGCAGTGATCCGCTCAAGGTCATTCTTGGCAGTATCATTGGTGCCCACGTGGAGAAGCAGGAAGGGGTAGCGATCCGAGGGCTTGATGAGTCTCGGCAGTCTCTCCGTCACATCACGAATCTTAGCCCCTGGCAAGCAGCAGACTTCTCGGTTTTCCCGGTCAGGGCGGCAGATAGATGACTCAGTTCCCCGGAGGAGAGAGTCCCCGACCACCACCACCCGCCTTCTCCTCTTGGGAGTGGTGGTCGTGGAACCCCCAACCTCAGGACATCGCATCTCATGCCTCCCAACCAGCGGAGTCTCCTTCTGCTTTCTCCCCCCAGACCTATCATCTGGTCCACACCCTGATCCCTGATCCTGATGGCCCTGTGATGCGCCCCTCTAATAGCCCTGCTCTCTGGCTGTTCAAACTCAGCCTCCAGGCACTGAGCTTCTGTGGTCCAGCCCCGAGTGAAGCTTTCACCCTTCTCTTCACAAATATTATGGAGCGTACAGCACGTGGCTATAAACATAGGAATATTGTCATCGGCCAGGTCCAGCTTCCCATACAGGCATCACCATCTGGCTTTTAAACAACCAAAAGAACACTGAACAGTCATTCTGCACTTGCTCAGTCTGTTGAACCGCTCCTTGCTGCTGTCAAGGTTCTCCATGTATGGCTGCACAACCCATGGCATTAAGGGGTAGGTGAGATCTCCCAGAATCAGAATGAGCATTTCAACTTGCCCTAGGGTGACCTTCTGGTCCGGGAAGAAAGTCCCTGCTTGCAGCTTCCTGAACAGGCCAGTGTTCCAAAAGATGTGTGCGTCATGCATCTTTCCAGACAAGCCTGTGTTAATGTCTGTGAAATGCCCATGGTGATCCACAAGCACCTGGAGAATGATTGAGAAATACCCCTTGTGATTAATGTACTTGGTGACTAGATGGTCTGATGCCAGAATTGGAATGTGTGCGCCATTTATTGCCCCTCTGCAGTTAGGGAAGCCCATTTGTGCAAAGCCATCCACAATGTCACGCACATTGAGCAGAGTCAAGGTCTTTCGGCTCAGGATGCAACAGTAGACTTTCCCACTCTGAACCGGTTAGTGACCAATCGGTAGCAGTCTGGAGTAGCCAGCTTCCATACTGCAATCGCCATGCACTTCTCCAACAGTAGGGCAGCTCTCATTCTTGTGTCCTTGTACCGCAGGGCTGAGGCAAGTTCATCACACAGTCCCATAAACGTGGCTTTCCTCATCTGAAAGTTCTGTAGCCGCTGCTCAGCATCCCAGACATGCATGACAATGTGATCCCACCACTGAGTGCTTGTTTCCTGAGCCCAAAAGTGGCTTTCTACTGTGATCAGCACCTCCGGGAATACCACAAACAATCTCATGTCATAACTACTACGCGTGGCGAGATCAATGTCACACTCCTCTTGCCTTTGTAGTTTAAGGAATAACTCCACTGGCATTCGTGACGTGTTAGTCAGAGCGAGCAGCATACTGGTCAACAATTCGGGATCCATTCCTGCAGCCTGAAGAGGCAGGGCCCGCAGTACACAAACCATTGAAAGCTGATGCCAAATGCGGACAGAAGGACAAGGATTGCTGGGATGTGAAGCAATGCATCACAGGGGATTGGGACAGGACCCACAGTGCCCTGCTACATCATCGATATTCAGGCCTGTCTGTAAAGGCCTATACTTTAAGAATTTAGGTGTACTCTTATCACTTAGCTAGTTATAGAGGTACAAAACAAGAATCAAAATCACTGTCTGCCAGTGTAAGGGCCTTCTCTTACTGTGATAGTCTGAGGCCCTGTTCTTAGGTAAGGCCTTTGGCTAAGCAGCAGAGGCAGCCATAAGCTGGGAAGCGAATGGTCACAGCCTCACATTCCAAACTAGTCACATTGAAATAAGGTAGTTTGGGGCTGTTAAAAAGGTGATCCAATCTATCACCTCCAGAGAATGGGAAGAGCCCAGAAGATTTAAAGAAAACTTAGTTTGATAGCGTCTTATCTGGCAAGAACTCACTTATCAATAGCTGGGGTGTGAAATCCTCATTTCTTTGTTGTTGTATCACTGTAGTCCCCATTTCCCTATTGTTTGTCTGTATAATCTCTGTCTGGTTCTGTGATTAATTATACAGCAGACAGAAACAATTTTGTTGGGTGTTAACCAATTAAGGCAGTGGGATATAATTGGTTAAATAATCATGTTACAATATGTTAGGATTGGTTAGTTAAATTTCAGTAAAAATGATGGGTTAAGATATGCTAAGCAGAACTCAAGTTTTACTATATAGTCTGCAGTCAATCAGGAAGTAAGTGGGGGAATGGGGGTTGGGGAATTGGAATCATGTTTTGCTAAAGGGGGCGGGGAATGGGAACAGGGACACAGGTAAGGCTCTGTGGTGTCAGAGCTGGGAGGGGGGGACACTAAGGAAGGAAACTGGAATCATGCTTGCTGGAAGTTCACCCCAATAAAAATTGAATTGTTTGCACCTTTGGACTTTGGGTATTGTTGCTCTCTGTTCATGCGAGAAGACCAGGGAAGTAAGCGGGTGAAGGAATAAGCCTCTTTCATCCCCTTCGCCTTCCCACAACTCTTAGCAGCAGAAGAGAAAGAGGTGCCATCAGGATTCCCTCCCCACTCTGAACTCTGGGGTACAGATGTGGGAATCCGCATGAAAGACTCCCTAGCTTATCTCTACCAGCTTAGGTTAAAAACTTCCCCGGCACAAATTCTTCCCTGTCCTTGGAATGGTATCACTGCCACCACCAAGGGAGTTAGACAAAGATTCAGGAAAAGGACCACTTGGAGTTCCTGTTTCCCCAAAATATCCCCCCAAGCCGCTTTACCCCCTTTCTTGGGGGGGGGGCTTGTGAGTAAACAACGTGAGTGCAGATCAGCCGCTTGGGTTTTAGGGCACTAAAAAAAACAATCAGGTTCTTAACAAAACAGAAAAGGGGCTTGAGGGGATATTTTGGGGAAACAGGAACTCCAAGTGGTCCTTTTCCTGAGTCTTTGTCTAACTAATTTGGTGGTGGCAGCGATACCATTTCAAGGCCAAGGAAGAATTTGTGCCTTGGGGAAGTTTTTAACCTAAGCTGGTAGAGATAAGCTAAGGGGTCTTTCATGTGGGTCCCCCCATCTGTAACCCAGAGTTCAGAGTGGGGAGGGAACCCTGAGAGGTGCTCTGTGGGATAGCTACCCAGAGTGCACCACTCTGAATACCGCTACAAGTGCCGCATGTGTGAACACGCTATTGCACAGGCAGCTGACGGTGTGAACATATAACAGCGATTTTCCTTCGAAGCTCTCTGAGCAGCGCTGCAACTCCCGGCACTGTAACTCTGCCAGTGTGAAGAACAAGGAGTACTTGTGGCACCTTAGAGACTAACAAATGTATTTGAGTATAAGCTTTTGTGGGCTAAAGCCCACTTCATCAGATGCATGCAGTGGAAAATACAATAGGAAGAGATTATATATATGTGTGTGTATATATATATATACACACACACACACACAGAACAAGCACTGAGTCTGTGTATAACAAAATAGAACTTTTAATAAAAGGGAAAGGAAACCAAGCATTAGTCTGGGAAAACACCACAACCATATTCAAAAGCATGCGACCATAAGCAAAAACCCTACCCCACAACGTGCTGGACAGTGTCCTTTGTCTCAGTTTCCCACCTTGTGGTGGCAAAGTCCAATGAACAAACTTTGCTTTAACACATTACTCCCCTCTTCCTGCACTGCACCCCACTTACAGTTGGCTGTCCTTGTTTAGCAAAGACCCAGAGTTCAGAGATGTGTTTATAGGGGTTCATCTCCCACCCCAGAAGTCACTGGGGTCACTGCACTTCTGCAATTGCTGCTTGCTGCTGCCGGACACTCACTGCTACTTCTGCCATGTCTTGTTTTGAGGTTCCTTCACTGCTTAACCCAGGTCTTTAGTGATTTCAGCTCCTAATGATTTCACTATGTAGCAGGGAACCTCACTGCCCGTACAATCTCCGCATTGTCTTTCATTTCACCCTTGTCCCTACACCAGGTCTAAGGCATAGCCCTGAGAGCTGCTTGTCAGGGAGTCAGCTCTGGTAATCACTGAACAGAAAAAATGACTGAGTTTAAAGACAGAGCTGATTAGATTAAACAGTGTAGAGGGGAAGGTCAAATGGTGTCCAGGCCTCTGTAGGCAGAATCCACATCACAAGGTAGGTATACATACACATGCCCATACCCCTTCTCATCTTCACTGGGACCCCCTCAATCAGGATATGCAAAGCACAGTTCTGCTGCCCTTTACTCATACAATAAGGATAACATTTCATTAACCCTGCCTTCAAATACTAGAGTGATTTGTAACTTGAAGTCAGCCAGAATTGATCATTTTGGCAAAGGAGCTCCATCATACTGTGCACCTAGGCAGAGTAGACACATCTATGTAAACACAGTCTGCTCCTAAGTCTTTTCTCCGAGTGCATCACTGGATGTCACTGGAGAGCTCATTCAGACCCTGCTTACATAAAAAATACTCCCCCATCTCAGTTCTGTCCATCCTTGCAATAGTATTTAAAAATGCTGACACCAGGAAAGGGAGAGAGAAGAGAAAGAAAATTAGGAGGAACAGGGTTTGCACAGCTCCTAGCATAGGGGGATAACTGGAGACCCTGGGGGGGCAGGGGGAGGAAGAAGGTGGTTATAGGGGCATCCAGAGCCCCTGGCATGTGGAAAATATGTATCACACAGAACCCCTGGTGGGGATGGAAATGGGAGACCCTGTTATGGGGAGAAGAGCAGAACAGGGGAGAAAAGTGGAAATGAATGGGTGCATAAACCCCTGTCATGGGGTGGGAGAGTGAGGAAACATGTTACAGGGGGACAGTGAGAAGTATTCAGAGCCCCTGGCATGGAAAGAGGGGGTAACGGGTCACACAGAGCAACTTGGCAAGATGGAGAGGCTGGGGAGTTGCAGGGATTCCCTGAAATAGAAGGGGATGGGAAGGTTGCACACAAAGACCTTGTGTGCAGGGTGGGCAGAATGGAGGAATGCAAGGAGCTCTTGGTGTGTGCAATGTGCATGGTCTACGCAACACCACACTGTGCCATCCTCTCCTTTATTGAAGTTTACATTTTCAAATGTTTGCAGAATATTTCTTGATGGGAAAGTTTCCAAACCAGATTCATTATTAACCCCAGGAGGCATGGTGATCTTTGTTTGCCACTATGGCAACTGGGAGATTGGGGTTGTGATACTGCAGGATAGTAACATTCACCAGAAGAGACTTGTGGTATATGCTCCAGAGCTACTTGAGCCTTCTTAATGGTGACAATGGTGTAGTGTTGGCTGGCTTAAGATCCAAGCCAGGGGACAGGCCATGGTAGGTGGTATGGCTAAGTGAGTTCACAATCAAGCCAGAGAGAACCTTCAAGTTTCCTTATCATTTACAATAAGGTGTGTCCTATTCTTGGGAGCCCAGCTGCAGCTGACTGCTGCTGCAAGGACTATTCTTTGTTTTCTAGGGTTATTACTACAGTCAGTACATTTGCACCCTATGTGTCATTTTATTAATCCCCCCACCCCTCATGTGGGCATTGGCATCCTTGGCAATTTCAATGTGAAGGAAAAAAGGTTGCATTGATTTTGATGATTTGTGGGCTTCTCAGTGAGATTCCATACTGAAGTCCTGTCATGTTTCTGATGAGCTAATGTTCACCTTGTAATTTAACTGCTTTCTGATTGTTCTCAGGAGGTGTGTGTTTTGACACAAGAACTGGGTTTGTTTTGAATTCAATTATAGTATACAAACAAGACTGGTTTCCTCAGAAGTATGTGGTGATATTAATTTAGAAGGGGAGGAGGGAAATATTCTCACAATTTATATTCACTTCAAGGCAAGGTCAGTCTCTGGTTTAAGACAGAGAATTTCCTTTTTGCTGGTTGTTACACTGCCTAGATAGAATACTTTTATCACAAAAGTGCTGGTATGAATCTAGTCACTGGGCAAGAGAGATAATGACTCTACAGCCCACCTGGGAGTTGGGAGAGCCAGGACCCAGTCCCTCTGCTCTAGTGAGTCTTTAGTTATCCAAACTAGAACAGAATCAACACGAGAGATTGAGGAAGCCCTGTATCAGAATGTCCTATAACTCAGTAGTTAGAGCACTGCCCTGTGAGATGGGAGAGCCCTGTTCAAATCACTTCTCTCCCATCTGACCGAGAGGGGGGAATTGAACTTGTGTGTCTTCTATATCCCAGCTGAGTGCTCTGATCACTGGCTAAGAGTTAAAAGATGGGTGGAGCGAAGCAGGCACCTAACAGTCAGCTGGAGGTGGTGCCCAACTTATTCTCACAAGGTACACTTAAGCCATCTGGCTCCAAGAGAGGGGTTCCAGGCTGTGAATCACTAGCAGAGATGGGCAACTCTCTGGACTTAGCCCTATCTCTGTCAGAGGGGTGAGGCTTAGGACACCCCTCTCATCCTCATCTCACATTGGCTAGTTTAGGTAGTTGCCTGCTTAACTTGCTGGCTTTGATGAATCATAGAGCCTATCTGTCCCCATTCACTGTTGTTTCACTCTGACGGGCCCCAGAACAGCAATCCCAAAACACAAGGAAATCGATGAAAGACGTGCAGGTAGGTGGTCAAATCAAAACATGCAATAAACAGAAACCAGTTAAGTCAGCAACACTCTGAACAAAACATAACAGTCCAAATGGCATGCAGCAGCAGGCTGAGAGTAACTGCACAAACCTGATTCTACATACACACACACCAGAACTAAAACATGGCGTTCAGTAAGCAGGAAGGCAACACATCTGCACACACCAAAAATGTAAAGGAACCTACATACCTGCCTTGAAAGTGTTGTTCCTGTGACTTTCTTGTGACTCTAGCCCTAAGTTACTTAGGAACATATGCCAAAATTTCATGTAAAGTCAAGGGAAATAATCCTAAATCACTTAGGCACATTTAAAAATTTTGCCCCCAGCCTGGAACCTAAATCTCTTTAGCCCCATTTCTATATTAGTCTTCTCCTACCCTTTTCCGGGCACCACTAAATACTTAGGTTTCAGAGTAGCAGCCGTGTTAGTCTGTAGCCGCAGAAAGAGAAGGAGGACTTGTGGCACCTTCTCTAAGGTGCCACAAGTACTCCTTTTCTTTTTACTAAATACTTAATTTTCTTTTGCTCCTTCATTAGTAAATGTATACATTTATGCATCAGGTTTATCATATGTATTGTATGTACTCTGTGTAAGATATACAATAACCAAACAAGTATTTACAAAATGTTAGGTGATGCCGGAAAGATAAATCTTTTTACATTAGCCAAATGTGTCATGTAGTAATGACATTGGTGAAGAATATATGCTAACAGGGAATTTTCTACCATTTAAGCAATCTGGCAGTTATGGATCCTTGAGAATCTCTGGGGATGAATACTCTATATTAAGAATGAAAGGATTCCATATTTCTTCACAGAACTTTAAATAGAAAAGTACATATGCATTGTTGCAAGGATAAGTGTCCCAAAAAGTTATTTCAAATAATCTTGTTTATGTTTTGAAACAAACTGAATTTTCTGCATGGGCAAATGAAAATGCAGTGTATACTACTGTATGGATTTCTGCGGAAATAATAGTATTGTGTGGGAAAGGATTCTGCTAATGCAACTTCTCTATAGAACGTTGATAGCTTTTAACAGAAGATAAATAGGGTATTTGAGACTCTGATGTGTATAGGATGCAAATAATTTCTACCTTGAAATACCAACCTTTTCCTTTACATTTTTTGCTGAAAATATATTTCCATCATGTTAGTAATTTTTGGAATAAAGCTTTTCCCATTTGTATTTCTCTTTGTTCAGTTAACAAATGCAACAGGATATAATGATCTTCATACACTTTTGTGTGATAATAAAACTAAAATAAGTGTAGGCACTTGGGGCCAAATCCTGCAGATTTGGGTAAATCAGTGGGACTTTTGCCTGAATAAGGAATGAATCCTGCAGGACAGGATCTTTTATTTTTGATAAAAGCTACATTTATAAGGTCTGTAATAATTTTTTCTTTCCATATACAAATTAGCAGCTACATGGATTAGATGTGGATTTGATTTTGCAGTCCAATTAGAAGACAGTGGGCTTTTTTCCTGAGTTGCATGAAAGAATTATAGCCAATCCTACAGTAAACAATGTAAAGATTTGTTAAATAGGAAAAAGAAATGAGAGTTATTTATGAGGTTGAAACGGGCAACACGTATACAAAATGAATTACAATCTTAAATTTCAAAAGGTAATATACGCTTCTATAATAAGCAAGCTCTATATGTCCACAAGTACCTGAGGATCCCTTGCTTATGTCTAGAAACTTGGCCTCTCAAAGTCCAAGCAGCATAGAGATACAATTCCTTCTTAGCAATTTTTATGCCTTTCCTCACTTGTGCTCTGACCTGATGGGAGGAATTTACTTGCATGACTCATCTTTACCTAGGGTGTGGGAAGAGAGGAGGCAAAAGCAACAAACATCTTTTGTCCTCTTTAGTGTTCCACAATAGCCCATCTGGTGTCAACTGACCATCCCTTTTGGACAGTAAATAACACCTTCTGTTGGAGCCCAGCAACTGACACAAGTTAATGTCACCTTCTGCCATGTACATTGGTCAAACTGGACATTCTCTATGTAAAAGAACGAATGGACACAAATCAGACGTCAAGAATTATAACATTCAAAAACCAGTCGGAGAACACTTCAATCTCTCCGGTCACATGATTACAGACCTGAGAGTGGCTATCCTTCAACAAAAAAAACTTCAAAAACAGACTCCAATGAGAGACTGCTGAATTGGAATTAACTTGCAAACTGGATACAATTAAGTAGGCTTGAATAGAGACTGGGAGTGGATGAGTCATTACATAAAGTAAAACTATTTCCCCATGTTATTTCTCCCCCCACCTCACCCCCCACTGTTCCTCAGACGTTCTTCTAACTGCTGGAAATGGCCCACCTTGATTATCACTACAAAAGGTTTTCCTCCTTTCCCCCCCTCCTTCCTGCTGATAATAGCTCATCTTAAGTGATCACTCTCCTTACAGTGTGTATGATAAAACCCATTGTTTCATGTTCTCTGTGTGTGTATATCAATCTCCCCACTGTATTTTCCACCGAATGCATCCGATGAAGTGAGCTGTAGCTCATGAAAGCTTATGCTCAAATAAATTTGTTAGTCTCTAAGGTGCCACAAGTACTCCTTTTCTTTTTTTGCAAATACAGACTAACACGGCTGCTACTCTGAATCCTTTCCTTTTCTTTCCTGACTGGTGATTTACAGTCAGAGATTCACAATACAAATGCTCAAATATTACCTTACAATATGGGATACAGATATTATAAGTGAGATTAATGCATGCAGCCACCCAGAAGCATTCAATAAAGTTTAAAAACACTAAATATATTCTAATTCTAATTTTTTTAACAATATTAAAAAAGGTGAGCTAGACTGATTCCAGCTATGTATCTGTCAGTGTCCATTTGAGACAGGGGGACCTTGGCCTGAGCTGGCACCTGGTCTGCCCATGTCACAACAGGGTCAAGACATCCATGGTAAAAAATTTTTGGGAAGTTTGTCTGAATTGGATAATGTTCAGGTTATACAGAAGGACATGGAAAAGACCTATTAGGTCATTTAGTACCTGTCTGCCAATCCATTAGTTCTTTCTTACACATGGTACCCAATGAAGTCAAAGGTGTTTTTCCTGGCTGCGAGGTTGGGCCCCTATTCCATCTTGTAAATTGACTTGCGTGGTCCAGTTTTTTTCTGAAGTTTCCTAGTTGCAGCAGCTTCCACCCCTTTTCTTGGAAGGCAGTTCCACAATTTAACAATTCTCATTAGCAGGAAGTTTCTCTCATATTTAGGTTTCTTAATTCTATGCCTCTACTTCTAATCACTTAAACTATCTCTGAGGCCATGTTATGCCATCATTTTTAAATCAGAACTTCCCTCTAAAAATCAGTGATGAAATCTAATTAAAAACATTAACAATAATGTCCTTGTCTTTAACATCTTTGGAGACTTAAGGCATTTTCAAGGTATGAATAGGTCCGTTAAGCTGCACCAAAGACTCTGGTATGCAAGTAGATTTGCCCAAATTGGGTTTAAAAAAAAAGTAAGTGTGACCCTTAACTTCTCAGTCTAACAATTTGCAATTAGACAAATAGGTTAGATTAAAAGAGAAAACAAGAATTTGGCTGCTCCAAATTTTTAAAGAATGTGAATGAAGCTTGGATCAAACAATAACTTATTAGTCATCATGCGTGGGTGTGGATAAAATATGAACTGTTCTCAAAAAGTCATACCTTCATAGGCTTAAACAACATAGCCAAAGGTCACAACACAAGACAAGAACTCAGAGTTTAAGACAAAAAGTATGGAAATATACGAAATAGCATCAAAGTCAGATCTATGTCTGCATCCTTGAGTCTTGTTCATAAAACAAGATAAACAAATCTTACTTCCACAGCCTAGAGAAATGTACTTGAAAAGTGAACAAAATAAATCAGAGGTATTTACTAATACATGATTTAAATAATAGAATCAGTGCCATGCAGCCAGCAATATTGCATTTATATGAACAGATTTGTTACTATATTTACTTGCACAAGGCTCCAATCAGATTGTGGATGAACTGAAATAGCCCAGTGGTAGAATATCATTCTAGTGTCTAACAGCTCAATCTTGTGAGGTTCTCAGTACCCTTCTACTGCTATGACTCCCAAAACCTAAAGAATTGGGCCATAAATCATATGAAATTTTCATTCCCTTGTGAATTTGTCACACTGTAATTGGGATCAAATTATTTAAAAAAATATGGGTGCCCCAAATACCCATTTACTTGCAAGTATTTAAGGAAGAGATTCACAAACTTTTTTGCTGCATCCCCCTTTGGAAATTCATGTCCCATGTGCACCCCTCCCCCCAGGCCCTGTCCCCACCCCCTTGATTAGCTGCTCCCAGCCCCCTTTCTCTCATTCTACCACCCAGTTTCCCCCTCCTGCAGCCCCACTCTTCCCACAGCCAGGCCACAATCCTTATCAGGAACCTGCTGACTCTACTCATTGGCTCTAGTTGCTTCCTCTGTACTGCTGCTGCCTGTACCCCGCTCCCTGTGCTACTATCTGCTGCCACCAGCCTAGTGTCCATGGCATGTGCGGGTTCGGTGTGAGGGGGCAGGGAATAACAAGCACTGTAGGTAGAGGTGGGCTCACTCTCCAACCCTTCCTTCTGGAGCCTCCCTTTGTGCTCTGGCTGTTGCCACTGCACCTGCCTGCAGAAATGCGTTACCTCTGCTGACTCCTGTGCCACAGAGAGTAGCAAGGATGTAGGAATGTTCTACTTCATATCAGGTGCTTGCTCCCCCAATAACCTAATTGGGTCCCTGCATGGGGGTGGGGGGGACATACATGTCCCACAATTTGAAAACCTATGGATTTAAAGTAATTTAGGGCATGAAACTGCAGCCCTTGTTTCACCTAGAAGATTAATCTTTTCTTGCTGGTTCTAATCATTTCTGTGACATTTTCTGCTTTTCCATTTTGTTGACTGGTCTCAGCTATACTTATTCTCTTTCTCCTTGCTTTCAAAAGTAGAATCTCCTCTCCTGTCATTGCATCACTTTCAGAGTCACCTCATACACTGAATAAAATCAGATCAACCAGTGTTGCTAATAGAGTCTTCAAAGGCGTGAGGGAAATCACTGCAAAAAATAGTAAAGCCCTGCAAAAGCCTGTGAAAGAAATGCCAAACATTACCCTCCAAAACCATGAAAGAAACTTCCAAAATACCAATGTAATTTCAATATGAATTGTCCTACCAGACTCTTCCCAAAGATGGTTACGTGTCCCAGGCTGCAGTCTCTTCTCTGACTGCACTGATGCTTCCATAGTGGCTACTGCCATATCACACTTCACACCCCTCCCATCTGCTGCTTCCAGCCTCTGTAGCCTTCCCCCCCCCCCCCCAGCAGAAGCACTGCTTAGTAAATGAAAGGGACTCATTTTGCTCCGATTGGAAATAGGAATTCTGTGCTGTAATTAGGTTCTCAATTGCTCAGCTAAAGTATACCAAAATCAGGCTCTTTTCCTATGCTCAGTTTTACTCCTTCTATTGTGTTCCCTCCTACACTTGGAATGGCCATCCTAACATCCACAAAGCAACCTCTCTCCTTCAAAACCCAGCCCTTCCAGTAGTCCCTCCAACCTTCTCCTCAGCATCTTCCCTTACAAGGGCTATACTATAACATCTTGTCTTGAAGTTTTTTTTGGCTTTCATCTTACGTTATTTATCAATTTAGTAGAGACACTGAGTGTAGGCCTGATATTCATCTGGCATAAGTCTGCCTAGTGCCATTAATTTCAGTAGGAATAGGCCAACTTACACCAGCTGGAGATCTGATTCTATGTTTGCAAAGAACTAGTGGAACAACCCCCTACATGCGACGCAAATACAGAACTTTCAGATCTGCAACTCCAACCCCACGTCAGAACATTTCAATAAAAGGTCAAAACAAAGTGTTACTTAGATTTTTCTATAGTGAATTTTGTTCCAGGGGATAATTTTGAAATGTCAATTTTTTATTTCAGATTCAGAACAAAAAACAATTAATATTTTTTAGGAATTCCCAGCAGAAGGGGAATTTCAGATTCTAACCAGCTCTACCATTAACTTATATTCACTCCAGGTATTCTAAGCTCTGTCTGTTGTCACAAATATTTTAATGATGCTGTGTTGGTGATATTAGCCATATTAGACTGGATGAGTGGTCTGCAAATGATAATTGCCACTTGCTTGTTTAGTGTTTTTATCTTGATTTCAGGGGAGATATGAATAAGAGCACAGGGCAAGGCACCTCCTCCACCTCAGCAGGCTCAGTGCTTCATCCTCTAACCCCAGGGGCCTGGAGTAAGTCAGCCCCACTCCAGATGTTGTTTACTTTCCCACTTGGGGATTATGTCTCAATATTTCAGGGCAGGCCCAAGAAAAGCTCCTCCACCGAACTAAAAAACAAATTCACAAACACAAAACAAATTGAAATACCTTTTTCTACCCCCATTTCTCTGGGGGTGGGAAGTGGCCTTGCTATTGTCACAGGTGCCAGTCCTTCCCTTAAGGGAGCATGCATTTAGATAGATTCCCTCCTAGGAAGGAAAGCTACCTTCCACCCTGGAGAAGCCTTTCTCACTGCCACTATTAGCCCTACAGCAGCTTGTCTCTCTTCTTCCTATCTAACTGGGGGAGGGGTGGGGTGTTAAAGGTCCCAGGCAGCCCTTAATTGGACTCAGGTCCCTTGTTAATTGATCGCTGTCTGGGTTAGTGCAGCTATTACCAAAAGATGTGACAATTAGTTTTAGGATGTAGTTGAAAGAGATGACTAGTGAGATACCAACTGAATTATTAAAACTAGTCTTACAACAGGGTCACTTGATTTAATTTTTATTCATGGCGCATAAAACATCACAATACAAATTGCTCTTACCACTAAGTACCAAAGTCATAGCTTCACTACAACCACACAAGTCCAAAACCAGTTACTATGGGATTGAGATGGCTCATATTCCCTTTTTATATCTCAATCAGCACTTGCAAAGTTGTTTCCTCTGCCAAGCGATTTGCAATTGTTAATTAATTTGGAGCTGACTGAAGAACACATTAATTGGCAAGCAACTGAAAACTGCCAAGGACTTTAATAGGACTACTCACAGGAGTATGAAATTCACCCCATGTGCCAAGAACCAACATCAAGGCCCTGTATAGTGGTTGCATAGAAAGTCAGCCAGATGAGCAGTCATGGAAAATCCTAGGCTTGCCATGTGAATAGTTAAAAACCATTTTAGGTATGTACAAAAATACACTTTACGTGAAGTTTTTTGAAGGGGCTCTTTATATTCTGTAATGAGTAATTTATATACATTACTCCTTGCAGTAGTATATACTGTAATGAATAATCTGTTTGGAATGTTCCCTAGTGAGCTTTAACATACTACTCTTTTCAACAGCACTATGTTAAAGCACACTGGGGCAACTTAAGGAGACATCAAAAGGGTCTACATGAAAGAATCAACTTGCAAAACATTAGTTCACTTTAGAAATCACATCCCCACCAGCTACATTATTGCTTTGTGTAGACAATCCCTTAGATCTGAGTAACTATTCAAGGTGTTTATTAAATAAATGTAATTTCATACTTGTTTGGTTTAGGGGTGTCTTATTGGTATTTATCAGTTAAAACAAATAACGAGTCAATTTATTAATTATATATATATATATATAATATGAATTAAAAATTTATATATATATATATATATATATATATATATATATATAATATTATATATCTGAGGAACAGTGGGGGGTGGAGTGGGGGAGAGAAATAACATGGGGAAATAGTTTTACTTTGTGTAATGACTCATCCATTCCCAGTCTCTATTCAAGCCTAAGTTAATTGTATCCAGTTTGCAAATTAATTCCAATTCAGCAGTCTCTCCTTGGAGTCTGTTTTTGAAGTTTTTTTGTTGAAGGATAGCCACCCTCAGGTCTGTAATCGAGTGACCGGAGAGATTGAAGTGTTCTCCAACTGGTTTTTCAGTGTTATAATTCTTGATATCTGATTTGTGTCCATTTATTCTTTTACATAGAGACTGTCCAGTTTGACCAATGTACATGGCAGAGGGGCATTGCTGGCACATGATGGCATATATCACATTGGTAGATGCACAGGTGAACGAGCCTCTGATAGTGTGGCTGATGTGATTAGGCCCTATGATGATGTCTCCTGAATAGATATGTGGACAGAGTTGGCAACGGGCTTTGTTGCAAGGATAGGTTCCTGGGTTAGTGGTTCTGTTGTGTGGTTGCTGGTGAGTATTTGCTTCAGGTTGGGGGCTGTCTGTAAGCAAGGACTGGCCTGTCTCCCAAGATCTGTGAGAGTGATGGGTCGTCCTTCAGGATAGGTTGTAGATCCTTGATGATGCATTGGAGAGGTTTTAGTTGGGGGCTGAAGGTGATGGCTAGTGGCATTCTGTTATTTTCTTTGTTGGGCCTGTCCTGTAGTAGCTGACTTCTGGGTACTTTTCTGGCTCGGTCAATCTGTTTCTTCACTTCAGCAGGTGGGTATTGTAGTTGTAAGAATGCATGATAGAGATCTTGTAGGTGTTTGTCTCTGTCTGAGGGGTTGGAGCAAATACGGTTATATCGTAGAGCTTGGCTGTAGACAATGGATCGTGTGGTATGATCTGGATGAAAGCTAGAGGCATGTAGGTAGGAATAGCGGTCAGTAGATTTCCGATATAGGGTGGTGTTTATGTGACCATCGTGTATTAGCACTGTAGTGTCCAGGAAGTGGATCTCTTGTGTGGACTGGTCCAGGCCAAGGTTGACGGTGGGATGGTAATTGTTGAAATCATGGTGGAATTCCTCAAGGGCTTCTTTTCCATGGGTCCAGATGATGAAGATATCATCAATGTAGCGCAAGTAGAGTAGGGGCATTAGGGGACGAGAGCTGAGGAAGCGTTGTTCTAAGTCAGCCATAAAAATGTTGGCATATTGTGGGGCCATGCAGGTACCCATCGCAGTGCCGCTGACTTGAAGGTATACATTGTCCCCAAATGTGAAATAGTTATGGGTGAGGACAAAGTCACAAAGTTCAGCCACCAGGTTTGCCGTGACATTATCGGGGATACTGTTCCTGACAGCATGTAGTCCATCTTTGTGTGGAATGTTGGTGTAGAGGGCTTCTACATCCATAGTGGCTAGGATGGTGTTTTTAGGAAGATCACCAATGGACTGTAGTTTCCTCAGGAAGTCAGTGGTGTCTCGAAGATAGCTGGGAGTGCAGGTAACGTAGGGCCTGAGGAGGGAGTCTACATAGCCAGACAATCCTGCTGTCAGGGTGCCAATGCCTGAGATGATGGGCCGTCCAGTATTTCCAGGTTTATGGATTTTGGGTAGCAGATAGAATACCCCAGGTCGGGGTTCTAGGGGTGTGTCTGTGCGGATTTGTTCTTTTGCTTTTTCAGGGAGTTTCTTGAGCAAATGCTGTAGTTTCTTTTGGTAACTCTCAGTGGGATCAGAGGGTAATAGCTTGTAGAAAGTGGTGTTGGAGAGCTGCCTAGTAGCCTCTTGTTCATATTCCGAAGTATTCATGATGACGACAGCACCTCCTTTGTCAGCCTTTTTGATTATGATGTCAGATACAATTAACTTAGGCTTGAATAGAGATTAGGAATGGATGAGTCATTACACAAAGTAAAATTATTTTCCCATGTTATTTCTCCCCCCCACCTTTCCCCCACTGTTCCTCAGATGTTCTTGTTAACTGCTGGAAATAGCCTACCTTGCTTGTCACCATGAAAGGTTTTCCTCCCTCCCCCCCTGCTGCTGTTGATGGCTCATCTTAAGTGATTACTCTCCTTACAGTGTGTTGTTTCATGTTTCATGTTTCATGTTTCATGTTTCATGTTTCATTGTTTCATGTTCTCTGTGTGTGTATATCAATCTCCCCACTGTATTTTCACCAAATGCATCCGATGATGCATTTGATGAAAATACAGTGGGGAGATTGATATATGAAGTGAGCTGTAGCTCACGAAAGCTTATGCTCAAATTTGTTAGTCTCTAAGGTGCCACAAGTACTCCTTTTCTTTTTGCATATAATGAGCATAACCCATATTAATTATTATGTTGGTAGCAGTAATAATATGCATGCATCCACCTATGAGGCTTTTGATTCTACCATCTACCCTCTGTTTGACATAATTAAATCTTCACAGGTATTTATAACTATCTGATAAGTCCCAGGTTTTTAATTCTTACAGGCCATAAGTAGAAGTAGGTAACTAAAGGGGAAGATAAGGCAGTGTCAAGATAGTTGTGAGTCAGATAGATTACATCGTCTCCCAATTTAGTGGCTTTGTTCTTATTTTTGTTTAGGTTTTTAGCTCCTCTTGTCCTGGAATGGCTTCCCGGATCATTATAACACTTGGATTTGGATTATGTGCCTGATCTATTTATTTTATTCTCCTGTTAATTCTCCATCTTCTTCTCTGGCATGTTAAAGAAAAACCTAGCCCAGGTTGCTTAAGGGGGAGAGGACAGTGGGAGCTTAAAGAGTGTGGTAAAGTCTTGTCTGTTCAAATAGGTTTGGATGCAACAAATGGAGCTGCCCCAACTGAACAATGGTGCAATCGGAAGATACATTTTTCTTTATCCTAAATTTTGTCCTGCATGTAAATATTAAAAATGCTGTAAATTTCTGAGCCAGATTTTTCCCTTAAATTTTTCCAATGGAATTTAGTACGATTGTAAATCAGGACAGAATTTGTCCCTTTATTGCTAGATAAGTACCAGTATGTCCAGTGCTGTGATCATTATACATGTTCTTATGATGTTGTTTTATTTATAATTTCTATTCTAAAAGAAATTATAAATAAAACAACATCACAGCAACATTAGAACATGTATAATGATCACAGCACTGGACATACTGGTACTTATTTGGCAATAAAGTAAAATATTGATTGTTGGAATGTGATGACCTGACAAGAAGTGTTTTCTCTGAACTCTACCTAATGCAACAGCCTCAAAAGTTTCAGAGTAGCAGCCCTGTTAGTCTGTATTCGCAAAAAGAAAAGGAGTACTTGGCACCTTAGAGACTAACAAATTTATTTGAGCATAAGCTTTTGTGAGCTACAGCTCACTTCATCGGATGCATTTGGTGGAAAATACAGAGGGGAGATTGATATACACACAGAGAACATGAAACAATGGGTTTTATCATACACACTGTAAGGAGAGTGATCACTTAAGATGAGTCATCACCAGCAGCAGGGAGGAGGAAGGTAAACCTTTCATGGTGACAAGCAAGGTAGGCTATTTCCAGCAGTTAACAAGAACATCTGAAAAAAGAAAAGGAGTACTTGTGGCACCTTAGAGACTAACAAATTTATTAGAGCATAAGCTTTCGTGAGCTACAGCATCCGATGAAGTGAGCTGTAGCTCACGAAAGCTTATGCTCTAATAAATTTGTTAGTCTCTAAGGTGCCACAAGTACTCCTTTTCTTTTTGTGAATACAGACTAACAGGGCTGCTACTCTGAAAGAAAATCTGAGGAACAGTGGGGGGTGGGGTGGGGGGAGAAATAACACGGGGAAATAGTTTTACTTTGTGTAATGACTCATCCATTCCCAGTCTCTATTCAAGCCTAAATTAATTGTATCCAGTTTGCAAATTAATTCCAATTCCACGAATTAATTTGCAAACTGGATACAATTAACTTAGGCTTGAATAGAGACTGGGAATGGATGAGTCATTACACAAAGTAAAACTATTTCCCAGTGTTATTTCTCCCCCCCACCCCACCCCCCACTGTTCCTCAGATGTTCTTGTTAACTGCTGGAAATAGCCTACCTTGCTTGTCACCATGAAAGGTTTTCCTCCCTCCCCCCCTGCTGCTGGTGATGGCTCATCTTAAGTGATCACTCTCCTTACAGTGTGTATGATAAAACCCATTGTTTCATGTTCTCTGTGTGTGTATATCAATCTCCCCTCTGTATTTTCCACCAAATGCATCCGATGAAGTGAGCCGTAGCTCACGAAAGCTTATGCTCAAATAAATTTGTTAGTCTCTAAGGTGCCACAAGCCTCAAAAGTGTTTTCAAAATGTCTAAGTGAAATCGTTGCAATGAGGCTGATTATATGTATGGCAGAACACAAAACAGGGTCAGATCCTGATTTCATATCAGTGTAAATCAGGAGTTATTCCACTGACATCAGTGGAGTTCCACTGGTGAAAAGACTTGTGGAAGTGAGAGGAGTATTTGGCCACATGAAGTAGTTTAAATGTATATAAGAAATCAGTTTAAAAGATAAGCGGTGCAATTCAACTCTCCTGCACAAGGCCAGAATAATCAGACTTTGGGAAGGGAACCTCCAGGGGCTGAGAGAATTTAATTCACTCCACCTTAACTTATAAGCAGGATGCAGAGGTGTAGCAGAGTCCATCCATATTTGCTGTTCCACACTGTAGGCTGAAACAGTGGCTGCTGCCTCCTTCTGTCCCTTGAGTGAGTATTTGTGGCCACTAGATCTCTTAGCCCCTCCTTTGGTGACCCTCCAGTCCCTCCCTCCCCCTTGGCTCCGATGAAATGAGCTGTAGCTCACGAAAGCTTATGCTCAAATAAATTTGTTAGTCTCTAAGGTGCCACAAGTACTCATTTTCTTTTTGGCCTTTCTGAGGCTTTCTATCATGGAATCCATCACTGCAGCCGGGAAAACACTCCCTCTGCCTGGTCACTCTGCCTGTATGCTCTCATGCTGGGGTACTGAGTGTGGCATACAAGAGGCCAAGAGCCTAATGTAGGCATCTGCATTTGGATGAGTTTCATCCCTACTGTACACTAAAGTGCAGAAAATATTGGTAGCTGTGTTGGTAGGCTAGTACAAGACCTTTTTATTCTGCTAGTAAACATTATACATTGAGGTGTAGTACATAAAAGCAGACTCATAATAGTTACACGCACCAAAAGACACCTTCAAATAACCTGGTGAAGCACCTATATTATGAACTCCATCCATATTTATTTGTACATACATTTTACAGGCACAACATAAGAGCCTGGCACCAAAAAAAAAAAAAAAAAAGAAAAGAAAATGAGACCCTATATATTTAAATATCACTTATTTGTGATTCCTTGTTTCTATTAGTAAATTTGTGTGTTGTCATATTTGCATCTGAATGATTTAAATTACCATTAGAGTCAATGGAACTTCAGGTACAGATAATGGAAGAACTGAGACCCTGTTATCATATCATAGTTATCATAGTGTGACCCTAAGAGCACCCCAGTGCCAGATGGCAAAAGGCACCTCATATGTAACAGTAAATCTCAGCTGACCTGACCAGCTCAATACCCTTCTCAAACTCTTGTCATGATATTTATTTTAAAGGTCTTGTAATCTATTATTTGGAAACTAACAACATGCTGGTAATTTAATGTGTGAAATGTATGTAACAACACTGCATGAAATTATGGATAATATGTGATATTATGATTTGGAATCTAGAAATAGACACAGAAGGCAAAACAGGATTTTTCCCCCCTAGACAAAGGAGAAAAACAAACACCTCTTTGGCTCAATTGCAAATTGAGCCAGGTGTGGCCAAGGGCAGAGACAAAGGGTATTCATTTGCAATGGAGCCTGCAGAAAGATCATTTGCATTGTAAATCACAGGAGACTGCAAAATTAACATGGTGTCAGCTCCATTGTGGATGCAGTAAACTGAGTCCCCAGGAGGCCTTCCTCACTTTGAAGACAGAGATTAACTTTGTGGATATAAGAAATGGCTGAAAGATTTGGGATTATCCATCCCTTGAGAGAACAAGGAAGCCAGTGCTTCGTATCTATAAAAGATGGTTCCCCCTGCTAACCAGGCTGGAGAATGCAAATAACTTGTTTCAGAGTAGCAGCCCTGTTAGTCTGTATTCGCAAAAAGAAAAGGAGTACTTGTGGCACCTTAGAGACTAACAAATTTATTTGAGCATAAGCTTTCGTGAGCTACAGCTCACTTCATCAGATGCATTTGGTGGAAAATACAGTGCGGAGATTTATACACACACCAAATAACACAGCAAATAACTTGGTGTGAGTATGAAAATGTTAGGCAAAGCTATATTTTACTAGAATTGTAGACACTAGAAAGGGTGGAGTTTTTTGGTTTTGTTCATAATCATATCTCTTTCACTCTTTATTGGCAAAGAATATAGATTAAGTAATTTCAGGCAATTTATTCTTAGTTTTGCTATAAATCATCTAAGTACCATGGATTAAGGTGGAGCGTAGAACACAGGTGGACACAGCAGAAATGTAGAAGGTCTTTGGACATGGCAAAACTAGTAATAACGTCTGTGAGTGGCCAGTGAAAGGGACTGGACACTGCAGAGAGAAGTCTCAAGAGAACTCAGGAATTGGGGTGCACTGATCATTACCTTGCAGAATCCTGAAGTTTGCTGGCAGGGCAGATGACTAATTGTGTGTCAGGAAGCTGACACATAGCTTAGCAGCAGCAAAGCTTTCACTTGCTCAGGCTGAGAGGGGTAACATAGTAGCTCATGGTTTTGGGTCCCCCATGCTGAGCACCACACAATTTCAGTCTCTGCACCTGAATGAGTGATTGGATATTACTGTGTACTAGTGAGAGATTTGGGAGACTAGTGAAGGAGAGTTAGTGGTCTGGCTGATGCTCCCTGGATCCATGCATGGAGACGGTCCTCTACACACAGAAAGGATATCTGTGTAATGGATCCATAGGCAGTGCCTCCTTTGAATCATCACTACCCTCTTGCTTGCCTCATGGATCTATTTCCAGTAGAGCTCAATAAACACAGAGCACCACTGAATTCAGGGGAGGAAGGAGAGAGAGAGATCAGAGATGGGGACAATAGGAGGTGAGCACTGTTGTACTGCCTCCAGTGCAGCTACATTATTTCCACAGGCAAATAAGAGCAGGGGGCAAAATTGCCGAGAGTTGTATTACCAGTCTCTGGGTTCCTGCTGTGGCTGCTATTGAGCACCAACAAGAGGACTAAAATTGCAGTATAAGAGTTACAGCTATGAGAAAAGAAAAGGAGTACTTTTGGCACCTTAGAGACTAACTAATTTATTAGAGCATAAGCTTTCGTGAGCTAGCGCTCACTTCATCGGATGCATTTGGTGGAAAATACCTCTCTCCAAGTGGGGAGATTTATATACACACAAAGAGAACATGAAACAATGGGTTTATCATACACACTGTAAGGAGAGTGATCACTTAAGATAAGCCATCACCAGCAGCAGGGGGGGGGAAAGGAGGAAAACCTTTCATGGTGACAAGCAAGGTAGGCTATTTCCAGCAGTTAACAAGAATATCTGAGGAACAGTGGGGGGTGAGGTGGGGGGGGGGGAGAAATAACATGGGGAAATAGTTTTACTTTGTGTAATGACTCATCCATTCCCAGTCTCTATTCAAGCCTAAGTTAATTGTATCCAGTTTGCAAATTAATTCCAATTCAGCAGTCTCTCCTTGGAGTCTGTTTTTGAAGATTTTTTGTTGAAGGATAGCCACTCTTAGGTCTGTAATTGAGTGACCAGAGAGATTGAAGTGTTTTCCAACTGGTTTTTGAATGTTATAATTCTTGATGTCTGATTTATGTCCATTCATTCTTTTATGTAGAGACTGTCCAGTTTGACCAATGTACATGGCAGAGGGGCATTGCTGGCACATGATGGCATATATCACATTGGTAGATGTGCAGGTGAACGAGTCTCTGATAGTGTGGCTGATGTGATTAGGCCCTATGATGGTCTCCCCTGAATAGATATGTGGACAGAGTTGGCAACGGGCTTTGTTGCAAGGATAGGTTCCTGGGTTAGTGGTTCTGTTGTGTGGTGTGTGGTTGCTGGTGAGTATTTGCTTCAGATTGGGGGGCTGTCTGTAAGCAAGGACTGGCCTGTCTCCCAAGATCTGTGAGAGTGATGGGTCGTCCTTCAGGATAGGTTGTAGATCCTTGATGATGCATTGGAGAGGTTTTAGTTGGGGGCTGAAGGTGATGGCTAGTGGCGTTCTGTTGTTTTCTTTGTTGGGCCTGTCCTGTAGTAGCTGACTTCTGGGTACTTTTCTGGCTCTGTCAATCTGTTTCTTCACTTCAGCAGGTGGGTATTGTAGTTGTAGGAATGCATGATAGAGATCTTGTAGGTGTTTGTCTCTGTCTGAAGGGTTGGAGCAAATGCGGTTATATCGTAGAGCTTGGCTGTAGACAATGGATCATGTGGTATGATCTGGATGAAAGCTAGAGGCATGTAGGTAGGAATAGCGGTCAGTAGGTTTCCGATATAGGGTGGTGTTTATGTGACCATCGCTTATTAGCACCGTAGTGTCCAATAACTGGATCTCTTGTGTGGACTGGTCCAGGCTGAGGTTGATGGTGGGATGGAAATTGTTGAAATCCTGGTGGAATTCCTCAAGGGCTTCTTTTCCATGGGTCCAGATGATGAAGATGTCATCAATGTAGTGCAAGTAGAGTAGGGGCATTAGGAGACAAGAGCTGAGGAAGCGTTGTTCTAAGTCAGCCATAAAAATGTTGGCATACTGTGGGGCCATGCGGGTACCCATCGCAGTGCCGCTGATTTGAAGGTATACATTGTCCCCAAATGTGAAATAGTTATGGGTGCGGACAAAGTCACAAAGTTCAGCCACCAGGTTAGCCATGACATTATCGGGGATACTGTTCCTGACGGCTTGTAGTCTATCTTTGTGTGGAATGTTGGTGTAGAGGGCTTCTACATCCATAGTGGCTAGGATGGTGTTTTTAGGAAGATCACCAATGGACTGTAGTTTCCTCAGGAAGTCAGTGGTGTCTCGAAGATAGCTGGGAGTGCTGGTAACGTAGGGCCTGAGGAGGGAGTCTACATAGCCATACAATCCTGCTGTCAGGGTGCCAATGCCTGAGATGATGGGGCGTCCAGGATTTCCAGGTTTATGAGAGAAAACTAAAAAAGAAGGATGTTCCTGTCATTAGGGTATTAGTCTAGGATGTGGAAGACCAGATTTAAGTCTCTGCTCTACCACAGACTTCCTGTCTGACCTTAGGCAAGTCTTAATTTGTCTTTCCAGTCCCCATCTGTAAAATGGGGATAGTAGGTACTTCCCTATCTCACAGGTGCATTATAAGGGTAAATACAATAAAGATTTTGAGGTGCTCAGAAAGTATAGTAATGGGGGGCCGTATAAATACCTTATATATAGTATGGGGTGAAATTAAGAAAGGAGAGTTTAGTTGAATTTCAGGAAAACCTACCTGATATTATGAGGGTATGGAATCGTTTCCCATAAGATGTGGGGAATGGAAGGTCCATTCCTTAGACTTTTAAGAACTAAACTGGATAAATCACTAAAAAACAAAAGAAAACAAAATAAAAACCTGTGTAGCAGTGTTCCCTCTAATTTTTCCCACCCATGTGTGGAATGAATTTTGTGATGTGCACCGATATGGAGGTGATGTGTGACATATCATCTTCATATTGGTGCACATCACAAAATTCATGTGGTGGGGGTGGGACCAAGGGGTTCTTGTGGGGGGGGCTCAGGGCTGGGGCAGAGGTTTGGGTGCTTGGGATGAGGGCTCTGTCTGGGGGTGTGGGCTCTGGGGTGGAGCCAGGATGAGGGGTTTGTGATGCAGGAGGGTGTTCCTTTGGGGAGAGAGGACTCCTCCCAGCGTTCTCTCCCCACAGCAGGGCTGGGGGGAGGGGGGCGAAGGGAAAGAGGCACCTGTTCCTGCCGTGGGAGCTCTGTGGTTGGGGCAGCAGGATAGGCACCCCTCCCCTGGCCCCAGCAGGTCTGGGCTGGGGGAAGGCTGCCTGGGGCTGCACCTGGACCTGATCCAGCTGTGGCTGGGTCTGTAACACTCTGGCCACACCACCCCAGCCGCACCTGGGGCCGATCTGGCCACGTCTGGGTCCAGGCTGCTCTGGCCGCAGCAGGTCCAGGCCGCAGGGTAAGTTGGGGCTGTGGCAGGAACGCCCCTCCCTCGGCCGCAGCAGGTCCCTCGGCGGGTTCCCTAGCATCTTCCTGCTGCTAAATAGGCTGCTGTGCAGCCTCGCAGCTTACAGGGAATTTAGCTACCTAGAACAAATTGCAGTGGCAGGAGATGGGACTGAGTAATCTAGCACTGCTCTTCCATCTCTAATGTCTCTGTTTGTGAGAAGTGTGTGTCCATCCACCCTCTATTCCATTCATCTGAGCAAGGCTGAAATGCTACTCCCTACCCCATCCCCTAAGGTTTTTACTTGAGAGCTTAGTTGCTTTTATTAAAACAATCCTGGAGTTGAAGTCAAGTCATCATAGGGCACATTTTGAGAACACTAATCCTGATAGGAAGAATGTTGTTCCCATGACATTACTCAGCTGCCTGCGCAGGTGTGGCAGAGAGAGATGTTGAACTGTCTCATAACTGAAGAGGTTTGTCAAAGTTTATCCTGAGCAGGTTTTCCAAGATCTGAATTAGTCTTAGGAAAAAAACAAAAAAACAAAAATACACCAAAAACCAAACACACTTCTTGGCAATGTCGGGAAAGTAAGTGCAAGAAACCGATGCTTGTTATGCATGTGGCAGGTTTCCCCCCAGGGTGCCACCTGGGACTGGGGTTTCACTGAGCCCTCTGACCCACCAGCCTGGGCGCCTTCTCTCACTGTGCTGCTGTGACAAGCTGCAGACCCACCCCCAGGCCCACACTTCCCCCAGATGCAGTTACATGAAGGCTCTTGGACCAGCCACTGCATGTGAATCAACCATAGAGAGGCTACAGCCAAAATAACCACCAGCTTCCCAACCTAGGACCCCAGAGCTGTACCATCCTGCTCTGGTTCAAATCCCAACCAGTATGAATTTGTTATCCATTTCACCTCCCCTTCAATGTGGAAAGGAATATGCAAACAGTCTTTGCCCCATGAGCTACGATTCTCATGCACTTCACTCCAAACTCACAGGTTTAGATTAAAACATAAAATAAATTAACTGCAAAAGATAGATTTTAAGTGATGGCAAATAGAGCAAAGCAGATTGCCTAGCAAATAAACAAAAACACAACTTGAGCCTAAACTATTAGAAACATAGGATAGAAATTAGCAAATTCTCACCTGGCTGATGATACAAGCAGGCTACAGATTCTTAAGGGACAAGCTGTACTGGCTTTACAGCTTCGAATCCCCAGGTCTTTTCCACACAGGCTAGAAATTCCTTTAGCCTGTGTTAAGTACTGTACTTCCTCCAGTTCAGTCTTTGTTTCTCAGGTGTTTCCAGGAGCCTGCTTGTGTGGGGAGTGAAGAGCAATAGATGATGTCACTCCCTGCTTTATATAGCTTTAGCATCTGACCAGAGCCCTTTGTTTCAATTCTTGGGTTCCCAGACCAGTTTGTGGAAAAATACTGACATTTGAAGTACAGTTACATAGTCTGTATTTATAAATTCAGATACAAAAATGGTACATGCATACAAATAGGATAATCATATTCAGCAAATCATAACTTTTCCAAACACCTTATACAACCTGTATTGCATAAAATACGTCATAATTATGGTATACTCCTATCATCAATAATATCACTATGAAGA